>NC_143203.1:14685000-17085000 GCF_051530095.1 Phoenix dactylifera | reverse complement strand
TTCTTTTATTCCTTTTAGAAAATAAGCACAATTTGATGCATAAAAAAAATATGAGTTGACACATAGTTTAAGTTCTAGAGATTATGTCAATTAGGACTCATTAGTGAATATCAAAATAGATTTTCTAAAGATACTCAAGAAAATTTTACACGTTATTCTCCCCCTTTTTTTTTATATTAAGTTAGAGGCTCTTAAGATCAACTTGCAATTTGATTCATGATTTGTGCATAGGATATACTAGCCAAAATAACTAGTCTCAAGGTGTATCGTAAAAATTTTCAGATTTAAATTTCGGATGATACACGTTGGAGAGCATTAGGATCACTTTTCATTTAGTATTCTTCCTCTCTCCTTTAGTTATAGATATACGCGATTAAGTTCCATAAGACCTCTCCTTCTGAAATTTTGTTTCTCCCCGTCAATTGATCATTCCATTTAAGAGTTTAAAATTTGAAGATAGAACTCATCTCAAGGTAATTAAAGCATGTTTTGCAATATCAGGAGGTTCATCAAAATCAATCCATAAAATTCAAGGTATGCATCAAATTGAAGTAATTTTAGGTTAAGATTATCTAAAGCTCCCCCTCAAAAGATGCATTCTTCTTAATCTTCTTTCCTTTTGTTGAATTTCAGATTTTAATGATAGACGTGTATAAAACTGAAACTTTATGATATCAAGAACGTAGAGTGATCTAGAATTATTCAAAATTTATAGCAATCACTCTTTTTAATCTTTCAAGAACAAATTATGCTTTCTCCTAATCTTAGAGAAAATGTATGGAAATATTAATCAGAAAATGATTCATTTGAAGCTCAGTTTCTATTGATAAAATAATTTGAGTGAGGTGAAATATTTCTAGCTTTAGGATCATTCACTCTATTGATGGAAGTCTTTAATAATATAGGAGAGAAAAACCTATAGATGATCATTGAGGTATATATATATATTTATAGAATTCAATTTCTTAATCACAGTTTTTCAGTTATGTATATATGAAGCTCAATAAATTTTTAAATATTAAACTAAGGTCATATATTTTAGAAATATTTACTTGCATTCAAGATCAACGTGAGACATATCATTTGGATCAATATTAGTATACTTTGAAGATAAGAAATGATATGTTTCAGATGCGTATCGGAGCAATCAAAATAAATTCTGTTTTTTTTTTTTTTTTTTTTTTAACACTAACATTTTATTTAGTAATCATGTGGAGTTTAAGCTTTTAAGCTTTTATACAAAATTAGATTCTGACTTTCATAAAGATTTTCAATAGAGGCTTTTTAAATCATAGTTTGAGATATGTATCTTTCACATTGTGGCTCATCTTAAATTATTACGATTGAAAAATACATATTTCAATAATATTAAAGCACTTTCAGAATCTTTGTGTTTAATCTTGAGTTTCGATACAAAATAAGGATGTTTTAACAAGTATTAGGTCATTATGTATCAAAGTTAGGCAACTAGAAAGATAGATCAAAATCAATTTATTTTTCCTAAATAGAGATACTCTTCTCTTCTCCTTTTTACAAATTTATTTAACTTTCAGATTTTAGAGATGATGACAAGTCTGAAATTTCTTTTTAATAGAACCGAACACAAGATGTTATGTAGCAATTCGAACATTCAAACAAATTGTCCAAGGATGAAGCATTACAAAACATTGAGAACCAATAAATCAAGACATCATACCATATGCAAAATAAATCATGTGTTAAATCATGCATTAAAATATTAAGAACAAGCATGTCAAGGATCCAAATCAATATTTCTCAAATAAACTCCCCCTATTTAAATATAATCTTGCAATGATTTTATCCTTAAATTGTGTTTTCAAGTGATTTTAAAACAAATGACTTGATCCTTCTTATATACTTTCATTAACTTTGTCTTTCATTTTTACTTTCTTATGCTCTATACTCTATTTGCTCCCTATCCGGTGGAGTTGGGAAGGGGCACGAGGTACTACCACTAGCCTCCCTCTTGTGCCGTCCCTAATATGCCCTACACCGAATAGTTGGGTCAAATAGTGCCGGGTACTACCACTAGCCTCCCCATTGGCACCATCCCTATAATGAGCAATATAGAAAGGTTAAAATGTTTACTTCAAAACCTCCCTGTTTAAGTGTAATTAATAATGGATTTTATCCCTTCCAAAAGAATGCTCACACAAGTCTCACAAATGTGTCGAATATATTAAGTTTGTTTTGCTTTTCCTTAAGGTTGAAGTGTTTGCCTCTACTTGGATTTTACTTCTCTTGAATAATATCCATTTTCTTTTCTTTATCTCTCTCTCTTTTTGTTATTCTCAAGTAATTTTCATGAGAGAGCAGAATAGAGAATTAATCTTACGTATCATATATATGTATATCATGCAAACAACATTTTCATTATGCTCAAGGATTCATAACTTCTCACAAGTTATTTTACATTAACATTTTAAGCATATACTTGTGTATTTCATGGTTATGACATATGCAAAGATATATTTTAGTTTGGGCAAACCATGAAACAATTTCTAAAAGTATAAGTCAATCAATATATGTATATATAAACATGATATCAAAAATTAATAATTAAAGACCTTAATCATGCCATAATAAGATTTAAGTTATTGACTTTGCTCAATTAATTTATGAGAGAAGTATCTAGAATTACCAATTCATTCTGCATTCTTCAGTCAAATACCTACTAGATGTCTTATGTATGAACTTTTGGCTGAAGAAGGTCCTCTCTCTTGTTTGCATGTGAATGTTTATTGTATCTTACATGGAGATATCCTTCAAGTTGAGATCTCTCTTTTTCTTGCTCAAGGATCCTGCATTATTAACAAGCTCCTTTTCTTTCTTGAAGGAGAGTCATTAGTTTCTTCAAGATACAAAACATTCATCCAACATATATTTTTTTTTAACTAGATGACTCAAAATAAGATATGACAAAAAAAAAAAAACTTGTATGTTGAGTCACTTTACTCAAGAGATTGCCTAAATATAAGCAAGCACATATCTCTTGAACTAAAGAGATAGTTTCATTAACAAAGATAGTTCAAGGACAAGCATGTGAGGCAATAGAAAGATTTATCAAAGTCAAATCAATTTCTTCTTTCCAAAATTATTTTAGTTTAAATTCTATTTGCTTAATATAATTATCACTATGATATGTTAGCTATGTTTTAGTCAACTTTATCTTAAACAGTTGTTTCTTTCAAAAATTCAGATTATGATTTATTTGTTAAAGATAAGAATCATTAAAGTTGGATTGAAGTCTTGCACAAGGTCACATAATGAGCATACATTTGGTCCATTAGCTGTATGATAAACTAATCATGCTTCAATACAGCTTTAAACAATAGATCAACTTTGCTCATCCTTTTAAAATTCTACAAGATGGGGTCATAGATATACCTTCTTCATGCCAATCTTCTATAAGAGTTTTCTTGTGGACTATCATTGGTCAATGAAGATCCCCTTTCTTGTTTGTCTTAATTTGGAGTTTGAGAGAAGATGTTAATTCATTCATCACACATATTTCAAACTCACCTTACATGAGCTAAGTAAAAACTTCATATAACTCTTCATTAGTAGAACCAAAAATGATGTCATCAATGCATACTTTGAGCAAATAAATTATTACAAATTCTTCTTTTTGATGCATAGATTTATCACTATTGCTTTCTATCAAAAAGTTTACTTAAGCTTTTATATATTAGGTTTTTGATGGTTGTATCAAATCTCATATTGCTTTATCACACATGTAATGTGTATTTTTAAGTATGGTGGTTATTTTACATAGATCTCCTTTTTAATGAGATAACCACACAAGAGTGTGTTCTACACATTTATTTGATAGAATATAACGCTCATAAAGCAAATAAATGATAATGGTGATTTTTACTTCTAATTATGCATGAATCTTATCAAGATCTATCTTTTCTTGATTTAGTCTTTTGATAGTCAACAATTTTTCTTCATCAAGAGCATATCTGAAAAATCCAATTTTGGTTCTAATTATTAACAAGTTTTTCAGATTGTTATATGTAAAAGATTAACCATATGCATATATATAATTTGTTTTTAGTATTTTGATAATAAATCATTAGTCTCATAAAGAATAAAGTGAGTTGATACTTCTACAACTAGAAGTTTTCATGAATGTTCTATATGCATTGCTTGATGAATGATATCCAAGGATAGAAATATCTTTATCAGATTTGGCATTATTTTCACAAGAACTTATCAAGCATAACATGTGCGACTGAAAAATATGAAGGATATTCAATGGTTCATTTTCCATTTTTCAGAAGATCAAAATTTTCATCAACAATAGATTTAATAGAAATCATATGTATGACAAGCAGTGATGATAGTCCTTTTAAAAATAGATGACTATCATACATAATTGTCCTTTTCATTTCTTCAAGAATTCTATTAACTCTATTTTACTTATAGTGTCCTTGGTGCTGAAATCTTTGGATTTAATATTATTTTCTGTATAACCTTAATCAGAATTTTGGTTTTCAACACTGTGCCATGATACTCTCCATCTTCACAGTTTGGAAACCTTTATCATTTGAAACACTTTTACAAGATTTAGTAAATACAGAAAAATACTTCAGTTTTATTTTTTCAAAAATAAATCCAATGTAAGCTTTTGAAAACTTAGAGATGGAAACAACATCTTTAGATTTAGAAATGATTTTTGTTTGTTTCCTTAGTTAACATGCATAGTAGATTTTGACCTTTCCGAAGATAATCTAAGTAAGGTAATGGCAAGGTCTTTTGAGATTAAGTACATACTAGCATGAGTTGATTTTATATGCCAAAGATGGTTTCTTGAATCTTGGTACTTTTAGTGCATATATTCAAAAGCATACCAAGTACACATTATCATATCTATGATCAATAAATAATAATGCCACGGATAATAATTCTTAATCAAGCATATAGAGAATTCATAGAGTTATCTTTAATAAATTAATCATTTAGCAACTTTATCCAATGATGAGTAAAGTATCTTATAATATGTAGTGATTTGATTATATTTCCAAAAGTATTTTCTATATCACAAAATTAATCAATACTAGCAATTCATATCAAATATTAAATCAAAAACAATGATGAGATGCAAGGATTGTTGATTTCATTATTTTTGTTGATAATCTTTTAAGTTTCTTTATGTTCCATGGATACCTTGGCACACCTATGTGTACATCCTTATTTTCTCATTTTGGGTATCCAAACTTGCTTGGGTCCTTGAGAGTTAGGACATATGGTTCCTTTTGGAACCCATATCCGTTTAATAGTAATAACTTTACCATTTGATTTAATTGTGTTAGAACGATAGGTAAAGTTGTCATGCCCATTCTTTTCATGTTTGAAATAAGTTATCTTATTTAATGGTTTGCTTGGTGAATTGATAACCTTCTTCTCTAGAGATTTATGGCTAAGTGAAGGAGTCAAGCTAAATTTTGATTTATCAAAGTCAGCATATTGGCTTTCAAACATCATCTTTAATCGTTCTGAACTTATGGTGAATTTGTTAATAAAAGACTTTAATTGATTAATTTCTTTACTTAAGTTTTGATTTTCCTTAATTAAGCTATGATTTTTCTAAATCAATTCTTCTGAAAATGACCTTAAGCTTTTATTTTCAGAATTTAGTTTATCTTGTATTTCATCATTAGAATTTCTTTCTTTTGAAATTTCCAAATTTAGCTTTTTAAGATTTTTATTTTTCATAGCTAATTTTCTACATTCACCATACAACTCATGAAAAAGCATTTAAAAGTTCATCATAAGAAAATTCTTCATGAGATTCGTTTGGTTTAAAATTAGATTCAGATTTTACTTTTTCTTCTAATGCCATAAAACATAAATTAGTTACCTCTTGTAGTTCACTGTTGCTCCTAACTTTCAATTCCTTGTCTGAATTTCTCTTGGTCAAGGCTTTCTTGCGTTTTACCTCTTTCTTCCTTTCTTCTTGCTTCCTCTTCTTCTTTGTCTTTAGGAAGCTGATTTGCCTTGGAGTCGACTCGGACCTTATTGGAGTCGACTCGGTTAACTTGAGGGTTGACTCTGAAATACTTGGGGTCGACTCGACTGAGATGGAAGTTTCAACACCTTTTTCTGCAGTCTCATTGTTAGTATGCAATTGAAGTACATGTGAGCTACTCTGAGATTTCTCATAAATATTTTCTAAAGTATCCCAGATCTCCTTTGCAGATAAGCATGCAGAAATTTCATTAAACATTGTTTCTTGAATCGCACAATATAATATGTTCATAGCATTAGCATTTAATTGTGCTAAGTCCTTTTCATTAAAAGTTTGAGAGAGTGTGTGAGGGTCATTTATTATGATTTTCCAATAGTAATAGTTTTGTGATTGAATAAAGATGCGCATGCGTATTTTCCAATGTGCATAGTTTATGCCATTAAATAGTGGAGGTGTGTCAATTGCTTGTCCTTCTCCTAGAAAACTATCTATTTGAGTTGTCATGATCTTTGGCTCTAGTCGGTTAAGACTACAAATAATATTTGAGCACCTGCTCTGATACCACTTGTTGCCCAGTAGATACAACCCAAGAGGGGGGGTGAATTGGGTCTTTTTAAAACTTTTATGCTACTTCTAAAACTTTTTGATTTATTATGCCAAGGTGTATGGATGCACAGTGAAAGTCAAACTTAGCAACGGTTTGATGTATAGAATTTGACTTGATCGAATATGCTTACAACTAAAGGATATGCGGATAATAGTAACGCAAGCAACTTATCTAAGTGAGTAAGTGTGTTAGTTAGACAAAGACAAGATGCATCACAAACACAACAGACATATAGTGGTTCGGCGCACCCCAGCACCTACATCCACTCTCCAAGACTTCTTGGGAATTTCACTATAATCCTACAGATTACAGCCGGTTGTTTTACAAGCTCACAACCCAACTTGTTGTTTTACGAGGTCACAACGAACTCGGTCGGTTTTCCCAGGCTCACCGACTAGAACCACCTCCGATTGTTTTCCCGGGCTCACAATCAAACCCTTACACGTTGGTTTTACCCTCGGCTCACCAACAAACCTAAACCCCGTTGGTTTTCCCTTTGGCTCACCAACAAACCTTAATCCCGTTGGTTTTCCCTTTGGCTCACCAACAAACCTTACACCGTTGGTTTTCCCTTTGGCTCACCAACAAACCTTTAACCCCTTGATTCAATCCCTTGATTGAATCAAGTTACAAGATATTAAAAGAAAGTGTGAAACAAATCAAAGCTTCTTAAACAAGCAGATATAACAATATAAACAAAAGGAGTAAAGAGAAGCTCTCAAACGGATTTTGGAAGATGAAGGAGCTCGACTTCTTCTTTACTTGACCCTCTTCTGATTCGGCATGAAGTGGAGGATCACGGAGGCAGCACACGGATGGAGAGGTAGCTTCGGGATTCACTTGGATGCTCTTCTTCTCTCTATTTCACTTTGAATGGCCCTTTTGTGCTTTTTGGGAGATTTCCCTTGGAATCTCTTCCCTAAATGTTTTCACCCACTTCCATGAGTTCTCCCCTAGCTCTCTTCTTGTTTTTATAGCTTTAGATGGCGTGGAAACAAGAATATAGCCGTTAGAGACAAAAATAGAGCCGTTGGAACCAGTCTGCAGCTCCTGACAATATGACCGTTGGTGGGTTGGAGTCGACTCGCGCGATCAGGAGTCGACTCGGCTGTAGCGGGAGTCGACTCAAGCTTTTCCGGAGTCGACTCGGCAACTGTTCCAAATTTGAATTAAAGTTGCCGTCTAAACTGGGAGTCGACTCGTCTTGACCTGGAGTCGACTCGCCAACTTCTGGTGCTGACCTGGCAGTTTTGGAGTCGGCTCATCCTCTGAAGTCCGTGGATCCAAATTTGAATTTTGTCCACTCGAGTCGACTCGACTGTCCTGGGAGTCGACTCGAATCTCAGAGCCCGAACTCCCGATTCTGTCTTTTGGCTCATCCAGTCTTGGAGTCGACTCGAACTTCCTTGGAGTCGACTCGGCTCTCAGTTTCCGAAAGTTGGTCTTCTGCCATCTTGGTGTAGCGCTGCCTTGGAGTCGACTCGAGCTGTCTGGGAGTCGACTCGAATCTCAGAGTCCGAAAAACTGATCCTCTGTATTTTGGGCCCACGCTGCTTTGGAGTCGACTCGACTTGATTTGGAGTCGACTCGCTTCTCAGAGACGAAAATACCGTCTTCTGTCTTGGGGTTGCGCTGTCTTTGGAGTCGACTCGGACTTTGTGGGAGTCGACTCGAATCTCAGTGTCCAAAAACTGCCTCTCTGAGTTTTTCTTTGTGTTCCACTGAGAGTCGACTCTCGCTTTCTTTGGAGTCGACCCGGCAACCTTTGGAGTCGACTCGCATTCCTCAGGAGTCGACTCGAATCTCAGGGTCGAAAATCCCTCTCTGACTTTTCTGCCTGTTACACTCTGGAGTCGACTCGAAATCCTCAGGAGTCGACTCGAAGACTATTCTCTTGAATTTTCTTTTGAATTCGTTCCTCTAATTTGAATCCTTTGAACTCGAGACTTGGGCCAATAAATTGTAGCTTTCTTCCAACTTTTCTTGAGTGCTTTTGGAGGCCTTCTTGTGCTCTTCCAACTTGCTATGTTCCTTGCAAAATAAATATCTTTCTCCTTGCAACATAAACATTAGTATCTATACTTCAAGGTGTTGTGATCATCAAAATCAATCTATGAATCAATCTTTGGGTCATCACCTTCTTCAGCAAGGGACAGTCGACTCTGAAATGTCCCGGCTTCTTGCACTCATAGCATATGATTCCCTCACTTTTCCTTTTCTTACCTTAATCCTTGTTGTAGGAACTTGAGGAACCTCTCTTCTGATGAAAGGACTTCTTTCGGTTGATGAATATTCTGAATTTCCTCACAAGAAGGGCTTCTTCATCATCTTCCTCATTGTCTTCTTCTTCATTGCTGCTACTGTAAGAGAGATCCTTGTTAGAAGAAGTAGATTTAAGGGCAATTACCTTTTTCTTGTGGGAAGACTCTTCTTCACTGTGTTGCTTCATTATAAGCTCATGTGTCATCAAAGATCCAAGGAGCTCCTCGAGTGGCAGCTTGTTCAAGTTTTTGGCTTCTTGCATCGCTGTTACCTTGGCCTCCCATGACCTTGGTAAAGATCGAAGAACCTTCCTGACAAGGTCACTGTTAATATAACTTTTGCCAAGGCTTTTTAGGCCATTGACAATATCAGTAAATCTAGTAAACATGCAAGTGATAGTTTCATTAGATTCCATTTTAAATAGTTCATACTTATGAACTAGCATGTTTATTTTGGATTCCTTGACTTGATTCGTGCCCTCGTGGGTCACTTCAAGTCTGTTCCATATCTCTTTTGCAGAATTGCAAGTAGAGATTCTATTGAATTCATTATGGTCTAGGGCACAATAAAGTACATTCATTGCTTTGGCATTTAGTTGTGCCTTCCTTCTATCATTGTCATCCCAATCTTTTTCAAGCTTGGGTATAGTAATGTTATCTACATAAATAGAAGGAATGTATGGTCCATTAACTATGATGCTCCAAACATCATAGTCTTGGACTTGGATAAATATCCTCATCCTAGCCTTCCAATAGGTGTAGTTGGTTCCATTGAAGAATGGAGGCCTATTGGTGGATTGCCCCTCACTTAGAGAAGATCCAAAAGGGGTTTTCATTTTTTTGTCTTTTACTCTTTTAAATATAAGAGCACCTACTCTGATACCACTTGTTGCCCAAAGAGACAACCCAAGAGGGGGGGTGAATTGGGTTTTAAGTAATTATTGGCAAATAAAAACTTAATGAGTAATTAATTAAGATTATTGCAAGCAGATTAATTAGATTACTAGTTGTAGTGAATGGAGAGGATGGAAGAGATAATTAATCAATACAAACACAAGAGAGTTTATAGTGGTTCGGAGCCAACTCTTGCTCCTACGTCCACTCTCCAAGCCGCACTTGGGAGTTTACTATAATCCCTAGGATTACAGCCGGTTGTTTTATAAGTTCACAACCCAACTTGTTGTTTTCGCGAGATCACAACGAACTCGGTCGGTTTTCACAGGCTCACCGACTAGAACCACCCAATTGTTTTTCCGGGTTCACAATCAAACCCAGTTGGTTTTTTTCGATTCACCAACCACAACCTTACACCGTTAATTTTATACTTGGCTCACCAACAAACCTTACAACCCTTGATTCAATCCCCTGATTGAATCAAATAAGATAAATAGTTGGGGAAAAGATACAAGAAAAGCTTCTTAAAAAGCAAATATGAATCAATATGAATAGAGTAAAGTTAGAAGCCCTCAAACAGATTTCAGAAGAGGAAGAAGGGGCTTCTCGAACTCTGAGTCTCCTCTTTGAGTGCACTAAAGATTTGATGTCAGAAGAAGAGCCTTGAATGCGAAGAAAAAACTTTTGGGAATGAATTGAATACGTTTCTTCCTTCTTTTGCTTGTCTTTTCTCACAATGTACTCTTGGTAGTTGGAAAACACTTCATACTCAGATGGGGTAACTCTCTTTTTTTTCTACTACTGTTTACTCTAGCTATTTAAACAGTCCCTTTTAAAAAATATCCGTTAGACACTGATTTGTAGCCGTTCTGTACAGTCTGCACATCCTGACAATGTATCCGTTGGGGTCGGAGTCGACTCGCGCGATCTGGAGTCGACTCGGCTGTTGCTGGAGTCGACTCAAGCTTTACTGGAGATGACTCGTCCACTATTCAGGATTTGAATTAAAGTACCGTCCCGTCCTGGAGTCGACTCGCACCAAACCTGGAGTCGACTCGCCAATATCCGGAGATGACTTGGCACTTTTGGAGACGGCTTGTTCTCAGGGTTTCAGAAATTCATTTCTCTGCTTTTCTCTCTCGAGTCGACTCGGATCCTCTTGGAGTCAACTCGGCTCTCAGAGACCGAAAACTGATCTTCTGTCTTTAGAGTTGAACTGCCTCGAAGTCGACTCGCACCTTGTTAGAGTCGACTCGGCTGACTTGGGAGGGTCGACTCTGGAACTCTTGGAGTCGACTCATTCACAGGGTCACTGAGTTCGGTTTTCTGCCTTTCAGTCCGCTTTCCTCTGAGAGTCGACTCTAGCATGTTTAGGAGTCGACTCGCCAAATGTTGGAGTCGACTCGCATCCTTCTGGAGTCGACTCGGTAATAGGGTCTAGAAAATACTTCTCTGTCTTTCTGTCTGTTACCCTTTGGAGTCGACTCGGAACCGTCGGGAGTCGACTCTCGGCAAGCATCGGAGTCGACTCGAAATCTTCGGAGTCGACTCGGTGACAGGGTCTGAAATTCATCTTTCTGTCCTTCTGTCTGTTCTCAGTCAGAATCGACTCGCAGTGTATCAGAGTCGACTCGAGCTTGCGTCAGAACCTCTGAAATACTTGGAGTCGACTCGTAATCTTCCGAGTCGACTCGAGCTTCAGACTTTGGTTTAAACTAAGTTCAACACTTAGCCAAAATACTTTGAACCAAAGCTCGAGGCACTTAAACATAAATTCACATATATTCGCCTGAAACACTAGATTGAATTCATTAGTACCACATGAAATATACTCAAATGCTTTGAGCTCATCAAAATTAAATAGGGGTATAATCAATCACTCCACACTCATAAATCACATAGGATCACTCCTAATCTATGAAGGTCGATAGATCCCATCTAGATGCAATCCTATTCCAAAATGAACCTACTGCAGCCAATCCACACCACAAGGATCCGAATGGCTAGGGCCCAAGTTTACATGCTCGTCAAACTATAGTAACCTTACAGTGAATAGCTGAGGCATCGCAGGTCAAAGGACCTGTCATATAACTGCAGCACAAGTAGTCACTGACGAGTGGATAGACATCCATGTGACTATTTTTTTTTGTCACGCTCAGTACACTTGTTCTCTAACAAGTACCTGCACAATCACTCTAGTGTCTCTACACTGTGGACTCAAGACTCATCCATCTGACTGGGTGATCTGTGCACTAATCTCAGCGGATCGATCACCGCCCTCGTGATGGATCCATTGATCAGAAATATTTAGAAATTAATCCCTAATGACTCATGCTTCTAATTTTCAACTCCTTGAGAATATGTGTCATCATCTTATTAATTTCTTGGATGATTCATGGACACACACAAATATGAATGAATAACAAATTGCCCAATCTTATTAATCAATCAGAGTCAAATTACTAATTTATGCTCTAGATTACAAATATGCATCAGCCACATTGGCTTCTAGGGCATATTTCTAATACTCATGCTGTTTATTGGTTGGACGGGCTGGTAACACTGGGAGTTCATAGTCTAGAACATATGCTATCTTCTCACAACTCAAGACAATCTTCAAGTTGCGGAGCCAATCCTTATAATTTGGTCCGGTCAACCTATTGTTATCTAGGATTCGAGTTAATGGGTTGAAAGCCATTATCATCTGCCGAGAGTAAAGATTCTAATTAGAAATTTGTAATTGACATCAATTTATTTTAGAGGCTTTTAAAATAAAATAGGGTTAATCCTTCCACTATTTTTCGGATCTCTCACACTACCCTGGTAAAGATACCAAAACCTATAGCTTAAGATTTCGAGTGGGGTGCTGCGGTCCCACCAATCTACATGCCACCTCACCTAACAGTTATTGGTGATACATAGACGATGAGTGTACAACTCTTGTACAATGTTTCATAAGCAAATTACAGCTAATCTAGTCTCCAAGTCATAAGGTCCTTACCTAACAATTATTGGCCCCGTTCTTTGGTTAAGTCAGACCCACCGTATATCCCACAGAAAATAAAACTGTGATTGGCTCCTCACCTAGTAGTTATTGGAGCCCAAACCCATCTTTACCCCACAACATCACATGTCAATTGAGAGGTCCAGCCCTCCGATGCAATTTGCCCATTGTGTCCAGCCGAGACAAATCAACGCCAGGAAGACCTTAACAACTCTACTACGGTGGAAGAATAATGGACTTAATATTGGGTAATGTAGTCTTAGTGATTACAACTTTGAGTTTTCTATCGAAGATAATCGATCAATTAGTCAGGTAAGCAGGTGGGAAGCTTCCCTTACTCAGAGAATAAGGTCCTAATTAAGTAACCACCTTTAAGCTTTCCTAGACACCAATTAGATCAATTATCCAAATAGGGCTAGCTCAATGTATCATTCATTCTCGACTGATTTAGAGAGATTTTAGGTCTCATGAAATTTTACATTTAATATAATAATCTACCACATACCAAATGTCATGTGTTTACATCTTATGTAAATGTCACATTGGTTCATGTTTACATCCTATGTAAATATGAAACTCTTTCATATATTATGCGATTACATCTTATGTAATTGACATAATTATTTCAGTTTACATCTTATGTAAATGACCTATTGTTTAAGATTTTTATTCACATCTCATGTAAATAAAATTTGTTTAAATTATACATACATCTCATGCATATATTAATTTTAAACATAAACTAAACATGATCAAGTATATGTGCATCTTATACATGTATTTCAGATCTGAAACTTTTAATCTATTATGCTATTCTCTAAATTTCAGATCATGCATTAATTGATTTTAAATATTATAATCTAATTGTAATTCTAAAAATAAGTTGCAAGATCAAAGAAACAGAAAAATCTGCATGCTGAAAATTTCAGCAATCTGAAATTTCAGCACGCAGAAAATTTAGCAAGCATAATATTTTAAAATCAGATCTAAAAATATTTTTAACGAATCCTTAAATTCTAATCATACTATAAAAAATGTGGTTCTGATACCACTATTGAGATACGCCCCGCACGATGCAACGATCGCAGCGGAATATTGCACGGCACGTCATTCATCATATGAACGCGCCACAGATAGTAAAGTTAAAAAAAATTTCTGGATCCAAATCCAGAAGACCTTTGAACTCATGAGGGAGGAAAGATTAGGATCTGAAAGTGGTTGATTAAATATTATAAAAACTGAAACAAAAATCAGAAACAAAGATTCAAAGATCCCATCTTTAAACTTTATGTGGGTGGATAAACACCGCAGCATGATGATCTTTGGAGGTTCCTGTTGGAGCCGCACAAGCGTCCGGCCTCTATAGGTATCCACACGAGGACTTAACTATCTGAGATCAGATCTCACCGGACTATCAATGATGATTAAGAAAAATTAGCAACATACCTCCTTGAAGAAGAACTCTTTCTTCTTCAACCTTGCTCGTGATGGAGGAGGAGCAAGGAGAAAGCTTGCACCATGGATCTTCCTTGCCTTGCTGCCGTAGAAGAAAAGGATGAAGAGGGCCTCTTGCTGCCGTGGAGAAGGAGGAAGGAGAGGGCTTGGGCGTGGGAAGGAAAGAACCCTTCTTTCCTTGGCGTGTGGGCTCCTCTCTAGGGTTCTCTTCTCATGCTTCCAATGGCACCTTGAAAGAAGAAGAAGAATGCCTCCTTGCTGCTGTGGGTTCTTTCCTTGGCGTGTGGGCTCCTCTCTAGGGTTCTCTTCTCATGCTTCCAATGGCACCTTGAAAGAAGAAGAAGAATGCCTCCTTGCTGCTATGGGAGAAGAGAAAGAGAGGAAGAGAGAGGAGGCATGGAGTAGGAGACTCCAATTCATGCTCTCACATGCCTCCAACGCCCCTTTTGTAATTGATGGCCTAGGGTTTTTCTAAGGCTTATCATGACAAGAGATAAACTCTTCATAACGCCTCCAATAGTCTTTCATGGCGCCATGGTTGAGTCCTAATCACATTAGGACTTGTCCCTTAATTAGGCTAACTCCTAATCACATTAGGAGAACTAGATGGAGCGCCATGCATCCTACAACGCCATGTGGACTTTAGAGTCCGCATGGTGTGAACACGACTTAATGCATTTTCATCCTACGATGCCATGTGGACTTTAAAATCCGCATAGTGTGAATACGACTTAAGGCATATACCCTGATCTAATTAGGGTTGACCCAATCATGAGCCCAACTCAATTTGGGTCGAACCCAAATTGATTTGGCTCATCAAATCAGCCCAATTAAAATTTAATTGCAATCAATTCCACTTAATTCTTCTTCCATTAACTCACTAACACTTAGTGGGTTAATTAAATCACCAATCATATTGATAATTGACATCTATTGTAATTCTAAATCACAATTACGATAGTTTGACTAATCAAATTCTCTATGTGTGTGATCCCAAAGGTTCTATTCTGTCTGGTAGTGAGACATATTGGGATCTTCATTTCAATATCACTGAAACTTCTTTCAGTGGACTGAAACAATTTCAGTTATGCTCTTAGGATTCACTGATCACCAAATGAATGCCTTCGAGTCTCGTAATCCACTAGTGATACCTAGCAGTAGGTGGTGGCAACCCAGCAGAATGGAATGTCTGAACCTTTAGGTGCAGTTAGCGTATGATACAATCCCTCTATTATGGATCCCGATAGGATGGAGGTTATGGATAACTCGTCAAATCCCATCGTTTGTCATATGTCAAATTTATTCGACTTTCAGTTCGAGATATGGAAAACTCTTTTTTCCAAAATGCCTGGCCAGAAATTTATCAAACTTAGTCTCATAAATCACATAGGATCACTCCTAATCTATCCAGGTCGATAGATCCCATCTAGATACAATCCTATTCCAAAATGAATCCATTGCAACCAATCCACACCACAAGGACCCGAATGGCTAGGGCCCAAGTTTACATGCTCGTCAAACTATAGTAACCTCACAGTGAATAGCTGAGACATCGCAGGTCAAAGGACCAGTCATACAACTGCAGCATAAGTAGTCACTGACAAGTGGGTAGACATCCATGTGACTATTTTCTTTGGTCACGCTCAGTACACTTATTCTCTAACAAGTACCTGCACAATCACTCCAGTGTCTCTACACTGTGGACTCAAGACTCATCCATCTGACTAGGTGATCTGTGCACTAATCTCAGCGGATCGATCACCGCCCTCATGATGGATCCATCGATCAGGAACATTTAGAAATTATTTCTAATGACACATGCCTCAAATTCTTAACTCCCACTACAAGAATAATGGTCATTAGCGACGCATTTTTTGGCCTTTAACGACGCTTTTAAGCGTCGCTAAAAACCATCCCGACGCTTTCGTAAGCGTCGGCAAAGCGTCGCCTATGCTACAGTGGAGAAAATGTTTTCCGATGCATCGAAAAGCGTCGAAGGCTTTTCCGACGCTTTTTAACGTCGGCAATTTCAAACTTAGCGACGCTTTAAAGCGTCGCTAGCTGTAATGTAACGACGCTTTAAAGCGTCGGTAGCTAGCGACGCTTTAAAGCGTCGCTAATTGATTTCTAGTCAACATTTTAGCGACGCTTTAAAGCGTCGCTAATTGATTTCTGGTCGACAATTTAGCGACGCTTTAAAGCGTCGCTAATTGAAAATAATTTTTTTAAAAAATAATTTTTGAAATTTCTAAACCCTGTTTAAAAATACTACACATTATAGTTTTTTTAACCAAATGAAAAAAGCCGGTCTTTCAAAGAGTACAAACTAAGCCAATCTACTGGTTCAGCGCGTAGCATCAGTGTTTCAATTGCAGTTCTATTCTGGTTAGCTAGGGAGAAACAGAAAGCAGTAAACATCCATATCCTGAGTGTCTTCATTTGTAGTAGGTTCTTGTCAGTGACTAGTAACTGATACAACAACAGAAGCAACAAATGCCTGCATTTCTCACCCTGGAACGAACCAAATACCTGAATTTATTGCTGCAGAATCTAGCAGACAGCCATGATAAAGCTTTGGAACACGATTTGTGATTCTTTCTTCTGATAATGATCTAATCAGGCTGATGATTTATGTCAATGCTCTTATAATCAGGTAATCTGATAAAGTTATTTGCAGTATTTGCAGATCTGAAAGCTTCTATATAGATGTACCTTAAAAAAAAAGCTTCTATAGAAGCAGGTTTATAAGTTTGAGCATATGACCATCAAGTTATTCATCAGCCAACTTCTTGAGATGTTGGAATTTTTATCACTATTTGGTTGAATAGTGAAAGTTCATCTTCCTTTATTCTCCTTTGTCGTAAGGAAAGTAGCCATTAGTTTCCAAGTTTCATAACGAGTAAAACGAAGTGGACATAAACCAAACCTCCAAAGAACGTGAGCTGGTTTGTTTCTGTTTAACATATATCAGAAAATCAAAGCGTCATATGGACAGCAGCCTGGGTTCCTGACACATGAAGAACTTTTAATATACCATGAGTTTAGTTTGAAGGTGGGAGCCAACAGTAATCCATTTCCCACTAAGTTTCATTTACAGATTATAGTGACAGAATGTTAAGAGGAAATTTTACCTGTCATAGAATAAAAAAAACAGTATCATCATTTACACTTGAAAAAACAAATTTTATCAGCAAAATAATTTCTTAAAGATTCAAGACAGCACAACCCTTTAGATCCAATCTACTATTTAACAGATTAAATAGTAAAGAAATCCACAAAAACATGGGAGACTGTCTTTTGATTTCAGACAGCCATCACAAAGATCATTTCAAAGATGAAAAACATCATGCACACACGTAAGATTTGGTTTCAAGCAGTCCTAAGCCTGTCTAAAGAAATTAACTGTTCCAGAATGTTCAAAGCATAAGAAGATTAAAAAAAAAGAAAAAGGCGTACCCTCAATTTTTGTTTCTCAAATTCTGATACAATAAAGCTTGAAATATCAGAAGACACAACATAGCCAGGACCATTTGCATATGGTGGATAATCTTCTTCAGGCCATTCCTGAAAAGGGAGGCACCAAATTTCTAAACCCTGTTTACAAAATCAAAGCCACACAACTAAGCGAGATATACACAAAATCAAACATATTTATCTAAACATTCATATTGTCAAATTACATTCATACTATCAATTTACGTTTACAATGTACTTCAAAAAGCATAAAAAAATACATATAAACTCCAAAATAAATGCTTCAGGGGTCGCTAGCATCACCATCTCTACGTGCAGATGAACTATCAGGAACCTGTAATAAAAAAACTAAAGCAGTTAAGAATACGAAAATTATTAAACTCTTTAAGAAAAATATGATACTTATGCAAAATGTTCAAGTAGATGTAGTAATTTACCTGAGGAGAGACAAACTGATGCAACAAAGATGTAATCTGATTAATCTGAGCCCTCAAAGATTGCATCTCTGTCTGGTGGCTCTGCTTCAACTCTTTTATCTCTGCCTTCAGATCATTAACCTCTGCAGTGCTACTACTCTGTCTAACATCTTGAGTATATCTACCCACTGCAGACAACTGAGTGGGGGTAACTCCAACGCCATAACCCCTCACTCGACCATAACGCTCCGAGCCCATCAGCTCGGTAAACACCTGAGCTTCGACACCTCTGGTGTTGCCGATTGAAGATGACTCTCCGATACGCTCTGAAATAAGGGATGTAGCTCTGTCCTATATCTCTCAAAAACAATCAAATTAATTTTTGAAAAATTAAAATATATAAAAAATCATTGCAGAAATTATTAATAAATACATACAACTATATCTCTCGACTCCTCTCGGACAAAGCTGCCATCTCGGTGGGTGTGAGTCATCTTATAGAACTCCACCTCACCAGGTTTCCTCCCATGGTCTTCCATCTACAACAAAAAGTATATTGGAAGAGTTTCATCTTATAGAACTATATCATGCTACATGCTATATGAGACAAGAGTTTCAAAAAGTTTCAAAAAAACTTACGAATTCAGCTCTGAGCCTCGCATAACTCTTCGAGCCTGAAGTGTGAGGAATTGTCTGAGATGCTCGTGCGGCTCGACCAATGTCAGAATATGTCTACCACGAAAAAATTAAACATTGTAATATATTAAATATATTAAACATTATATAAGGTATTGAGAGAGAATACACAACCTGTCCTCTCTCGAAAAACCAATAGTGAACAAGCTCCCTCCACTGATGATGGTATACATCAGGAGGACAAACACGAGCAACCTCCTCCTCTGTCATACCCTCACGCTTCCAGTCGGCCTTCAACTTCGACTTATATTCTTTTCATTTGCGGTTGAGGGACTTTAGCACCCAATCATGGCTCTCTGGAGGGAGCACAAACTTTTTCTACACCAAAACAAAAGAATGTTATAATAATATTAAATCAAAAAATTAAATTTATAATAGTAAGCAAATTAACATACAGTAGCTATCAAATTAACAATATTAAATTCAATTCTTTACCTGTACAAATTTAAGAAGCTCAACTTTATAAGAAGGAAGCATATCATTCCACTTATGATAGTTGAGCGGACACAACTGACCCCTACGCGCAACTGATCCTAAGAAACTTGATAAAAGGCATCCAGCCACTACAAGAATAGTGGTCATTAGCGACGCTTTGTTTGGCCTTTAACGACGCTTTTAAGCGTCGCTAAAAACCATCCCGACGCTTTCGTAAGCGTCGGCAAAACGTCGCCTATGCTACAGTGGAGAAAATGTTTTCCGACGCTTGCAAAAGCGTCGGAAATTAGCGACGCTTTAAAGCGTCGTTATAATATTATTTTTTTTAAAAAAAATTTCGTGATTTTAACGACGCTTTAAAGCGTCGTTAGAATATTATTTTTTTTAAAAAAAAATTCATGATTTTAACGACGCTTTAAAGCGTCGTTAGAATATTATTTTTTTAAAAAAAAATTTCGTGATTTCAACGACGCTTTAAAGCGTCGTTAGAATATTTTTTTTTAAAAAAAAATTTATGGCATTAAATATTATGATTCGGCATTTATGGCAATGCTAGGAAAATGGTTAATTGCTCAAAACCAACAAAATCCCAACCTATCATATGTCTGAGGTAGGCAATAGCTCAAAACAATGCACCAAAAAAAGGTGAACACCCACAAGATCAAAGTACAAATCAACCAAACATCTACTTCCAAACACTCCACAGTACCCATACAAACAGAGAAACAGCAACATCAAAGAAGGTTGTTGAATAAGTGGAGCTTGAGATCTCATCAGAGAATGCCAATGATGCTCCTTGAGTTTGTCATAAGAAACCGGTTCTAAGCATAGCTATAGATTTTAAAGGAGTAGCTAGAAAGTTGATAAAACTGAGATAAAAATAAATACCCCATTACATTTTGTACTGAGTTGCGAATACCTCTTGCATTTTGTATTGCTGCATATCAACCTTCTGTTTTTCATTTTGCTCAAATAGGTCCAAAATCTACTCAATTTACAAGTGCCACCTCATAGAAATCCCTTGTAAGCATGCAATTGCTACAATATATGCATCAAAACAGTAGTCATAGATGTATATTAGTTATTATTATATGCAATTGCTACGAGCTATTTCATATACGATTTAGAAAGTAACCAAATTTTTTAAGTAAAAAAATGCTCAAGAAACAAATTGGGCAACAGCCCAATAGTTTGCACCTCTTCATTTGGGTGAGGCATCATGTTTAAAGCTTGAGAGGTGGTTCCCCCCGGTATGTCATCTGGCTGTTTCTCCCATTACTTTTCTCAACTCTTGGTCCCCTTTCCTATTATCAAAAAGAAATTGAACAGAAGAAGCAAAACAAAAGAAAAGCTATCAAGTAGGTCATGGCTAGCTGTTGAATCATAAATATATGCTGTAAGAAAAAAGAAGTATTAGATCTGAAAAGCTAGGAAATCGCAACAGTAAAGATACTTGGATCATAGGACATACTAAGAAAAGAATATATAATTTTTATTTTCAACATAGTAGGGAACTAAAAGAACAGTAGCGCACTTACCTGTGTCAGTGTTGTTGCATCTGCAATAACAAACGGCACATTCACAAAGCGAGCTAATGTTTTTGCAAGTAATGTCTTTCCTGTCCTTACAGACAACACAAGAATTTATATGTAGGTCAGACCATCAATCAATAAAATCCAGTAGATAATTCCTTTTTAGTTCTCATGGTGATAGATAGGACATAACAAGTGCCAGCATGTTCAGCAAAACCATCACATGATAAAAATGTAACAAATAAAAAGGAAAACATTATACCTGAGCCAGTAAGGCCCATCAAGAGCACATTGCTTTTCTCTAACTCTACATTATCATCATCATTTTCAGCCTCAAAATTCCCTGAATCAGCTCCAGATCTGTGTATTTTCAGTAAATTCAGCTCAGCATAACCATCAGAAGACCATCACAAGAACAAGCAAATTTTCGATGCTTATAAATGCAAGTCAACAATCTAGATATGCTTAAACTTAAAGAAACAATATATAACAAGACAAGATCAACATAAGCCATAGCATTATAGCGGAAAACTGAAATAGATATAAAGGTCACATGAAAACATACACTTTCTGTAAAGATGCATGATAGATTCTTTTATAGTGGTTGTACACAGCCACAGATAGCACCTGCAATTTTTAAGTGGATTACTAATCATAAAACAAAAATTCTAGAAATAATTAAAAGCATGATAAACAAATAAGACAATTATTATAAGAAAAATAAATTCTCATTATTGGTTTAACCAGATAAACATGGTACCTGATAAAAAGAATAAAGAAATCAATCATGAGACTTGGTATCTTGAGAGATAGAACCAGATATTATGGAGAATTATCTTTGATCACTCAATTGGTAACAGATAAGGTTGATCGAAGAAGAAAGTAGACAGATATTATGGAGAATTCTCGTCGCCGTCGTCGTTCAAGAACTCGGGGGCGATGCCGGAGAAGGCGCGGTTAAGGAGGACAGCGAGCAAGGAGAGGCCGCCCACGAAGATGGGCAAGCTCCGGACGAACCCATCGTTGTTGGAGACCCAGTCGCCTACCAAATCCCGCCGGGGTTTCGGGCCTCTGTAAGCCCCCTTCGCACCAAAGAAACCAAGTTATAGAAGAGAGGAGAAGAGAGGAGGGTACGGCTGCGTACCTGAGGATAAGCCGAGGGAGGAGAGGGAATAGGCGGAGGGGAAGAGGAGGCTTGTTTTGCATGTCCCTCTACTACTCCGTACCTCTGTTTTGCATGTCCATGGCTAGTATGAGATCAAACTCCTTGAAATCGGAGGGGCGAATCGGCCTCGAGATCGAAGTCACCTCGATCCCACGCCTTTTGGATGCTGCCCTCATCCTTGAGTCCGCTGGATTACCCTTCAACCCCAAGAGAAACAAACCAGTTAATCGCAGATCGTATTTATATATATATAAAGGAATGCAGGGAATTATCAGAGAGTTACTTCGTGGTAGCCGATGGTGCCGGCGGAATCGATCCAGAATTTGGACTCCAATCCCCTCTTGCGGACAAGGTCTCTGAACACGGCCTCCGCGGCAGGGCTTCGGCAGATGTTGCCTGGAAGGAAAAGATGGAGAATTAATGCTAAGGAGACCCAAAGTAAGGAGGAAGAGGTAAGGATGGAGCTATAGCTTTCCAGGGTCTGGGATTGGGAAGGCTCACCGAGGCAAACGAAAAGCACGGAGAAGGGCTTGGACTCTGCAGCGGATGGCGCCGCCATGGATGCTGCTTGCTCTGCGGCGGCGGCGGCGGCGACGACGAACCGGAGAGAGGCGGAAATGGGATTCCGAGAGGGCAGATGATGATGGGGAGGATGAGAAGAAGAGGGGAGGGGATGTGAATAGAAGGTTTTATAAGGGAGGAGAGTGGGTTTAGTAAGATCAAGAAAGGGGAATGAACCAAGTTGGCAGAATGGTAATTTCGGTACAGTTGCCGCTGCTGCTGCACTGAAGCTTAAGGCGTCTCTCATGTCCCCCTTCTGCCCACCGACCACCAATCGGAAAGAAGACGAGAGGGGAGAGAAGGGTCGGGAATGGTTATTTTCGTCGCTATGCAAAATCCGGTGGTCGAGAATAGCAATCACACAAATCGCCGATGCCTTGTTTGGGCCTGGTAGCAAATATCTCATACCTCATGCTTGTCACCAAAGCCGAGGGAGGAGAGGGAGAGGCGAGGACGGGACTGGCCAGGAATGGCGACGGAGAGGAGGGCGAATGAGAAGAGAGGAGAGGGTTCGAAAGAGAAGAAGACAGCCCACCTCCATCCGACGGGGTTTTGTGGAGGGGAGGAGGGAAGTCCGACGACGCTTATAAGCGTCGTCGTATTTTTTTGCCGAACGTTTTGTCCCCACACTTACTACAAGCGTCGGCAGTTACCGTTGCAAGAAAAAAATTTGCCGACGCTCTTTTGTAGCGTCGGCAATATAGAGTCGACAAAACCAGTGAGCCCTCTTGATGGGCTGCCCTAGTTCGTTGCATTCGACGACCATCTTCTCATCCTCACGAAGCTGCCACACATCCCGTGCTCGAGAGGAACCCCGTGTCAACCTCACTCTCACTTGTTCATCTATAAAAAATAATAATTAAAACATTGGAGGCAAATTAATTAAAATAATTAGATTGTAAATGAACTTAATATATGCACTTTAAATCAAATTACCTTGGATATGCAAGTCATCCATAACCTCCTGGCCTGGATGTTGCTGAGACTGGAACTCATGCTGAGACTCGAACTCGTGCTGCTGAGGCTGCTGGGATCGCATGGACTGAGCAGAAGAAGATCCCACCTGAGACTGCTGGAACTCCACATCTCTGAATCATTTTCCTCGGTGCATTTTGTTACCTAAGCAAGTACTTAAGCAATTGAAATCTGTTTAAAAATGCAAGAGTAACTAATTTATTTCTGCAAGTAATTTATTTGGCATCAATATTTAAAAATGCAAGAGTAACTAATTATTTCTAATTATTTTCCAGGTAATAAAAATGCAAGTAAAAATGCTTGGGGCCATGAGTGTCAAATGAAGGAAAGAGAACAAGATTTCCAGGTCTGCATCAATATTTCTGTGTATTATGGCATGCCTTCAAGAGTACGTTAACAGCATAATCATCCCATATCTCTCACTGCAAACTAAAACTATCTGAGAAAGAAGAAGCCATTATTATTAATGGAGAAAGAAACGATACCTGTGGCGAAGATAATAGGATAATGTTCTTAAAATTCTCTAATGTCTTCTGCTGAAAAAGGATAAACAAAATGTATCAGCATATTTTAATTTGCTGAAAAAGGATAAACAAAATTCTCTAATGTCTTCTGCAAAAAGCAGAACTTTAACCTTATTTCTGAGATCCATTAGCATGAATTTTACGTCGATTACAGTTATTGGTTTCAGGTACTCATCAGTTTATCCCTCATCCTGAATGTTCAATGCATTTAATCAGCTGTAATGATTTTGAGTAAGGGACATGAGTCTATTAGCCAGTAAATTAGAGACCACTAAGCCTGCCGTCACATTAAAATGACATGAGATTTCTTGTCAATCATGTACAAGAATGCAAAGTGAAAATATCAGTCCAGATGAAACAATGGTTTAAGAGAATCAGGCATCAGACCCAACTCTGTGAGGGCCTGTGCCGCGGTTCTAAGCTGATGCATTTGCATGGTGTCTCAAGAACCACCCCAAGTTGTTTCTCTTGGACCTCATTCCAAATTGCCACATCGACTTCATCTGAATCAGCCCCATGTCCCCAAGTCCCTGCACCCTTTACCCTCTCACCCATCCACAGGTCTTCTACCGAGTAAGAAGCTCCACCAGAACAGGGAAAAAATCCAAATAACACACTAAATCACTACCTAATCACTATTGAACCAGCTCATAGCAAAACACATAAATCACAATCCATAAAAAAAGAATAAGCAGATTAGGCCAGAGCAGACAGAAAATTTCAAGCATCTAATTGCAAACAGTGGATGAAGCACAAACCTTTTCTCCAACTAGACATTGAGGTGTAGAAGAATGAAGTTTCAACAACTACTAATAAGTTACCCATGAGATTTGCAAGCTGCATTAAGCTCCCGACTTCCTCTCTTCTCTTTTTGCATGCAGAGTATGAAGTTCCTTATCATCTATAATCACTGAAGGCTAATTTATATTTCAAGAACAAATTTAAATATGAAGGTTAAATTCTATAATACTACTAATAGTTCCTGTCCGGCTAATTTGAATGATTGGTGTTCACTGTTTGTGTCCACAGTCTGATAGGCAGAACTTGTACAATAAGAGCCGGTGCCTCCACCAAAATAATTCCAAGATCAAAGATCATTCATTACACATGACAACATAATATTCTTGTAATTATGAAAGGAGAGAATCCAAAATAACATACTGCAAAGCTAAGGGAATGACAACATAATATTCATACGCTACTAGTAGAAAAGTCAGTATCGGTAACATAGAAACAGACTAGTAAATTTTTCTTACCATTACGAAACTATACTCTTTCATTGTCCATCAGTCGGCATAATATTAAAAGGCATACATTGAGTATAAGTCTCATTATCCTCCTCTTCCAACCCTTTTCCTATATCATACAAGTCCCTAGGTTTAGTCTTAATGACAACAGACCAATCTTTATCTTTTGAGTCTTGTACAAAAAACACTTGTCGAGCTTGAGATGAAAAAATGAATGGGTCATCTTTCAATAGCACACCGGTATGTATCAACTTTGAAAAATTTACAAGTGTGAAACCATTTATGTCTTGTCTCAAACCTCTAGATGAGTTTATATCCACCCAATCACATCGAAATAGTACTACCTTAAGTTTCCATAATAATCCAGCTCATAAATATCCTTCAGTGCACCGTAATAAGTTTTTCCCTCCGCATCAACCATAACACCACTGTTTTGGGTTTTTCTAAATTTCTCACGTTCTTTAGTATGAAATTTAAAACCATTTATAATGAACCCATCATATCTATTGACAATATTGTTCGGACCTCGAGCAATGACTATTAATTCATCGGAACAATTTTCCTCCATCATCGTGGGCACCTAAAAAATTATAGAAGCAATGATTAATTATTCAATGACAATGTATTAAAAAATTGTGAAAATACCTAATGTATTAAATGTCTAACCTGTTTGAATAGCCATTCAGGAAATAACTCAACCAACCATCTTTGCTCGATCCTTGGGGTAGGACGAATGTTATTGTTGATGCTTCGCTGAGTTACTAAAAATTCTCTGCACGATCATAAACTCTTTAGCTAAGCATTTATATCTGATATGACAGATAAGAAGATTACAATCATACTAACCTGCGATACTCGGATATTATATCACTGTGAAGTAACACATAGCGATGTGCTTGTGCTAATGATTTTTGGTCAAGAACAACACTTTTAACTGTCCCCAAAACTCTTCCCGCAGATGAGAACTTGTAAATTTCTGCATTCTCTACAATATCAAAATTCCTTGGAGGTCGATTGAGAGCAGTTTCAACACCTTCGAGATATCTTGAGCAAAATGTCAAACACTCCTCAGCAATATATCCTTCAGCAATCGAGCCCTCGGGATAGGCTCGATTGCGTACATAATCCTTTAAGTGCATCAGAAACCTTCAACGAGAAATTTTTAAGATCAATATCAACACCGATATGATTTATAAATATAGACATTAGAGTTTAGCAAAATCACCTCTCAATAGGATACATCCATCGGTATTGAACCGGTCCACCAAGTTTAGCTTCCGCCGCTAAGTGAATGAGTAGATGAAACATAATAGTAAAAAATCCAGGAGGAAAGATCTTTTCCATATGGCATAATATAAGGGCAACATTAGACTCCAATTGATCAAGCGCCCTAGGATCAAGAACTTTTGAACACAATGCTTTAAAAAATGATGACAACTGAGAAACAATTACAAGAACTTGATTCGGCGTTGACGATCTTAAAGCCAATGGAAGTATATCTTGCATCAAAATATGACAATCGTGACTTTTAAGATTTGAAAGTCTTCGCTCTTTAAGATTTACGCACCGTGAAATATTCGATGCATACCCATCAGGAACCTTCATATTTTTCAGAACCATTAGGAAAAGATCCTTATTTTGAGTAGACATTGTGTAACATGCAGGAGGTATAAAAAATTTATCATTATCAAGCTCTTTCGGATGAAGCTCTTGTCGTATGCCCATATCTTTCAAATCAAGACGCGATTTCAAGTTGTCTTTGGTCTTTCCATCAAGATTTAACAATGTTCCAATCAAGTTATCACAAACATTCTTTTCTATATGCATGACATCAAGATTATGTCGAAAAAGATTATACTCCCAATAAGGTAAATCAAAAAAAATACTCCTTTTTTTCCATAACTGTTTCTGTGTAGAAGCAACCAATGTGTCATCATCATTTTTCTGTCCATATGCATTGTCATCATTCTCAAAAAAGTTAGCATCCTCTAAAATCTCTGATATTAACCCTTCATTTAATGAGCTACCAACATCCTCCCTTCCCCTCTTCTTTAAACATTTGGAGACCTTACCAGGTATGTAATTTGTGACATGCATTTGTCTAAGAACTTCGGTACCAGTTGGTGGAATAGGGGCAGAACGCAACTCTGTGGTACTATCAAACAGATCATTCTGAAATCCAAATGGATGGTTTGGTTCTAACCATCGACGATGGCCCATATAACAGAACTTTCCTCCATTTTTTAACCAATATGAATGGGTTGAATCTCCACAAGAAGGACATGCAATACGCCCCTTAGTGCTCCAACCGGATAAATTAGCATATGCAGGAAAATCATTAATAGTCCATATAAGAGCTGCACGCAATTTGAATGTTTGACCAGTAAAAGCATCAAATGCATCAATACCCTCCCATAACTGTTTCAATTCCTCTATTAAAGGCTGCAAAAAAACATCAATATCATTACCTGGGCCCTTATCACCTGGAATAACCATTGACAAAATGAGTGAAGACTGTTTCATACACATCTATGGAGGTAAATTATATGGAACCAAAACAACCGGCCAAGTGCTGTATGTAGAACTCATAGTTCGAAAGGGATTAAACCCATCAGTAGCCAAACCCAGTCTAACACTGCGAGCATCAGAAGCAAATTCGTGATGCCTATCATCAAATGCTTTCCATGCTAAACTATCTGCTGGGTGTCGTAACATTCCATCTTTTGTACAGCCTTCGTCATGCCATCTCATAGAGGAAGCCGTCTTCGATGATGCATACATTCTTTTCAATCTAGGTATGAGAGAAAAATATCTCAACACTTTAGCCGGTCTTTTCTTAGTCTGTGCAGCATCCACTTCATTCAAAAAATCATGCTCATCTTTAGATTTCTCCCATCGTGAAGATCCACATATTTGGCATAACTCTTCGTTAATATTTCCACCACGGAATAAAATACAGTCATTCGGACAACTGTGTATCTTCTCGTATCCAAGATCCAATTCTTTTACTAATTTTTTGGCTTCATAAGAAGATGATGGCAAAGTAACGCCTTCCAGAAATGCATCATTTAATAATTGGAGAAGCACAGTAAAAGACTTGCTAGACCACCCATTCAAATACTTCAAATGGAATAAATGCACAAGAAAAGAAATCTTTGTAAAATTCTTACAACCCGGATATAGTTCTTCATCACAAGATTTCAGCAAGTTATGATACCGAGCTGTGTCATCATCAGAGTGTATATGTTCTTCAACATGCATAAAATCAGTTGCTGTACGCTCATCACCTATTTCAGTTGCTTCTTGTCCTCCACTAATATCTGTTAAATTTCTAATACTATGTCCAAGAGCATCTCTGAGTAAGCCCCTTATATCATCTTCTCCTACAGGTTTTTTTCTGTATTACTGGATGCAAAACTAGAGGTGTCTTCTATATACGAGGGTTGGTTACATGGAGATGACAATATCAACTCTCCATGAAATACCCATTCAGTATAACCTCTTGTAAAACCATTCCACACTAAATGTTCTTCAACAGTTTTTGGAGCAAGAGAAGAAGCATTTACACATTTTCGACATGGACATAAAATCTTCCCATTCATATTAGATTTCTGAAAAGCAAATTTAATGAAATTCTGAACTCCATTCAAATATTCGTCACTGTATCTCGGGTTATTCATCCAACTTTTGTCCATTCTAAGAAAAAACAAGGTAAATGATACAGTCAAAAATATGCATGCGTACACTGACTCAAGCAAAATTAAGTTAAACAAATAGCACTTAATCAATTAATTCAATGATTGCATAGCCTACATTTAAGAGCTATATATATGTATTACAATATGTCATCTGTATTAGATACCGGTATTGAATCGGTATGGTACGGTACGCTCCAACCTTACTTATAAGCCTTATCTTGGATTTGTAGCCTTATCTTGGATGATCACTATTATTGTGATTTTCTTACCATATAAGCCTAATGCATCTGTTTCTCAACCTTACTTACCATGAGAATGTATTGACTTATTGTGAAACCTGTTAATGACAATGGATTTGTTGCTGGTGTTTAAATTGTAATCATGTTCTTCCTATATTGTAATTAGACTGATGTCTATTTATAAAGTCAGCTTGTTACAAAGCCAATTTATTACAAAGCCAGTCTGTTACAAAGCCAATTTATTGCAAAGCCAGTCTGTTACAAAGCCAATCTATTTACAAGTCAACTATAACACAAAGCATATAAATCCATGTTGAGACAATCTGTTACAAAGGACAAAAACAACAATCCATGTTGAGGCTAAAAGGGCATATAAACACCCTTTCATTGTTGGATTGATGCTTAAAAGGCAATCTGTTAACTGAATATCTATCATTACAAGCCACAGCTGATTAAAAACAGCTTTCAAGACCTACTAATTAGTTCAAGGCATTACAGTTTGCTGATTGTAAATAGCTTGCTGTTCAATCTAGCTACCATTACTGATCAGTTCCATACATGAAAATCAATCCAGCTAACGGCTGCATATAAGAATCACTTTACACATCTACTAATAGAACCAATATGCTTTTATTTCTGCTTTCACTAAACAAATTCAGTTCCATGGATGAACAGACTCATATCTGTTAGCCTAAACAAATACAGTTCCAATACAATCAATTCAATGCACATATTCTTTGTTTATCACAAAATAAAGTGACGCCTATTACATTGTGTATCACATTTACAGTCATATGACACTGTATCCATTTAAAAAAGGGAAAGAGGGAAACGAGTTCTCAAGTACCTGATAAGAGAGCAAGTCTTCCTTTGATAACTTTCCCAAATTTCTAAGCCAACAAAGAGATCTGAAAAGCAGTAGATCTAGATCTGAAAAGCAGTAGATCTCAAGTACCTAATACAGTAATGAATGAACATTCCTAAAATAAGGAGACAGAAAGAGAAAGATATATAAATATCTCCAGGCAGAGCTCTCTCCTTCTGAAAGAGAAGAAGATAAATATATCACAATAGAGTGGTCTTCAGTTCTGATAGTCTAGGCAACTGGGCTTCTTATAACTAGCACTTGTAGAAACTATTTGGACCTTCTGAACAGGCAAATCAGAACCAAATTAACATCTTACACAGCCCAAATTTAACACCCGAACAAAAAAAAGTACATAATAATTGAAGCCCAAACAGAACATGCAATAAATTTATAAGTCCAAAACCTACAAGCCCATTTGCCAAATCCAGCCATTCAAAAATTAAGGTTTTTATTTATTTATTTGATTAGACAAATGGATCATATATATTTAGTATGAATAAATCTAATAAAATCAAAAAAAAAAAAAAATTGTGCAATGCAATCGGGACGGTTAACAAGTCGGTTCAAAGCACGTCTCCAAAATGTTCCACTACAAAAGAGGCAACTCGCATCCGAAAACTAAATTCAGCCACCCTATAGCTGCAGCAATTATGGCATTTCATCAAATAAATACTACGCATTAATAATGTCAAAAAAAAAAGTAGCCGGTGAAGAAGTTGTGTAGTCAATGCTTTTAATAAAATAAATATGTTTCTTGTCCAACCATAACATCAGCAGAGAGGGAGAGTAAAAATCTGAAGTTTTTTTTTTCACTCATGTAATTGAAAAGAAATACCATATCCAAATATCGCTTTCTTGATTCATGTATAAACCATAAATATGAAATTGAAATTAGTTGGTTTTCCTCCAACACAATTGATTAATAAAACCATACATATAAGAAAAGTAACCATTCACAATAACTCAGTTCTTTTAGTATTTGTTACCCAGACTTACAATATCATGATCAAATAAAAATTCATTAAAAACGTATTATGATGTGCAATATTGTGGAAAACCAGAATTTCCAGAATTTATGGAAAACGTATTAAAAATTCATTTATATTTCCAGAATTTCCTCTCCTTTGCTTTTCTTCTTCCCACATCCCAAAATCACCACCATTAGCCGTGTCACGCCCCGGACCCGGATCCGTGACACGGCCGTGCTATTGCCGACTACCGCCCACAATAGCACGCAGCCTCATACCTGGGTAACAGGGTAGTCAAACCAACCAAATCTTTTCATATGAAAGCATTCTTAATACAACATGCTGGTCAGTACCCAAATACAGAGCTTCTATGTAGTTTATGTACACAAAAGTACACTTGCTTTACCCCAAAAGAAAGAAGCCCTGATATCAAATTAACGTGTCTCTGGCAGCTATCAGTGATGAGGATCTGAAAGAAAAAGTAAATGAACGGATATGAGCTACACGGCTCAGTAAGTAATCATACATAATCTTACCAGATCGAACATAATGGTAACCATGTTTATGCAGGGTTTGAGAAGCTGACATGCGTATTATCTCACAATTTATCATGGCAAAATATGTATGCTTGGAAAACAAAGCAGTATTTTCAGTCAAACAGAATTTTCATAAAACATAACAATTCATGCGATTAGCATCATTTAAAGGAGATAGCGGTTTTAGCAAAATACAACATTTCATAAGGATATATTCAAAAACCCGTTGTAAAACAATGTATGCTTTGGCCAGGCACGTTCATAAATGTCACGGCCCGCCTTCGCAGGGCACGTGACTATCGGGCCTACATGAGGGGGAAACACGGGGCTCCCCTGCCAGATGTTGGCCGGTTCCGGGGCTTCACGCAAGCGTTCTTCACCCCTCAACGATTTTTCTTCTCCCCAAAACGCATCTGCAGGATTTGGAAACACCCGCCTCATATACCCAGGCTCTGAAATGAGCCTCATGATCATGCTTCAAATATCATTTTCATAAAGTATGCATATGAAACCGTGCCCCCAGCATGCCGTGGTCCATTCTCTCGGATGCTACTCCGAAGTCCATTCGGCCATTGGCGGGGCCAGCTAGTCATTTTCGGCCACTAGCAAGGCCAGCGAAGTTTTTCTCGGCCACTAGCAAGGCCATCTCAGTTGCATTCGAGCAGTAGCATCTTTGAGCCCATTATAGTGCCTCTTGGCTAGCCAAGACTTTATAAACTTACATGCATGCTTAAAATATCAGCATCATCATGTTGCATGCATAGTCATAGCTTCTGAGGTCATGCAAGTTATTTATGCATAGTAACATGTCATGCATGAAACATATATACTTAAAATAAATGCGTAGGAAACATTAATAACATGACATGATCCATAACAGGATTAGAACAGGTTACTTACTTTCTTCACAAATCATGCATACAATTCAAATTGTATGAAAAACACTGGTTCATCTTATAAAACGTAATACAAGATCTACGATAAGATTAAGACAGATTACTTACTTCAATTCGCTTTCCAAATTGCTCAAGTCCAGGTGACAAATCCTTAATCACCTAAAACAACATAATAGGGATTACATTATTCCCCATTTATTTATTATAAAATCTCTTAGTTCATCATATTATGAACTTACTTGCTTGGATCCCATCCAAGGATTTAGCCCAAGTCCAATTTGAAGCCTTTGGGGTTCGATTTAAAACCAGATTGGGTCTGCTGGAACTAACTCAATTTAATTGGATTCGGACCCAAATCAATTTGGGCTTAATTCGGTTCGGATTTGACCCAATTTGCAGTTTGGGCTCGTCCAGACTTAGCCCAATTTAATTAGGCTCGGGTTCAGGTTGTAACACCCCGAACCAGGGTTAGGGTAGCTTAAGTAATTTTTACCAGTTATGAAGCATCTTCATGATTTTAACCTAGTTTATTATGAGCATCTGAATGCACATGAAAGGTGAGGGAATATCAAAATTTTATGATGTAAATTGGATGGAAACTTTCCAGGAAGTTAGATTCAAAATCATTTCAAAAATGTCGGGATTTCAGCTGTTACAGAAAATTTTACGGTTCCACAGATTGAGAGTGCAATAACTCTGGATATAGTCCGTGAATCTAAGTAAAATTTTAAACACATAATATACATTGAGTAGGGGATTTACTGTTGAAATTTCAGCTCAAATGGATTAGCCTACAGCCTGGAACAAAGCAAGTTAGGTGAGTCCCTCGGAAGCCTGTCATTACAGAAAACTGCAGACCTAGATTTGTCCAAAATTTCTATAAAAAGTAGGAAGCATGACGTGGCCTAAAACCTAGTTTTTAAAACCCCTGGGAACCACTCTTTTGACACGTTAGGTGTCTGGGAAGCTAACGTGTCAAAAGGGGGGGTGTCTAGCATGTTTCAGCAGGCAGCAACTTGTGCTGCTGCTGTTCAACCGTTAGGAGTTCAGTGGTTGGTTGTAGGTGCCAGCCCAAATCAGGCCAGGAAAAGCTCCAGGGAGGGAGAGAGGAAGCTAGGGAAGAGAGAGAGCTACTTGGGGAATCCAAATAATTTGTGGAAGAAGGTTTAAAGTAAAGAGGAAGAGCAACTTGCTGTTGGGCTGCAGAACAGAAATACAGAAATTTTTGGTGCACCCAGGCTTCCTAGCAAATTTCAGGTGAATTTTCCAAACTTTTAGTGATTCTAATTGTAGTCCCACGTAGGAGGGTGATAAAAGAAGATTTTAGTTATTCTAGATGAATTTTTAGGTATGAAAAAGGAATTGAACTATGCTTCCGAAGTTGTTGAAAGCAGTCTGAAATTCTGCAGAAAGAAGCGATGGGATTTCTTTGTGTTTTAGGTGATTAAATTGTTATTTAAAGCTGAAAGTTTGTAGGTTGTGTTCGGGATTTCCTAGTCCTAACACAGAGCCTAATAGGTGGAATTGATTGTTAAGAACCTCCGGGAGTTAAGAGGTTTAATTGGCTCGAAAACAGAACAAACAAGCTGAAAACAGGGGAATTGAATTCTGATTTATTTTTGGTGTTAAGTAGTTGTTTGGCAGCTGAAAATTTATAGATGATATAGAAGGTTTTCTAGTCCTAACCCAGGGTATCAAAGAGGGAGATAAAAGCTTGGAAACCTTTGAGAATTGAGAGGTTTTATTTATCCTAAAATAAGACAAGCAAGGTAAAAAAATCAGAAAGTTAAGATGAGGGTGTTGGATTTCTTTTTGGAACATGCATAATCATGTTGCATCATATAGGTTATAATTTTGATTGACTCTTTTAATTATTTAGGAGGAGAAGAGAGTCCCGGAAGTGTGCCGGGAGTATCAAGCACTAGGGTGGTGCGTTAGCCATCACAAGGTGAGTGGTTTTCTTCTTAACCATGGTAGTTTATTTTGTAATTCCAGAGAAATGAATGATGTCTCCAAATTCAGAATGAATATGCTAAAGAATGAAAATAAGAAGTATTAATTCTCATGATTAAATTGCTTTCTATCAGTGGATAAATGATCTGATTTGGAAAATATATGCTATGCTTGAAAATACTTTAAATTCATGTTTGTTGATTCATAAGTTTATGAACTTGTTTGGGAATGGATTAACCCAAAGTGACTGAACCACTTAAAACCCCTTATCACGGCCAAGAGAGTCATTTTAGTTTGACACCAAGCTATTCTGGAGTTGACCCCTATACTCTAGAGTCGACTCCAACCTTGTTACAGTAACTAATATTTGCACTTTTACCTTGGATACATCACATCAGAGTTTATGATATGTGCCCAATAGGGCAGAGATGGGACGCCAGGAGGGCGTAGCTATGATATGTGCCCAGTAGGGCAGAAATGGGACGCCGGGAGGGCGTAGTATGATATGTGCCAGTGGGGCAGAATTGGGACGCCGGGAGGGCGTAGTAGTAGCACCATGCATAGGACTGTCGAGCTACTCATGAGAATGGTGCCTCATGCGAGTGGCCGGCAGTAGGGCTCGCGGGAGCCATGATTTTCAATATTTAAGCTATGTATACATATGACTGAGCAACAAATGTATTATTTTTAAGCATAATGATTTCAGAACCTATGTGAATGTTCTATGTATCAAATTCTTCAAGGAAGGAAAGTGGACTCTACGGTCCAGAAAAAAAAAAAAGGACTTGAGCAAGGCGATTTTATTAATGCTTTATTTTAAAGCAACAGCTTTATTTCCTGCTAGTTGTAGTACTATTGGCAAATAGCAGATTTCTTATGTGGTTGAAACTAAGTGCTTTAAGATCAAATGCAAATGTTTCATATGTGGCATAAACACGTTACATTTGATGTATGTAAGTATCACAGCTGAAACCTCATATCTCCTCATGATTAACAGATTGTCCACTCACTGGGACTTAGGTCTCATCCCTCTCTTTTTCTGTAAATTCTTGCAGATCGGCAGAGTCATAACATTATAAAAGTACCGCATCAGCATCATCCTAGAAGTTTGTCATAGAAGGTTGGCCATGCCCCTCTGAGTGAAAGGAAAAAAAACCTTTGTATTATGCATATAGTTGGGGTGTGAATGTAAACTAACTTGAGACAGATGTAAAGTTTGTTATATTTTGAGCTATGTATAGTAGACTTTAAGTTATCAATGAAAGCTTGGGTTGCTTTTAGTTATGATTAAAGTGAGTTAAATAAATTAAACTAACAGGTTTAGGATGTATTGATTTTATTGGTTGGTTGGATATAGTAATTGACAGGTTTTTAATAGTAACTTGTGAACCGCGGCACAAGCTGCTAATAGAAACTCTGCTCGGTACTGTACCCGACTAACCTACTGTGGGAGGGGATCCCACAAGCCGAGATTTTATGTTCTTTTTAATAAATAGCTATCAAGATGAGAGAGCAAAATTAACAAGCAGTATGCATAAAATAGTGCCTAATAAAAGTTAATAAATAGTTACAAAATAGCAAAACAAATGCATAATCTAATCGGACAAACTCAGTGAAATAAAAGTAAGAGAGCAAACGAAACCATATATTTCCAAGACTACCACCTCAAAACTTAGAAAATAAGCTAACAAAGTAAAGGAAACGCCAGAATCTGTACATTTACAGAGAATTCTAAAGCATAAACCGGAGATTAAAAGAGGGAAAGAGGGAAATGAGTTCTCAAGTACCTGATAAGAGAGCAAGTCTTCCTTTGATAACTTTTCCAAATTTCTAAGCCAACGAAGAGATCTGAAGAGCAGTAGATCTAGATCTGAAGAGCAGTAGATCTCAAGTACCTAATACAGTAATGAATGAACATTCCTAAAATAAGGAGACAGAAAGAGAAAGATATATAAATATCTCCAGGCAGAGCTCTCTCCTTCTGAAAGAGAAGAAGATAATCCTATGATCCTATGATCGAAGCAAGAGAAGAAGATAATCCTTGCCGGCTCCAAACTTCAAACGCCGTGTGAGTGCTCGGCGGCGGAGGAGGAGGAAGTCGTCCACGAAGAGGAGGCCAACGGAGAGGGGAGGAGGGGAAGGAGATGCGGCGGAGATCGGTGAAAAGGACTGAGGACGGAAGGGGTCGGTCGCCGGAAGGGGACGGAAGGGCTGAGGATTTAGGGCTGTGGCCTGTGGGGGGAGGGGATCGATTAGGTCTTGTGGTGGGAGGAGTGAAGTCCGACGACGCTTATAAGCGTCGTCGTATTTTTTCTATGCCGACGCTTATAAGCGTCGGTAATGGTTTTTTTTCCGACTCTCTTTACAAGCGTCGGCGGTTACCGTCGGGAAAAAAAAAATTGCCGACGCTTTCATTTAGCGTCGGCAATATAGAGTCGCGACAGCCCTTAATTGTTGTAGTGTCCTTGAGAATATGTGTCATCATCTTATTAATTTTTTGGACGATTCATAGACACATACAAACATGAATAAATAATAAATTGCCCAATCTTATTAATCAATAAGAGTCAAATTGCAAATTTATGCCCCAGATTACAAATATACATTAGCCACATTGGCTTCTAGGGCATACTTCTAACAGACGTCAGGGCTTAAATAGAGTGAGTCTGTAGGGACTCATGCAGGCGGATGTTTAGTCATATATCAGTTATTCGCTGGATAGATTTTGGGTACTTATATCGAATCAAGGAACCCAAATAATACCTTACGCATAGTCATTTTGGGTGAGGTCTTGGATTGTTACACTATTTCTATTAAATGTCTTAAAAATCATAAAAATCTTTGCTATCATGGCTCTGAAAAGTAATTGCTACTTTAAGTAACTTAACTATTAAAAAAAGATCTAAAAATTTTACAAATAATTTCCCAAAAAAAGGATTTCACCATATATGTTCAGTCTATTTCGTTTTTCTAGTCTGATTCTATCTCTATTAAATGTCTCCCTAGTCAATTCGCAGCACAGTTTCCACTCGATAGGTATACGGCATTTGAAGAGTAAAACCTGCAGAAGAGAAGCTCCGAATATCTAATGGGCAAGGGCCGTAACAAAATTAATTGTGTAAGGCATGAAAGCTGTAACCATGTTAGTCCTTGAGCCTTCAAAATTCCTTATCTTCTTATTATTTTGTTAAATTGAATGGACTCAACTGCAATTGGCTTCGTAACAAAAAGTCCTCGCAGATGAAATACTAGAATGAATCGGGGATACGAAATAAATGAATCTAAATAAAAGGCTTACCAAAAACATAATTTCTCACAACAAAATTTAACCTTTTCCGACGATTTTTTTGGTCGCCTTGGACTTAGTTCCAACATGAAATGGTCAGATGACGTCTAAATCATATGCCCTACGCCAATTCATATCAGGACAAGATCAGAATCACCCTCGCTTGACCTAATTGTAGCACTCACCCTACGTCTTGATTCATAAGGACAGCCTGACCATTAGGACTGTAAAAGCGATGACTATTCAACACTTCAGATGGGTGCAATGTGGACATGCATGATCCACGTCTCCGCCTCTTGTCAGGGCTGACAAGTTTGAAAAGATTTGGTTGTGTCTAAAGTCAGGAGAGCGCTAGGATTTTAACGTTTTTTTTTTTTTGTTGGTTGTTGATAGGCACAAATAGACTTTGTAGCATTTTTGTTGCGGTATGCAAGTCAGTACAAAATCCAATTCAAATTTAAACTCGAATTTAAGTTTTGCATATATGGAAATTATAAAGACATCTATTTAAGATGTGCACCCAAAATCAAATTCAAATTTAAATTCATGCCTCCTATTATAATTGTGATGTCACATGTGATGATCTCCTATTAGCAAGGCTCCTATTGTCAGTGATAATTGCATGATAATTGCATGACCAACTAACCTATAACTTTACTACATGATTTGATCCTACCATCCCAACTTGACCTCCTAATTCATTTTGACCCAGCCCTGCTTTTATAAGCTTGGATCATTGCAAGTGGTATCCTAACACAAACTAGCCTAGCTCAACCTTTAAATTTATCCTAACCCAACTGGCCTATCTGAACTTGCATCATTGTAACTCGTTATCAATGCAACCCATCCCAATTCAACCTTTGAAAATCTTATCAAAACAAAGGAAAACAGAGAATTGACCAAAAAGATCGAATCTTCATCTATTTGTGGACACTTTGTGAGGCCTAGATTCACTAGGCCGGCCCATTGGCCTAGCATGACACCAAGAGAGGGCCTGAAGGCCCTCTTCCCATTCAAAACAGAGCAGTCCCCTGTTCACCCACGTGGAAGAGGAGGAAGAGTCCTCCTCCACCACGGACGCTGCCGGAGGCTAGAATAAGCCTGGCACCGAGGCTCGGCTGCCACCGGACTTTCTTCGTGGGCTTCTTCTCCCTCCTCTTCCCTCTCTTCCTCCTCTCCATTATTCTTCTTCTTATTATTTCTTCTATTTTCTTTCCATTTGTCCCCTATTTGTAAATAATAAAAAAAGAAAAAAAAAGAAGGAAAACATTTTCTCTCTCTACTTGACTGTGGACCAGATACATTGATGATCCTGGATGGACAAAACCCATACCATCGACGGACAAAACCCAGACCCCTGGCTGGATCTAAGCTGAGATTCTCTCCTCTTTCTCTTTCTCTCTCTAGACCGGCTTAGAGATCCCAATGTAGGCTCTATTTTTCTTATTGCTCGAATCTAAGTTGACTCAGTTTGGAGATCCTAAACCACTCTGATATTCGGGTGGTAGACCGGCCCATTACTTCAGCCCCAGCTTGATTTGGTCACTTTTGATCTTCACCTGACCTGTTGAATCCTCCTTGCTCAGACTGACTTGGGCAGTCGAGCAATATCACCTGACCGACCTAATTTGGGGGCATAAGGCCATTCTCTAGTAGTATTTGATTTTGACTTCGTTTGATTTCTCGAATGATGATGAAATTTATGATGTTTTAATTATATTAAAATAGGTGCACTTGACCCGTCCAACTGAAGTACGATTTTTGAAGTAAGAAGAGGTAAGTAACCTAATGCTTCAAAGTATGCTTTTCAAATTATTTAAAAAAATATTTATTAATTTTGATATCTGTTTTGTACTTAGTTAAACGGGTCAGGCATGTTAATATTATGATTATTTTAAAATATGTTATATGCTATGTTATAAAATTTGAAAAATGTGACTCAGCGAATCATAAAAAATCTGTTTTATAAATATGCATTCTCAGCATGGCTATGATCTATTATGACCCCGTCAATGAAAATTATTCATTGATCCTGTCGACTTGTAATCTATGAGAAACTAGTTTCGATACTGCACCACCGATGATTAAAATAGTGGTATTTGGGCTACTGTGCCATCGGTGATTAAGAATAGTAATTTTGGGCACTTTGGGCGATCCATGCCATTAAGATACATGGCCATAGCCTGATTTTTGATTTCTGATTTCTGATTTTCGATATAGAGTTTTTGGTATTTCTTGTAAAAACTATAGGATATTTTTTAAAAAAATATGCATTATTCGAGAAATGATTTATTCCCCAATCAATATTTTGTATTTTTAACTAAATTATTTGGCATGCTTCGACGCCACTTTGGGGTATTATGTTGCTTAGTGGACTAGTGTAGCTCATTATCATATTTTTCTTATTTTTCAGATGTAGATTCATGATTGCTCGGGACTTTGGGAGTGCGCTAGTTTTTGCGAAGATACTTTTAGTGATTAGAGTATTAGTAAGTCTAGTTAGAAAATTTTATTTGGTTTATGTTAGTAGTTAGCAATAATTGACTTATGTCCCCTTGGAGATATTGTAAGAATTATTTAAATAAGATGTTAATTAATTAATTTTTTAAGAATTATTATTGCTTTGATATGATTGGTAGCCTTGCATGCCTGTATGGTCTGCCGTATAGGTATGGTGTCTGTCGTGCTTGGGGCTCATGGCGCGACACACTTTAATCCGCTCAAAGGTGCTATGTGGACCAATATATTTAGAATTAAGGTTTGCAGAATACATAAGTAATAGTGTCCAACAAGTTTAAAGCATATATCCTAAACATGAAAAATTTACTAATTCAAAATTAGGATTTGGAGGACATCTTGAAGTTGTGACGAGGAAAATAATACATTGAATATCCAATACAGGCTTAAATGTTTCTAGAGAGATGATTATAACATAGTCTAACAACCATTTGCCTGTTTTTCACTTGAAACTTGCTAATGACCAAATATTTTTTTTCTATACCTTCTACATCTAACACCGATGTTAAATTTCTGAATTTATTAAATGACACACAAGATTTAAACAAGTGAAAGGTTGTTTAGGTATATGATTTCAAAATCCTGTCAGTTTTGGTACCTCTCTTTGAATATATTCTTTTTATGCGCTTTGCTTCATTTACCCTCATAAATACTTGTCTATATCTGTCCTTGTAGTTGGCATGTGTGATGCCCATGCAATGAAGTAAAAATAGCTATGCTTTTTTTTTATTTTTATTATTTTGAGAAGCTGTGCAGCGTATGTAACAGAAATTTATTATCTCCATCCCTATCTCTATAATGAAGTAGCAGGGATCGGGAAAGGAGGTTTGTTTGAAGAGGCTAAGGAATTTATTAAGAAAAGTCTACATAGCTCGAAATTCATGACATTGGCATTGTCATTTTTTTTAATGATGTTTCCAAGAATTTTCATGAATTCTGAAGGGGGTAGAGCTTTCCCTCTCCACTCTACTTGATATAGTGCAACATCTTCATAAAGCTTGAAAGCAAAGTTGCTTCCTGATACATCATTATCATTGAACTTTCCAATCGAGCATACGGAAACTTGGAAGAAAGCGTCTATCCCATTATTCTTCATTAGCCTCAGGTAAGGCTAGATGACTATTAGTTCACATAGTCTTCTTCAATAGTTTGTCCTGGTGTCCTATAAAAAACAAAAAACCTTAGCAAGTCTGTTTCTTTTCTTTCTATAGGATTTAGGCCATTCAGACTAGCCCACTCCTATTCTATTTCTAGATACTTATGAATATATGCCTAGCCAGCTTATAATTCTATAATTTTGCTGGTTGTACTGGTCCAATCTATGAATCCAATAAAATTTTCAGCCCAATCATCCAAACAGACTCTAAGATATCTCACTACCTTAAAAGTTCTATTGCAGGTCATATATTCTGTGGTTTGCTGTATGTATGCAACCTTATCATTTCTCATGTTCTGTGGTATGCATGCATAGTCATATAGATCAACAATTTTCACTACCTATTTAAGGAAATAAGCTTATTCACGTAAGAAAGGCCCATTATAAGAACAAAAACAGTACTGCTGTCACATGGAGATCACACAGCTGAAGCAAAATAAATTCACCACGCATCAGTATGGGAAGCCATAAGCAAACATCGCCAATGGGGATGAAAATGAGACTGAAATGTGTAATTACCAAGATCACCTACAAAAGGATGGTGCCCAATAACATGTCCCAATCTACAAGCGACATTAAATGCCCAATAGCATAACGGAAAGTCATAAGACTTTGAGGTCAGCAGAACTAACGTTTTATTTTATTTCCAAACCTTTTATTTCTCCATAAAAACACTATATTAATTGCAAAGACACAATAATTTTTTATATCATGAGCACAAAGGCAGGCTTGCAATAGTGCATATAGATATCTGGCAGCATAGTCTGCTCCCCTAAAAGCAACATCTAATTACTTCGGCTACATATCATTCAGATGGGCACGTAAGGAGTAGCAATTAACCACAGAGGCGACTTCAAGCCCACGTCTGACCCAAAGGACTCGGTCATGTCCAAATCATTGGGGCCCATCCCATTAGGGAGCTTCCAATCAAAATAGTAGAGTAGGTTGGCCAGGGCCATCTCCACCTGGGCCAAGCCAAAGGTGATCCCCGGGCAACTCCTTCTGCCTCCACCAAAAGGAATGTACTCAAAGTTGCCACCTTTGTAGTCCACCGAGCTGCCATCGAATCTCTCAGGCCTAAAGCTCTCCGGGTCCTCCCAATACCTCGGATCCCTTGCCACAGCCCATGCGTTGATGATAATCCTGCTCCCTGCAGGGATATTGAAGCCGTCCACTTGGCATGTCTCACGGCAGACTCTCGGCAGGAGCAGCGGACTCGGCGGGTGCAATCTCAGAGACTCTTTGATCACCAACTTCATGTAATGGAATTCATTGATATTTTCCTCCTCGATCCCGGCCTTCCCCTTCAAAGCTTGCCTCACCTCTGCTTGAACCTTCTCCATTATCTCGGGGTGTCTCATTAACTCTGCCATCGTCCAGCCCAGCGTCGTCGATGATGTCTCAGTCCCCGCCCCGAATATATCCTACAAATAATGGAAAGATGGGTACTCGAATCAATATGTATTGCCATGCCTTTTATTTATTTATTTATTCATTTTTATAGAACAAGCTAGATGCATAGTTAGGCATACTGACCATGATTACGGCCTTGATGCTGGTAAGCGGGAGGGGGAACTCAAGTCCACCATTTTCTTTTAGCTCTAAGAGAATGTCGACAAGATCTTCCCCTTGTTGTTGTCCCACGTTGCGGCTATTTTTGGTTGCTCTCTTCACTTCATGCTCCTTGATGATCTCCCCGAGGATCTCATCCATCTCCCTGTGACATTTTTTTAACCTTGAATTTATTCCACTGAGAGTGTCAATAAAGCTCAACGAGGGGAATAGATCAGCTACGCTATATCCGACGAGCAATTCATTGATTTTCTTCATTGCTGAGATGAATCTCGGCCCATGCTTGCATTTTGTACCAAATGTCACCCTCGAGGTCACAGTACTGGATATCAGGAGAAACATCTCACTGAGGTTAACTGGGGAATTGTTCATCGTGGAGATATATCCCACTTGGTTGGACATCTCCTCTTGTCGAAGTGTGCTGAAGGACTTGACACGCTTTGCACTCAGTAGTTCGATAACGCATATCTTCCGCAGCTCCCGCCAGTAGCTACCGTAGGGCGCGAAGATAATGTCAGCGGCGTCATAGAACGCCTTGGAAGCTAGTATTTTGTCCCGCGACGCGAAGATGAGATCGTGGGTCTTCAGGATCTCTCTTGCCATCTCCGGGGAGGAGACGATAATGTGATCGACTTGTCCAAGCCTGAGGTGCATGAGAGGGCCATGCCTCCGCGACAGCTCACGGAGGGCACGGTGAGGGAGAGCTCCGAGCAAGTGGTGGAGGTGACCTATGATAGGGAGCTTCCATGGGCTCGGAGGCAGCTTTCGGCTTGCTGGGGATTTGGTTAACTTTATGACTATGAGTACAAAGAGGAGGAAGGCGGAAAGGAAGGGTAAGGAAGGGAGCTGGAGTTCCATGGCTGGTGCTCTGATGCTTTTGAGTGTAATGTGCTCTGATGCTCTTCTTAATTTATAGGGGGCATACGATTCTAGTGTCGTTATTCTTTTTGTTTCTTTTTTTTGAAGATAAAGGAGGCTGTAAAAATAAAAGGAGTAATATCATACATGTTGTTTTGATTCGCCACCATTGTTCAACGGAAGTGACGGAGAGCCACGAGACTAAACTATAGCAGTGCAGAAAGTGATGGTCAAGTTTTTCTTCTAGTGAGACGAAAAAATGATCAAGGTTTGATGGGAAAACTAATGATACGATTGTTTAAGTGAAAGTCGAAGCGATTGTTGAAGACTATGAAGCTTCAAAATTTCCGCAAACGATGTTGACTTTTGTTCTTATTCTTGATTTTTTACGCCTTCGTATGGCTGTGGTTCGTTGGTTGGTTACGTTTGACGGTGACTTTACGTTGTCATTTGAGTGGCTTTTGGACTTTTGGGTGGGGCAATGGGGAGGTTAGACCAAATAGATCCTCCAGTTGCTTAGATGGACCAAATGGTCGCTAAAAGGGTGCGGTATCAGATTTTAAGTTGGAAAAGCTTGTTTCTAATTATTGTTGTGTGTGTTGGGACGGCTGCCAGTGCCGGGTCATAGATGCTGTTTGGGTGTCAGTATATAATATTCCTTGGAAAAATGAATCAATGGTGGAAGGAAGGAAATTTTTGTCTCCAGCTTTTTTTTTCCTTGTCTCTTTCTTTTCTTCCCCTTGGCACAGTTTTTTTATGATTTTTCTAATAAGTTTTTCAAAAAAAGAAAGAAAAAAAGCTTTCTCACTAGATTTACTTAAGAATAAGATCTCAAAAAATTTCATAAAGAGATAATCGTTTAAACGGTCCCATAGTTTTATTTTTTATAATTTCCTTTTTTTTTGGATCACAGGCTCCATGAAGGTTAAGGTTAGTGTTTTCGTTGAATTTTCTATCTTCATTTGTATCTTCCCCTCACCTTCGGTCAAAGATTAGATTCATTCAAAGTAGATACTGGTAAAGTTTGACTCCAAAATTTCTACTTGCCAGCTTTGATTAGTTTCTCATTAATAGGAATGTGGCCAAGTCTGGGGTGTAACAATCAAAGGAAGAATATATTATCGTTAGCCATGCTTTTTAGCTCCGTGTATTTAGAATCTAGGGCCTTGTGTTCTTGACCGTAACAAAAGAGGTGTTGAATAAGGTGACAGGAGACTCGACAATCAGGTAAGCAGCAATTGTAGCATAGGACCCAGTGATAAACGAAAGAAAGCCATTGTTGATTTTGTGGCGCTTGGAATTGGCGACGTGCACTTCAATCTGAACTCTGAACTCTAAAGCATACTTGTCTGCTGGTTTATTCAATTTATTTGGAAAGTAGGTGATTGATAGCTATTTGAGCTGATTTTGAGTATTCCAAAATTAATGTTCTAAGTTGAACCTTGACTAATGTTACCCACGAACCATGGGTCATGGTGTATGAGCACGAGTTTAGACCAAATAGATCCTCTAGTTGCCTAGAAGAACCATACAGTCGCTCAGAGTTTAGACCAAATAGATCTTGTAGTGTTGGGTCTTAGGGGTTGTTAGAGTTTCAGTATAAAATACTATTAGGATAAATTGTGATAATGGTGTGGAGAGCCTCATCGTACGCACGAATGCGATCCTATGGATAGCCTAGTCGCAAGCAAGAATGTGATGCTATACAGAGCCTTACCTTAGGCAGAAATTTGGAACTATCACTACAGAAAAAGTTGGCTATCTCGATATTTACATGCTGATGCTAGATAGAAGCATCGGTAATTTTGGCTCAGGGCCAAAATTTGCCAACGCTTTTAAATAGCATAGGCGGTCATAATATTATGAGGCCAAAAGGGAAAAAAAATGATTAGACGATGCTTAAAGGCATTGTCGGAGTGCAAATGACCTACCTCTCCCTCGACGCACTCTCTAAAGCATCGTCGGAGTCCTCCTCTGATAGAAGCCCAACGGAAGAGTCCTCCCCCCAGCCATCGCCCCCCCCCCCCTCCACCCCGCCTCCAGCCCTTGCAGCTTCAATGACCTGGCCACCGCCGACGTCCTCCTCCTCCTCCTCCAGCTGGACATCCCCGATTTCGTCCAAACGCTCGACCTCCACCTCCACTCCACCACTCCCGCTGCTTCTCCGCCCTCCTATCCGACCGATGGCACCACCCTGACCTCGGTGGAGATGGTATCCGGCAGCTTTTCCTCAAGATCTCCCCCTACGGCAACCTCTACTACCCCCCATTCTACGCCTACATCGCCGTTCTCCGCCTCCTTCACACCCTCGACTTCGCCAGCGCAATTCGCTCGATAGCCGATGCCTTAGAGATGCTTCCAGTGGTGCTGGAGCTCCTCTTCGATGACTGTATCCAGTTCCTCGAGGCCATGTCGTGGACCGAGTAGGAGGAGGAGGGGGTCCACATCGCGATCCCCTTCCTTCGCGAAGAAGAATCCCGAGATCTCCTTGCTAGGGTTTCTCCGAAGGCGGCTGCCAGAGACCGAAATAGCCATCCTCAGGTGATGGGGACATCAGCTAGGTCCCCATTTTATTTGCATATTTGCTTATTGTTATTTCTGGGTTTATTTGTGTTTAGGGATTTATTTGTGGTTTATTTTATTCTGGGCTTATTTGCATTTTAGGGCTTATTTGTGGGGAATTATTTTATGTAAGGGGTTTATTTTAATTGTTCTTATGGGGCCCTATTTAAAAGGGACTCTTATGTTGATTAGGGCTTTAATGCAGAATTAAAAGACTTCTTTTCCCCACGTTTCCTCTTCTTCTCTTCTCCTCCCTTCTCCTTCTTCTCTTCTTCTTCCTCCTTCTCTTCCCCTCTTCTCCTGCCTCCATTTAAGTTGGTCCGGCATCAACTTGGTATCAGAGCAAGAGGCTTTGCCTCTGCTGCCAAAGCCCGATCCAGATCATCCAAGCCTTCTTGTGAAATAGAGAAGACTGTGTTGGGCACTTCCATCTCCCGGCTACTTCTTCCAAACCGAGAGCCAAAAAAAAAAAAGGGTCACTGCCGAGTCTGTGAAGGCCCAGATCGACAGCCACCCGCATCCGACCCTTCCTCTCTCTCGGTCTGTGTTTTCACCAGAGCAAAAAAAAAAAAAAAAAAAAAAGAGAAGTTCTGCAGCCGAGAGGGAAGAAAGAGCCACAGTCCCTGCGCCGGATTCCCCCTCGCGTCCATCTGACTTGATCCCTCGGTCGTCGCCGTTGCCCCACCACCTGCAACCACCGGCAGCCGGTGTATGGCCGATCGTCGCCAGATTCCTGGATTCCTGTGGCCGCACGAATACTACGCCGTACGTCGACCACGGACTCCGGAGCGCGTCGAAGGGCCACGTGTGACTCCCGCTGCCGGAAAGAGGAAGAGCGTCGCCGACCTGCTGTCGACCTTGTCCCTCGGCACTGTCGACGCACCCGCCGACCACCGTGCACGAGGAACTCCCGGCCGCCACCACGACCAGCCGCCGCCTGTCGCCGCCGACAACAGAACCACTGTCACCGTTCCGTTCGGCCGCTCCGCAACCACCGCCGAAGCGGCCGGAACGACCTCCCGAATCGATCGAGAGGTTGAAGAAGGAGTTACGGTAACGGGTAAGTTCTAAACCCGTTACCCCAAAATCCGTTAGCCCGGGTCCACATCCGGTAAGTTAAAAAAAAAAAAAAAAAAGTCGGATCACGTGACCTGCACGTGTTTCCCTTCAAAAAAAAAAAAAAAATACCTCTGTTTCTGTCGAACGGAAACCCTAGGGTTTCCGCCGCCGACGTCGTTGCCGCCGCCCCTGCCGTGCCTCTCTGCCGCCGGCGTCTTCTCTTCTGTCAACCGAGCCGCGCCGCCCCTGTGTCCGAGCCGTTCGGGCCTCACTCCACCTTCGCCGCCTCCGCTCGTGCCGCCTCTTGCCGCCGCCGAGATCCGCCTTCGCCCGAGCCCGTTTTCTCCCTCCCTCACCGCCTTCCCGTCGCCGCTTCTATCACCACTACAGCCATCTTCGCCGCCGGAAGACCACCGCCGCCTCCATCCTTCGGGCACCGCTTCCTCCGAGCCCTCCGTCGAGCTCTCTCTCTGAACCGCAGAGCCACTCCACCGTTTGTGCCGCCTCCTCCAGGTTCCGCCTCCACCGACCTTCGTCCACCGACACCGGAGTTGCCGCCATCCTCGCCACTGCGGCTCCGCTGCCGCACGCCATCACTGCACGCTTCTCCCTCTTCTTTCCCTCTCTCCTAGCCGAGCCGGTGCCATCAGACCCCACTCGAGCTCGGCCAGCCTGACCCCCCAGTTCGTGTTCAGCAGGCCGCAAGCCCAGTTCCAGCACTCGGCCCGCGCGCCAAACTCCCTTGAGTGTGGCCCAGATCCAGGCGGTCTCAAAACAAGCTTGGCCTGTAGTGCGGCCCAAGGCCACTTGGCCGTAGGCCCTGTTGCAGGCCTGATCCAGAGTCTTCTTCAGTCCCTTTCAGAAGCCCAGGAGCTCTTGTGCTGTAGATCTAGGTCCACAGCTCTAGCTAGCTCTGCCCGGCGCCAACTTTGTGTTCAAGACTCCACGAGCAGACGATTCTGGTCAACTGCATTCACCACAGGTAATAGGTTCTTCCTCCTTTGGACTTGCTTATCTAAATATGTTCTAGTTCTCTTGCATGACAGCCCTATTTTGAAACTTATTTTCTTGTCAAACTGCAAAACCTAGAACATCTTCCACCACACCTGTCCTACCTACCAATTAAATCTAAATATTAAATTAGCACACCTTAGTGTCAGAACATCATCAACATCCATAGATCAGATTACTTTCAGACTTTGAATGACTGTAAAACGTGTTTGCAATCTAACTTCTTATAGTGACTAATTTTCTACTTTAATTCTGAAATAACCAAAGTACAAATTAGTAAAATTTAATTTTAAGTTACTTTTGTGAAAAAATTGCTGATTTCCGAATTCATGGTAGGTTGCATTAGTGGGTTGCATCAGTAGGTTGTCCTGCATCACATTTGGACAATTAGGGTTCATTAGTAGCATTGCATATCATATCACCAACTAGAGTAGTTCCTGTATGCCCACCCGTAGTGGTAGAGAGTACCTCCTCACTGACTCTCAGATCCCTTTATCCACCATGGACCCCAGAGTTATACAAGATATTCTGGAACAATTAGCTGCAATACGAGCTGATCACGACGAATTCAAACGTGAGATCCGTGCTCAAATACAACACCTTAGGACTCCGGAACCATCATCCCCAATCGCAGCTTATCCCGAGTTTGGTTTGACCACACCGCCTGCAGCTTTTCCCCATCTCCCTAGGAACCAACATCATCCTGATCACCAGCGCGATCTTGACGAGCGACTACTTCGTACCGTGCGAGTAGAAGCCCCCACATTTGCTGGTCAATTAGAGCCAAGCGTGTACCTCGATTGGAGAGCAGCCATGGATAATTATTTTGAGTGGTACGATATGACTGAAGATAGAAAAGTACGATTTGCCAAAATGAAGCTTATTGGGCAAGCTCACTGGTACTGGCATAACGTTGAACATCGGCGTGAGACCCAGAGGCTTCCACGCGTCACCACTTGGGAGGATATGAAAGAGAAACTGAATGAGAAGTATCTGCCATTCTCTTACCGACAACGCCTCATGGATAGGTGGCAGAAACTAACTCAAGGAACTTCAACTGTTGCCGATTACATTGCACAATTTGAGGAGTTTCACATGAGGTGTGGTGTAATCGAAGAGGAGACTGTTACTCTTTCTAGGTTTCGAGCAGGACTCCGTGAGGAGATCCAGAAAGAATTGATCCTCCGAGAGATTACTACCCTTGGCCAGGCATACCAATTGGCTCAAGACGTGGATAGTTTTTTACGAGTCCCTGTGGTGAGACGTACCGACTCTCGGTTCTTACCCCCAGGAGCCCGACCTAATCAAAGCCATCTCCCACAACCCAGACCACTCTCCAACCATCCTTCCCAGCCCGGTTCTAGCCAAACACCGACTAGGACGTTCCCGGTGCCTGCTCAAAGTACATCAACTGATAAAGGAAAAGGCATATTAGGGTCCAACCCGCCCTTAAGAAACCAAACCCAGTGTTTCAGGTGCCAAAAGTTTGGCCATATTGCGTCCCAATGTAATGCCAAGACCTATTTGATGACTGAACTGGAAGCAGGAACCCAGGATACTGAATGTGTCGAAGAAGTCTATGAACCAAACATCGAGGATTTTGTAGATGACTTTGGAGACGAAAAGACCGGGTTAGAATTTGTTCAGACTGAATACCAAAATGAGCCCACTGATAGGAATGACCAAAACCATAGGCTCCATGTGGTTAGGTGCACACTAGCCCAAACAAAGACCGAACAAGACTGGCGAAGAACCTCCCTATTTTATACACTTATTAAGATCAATGGTAAAACATGCAAAATCTTATTTGATAGCGGAAGTTGCATCAATGCCATTGCGTCTGGAGTTGTTTCTCGCCTTGGCCTGAAATCTACCCCTCATCCTAATCCATATAAAGTAGCCTGGGTAGATAAGACGTCCATTTCGGTTTCAGAAAGATGCCTTGTCCCGATTCAATTTCTATCTTATAAAGATGAGATTTGGTGCGACTGCCTTCCGATGGACGTAGGTCAAGTCATCTTAGGAAGACCTTGGTTATACGATAGGGACGTCACACTTCATGGTCGGTCAAATTCGTGTAGTTTTATGTTCCAGGGTCGGAAAATTATATTGAATTCATTGCCTTCTAGAGAGCCCGTACCTGAGAAGAAGGGTGCTACACCACAAAAGGAAGAGTCACTCCACATCATTACTTCGAAAGAGGTAATGAAAGATATCGAAAGCCATTCACCTGTGTTCGCCCTTGTGGCTAGAGTTATTAATGTGGAGTCAAATGTCGAACATCCGGCCGTCGTAGTTCCTCTGTTGGAGGAGTTTCACTCTGTCTTTCCAACTGATCTTCCAGAGGCACTCCCTCCAATGCGTGATATCCAGCACGTAATTGATCTCATTCCTGGAGCGTCACTGCCAAATCTTCCCCACCATAGACTCAATCCAAACGAGCACACTGAACTGAAATGCCAAGTTGACGAACTCGTCACTCGAGGGTATATTCGTGAGAGTTTGAGTCCCTGTGCTGTACCTGCACTCCTCACTCCCAAGAAAGATGGCTCTTGGAGGATGTGCGTCGATAGCCGTGCTATCAATAAAATCACGGTAAAGTATCGTTTTCCCATTCCTAGGCTGGACGACCTTTTAGACTACATGTCTGGTGCTACAGTCTTTTCCAAGATCGACCTAAAGAGTGGGTACCACCAGATTCGGATTCGTCCTGGGGATGAATGGAAAACAGCATTCAAAACCAAAGATGGACTCTACGAATGGTTAGTAATGCCTTTCGGATTAACAAATGCTCCAAGTACTTTTATGAGGGTGATGACACAGATCTTTCGACCTTTCTTGAACAAATTTGTCGTTGTATACTTTGATGACATCCTCATTTATAGTCAAACTCAAGAGCTCCATCTCTCACACCTAAGGCAGGTTTGTGAAGTCCTGCGGAGAGAAAGCTTCTTTGCAAACCCTAAGAAGTGTGCCTTCCTAACTGATCACGTCACTTTCTTAGGATTCATAGTATCTTCCAAGGGTGTCTCCGCTGATCCAAAAAAAGTAAGCGCGATAGTCGACTGGCCTGAGCCCAAGACCTTAGCCGAAGTACGCAGTTTTCATGGTCTGGCTACTTTCTATCGTCGCTTCATTAGGAATTTTAGTTCAATAATGTCTCCCATCACAGATTGCATGAAGAAAGGAGACTTTATCTGGACTAAGTCGGCATCCCAAGCATTTAAAGATATTAAGCATAGGATGACCGAAGCACCTGTCTTGCGCCTCCCTGATTTCACTAAGGTATTCGAGGTCGCATGTGATGCCTCTGGCATTGGCATAGGTGGTGTGTTAAGCCAAGAAGGTCACCCTGTCGCGTTCTTTAGCGAAAAGTTAAGTGACGGCAGGTTGCGTTATTCCACCTATGATAAGGAATTCTATGCGGTAGTGCAAACTTTGCGACATTGGCGACACTATTTGCTACCGCAAGAATTTGTCCTGTATTCAGACCATGAGGCTTTAAAGTATCTCAATTCTCAAAAGAAATTAAACCTTCGACATGGCCGATGGATTGAGTTTCTACAAGCCTATACTTTTGTGCTGAAACATAAAGCTGGAGTTGAGAATAAGGCTGCTGATGCGCTCAGTCGACGGATCTTCCTCCTATCCATGATGAGCACTGAAGTAATTGGTTTTGAAAGGATCAGGGAACAATATACCACCTGTCCCGATTTTAGTAATGTATACCTAACCCTACGAGAGGGAGTAGAGAGAGAGCACGATGATTTCTTTTTACACGATGATTATCTCTTTCGCTCCGACCGTTTGTGTATTCCTCGAACTTCTTTGAGAGATTTTCTAGTATGGGAAGTACACGCTGGAGGACTGTCTGGGCATTTCGGGAGAGACAAAACCATTGAGATGGTGGAAAGACGTTTCTTCTGGCCGAGTCTCAAGAGAGACGTGGCCAAGATCGTCGCTCAGTGCCGCACATGTCAATTAGCCAAACAACGTAAACAGAACACTGGGCTTTACACTCCACTACCTGTTCCTGATTGTCCGTGGCAAGATGTTAGCATGGATTTTGTGTTAGGGCTTCCACGTACCTCGACCAAACACGATTCTATTTTTGTAGTAGTGGACCGATTCTCTAAAATGGCTCATTTTCTCCCATGTTCTAAGACTTCTGATGCTTCTAGGATTGCGAAACTCTATTTTGACGAAGTCGTTAGACTCCATGGTCTTCCTAAATCTATTGTGTCCGATAGGGATGTTAAATTTATGAGCTATTTTTGGAAAACTCTTTAGCACATGATGGGTACCAAATTAAAATTTTCCTCTGCCTATCACCCCCAAACTGATGGCCAGACCGAAGTTGTCAACCGAAGTCTAGGGAGTCTTCTCAGATGTCTGGTAGGTGAGCATACTAGGACTTGGGATCTCGTGTTACCAACTGCCGAGTTTGCATATAATAGTTCGGTCAATAGGACCATAAGCATGAGTCCTTTTGAAGTGGTTAATGGCTATAAACCTAGGCAACCCATAGACTTGATTCCCATGTCTCATCAACATAGAGTCTCTGAGTCTGCACAATCATTTGCTTCACACCTGCATTCATTGCATCAGGAGATCAGCAAACTTATTCACTCTAATAACTTAAAATATAAATCCTTTGCTGATTTGCACCGACGTTATAAAGAATTAAATGTAGGTGATTCAGTCATGGTAAGAATTAGACCTGAACGACTTCCTTTGGGGACGTTCAAAAAGTTGCAATTTCGTAGTGCGGGACCGTTCAAAGTCCTAAAGAAAATCAGTTCGAATGCGTATGTTGTAGATCTTCCTGAAGACTATGGGATTAGTGCGACATTTAATATTGAAGATTTAGTCCCATACAAGAAATCAACATTCATTCCTTCTGACCCTTTTGTTGATACATCCACTGTTGTTGATCACCCTGCTCTAGCACCTGCAAGTGAGCCTCCACCTCCACAGTTTCATGCACGCAGAGAACACATAGAACATATATTAGATGAGCAGGTTATATCTACCAGGAGAGGAAGCTACCAACGTTACCTTATTCGGTGGAAAGGTCGACCCGAATCAGATGTGTCGTGGATTTCGCGAGCTGAGTTGCAGCGCCTTGACTCGGATCTTCTGGAGCAGTACGACAGCCGACCCGATTTACACTCGACGGGGTCGACTTTTTCTCACCCGGGAGGAGTTGATGGGGACATCAGCTAGGTCCCCATTTTATTTGCATATTTGCTTATTGTTATTTCTGGGTTTATTTGTGTTTAGGGATTTATTTGTGGTTTATTTTATTCTGGGCTTATTTGCATTTTAGGGCTTATTTGTGGGGAATTATTTTATGTAAGGGGTTTATTTTAATTGTTCTTATGGGGCCCTATTTAAAAGGGACTCTTATGTTGATTAGGGCTTTAATGCAGAATTAAAAGACTTCTTTTCCCCACGTTTCCTCTTCTTCTCTTCTCCTCCCTTCTCCTTCTTCTCTTCTTCTTCCTCCTTCTCTTCCCCTCTTCTCCTACCTCCATTTAAGTTGGTCCGGCATCATCAGGCCTTTAGGTTTAGGATTTTTAAATATTTTTTTTAAAAAAATATTAATTATAACAATGCTTATAAGCGTCGGCGGACTCCAAATTAAAAGCGTTGGCAAAAAAACTTTTGAATCCCACCTACCTGACGCTTTTACGATGCTTTTGAAAGCGTCGCCGCCAAAATTACTGATGCTTATAAGCATCAGTACAGGCTCTAAAAAGCGAAGGAAAAAATTATTCTTTTTGTAGTGTATGGTTTATCGATCACGGGCTAGAGCGTGGTCGTGGTGTCATGCCCTGAGCGCGGAGCACGACAGACGCCGCACACTTGCACGGCGGACCGTACAGGTATGCAAGATTGAAGATCATATCAAAGCAGTGATAAATTCCTAATTTTTTAATAATTTATTCAAAGCAAACTTTTAAGTTTCAAAATACCATATGTCAACATAAATCAAATACTCTAACTTATATATTTAAAATGCCAATAAATGAAAGAATCATTAGGAAATCTAGTGCACTCTCCAAGTCCCGAGCGATCAGGCGCCTATGCATTTGGATTTGAAAAATAAAAAAAATATAATAATGAGCTACACTAGCCCAATAAGCAATACAATATCCTAGAGTGGGGTGAAAGCATACCAGATATTTAATCAAAACACAAAATCATGACTGAAAAAATAAATCACAAATAGCATATTTTTTTTTCAAAACTTATCATTTTCACAAAAACTCTGACACGAGAATCCCAACATCAATAGGCTATAGCCACGTAACCTAGTGGCATAGGTCGCACAAAGTTCCAAAACCCACTATTGTTAACCACTGATGACAACGGTGTCCAAGAACCACTATTCTAATCACCGGTCGCAAGGTGTCCAAAAATCATTATTCTAATCACCGATGACATGGCGTCAAAACAGATTTCTTACAAATTACAAGTCGATAGGGCCAACGAATAATTCCTATTAGTGGGGCCAGATTATAGCCATACTGAGAATACATACATGTATACAAAATAGAATTTTCATAACATATAATATAATTTTTAAATGATTATTAACATGCCTGATCCGTTTAACTAATTATAAAACATATATCAAAATTAAATCTGCTAGTAATTATTTTACCAAGTACTTTGGAAAAATACACTTTGAAGTATTAAGTTACTTACCTCTTTTTGCTTTAAATTCCACTTCAGACAAACGTGTCAAATACACCTGTTTAATATTATTAAAATATTACTAACTTTTAATATCATTCTAGAAATCAAAATTAAACACTACTATCTGATGACCCCACATCAAGTTGGTCAGATAACAGTGCCCGACTGCTTAGGTCAGTTTGAGCCAGGAGGATTCAGTAGGTCAGATAATGATCAAAAACGATCAAATTAACTAAGGTTGAAGTAATGGTCGGTCTACTGCCCGGATATTGGGGTGGTTTAGGGTCTCCAAACTGGATCAACTTAGATTTGAGCAACAAAAATAACAAGGCTTACACTAGGTTCTCTGAGCATGTTTAGAGAGAGAAAAAGAAGAGGAGAAAGAATCTTAGTTCAAGTCTAGATTTGGTCTGATCCTAGTCTTGAGCTTGGTTCGAGTGGTTTGGATCGACCATCAGAGGAAAAGTCTAGACCTAGTCAGAATGTGGGCTTGCTTAAAGAGAGAAAGAGATACACGATCTAAAGCTAGTTAAGCTTTTGGGCTTGATCCACTTAGTTAGGTCCAATCAGAGGCTTGGCCTATTCAGTCTGGTTTGACTAAAATTGGAAAGAGATATGTGTTCAAGGTCGACCTAGATCAATGAATGTGTCTAGTCCAAAATGAACGGACTTAGCCCACAATGAATGAATAGGGCCCAATAGAGCCCAAATGGAATACAACCCACAATAGATGAGCAGAGACCAAAATAAATGATCACGGCCCAAAATAAATATGCCCCACAGTGGACACGACCCAACAGAGTGAATAGGGCCCAAAAGGTATGTAACCCATAATGAGCACGACTCAACAGGATGAACAGGGCCAAAACTCGGCCCATGATGGTCACGGCCCAAACTTGACTCATGATGGTTATGGCCCAACATAGTGAATAGGGTCCAACAGAGCCTAAAAGGTATACGCCCACGATGGGCACAACCTAATAGAGTGAACAGGGCCTAAAGAATATACGACCCATAATGGGCGCAACCCAATAGGATGAATAGGGCCGGCCTGTTAGATGTATGCCCTATAAGCCAATCTGGCGGACACATTATTAATTCTGGAACATAAATTTGTACTTTACTTTATTATTATTGAATAATAAATGGACATCTTTTCATTCATATTGTTTATGTATCTATGAATCATCCAAGAAATTAATAAGATGATGATACATATTCTCAAGAGTTGAGAATTTGAGCCATGTATCATTGGTGATTAATTTTTAAATGCTCTTGATCAATGGATCATCACGAGATGGTGATCGATCCGATCAGTGCACAGATCGCTTTTCTTATGGATAGACGAGACTCGAGTCCACAGTGTAGGGACACTGAAGTGATAGTGCAGGTGCTTGTTAGAGAACAAGGGTACTAAGCGTGACCAAGACAAGAAGTCACTTGGATGTCTATCCATTCGTCAGTGACTTGCTTGATGTTGCAGTAGTGTGACTGGTCCTTTCACCTGCGGTGCTTCGGCTATTCACAGTGAGGTTATTGTAGTTTGACTGCACATATACATGGTCTCTAGTCATATAGGTCCTTGTTGTGTAGATTGGCTGCAGTAGGTTCACTGTAGGAGTAGGGTATGCACTTACATAGAATCTATCGACCTTGATAGATGAGGAGAGATCCTATGTGATTTATAAGATTGAGTTCTAAGACCTTGGCCAGGGCAGAATATATAGTGGAAAAGAGTTTTCTACTCTTGAACTCAAGTCAAATAAATATAGACATATGACAGACGATGGGGTTTGACGAGTTATCCATGACCTCGAGTCTGTAGGGATCCACGATAGAAGGACTGTATCATACGATAACTGCACCTAGAGGTTCATCATTCTATTCTGCTGGGTAGCCACTACATACTGCTAGGTGTCACTAGTGGATGGTGAGACTCACAGGGATCATCTTGATGGTCGATGATCCCTGACGAGTTGAGTTGGAATTGTTTTAACCCATTAAAAGGAGTTTTCAATGATATTGTGATAGAGATCGCAATATATCTCACTACCAGTCAGAATAGAACCTATGGGGTCACACACATTAGAAGTATTGATCGATCCGATGGTTGAATTGTGATTAAGAATCACATATGATCAATTAGATTGATAAATTGAAAATCCGCTAAGAGTTAGTGGTTAGAAGAAGGAATAATTGCAATCGGATTGCAATTTAATTTAATTAATTGGACTTGATCACGAGTCCTACTTAGAGTAGGATTCATGGAGTCCTAATTGGATTAGGATTTCAAATTAAATTAGAGTCCTACTTGGAGTAGGATTTCTAAAATCCTAATTATCTTAGGGCTGAAATTTGAACAAGTCCTGATTAGATTAGGATTTTTTAAAGTCCTAATTAATTTTTAATTTTAATCTAATTAATTAAATGACTCCTAATTGGATTAGGATTTGGAGGAATTGAATTGGGTTCATCTAATCCTTTTTAGAAAAGGATTGAGTCCCTATGAATGTGGCTAAACCCACCCCACTTAATGTGATTAAGTGGGGTGTGAGAATAGAAGGGAGAAGAGGGAGGGGCCTACGCCCCTCCCTTGCTTGCGTGAGATGAAAAGGAGGGGCTACGCCCCTCCTCTCTTGGAAAATAGGATGATAATGATGAGCTCCTAAAAAGTAGGAGCTCATCCTTATCTATTATGGCATTAAAAGGAAAGGGGTTTTGGCCCCTCTATTCATGCAATTTTCTGGTGGTTCATGGCAGCAACCCTCCACTCCTCTTCCTCCTTTCAGCTGCAAGAGAGAAGAAGGGAAAAAAGAGTGTGGCGTGGTCCTTTCTTCCTCCCATTTTTGGTTCCAAAGTGAAGAAAAAGAAAAGGCTGCTAAAGGGCCTTTAGATCTTCTTCCTTGGCTCTTCCTTCTTCTTCCTCCTCTCAAAGCAATCAAAGGTTGATTCAAAGGAGAGGACTTCAGCCATCAATAGCCTTCTCTGCAAGGGAGCTAGCACCCCGGGGAGATCTAAAAGCTTCGATCGACTCATTACTTCGTGTGGATACACGTAGAGGCCGGACGCGTGTGCGGCTTCCACTAAGCCTTGATCAAATACCACGTAAATCAGATTTGCGGAGACCATCTACCCGCACAAGATAAAGATCTGATCTTCTTAATGATTTTAAAATAGTTTAAAATAATTTAATTCTAATCTATCTACAAACGAAAGATTTTAAAATACGTTCATGCGATGAATGGATCCCGCATATGTTTTTCCACTGCAATCTGAAAATTATTTCGAAATTTTCATGGCATATGAGGGATGCTAACACGGCCCAGCCCATGATCAGGGCCGGCTCGAGCCTTAGGCGACCGAGGCAGTCGCCTAAGGCCCCGGGCCAATGGAAGGCCCCCGGGAGGCTGACCAAAAGGAAGCAAAGGCCCCATATAAAATGGGATCTGGAGCTGGCTACGAGTCTTCCCCCTTGATGGAAGGGAGGTGGAGAGTTTCCTGACCTGCAGAGGGGCAATTTGGGAAGTTGGGGACAGTAGTTTTTGTCACGCTCCGAGCCCGAGGCAAGGCAGACGCCGCACGCCCGCACGGCGGGCCGCGCAGGCGTGCAAGGCAACGAATTACATCAAAGAAAATACAAATGTTCAAGACTTATTTAAGGATTAATAGCAGATGCTTAAAATTGACAAAATACTTAAAGTCATTCAAAAGCAGTCTTACAAAATTTCAGAATAACTATGCCAACATAATTCAAATGTCCAAACTAATCTAACTGAAATGCCAATAACTGAAAAATCATCGGAAAATCTAATGCACTCTCCAATCCTGTGCGATCAAGCTTCCGGATCTAAAAAACAGAGAAAATAAAATAATGAGCTACACTAGCCCAGTAAGCAACAAAATACCTCAAAGTGGGGTCAGAGCATATCAGATCAAAATACAGGATAATGACTAGAATAAATCATAAATAACATCGTTTTACTGTTTTCAAAACTTATTATCATTTTTCCAAAAACTCTGATACCAGAATCTCAACATGATAGGCTACGGCCACGTAACCCAATGGCATGGGTTGCACAAAGTGCCAGAAACCACTATTGTTAGTCACCGGTGGCAACGGTGTCCAAAAACCACTATTCTAATCACCGGTGGCGCGGTGTCAAAACTGGTTTCTCACAGATTACAAGTCGACAGGTCCAACGTATAATCCCCATTGGCGGGGCCAGAACAGAACATAACAGATCATATCCATGCTGAGAATGCATATATATAAAAATAGCTTTCATAAATTATCCAGTCATATTTCATAGATTTTAGAGCATATAACATGATTTTTTAAAAAAAATTAACATGCCTAACCCAATTTACTGAATACAAAACATATGTCAAAACTTAATCAGTTTATCAAATAATTTATAAATCACACTTAAAGTATTAAGTTACTTACCTCTTCTCGCTTAATTCCTACTTCAGATAGGCGGATCAGGTTCACCTGTTAACATTTAATTAATTTCTTTGTAAATTTCAGAGCTAAGCAAAATCTAAAAATAATATTACTGGACACGGTCCAACAGGGCCCAGAGTTGGCCCATAATGGGCATGGCCCGATAGGGCCCACATCGAACACGGCCCAATGGGCCCGCATAGACCCGGCCCAATAGGGCCCCCAAGGTTGGCTTCTAATTGGTTTGTTTATGTAATAAATCTTTCCTATAGGGATCAAATACAAATTACAGAAGACCCTTTTTGTGAAATAATATACTGCCAAGAGCTTAACTGTAAAATTCCATTTATTGGCCAAATGGGTTCGGATTTCGGGTTCCGGGTTCCGATCTGAACTGGGTTTCGGGTTTCGGGTTTTTTTTCTTTTTTTTTCTTTCTTTTTTTTGTTTCGGGTTCCGGGTTCGAACCGGGCCCAAGTTGGGCCCGTAGTGAACAGGACCCGTGACAGGGCCCTTCTTCTTCCCCAAGCCCCCACGGACAGGGGAAGAAGATGAAGAGGAAGAAAGGACCCAGGGGGGAATCGGCGGGGTGGCCGGCCTGGGTGAACGGAGGCCACCTCACGGTCGCCCTTGCCCTGTTTGTCCCCCGGAGGAGCCGGAGAGGATCGCAATCGCGATCCTCTGTTTCGGTTCCTCCCGAATTGAATCGGGGCTGAAGTCGGCGAGGGCTGCCGACTTCAGCCCCGTATCTCACATTCACCCCCCCTAAAAAAAAATTTCGTCTTCGAAATTTAACATACCTTAGCTTGCAAAAAGGTCCGAATATTTTTTCTTCATCTCGTCCTCCAGCCCCCACGTAGCCTCTCGTTCTGAGTGATTGCTCCACTGAATCTTAACATAAGGAATCATGCGCCTCCTCAACACTTGTTCTTTTCTATCAACCACACGTACAGGCTGCTCAGGATATGTCAAATCTTCTTTAAGCTGTAGGGGAGCCACCTCTGCCACATGGCTCATATCTGGAATATACTTTCTTAACATGGAAACATGAAAAACATTGTGAACTCCAGACAGTGAAGGTGGGAGTGCCAATTTGTATGCCACAGCTCCTACTCTTTCCAGAATCTCAAAGGGGCCCACATAGCGTGGACTGAGTTTTCCACGTATTCCAAATCGCATCACCCCTTTAGTAGGAGACACTTTCAGAAACACATGATCTCCGACCTGAAATTCCAATTCCCTTCTTCTATTATCTGCATAACTTTTCTGCCTGCTCTGAGCTATCCGGAGGCGTTTCCTGATCAGCTAGATCTTCTCTACTGTTTGTTGCACAATCTCGGGGCCCATAATTTTTCTTTCATCAACATCATCCCAATAGATAGGTGATCTACACTTTCTTCCATATAGAGCCTCATAAGGTGCCATTTGAATACTTGCCTGGTAACTATTATTATATGCAAACTCAACCAAAGGCAAGTGACGGTCCCAAGAACCTTTCATATCCATTACACAAGCTCTTAGCATATCTTCCAAGGTCTGAATGGTTCTTTCTGATTGGCCATCAGTCTGAGGGTGGAAAGCTGTGCTGAAGCTCAGAGTGGTCCCCAAGGCTTTATGCAAATTACCCCAAAAGTGAGATACAAACCGCGAGTCCCTATCGAAAACAATGGATACGGGTACTCCATGCAACCTCACTATTTGTTCAATGTAGAGCTCTGCAAACTTTTCCAAGGTCATTCCTACTTTGAATGCCAAAAAGTATGCCGACTTTGTCAATCTGTCCACAATCACCCATATAGCATCATAACCTCTAAGAGTGCGGGGCAACCCGGAGACGAAGTCCATAGTGATGTGTTCCCACTTCCATTCAGGAAGTGGTAGGGGCTGCAACAACCCTGCCGGTCTTTGATGCTCTGCTTTAACTTGCTGACATGTCAAACACCGAGCCACAAATTGTGCAATTTCTCTCTTCATATTATTCCACCAAAATGTACCTTTTAAATCCTTATACATCTTAGTACCCCCAGGATGCACTGTATATCCAGTATTATGAGCTTCCCTCATAATTTCATTCTTTAAATCAAGTTATTTGGAATACAAATTCTGTTCCTGTATCTCAATGATCCATCCTCATGAAGTCTGAATTCTGATTGAGAACCTGATTCAATATCACTTCTAAGCTTTTGCAACTGAGGGTCATCTGCTTGAGCAATCCTGATCCTCTCTATCAAGGTAGGTTGGACACGTAGGTTTGCCAAAAGTGCATCAGGATCATGCCAACATGCCTCGATTTCTGCTCTTCTTAGATCTTCCAAAATTTTCCTTTGAGAGGTGAGTAAGGCAGCAATACTACCAGTGGATTTTCTGCTCAGTGCATCTACTACCACATTAGCTTTTTCCGGATGGTAGTTAATAGACAAATCATAATCCTTCAGTAACTCTAACCATCTTCTCTGTCTCATGTTTAGTTCCTTCTGGGTAAAAAGGTATTTCAAACTTTTGTGATCAGTGTACACCTTACAAGATTCACCATATAAATAATGTCTCCAAATTTTTAATGCAAACACAACAGCAGCAAGTTCAAGATCATGAATAGGGTAGTTCTCCTCATATGACTTTAATTGTCGGGAAGCATAGGCAATCACCTTATCATTCTACATCAGCACACAACCTAATCCTTTCTTTAAGGCATCACTGTAGATTGTATAACCTTCACCACTAGAAGGAAGGGTAAGGATGGGAGCTAACACCAAACGTTGTTTAAGCTTTTGGAAGCTCTATTCACATTTATCTGACCACTCGAACTTAACTTCTTTACGAGTTAGTCGAGTTAAAAGTGCAGCAATAGAGGAAAAACCCTCAACAAATCGTCTGTAATATCCTGCTAGGCCCAAGAAACTGCGAATCTCAGTAACACTGTTGGGCCTGCTCCAGCTGACCACTGCCTCGATCTTCTTTGGATCCACATAGATACCCTCTTTAGATATTACATGCCCTAGGAACATTACACTGTCTAGCCAAAATTCATTTTTCTTCAACTTACCATACAACTGCTCTTGCCTTAGGGTTTCCAGTACTAACCTCAAATGCTGCTCGTGCTCGGCCTGACTCCCAGAATAGATCAAGATGTCATCAATAAAGACCACTACAAATTTGTCGAGAAAGGGTCTGAACACCCTGTTCATCATATCAATAAAAGCTGCAGGGGCATTTGTCAGTTCAAAAGGCATGACCAAAAATTTATAGTGCCCATACCGAGTACGAAAAGCAGTTTATGGCACATCTTCAGCTCTTATCTTTAACTGATGGTACCCAAAACGAAGATCAATTTTGGAAAATACCTGAGCGCCCTTTAACTGATCAAAAGGTCATCTATTCTTGGTAGAGGATACTTATTCTTTACCGTTATCCTATTTATTTCTCGGTAATCAATACATAATCTCATGCTACCATCCTCCTTCTTTACAAATAAGACTGGAGCTCCCCAAGGTGAGACACTAGGTCTGATGAAACCCTTATCAAGAAGATCCTGCAACTGCTCCTTTAATTCTTTCATTTTAGCTGGAGCCATTCTATAGAGGGTCTTGGAGATTGGTGTGGTATTGGGAATCAAATCAATTACAAATTCAATTTCTCTATCTGGTGGCAAGCTAGGGAGGTCTTCCGGAAAGACATCGGGGTATTCATTTACTACTGGAATATCTTCAAATCTTTGATATGATAGTCTAGTGTCAACCACTGTGGCAATATATGCCATACTCCCCTTTCTAAGTAGTCGCTCAATTTGCATAGCGGAGACAATTCGAGGGGAGGTATATGCACCACTGCCCATAAAGCTGAATTCAGTATCTCCTGGGGTCCGGAAGTTTACCCATTTTTCATGGCAGTTAATGGTGGCAAAATGTGATGCTAACCAGTCCATACCGAGGATTATGTCAAAGTCATGCATATTTATAACTATTAAGTCAGCAGGCAAGTCTCTACCTACTATCTGAACTGGACAAGTCTTGCAGATCTGATTACCAATCATCCCACTTCCGGCAGGAGTGCTAATATGCAGATCATACTCTAATTGCACACAAGGCAGGTCTTGTTTTTGCACAAATGTAGATGACACAAAGGAATGCGTAACACCAGAATCAAATAGTGTATGAGCATAAACAGAAGCAACTGACAATGTACCTGACACCACCGTGTTGGATGCCTGAGCATCCTGCTGAGTCAGTGCATAAATAGACCCTGTGTGCGCAGTCTCCCCCCTTTCTGCTGCTTAGGAGAAGAAGGCTGAGCTGACTGAGCCGGAATAGGAGAAGCTTGCACTTGCTGGTTTTTTGTAGTTTGAGGCCTCTGAACTGATCGAAGGTCTTGTTGAGGATACTCAGCTACCTTATGACCCTGCTGGCCGCATCTGAAACAAGCACCAGATAATCGTCTACAGTGTTCGGTCTTATGCATACCACCACATGCATCACACTTATTCTTCTCTTGCTGAATAGTCTTTCCATAAGATCCTTGCTTCCCTAATTGCCAAGATTGGTTATGTGATTTTGCAGTCTTGCTAGAATTCTGTCCACTGCGAGCATCATAATCTCTGCTTCTCTTCTTTTGTTTCCTATCTTTGGCATCATATGTTTCTTTCCAGACAATTTCCAGATTTTTAGCCTTGTCTACAGATCATCATAGTTCGTCGAGTGTATTACGGCCAAACTCCGACGTAAGTGAGGCTTCAATCCTTCTTCAAATCTCCTCATCCGGGACTCTGCATCCATGATGAGGGTGGGAGCAAACCGAGATAGCCTGTCAAACTCTGCCTCATACTCATCCACAGTCGTAGTTCCTTGATTCAGATTGAGAAATTCCCTCTCTAGCTCCCTCAGGCGACTGGAGGAAAAATACTTGGAGTAGAATGCTGTGCGGAATCTTTGCCAGGTAAGTGCCTCCTGCTCGGGTGCCAATGTGCGCTCCACAAACATCCACCAATGATGAGCTCGATCCTGAAGCATATAGGTGGCAAATCTAACCTTCTCTTCATCGGTGCACTACATTGCCCTGAAGGCTTTCTCCATTTCATCTATCCAGGTTTCGGCCTCTTGAGGACTAGTAGTGCCTTTAAAAACCGAAGGTGCCATTCTCTTGAATTCTGCTATACTTCTTCTTTGCTCAGGAGGAGCAACATCCTGCTGGATTGGTTGCTGAGGTTGTTGCCTCTGTTGGCGTACTAACCCGACGACCTCCTCGATCAGTTCGAGCACCCGAGTTTGATTTCCGGCGGCAGTTTCTGGAGTTGATTGACCCTGGGGCCCTGAGTTATGCGATGCCTCGCCCGCTTGGTTAGTGGGGGCTCTTCCCCGAGAGCGCCCAACCATCCAATTCAAGCTACGGACATAGCGAGGCGGCATCCTGATTCAGTGAAAATATATAAATTTTAAAAATTTATCCAAACAGAATAATACAAAATAGTTAACAAAACAAATGAACATTATCTCTTTGTCTAGTTACTACCCCATCTCTCAACTTTCCAACGAATCCTAAGGATCTTAAAACTTAGGCTCAAATATGATTGTTTCAAACATAATCCCTATGAATCTGAAACCTGAGCTCTGATACCACCAAATCTATCATGCTCCGAGCCCGAGGCGCGGCAGACGCCGCACGCCCGCACGGCGGGCCGCGCGGGCGTGCAAGGCAATGGATTACATCAAAGCAAATACAGATGTTCAAGAATTATTTAAGGATTAATAGCAGATGCTTAAAATTGACAAAATACTTAAAATCATTCAAAAGCAGTCTTACAAAATTTCAGAATAACTATGCCAACATAATTCAAATGTCCAAACTAATCTAACTGAAATGCCAATAACTGAAAAATTATCGAAAAATCTAACGCACTCCCCAATCCCGTACGATCAAGCTTCTGGATCTGAAAAACAGAGAAAATAAAATAATGAGCTACACTAGCCTAGTAAGCAACAAAATACCCCAAAGTGGGGTCAGAGCATATCAGATCAAAATACAGGATAATGACTAGAATAAATCATAAATAACATCGTTTTACTGTTTTCAAAACTTATTATCATTTTTCCAAAAACTCTGATACCAGAATCTCAACATGATAGGCTACGGCCACGTAACCCAGTGGCATGGGTTGCACAAAGTGCCAGAAACTACTATTGTTAGTCACCGGTGGCAACGGTGTCCAGAAACAACTATTCTAATCACCGGTGGCGCGGTGTCGAAACCGGTTCCTAACAGATTACAAGTCGACAGATCCAACGTATAATCTCCATTAGCGGGGCCAGAACAGAACATAACAGATCATATCCATGTTGAGAATGCATATATATAAAAATAGCTTTCATAAATTATCCAGTCATATTTCATGGATTTCAGAGTATATAACATGATTTTTAAAAAAAATTTAACATGCCTGACCCAATTTACTGAATATAAAACATATGTCAAAACTTAATCAGTTTATCAAATAATTTATAAATCACACTTGAAGTATTAAGTTACTTACCTCTTCTCGCTTAATTCCTACTTCAGATAGGCGGATCAGGTTCACCTGTTAACATTTAATTAATTTCTTTGTAAATTTTAGAGCTAAGCAAAATCTAAAAATAATACTACTGGACACGGCCCAACAGGGCCCAGAGTTGGCCCATAATGGGCATGGCTCGATAGGGCCCACATCGAACACGGCCCAATGGGCCCGCATAGACCCGGCCCAATAGGGCCCCTAAGGTTGGCTTCTAATTGGTTTATTTATGTAATAAATCTTTTCTATAGGGATCAAATACAAATTACAGAAGACCCTTTTTGTGAAATAATATACTGCCAAGGGCTTAACTGTAAAATTTCATTTATTGGCCAAATGGGTTTGGGTTTCGGGTTCCGGGTTCGGATCTGAACTAGATTTCGGGTTTCGGATTTTTTTTTCTTTTTTTTCTTTCTTTTTTTTGTTTCGGGTTCAGGGTTCGAACCGGGCCCAAGTTGGGCCCGCAGTGAACAGGACCCGTGACAAGGCCCTTCTTCTTCCCCAAGCCCCCATGGACAGTGGAAGAAGATGAAGAGGAAGAAAGGACCCAGGGGGGAATCGGCGGGGTGGCCGGAGGCCACCTCTCGGTCGACGGCCAGTCGGCCGCAGTGGCGGCCGGCGGTCGTTGCGGTGGCCGGGGTCAATAATCAAGCGAGAATGGTCTCGGTTCATGGGGCCAAAACCAAGGGAGGAAAGCATGCATCGGCTAAGATCGAAGAGCACAAAGGGAAGAGGGCTTACCGGCAGTTGACGGAAGTGGCGGATCTTGGCCGAGGGAGGCTCGATCCGGTGGTCAAGCAGTGGCGGCGGTGCTCGGAACCGAGGGATGCGAATCTCCAAAACAGGGGAAGGCACGGGTGGTGATGGTGGTGGATCCGGCGGCATGCTAGCCACTTGGGAGGCAAGGGCAGAGGAAGGAGAGGGAGGAGGGGGGGAGGAAGAAGAGGGAGCTCAGTGGTGGCCCTAGGGGAAGGAAAGATGGGCTTTATCGCCCCATCGTAATAGCCCTCCGCCGCAAAAATCGCGGCGGTCGAGCGAGATCCACGGCCATGAATTGGCCGCGGATGGACTGGGGGGGGGCGCTGCGAGATACCCGTGGTGCCCTTGCCCCGTTTGTCCCCCGGAGGAGCCGGAGAGGATCGCAATCGCGATCCTCTGTTCCGGTTCCTCCCGAATTGAATTGGGGCTGAAGTCGGCGAGGGCTGCCGACTTCAACCCCGTATCTCACATTCTCCCCCCCTAAAAAAAAAAATTTCGTCTTCGAAATTTAACATACCTTAGCTTGCAAAAAGGTCCGAATATTTTTCCTTCATCTCGTCCTCCAACTCCCACGTAGCCTCTCGTTCTGAGTGATTGCTCCACTGAATCTTAACTTAAGGAATCGTGCGCCTCCTCAACACTTGTTCTTTTCTATCAACCACACGTACAAGCTGCTCAGGATATGTCAAATCTTCTCTAAGCTGTAGGGGAGCCACCTCTGCCACATGGCTCATATCTGGAATATACTTTCTTAACATGGAAACATGATAAACATTGTAAACTCCAGACAGTGAAGGTGGGAGTGCCAATTTGTATGCCACAGCTCCTACTCTTTCCAGAATCTCAAAGGGGCCCACATAGCGTGGACTGAGTTTTCCACGTATTCCAAATCGCATCACCCCTTTAGTAGGAGACACTTTCAGAAACACATGATCTCCGACCTGAAATTCCAATTCCCTTCTTCTATTATCTGCATAACTTTTCTGCCTGCTCTGAGCTATCCGGAGGCGTTCCCTGATCAGCTAGATCTTCTCTACTGTTTGTTGCACAATCTCGGGGCCCATAATTTTTCTTTCACCAACATCATCCCAATAGATAGGTGATCTACACTTTCTTCCATATAGAGCATCATAAGGTGCCATTTGAATACTTGCCTGGTAACTATTATTATATGCAAACTCAACCAAAGGCAAGTGACGGTCCCAAGAACCTTTCATATCCATTACACAAGCTCTTAGCATATCTTCCAAGGTCTGAATGGTTCTTTCTGATTGGCCATCAGTCTGAGGGTGGAAAGCTGTGCTGAAGCTCAGAGTGGTCCCCAAGGCTTTATGCAAACTACCCCAAAAGTGAGATACAAACCGCGAGTCCCTGTCGGAAACAATGGATACGGGTACTCCATGCAACCTCACTATTTGTTCAATGTAGAGCTCTGCAAACTTTTCCAAGGTCATTCCTACTTTGAATGCCAAAAATTGTGCCGACTTTGTCAATCTGTCCAACAATCACCCATATAGCATCATAACCTCTAGGAGTGTGGGGCAACCCGGAGACGAAGTCCATAGTGATGTGTTCCCACTTCTATTCAGAAAGTGGTAGGGGCTGCAACAACCCTGCCGGTCTTTGATGCTCTGCTTTAACTTGCTGACATGTCAAACACCGAGCCACAAATTATGCAATTTCTCTCTTCATATTATTCCACCAAAATGTACCTTTTAAATCCTTATACATCTTAGTATCCCCAGGATGCACTGTATATCCAGTATTATGAGCTTTCCTCAAAATTTCATTCTTTAAATTAGAGTTATTTGGAATACAAATTCTGTTCCTGTATCTCAATGATCCATCCTCATGAAGTCTGAATTCTGATTGAGAACCTGATTCAATATCACTTCTAAGCTTTTGCAACTGAGGGTCATCTGCTTGAGCAATCTTGATCCTCTCTATCAAGGTAGGTTGGACACGTAGGTTTGCCAAAAGTGCATCAGGATCATGCCATCATACCTCGATTTCTGCTCTTCTTAGATCTTCCAAAATTTTCCTCTGAGAGGTGAGTAAGGCAGCAATACTACCAGTGGATTTTCTGCTCAGTGCATCTGCTACCACATTAGCTTTTCTCGGATGGTAATGAATAGACAAATCATAATCCTTCAGTAACTCTAACCATCTTCTCTGTCTCATGTTTAGTTCCTTCCGGGTAAAAAGGTATTTCAAACTTTTGTGATCAGTGTACACCTTACAAGATTCACCATATAAATAATGTCTCCAAATTTTTAATGCAAACACAACAGCAGCAAGTTCAAGATCATGAACAGGGTAGTTCTCCTCATATGACTTTAATTGTCGGAAAGCATAGGCAATCACCTTATCATTCTGCATCAGCACACAACCCAATCCTTTCTTTAAGGCATCACTGTAGATTGTATAACCTTCACCACTAGAAGGAAGGGTAAGGATGGGAGCTAACACCAAACGTTGTTTAAGCTCCTGGAAGCTCTATTCACATTTATCTGACCACTCGAACTTAACTTCTTTACGAGTTAGTCGAGTTAAAGGTGCAACAATAGAGGAAAAACCCTCAACAAATCGTCTGTAATATCCTGCTAGGCCCAAAAAACTGCGAATCTCAGTAACACTGTTGGGCCTGCTCCAGTTGACCACTGTCTCGATCTTCTTTGGATCCACATAGATACCCTCTTTAGATATTACATGCCCTAGGAACATTACACTGTCTAGCCAAAATTCACTTTTCTTCAACTTACCATACAACTGCTCTTGCCTTAGGATTTCCAGTACTAACCTCAAATGCTACTCGTGCTCGGCCTGACTCCCAGAATAGATCAAGATGTCATCAATAAAGACCACTACAAATTTGTCCAGAAAGGGTCTGAACACCCTGTTCATCAGATCAATACAAGCTGCAGGGGCATTTGTCAGTCCAAAAGGCATGACCAAAAATTTATAGTGCCCATACCGAGTACGAAAAGCAGTTTTTGGCACATCTTCAGCTCTTATCTTTAACTGATGGTACCCAAAACGAAGATCAATTTTGGAAAATACCTGAGCACCCTTTAACTGATCAAAAGGTCATCTATTCTTGGTAGAGGATACTTATTATTTACCGTTACCCAATTTATTTCTCGGTAATCAATACATAATCTCATGCTACCATCCTTCTTCTTTACAAATAAGACTGGAGCTCCCCAAGATGAGACACTAGGTCTGAGACACCCTTATCTTTGCAACTGCTCCTTTAATTCTTTCATTTTAGCTGGAGCCATTCTATAAGGGGTCTTGGAGATTGGTGTGGTACTGGGAATCAAATCAATTGCAAATTCAATTTCTCTATCTGGTGGCAAGCCAGGAAGGTCTTCCGGAAAGATATCGGGGTATTCATTTACTACTGGAATATCTTCAAATCTTTGATATGATAGTCTAGTGTCAACCACTGTGGCAATATATGCCATACTCCCCTTTCTAAGTAGTCGCTCAATTTGCATAGCGGAGACAATTCGAGGGGAGGTATATGCACCACTGCCCATAAAGCTGAATTCAGTATCTCCTGGGGTCCGGAAGTTTATCCATTTTTCATGGCAGTTAATGGTGGCAAAATGTGATGCTAACCAGTCCATACCGAGGATTATGTCAAAGTCATGCATATTTATAACTATTAAGTCAGCAGGCAAGTCTCTACCTACTATCTGAACTGGACAAGTCTTGCAGACCTGATTACCAATCATCCCACTTCCGACAGGAGTGCTAATATGCAGATCATACTCTAATTGCACACAAGGCAGCTCATGTTTTTGCACAAATGTAGATGACACAAAGGAATGCTTAACACCAGAATCAATTAGTGTATGAGCATAAACAGAAGCAACTGACAATGTACCTGACACCATCGTGTTGGATGCCTGAGCATCCTGCTGAGTCAGTGCGTAAATACGACAGTGTGTGCGCAGTCTCCCCCCTTTCTGCTGCTTAGGAGAAGAAGGCTGAGCTGACTGAGCCGGAACAGGAGAAGCTTGCACTTGCTGGTTTTTTGTAGTTTGAGGCCTCTGAACTGATCGAAGGTCCTGTTGAGGATACTCAGCTACCTTATGACCCTGCTGGCTGCATCTGAAACAAGCACCAGATAATCGTCTACAGTGTTCGGTCTTATGCATACCACCACATGCATCACACTTATGCTTCTCTTGCTGAATAGTCTTTCCATAAGATCCTTGCTTCCTTGATTGCCAAGATTGGTTATGTGATTTTGCAGTCTTGCTAGAATTCTGTCTACTGCGAGCATCATAATCTCTGCTTCTCTTCTTTTGTTTCCTATCTTTGGCATCATATGTTTCTTTCCAGACAATTTCCAGATTCTTAGCCTTGTCTACCAGATCATCATAGTTCGTCGAGTGTATTGCGTCCAAACTCCGACGTAAGTGAGGCTTCAATCCTTCTTCAAATCTCCTCATCCGGGACTCCGCATCCATGATGAGGGTGGGAGCAAACCGAGATAGCCTGTCAAACTCTGCCTCATACTCATCCACAGTCGTAGTTCCTTGATTCAGATTGAGAAATTCCCTCTCTAGCTCCCTCAGGCAACTGGAGGGAAAATACTTGGAGTAGAATGCTGTGCAGAATCTTTGCCAGGTAAGTGCCTCCTGCTCGGGTGCCAATGTGCGCTCCACAGACATCCACCAATGATGAGCTCGATCCTGAAGCATATAGGTGGCAAATCTAACCTTCTCTTCATCGGTGCACTCCATTGCCCTGAAGGTTTTCCCCATTTCATCTATCCATGTTTCGGCCTCTTGAGGACTAGTAGTGCCTTTAAAAGCCGAAGGTGCTATTCTCTTGAATTCTGCTATACTTCTTCTTTGCTCAGGAGGAGCAACATCCTGCTGGATTGGTTGCTGACGTTGTTGCCTCTGTTGGCGTACTAACCCGACGACCTCCTCGATCAGTTCGAGCACCCGAGTTTGATTTCCGGCGGCAGCTTCTGGAGTTGATTGACCCTGGGGCCCTGAGTTATGCGATGCCTCGCCCGCTTGGTTAGTGGGGGCTCTTCCCCGAGAGCGCCCAACCATCCGATTCAAGCTACGGACACGGCGAGGCGGCATCCTGATTCAGTGAAAATATATAAATTTTAAAAATTTATCCAAACAGAATAATACAAAATAGTTAACAAAACAAATGAACATTATCCCTTTGTCTAGTTACTACCCCATCTCTTAACTTTCCAACGAATCCTAAGGATCTTAAAACTTAGGCTCAAATATGACTGTTTCAAACATAATCCCTATGAATCTGAAACCTGAGCTCTGATACCACCAAATCTATCATGCCCCGAGCTCGAGGCGTGGCAGACGCCGCACGCCCGCACGACGGGCCGCGCAGGCATGCAAGGCAATGGATTACATCAAAGCAAATACAGATGTTCAAGACTTATTTAAGGATTAATAGCAGATGCTTAAAATTGACAAAATACTTAAAATCATTCAAAAGTAGTCTTACAAAATTTCAGAATAACTATGCCAACATAATTCAAATGTCCAAACTAATCTAACTGAAATGCCAATAACTGAAAAATTATCGAAAAATCTAACGCACTCCCCAATCCCGTGCGATCAAGCTTCTGGATCTGAAAAACAGAGAAAATAAAATAATGAGCTACACTAGCCCAGTAAGCAACAAAATACTCCAAAGTGGGGTCAGAGCATATGAGATCAAAATACAGGATAATGACTAGAATAAATCATAAATAACATCGTTTTACTGTTTTCAAAACTTATTATCATTTTTCCAAAAACTCTGATACCAGAATCTCAACATGATAGGCTACGGCCACGTAACCCAGTGGCATGGATTGCACAAAGTGCCAGAAACCACTATTGTTAGTCACCGGTGGCAACGGTGTCTAGAAACTACTATTCTAATCACCGGTGGCGCGGTGTCGAAACCGGTTCCTCACAGATTACAAGTCGACAGGTCCAACGTATAATCCCCATTAGCGGGGCCAGAACAGAATATAACAGATCATATCCATGCTGAGAATGCATATATATAAAAATAGCTTTCATAAATTATCCAGTCATATTTCATGGATTTCAGAGCATATAAGATGATTTTTTTAAAAAATTTAACATGCCTGACCCAATTTACTGAATGCAAAACATATGTCAAAACTTAATCAGTTTATCAAATAATTTATAAATCACACTTGAAGTATTAAGTTACTTACCTCTTCTCGCTTAATTCCTACTTCAGATAGGCGGATCAGGTTCACCTGTTAACATTTAATTAATTTCTTTGTAAATTTCAGAGCTAAACAAAATCTAAAAATAATACTACTGGACACGGCCCAACAGGGCCCAGAGTTGGCCCATAATGGGCATGGCCCGATAGGGCCCACATCGAACACGGCCCAATGGGCCCGCATAGACCCGGCCCAATAGGGCCCCCAAGGTTGGCTTCTAATTGGTTTATTTATGTAATAAATCTTTCCTATAGGGATCAAATACAAATTACAGAAGACCCTTTTTGTGAAATAATATACTGCCAAGGGCTTAACTGTAAAATTCCATTTATTGGCCAAATGGGTTTGGGTTTCGGGTTCCGGGTTCGGATCTGAACTGGGTTTCAGGTTTCGGGTTTTTTTTCTTTTTTTTTCTTTCTTTTTTTTTGTTTCGGGTTCCGGATTCGAACCGGGCCCAAGTTGGGCCCGCAGTGAACAGGACCCGTGACAAGGCCCTTCTTCTTCCCCAAGCCCCCACGGACAGGGGAAGAAGATGAAGAGGAAGAAAGGACCCAGGGGGGAATCGGCGGGGTGGCCGGCCTGGGTGGCCGGAGGCCACCTCTCGGTCGACGGCCAGCCGGCCGCAGTGGCGGCCGGCGGTCGTTGCGGTGGCCGGGGTCAATAATCAACCGAGAATGGTCTAGGTTCATGGGTCCGGCCACCTCTCGGTCTACGGCCAGCCGGCCGCAGTGGCGGCCGGCGGTCGTTGCGGTGGCCGGGGTCAATAATCAACCAAGAATGGTCTCGGTTCATGGGGCCAAAACCAAGGGAGGAAAGCATGCATCGGCTAAGATCGAAGAGCACAAAGGGAAGAGGGCTTACCGGCAGTCGACGGAAGTGGCGGATCTCGGCCGAGGGAGGCTCGATCCGGAGGTCAAGCAGTGGCGGCGGTGCTCGGAACCGAGGGATGCGAATCTCCAAAACAAGGGAAGGCACGGGTGGTGATGGTGGTGGATCCGGCGGTACGCCAGCCACTTGGGAGGCAAGGGCAGAGGAAGGAGAGGGAGGAGAGGGGGGAGGAAGAAGAGGGAGCTCGGTGGTGGCCCTAAGGGAGGGAAAGATGGGCTTTATCTCCCCATCGTAATAGCCCTCCGCCGCGAAAATCGCGGCGGTCGAGTGAGATCCGCGGCCGTGAATTGGCCGCGGATGGACTGGGGGGGGCGCCGCGAGATACCCGCGGTGCCCTTGCCCCGTTTGTCCCCCGGAGGAGCCGGAGAGGATCGCAATCGCGATCCTCTGTTCCGGTTCCTCCCGAATTGAATCGGGGCTGAAGTCGGCGAGGGCTGCCGACTTCAGCCCCGTATCTCACAGTTTTGTTTTGGGTGGGGAGAGAGAGAGAGAGAGAGGAGGGATTTGGCTGGCTTGATAGACTCCTGAAGCCACTCTTTATCTTTCATCCCTTCTCTTTTTTGGTTTTGGTCTTGGTTTTCCTTCCCTCACATTACTCCTGATCCAGCTGGGCCATCCGGAAGAAAGATAGGGGGATTGGAGATGGACTTCTTGGAGGGTGGAGATTCTTTTAGTTTTCTCCTCTCGGTTTCTTCTCCCCTCTTGGGTGCTAGAGAGAGAAAAGGAGGGAGGGGGTTGAATGGCTGCTGTGCTGTGATGTTGCAGTTGCCGCTTGGGTACTCACCTGAAGGGGAGATGGTGGGATGGGACTTTTATTAATTAGATGGAGTGAATTTCCCATAATGATCCTACTCTCTCTTATAGAGAGGTTCCTTTATGAACAAATTCTTTTCTTTACCTTGACCATGAAGTGCCATGGGATGACCTTTTCCTATTCGGCTCTTGCTTGACATGGTAAACAGTATTGCCAAGCATTATCTCAGTTATTTAATCAGTTTCATGGCCCTTCATTTAGAGTAATTACTTTTATGTGCTTCCATTCAAGAATTATATTAAATTGAAAAGACTTTTTGTCTATCTTTGTTAGATTCATGTATCTTTGTTGAAATAGTATACTTGATAGCTATCTATTTATATATATATTTTTTAAATATTTTATATTTATTAAAAAAAATTATTATTAAAAAAAAGAGGCCTCGTTCATTGGATTCGCCTTAGGCCCCAGAATGTATTGAGCCGCCGCCCTGCCCATGATGGACACAACCTAACAGAGTGAATAGGGTCCAACAGGGCCCAAAAGATATACACTCCACAATGGATGAACAGGGGTATGGCCCAACAAGGGCCAAAATGGATACGGTCCAACAGAGTGAACATGGCCTAAAATGGATACGGCCCATCAAAGCCCAAAATGAATGAACTGGGCCCAAATTCAAAGAGAGCCCATATGAATAATCACGAGCCAAAATAGGAGTTCTTCATCCTATTGAGAAAACAAAGAAGAATGAGGAAAAGAAGGAAGAGAGGGAGGAGGGAAGAGGAGGCTCCAACGGTGGCTGGGCCTAGGTGGCCAGAGGTCGACAGCCACCTGACCACAGTGGCGGCCGGTGGCCGTTGCGGTGGCCGGAGGGGAGGAAGGAACTAAGAACAATCTTGGTTTGGTCTGACATAGATTATCTAAGAATAGAAGAACAAGGTGGGGGGGAGCTCATCGACGAGTCTACAGAGGGAATGGATCTCGGCCGAGGGTGGCTCAGTCTGGCGGTCAAGTGGCGGATCTCACGGCGGTAGCGGTAGTGGAGGCTCGAAGCCAATCTCAAAATAGAGAGAAACGTGGATCACGAAAAGGTCTTTGGACGATGCTTGATCGGAGTGGAATGCCGGCCACCAGAGGAGGAGTAGAAGGAGAGGGAGGAGAGGGAGGAGTGAAGGCTCGGCGGTGGTGGCTCGGTGGCAGAGGAATTTATAAGTGGGTTTCGGCTCGTTCACTGCCATGATTCTTGCAGCGGTTGAGCGGAATCGACAGCTGTAGAGTGGCCGTAGGGCGGCTACGGGGCTGCCATTGAGCGCCCGCGGTGCCTCTGCTCCATCTCGCCCAAGGAAGGCGGAGCAGGGGATCGCGATCTCGATCCCCTATTTCGCTTCTTCTATTCCAGCCCATTAAGGCCCTATTCTCACACGTGTCTAGTATAAAATCATAAAGATAATTAGAAGTTCTTAATGTGAAAACTCGGAAATGCCACTGAGCCTGATCTTGTTAATCTGATGACAATAAAATATTTATTTAGCACTGTTAAGTTTAACTATTATCAATGACACATGACTAATATATCGAGTTTATTGACTTTGCTGATATTTGATTTGAGTCGAGACGATCTTGAGTATTGCTTTTTTCTTATCGAGTCGAGTTTGAGCTTGTATATTAAGGCTCGATCAATTTCGAGTATTTTTAATTGAATCGAAGAGCATCTAGCTACTCGACTCGGCTCAGCTCGATTGCACTTTTTTTTAGCACCTTTTTTTATAATCAAGGCACATTTACTAACTTCTATAAATCCCCTTTTAGCTGTGTACTTGTACTCGTTAGCATTAAGGATGCCTGAAGAGATGAGATTCCTCTTCAAATCAAAACATGCCAAACATGATGTTAAAGTTCTCATCACACCACATGCATTTTAATTTGAACCGTCCCTTTTCCAACTGTTTTAATTGGGGCATTATTGCCCATCAACACAACTCTACTGTCAATTGATTCGTAGAGAAGCATTCTATTGGGATATATGTAGTAGAAACAACCTAAATTTAGAATCCATTCATCTTTGGATCTAGTGAGAAAATTTTCGGAACCATCAGAAACACCATTTGCTACACTGGCTTCTGCAGATTTTGCCTTCTTTTTTTGATCCCTCTATTGCTTAATTTTTAACTTATAATAATTAGTCTTAATATATATTTGCCTATAACAATAATGACAAGTCAAACTCTCATGTTTGAACTTCCATCCGGACTTACATCTACTACTATCTGAGCACCGTTGATTAGACCTTCCTTTAGTTACCAAGCCTTCTGCCTGACCTTCACTTTAGCTACTAAACTCTTATGCTTCCTTTCTATCCCACTCGTCTTCAATCCGCAACAAAGTCCTGCTAAAGCTAAGCTGGTTATGTCAAGGTTTGGAAGCATATACAATTTGGCAGCTATCCCCTCACTTTATTCAAATTTATTCCCTAACCACACTGAACCTTTCTACAAACCTATCCAAAAAAACTTCTCTGATGCCTGTCATCTAACTAATATTTTTTTTTTCAGAGTATTGTTGCAGAAATTATGATGAAAAAAGTAGCATAAGATGTTTCGCACCTCAGAGATTTCTTTTCACATGCAATAACTTTTTTCTACAAAAAGTTAGCAGCAAGATCAAAAAAAATTCATTGCCCACAAGTTCCCAGTTACATAGAATAAACGAAAGTTCTTTTCTTCTTCCTTGGATGGAGAACATTCAGTCAGAAGTTTCATACGCGACAAGAAGGAATTGCCGTGGCAGCCATTGCCAATTTGATTGAGCTGGCCTGGGAAGAGTCAGAGTGGAAACTTCAAAATTTCCACTTGCCAGCTTTAATCGGTTTCTCATTGATAGCAATGTGACCAAGTTTGGGGTGTAACAATCAAAGGAAGAATTACCGTTAGCCATGCTTTTTAGCTCCGTGTATTTAGAATCTAGGACCTCGTGTTCTTGACCATAACGAAAGAGGTTCAATGACGTGACGAAAGAAGGTAAGCAGCAATTATAGTGTAGGACCAAGTGATAAATGAAAGAAAGTCATTGTTGATTTTGTTGCGCTTGGACTTGACGATGTGCACTTCAATCTAAACTCTAAACTCTAAAGCATACTTGTCTGCTGGTCTATTCAATTTATTTGGAAAGTTGGTGATTGATAGCTACTTGAGCTGATTTTGAATATTCCAAAATTAATGTTCTAAGTTGAACCTTGACTAATGTTACCCACGAACCATGGGTCATGGTGTATGAGCAAAAGTTTAGACCAAATAGATCCTCTAGTTGCTTAGAAGAACCATACAGTCGCAAAGAGTTTCGACCAAATAGATCCTCTAGTGCCGGATCTTAGGGGTTGTTAGAGTTTCAGTATAAAATACTACTAGGATAAATTGTGTCAAAGGTGTGGAGAGCCTCATCATAGGCAGGAATGCGATCCTATGGATAGCCTAGTCACAAGCAAAAATATGATGCCATCAGAGCCTTACCTTGGGCAGAAATTTGTTACTATGGTTTATCGATCACGAGCTAGAGCGTGGTCGTGGTGTCATGCTTCGAGTGCGGAGCGCGACAGACGCCGCATGCATGCACGGCGGACCGTACAGGCATACAAGGCTGCGAATCATATCAAAGCAATGGCAAATTTCTAAAAAAAAAATTCAATAATTTATTCAAAGCAAACTTAAGTTTCAAAATACTATATATCAACATAAATCAAATACTCTAACTTGTATATCTAAAATGCCAATAACTGAAAGAATCATCAAAAAATCTAGTGCACTTTCAAAGTCCCGAGCTTTGATCAGTTTCTCATTGATAGGAATGCGGCCAAGTCTGGGGTGTAACAATCAACTTGAAAAGACATCCAATTTGAAAAATCAAAGGATTACCGTGAGAGTTAGCCATGCTTTTTAGCTCCGTCTATTTTACAATCTAGGGCCTCGTGTTCTTGACCGCAACGAAAGAGGTTCAATGACGTGACAAGAGACTCGGCAATCAGGTAAGCAGCAATTATAGTGTAGGATCAAGTGATGAAACGAAAGAAAGCTTTGAAGTCTCCATTGAGTAACTTTCTTGCTGGAGCCATTGTTGATTTTGTTGCGCTTGGAATTGGCGACGTGCACTTCAATCTGAGGGACATATTACAAATCTTAGAAATCTTTGCTACCGTGGCTCTAAAAAGTAATTGCTACTTTAAGTAATTTAACTACTAGAAAAGGATCTAAATACTTTACACATAATTTCCCAAAAAAAAGGATTTCACTGTACATGTTCAGTCTATTTCGTTTTTCTAGTCTGATTCTATCTCTATTAAATGTCTCACTAGTCCATTCGCAGCACAGTTTCCTCCCTGATAGGTATGCGGCATTTGAAGAGTAAAACCTGCAGAAGAGAAGCTCCGAATATCTAACGGGCAAGGGCCGTAACAAAATTAATTGTGTAAGTCATGAAAGCTTTAGCCATGTTAGTCCTTGAGCCTTCAAAATTCCTTATCTTCTTATTATTTTGTTAAATTGAATGGACTCAACTGCAATTGGCTTCGTAACAAAATGTCCTTGCAGATGAAATACTAGAATGAATCGGGGATACGAAATAAATGAATCTAAATAAAAGGCTTACCAAAAACTTAATTTCTCACAACAAAATTTAACCGTTTCCGACGATCTTTTTGGTCGCCTTGGACTTAGTTCCAACATGAAATGGTCAGATGACGTCAAAATCATATGCCCTATGCCAATTCATGTCAGGATAAGATCAGAATCACCATCACTTGACCTAATTGTAGCACTCACCCTACGTCTTGATTCATAAGGACAGCCTGACCAATAGGACTGTCAAAAGCGATGGCTGTTCTACACTTCAGATGGGTGCATGTGGACATGCATGATCCACGTCTCCGCTTCTTGTCAGGGCCGACAAGTTTGAAAAGATTTGATTGTGTCTAAAGTCATGGCAGCTCTAGGATTTTAGTGTTTTTATCAACTTATCTGCATTGTTTTCGGAGCTTTGCTTGGTAAGTTATATGCACGCGGGGAATATAGTCCAAGTAAATGTTTGAGTGAAATCTTGCTAGAGAATAATATTAGTCCAATAGTTTTGTCTTCATTCTACGAATTAACTGCTGTTACAACCAATGGACCTCACCACAAAGCTGGAGGAGAATTGTTGACCTCGAAATCTTGAATGCTGGCAATGGCTAAGATTTTCTTTGGATCTTACCCTAAAGGCAAGCCAAATTTTGGTAACATACAGCCCACCCAGATGGAAGATTCTCAAGCTGAGAATCATATGAATGGGTGCTGTCTGAGATACTTGACGTAGATGATTGTATCCACTGTCCATGTAGAAGAATCAAGTAGAACCATATTATTTGGTAAATCTCCAAGCATTGAAAAGTCTCCAGAAAAGTTGTTTTGTTATTCTCACCATCAAGGAAAAGAAAACCACCTCCCACCTTAATTTCAAATACAAATGAAATTTTTTTGCACCTAAAGTGTGACATGTTAAGTAGATCGCCCGTGCCGACCCAAGATTTAAAATAAATAATAAACAAAAAATAGAAAAGAGATGCAGAAAATAATAATTAGAAGGGAAAAAAATTAATTAAAAAATTGAGCCACATAAAAAGATCTATCTCACTTCTCACCAAAAACGACTACTCTCACTTTTTCCTTCTCTCTTTTCTCATATTACAAGACAAATGTCCTTTTAAATAGGATGCCATAGGATAAGATATTTGATTCCTACTCAAATTCAAAAAATCAATAGCATAACTAGTTTAGAAGAAATAATTAAATACAATAAAACTAAAAATAAAATCTTAAAGTTATGAAAATTAATCACCAATTAAATAAAAATTTTAATAAAATTAAAATTTAGCAATGAATCTCAGCAAAGCCAATGTCGACGACCTTCTATTTGGGAAACGCGGATGTGTGGGTTCTTGACAAGCTGCGCATAGCTCTATAAATTTTTTTCCGCCCAATATGGAGGACTTCTCTTTAGCAAAAAATATGGAGGACTTCTACCAGTGGATTCGTACAAGCTGGGCCCTAGCATTCGGATGCGGTCATGGAGAGTGTTCCCGTCTATTTATTTACGTTGTTTCTCCCTTCCCCACCGCAGCTTCTTCGTTCTCTCTCTTGGTTCTTCTTGGTGCCTGTCTCTGATCTGCGTCCATTCGCCGTACGTTGGTAATGCTTCTCTTTCATTTTTCCCCCTCTCTCGCTATGTTTGATTGTTCATAGATATTAGAATCCTTGCTAAAGCCAAATTAGGTTCTCATAAAGGGGCATGCGAGCAAGTTTCAAGCTCTCAAGAGGGTATGCAAAGTTTCTCACCTTTTAAAATAGTTTCTCACCTTTTAAGGGCGATTGGGCCAACCAGGCACACAAACACACAAATAGGTATCTAGAGAGTGTTGAGCTAAGATTCATGATAGGCATGGTGTGCATGGGTCATGTTTGATCTACAACATTTGAAATAACTAAAAGCAAAGAAACATCCGTTTTGAATGTCTCTTGTATCTGTATCAAGTAGACAAAATGGCCAACTTTAATGGCATGATTAGGGGCAGAGCTAGGATTATGTTATACAAGGTGCCAAGGGGAAAACAAATTCACTTATGCTTTCTTTCTCCTACTTTTTTGTTTGACTTTTCTCCCATTTGTTTTTATCCTTTGATCTTTCTTGGCATGTCTTTCCCTTTTCACAGTGAAACACTCCAAACCATAGCTCAATGGCGATGCAGTTCCTCTCTCTTTCTGTCTATAGTTCCGTTTGTGGCATTGGATATCCAAATATCTATATGCCTAGTTTGAGGATCACGCATTCCACAAGAGCAGTTGCTACTAAAGGTCTCACAGGTACGTAAAGTTCCAAGTTTCCATTTAGTCAAATAAAATGATATCTAGACACATCAATTTGTTTTCCGAGCCTTGGTTGCAGTAGTGCTATTTAAAAAGATGAGCAAGTTTATGATTCTATGTTTCATATGTTCTTGAGTTTTCATCTTATTTGTGTCAAATGTATGGTAAATTGGAGATTTTTTTTCTTGCTCGAACCTCATGTAGCTCTTATTGTAACTTTTTATTCGGCAGGATATAGTATGTTATAGATGTATTAATCATTGCATCAAGCAATCCTGTTGGTTTATATCTATCTTAATAGGTCAGTCTTATGATGATAATTGACTACCATTTTCTCATATGGTCCGCTGGGCGTGGGATAACCGCCTCACTTTTCTCAAGGAAAAAAACAAAATTAATTCCCCACCCTTCTGAGGACTTCTCTATAACAAAAAGTCCTTGTTGGCTGGGTCCCTGAGCACCTTTTATTTTAAAATAAGATGCCGAAAATGCCCCCATCCCTCCTGATCTCCCATCCCCGCGAAGAAGAAGGAGAAGAAAACGGCCAGCTGCGGCCGCTGCCGACCGCGGCCCGCCTCCTCCCGCAGCCGTGCCGCCGGGAGTGCCTCCGCTCCCACCCCCACGGTGGGGAGGTGCCGAAGACGAGGAAGAAGGGCGCCTTCCCGCGTCCCGCGGCCGTCGCCGGCCACGGCCCGCCCTCTTCCAGCGTCCGCCGCGGCCCGGCCCCTTTCCAGCGCCGCCGGCCTTGCGGGAGGAGAGGAGTTCTCCACTGGCATACCATAAGTAGTCTGTGCTCTAGGATTGTGAAATCATGGGGCACACACCAGCTCTTCTTAACCATAAGTAGAGCTTAAGGGTATCAACTTGCGAGTATTCATCATAAATTGAGTTCAAGATGAAGAAAGTGCATCCAGTCGATTCATTAAAACCAAAGCAAACATTGGCTTCCTTCGGAATTTCAACCTAATAGTATTTGGAGTCAGTACTTTGGTTTTACTTGAAAAATGCCTGCTGCCTAAGAGAAGAAGAATCATATTTTGCAAACCTTCCTATCAAATCTTAGTTTAAGAGAGAGTACATCAATTGTATCCAAGCTAAGAACATTTAGAAAATCTTGCCGTGATTGTAGCGAGAACTACAGGAAAACCACTGATCAGAGATCTGAAATTATCATATATGACGTATTATAAAGAGAGGTTCCATTACAATGGCACATGAACAGCAATTGTTATGGGCTTATTGCAGGCTTTACAAGAACAGGACATTGGGAGTTCAGAGGATAGTTTACCTTGTAATACTAGGTGGTAGTCTAACCGAAACACAACCAGGGATCCCATATAAAAAAAAAAATTTAAGATTGAAGCAATTGACATTTTCTGGAAGGTGATATGAACTAAGTGATACCTGCTGATTACAGTAGACTGAAGAGTAGAAACTGCTACAACAAGGATAAATGCATCAGCCTCATAAATCTCCCTCCCACATACAACTCCGGAAATGCATCCAATATCCTCATTTACCATAAAATCTGTCGCCATGTTGTTGTCACGAAATTTTAACCCTTTTACTTTCATTGACTCTAGCCATGGCAAAAAAAAATTTTCCTCAACTGTTCCACGACACCAAATATCATCAAAGTTTTGTTGTACAAGGACAAAGAAGATAGACATCTCTCAAGACCTTACAAAGGTGATAAAAGCATGGGAAAGAATATCTAGTATACCAATTGTCAGCATAAAATATACTACTGCAGCTCGCAGACCCAAATAATTTTACAGATTCGGGTTGGGTCGGGACGTGTCGTAGGATTGAAAATCCAAACTAATCCAAATTTTAAGTGGGTGGGTCAGATCTGAATTCAGTAAACCCAGATCTGACCTGAAAAATGGAATGGGTCCAATTTTAGGATCCAACCTGGTCCCATGGATTTTCCAAAACGGGTTGGGTCGGGTCACATGTCAACCTGACCCATTTGCAGCCCTACTGATAATCATCAGATACTTCTAGGATACGCATCCATTCATATGTTTTTAAGTTTCCAACTTTGCAAAATAAGGGAAAAGGACTTGGGATGCTTAGTAGATACACTTGAGACACTTCCCCCCTTCTAGCAGTGAAGGGAGGTGCATTCCGTTCCTTTTTTTTAATATAACTTAATAATAAATGGTAACTTTTGGAGTTTGTAATGTTGATATGATAATGGAGAGCCTAGAATGGGCTTTATGCATTTGAATGATGACTAAATGATAAGTTTATGGAAGTTGAATCTATTATATAAAGTATAGACTATATTATGTTCATACCCCCTTGACTCTGCCAATGATGAGAACAGAATAGGGAAGATCCAAGCAAATCCTTCTAATTATCAAAACAGGCTGTTTAAATGGACCTGGCTATGGGAAAATGCCTATCTGTTATCTCAACTGGGAAATATGGATCTTCTTTTCTCAGTTGAAGTCCCCATAACACGTAAGCAGGTGTTTGTTGGTTAGCACCATTTACTTTGCTATACATAATTACATTCCCTTTAGATTTAGTGGCTTTTCTGTGCAACTGTAACACTTGGAAGATGCATAACTATCGGATGATCAGATTTCGAAGGTCCATTCAACAGATGGCTGGATCATTTATTTGTCGATTTTATCTAACGCAATCATCCTCTCGCTATGATCGGCCATGGAAGGAAGGTTTAGCTTAAATTAAAATAGGCCCCCTGGCAATGCAGAACAAATTACACGCAGAAAAAAAACATGAAGAAAAAAACTCAGAACTTGTATTTTTTACAAAAGAAATTATTAAGAAAAGAAAGCGAAAAGAAAAGAAAGGGGAGGAAACACTAGTCATGATTGAATGATAACTCAGAAACAACAATAGTATTAAAAAACGTAGCATACTTGTTTGATTGCTTGATAAAAGTAACAAGCGTTATGCCATATATTATTAATTGTTTGTGCTAATAATTTGTTTGCAAGTCAGCAATCATATTTCGTTTCCTTTTTCTATTTCTCCCAGTGGCTTAGCTCTCTTCATTTTGATCTTTGATTTCCTATCTTCTAACTAGTTTCCATATTCTTCTTGATTTTTGTTCTACTTTTGACAGCATATATGGGTCATGGATTAATGAAGAGGAGCAGAAGTGCCAATATTCCAATTCTGGTATGATGCCAATTTCGTGTTCCTGTTAATGTGATAACTGCATTTGCGCATGAATTAAAACCTTCAAATCAAATGATAGGGAGATGAAGTATCAAAGAAAAGAATCAGCGAGCAGATACCTAATGTTGATCTTTCATCTTCTTCCTATGACACTGCATGGGTAGCTATGGTCCCCTTGCCAGAATTTCCGCAGTCTCCATGCTTCCCAGAGTGTCTTACTTGGATAATAAAGAATCAACATCCTGATGGCTCTTGGGGAATTCATGGTCTCCACCCCTCTCTTGTCAAGGATGCTCTCTCTTCTACATTAGCCTGTGTACTTGCACTAAAGCGATGGAATATTGGTGAAGAACATGTCAGAAGGGGTATCTTCAAAGAACACAAGATCATATGCAATTTTTTTTTTACTGCATGCGCATTAAAACAGAACATTATGCCTGAAAATGCAGGGCTCCACTTTGTTGGATCTTATTTTTCCTCTGCTATGGATGAGAAGTTGCATTCTCCTATTGGCTTTGAGATCATATTTCCTGGAATGCTTGGATATGCCATTGATATGGGTTTAGATCTTCCTATTAGCCAAAATGACATAGATGTCATGTTTCACATGAGAGATTTAGAGCTGCAAAGGTATGTGGTTCCCTTGGTTATCTATATCTTAGGATTCTCTTCATGTTTTCCAATTTTTCATAAGCAATCTTCTCATGACAAGACATGTATACTATAGCATACTACGTTCTGATTTGATTATCTCATTGTTCATCATGTTAATCTAAAATCTTGTATCTCTATAAAGACTGTTAATATGCATATGCTATATGCATGTGTCCTATAAGTATTGAAATAATATAACTGGACAATATTAGTTTGAGTAAATAATTCTACCTGCATGACGTTGTAATTCATAATCACATCAAAGGAAGTCTTAGCTTTACAGATGGCTTGGTGTTGGACTTTAGCGAACAGTGGATGGGTTAGAAATTGCATAACATGGAATTAGGTGTTAAGTGAGGACATTAGCAAATGTTAAGGTGAAAAGATGAAGATGAAAATTGAGAGTCAATGGACATTACTAAATATTAAGGATCTCTGGGAGGTAACCAATAAAATATTACAAAAAAATTCATCGAATAAGTAACAACTTGGAACTATGTTCGTCCAGCGAACCAAAATAAGATAAAATTATAATTGGAGATTTAGGTTGGGGATGATGAAATCAAATAACTTTTTAGTTTTTTGGGTACTTACTGGCAAGGTCTACAAAACTATACCAGTACACTACCAGCTTCATATGCACCTCGTACCAAGGTAGGCTCTCAATACTTTTTCCTCCTTCCAAGTCATGGTAGTTCCAAATCCAGGCAATACTGGTTTGGTACCAGGCAGTAAGAGTAGTTCCACTTGGTTCCGACCGGTACCTACAGGTTTAGATCGATACCAAATGGAAATTGTGAGTAGTCATAAACTACTTAGTACCTCATGCACCTTTCTGGATTTTTTTCCCAATGAATAATCATGTGGAAAAATCCAGATAACCTTTGTATAATACATACCATTTTACTAATTTGTTGCATCAAACAATCTTTAGAAAGTAGCAGAACATTCTACTGGAGTATCGCCATAGCTAATTTCTTATGCTATAAAATTCTTAGTATTTATAGCACTACTTATTACTTAATTTTTTCATTTTAACATCTACATCTTTTTGACTATTACATCTTTGTCTCCTGTAGTTGCTAAATAGTAATATTCATGTACTTTCGTTCAGAGTGTCTGAAAACAGTTCTGAGGGCAGGAAAGCCTATCTGGCATATGTTGCTGAAGGATTGGGCAAGTCACAAGATTGGCAAGAGGTTATGAAATATCAGAGGGAAAATGGATCTCTGTTCAATTCACCTTCCACAACGGCTGCTGCACTGACCCATATATACGATGCAAAAGCCCTTGAGTACTTGCGTTCGCTTCTACAGAAGTTTGGCAGTTCAGGTAAGTGCCACTGTTTTATCATTTTGAAAACATTGTATTGCTAGTATTTCATGCTTTTGAAAAGATGTAACTTTTTTGCGGTTGATTCTGTACAGTGCCTACTTCATATCCTAGGGATATTCATACCCTTCTTTGTGTGGTTGACAAAATTGAGAGGCTTGGAGTCGCTCGACATTTTAGTTTTGAGATAAAGAACATTTTGGACAGAATATATAGGTAGTGAGGTTAAAACATGCTCAGAAGTTAAAACATCTTATAGTACCATTCTCATTACAAATCTGACTTCAGCTATCATTCAGATGCTGGTTAAATAATGATGAAGAGATCAATGCAGACATGGCTACATGTGCCATGGCATTTCGTCTATTACGTATGAATGGATTTGGTATATCGTCAGGTACTTTCTGCTTCAAGCTGTAGGGTTTCGAATTGTGGTTACTATGGGGTATCTATCTATCTTTAGTGTTGGTATAATATGTTGACGTGTTATGCAGATGCCTTATCTCAATTTGGTGATGCAAGCTTTTTCTTCAATTCAATCCAAGGGCATCTGAAAGATATGAAAACAGTTCTAGAGTTATACAAGGCATCGCAAATCAAAATCTTACCAAATGAGCAGGTTCTCGATAAACTTGGTTCTTTGTCAAGTAATATTCTGAGAGAGGCATTATCCCCCAATTCAGAGCATGGACTCCAAGTTCTTTCTCAGGAGGCAAGTTTTTGATTTGAGCCTATAAAAACTCAATGTACTTGCATGTTCAGGACAGAAAATTTCTAAACATCTGGAAATAGCAATGGAAGTTTCATAACTCAAATTCTTGTCATCTCAGGTGGATTATGCACTTAAATTTCCCTTCTATGCCAACTTGGAACGCCTAGAGCACAAGAGTTATATTGAGAACTTTAAAGTTGAAAACCTTCAGGTTCTCAAAACATCATATACGTAAGTATTAACTTGTCTGGAAAGAAAATCCTGTCTTCCGTTTGCACTTATGATTCATGCATTGAACCATTTATCAGGTCTTCTGGCATTGATGACAAGGATCTGTTAGAACTGGCACTGGAAGATTTCAATTTATGTCAGTCTATATACCGCAAAGAACTCCAACATATTGAGAGGTACATATTCTTTCCTCACTTTTAAGTGAAACACAAGCCTATTCCTTTTCTTAGTTCAATGTATGTTGATAATTTTAATTGAACAGTTGGGTCAAAGAAAACAGATTGGATCAGCTAGAATTTGCTCGGCAGAAACAGATATATTGCTATTTCACAGCTGCGGCTATGATATTCTCCCCTGAAAGTTTTGATGCTCGTATGTCTTGGGCCAAAAATACCGTGCTAACCGTCGTCGTTGATGACTTTTTTGACCATGGAGGATCTAGAGAAGAATTAGTAAATTTTATATCATTGGTTGAGAAGTATGCCTTATTTTCTTTTTCAATTGGTGTTACCCTGGTGGTTGCTCTAAGTTATTAGGTATATAAATCATCCAGCTCTTTTCCTCAAATCTATAACAGGTGGGATGGAAATCATGAAAAACAATTTTGCTCTGAACGAGTCAACATTTTATATTCGGCTCTCTACAGTACAATTAACGAAATCGGAGCCAAAGCATCTGCCTTGCAAAAGCGTTGCGTGACCGACCATATTGTTGAGACAGTGAGATGTGATTTCACAAGTCTATTTTTAGATAAGTTTATGAGCGATGTTGTAACATTTGGCCTTATAATTGACAGTGGCTTACATTGGTGAAAGCAATGATGAAAGAGTCAGAGTGGGCAAGGACCAATACAGTGCCCACAATGGATGAATATATGGCAAATGGGTACATATCATTTGCTTTAGAACCCACGATTTTCTCGACACTCTATTTTGTTGGACAGGAGGTTTCAGTTGATGCCTTTGGTGGTCCAGAGTATCATAATCTAAACAAACTAGTCGGCATCATCGGGCGTCTCATTAATGACATGCAAAGTTTTGAGGTAACATTTTTTATTTTTTTTCTTCTACGTCCAATATATACTTCATTGGACAAGATATTATGATCTGATTACCAGAGAGATATTGCTGCAGGGACATCATACAGAACCTTCAAATATGACAAATCTAGGGATTCAAACTGCTTATGCTTCGTTCAGCATGTCTTCTTAACTTGCATACATGAGCATTTTCATGTACATAATGTACTTGAGACGAGCAAGCCTTCAAGCCTGTTTCCCCTGTATTTTTTATTGGATTCATCCTTCCTATTTATCTATTATCTCCCATCCATGTTTTAGTTCTTTGACACAGATTTCATTTTCTCATTTCATCACACCACCTCCATTTAAAATTGTTTGGTTTTCCTTTCTCAATTCCCCTGCATGCATGTTTAACCAATAGATGTCTCTGATTTTCTATTTCAAGGAGCTATTTCAGCAGGGTATGCCCAGTACCATCCAGTATACGTCTGATTTTCTATTTCAGGAGCTATTTCAAAGATGCAAAATAAAAAAAGGTTCCTATTGAAGATTATATTTGATGGATTTCTATTTATGAATAAACAAGTTTTGATCATTTAAAATATGTATTCTTTTTTTTATTAACAGCATCAGATTTTGGATGTGCATTTTATTTTACTCTGTACTGTAAAAGCGCTCATTCTAAACGTTAACAGTACTATGCTCCAAATATCAACAATAATTTCATTTATGAAGTATTTTTTTTGCAAAATTAAATCTTTAAAAATTTTGGACCAAGTATCATAACATTTATGTGCAATGATACAAATTAATACTGATGATTCTTGGTTCACCCATCTTCCTGAGATTCATTGGCATCCTTCGTGCGAGGCCTTAAAAAGGATTTTGTATATATAATGGTGCTTAATTTTTTAATTTGGACTTTGTTTTGATATAGAACTTTCTTCTTTAGACTATATGGCTCTTAGTATTCCATCACCAAATTCCTTGAATGTATCTAGCCTGTTTCTAGCAATAAAATCATTTAACCTAAGACATATTTACCAATTGTTTTGGATACCACTTTCACACATTAATGCCTTTCGAATCTTGTCTAATCATCTACATCTGTAAATTCTTAGAACCTGTGGAATATCTGAAAAAACATATAGGAATGACCTTGATGAAGGCGAAGTTATGGACAAACATATCTGAAAAAACATGTGTACTTACTGTTTAGTATAGGAATGACCTTGATGAAGGCGAAGTGATCGAGCAACTGTTGAAATAATGAGAAAGTAAGGAGATGAGCATAATAATGAACAAAATTCTCCGACAACACTATTTATATTTTTAGTTATAGAAAACCTTTCTCCTTATAGCCACAATTGTTAGTTTGTCCTGCCCAATAGTTTCCACTTATGCTTCATATTACCAAATAATACCTCCTCCCTTGAAGGGCAAGATGTCTTAACAAATTTGATGGTGTTTTTCTTTAATAACAAGGACAAGCCAAATAGCGCAGGTAAAATGGAATAAAGTAGGATTTCCTCCTAAGAGTTAGACTAACCTCAGACTTAATATATTAACCACTTAGTAGTTATCTAGTTCTATGTAATAAATTGCTTAGGGGTGATTGTAGGCTACCATATTAGTGGACATTAAGTTCCTTGCAATGAAGCTCTGCCTATAGTTGTGGATTGATAATTTGTTTTGAAACTAATGAGTATTTTGGCAGAGGGAAGGCAAAGAAGGGAAGTTGAATAGTGTGACGCTTCGTATTGTTCATAGTCGCGGTTCCATTTCCGAAGAAGAGGCTATTAGGGAGATTCAAAGCATAATTGACTCTAGCAGAGCAGAACTGCTGAGACTAGTGTTGCAGAATGAGGGAAGTGTGGTTCCAAGAGCTTGCAAGGACCTATTTTGGAAGACGAGCAGAACGTTGCACCTCTTTTATATGAAAAATGATGGATTCACATCACCAACGGAAATGGTTAGTGCAGTGAATGCAGTGATTTACGAACCGCCTAAAGTTGGTCACAAGTTTTCAGAGGTTAGTTGATAAAAAGATTTATTTGCTTGTATTCTAAAATGATAAGGTACATGAACTTTTATGTAGATATAATTTTATTGATCTTCAACAGGACGTGGTGTCATGATATTATTGGTTTATTATTGGCCTGATGCTGGATGATCTAAGCTTGAATATTAAATAAGCTGCAGTCCACAAGTTATAAGTATGCATTACATCTTATACTATTTGAGTATTTATGAGGACCGTGTGGGCATGTGTTTAGTCCTACATCAGTTATGAGCAGTGGAAGCAATCTAATCGCTTAAGTTTAATGCTCATTAAGTCTCATATCAGTAAGGGCATCAGGGGTTCGATCCCTGATTGCCATAAGACAAAGAATTTTATGAAGGTCATAGAAGAGCAGTTTATCAGCTCTGATACCACAATGTAAGCATATTATGCCCCGAAATAATAATAACCAAATAAATTTTTACTAACCTCCGGCCATTGTTGATTAAGCACCCTTGAGATTAAGCACCAAAACCACCTTAATTAAGCACCCACACAAGAGAGAAGGGAAAGAGAAAGAGACATGCGAGGGAGAGAGAGAGAAGAGGAGATCCGGAGCTTCTAACCTATGCAGGACTTGAGTGCCTTAGGTGATGGATCCACAAGCTTATTTATACTGCTAGGTAAGGGACCCATATCCTTATCCATAAGATTTATCTCTAATTGTTTCCATCCATTACAAAAACTACCAAATAAGATAAACTCAATATAACCTCTTTCTTGATTAGATTTAATCAGTATTTAAATGAGGTTTATCTTGATGTGGGATAAGTGGCCACATCAAGTCTTCTAGAATTAAGAGGCGTGCTAACAATATATCCCACTAGGTTGGACATCGCCTCTTGTCGATGTGTGCTAAAGGACTTGACACGCTAGTTTCGTAACGCATATCTTCCGCAGCTCCCGCCAGTAGCTACCGTAGGGCGCGAAGACGATGTCAGCGCCGTCATAGAACAACTTGGAAGCTAGTATTTTGTCCTGCGACGCGAAGATGAGATCGTGGGTCTTCAGGATCTCTCTTGCCATCTTCGGGGAGGAGACGATAATGAGATCGACTTGTCCGAGCCTGAGGTGCATGAGAGGCCATGCCGCCACGACAGCTCACGGAGGGCACAGTGAGGGAGAGCTCCGAGCAAGTGGTGGAGGTGACCTATGATAGGGAGCCTCCATGGGCTCGGAGGTAGCTTTCGTGTTGCTGTGGATTTGGTTAACTTTATCACTATGAGTACAAAGAGGAGGAAGGCGGAAAGTGTGGAGTGATTGAGTATTCCCTAATTGATTTTGATGAGCTCAAAGCATTGGAGTATGTCTTATGTTATTCTAATGAATTCAATCTAGTGTTTCAGGTAAATCTTTATGAATTTTTTTCTAAGTATCTTGAGCTTTGGTTCAAAATAGTTTTGTTGAGTATTGAACTCTATTTGAACCAAAGTCTGCATCACGAGTCGACTCCTGAACCTTGCGAGTCGACTCCTGCACACTGCGAGTTTCTGGCACAAGCTCGAGTCGACTCCGACTGAGAACAGACAGAAAGACAGAACGATGAGTTTTAGACTCTGTTAACGAGTCGACTCCAAAAGGTTGAGAGTCGACTCCAAAAGGTTGAGAGTCGACTCCGATGCTTGCCGAGTCGACTCTAGATGATCCCGAGTCGACTCCATAGGGTAACAAACAAAAGACAGAATGCTAGTTTTTGAGATCCTGTCAACGAGCCGTCTGGCGAAGTCTACGAGTCGTCTCCCATATCAGCCGAGTCGACTCCCAGTTTGTCCGAGTCGACTTCCAGAGAAAAACAATCTGAAAGGCAGAGACTCAATTTTGGAGACCCTGTGAACGAGTCGACTCCAAGTATTTCAGAGTCGACCCCCAAGTTAGCCAAGTCGACTCCAACAAGGCCCGAGTCGACTCCGAAGCAGATCAGTTCAAAAGACAGAGAATCAATTTTTCGGTCTCTAAGAATGAGACGTCTTTCGAAGATCTCGAGTCACCTCTCAAGTCAGCCGAGTCGACTCCAAGTAAACCCGAGTCGACTCGAGGAAGAAAAACAGAAAGTTGAGTTTCTGGAACCTAAGAACGAGCCGACCTCTAAGTGCCCGAGTCATCTCCAGCTGTTGGCGAGTCAAGTTCAGTTTGGTCCGAGTCGACCCCAGGACGAGGGATGCACTTTAATTCAAATCTGGAACAACGTGCGAGTCGTCTCCAGTAAAGTGCGAGTCGACTCCAGTAACAGCCGAGTCGACTCCAGATCGTGTGTGTCGACTCCGATCCCAACGGATACATTGTCAGATTGTGCAGACGGGTCAGAACGGCTCCAAATCACTCTCTAACGGCTATTTTTTAAAAGGAATCACTTAAATAGCTAGAGTGAACAGTAGTAGACAACAAGAGAGCTATTCTATTTGAGCATTAAAGCATTTCAACCACCAAGAGCTTCCGTAGAGTGAATCCAAAAAAAAGAAGGAAGAAGTGCATTCAACTCAAACCAAAAAGTGCTTCCTTCGCATTCAAGGCTCTACTACTATTCTCCATCCTTCGGCACATTCAAGAGGAGACTCAGAAATCGAGAAACCCCCACTTCCTCATCTAAAATCTGTTTGAGGGCTTCTAACTCAACTTTGTTTATATTTGTGGAGTGATTGAGTAAACCTCTAATTGATTTTGATGAGCTCAAAGCATTTGAGTATATTTTATGTTATATAATGAATTCAATCTAGTGTTTCAGGCAAATATGTGTGAATTTCTGTTTAAGTGCCTCGAGCTTTGGTTCAAAGTAATTTGGCTAAGTGTTGGACTTAATTTGAACTAAAGTCTGCATCACGAGTCGACTCCGGAACTTTGCGAGTCAAGTCCGGGTGGTTTAACATTTCTGGCACAAGCTCGAGTCGACTCCGGAACTCTTCGAGTCGACTCTGACTGAGAACAGACAGAAAGACAGAACGATGGGTTTTAGTCCCTATTAACGAGTCAACTCCAAAAGGTTGAGAGTCGACTCCGATGCTTGCCGAGTCGACTCCCAATGGTTCCAAGTCGACTCCAAAGGGTAACAGACAGAAAAACAGAACGATGGATTTTAGACCCTATTACCGAGTCGACTCCAGAAGATTGCGAGTCGACTCCGACGCTTGGCGAGTCGACTTCCATTTTGTCCGAGTCGACTCCCAGAGGAAAGCAGTCTGAAAGGCAGAGAACCAATCTCGGAGACCCTGTGAACGAGTCGACTCCAAGTGTTCTAGAGTCGACCCCAAGTCAGCCGAGTCGACTCCAACAAGGCCCTAGTCGACTCCGAGGCAGATCAGTTCAAAAGATAGAGAATCGATTTTCCGGCCTCTAAGAACGAGACGTCTCCCGAAGATCTCAAGTCGCCTCTCAAGACAGCCGAGTTGACTCCAAGAAAACCCGAGTCGACTCCAAGAAAGCCCGAGTCGACTCGAGGAAGAAAAACAGAAAGATGGATTTCTGGAACCCTGAGAACGAGCCGACCCCTAAGTGCCCGAGTCATCTCCAGATGTTGGCAAGTCGACTCCAATTTTGGTCCGAGTCGACTCCAGGACAAGACAAGCACTTTAATTCAAATCCTGAATAGTGGGTGAGTCGTCTCTAGTAAAGCGCGAGTCGACTCCAGCAACAGCCGAGTCGACTCTAGATCGCACGGGTCGACTCCGATCCCAACGGATACATTGTCAGGATGTGCAGACGGGACAGAACGGCTTCAAATCTCTCTCTAACAGCTAGTTTTCGAAAGGAACCACTTAAAAAGCCAGAGTTAACAGTAATAAAAAAAAAGAGAGCTATTCTACTTGAGCATTAAAGCATATCAACCACTAAGAGCTTCAAGAGAGTTAATCCGAGCAAAAGAAGGAAGAAGCGTATTCAATTCAAACCGAAAAGTGCTTCCTTCGCATTCAAGGCTCTACTACTGTCCTCCAACCTTCGGTACTTTCAAGAGGAGACTCCGAAATCGAGAAGCCCCCACTTCCTCATCTATAATCTGTTTGAGGGCTTCTAACTCTACTTTACTTATATTGTTCTCACACTTGCTTCTTAGAAGCTTTCTTTGTGAACTCTTAAACTTTGTCTTTTTCTTACTTGATGCAATCAGGAGATTGAATCAAGGGTTGTAAGGTTTGTTGGTGAGCCAAAGACAAAACCAACGGTGTAAGGTTGTGGTTGGTGAACCGGGAAAAACTAACTGGGTTTGATTGTGAATCCGGAAAAACAATTGGATGGTTCTAGTCGGTGAGCCTTCATTGTGACCTCGTGAAAACAACAAGTTGGGTTGTGAGCTTGTAAAACAACCGACTGTAATTCTAAGGATTATAGTGAACTTCCAAGTGTGGCTTGGGGAGTGGATGTAGGAGCAAGAGTTGGCTCCGAACCACTATAAATCTTTTGTGTTTGTATTGCATCGTGTCTCTTTCACTCTCTTCACTCACTGCATCTAGTAATCTAACTAATCCGCTTGCAATAGATTTAGTTAATTACTCATCATATTTTTAATTGATCAATATCTAATTAAAACCCAATTCACCCCCCCTCTTGGGTTGTTTCCTTGGGCAACAAGTGGTATCAGAGTAGGTGCTCTTATATCGATTGGTGTTCCAATCCTTGAAAAGAGTAAAATATTAAAATGACAACCCCTTTTGGATCTTCCCTTAGTGAGGGGCAATCCACCAATAGGCCTCCATTGTTCAATGGAACTAACTACACCTATTGGAAGGCTAGAATGAGGATATTTATCCAAGCCCAAGACTATAATGTTTGGAGCATCATAGTTAATAGACCATATATTCCTTCTATCTATGTAGATAACATTGCTATACCCAAGCTTGAAAAAGATTGGGATGATAACGATAGAAGGAAGGCATAACTAAATGCCAAAGCCATGAATGTTCTTTATTGTGCTTTGTACCCTAATGAATTCAATAGAATCTCTACTTGCAGTTCTGCAAAAAAGATATGGGATAGACTTGAAGTGACCCATGAGGGCACAAATCAAGTCAAGGAATCTAAAATAAACATGCTAGTTCATAAATATGAACTATTTAAAATGGAATCTAATGAAACCATCTCTTGCATGTTCACTAGATTCACTGATATTGTCAACGGCTTAAAAAGCCTTGGCAAAAGTTATACTAACAGTGACCTTGTTAGAAAAATTCTTCACTCTTTACCAAGGTCATGGGAAGCCAAGGTCGCGGCAATCCAAGAATCAAAAGATTTGAACAAGCTGCCACTCGAGGAGCTCCTTGGATCTCTAATGACGCATGAGCTAACAATGAAACAACACAGCGAAGAAGAATCCTCTCATAAGAAAAAGGTAATTGCCCTCAAGTCTACTTCTTCTAACAAAGATCTATCTTGCACTAGCAGCAATGAAGAAGAAGACAATGAGGAAGATGAAAAAGAAGCTCTTCTTGTGCGAAAATTCAGAAGATTCATCAATAGAAAGAAGCCCTTCCATAAGAAGAGAGTTCCTTCGAGTTCGTTCTATAAGGATAAAGGTAAGAAAAAGGAAAGTGAGGGAACCGGATGCTATGAATGCAAGAAGCCCAGTCATTTCTGATCCGACTGCCCCTTGCTGAAGAAGGGCAACAAACACAAGAAGAAAAAAGCCCTTGTCACCACATGCACTGACTCTGATAAGTCATCATCATCATCGGAAGAGGAACAAGAGGAGAAAGCTAATTTCTGCCTTATGGCAAACGAAAAAGAGGTAATGTTTGAAACTCATTTAGATTTTACTTTTGAAGAATTGTATGATGCCTTTAATGAACTAATGGATGAATATAGGACAATAAATCTTAAAAACAAAGAATTGAAGCTAGCTAATCAGTCCTACATTCATAAAAATGATAAATTGATTAAGAAAAAGGACTCTATTATCAAAGAATATTTATAACTTAAAACAAGCAACCAATTGCTAACTCAAAAAACTGATGCCTTAATTAAAGATAAAGAAAGTCTAACTAAAGAAATCTCCAAACTTAAAAACAGAAATCATACTTTAAAAGATAATTCAATTACTAATATTAAATCATTGAGTGAAGAAAACTTGAAATTAACTAAAGAACTTGAAAAATATAAACCTATTGTTGAGAAATTTATCTATAGCTCTGAAAAACTTGATATGATTCTTAATAGTCAAAGAGCTGTGTTTAATAGAGCCGGGTTATGGTATAAGCCCAAGAACAAGCAAAAATTTCTCAAAAACTTCTTCGTAAAAGCCGGTGAAAGTAAAACTAAAAATGTAACCTATTTTTGTTGTGGTTGAGTAGGACATAAAGCTAATATATGTAACCATAGAAAAATAGAAGCTAAAAGAAAGATTAAAAAAAATTTGGGTTCCAAAAGGAACTAACATAACTAACCTTGAAGGACCCAAGAAAACTTGGGTACCTAAGATTGTATGATTTCTTTGTGTAGGAGTGTCTTGCAGCCAAGCTCAATAAACACTGTTGGTATTTGGATAGTGGCTGCTCAAGACACATGATGGGTGACAAGAAGCAATTCTTCACCCTAGAGTCTAAAAAAGAAGCTGCGATGACTTTTGGAGACAATAACCAAGGTCACATCATTGGTATCGATAAAATACAAATCACACCTTCAACCTTTGTTGATAATGTTCGGTTTGTAGATGGTCTTAAGCATAACTTACTTAGCGTTAGTCAATTATGTGATAGAGATTTTGATATTCTGTTTAAGCCATCTTTATGCATCATAACCAACTCAATTGACAATAGCTTAGTATTCAAAGGACTAAGACATGGCAATGTTTATGTAGTAGATCTTGAAGATCTTACCAAAAATAGCTGCTGCTTAGTAGCTAGTGATACTAAGGTCAATGATGCAAGTTGGTTGTGGCACCGTAAATTAGGTCATGCAAGTATGGATACACTATCTAAATTAATTAAAAGAGATTCTGTGATTGGTTTGCCAAAGCTAAAATTTGAGAAATATAAAATTTGTAGAGCGTGTCAATTTGGCAAACAATCTAGAAGTTCTTTTAAATCTATAAATTGTGTCTCTACTGCTAGACCCCTTGAGCTACTTCACATGGATCTTTTTGGACCAACTAGGACCACAAGCCTTGGTGGAAACAAGTATGGTTTTATCATAGTAGATGATTTTTTTAGATACACATGGGTCATGTTTTTAGCTCATAAAGATGAAGCATTTTCAGTATTTAAAAAAATTCATAAGGAAGTAACTAACGCAAGAAATGCTTCAGTTATAGCTATTAGGAGTGATCATGGAATGGAATTTGAAAATCATCTATTTGAAAAATTTTGTAGTAAAAAAGGGATAACTAATAATTTTTCTGCACCTAGGACTCCACAACAAAATGGAGTGGTGGAAAGAAAAAATAGAATCCTAGAGGAAATGGCTAGGACCATGTTATGTGAAAGTGATCTCTCAAAGTATTTTTGAAGTGAGGCTATTAACACATCATGTTATATACTAAATAGAGTTTTATTGAGACCAATTATAAAGAAAACACCTTATGAACTTTGGAGAGATAGAAAGCCCAAAGTAAACTATTTTCATATTTTTGGTTGTAGGTGTTTTATTCATAATAATGGCAAAGATAACCTAGAAAAATTTAATTCCAAATCTGATGAAGGTATCTTTTTGGGATACTCTACATCAAGTAGGGCATAAAGAGTCTTCAACAAAAGAACTCTTGTTATTGAAGAATCTATTCATGTTATTTTTGATGAGACTAATGATGCTTCTTCTAGCAAGAGTAGCTTTTGATGATGATACAGGAATACTTGAGGAAAGGATGGATGATATGACCTTACAAGAGGATGAACCGAAGCAAATTGAAGAGACTTCAACAAGCCAAGAGGTAATTGCTGATCATGGGCTTACAAAGGCTTGGAGGTATGCATACGGTCACCCTAAAGAATTAATTCTAGATGATCCATCCCAACCTATTATAACTAGAGCTTCTCTTAAGAACTTAAATATTCATCTTTGTTGCCCAAGGTGACAAGCCAAGAGGGGGGGGGTGAATTGGTTTCTTTTGTTTTTAACTATCTTACTTGTGTTAAATGATGAGTTAGTGAACTTAAACAAATCGCAATGCAAACAACAAGAAGTATAGTGGTTCAGTGCTCTCCTTAGCACCTACGTCCACTCCCCAAGCGACCCCTTGGGAATTCACTATAATCCCGCGGATTACAGTTGGATTGTTTTCCGGGCTCACAATCCAAAAACCTTTACACTTTGGTTTTCCGGGTTCACCAAAAACCTATGTTGGTTTTGCGGGCTCACCAACGAACCTATGTTGGTTTTACGGGCTCACCAACGAACTTTTACAATTGGTTTTCCGGGTTCACCAATCAACCTATGTTGGTTTTACGGGCTCACCAACGAACCTATGTTGGTTTTACGGGCTCACCAACGAACCTTTACAATTGGTTTTCCGGATTCACCAATCAACCTATTCCGTTGGTTTTGCAGGCTAACCAACCAACCTTTACAAGTAGTTTAATAAACAAAGGAAGAAGATTTAAACTCCTAGATGAGCAAATATAACAATATAATCTACAAAGAAGAGTTTAGAGAATAGTTATCGCTTGATATGACTTCTCTCTTCTTTGTCAAGGATGCTTCACTCTTCACGGGTGGATGGAGCTCTTAATGACTCTTTGAATCTGCTCAACCACTTTCTTTTGACTCTTGAATGAAGCACTTGGATGAAGCTTGCCTTGCTAGGGTTCTCTCTTGAATGCAGTTGATGTCTTTTTCAAAGCTTGCTTCCTCTGATGAATACTCCCTCTTAAATACTTCTCCAACCTCCAAATAGTCCTTCCTGACCGTTGGATTGAAGAAACTAGCCGTTTATAGCCGTTGGGAGTCCAAAAAGCACTTCTGCACAACTAGCCGTTATGCTTCTGCCCGTGCTTGGGTCGACCCAAACTTTTCTTGGGTCGACCCAAACCACTGTTCATCAGATTTGGGTCAGCTCAAACTTTTCTTGGGTCGGCCCTCTCAGAACCACAGAACCTTGCATTTCAGCCTTCCTTCACTTGGGTCGACTCAACATTTTTTCTTTGGGTCGACTCAAGGTTCAGTTGGGTCGACTCAACTTTTGCTTGGGTCGACCCTCTCAGGGTTTCCAGAGAACCTTTTCTGTCATGTATTCTGTCATTGTCTTTGGGTCGACCCTCTCACTGTTTGGGTCGACTCAAGCTTGGGTCGACTCAACTTCATCTTGGGTCGACCCTCTCAGTATTTCCAGAGAACCATTTTTCTGAGTCTTTGAGAGGCTTGAGGTTTGGGTCGACTCATGCTTTCCTTGGGTCGACCCAACTTACTGTTCATCTGTGCCATTTTTGCAGAAGTGTGCCAAATGCTTTCTTGATGTGCCGGGGTCGACCCAATCAACCTTGGGGTCGACTCAATCCACACTTTGCTGCAACTCAAGGTTAGATTCATCCAAATAAATAATGAAATGCATTTATACAAATATACTGAGAGTAACAGACTTATAAATGAAGTATCGAATTAACTTGTAACATACTCTTGATTATTGCCTGTTAATCATCAAAATAACACTATCATCCTCAATCTCCCTCTTTTTGATGATTACAAAATATAGAGTATAAGCCTATTGATACTTGTCTTAAACTCAATTTTGAAAGGGCTCAAGTTGCTGAATTTCAGCTTTTCAAATATGAGAGTGAAGTCTCCCCCTATATCATTCAAATGTTGCCAATTTGACTTTTTGAATTGCTCCCCCTTTCATTTATAATTCGTTAAAGATGAAACTCCAAAAATTTGAGATAAAACATGAGTTTCAGGTTATGTATCGAGGTGTGAAAGGTGCGTGCCAAATTCTGAAATTCTATGTGCCAAATTCTGAGATTTGGTAGAAATTTTTGATTTGATCATTTTCATTGTTACAAATTGCTCCCCCTTAAATGTATATGCTTTCCTATATGATTTTCAATTTGTTTTACAAGTAATTTCTCTTTTCTCATAATTTCTTATTTCTCCTTGTAATTTCTCTTTCTTTACTTCAACTTCTTATTACTCTTTCTTTACTTCTCCCCCTTTTTGTTATCATCAAATAGGTGCATGGAAAAAGACACAATAAATAACAAACATTCAAACTTCATTGATCAAAATAGGAACATTTTAGTATATTCATACCAAAAACAAAAACAATTACAATGTTCCTTAATCAAAGTTTAAAGATACATGATAAACACAAAATACATATGAGAACTAGATATCTAGCCTAGGCTCTAAACAGAAATGCTAATATCAGCCTAGGGAGTATCTAATGGCTGTGATCTAATCCTCATCCTCCTAGTGTACGTGATGAGGGGAGGTCGGCTCTGTAGCTTCTCTTTCTGCACGTTGGATCCGTGAGACTCTCCCGGATTGCTTGGTTACGGCTCTCTTGGGTCCCATTTCTCCAAGATCGTGAAGTAATCTAGTGTTTGGAGATGATTGGAGGAGATTGGAGAGTGGGGAATAAGGTTTTTGGAAGAGGACAAAGGGTAAACAGTGCCCTAAAAAAGCTCATGGGTCCCCCTTTTAACAGTAGGGTCCCGACGTTGGGTCGACTCAAGAATTTTCTTGGGTCGACTCAACGTTGGGTCGACCCTATTCTGGGTTGGGTCGACCCAAGTTCAGAAATTTTTCTTTTCTCTTCCTTTTCGCTTCAAATAATTTTTCTTGCTTCCAATCCTTACAAATTCTTTCTGGGACAATGATACATGAGTAAGGAATCTATAGATTACAAGTTTGACTCATGTTTCATGGGTTTTTAGAAATGGGAGGAATGTATCATGAGACTGCTTGCTCCCTTTTATATCTCTTCAATAAAAAGGATCACATATGCCTAATTTCCTCCTTAGCGTGCAGACTCTATCTTCACTCAAGAGTTTTGTGAATATGTGAGCTAATTGTTTTTCAGTACATATATGCTCAATACATATGTTTCCATTTTGCACATGATCCCTAATAAAATGCTATCTTATTTCTATGTGTTTGGCTTTAGAAATGAGACATTTAAGATGTGAGCCAAAAGAAATCTCTAAATGTAGATTCTAAAGATATTTTTTTTCAAATCAAGTGTAGATGGAATCTTTTTCAAGTTATTTCAAGGAGTATCAAGAATAATATTCAAAGAAGGCACGAATGAAAATTCAACACCTTTATATATATATATATATATATATTAAGTATATAGCAAGATGAGAGCAATCTAATTAATTTTCAGAGTATAGTATAAGAGCAAATAAAGATCAAAACTTATATACTCGAAAAACATAAGATTATGTTGAATCCTTAATTTTTAATGACTTCAAAGTTCTTTCATGATATAAAAGAATTGGGGCATATATACCAAAACATGAATTTATGCAGTGTAGGATACATAAAATTCAAGGCTTTGAAAGTTCTTTTAGAGCTCTCTTAAAAACTTTCTTTTACTCCTTTAAAGATCATAGCATCAAAATAAATTAAAATGAATTGGCTCAGGATTGAAACACTAAAGTGCAAGCCAATAAGAACTCATAAGTAGATTCCAAGATAAATTTTCGAAACTAAGACAGATGGAATCCTTTTCAATTAAATTTTCAGAAATAAATGATTTACCGATGAATACAGATGGAAATCCAACTTTCAAAAGATATTCAATGAAGCACAAAGTTTAATACCACTTTACATTTAGTATTCTTTGTCTCATCTTTAGATGCGAATTTATACGATTAAGTTCTATATGATCTCTCACTCTGAAATTTTCTTTCTCCCCCTTAATTAATCATTCCATTTGAAAGTTTAGAGTTTGAAGATAATTTTCAATAAAGAGATTGAGTATTTAAAGCTCCCCCTCAAAAGATGCATTTTCTTTCAAACCTTTTTTTTTGTTCTTCTATAATATCAAGAATGCAGAGTGATCTAGAATTTTTCAAAATTTATAGCAATCACTCTTTTTAATCTTTCAAGAATAAATTATATTTCCTCTTATTTTTTTTTTGAATATGTATAGAAATATTAATCATAAAATAATTCTTTTGAAGCTCAAATTTCTTTCAAAAGTAATTACATTTTCTTTACTATAAGAATTATTGAAGTGAGTTGAAATATTCTAAGCTTTAGGATCATTAACTCTCTTCTTAAAAATAGCTTTTCTTTTTAATGATAGAAACATTTAATTATGTAGGAGTGTATATTCAAAATATTAATTTCTTAGTCATAGTTTTTCAGCAATGTATATATGAAGCACCATAAATCTTTTTAATATCAAAATAATATCATATGTTTAGAACCATTTATTTGCAATCAAGATCATTGAAAAACACATCATTTAGATCAATTTCAGTACACTTATAAGATAAAAAATGATATGTTTCAGATGCGTATCGGAGCAAACAACCAAGGTATCCAAAGTAATTCTATTTTTCTTAAACCGTAGTTTTCATCTAGAAATCATATTGAGTTATTCCCCAAAATGATGCAATCATTGAAGTATATAATGAAAGTTACAAAAATGCAACGATAGAAGCATTTTAAATTAAGTTTAAGCTTTTATCCTTAAGGTGTGTTTTCAAGTGATCGAAACTTCATTTGGCTTTTCACAAGCTTTTTATATACTTTCATTTATCTTGTCATTCATTTCCTCATTTTTGAATTTCTTCCTTTAACCACTCAGTGAATATTCTAATCTTCATTTCTTTTGGTTTTACTTTTCTATGCTCTATACTCTATTTGCTCCCTATCCGGTGGAGTTGGAAGGGGCACGAGGTACTACCACTAGCCTCCCTCTTGTGCCGTCCCTAATATGCCCTACACCGAATAGTTGGGTCAAATAGTGCCGGGTACTACCACTAGCCTCCCCATTGGCACCATCCCTATGATGAGCAATATAGAAGGGTTAAAATATTCACTTCAAACTTTTTCTGTAATTAATTACGGATTTTATCTCTTCCAAAAGGAATGTTCATATTAGTCTCACAAATGTGCCAAATATATTATGCTTGTTTTGCTTTTCCTAAAGATTGGAGTATTTGCCTTTACTTAGATTTTACTTCCCTTGAATAATTGTTCATTTTTTTTTCTTTATCTCTCTTTCTTTTTATTTCAAGTAATTACATGAAAGAGCAGAATAAAAAATTAATCTAATATGCTGCATATAAATATATATCATGCAAACAGCATTTTCATTATGCCCAATGATTCATAGCTTATCACAAGTTATTTTGAATTAGAGGTTTGAGGCATAAGCTTGTGTATTTCATGGTTATGCATTATATAGGAAAAGGTAAACTTCAATTTAATCACACCATGAAACAATTATCACTAGCATGAGAATGAAGCATGATATCAAGATGATCAGTAATTAAAGGTTTAATCATGCTACCATATAATTTCAGACTATTGATTTTGCTCAACTAACTCACAAGAGAAGAGTTTAGATTACCAATGCATTTAGCATTCTTCAAGCCAAATACCTTTTAGATTCTTTACACCCTTGGCTGAAGAAAATCTCTCCTTTTTTTTTGTTTGCAAGGGAATGTTTATTGTATCTTTCATCGATGTGTCCTTCAAGTTGAAATTTCTTGCTCATAAATTCTGTATCATTAGCAAAATCTTTTTCTTTTCTTGAAGGCAATTCATTAGGTTCTCTAGGATACAAAAACATTCATACAACATATTTCTTAACTAGATGACTCAACATGAGACATGACAATACTTGAATTTGAGTTACTTTACTCAAGAGATTGCCTAAGTATAAGCAAGCACAAGTCACTTGAACTAAAGAGATAACTTCATTAATTAAAATGCTTCAAGGACAAGCATGTGAGGCAATAGAAAGATTCATTAAAGTTAAATCAAAATTTTTTTTGTTTTCAGAATCAATTTAACTTAGATTCTATTTGCATAAGATAATTATCAATAAAATATACAAGTTGAATTTTAATCAGATTATCTTAAGTAGTTGTTTCCATCAAAATTCTGATTATGATTTAGCTTTCAACACAGATACTCTTGTTTCAGGAAGACAAGCAATCCTCTTTTAGAAAAAAAAAGAAATATTTTTGACTTTTGAGAGATAGCTCAAGAAAATTAATATTCATGCTTTAACAGATTTTTATGCTCAGATTAAACATGATGAGTTAAAATTAATCAGTGGAATTTGAGATCATTTTAGGAAAAGATATTAATCATGGATACAATGATTATGCTCAATGAAATATTTTAATGATCAGATTTATTGATTTTGAATTTTAGAATAGTCTTGAGCATTACTTGTAAGAGGGAAGACGATTTGTTATTATAGAAACTTTTAAGTAAGTTTCTTATTATGATCATAACACATTAATCATTTATGATTGAACCAATTTGAAATGATTATGATTTAACCTATGATGCATATATGATACTTATAAAGCAAATCATAATATATTTCAGATAATCATATAAGGAATGAATGGTATAATAACATGATGAATTACATTCATACCTTCACGAAGGATAACCTAAGATTTCATAAGTATTATGCTCAATAAAGTTTTAGCATGAAATCAGCATCAACCATTTATATTAGGGAAGAAATTTAGATTTTGAAAAACTTAAAGGAGAAGGTTATACATATTCATTCATTGTTTTCTTATTATCATGCAAGCACTAGAAAAATTTTATGCTAAGATCGTTGAGATAAAAATTCAACATATGAGGCATTTAAGAACTTTGATGCAGAGAGTATCGTAATTTCATAAAAAGATAATTTTGATACACGATGTAGAATGTTAAACCTTATACTATATTTAATGAATAAATTGAGACTTATTTTTAATTATGTGTCAACGCACCCATTTGTATGAAAGTTTCATTTGTTCCATGGGTAGCTTGGCACACTTATATCTACACCCTCATATTTTCATTTTGGGTACCCAAGCTTGCTTGGGTCCTTGAGGGTTAGTGCATATGGTTTCTTTTGGAACCCAAATCTGTTTAAACATAATAACTTTACTATTTGATTTATTCGTATTAGAACCATAGGTAAAGTTTTTGTGCCCAATCTTTTTACGTTTGAAATAAGTTATCTTATTTAATGGTTTGCTTGGTGAATTGATAACCTTTTTCTTTAGGAGTTTATTGTTGAGCAAAGAAATCCAGCCAAGTCTTGATTTATCAAAAACAGCATGTTGACTTTCAAACATCGTTTTTAATCTTTCTGAACTTACAGTGAATTTGTTAATAAAAGATTTCAATTGGTTAACTTCTTCACTTAAGTTTTGATTTTTTTTAATTAAATTCTGATTTTTCTGAATCAATTCTTCTGAATTTAATCTTAAGCGTTCATTTTCAGAATTTAATTTGTCTTTCATTTCAGCAGTAGAATTTTTTTCCTCTGACATTTTCAGATGTAGCCTTTTATTCTTTAAACTAAGCTTCTTATTCTTTAAATTAAGCTTCTTGTATTCTAAGTATAAATCAGAAAATGCATCATGAAGTTCATCAAATGTAAAATCAGATTGAGCTTCAGTATGTACTTGATTTTTGAATGAGAAATCACTTTGTATTCGAGTACATACCTCATCTTCATATGCCACAAAGCATAGATTTTCAATTTCAGTTTGCTGCTCTTCTTCTTCGGAGCTAGTTTCAAATTCACTAGAAATGTTAGTGCATTCATATTTAACTTCAAGCATACTCCATATTTTCTTAGCAGTCATGCAAAAAGATATGTTATTAAGTTCACTATCATCCAATGCACAATATAGAATATTCATAGCTTTTGCATTTTGCTGAGCCATTTTCTTATCATGATTAGCATTTGTATGTAGCCCATTGACTATGATGCTCCATAAATCGTAGTCATGTGCTTGAATGAAAATGCGCATGCGTGCTTTCCAATGTGTGTAGTTTATACCATTAAATAGTGGAGGTCTATCAATTAATTGTTCCTCACTCATAGAACATTCCACTTGGGTTGTCATGATCTTTAACTCTTGATTGTGAGATCAATAATTACTATTGGAGAACCTGGCTCTGATACCACTTGTTGCCCAAGGTGACAAGCCAAGAGGGGGGGGGATGAATTGGTTTCTTTTGTTTTTAACTATCTTACTTGTGTTAAATGATGAGTTAGTGAACTTAAACAAATCGCAATGCAAACAACAAGAAGTATAGTGGTTCGGTGCTCTCCTTAGCACCTACGTCCACTCCCCAAGCGACCCCTTGGGAATTCACTATAATCCCGCGGATTACAGTTGGATTGTTTTCCGGGCTCACAATCCAAAAACCTTTACACTTTGGTTTTCCGGGTTCACCAAAAACCTATGTTGGTTTTGCGGGCTCACCAACGAACCTTTACAATTGGTTTTCCGGGTTCACCAATCAACCTATGTTGGTTTTACGGGCTCACCAACGAACCTATGTTGGTTTTACGGGCTCACCAACGAACCTTTACAATTGGTTTTCCGAGTTCACCAATCAACCTATTCTATTGGTTTTGCGGGCTAACCAACCAACCTTTACAAGTAGTTTAATAAACAAAGGAAGAAGATTTAAACTCCTAGATGAGCAAATATAACAATATAATCTACAAAGAAGAGTTTAGAGAATAGTTATCGCTTGATATGACTTCTCTCTTCTTTGTCAAGGATGCTTCACTCTTCACGGGTGGATGGAGCTCTTAATGACTCTTTGAATCTGCTCAACCACTTTCTTTTGACTCTTGAATGAAGCACTTGGATGAAGCTTGCCTTGCTAGGGTTCTCTCTTGAATGCACTTGATGTCTTTTTCAAAGCTTGCTTCCTCTGATGAATACTCCCTCTTAAATACTTCTCCAACCTCCAAATAGTCCTTTCTGGCCGTTGGATTGAAGAAACTAGCCGTTTATAGCCGTTGGGAGTCCAAAAAGCACTTCTGCACAACTAGCCGTTATGCTTCTGCCCGTGCTTGGGTCGACCCAAACTTTTCTTGGGTCGACCCAAACCACTGTTCATCAGATTTGGGTCAGCTCAAACTTTTTTTGGGTCGACCCAAACCACTGTTCATCAGATTTGGGTCAGCTCAAACTTTTCTTGGGTCGGCCCTCTCAGAACCACAGAACCTTGCATTTCAGCCTTCCTTCACTTGGGTCGACTCAACATTTCTTTGGGTCGACTCAAGGTTCAGTTGGGTCGACTCAACTTTTGCTTGGGTCGACCCTCTCAGGGTTTCCAGAGAACCTTTTCTGTCATGTATTCTGTCATTGTCTTTGGGTCGACCCTCTCACTGTTTGGGTCGACTCAAGCTTGGGTCGACTCAACTTCATCTTGGGTCGACCCTCTCAGTATTTCCAGAGAACCATTTTCCTGAGTCTTTGAGAGGCTTGAGGTTTGGGTCGACTCATGCTTTCCTTGAGTCGACCCAACTTACTGTTCATCTGTGCCATTTTTGCAGAAGTGTGCCAAATGCTTTCTTGATGTGCCGGGGTCGACCCAATCAACCTTGGGGTCGACTCAATCCACACTTTGCTGCAACTTAAGGTTAGATTCATCCAAATAAACAATGAAATGCATTTATACAAATATACTGAGAGTAACAGACTTATAAATGAAGTATCGAATTAACTTGTAACATACTCTTGATTATTACCTGTTAATCATCAAAATAACACTATCATCCTCAATCTTGCATTTGTATCACATTTAGAACCTAAAAACATTGAAGAAGCTGAAAATGATGTAAATTGGATAAATGCTATGCAAAAGGAACTTAACCAATTTACAAGAAACAAAGTATGGAACTTAGTTGAAAGACCCTCAGAATATTCAATAATTGGAACTAAATGAGTGTACAAAAATGAATTTGATGAAAATGAAGTTGTGGTTAGGAACATGGTTAGACTAGTAGCAAAGGGCTATAATCAAGAAGAAGGCATAGATTTTGATGAGACCTTTGCTCCTGTGGCTAGACTCGAGGCAATTAGATTGTTACTAGCATTTGCATATTCTAAAGATTTCAAATTATTTCAAATGGATGTAAAGAGTGCTTTCTTGAATAGGTACATTAATGAGGAGGTCTATGTAGAACAACCTCCTGGTTTTGAAAATTATCAATATTCCAACCATGTTTACAAATTAAATAAAGCACTTTATGGTCTAAAACAAGCCCCTAGAGCATGGTATGAAAGACTTAGCAAATTTCTGTTAGACCATGAATTTTCTAGAGAGAATGTTGATACAACCTTGTTTTTGAAAAAGAAAAATAAAGATATGTTAATAGTGCAGATTTATGTAGATGATATTATTTTCGGTGCTACTAACAATCGTCTTTGCGAAGAATTTGCTGAATCAATGCAGAGTGAATTTGAGATGAGCATGATGGGAGAGCTGAACTACTTCCTCGGACTTCAAATCAAACAATCTAAGAAAGGGATCTTCATCAATTAAGCTAAGTATATCAAGGAGATGCTCAAGAAGTTTGATATGGATGGAAACAAGTCAATCAGCACACCCATGAGCTCATCATACAAACTAGACAGAGATGAATCAGGTAAGTCAGTAGATCAAAAGCTGGATAGAGGTATAATAGGTTCATTATTATATCTGACAGCAAGTAGACCTGATATCATGTTTAGTGTATGCATGTGTGCTAGGTATCAATCTAATCCTAAGGAATCACACCTAATTGCAGTTAAGAGAATTTTTAAATATCTAATAGGAACAAAAAATATAGGTTTATGGTACTCTAAAGAATCAAGCATAAACTTAATAGGGTACGCTGATTTCAACTTCGCTGGTTGTAAACTTGATAGAAAAAGCACCAGCGGGTCATGTCAATTTTTAGGAAAGAACTTAATCTCATGGTTTAGCAAGAAATAAAACTCGGTTGCACTATCTACAGCAGAAGCCGAATATATTGCTGCCGGGAGTTGTTGTTCTCAAATTTTGTGGATCAAGCAACAACTTGAAGATTATGGCATTAAACAAGATAAGATTTCCATAAACTGTGATAACACAAGTGCTATAAATCTAACTAAAAATCCAATTCAACACTCAAGAACTAAACATATTAAGATAAGACATCACTTCATAAGAGATCATGTGTCAAATGGTGATGTGATGCTTAAATTTGTTTGTACTGATGATCAACTTGCTGATATCTTCACAAAACTCTTGAGTGAAGATCGATTTTGTATTCTTAGAAGAGGGTTAGGAGTGATTGATCCATTCCTTTGATACTCTTCTCTAATTCATTGATTTTGATGATTAGCTTATGTTGGATATAGGATTTCATGTCTATGATCATCAAATCATTTCTTAAGTTCTACAGATTTCTATATCTCTCTCTTATGGCACGGAATTAACTGAGATTTTGGTTATGTGCCGGAGTTCGAGTCGACTCAAATGAATCTAAGAGTCGACTCGTGGGCGAGTCGACTCGTGCATGTTCAGGAGTTGACTCGAGGACGAGTCGACTCGCGAATTTTCAGGAGTCGACTTGAGGTCGGAAATCCGTCTTTTAACCCTAAATGAACTGATTTTTCCCAAAACCTATTTTCGGCCGTCACTGTTCCAAAAACCCTAGAGTCGTCTCCCACGGTCGTCTCCGACTCCCTTCTTCGTTTTTTCCTCAGTTTTTCCTTCCTTTTCACGTCTCTCCGTCCTTGATAGGTCAAGATGCCTAGAAAAGCCGTTGTTCCTAGCCGGAAGAGACCTATCATAGCGAGCGGCGCCGAGAGACGGTTCAAAGTGCGGAATGAACCCGTGAGGTCACCACCTCCGGTTCCCTCTCCACCTCGGTCGGTTCCCTCGCGTTTGTGCGTCGGGAGGGTTGTCTCCACCGAGAGGAAAGTCGATTTGACTTCCTCTCCCGTGAAGAGTTCACATTAGGGCATCATTTTAGGGCCCAAGGTTTAGAATACTTTTGTTCCCTTGACCTTCCTACATACCCTGGGTTAGTCAGGGAATACTATGGCACCGTCACATGGGGTGGCAGTGGTATTCAAGGGAATGTAGCCAATGTCCCTGTTACAATCTTGGAGGATCTCATTGCTCGAGTCCTCCACCTCTCTCGAGAGGGGATAGCTCCCACACATCCCACCGATAGGTCTGAGGCCCTTATGGCCATCCTAGGAAGAGTACCCCAATCACCTATTGAGGAGATTTTTACAAATCAGCTCTCCGCTGAAATGCGCCTCCTACTTAGTATTATCGCTCGCACCCTCTTTCCCAAAATCGGTAGATTTGATTTCATTTCCGAAAAAGACTTAGCCTTAATGTTCAATATCCTACATGGAATTCCTCTCAACTTCCCAAAACTCATTTACAGTTATATTAGGGAACCCCTAGATAAGCCTAGATTGAGTCTCCCCTACGGTATGCTCTTCACCTTGATCTTTAGGGAGTTAGAGGTTCCTATCCCTGAGGGGAAACCCTCTCGCTCACTTCGATACACAGACTATATGGATGAGGGGATTCTCCACCGAATGGGTTTCCACAAGGTGGAGGGTACATGGGTTAGGAAGTTCTCTACATCCATACCATTTGACCCCACTGCTCCTCACTCTCCCACCTCTGACCATGACCAGGACATCTCCATAGATCCTTCCACCTTCCCATCCACAGCTGGTCCCTCATCCACTGCTGGGCCCTCGTCCTCTGCTGGACCTTCATCCACAGTGCCACCACCTCAGCAGCCTCTAGAGGTCAGAATTAGTCCTGAGCAGCTCCGAGAATTGAGGGATGACATTGTTTGGGAACTCAGAGGTACCTCCAGTACACCCTCCACTGAGTTGACTCCCTCCACAGTAGCAGTGTATGTCATGGTAGCCGAAGTCAAGGAGGAGCTATCCAGTTTGAGGAGTCTAGTTCAGGGTCAGTATATGAGATTCTCCGAAATTCAGGAAGCTACCAAACAAATGCAAGACTCGGTGAGGTCCGAGCTACTAGGCCTAAATCAAGGAGCAGAAAGGCTTGCAAATGTACTAATAGATAAGCTTGATACAATCAACGAAAGCATAACCCAACTGACCCAGACTCAAGCTAAGACTACTTCAGAAATAATTGCGCAACTGGGGAATCTCTCTAAAGTAGTTAGTTTGGTTTTGCAGTGTCAGCGAAGAAATCTGGGAGCTTCATCTTCATCTTCTAGACGTCCTTAGACTTGTATTTTTGTTTTATTATCATTTAAAGTCTTGTTGGACTTTCAATCATTGTACTCAAATTTTGTAATACTTACAATGAATTGAAGTCTTTTTCTAAAAACTTGTGTACATTGTGCCTTCTGTGTTATGAGTATTGTGTTATGAGCATTATCTACATTGATTCATTGATATTCCACCTTTTTGCTATGATGACAAAAAGGGGGAGAACATATGATATATTGTAAATAAAGGAAATCACTAAACAAGAAAACCTTTAAGCAAAATATGATTTGTTCTCAGTGGATTCGATACGTCGAGGCTCATTATCTCTCCATTGGGGCTCCTCAAGGAGTAATCTCCAGAATCTATTCAAGGGATATTCGAATATTAGTTGAATCATATTCAAGAACAAATCGTCAGATTTTTCCTTCTATAATTAAGAACTTAAGCTCAAGTTTAAAACATTAAAAGAAAATTCAAAAAACTTGAACAAAGTTCAAACAAAATTGAATGCATATGTTGAGGGGGAGAATCTGAAATTCTAAGAAAGCAAATTCATTAAAAAACTTATAAACCAAACAATTGATTGCATGATTTGAAGGCTTATATATTTCCAAATGAAAGGGGGAGCTTTAATTTCAGAGTTTACTGATTCATACCTTTCAATTTTTGGATACACTAAATGACTAGACATTTGAATTCATTTCGAAACTTTACTATAAATCACTTCTTGAATGAGCAATTCACTTTACAAATACTCAATATTTTGTCATCATCAAAAAGGGGGAGATTGTGGAGTGATTGAGTAAACCCCTAATTGATTTTGATGAGCTCAAAGCATTTGAGTATATTTTATGTTGTACTAATGAATTCAATCTAGTGTTTCAGGCAAATATGTGTGAATTTCTGTTTAAGTGCCTCGAGCTTTGGTTTCAAAATAATTTGGCTAAGTGTTGGACTCAAGTTGAACCAAAGTCTGCATCACGAGTCGACTCCGAAACTTTGTGAGTCGACTTCGGGTGGTTTAACGTTTCTGGCACAAGCTCGAGTCGACTCCGACTGAGAACAGACAGAAAAACAGAACGATGGATTTTAGACCCTGTTAACGAGTCGACTCCAAAAGGTTGAGAGTCGACTCAGATGCTTGCCGAGTCGACTCACGATGGTCCCGAGTCGACTCCAAAGGATAACAGACAGAAAGACAGAACAATGGATTTTAGACCCTGTTACCGAGTCGACTCCAGAAGATTGCGAGTTGACTCCCAGTTTATCCGAGTCGACTTCCAGAGAAAAGCAGTCTGAAAGGCAGAGAACCAATCTCGGAGACCCTGTGAACGAGTCGACTCCAAGTGTTCCAGAGTCGACCCCCAAGTCAGCCGAGTCAACTCCAACAAGGCCCGAGTCGACTCCGATGCAGATCAGTTCAAAAGACAGAGAATCGATTTTTCGATTTCTGAGAACGAGACGTCTTCCGAAGATCTCGAGTCGCCTCTCAAGACAGCCGAGTCGACTCCAAGAAAATTCGAGTCAACTCGAGGAAGAAAAACAAAAAGATGGATTTCTGGAATCCTGAGAACGAGCCAACCCCTAAGTACCCGAGTCATCTCCAGATGTTGGCGAGTCGATTCCAGTTTTGGTCCGAGTCGACTCCAGGACGAGACAAGCACTTTAATTCAAATCCTGAACAGTGGGGGAGTCGTCTCCAGTAAAGCGCGAGTCGACTCCAGCAACAGCCGAATCGACTCCAGATCGCACGAGTCGACTCCGATCCCAACAGATACATTGTCAAGATGTGCAGACGGGACAGAACAGCTCCAAATCTCTCTCTAATAGCTAGTTTTCGAAAGGAACCACTTAAATAGCCAGAGTGAACAGTAGTAAAAAAAGGAGAGCTATTCCACTTGAGCATTTCAACCACCAAGAGCTTACGTAGAGTGAATCCAAGAACAAGAAGGAAGAAGTGCATTCAACTCAAACCAAAAAGTGCTTCCTCGCATTTAAGGCTCTACTACTGTCCTCCATCCTTCGGCACATTCAAGAGAAAACTCAGAAATCGAGAAGCCCCCACTTCCTCATCTAAAATATTTTTAAGGACTTCTAACTCAACTTTGTTTATATTGTCTCACACTTGCTTTTTTAGAAGCTTTCTTTGAGAACTTTTAAACTCTTGTTTTTCCTACTTGATTCAATCAGGGGATTGAATCAAGGGTTGTAAGGTTTGTTGGTGAGCCCAAGATAAAACCAACGGTGTAAGTTTGTGGTTGGTGAACCGGAAAAAACTAACTTGGTTTGATTGTAAACCCGAAAAAACAATCGAGTAGTTCTAATCGGTGAGCCTGTCAAAACTGACCAAGTTCGTTGTGACCTCGTGAAAACAACAAGTTGGGTTGTGAGCTTGTAAAACAACCGGCTGTAATCCTAGAAATTATGGTGAACTCCCAAGTGCGGCTTGGGGAGTGGACGTAGGAGCAAGAGTTGGCTCCGAACCACTATAAATCTTTCTGTGTTTGTATTGCACCTTGTCTCTTTCACTCTCTTCACTCATTGCATCTAGTGATCTAACTAATTCACTTGCAATATATTTAGTTAATCACTCACCTTATTTTTAATTGATCAATAATTAATTAAAACCCAATTCATCCCCCCTCTTGGGTTGTCTCCTTGGGCAACAAGTGGTATCAGAGCAGGTGCTCTCATATCGATTGGTGTTCCAATCCTTAAAAAGATTAAAAGATTAAGATGACAACTCCTTTTGGATCTTCCCTTAGTGAGGGGCAATCCACCAATAGGCCTCTATTGTTCTACACCTATTGGAAGGCTAGAATGAGAATATTTATCCAAGCCCAAGATTATGATGTTTAGAGCATCATAGTTAATGGACCGTATATTCCTTTTATCTATATTGATAACATTGCTATACCCAAGCTTGAAAAAGATTGGGATGATAATGATAGAAGGAATGCACAACTAAATGCCAAAGCAATGAATGTTCTTTATTGTGCCTTGGATCCTAATGAATTCAATAGAATTTCTACTTGTAACTCTGCAAAAGAGATATGGGATAGACTTGAAGTGACCCACGAGGGCACAAATCAAGTCAAGGAATCTAAAATCAACATGTTAGTTCATAAATATGAACTATTTAAAATGGAATCTAATAAAACCATTTCTTGCATGTTCACCAGATTTACTGATATTGTCAACGGCTTAAAAAGCCTTGGCAAAAGTTATACTAACAGTGATCTTGTCAGAAAAATTCTTCGGTCTTTACCAAGGTCATGGGAAGCCAAGGTTACGACAATCTAAGAAGCAAAAGACTTGAACAAGCTGCCACTCGAGGAGCTCCTTGGATCTCTAATGACGCATGAGCTCACAATGAAACAACACAGCGAAGAAGAATCCTCCCATAAGAAAAAGGTAATTGCCCTCAAGTCTACTTCTTCTAACAAAGATCTTTCTTGCAGCAGCAGTAGTGAAGAAGAAGACAATGAGGAAGATGAAGAAGAGGCTCTTCTTGTGCGAAAATTCAAAAGATTCATCAATAGAAAGAAGCCTTTCCATAAGAAGAGAGTTCCCTCGAGTTCCTTCAACAAGGATAAAGGTAAGGAAAAGAAAAGTGTTCGGATACTACGAATGCAAGAAGTCAGGACATTTTAGAGCCGACTGTCCCTTACTGAAGAAAGGAAACAAGTATAAGAAGAAGAAAGCTCTTGTCACCACCTGGACTGACTCCGATAAGTCATCATCATCATCGGAAGAGGAACAAGAGGAGAAGGCCAATTTCTGCTTTATGGCAGACAAAAATGAAGTAATATCTGAAACTCATTTAGATTTTACTTTTGAAGAATTGTATGATGCCTTTAATAAACTAATGGATGAATATAGGATAATAAACTTTAAAAACAAAGAATTGAAGCTAACTAATCAATCTTACATTCATAAAAATGATAAATTGATTAAGGATAAGGACTCTATTGTCAAAGAAAACTTAAAACTTAAAACAAGCAACCAATTGCTAACTCAAAAAATTGATACCTTAATTAAAGATAAAGAAAGACTAACTAAGAAAATTTCAAAACTTAAAAATAGTAATCATACTTTAAAAGATAATTCAATTACTAATGTTAAATCATTGAGTGAAGAAAACTCGAAATTAACTAAAGAACTTGAAAAATATAAATCTATGTTGAGAAATTTACTTATAGCTCTGAAAAACTAGAAATGATCCTTAATAGTCAAAGAGCTGTGTTTAATAGAGCCGGGTTAGGGTATAAGCCTAATAACAAGCAAAAATTTCTTAAAAACTTCTTTGTAAAAGCCGGTGAAAGTAAAGCTAAAGATGTAACCTGTTTTTGTTGTGGTAGAGTAGGACATAAAGCTAATATGTGTAACCATAGAAAAACAAAAGCTAAAAGAAAGATTAAAAAGGTTTGGGTTACAAAAGGAACTAACATAACTAATCTTGAAGGACCCAAGAAAACTTGGATGCCTAAGACTGTATGATTTCCTTATGTAGGAGTGTCTTACAGCCAAGCTCAATAAACACTGTTGGTACTTGGATAGTAGCTGCTCAAGACACATGACGGGTGATAAGGAGCAATTCTTCACCCTAGGGTCTAAGAAAGGAGGTGCGGTGACTTTTGGAGACAATAACCAAGGTCACATCATTGGTATCGGTAAAATACAAATTACACCTTCAACCTTTGTTGATAATGTTCGGTTTGTAGATGGTCTCAAGCATAACTTACTTAGCGTTAGTCAATTATGCGATAAAGGTTTTGATTTTTTGTTTAAGCCATCTATATGCATCATAACCAATTCAATTGACAATAGCTTAGTTTTCAAAGGATTAAGACGTGGCAATATTTATGTAGTAGATCTTGATGATCTTCCTAAAAACAGCCGTTGCTTAGTAGCTACTGATACTAAGCTCAATGAGGCAAGTTGGTTATGGCATCGTAAATTAGGTCACGCAAGCATGGACACACTATCTAAATTAATTAAAAGAGATTCTGCGATTGGTTTGCCAAAACTAAAATTTGAGAAAAATAAAATTTGTAGTGCGTGTCAATTTGGCAAACAATCTAGAAGTTCTTTTAAGTCTATAAATTGTGTCTCTACTACTAGACCTCTTGAGCTACTTCACATGGACCTTTTTGGACCAACTAGGACCACAAGCCTTGGTGGAAACAAGTATAGTCTTGTCATAGTAGATGATTTTTCTAGATACACATGGATCATGTTTTTAGCTCATAAAGTTGAAGCATTTTCAGTGTTTAAGAAATTCCATAAAGAAGTAACTAACGCAAAAAATACTTCAGTTATAGTTATTAGGAGTGATCATTGAACGGAATTTGAAAATCATCTATTTGAAAAATTTTGTAGTAAAAAGGGGATAACTCATAATTTTTCTGCACCTAGGACTCCACAACAAAATAGAGTAGTGGAAAGAAAAAATAGAACCCTAGAGAAAATGGCTAGGACCATGTTGTGTGAAAGTGATCTCCCAAAGTATTTTTGGGGTGAAGATATTAACACATCATGTTATATTCTAAATAGAGTTTTATTGAGACCAATTATAAAGAAAACACCTTATGAACTTTGGAGAGATAGAAAGCCCAAAGTAAACTACTTTCATGTTTTTGGTTGTAGGTGTTTCATTCATAATAATGGCAAAGATAACTTAAGTAAATTTGATTCCAAATTTGATGAAGGTATCTTTTTAGAATATTCTACATCAAGTAGGGCATATAGAATCTTCAACAAAAGAACTCTTGTTATTGAAGAATCTATTCATGTTGTTTTTGATGAGACTAATGATGCTTCCTCTAGCAAGAGAGTAGCTTTTGATGATGATGTAGGGATACTTGAGAAAAAGATGGATGACATGACCTTGCAAGAGGATGAACTGAAGCAAATTGAGGAGACTTCAACAAGCTAAAAGGTAATTGCTGAACATGGGCTTACAAAGGCTTGGAGGTATGCTCACGGTCACCCTAAAGAGTTAATCTTAGATGATCAATCTCAACCTGTTAGAACTAGAGCCTCTCTTAGAAACTTAAGTAATCATCTTGCATTTGTTTCACATTTAGAACCTAAAAACATTGAAGAAACTGAAAATGATGTAAATTGGATAAATGCTATGCAAGAGGAACTAAACCAATTTACAAGAAATAAAGTATGAATCTTGGTTGAAAGACCCTTTGAATACTCAACAATTGGAACCAAATGGGTGTACAAAAATAAGCTTGATGAAAATGGAGTTGTGGTTAGGAATAAGGCTAGACTAGTAGCAAAGGGCTATAATCAAGAGGAAGGTATAGATTTTGATGAGACCTTTGCTCCTGTGGCTAGACTTGAAGCAATTAGACTGGTACTAGCATTTGCATATGTTAAAGATTTCAAATTATTTCAAATGGATGTAAAAAGTACTTTCTTGAATGGGTATATTAATGAGTAGGTTTATGTAGAACAACCTTCTAGTTTTGAAAATCATCAATACCCAACCATGTTTACAAACTAAATAAAGCACTTTACGGTCTAAAACAAGCTCCTAGAGCATGGTATGAAAGGCTTAGCAAATTTCTATTAGACCATGAATTTTCTAGAGAGAATGTTGATACAACTTAGTTTTTGAAAAAGAAAAATAAAGATATGTTAGTAGTACAGATTTATGTAGATGATATTATTTTCGGTGCTACTAACAATCGTTTTTGCGAAGAATTTGCTGAATTAATACAGAGTGAATTTGAGATGAGCATGATGGAAGAGTTGAACTACTTTCTCAGACTTCAAATCAAACAATCTAAGGAAGGGATTTTCATCAATCAAGTTAAGTACATCAAGAAAATGCTAAAAAAATTTGATATGGATGGAAACAAGTCAATTGGCACCCCCATGAGCTCATTATGCAAACTAGACAAAGATGAATCGGATAAGTCAGTAGATCAAAAGCTGTATAGAGGTATGATCGGATCATTATTATATCTTACAGCAAGTAGACCTGATATCATGTTTAGTGTATGCATGTGTACTAGATATCAATCTAATCCTAAAGAATCACACCTAATTGCAGTTAAAAGAATCTTTAGGTATTTAATAGGAACAAAAGATATAGGATTGTGGTACTCTAAAGAATCAAGCATAGACTTAATAGGGTATACTGATTCTGATTTTATTGGTTGTAAACTTGATAGAAAAAGCACCAGCGGGTCATGTCAATTATTAGGAGAAAACTTAATCTCATGGTTTAGCAAGAAACAAAACTCGGTTGTACTATCTACGGCGGAGGCCGAATATGTTGCTGCCGGAAGTTGTTGTGCTCAAATCTTGTGGATCCAGCAACAACTTGAAGATTATGGCATTAAGCAAGATAAGATTCCCATAAACTGTGATATTACAAGTGCCATAAATCTAACTAAAAATCCAATTCAGCACTCAAGAACTAAACACATTGAGATAAGACATCACTTCATAAGAGATCATGTGTTAAATGGTGATGTGATGCTTGGATTTGTTTGTACTGATGATCAACTTGCTGATATCTTCACAACATTTTTGAGTGAAGATCGATTTTGTACTCTTAGAAGAGGGTTAGGAGTGATTGATCCATTTCTTTGATTCTTTTCTCTCATTCATTTATTTTGATCATTAATTTATGTTTGATATAGTATTCCACGTCTATGATCATCAAATCATTCCTTGAGCTCTAAAGATTACCATCTCTCTCTTTTGGTACGGTATTAACTGAGATTTTGGTTATGTGCCAGAGCTCGAGTCGACTCGGATGATTCTGAGAGTCGACTCGTGGGCGAGTCGACTCGCGAATTTTCAGGAGTTGACTCGAGGTCGGAAATCCATCTTTTAACCCTAAACGAAATATTTTTTTCCAAATCATTCTTTTCAGCCGCCACTGTTCCAAAACCCTCGAGTCGTCTTCCCCGGTCGTCTCCGCTTCCTCTCTTCATTTTTCCTCCGATTTTCCTCCCTTTTCACGTCTCTCCATCCTTGGGTAGGTCAAGATGCCTAGGAAAATCGTTGTACTTCGCCGGAAGAGACCTCTCGCAGCGAGTGGTGCCGAGAGACGATCCAAGGCATGGAATGAACCCGTGAGGTCACCTCCTCCGGTTCCCTCCCCGCCTCGGTCGGTTCCCTCGTGCTCGTGCGCCAGAAGAGTAGTCTCTACCAAGAGAAAAGTCGACTTTGACTTCTTCTCCCGAGAAGGGTTCACCTTAGGGCATCATCTTAGGGCCCAAGGTCTATAGTATTTTTGTTCCTTTGAACTTCCCACATACCCAGGGTTAGTTCGGGAGTTCTATGGCACCGTCACATGGGGTGGCGGTGGTATCCAAGAGAGGGTAGCCAATGTTCCTATTTCTATCTCGGAGGACCTCATTGCACGAGTCCTCCACCTCTCTCGTGAGGGTATAGCTCCCACTCACCCTACTGATAGGTCTGAGGCCCTTACGACTATTCTAGGGAGAGCACCCCAGTCCCCCATTGAGGAAGTTTTTGCAAATCAGCTCTCTGCTGAGATGCGCCTCCTACTTAGTATAATTTCTCGCACTCTCTTTCCTAAAACGGGTAGATTTGACTTTATTTCTGATAAAGACTTAGCTATCATGTTCAACATCCTACATGACATCCCTCTCAACTTTCCTAAACTTATTTACAATTATATTTGTGAACCTTTAGATAAACCAAGACTGAGTCTACCTTATGGTATGCTCTTCACCTTGATATTTAGGAAGTTAGAGGTTCCTATCTTTGAGGGGGAACCCTCTCGTTCACTCCGTTTTACTGACCATATGGGCGAGGAGACTCTCCACCGAATGGGTTTCCACAAGGTTGAGGGTATTTGGATTAGAAAAGGTTCCTCTACCATACCATCTGACCCCACTTCTCCTCTCTCTCCCACTTCTGAACATGAACCGGATAGCTCTGCAGATCCCTCCACCTTCCCATCCACTGCTGGCCCTTCATCCACTGCTGGTCCATCATCCACTGTGCCACCACCTCAACAGCCCCTTGAGGTTAGGATTAGTAGCGAGCAGCTCAGAGAACTGAGGGATGACATTTTGAGAGAACTAAGGAGTATTACTAGCATACCCTCCACTGATCTGACCCCCTCCACTGCCATTGTTTCTATGATGATTGCTGAAGTGAAGGAGGAGTTATCTAGTCTGAGAACTCTTATTCAGGGTCAATACATGAGATGCTCGGACATTCAGGAAGCTACAAGGCAGATGCAAGATTTAGTCAGATCCGAGCTGCTGAGCCTAAATCAAGGAGCTAAAAGGGTAGCAAACGCTATCATAGATAAGCTTGATACAATCACCGACAGCGTAACCCAACTGACCCAAACCTAAGCTAGGACTACTTCAAAAATTATTGCGCAACTGGGAAATATCTCTGAGGGAGTTCGTCTACTTATGGAGTGTCAGCGCAGAAATATTGGAGCTTCATCTTCTTCCTCTAGACGTCCACCTTCCTAGACTTGTATTTTTCTTGAAAATCATATGAAGTCCTTTTGGACTTTCAATCATTGTACTCAGTTGTGTAATACTTGCAATGAATTGAAAAGTCCTTTTCTAAGAACTTGTGTATTGTGTATGCTTTCTATGCTTTGAGTACTATGTACTTCTTTATTTCATCTTGTATGTTTTTGACTCTTTGATATTTCACCTTTTTGCTATGATGACAAAAAGGGGGAGAACATATGATATATTGTAAATAAAGGGAATCACTAAACAAGAAAACCTTTAAGCAAAATGTGATTTGTTCTCAGTGGATTCGATACCTCGAGGCTCATTATCTCTCTATTGGGGCTCCTCAAGGAGTAATCTCCAGAATCTATTCAAGAGATATTCGAAGATTAGTTGAATCATATTCAAGAACAAATCATCAGATTTTTTCTTCTATAATTAAGAACTTAAGCTCAAGTTTAAAACATTAAAAGAAAATTCAGAAAACTTGAACAAAATTCAAACGAAATTGAATGCACATGCTGAGGGGGAGAATCTGAAATTCTAAGAAAGCAAATTCATTAAAGACATATAAGCCAAACAATTGATTGCATGATTTGAAGGCTTATATAATTCCAAATGAAAGGGGAAGCTTTAATTTCAGAGTTTACTGACTCATACCTTTCAATTTTGGATACACTAAATGACTAGACATTTGAATTCATTTCAAAACTTTACTATGAATCACTTCTTGAATGAGCAATTCACTTTACAAATACTCAATGTTTCGTCATCATCAAAAAGGGGAAGATTGTGGAGTGATTTGAGTATTCCCTAATTGATTTTGATGAGCTCAAAGTATTGGAGTATGTCTTATATTATTCTAATGAATTCAATCTAGTGTTTCAGGTAAATCTTTATGAATTTTTGTCTAAGTGTCTTGAGCTTTGTTTTAAAATAGTTTGGTCGAGTATTGAACTCTATTTGAACCAAAGTCTGCATCACGAGTCGACTCCTGAACCTTGCGAGTCGACTCCTGCACACTTCGAGTTTCTGGCACAAGCTCGAGTCGACTCCAGAACTCTTCGAGTCGACTCCGACTGAGAACAGACAGAAAGACAGAACGATGGATTTTAGACCCTGTTAACAAGTCGATTCCAAAAGGTTGAGAGTCGACTCCAATGCTTGCCGAGTCGACTCCAGATGATCACGAGTCGACTCCAAAGGGTAACACACAAAAGACAGAACGCTAGTTTTTGAGACCCTGTCAACGAGCCGTCTCGCGAAGGCTACGAGTCATCTCCCATATCAGCCGAGTCGACTCCCAGTTTGTCCGAGTCGACTCCCAGAGGAAAACAGTCTGAAAGGTAGAGACTCGGTTTCGGAGATCCTGTGAACAAGTCGACTCCAAGTGTTTCAGAGTCGACCCCCAAGTTAGCCGAGTCGACTCCAACAAGGCCCGAGTCGACTCCGTTCAAAAGACAGAGAATCAATTTTTCGGTCTCTGAGAATGAGACGTCTTCCGAAGATCTCGAATGCCTCTCAAGTCAGCCGAGTCGACTCCAAGTAAACCCGAGCCGACTCGAGGAAGAAAAATAGAAAGTTGAGTTTCTGGAACCCTGAGAACGAGCCGACCCCTAAGTGCCCGAGTCATCTCCAGCTGTTGGCGAGTCGACTCCAGTTTGGTCCAAGTCGACCCCAGGATGAGGCATGCACTTTAATTCAAATCTGGAACAGCGGACGAGTCGTCTCCAGTAAAGTGCGAGTCGACTCCAGTAACAGCCGAGTCGACTCCAGATTGCGTGAGTCGACTCCGATCCCAACGGATACATTGTCAGATTGTGCAGACGGGTCAGAACGGCTCCAAATCACTCTTTAACGGCTATTTTTCAAAAGAAATCACTTAAATAGCTAGAGTGAACAGTAGTAGACAACAAGAGAGCTATTCCATTTGAGCATTAAAGCATTTCAACCACCAAGAGCTTCCGTAGAGTGAATCCAAGAAAAAGAAGGAAGAAGTGCATTCAACTCAAACCAAGAAGTGCTTCCTTCGCATTCAAGACTCTACTACTATCCTCCATCCTTCGGCACATTCAAGAGGAGACTCAGAAATCGAGAAGCCCCCACTTTCTCATCTAAAATCTATTTGAGGATTTCTAACTCAACTTTGTTTATATTGTCTCACACTTGCTTTTTTAGAAGTTTTCTTTGAGAACTTTTAAACTCTTGTTTTTCGTACTTGATTCAATCAGGGGATTGAATCAAGGGTTGTAAGGTTTGTTGGTGAGCCAAAGATAAAACCAACGGTGTAAGGTTATGGTTGGTGAACCGGAAAAAACCAACTGGGTTTGATTGTAAACCCGAAAAAACAATCGAGTGGTTCTAGTCGGTGAGCCTGTCAAAACCGACCGAGTTCGTTGTGACCTCGTGAAAACAACAAGTTGGGTTGTGAGCTTGTAAAACAACCGGCTGTAATCCTAGGGATTATAGTGAACTCTCAAGTGCGGCTTGGGGAGTGGATGTAGGAGCAAGAGTTGGCTCCGAACCACTATAAATCTTTCTGTGTTTGTATTGCACCTTGTCTCTTTCACTCTCTTCACTCATTGCATCTAGTGATCTAACTAATTCACTTGCAATATATTTAGTTAATCACTCACCTTATTTTTAATTGATCAATAATTAATTAAAACCCAATTCATCCTCCCTCTTGGGTTGTCTCCTTGGGCAATAGAAAAGAAGGGTAAGGAAGGGAGCTGGAGTTCCATGGCTGGTGCTCTGATGCTTTTGAGTGTAATGTGCTCTGATGCTCTTCTTAATTTATAGGGGGCATCCGATTCTAGTGTCGTAATTCTTTTTGTTTCTTTTTTTTGAAGATAAACGAGGCTGTAAAGGGCCACCCAATAGTGTCGTAAAAATAAAAGGAGTAATGATATCATACATGTTGTTTTGATTCGCCACCATTGTTCAACGGAAGTGACGGAGAGCCACGAGACAAAACTATAGTAGTACTGAAAGTGATGATCAAGTTTTTCTTCTAGTGAGACGAAAAAATGATCAAGGTTTGATGGGAAAAAATAATGATACGATTGTTTAAGTGAAAATCGAAGCGATTATTGAAGACTATGAAGCTTCAAAATTTCCGCAAACGATGTTGACTTTTGTTCTTATTCTTGATCTTTTACGCCTTCGTATGGCTGTGGTTCGTTTGTTGGTTACGTTTGACGGTGACTTTACGTTGTCATTTGAGTGGCTTTTGGAGTTTTGGGTGGGGCAATGGGGAGGTTAGACCAAATAGATCCTCTAGTCGCTTAGATGGACCAAATCGTCGCTAAAAGGGTGCGGTAGTATCAGATTTTAAGTTGGAAAAGCTTGTTTCTAATTATTGTTGTGTGTGTTGGGACGGCTGTTAGTGCCGGTTCTTGGATGCTGTTTGGGTGTCAGTATATAATATTCCTTAGAAAAATGAGTCAATGGTGGAAGGAAGGAAATTTTTGTCTCTAGCTTTTTTTTTTCCTGCCTCTCTCTTTTCTTCCACTGGGCACAGTTTTTTTTTTTTTTTGATTTTTCTAATAATTTTTAGAAAAAGAAAGAAAAAAAACTTTCTCACTGGATTTACTTAAGAATAAGATCTCAAAAAAATTTCATAAAGAGATAATCGTTCAGACGGTCCTATAGTTTAATTTTTTTTCTTTTTTTCTTTTTTTTTCTGGGATTACGGGCTCCATGAAGCTAGAGTTCCATGTCTGGGGCGCCGATGCTTTTGAGTGTACTGTGCTCTGATGCTTTTCTTAAGTCAAGGTTTGGAAGCATAAACAATTTGGCAGCGATCCTCTCACTTTATTCAAATTTATTCCATAACCACACGGAACCTTTCTGCAAACCTATCCGAAAAAACTTCTCTGATGCAGAAATTATGATGAAAAAGCTAGCATAAGGTGTTTCGCACCTCAGAGTTTTCTTTCTTTCTTTCTTTTATTATTATTATTATTATTATTATTATTATTATTATTATTATTATTATTATTGTTTTTGCTAAAATGGATGTATCATACATTACGGATACGGATACGGATACAGCCAAAAAAGTCAAAAAATAATAAATCTCAGAGCGCACTAGATAACCATCTCTCTCCCACCCAAAGAGTATCCCCGGAGTGGATAGCTAGATAGAAGGCCACCCAATCCAGTGCCTCGTTAGCCTCTCTATACATATGCTTCACCTGTATGGACATCCCACTACAGACCATAGCCCGGATGTTCTTAAGCAGCAGGTGGTAGTTGTCCACCCCACCCACGGCCTGCTAGATGCAGCCAATGACTATCGTCAAATCACCTTCAAGCAGTATGGCTCTGGCCTGCAATATAAAGTTTTCTTTTCACATATAATAACTTTTTTCTACAAAAAGTTAGCAGCAAGTTCAAAAAAAAAATGATTGCCCAAAAGTTCCCACTCACAAAGAATAAATAAAAGTTCTTTTCTTCTCCCTTGGATGTAGAAGATTGAGGTAAAAGTTTCATATGCAACAAGAAGGAATTGTAGTGGCAGCTTGCAACAACACAAGACCTCATCCAAAATGGCTAGCCGGAAGATATTACTTGGATTTCTTGATCCTGTATAAGTACCCAAGATCTCCTCGGCAAACAACCGATGTGGGACTAAACACATGCCCATGCAGGTCCTCACATATTTCTCTCATTCAAGCTCTCACATTCTCATCAGGCTAAGAGTTTAAATCTATTCAAATCTAATCACAAGCATCACGATCAGCTTTTGGTCAACCTCTATGAACCTGTATTGAAATGTTCTTTACCGTAACGAAAGAGGTTCAATGATGTGAGAAGAGACTCGGCAATCAATATAGAGTATGACGTCCCCATTGAGTAAAACGAAAGAAAGCTTTGAAGTCCCCATTGAGTAAAACGAAAGAAAGCTTTGAAGTCCTAATGGAAGAAAGCTTTGAAGTCCCCATTGAGTAAAACGAAAGAAAGCTTTGAAGCCCCCATTGAGTAAAACGAAAGAAAGCTTTGGAGTCCAAATGGAAAAAAGCTTTGAAGTCTCCATTGAGTAAAATGAAAGAAAGCATTGAAGTCCCCATTGAGTAACTTTCTTGCTCAAGCCATTGTTGATTTTTGGAATTGGCGACGTGCACTTCAATCTGAACTCTGAACTCTAAAGCATACTTGTCTACTGATTTATTTAATGTATTTGGAAAGTAGGTGATTGATAGCTACTTTAGCTGATTTTGAGTATTCCAAAATTAATGTTCTAAATTGAGCCTAGACTAATGTTACCCACGAACCATGGTTCATGGTGTATGAGCAAGAGTTTAGACCAAACAGATCCTCTAGTTGCTTAGAAGAACCATACATTCGCTAAGAGTTTAAACCAAACAGATCCTCTAGTGCCGGGTCATGGGGGTTGTTAGAGTTTCAGTATAAAATACTACTAGCAAAAATGTGTCAATGGTGTGGAGAGCCTCGTCATAGGCAGGAATGTGATACTATGGATAGCCTAGTCACAAGCAAAAATGTGATGCTATGCATAGCCTTACGTTGGGCAGAAATTTGGTACTATAGTTTATCAATCACGGGCTAGAGCATGGTCATGGCTAGTTTGAGGACTAGAATAAGATAAAACCTATTTAAGCATAGACTTGAGATCCATCCTAGATATGGTAGACTGAAAAGAAGAAACTTCAATAGGGAACCCATTAGTAGTAACAATAGTAGCAGAGTGGGATACAGGTCTGGATGAACTACCCGAACTAGATTGATTACTTTTATTCTGTCAAACTTTGGAGGTTTAGTGGGACAATTCCGAAGGATATGGCCAAGCCTATGACAATACCAACATTCAATGATAGGATAATCTGAAAAAGAATGACCATTTTTATTACAATTTCTGCAGAATTTCTACCCAAAATCTTTGTGTTGCTGAGGATGAGAAGTGATGGGAAAAGATATTAGACACCTCGACCTAGGGCCAGACCTACTGTATTGACCTCAGACATATATCGAGGAGAATTGTCACGCCCCAAACTCAGCACCCGGGTCCGGTACGCGATCGGCTGCATGAGCTCTAGAGCAGTGCCCTAAAGATCATGCAAGGCCTAAGATGAACAAATATCCGATAATTTCATAATTAATTAATTAATTTAAATAGACAAATTCAACATGTCCAAATAATCAAATTGGTTCAATTACAAGAACTTTCAATGTTCACTGATATCAAAATAAACTAACTTACTAATGACTCTGATACTCGCATTCTGCGCCCCTCCCATCTATGTCTATGCATCCTGCAACTCTGAAAGAGAAAGAAGAAGGGGGCGAGCTTTACAGCCCAGTAAGAATTCCTACACATCCATACCAACACAATAATAATATGAATTTGAAAATAACAAGAAAGTGATGCACATATCATGAAATCATAGATCGGCTATCAAAAGGCTCAAATAATCAATATAAGTATGTACGTTAAACATCAATAAAAGTCTAGCCACGCAAGAATAATATTGCATATGATAGCTCATAAATCTTCATTACTGTTTTCAATGTTTCTTCTTTCAACTTGATCCGGATCAATTATCTTTCCGACTTTGGGCCAAATCTTGGTCATATTTCTAGCCCGTGATGGGGCAAACTAATAGTGTCACACTTAGAGCCTGTGACGGGCAAACCAATATTATCACACTTAGAGCCTGTGACGGGCAAACCAATAGTGTCGTACTTAGAGCTTGTGATGGACAAACAAATATTATCACACCTAGAGCCTGTGACGGAAAAATCAATATTGTCACACTTAGAGCTTAGGACGGGAAAACCAATATTGTTACACTTAGAGCCTGTGACAGGAAACAATAGTAATGAGATGGCCCAAAGTCAATGTTTATTTAATTAATTTCACATTCACACATCAATCCTTTTTATTAATTTTCATTTTTAGACTAACCCCGATCATGTTTCCAGCCCGTGACGGACAACCAAATAATATCAAGGTTAGTCTATAGCACCACATCCATAAATCCAATTATACAGGAGTAGGTTATGCACATGCATGCATCCATCATGATACCAACCACAAGCGAATATGATCAAAATATAATTTGATATAAAATTATTCTTGCTTCTTACTTATCTGGATCATAGAACATCATACATAAATAGGTGCAAAAATATTTATATCATGCAGGATTGACTTACAAGGATTCTTATACTTTGTTGAAAAACTCAGACAGACTAATCATCCGCCCTCACGGCGATCTATGAACTGGGATGCGCAGAACCCCGCTCAGCATCCTCTCGTCCAACATATTGTTTTCCTACAGAACCAAGTCATCATTAAAAATTATCCAAGATATATGATAACCCAAAACCCTCAAAACAATGATCTCTCTGGATCAAAGTTTACAGAGAGAGAACCCCAACTAGAAAGAGAAGAGAGAAGGGCAAGGAAAGAGGAGAGAACCGAGTGGCTCTCCCTCTCGTTCTCTCTCCTTCTTTCTATCTTCTCCCAGTGGGCATGCTCGGCGGCAGTAGCCGCCCGTGGCCGATGACCCCAGCGGTCGACGGCCCAAATGTGGTGCCGGCCATGCGCCACGCCTGGCGACGACTGGCCAAACTCCACGCCCGGCGACGTCAGCCAAACAGAAGGAGGAAAAAGACCGAACAGAGGTTCGGTTTCCCCATCAATCCAATGGCTTACCGACCTTATTCCCAAAGAAATAATGGCCTAAAGACAACGGAGAAGGAGGAGAGGGTGCTCATCTTGCCTCCGGCGAGCTTCTCTAGCAAGCCCGACGGCGAACAATCCAAGCTTCTCACGGATCGCCTAGAACATCAAATCTCTCTCTCTCTTTTTATTTTTTTTTGAAAGGATCTCTCGGTTGGTGCCCTAGGAAGAGAGGGAGGAGGTCTTTTATGGAAGAGGATTGGCCCAAATATAGTAGGGTTTGATCACCCTAAATCTCTCCTTCCTGTGGATTTGGGAGGAGGAAAAAGAGTTTGAAACAAGGAAGGGAGAAGACTCCAATCGGGAGTCTCCCTCCCCCTTTTTCATGTGTTGGGTCGGTGCCCTTGCTCAGAGGCTGACCCAAGCCCAATATGTAGGCCTTTACATTCTCCCCCCATAAAAGAAAAATTTCGTCCTCGAAATTGACATACCTGAGGTTTCAAATAGCTGCAGATACTTGCCCTTCATCTCTTTTTTTTTTTTTTTTTTTTTTTTTGGTAGAAACGGCATTTCATATAACCCTAACTTGAGTACATCCAGCCATATCAAAGAAAAGCAAAGAGTAAAAGGTGGGAGGAATATCTCCTACAGATGTCCATATGATCTCCCCGGAATGCCGGGCAACAAAAGAGGCAACCCAGTCTGCCACACTGTTCGCCTTCCGAAAAACATGTGAAGCCTGGAAGTCGCTCAGCTCCTGAGCCAATCGTCGAATCTCACGAATGAGGGGAGGACCATCACCATATCTGTCCACTCCTCGTATCCAATCGATCACCACAGAGGAATCTCCCTCAAGACATATATGCTCAGCACGGAGTACCCGCCTCGCATATGCTATGCCCTCCCAGGCTGCCCGCAGCTCTGCCCCAACTGCGGTAAATCCCGGCGTACGGCACCCACCAGCAGCAATCAGCCTACCCAGATAGTCTCTGATAATAAAGCCAGCTCCTCCTGACACCCCGTCCACCGACATACTACCATCAAAATTCACTTTTAGATGACCAAGGGGTGGGGGTACCCAAGAAACTAGGACGAACCTGGGCGCTGTGACAGCTGAAAGAGTACCCCAGGTGTCCCTGGCTATCTCAGAAGTGAAGCTAATGGCAGCTGTAGTAACCTCCCTGGCATAAAGCATGGCTCTGTCCACCACCCTCCGTGGGGGTAATTGCCTACCCTCAAAGATGCCAGCATTCCTGTCCAACCAAATAGAATAAACCAAATATACCCAGCAAATGCCGGCCTCAACAGTGCTAGGCCTCCTCATGGAAACCCTCAGCCAGTGAATCAAATCCTGTGTCGACTCGACTGAGTGGGATAATACGGATGGTGATAGGCGCCAAATCTCCCTAGCTCTGGGACACTGCAGAAGAGCGTGATCAATCGTCTCCTCGGTCTCCGTGCACTCCTCACAACACTGAGTGATCCTCATACCTCGCCGTACTAGCAAGCTCCTGGTCGGTAGGCGGCCCCATGCCACCTTCCAGATGAAGAGCGCCACCCGCGGGTGAATCCGCATCCTCCAAATCCATCCTCCCTCTATCTGCCAGGTTGGCTCTCGGCTCAGAAAAGTGTGAATATCCCTGGCCCGCACCTGCGATCGCCCTGACGGCATCCAGACTAGTCTATCCAACCCCTCTCGGGCAGGGATATGTAGGGCCAGGATCATCTCTGCCAACTGCTCCCCAAAAGTCTCTCTGATCAACTCCATCCTCCAGTGTTGACCCCCTAATGGATTTTGATGAATACAAAACACTAGAGTATAATTCCACTTATCTTAACAATTTATTTGAGGAATTCAGGTGTTTAATTAAGAATATTGTTAAGAAATGTCTAGGCAAGTTCCCATATTTTTCAAGGATTTATTGAAGAATTTTTGAGTTGAAGAAAACAGATCAGGGACAGCCGAGACGTCTCCGGGTTGTCTCAGAGACGTCTCTGGCACGAACAGGAAGAATTGGCACGTCTGGAGACGTCTCCGGCACCTGGCGAGGCGTCTCGCAGGGTCGGAGTCGACTCCTGACTCTGCGGAGTCGACTCTCTCAGAGGCGGCAGAAAGGCCGATTTCAAGAGATGCGCGCGAGTCGTCTCCAAAGGACGCGGAGTCGTCCCCACGAGTAAAAAGCGGACTTCCCGAGACGTCCCCAGAGAGTTCGGAGTCGACTCTCTCAGGAGATTCCAGAGGACATGTTTTTCGGTGATACAACTACGGAGTCGTCCCCGAAGTCGTGGAGTCGTCCCCATGGAAAAAGCGTAAACATCCCGAGACGTCCCCGTAAAGTGCCGAGCCGACTCTCTCAGAAAAACAGAAGAACAAGCATTCAAGTCGTTCTTCTTCAGAGACGTCCCTGTAAAAGTGCCGAGTCGACTCCAAACAACGTCAAGAGAAATTTCATACAGCCGAGACGTCTCGCGTCAAAGCCGAGACGTCTCGCGTCGAAGCGGAGACGTCTCCGGAGCGCCTGGAACACGACTGACACACTTTTTCAGGTAAATTTGAATTTCAAACGGTCATATTTTTGTGTCTAACGGATCTATTACCTTTTGGGCTATAAAAGGGAGCTTTTAAGTGCCTTCCAACAACTTCTCACCAACCTAACACAAGATCATTCAAGAGAGAAGAAAGAGAAAGAGGTTCAAGGGAGTTAGTGCTTTCAAGAGGAGAAATCAAGTGCATTCAAGCTTTCCCATCTGATTTCGTGCTCAACTACTCACTCCCACTCGGCATTCAAAGCTCACATTCAAGCCAACGCGATCCACATCGGAAGAACCACCATTACCCATGCTTCCAACGGCAAAAAGGGTTCTTCCGGGTTTTATTATTTCTCATTGTTATATTCGCTTCATTAAGAGCTTTTAAATCTTTGTAAAACCTTTGTTTATTGTGCTTGTTCCAGTCAAGGGACTTGGAACAAGGGATAGGCGTCCCAAGCCTAGGCTAAATTGGGGGATTGTAGGGTTCGTTGTTAGCCCGGTGTAAAACAACGAGTTGGGTAGTGCACTCGCAAAACTACCGGACTGTAATCGCGGATTATAGTGAAATTCCCAAAGGTGTTTGGGGAGTGGATGTAGGAGCAGTGGAAGCTCCGAACCACTATAAATCTTCGTGTTTGCGATTGACTGTGCTTATAGCTTTATCTTTACTTTAGCGCATACACTTGTGTGTTTTCTTTTAATTAGTCAAAAAGTTTTAAAACACCCAATTCACCCCCCTCTTGGGTGACCATCTCTGGGCAACAAGTGGTATCAGAGCAGGTGCTCTGTGTATTTCTTGAAGACCTAACCGTCTTTGCCAAAGATCAAGATGGCAACACCCTTCAACAATGTTCCTGCTGAGGGGCAGGCTACCAATAGACCTCCACTCTTCAATGGGATAAATTATTCCTATTGGAAGACTAGAATGAGAGTTTTTATTCAAGCACAAGATTATGCCTTGTGGAGGGTCATAATCAAAGGACCACACGAACCATATCACATAGTTAATGGCATTCAAGTTCCCAAACCTGAAGAGGATTGGGATGAGAATGATGGTAGCCATGAACTCATTATTTTGTGCTCTAGATGCAAATGAGTTCAATAGAGTCTCCACCTGTACTTCCGCCAAGAAAATATAGGATAGGCTTGAAGTTACCCATGAGGGTACCAATCAAGTCAAAGAATCTAAAGTGAACATTCTGGTTCACAAATATGAATTATTTAAGATGGAACCCAACGAAACCATTTCATGCATGTTCACACGTTTCACTGATATAATAAATGGTCTAAAGAATTTGGGTAAATCTTACACTAACCCAGAACTTGTGAGTAAAATTCTCAGGTCCTTGCCAAAAGCATGGGAAGCGAAGGTCACGGCGATTGTAGAAGCTAAAGACCTCAACACATTGGGACTTGAACAACTATTGGGCTCATTGATGACGCATGAGCTCACAATGAAGCAACATGAAGAAGATTTGCCAAAGAAGAAGACAATCGCACTCAAGGCTACTTCGAGTGTTTGTGAAGAAGAAAGTAGTGAGAGTGAAGAAGAAAGTGAAGATGAGGACTTGGGCTTAATAGTAAGGAAGTTCAAGAAATTCATGAGAAGAAAGAAACCCTTCCCAAGAAAGAAGTTTGGAGGGAGAAATGATTGGGAAAAGGAAAAAGAAAAAGAAAGAGACCCAATCATATGTTATGATTGCAAGAGACCGGGGCACATCCGTTCCGAATGCCCTCAACAGAAAAAGCACTTTGGAAAGAAGAAGAAGAAGAAGGCGTTGAAAGCAACTTGGGATGATAGTGACACATCATCCTCCGAGAAAGAGAAGGAAGAGACCGCCAACTTGTGCTTCATGGCATTCGAAGACGATGAGGTATGTCAAAGCTCAACCACAAATTTTACTTTAGAAGAATTATATGAAGCTTTTCAAGAGCTCATGAGTGATTGTAGTATGTTAGGAGCAAAGAATAAAGAATTAAAGGCCTCCAATCAAAAACTAAAGGATGACATTAAAAATCTATTGATTGAGAAGGAGAGCGTTGAAAATGTTAACACCATTGACCTAGAAAATAAAAATTCAAAGCTTAGCATTGAAAACGAAACGGCAAAAACACTAATTAAGGAATTAAATCTAAAAGTTAAATCCCTACTCAATAGTAATACCTCACTTACGCAAAATGTCGAATCCCTTAAAAATGATAAGGAAGAATTGGCTAAAGAAAATTTGGTTCTTAAAAATGAGGTACATAAGTACAAACCAATTGTGGAGAAATTTACACTTAGTTCTGAAAAATTAAATCTTATTCTATCCAATCAAAGAGCTGTTTTTAATAAAGCCGGATTAGGATACAAAACTAGCAAACAACAAAAATATCTAAAGAACTTTTTTGTGAAAGCAAAAGATACCAAAACTGAAAAACCTACATGCTTTCATTGTGGGAAAAGTGGACATAAAGCCTATTCTTGCATTCAAAGAAAGATTCAATCTAACAAGAATACATTTGTAAAAGGTAAAAACACAACTAAAGTGTGGGTGCCTAAGGGGACCAACTACACTAACCAAGAAGGACCCAAGAAAACTTGGGTACCTAAGAGCTTCATATGATTATTTTGCAGGTATGCCTTGCAGCCGGAAGTAAAAAGAGAATGTGGTATCTTGATAGTGGTTGCTCAAGGCATATGACCGGTGATAAGAGCCTTTTCGTCACCTTGAAATCGAAAGAAGGAGGAGTAGTCACATTTGGAGACAATGCTAAAGGTCAAATCATTGGCGTTGGTAAAATCTCCATATCACCCTCCTCATTTATTGACAATGTATTGTTAGTTAATGGATTAAAACATAATTTATTAAGTATAAGTCAATTTTGTGACAAAGGCTTTAAAGTGTCTTTTGAATCTTCACTATGCATAATTAGTAGTCCAATTGACAATGAAATCATACTTACGGGACATAGGCGTGAAAATGTTTACATGGTAGATCTTGATGATTTCACCATGAAGGATGGCCAATGTCTTGTAGCCATGGATGCCAAAGTCAATGAGACTAGCTGGTTATGGCATCGTAGGTTAGGGCATGCTAGCATGGATTTAATTTTTAAATTGATTACAAAAGATCTAGTCAAAGGATTACCAAAAATAGACTTTGAAAAGAACAAAATCTGTGCTGCATGTCAACTAGGGAAACAAATAAGAAGTTCCTTTAAGTCTAAGAACATAGTCTCGACATCAAAACCCTTAGAACTAATTCACATGGATTTATTTGGACCTACTAGAACTGCTAGTCTAGGGGGTAAGAAATTTGGTCTTGTGATTGTTGATGATTTTTCACGTTTTACATGGGTTTCATTTCTTGCACATAAAGATGAGTCCTTTTCCGCTTTTATCAAGTTTCATAATAGGATTTCGAATGAACTTAATCTTAAACTAAAAGCAATTAGGAGTGATCATGATACCGAGTTTGAAAATCAGCACTTTGAAAAATTTTGTGAAGAAAACGGTATCAATCACAATTTTTCGGCACCTAGGACACCCCAACAAAATGGGGTGGTAGAAAGGAAGAATCGCACACTAGCAGATATGGCTCGTACCATGTTGTGTGAATCGGATCTACCAAAGTACTTCTGGGCTGAAGCAATAAATACTGCATGTCATATTTTAAACTGTGCTTTAGTTAGATCTATTTTAAAGAAAACACCTTATGGGTTGTTGAAAAATAAGAAGCCTAATATAAGCTATTTTCATGTTTTCGGTTGTCACTGCTTTATTTTAAACAATGGAAAGGACAATCTAAGTAAATTTAGTGCTAAATCAGATGAGGGGATCTTCTTAGGTTATTCCTCATCTAGTAGAGCATACAGGGTCTTCAACAAGAGAACTCTCGTTGTTGAAGAATCCATTCATGTTGTTTTTGATGAAGCTAATGGAGATTCTTCTAGAAAAGAAGAAGGTGATGATGCAGGTATACTTGAAGACAGAATGAAGGAATTCTCTATACAAGACAAACAACATGAGGATGAAATCAAAGAAGATACAATTCAGCAAGATGAAGAAGATCAACCTCCAGCGAGAAATCAAGATCTTCCTAAGGAATGGAGGTATGCACATGGTCATCCAAGGGATCTAATCCTTGGTGATCCTTCACAAGGGATAAGGACAAGATCCTCTTTAAGAAACACTAGTAATTATCTTGCATTCGTTTCACAGATAGAGCCTAAATCACTAAAAGAAGCCGAAAAAGATGAAAATTGGATGAATGCTATGCAAGAGAAATTAAACCAATTTGAACGAAATCAAGTTTGGACCCTAATGAAAAGACCCCCTAATGTTTCAATTATAGGCACCAAGTGGGTATATAGAAATAAACTAGATGAAGATGGAATAGTAATAAGAAACAAAGCTAGGCTAGTAGCCAAAGGATATAATCAGGAGGAAGGAATAGATTTTGATGAAACTTTTGCTCCTGTTGCTAGGTTAGAGGCTATTAGACTACTTTTGGCATATGCATGCTTTATGGATTTCAAACTCTATCAAATGGATGTAAAAAGTGCCTTTTTAAATGGTTATATAATGGAGAAAGTTTATGTAGGACAACCTCCAGGTTTTGAAAACCACTTACATCCAGATTATGTTTATAAATTGCATAAAGCATTGTATGGACTTAAGCAAGCCCCTAGGGCATGGTATGAAAGATTAAGTAATTTTCTAATTGAAAATAAATTTAAAAGAGGAAATGTAGACAAAACCCTCTTCATTAAAAGAAAAGGGAATGACTTATTGCTTGTGCAAATTTATGTGGATGATATAATTTTTGGTGCTACTAATGATAGTCTTTGTCAAGAGTTTGCCAAGCTTATGCAGGGAGAATTTGAAATGAGCATGATGGGTGAGCTCAACTTCTTCCTTGGGCTACAAATAAAACAATCAGAGGAAGGCATCTTCATCAGTCAGTCCAAATATATCAAGAAAATGTTGGAAAAATTCAAGATGAAGGATGCAAAGAAAATCAGCACACCCATGGGCTCAAGTTGCAAGCTTGACAAAGATGAAAAAGGTAAAAGTATAGACTGCAAATTGTACAGAGGTATGATAGGCTCTTTACCTTACTGCTAGTAGACCAGACATATTATTCAGTGTTTGCATGTGTGCTAGATACCAAGCATGTCCCAAGAAATCACACTTGCAAGCTGTTAAAAGAATTTTCAGATATCTAGTAGGGACATCTAATGTAGGCTTATGGTATTCTAAACAATCTGACATAAATTTAATTGCTTATTCCGATGCTGATTTTGCCGGGTGCAAACTCGACAGAAAAAGCACAAGTGGCACATGTCAATTCTTGGGTGCTAATTTGGTTTCTTGGTTTAGCAAGAAACAGAATTCAGTTGCCTTATCCATAGCTGAGGCTGAGTACATTGCAGCTGGAAGCTGTTGTGCCCAAGTTCTTTGGATTAAGCAACAACTTGAAGACTTCGGTATCAAAATGGACAACATACCAATTAGATGTGATAATACAAGTGCAATTAATTTAACAAAAAATCCTGTCCAACACTCTAAATCAAAACACATAGAGATTAGGCATCACTTTATAAGGGATCATGTGCTGAAAAATGATGTGATGATTGAATTTGTATGTACTGAAAATCAATTGGCCGATATCTTTACAAAGCCCCTTTGTAAAGATAGGTTCAACTTTCTAAGGAATGCTTTGTGCTTGTATGACCCTAGCAATTAGATTGAACTTGTAATGCAAAGCTTTGTAAACTCTAGAAATACATGTGAATGCTATTCAAGCTAGTAATACACCTTAAGGTCACAAATAGCAAACCTAGTATCTATTAAGTGAAAGCATGAATCTATCTAAGTTAAATGACGAATTGTTTGACTTTCCGGAGGATGGTTACCCTCCCTTGGACTCTTCATGGAGATATTTTCAGAGCCTATTTCATAGGCATTCGAAACTTGGTCAAACATTCCTCATTTCAATATTTATAAATTCAAAAATCATTATAAAAACTTTTGTAGGATGTATTATTGAAGGGAAGGATCACAAGCAAACTCACTCTATATTCACCAAAAGAAATCAAGTTGATTATTGTGGTTGAATAAAATAAATTGGGAAAAGATAGAAATCAGTCTGAAATTTTTCAGTGCCGGAGACGTCTCTGGCAAATCACAGAGACGTCCCCCCGGCAAGACGTCTCGCATTAGTCGCGGAGACGTCTCGGGGACCAAACGAAAGTTTTTAAATTAGGTCGAAACAGCTCGAGCCGACCCGAGCTATCCTCTTTCGTCCCCAACGAAAAACCCTAGCCTCCATTTTCTCTCCACCACAAACCAAACCAAAATCTCCCCATTTCCCTAGAGTTTCCAATCCATGGCACCTAAGAGAGCTAGGCGAACGGGTGGGAGGCGTCCTAGGGTAGCAAACGACGACGAGGAACGGAGGGAAGAGCCTTCCGCGCCGTCTCCTCCGGTTGCTCCGCCAACCGTGACCCCTTCCTGTGCAAATCGCACAGTAACCACGGGTAGGTTCATAGATTTCCAGTTCTTAGCTAGTGAGGGGTTCTCTATTGGAGAGAGACTCCGAGCCCAAGGTTGGGAATATCTATGTACCCTAAACACATCAACCTATCCCGGCCTAGTTAGAGAAATGTTTAGCAACATGGCCTTAGGGGACTCGGGGTACACCGGATATGTCCGAGGGACATTGATAGAAATCAATGAGGATATTCTATCTAGCGTATTACAAATTCCTAAATACGGTGAGGCTCCGACCTCACATCCCCAAAGGGAGATTGCCCTAAACCTACTCTTAGGAAGAGAGGACTGCGGCCCTCTTGACGTAGTTAACTCCCAAGACCTCAATGCCGAGATGAGACTGCTTTTGAGCATTGTTAACCGGGTCTTGTTTTCAAAAACCGGTCGCTTCGATTTCGTTTCGGAGCGAGATTTAGCTATCATGCACCATATCTTGCTAGGGATTCCCCTAAACCTCCCTAGACTTATGTTAAACTACATCTCCATATGTCATAGGTACTCTAGGTTTAGCATACCATATGGGATGATCTTTACCTTACTGTTCAAACATTTCAAAGTTCCAATTCCAGAAAATGAGCCGGCAAAACCTCTAAGAAACACCGACTACTACAATGAAAGCACAATGCGTAGAATGGAGTTTCACAAGGTAGATGGATCTTGGGTTAAGGTCCCTAAAAGAAAATCCCAAACCTTAGAGCCTGAGATCCCACATCAGGAGCCTGACCACCACTCTCCTCCACATAGCCCTATGGCCTTCCCTGATGTACCTTCAAGCTCGGCTGGACCATCCACCTCTATGCCTCCTCCTCCTCCAGTCAGTGGGCCATTCACTTTATCAGATGAGCAGATGCACACCCTAGCATCTGTGATATGCCAGCAGATGAGGGAAGAGATGAGATCCATAGTCTCTGCTGAGCTGGCCCCCATCCGTACCTCACATGAAGCTCTCCTACAAGAATTGAAGGAAATCAAAACTCAGGTAGAAGCTACAGCATCAGAATTGGTTCATGTGGGTACCATCCAAACTATAAGATCAATTGAGCTACAGGAGAAATTGAAGGTCATATCAGATGGTCTTCAAGAGTTGACGAGCCCTGGAGGCAATCTGGGCACCGTGGCTGCCCAACTTAAAGGAAAAATTGAAAGGGCAAGTCTTAAGTTCGAAGCATTAGTGGCAGCCTTTTATCAATCTCAGGGAGATCAGTTTAGAACTCTACTGGATTCTATAAATGCATTTATAGAGGCTGCGGCTAGGGCTATTGAGCAACGTCGCCGTTGAAGGACATTTTGTAAACATCTAGGGTTCACTTTTTTGTAAAATCCTAGGCTCATTTTGAAACCTCTTTTGTATTAGGAATCAATACTTGTAATGATTTCCTTTCTAACCTTGTAATGACTTCAAATGATTGCAGTGATATATGAATGTCATACAATTCCTTTTGAAATCTTGTGTATGTATCTAATTTTGAGGAATCAAACTTTGTGTATGTAATTCTGTGATGTGCCACAAAAATCTCATAACATACCTTAAGTGTTCAAATTTGACACAACTTATCAACGAATATGAAACAGGGAGAGCACAACTTGTGATAACTACTTTTAAAAGGTCTGAAATGAATTCCAAAACAAAGGGGGAGTGAAATGTATGCTGAATTCATTAATAAAAATAACTTGGACAGAGGGAGCATAACTTGAATATCCTTGAGTGATTCATGATAATATGCTGAATTCTACTAGGAATTGTGTTTTAGGTACCTAAGGAAAATTTGTCCCCTTCATTGTTGATGACAAAAAGGGGGAGTAGAACCAATATATGGAGTGTATGGAGTAGAACCAATATATGGAGTATATGGAATAGAAAATAGAACAAATATATGAAATGCAAAATTGAATTAGAAAAGATAAAATTGAAGAATATTGGCTTTAAGATAATTGCCCTTCTGGAAAAGAAAGGGGGAGTCAAAAAGTGCTTAGCTTTCAATTGTCTTCAGCATCAATATTTCATCAACTTACATCTTAACTTGATTCAAACTCAGTTGATATGCTAAAATTGCTCAAGAGCTACTAAGATCAATACTTATGCATAAGGATAGAACTGAAAGTTGACTATTTTGAATTATGCACGCTATATCTAGCTCTAACCAAAGCACAATACTTGTACATCTGATCAAATACTGTGTATATGTTTAAATTTCGACTTTTGCATATACTCAGTGTTTTGTCATCATCAAAAAGGGGGAGATTGTTGAACACCTAATGGATTTTGATGAATACAAAACACTAGAGTATAATTCCACTTATCTTAACAATTTATTTGAGGAATTCAGGTGTTTAATTAAGAATATTGTTAAAAAATGTCTAGGCAAGTTCCCATATTTTTCAAGGATTTATTGAAGAATTTTTGAGTTGAAGAAAACAGATCAGGGACAGCCGAGACGTCTTCGGGTTGTCTCAGAGACATCTCTGGCACGAACAGGAAGAATTGGCACGTCTGGAGACGTCCCCGGCACCTGGCGAGGCGTCTCGCAGGGTCGGAGTCGACTTCTGACTCTGCGGAGTCGACTCTCTCAGAGGCGGCAGAAAGGCCGATTTCAAGGGATGCGCGCGAGTCGTCTCTGAAGGACGCGGAGTCGTCCCCACGAGTAAAAAGCGGACTTCCCGAGACGTCCCCAGAGAGTTCGAAGTCGACTCTCTCAGGGGATTCCAGAGGACATGTTTTTCGGTGATACAACTACGGAGTCGTCCCCGAAGTCGCGGAGTCGTCCCCATGGAAAAAGCGTAAACATCCCGAGACGTCCCCGTAAAGTGCCGAGCCGACTCTCTCAGAAAAATAGAAGAACAAGCATTCAAGTCGTTCTTCTTCAGAGACGTCCCTGTAAAAGTGCCGAGTCGACTCCAAACAACGTCAAGAGAAATTTCATACAGCCGAGACGTCTCGCGTCGAAGCGGAGACGTCTCCGGAGCGCCTGGAACACGACTGACACACTTTTTCAGGTAAATTTGAATTTCAAACGGTCATATTTTTGTGTCTAACGGATCTATTGCCTTTTGGGCTATAAAAGGGAGCTTTTAAGTGCCTTCCAACAACTTCTCACCAACCTAACACAAGATCATTCAAGAGAGAAGAAAGAGAAAGAGGTTCAAGGGAGTTAGTGCTTTCAAGAGGAGAAATCAAGTGCATTCAAGCTTTCCCATCTGATTTCGTGCTCAACTACTCACTCCCACTCGGCATTCAAAGCTCACATTCAAGCCAACGCGATCCACATCGGAAGAACCACCATTACCCACGCTTCCAACGGCAAAAAGGGTTCTTCCGGGTTTTATTATTTCTCATTGTTATATTCGCTTCATTAAGAGCTTTTAAATCTTTGTAAAACCTTTGTTTATTGTGCTTGTTCCAGTCAAGGGACTTGGAACAAGGGATAGGCATCCCAAGCCTAGGCTAAATTGGGGGATTGTAGGGTTCATTGTTAGCCCGGTGTAAAACAACGAGTTGGGTAGTGCACTCGCAAAACTACCGGACTGTAATCGCGGATTATAGTGAAATTTCCAAAGGTGTTTGGGGAGTGGATGTAGGAGCAGTGGAAGCTTCGAACCACTATAAATCTTCGTGTTTGCGATTGACTGTGCTTATAGCTTTATCTTTACTTTAGCGCATACACTTGTGTGTTTTCTTTTAATTAGTCAAAAAGTTTTAAAACACCCAATTCACCCCCCTCTTGGGTGACCATCTCTGGGCAACATCCAGCGATCACCCCCTGGCTCCATCAGATCTCTGACCCTGAGGCCGGCTAACCTCGACGTATCCACCATAACTGGTAATCTACTAATAGGCTGCTCCGTCACCCAGCAATCCTCCAACACATCAATGGACCGACCATCTCCAATAGCCCATCTAATCGCGGGAAGCACCAACCCTGCCCTAGCACAAATCTCTCTCCAGACCGGTGAATGGCGATGTCCAGCATGGGCCCTAGGCACTAGGACGCCATACTTGGCCCTCATCAGTGAAGACCACATGCCACTAGGCTCCAGCACAACTCTAGCAGCGTGCCGTGCCGCTAGGACCTCCCGTCTCGCCACCAAGGATGCACCCCCAAACCACCATATCTTGTTGGCTGACATACAACCTCCCATGCCATAAGAGGGATGCCCCCCCTGCCTCTGTTCCTCCCCCAAATAAAGTTCCTATTTCCTCACTGTCGCTACTGGGATAAGGGAATTAGTTAGTAGGTAGACAGGGATAGAGGAAAGAACTGACCGTACCAGAGTAATCCTGCCCATTATGGATAGTGAGTGTATCTGCCAGCCCTCCAACCTGTGTCTGATACTAAGCTCGAGGGAAGAGCAATCACTACTGCGTAGGCGCTGACCGGAGATCGGTACTCCCAAATACCTCAGCGTGCCCTTCTGCTCACCCACTCCCAGAATCTCCAAAATGGAGGTCTTCACAGTCAGTTTGGTTTTCGGGCTGAAAATAATTGCTGACTTAGATAAGTTGACCCGTTGACCAGACATAGAACAATAATCTCGAAGAATCCTCCAAATAATCCGTGCAGCCTGCCTAGTCGCCCGAGCTAACAAGAGGCAATCATCGGCAAAGAGCAAATGCGAAATCGGTGTGGCCTCCGCCACCGGCCTATAAACCTCCAGCTCCTGGGAGATCACTGCATGCCGAAGGGTCCGGGAAAGTGCATCTGTGCATATAATAAACAACAATGGAGAGAGGGGGCATCCCTGACGCAATCCCCCAGAAGACACAAAATACCGTGAAGGCGATCCATTTACCAGGATAGCAAAAGAGGGGGCTCTGATGCACCCCATAACCCATCTGATCCATACCTCAGAAAAGCCAAATCCCTGCAAGGACTGCTACACAAAATCCCATCTCATCCTATCATATGCTCTCTCCATGTCAAGCTTGATCCCCATCAAACTCCTCCTACTTGAGGCCCTACCAAGATCAAACATAAATTCCTGAGCAATAAGGAGGGCAAGCCATGAGCATATCATCAAGAAGAAGCAAGAAGAGATAGTGCAAACATGCATCGAAGAAAAATTCAACAAGCATGCATCTTCTTCCTTGCAACCGCAAACCCCTTGCAAAGACAAAGAAGAGGTTGAAAATGGCAATAAGGACCAACCCGATGAAGTCAAGAGCTTGCCCTTCATCTCTTCGTCGAGCTCCCAAGTAACCTCTCTTTCTATATGATTATTCCATTGTACCTTCACAAAAGGAATGGTCGTAGTACCTGATCTTTTCTATCCACAATTTGTATCGAAAACTCCTCATAGGTCAAATACTCATAAAGATGTAATGGCTCATATGCTACCACATGACTCGGGTCTAGGACGTATTTCTTCAACATTGATATATGAAATACATTGTACATACTGGATAAAGCCGATAGTAAAGCCAGTCGGTATGCCACCTCTCCAACCCAGTCCAGAATCTCAAATGGACCAACATACCTAGGGCTCAATTTACCACAAATCTCAAATCTCTTCACGCCTTTAGTGGGTGACACTCTCAAGAAAACATGATCTCCAATTTGAAATTCTAGTTCTCTTCTTCTATTATCAGCAAAACTCTTTTGGTGACTCTGAGCTCTACGAAGTCGTTCTTTGATCACTTGCACCTTATCTATGGTCTGTTGCACTATCTCTGGGCCTAATAATTTTCTCTTGCCCACGTCATCCTAATAAATAGGAGATCGGCACTTCCAGCCATACAACTCCTCAAAAGGCGCTATTTGTATAATTGCTTTACAGCTATTATTGTAAGCAAACTCTATTAGTGACAAGTGACTATCCCACGCTCCTCTTAGATCCATGACACAGGCTCTCAGTATGTCTTCCGAAATTTGGATGGTCCTTTTTGACTGTCCATCGGTTTGGGAGTGGAAAGCTGTGCTGAAGCTCAATTTGGTTCCAAGAACTTTATGAAGACTCTTTCAGAACTATGATACAAATCTACAATCTCTGTCTGAAATAATGGTAACTGGGACCCCATGCAACCTCACAATCTGCTCTATATATAAATCTGCCAATCTCTCTAAGGAGAAACCATCTCTGAATGGCAAAAAGTGTGCTGATTTAGTTAGCCAGTCAACAATTTTCAGCCGAGCAGCCAACCAACCGAGGTGAGCAACTTCGGTCCTGATCGGAGAGGAGCCATTAAATAAGGAGAACAATCAACACGTGTCGACAAGGACTAACAATCCTAATAATCGACAGCTTTGGCAGCCCATAGCCATGGCAGCACCATGGCCTGCGTCCCACCAGCGCTACTGGCCGCCTATGGGACTAGCTCCCATGTTGTGGCCGTACTACCAGTTGCTATCTAGCTATCATTGCATGCCATGTCACATCAGGTAACGACAAAGTGAGCTCTCCTAAATAAAGGGGTAGCCTGAGGCACTTTAGGTACATGATATATAATACATACGATAATATTCGCAGAGTCACACTCTCCTGAATCCATACGGTTGCCTCATTTTTCTGACTTTGACATTAGAGGGTTCTCTGCTAGAAATTCTCCGGCAAGCAAACTTCTTGCAGGCCACTAGCGGAGTAGACCCGCATCCGACGTGTCAACCAGCATGCTCAAATTGCCTCAGCCGATCTCAAGGTCGTCCGGCCTGTGCTCTCACCTCGGTCCGAATTTGACGACAACAAGAAGTAGTGGCAAGAATGGCATCGGTATGCTGTGATTGAAAAATGCCAAGTTTGATCTCCTCGGCTATCAACTCATAAACTGCATTATCAAATATAGGTGGAGGACTACAGTGCAGGAGGGTAGAGTGGACTCCTTCAGACTCACTAGCAAGCGCCATAAGAAAATGAACAAGTCGCAGCTGGTCACGATGGGCAATATATATTGCGACATCGATGAGTGGATTCCTTGACAAGCTGCACATAGATTAATCAAATTTTTTCCACCGATCAAGGGGGACATTACGGTCATGGAGTAGTGCCACACACGGCACCGAGAGCGTCATCGTCGGGAGTGTTCCCGTCTATTTATTTACGTTGTTTCTCCCTTCCCCACCGTGGCTTCTTCGTTCTCTCTCTTGGTTCTTCTTGGTGCCTGGCTCTGATCTGTGTCCATTTCGTTCGACGACGAGAAGGATCGCCGTACGTTGAAAATGTTTCTCTTACATCCCCCCCCCCCCCCCCCCCCCCCCCCCCTCTATCTATGTTTGATTGTTCATAGATATTAAATGCTTACTAAAGCCAGCTTAGGTTGTCATAAAGGGGCACGCGACCAAGTTTCAAGCTCTCAAGAGGGTCTGCATAGTTTCCCACCTTTTAAAATAATTTCTTACCTTTTAAGGGTGATTAAGCCAACTAGGCACACAAACAGACAAATAGGTATATAGAGAGTGTTGAGCTAAGATTCTTGTGGTACTATGGAACCTTCAATCGTACCAGTGCAAATTTCATGATAGGCATGGTGTGCGTTGGTCATGTTTGATCTACAACATTTGAAATAACGAAAAGCAAAAAAGCATCTATTTTGAATGTCTCTTGTATCTGTATTAAGTGGACAAATGGACAACTTTAATGGCATGATTAGGGGCAAAGCCAGGATTATGTTATACGAGGTTCCAAGTGTGAGGGCTCGGTCCCCCTGATCGACCCGCACTTGCCTTGAGCCTATGGGCGGCCCAAAGAGGCCAGGCCCAAGGCCACCATGCCCTATGGCAAGAAGCAGCAGAGAAAAAGACTCCAATAGGAGTCATCTTCCTCCTCCAGTTTTGGCAGAAATCGGGGACTTCCAGGGCCTAGTCTAGAACTTGGAGACTTCACCTATTTATTTCCCCTCCTCCTTGGACTTTCTCTATCAGAATCGTCAAGAGTAGCCACCTATTTCAAGCCCTCTTCCTGAGATTTCTTCCTCGATTCCTCACCGAAAAAACCCACTAGAGGCTTTGCCGGACCAAGGTAAATGTTCCTCATCTTGTTCCTCGTTCTTTCCCAGTGTTTTAACTGACTTTTGCATGGGTTTGAGCTGGCAAATCACCGAAATTTGATCCAAAATAGGGAGCCCTATTTTGGCTCCCTTCTTTCGAGTTTCGCCACTGCCAGAACTTCGTTGGACTGAGGTAATGGGTCAAGCTTATTTTTTCTCTTAGTTTTTCGGCTTCATTGTGTCGTCGTCGCTTGATCTGGGCCGACGTCGACGAGATGCTAGAACACATGAAATAGGGTAGTCCCTATTTCACCTTCTTCTTCCACCAAATTCGGCCGGCCAGCCGCTGACTTCCCTCTACTGCCCGCCGTCGCCGCCTCGCCGGACCACCATGGCTAACCACCAGTCCACCCTCTACCTTCTCCTGTTCGCCAAGAAAGAAAGAAAGAAAGAAAGAAGAAGAAAAAAATGAGAGAGAGAACCATCCCTATCTTTCTCTCTCATATTTTTTCTCTCTTCTATCTACTTTCTTTCTCTAGAAGATCTATGGAACCCAGTATCGGGTCCTGTCAACCTAATCTACGAACCCATATTGATCCTTAAAAAGAGACCCTAAACTTTCTTGGTGCCCGTGTCGCCTACCGGACCGATCACCGGCCTTGTCAAGTGTCCATGGAACCCACCGATGATGAACTATGTTAAATAACCCTGGTTTTGATCAAGTCCATGCCCTATGATTTATTAATCCAATCGCTCAAGCCTGACTCACCTAGAATCGTCGAATGCTATCATCTGGCCAATCGTCCCTATTTCTTATTATTTTAATTAGAATAAAAATTAATCTCGCTTTTAATGTCTTTAAATAGGTCTAACAGAATCGCTTAGCGAAGTCTGACAATCTAAGAAGAGGTAAGTATTATACTCTTTACTAGTTTTTGAACTTGTAAGTAGCTCTTACACTCATTATTTTCAAATTTCTACTTATTTGCCGGTATTATGAAAATTTGAAAATAGTATTAAATATTGATGATATCATGATATCATGTTTTCTTAAAATCAAGAATCAAGCATACGATATTATGAAACTCATAATTTATTGCAAAATAATAGTTCCATGATTGTTTTATCATTTAGCACTATTGATGAACTATGAACTCCATATTTATGAAATTTGTGTTTATGTTATGAAAAGAATAATTTCATGATTATTCTATTGTTACATGCTTATTTATGCGCTATGAAGTCCATAAATCCATTTAGTGTCTTATTCATGTATGATTCAAGAAATATAGCCTAAGAAAAAATTGTTAAATGCTCAGGCCTCACTCATCCAGAATTGTTGAATGCTATCATCCGGCCAATCATCCCTATTTCTTATTATTTTAATTTGAATAGAAATTAATCTCACTTTTAATATTTTCAAATAGGTCAGGTGGAATCGCTTAGAGAAGTTTGACAGTCTAATTAAGAGTTAAGTAAATCTTATACTCTTTACTAATTTTTGAACTTGTAAGTATGCCGTACACTTCTTATTATGTTCAAATTTTTACTTATTTGCTTGTATTATGAAAATATGAAAATAGTATTAAATATTAATGATATCATGTTTTCTTAAAATTAAGGATCAAGCATACGATATTATGAAACTTATGATTTATTGCAAAATTATGGTTCCATGATTGTTTGATCGTTAAGCACTATTGATGAACTATGAACTCCATATTTATGAAATTTGTATTTATGTTATGAAAGAATAATTTTATGATTATTCTACTGTTAAATGCTTATTTATGAGCTATTGACTCCATAAACCTATTTAGTATGTTATTCATAGATGATTCAAGAAAATATGATTTATGAAATATGTCTTAAGAAAAATTATTTTAAGAACTATAGCAAAAAGGCTCTCAGATAGCTATCTATGGCTTCTGAAAGTCAAGTAGATCGACATCCAGTTTCATACAACCCTACCAGCGAGTAATAATAGTTGGCATACGACTCTGCCAGCAGATAATAACAATTGGCATACGACTCTGCCAGCGGATAATAATAATAGTAGTTGGTGTTTATTGATTATGGTCCTATCATGGGTATAATAGTGACCTTAGCATTTAGTCTGAGGTAGTAATATGACCAATGATATGGTTAAATGGTAAATGATTTATGATTTTATTTATGCTAGACACTAGGAACCATGTTTATAAAATATGAATGATTTATGCATGCATGATTGGCTTATTTAAATATGTTGTACTATGAAATGCTTTATTTTGTAATATTTATTTTTTTTTAAAATGATGCATTGACACAGAAATTTATGTTTGATTTGGTAAGGTAGTGAAAGGTTTACTTACTGAGCTATGTCGCTCATAAACCTATTTTTTTTCTCTTCCCACGCGAATAGGGTCTGATGGGGGCCAAAATAGATCATTTTGCTCACAACGATGGGGCCACTCAATTTCGGCCAAATGGACCCTAGCATAGATCGGGCCGAATATCGGCCCCGCCAAGAGCCAGTCCAAGCCCAGACTACGCCGAAGGCACAGTTGACCTCGGCCGAATTTTTCCGCTACCGCGATCCGCAACAACCTTTTGATGCTTATGAGGACGTCCCGAGCCTGAGCTCGGAACACCCCAGAAGCTTCTTCGACCTTGGGGTGCCTCCTGTATTCGTCGACTTGCCCCGACCAAGCTTGGGTCGCCTTCTGTATTCGCCGACTCGCCCTGACCTAGCTCGAGGTGCCTCCTGCATTCACCGATCCTTCCCGACCAAGATCGGGGCGCCTCCTGCATTCGCCAACTCACCCCGACTAAACTCGGGGCACCTCCTGTATTCGCCGACTCGCCCCAACCGAGCTTGGGGTGCCCTCTCCAATCATACGCCTCAGCCCTTGAACTCGGGGTGCTCTACCGAGCGTACCTTGGAACCCGGGATGCTAGGCTATCCTCAGCACCCGTCAAGCCGACCTCGCCAAATGCATGATGTGACCTCTCAATGAGCTCGGTCCTAACAACGGATGCACCCATATGCATGCCCACGCCCTCCTACTAGGCCGTACATTGCGACGCCATCACGCCATACTTCGCTTGCTGACCCCCGACAGTCAAGGACAACGCCATGCTACTCCGACCATACCCTACAACGACTGTCAACGCCTTACCTTCGCCATAGATGGACTGCACCACACACCACAAGCAAGCACTTGCTGCGCGCCACCCCAACTCTTGATGGGAACGGGCCATACCTCCACTGCCTAAGCGCCCCTACCAGGACTATAAAAAGCCCCAACAGGTAACACCTAAGGAACTTTTTTGGCTGGACCAACTGAGTTCCACACTAACTTGATCATCGGAGGGCCCTCACTGAAAACACCGATGAGGCTTTGTGCAAGTACACCGCCGACTGTAGGAGGTGGCTCTCATCCTCTTCCTCCACAGATCGGCAGCTCCCTCGACCCCTCCGGCATGGTTACCCTCGGGCCAAATTTGAATCACAATATTTGGTGCTAGAGGAAGGGCCTGAGTCGTGATCGTGAGGCTAAGGAGTCATGGAGCTCCAAACACATCGAGCAGCTGGGTATCAACGCTCGGCCACTCCCTTCAAAGTCCACCCCCTGCAACGCCCGCACCAGTGGACCAGATTCCTCAAGTCCAGTCAGAGTAGTTTTACCTGCTCGCTCAGCAAGTCCAAGCTCTTACCGTGGCTATTCAAAGCCTTCAGCTGGTAGGGGCCTCATCAATTGACGAGCTCGACAGGAAAGTTGAGAAGTGGGGCGACAAGTCCAGATGCTCCAAGCTCAAGTTGCAGAATGCCACGAAGAGCGCCATCGATCGAGGAGCAGATCCCCTCAGAGGTCCGGTCAATATGCCCTCCTCTAAGGTTTCGGGAAGTACACTTCCCTCACATCCTTTCGAACAGAGATCCTCATGAAAATCGAGGGTTGCGGCTATCTCTGACCTCCACCGAAAATGCGGCCCTCGGGGTCACAGAAGCGTCCGGACAAATACTGTCGCTTCCATAAAGACCATGGCCATTACATGGAAGACTGTTACCAGCTCCGTGATAAGATTGAAGCAATTGTTCGCCAAGGCCTGCTGAGTCGGTTTGTCTGTGGTCAAGCCGATAGATTAGAGCTTGACAGACAGAGCCCGGAGCTACCCAATCGGCCCAACAACAATCGCCCCAGCACGGGCACCATCGACACCGCACCTGCGCATCCCGCGTGCTAGCGACTTCCTTACTTCGGGGGGCAGGGATGAGGCCGCACCCCCATCAGTCCAAGTCTGACGACCCGGGATGTAAGCTACAACCCCGGAAGGGACTTTAGCCACTCTAGGTTAGGGTTTTTAAATCCCCGAATATGTCAATTAATAAAGTTCCCTTTTGGGGTTTCTTTAAGACGTCTCTAAAACGCCCTGATGGGATTGACGCGTTCTGGTTGCCCATGTGGCACGGGTTATATGTTGACAAATCTACAAAGTCGTCCCTCGAGCTCAGCTCGGGACACCCTGTAGTGCCAACCGAGAGCCAAAGGGCCTCGTAGCTGCAGGACTTATCTGCAAAGTTGTCCTTCGAGCTCAGCTGTGGGCAGTGCCAACCGAGAGCCAAAGGGCCTCACAGCTGCAGGACCTATCTACAAAGTCGTCCCTCGAGCCCGACTCGGGATGCCGTACAGTGCCAACCGAGAGCCAAAGGGCCTCGCAGCTGTAGGACCTATCTACAAAGTCGTCCCTCGAGCCCGGCTCGGGATGCCCTGCAGTGCCAACCGAGAGCCTGATGAGAGCACAAAAGTGTGATCTATACATCCCTTAAATTAGTATTATTGCTAACAAAAAAATGATAAAAATGCTGCATTAATATTATACTTTTGTAGGGTGCAGGTGATCGTAAATCAAAGTTAAATTTCGCATCGGGTCCAAAAATATGCATCACCACAGGTGACCAGCCAACCACATGGGGTCAGTCCTAGTTGCACACTAGAAGGAGCATTAGCCGACTAGGTGCAGCCACATCCAGCGTGCAACCCATCCTCCCACGAGTGATCAACGGCATCCACGAGCCAGTCCATTCCGCATCCGTTTGCGAATCTCCCGAGCCCCAGCATCCCGTGAAGCCTCTGAGTCCGCCTCTCCCGCAAGCCCATCCACGCGTCCGTAGCGATTCCACCGCGTCCGTCTTCTCCGCATGCAAATCTCCAGTGAAGTTTCCCAGCGCCCGCGTCCCAGGATCCATGATCTAATCGTCCGCATCCCGACTCCTCTTGGAACCCGCGATCAGTTCTTTCTCCCGTGCATCCACGAAGCCTCCCAACATCCCGAATCTCAGCTTCCGTCCGTTAGCTCCTTCCCGTGATGCATTCCGAAGCTTCCACGCTCCAACACTCCACGATCAAGCTTCATTCGTCTAGGCTTCACGAGTCCAAGCTTCATCTTCAGCTCGGTAACCATCCAGCGTATCATCCGAGTCCCAGACCATCGCGTCCGCGTGTGAATCTTCCGCTATCAGCCTCCTTCATCGCGTCCGCGTGGAAAATCCAGCCGTCCGTGATGTTTTTGTGCATCAGATCCCCCAACATCCCGTGGAGCGTCTTCCCAGCATCCGATTCTTCCGGATCTACAGCTTCATCCAGATTTCATCCGCGTCTCAGTCCCCAGCAAAAATCCAGCTTCCGAGTCCGTGATTCCAGCACCCGATTCTTCCGGATCCACGCGTTCATCCTTCCGTTCGCGAGCAACCCCAGCCGTCCACGTCCATACTCGTCTCCCGTGGATTCATCTCATCCGGCCATCTCCACCGCATGCGAGAGGAGGATCAAAAAGCCAGCTTGTTATATCCCTCTCGACTGGGAAGGAAAGGGGAGCTCTCATTTGAAAACAAAGAAAAAAACAGAGAAAGAGAGAAACAGGGGAGCCCCTGTTTCCGAAAATAAAAAGAAAAAAAAAAAAAAAAGAAGGAAGAGGAACAGGGGAGTTCCTTTTATGTTTATGGCCGACTAATTTCTTAGGGAGGGAGATGGATGAACCTTTGATGTATTGCTCTTTGAAGTAAACTCTAAACTTTTGCCTTGAATGAATTATATTTACTGATATGTTTTTGATCCATGCATAGTTATTTCATAGATAGTTCTTAAATGGATTATGATTATTGATATATGGATTGCTTTAGTATTTGATTCGTCGTAGACGTAGAAAGCACGACGAATGCTTAGAAATTGAGTTCATATGTTCATGAAACATATACCATGATTAGATCTATCCTACCACTAATCTTTAATCAAGAACCATAGAGTTTATTCCTTGGATGCAATATCATCAAGGGGGATTCCAGATCCCTACCATCTTTATTTCATTGAATTTTGTTTATTATTCTTTGCATTTAATTTCTGAAAATCAAAGCATCATTTTAATCCACAAATTTATTGAATTGATTAATCTAAAATTATACTAAATAATCTCACACATATTTCGTTCCCTGAGGATTCGACCTCGGACTCCCGAGAATTTACTACTTGTGCGATTCTCCTGCACTTGGAAGAACAATTTTATTTTTGCATCAAATTTTTGGCGCCGTTGCCGGAGAACGGCTGATTTATTAGTATAATTTTAGATTTAATCAGTATCTTAGTATTTAGTCTTTTTCTTTCAAAAAAAAAAAAAAATCTTTATTGCTGTTTTTTTATTCCCTACACAGTCTACATCAAACTCTGATATCTGAGTAATCCACCGTCTGATTGCACTCAAATTTCGTCGGCTGCTGTAGGACATATGTTTCTTTCATCTGAACGGTCTGATTGATATTCTGATACTTTTACGACCATTAAATTAATATAAACTTTGCTGCTGTCTGCTTTGAATTTTCTGTGTTTAATTTTTTTGTTTAGAATCAGAATTTTATCATCATCATATCTCATTAACCCTTGTTGCTACTTGAAAATTGATAAGAACTTTAAGAAAAAAATCAAGGGTAATCATTAAAAAAAACAAAAAAAAAACAAATAAATAAACTCTGAAATTTTGCATGCTAGGTTGGAATAGGGACAACACTGGGCATCTGAGTCGACAAACTTTTGACAATTCCTTAGATCATACTATTGAAACTCTTTTGCAAAATCTCAGATCTAGTGAGATGGCTGATGATGATGTAGGAAGTCACCATGGTAATGAAGGTAGACCCCCAGTTATGACACTTCGACAATACTTACACCCCACTAGGACTAGTCAACCTTCATGCATGATTATTCCTGAAAACGTAGGACACAAATTAAAACCTTTTCTTGAGAATTTTGCAGATGAAGAGGACTCCTTTCCCTTGGAGGAGCCTTCATATGACTGAGCATGACGGCCAAGGTATGTGTATATTAGTTAGAATTATTTTTTTTCTTTTATTTCTAGTTTTCTTCTTATTTTGTAGGTCTTCTTTTCTGGAAATCAACAGCTCAAGGTATTCTTCTTCTCTCTATTATTTTCTCTATTGTCTCTCATATATAGTTTTCTTGCATCTTTTACATTGAGGACAATGCAATGTTTAAGTTGGGAGGAGGAAAATATTTTGATCAAAAAAAAAAAAAACTTGTTTTTGCATTTGATTTATTACTTTTTTTTCTGAGCAAATGCACATGTATTTTCATATTGAGTTTGTGCAACTATTAAGGCAAGGAACACATGCATACTATGATTGATCAGAGACCTATTATTAGATCCCCACACGTGCACTTAATGATAATAGGAAGGCCTCAGGAGTTCATATTTGTTAACTGCATTTTTGTTAGCCTTATCCATAAAAGAAGTATGAGTGTCCTTGTTCGTACCATAAGGTTCATGATTTGGTTTTCATATAAAAATAGAGGTTGAATATTCCGACTAGATTACTTAGGTGCCTTATGATCCGACATTGGTTGACCTATAGTCACAATGCAGTCACATATATAATAAAAATATCTATATGGTTCAGTCTACCATCTCTTTTCTTGCACAATAAAAATATATATATATTTTTTAAAAAAAAAACTTATGATGACAAGTCTGGCCTTGTGGCGTAGTCTGGTTCGAGTAATTAAGTCCGAGGGGTGTTTCACCTAATGTCTTGAGCCAACTGGATCGGGGGTCATTGACTGAAAGCTCGCTACATGGACCTTACTAGAGCCTAATGGGGTTGGATAGCTATAATTGTCATGTGTATTGAAAAAAAAATGAAATAAAAATAAGCATGAATGAGTTGGTTAGGCTGAACCTAGTGACAGGTGGTAATGACTGGTTTGACTCCATTGTTTTGGACCTCTATGTACCCGGGTTATTTAGTTGGGATTGATAGCTCTTTCTTTATATGCGAACCATTCTTGACAAATTTAGACAACAAGTGATATTCTGAAAATTTGATGGATCAGGTTCTAATAAATTGTAGAAAATACTTGTGAACTTGAGTAGTGCACCTAAAACTCAGGCGGTGCCCTGTTGTGGTGGAGGTATTAGTACTCTGAGAAAGTCATATGATTTGATGCACACTACACTTTTATATTCCTTGCTTTGACAGTTGCCATACTTGAAAATATTTGTCCATTAATTACATGTGTATTAGCTTAGGGTTTATTTTTATTAGAATCTCATGTCATATAATTCATGATGTTTGTGGGTAACATCCCTGAAAACCCTCACGAGACAACACTCGTCCACTAGGGTAACCTAGGGGTTTAACGGCTTGTTGCACGTGCTAAGTGCAATTGTGATTCCTACGAAAGTGAGTACTTATCTTAATTTTATGCAATTAGTTCTAATAAAACATCATAGGTTAGACCACACCTTTTGCACTCTCATTTTAGTATTTGCTCGTTAATTGCTAGAGACTAGCAATAAGCTAGTTGGGGGGTGTGATGAGAGCACAAAAGTGCGATCTATACATCCCTTAAATTAGTATTATTGCTAACAAAAAAATGATAAAAATGCTGCATTAATATTATATTTTTGTAGGGTGCAGGTGATCGTAAATCAAAGTTAAATTTCGCATCGGGTCCAAAAATATGCATCACCACAGGTGACCAGCCAACCACATGGGGTCAGTCCTAGTTGCACACTAGAAGGAGCATTAGCCGACTAGGTGCAGCCACATCCAGCGTGCAACCCATCCTCCCACGAGTGATCAACGGCATCCACGAGCCAGTCCATTCCGCATCCGTTTGCGAATCTCCCGAGCCCCAGCATCCCGTGAAGCCTCTGAGTCCGCCTCTCCCGCAAGCCCATCCACGCGTCCGTAGCGATTCCACCGCGTCCGTCTTCTCCGCATGCAAATCTCCAGTGAAGTTTCCCAGCGCCCGCGTCCCAGGATCCATGATCTAATCGTCCGCATCCCGACTCCTCTTGGAACCCGCGATCAGTTCTTTCTCCCGTGCATCCACGAAGCCTCCCAACATCCCAAATCTCAGCTTCCGTCCGTTAGCTCCTTCCCGTGATGCATTCCGAAGCTTCCACGCTCCAACACTCCACGATCAAGCTTCATTCGTCTAGGCTTCACGAGTCCAAGCTTCATCTTCAGCTCGGTAACCATCCAGCGTATCATCCGAGTCCCAGACCATCGCGTCCGCGTGTGAATCTTCCGCTATCAGCCTCCTTCATCGCGTCCGCGTGGAAAATCCAGCCGTCCGTGATGTTTTTGTGCATCAGATCCCCCAACATCCCGTGGAGCGTCTTCCCAGCATCCGATTCTTCCGGATCTACAGCTTCATCCAGATTTCATCTGCGTCTCAGTCCCCAGCAAAAATCCAGCTTCCGAGTCCGTGATTCCAGCACCCGATTCTTCCGGATCCACGCGTTCATCCTTCCGTTCGCGAGCAACCCCAGCCGTCCACGTCCATACTCGTCTCCCGTGGATTCATCTCATCCGGCCATCTCCACCGCATGCGAGAGGAGGATCAAAAAGCCAGCTTGTTATATCCCTCTCGGCTGGGAAGGAAAGGGGAGCTCTCATTTGAAAACAAAGAAAAAAACAGAGAAAGAGAGAAACAGGGGAGCCCCTGTTTCCGAAAATAAAAAGAAAAAAAAAAAAGAAGGAAGAGGAACAGGGGAGTTCCTTTTATGTTTATGGCTGACTAATTTCTTAGGGAGGGAGATGGATGAACCTTTGATGTATTGCTCTTTGAAGTAAACTCTAAACTTTTGCCTTGAATGAATTATATTTACTGATATGTTTTTGATCCATGCATAGTTATTTCGTAGATAGTTCTTAAATGGATTATGATTATTGATATATGGATTGCTTTAGTATTTGATTCGTCGTAGACATAGAAAGCACGACGAATGCTTAGAAATTGAGTTCATATGTTCATGAAACATATACCATGATTAGATCTATCCTACCACTAATCTTTAATCAAGAACCATAGAGTTTATTCCTTGGATGCAATATCATCAAGGGGGATTCCAGATCCCTACCATCTTTATTTCATTGAATTTTGTTTATTATTCTTTGCATTTAATTTCTGAAAATCAAAGCATCATTTTAATCCACAAATTTATTGAATTGATTACTCTAAAATTATACTAAATAATCTCACATATATTTCGTTCCCTGAGGATTCGACCTCGGACTCCCGAGAATTTACTACTTGTGCGATTCTCCTGCACTTGGGAGAACAATTTTATTTTTGCATCAGAGCCAAAAGGCCTCGCAGCTGCAGGATCTATCTACAAAGTCGTCCCTCGAGCCCGACTCGGGATGCCCTACAGTGCCAACAAAGAGCCAAAGGGCCTCGCAGCTGCAGGATCTATCTAAAAAGTCATCCCTCGAGCCCAGCTCGGGATGCCCTGCAGTGCCAACCGAGAACCAAAGGGCCTTACAGCAGCAAGATATATCTACAAAGTCGTCTCTCGAGCTCGGCTTGAGACGCCCTGTAGTGCCAACCCAGAGCCAAAGAGTTTCGCAACTGCAGGATCTATCTACAAAGTCATCCCTCGAACCTGGCTCAGGACGCCTTGCCGTGCCAATCGAGAGCCAAAGGGCCTCGAAGCTGCAGGACTTATCTACAAAGTCGTCCATCGAGCTCGGCTCGGGGCGCCCTGCGGCATCAACGAGGAGCCACTGAAAAGCTCTCCCGTCCGTAGTATTCTACAAGTACGCCTCCGATCTGAGTGGGGGGCGCCCTGCGGCGTCAATGGGGAGCCGTTGAAGAGCTCCTCTGGCTGCTGCCACATTAAGGGACGTATCATCCGAGCCTGGTCCAAAAAGCTCGATGATTGTGGGATCTATCTATAAAGTCATCCTTTGAGCTCAACTCGGGACGCCCTGCGGTTTCGACTAGGAGCCAAAGAGCCTCGCAACTGCTGGACTCATCTAAAAAGTCTTCGGCGGCTCCGCAGGAGTTGCATGGCAACACGGAGACCGAGCTAATCCCTAAGCTATGCAGCGCGGGTCTTACTAGTTAGGCAAAAGACTTAGGCGAAGCGAATTTGAGACATTATGACAGATTCCGAGGTGGTGAAGAAAATCCACTTTATTTTGCTAAAAGGCCAGGGGTTGATTACAAAATGGCCAACCCTGAGGTCAGGCTAAAAACAAAAAGGCCTAAGTAGCCTATTTAGCAAAAGTAAAAAAGAAAAAAGAGAACTCGAAAAGAATCATTGGCTTGAATAGCTTCTGCAGCATCCCAGACCGTCACCCCCTCCGATAGCTCGCCCGACTCGATGAGCCTGCTCCTCCTAGATGTCATTCTCTGGCGTAGAACCAATTCCGGAAGGAATCTTCAGTGGGATTTTAAATCAGAAATAGAAGAAGAAGGAGAAGAGAAAGAGGAAGAGGGGAAGAAGGAGAAGAGAAGAGGAGGAGAATACGTGGAGGAGGAAATTTCTTAATTCTTCATTAAACCCTAATCATGAAAATAGTTTCCTATATATAGGGTTAAATAAACACAATTTGCATAAAACCCCCTTACACAAAAATAACTCCTAATAAGCCCACAAATAACACAAATAAGCCTTAAAATGCAAATGATCCCAGAAATAAAATAAACCCTAAATGCAAATAAACCCAAAAATAAAATAAACAAATATGCAAATAAAATGGGGACCTAGCTGATGTCCCCATCAACTCCTTCTGGATAGAAAAAACTCGACCCCGTCGAGTGTAGATCTAACCGACTGTCGTACTGCTCCAAAAGATCAGGGTCAAGGCGCTGCAACTCGGCTCGCGAAATCCACGACATATCTGATTCGGATCAACCTTTCCACCGAACAAGGTAACGTTGGTAGCTTCCTCTCCTGGTAGATATAACCTGCTCATCTAATATATGTTCTATGTGTTCTCTGCGTGCATGAAACTGTGGAGGTGGAGGCTCAATAGTAGGTGCTGGATTAGGGTGATCAACAATAGTGGATGTATCAACAAAAGGGTCAGAAGGGATGAATGTTGATTTCTTGTATGGAACTAAATCTTCAATATTAAATATCGCACTAATCCCATAGTCTTCAGGAAGATCTACAACATAAGCATTTGAACTGATTTTCTTTAGAACTTTGAACGGTCCCGCACTACGAGATTGCAACTTTTTGAACGTCCCCGAAGGGAGTCGTTCAGGTCGAATTCTTACCATGACAGAATCGCCTACATTCAATTCTTTATAACGTCTGTGCAAATCAGCAAGGAATTTATATTTTAAGTTATTAGAGTGAATATGTTTGCTGATCTCCTGATGCAATGAATGCAGGTGTGAAGCAAATGATTGTGCAGACTCAGAGACTCTATGTTGATGAGACATGGGAATCAAGTCTATGGGTTGCCTAGGTTTATATCCATTCACCACTTCAAAAGGACTCATGCCTAAGGTCCTATTGACCGAACTATTATATGCAAACTCGGCAGTTGGTAACACGAGATCCCAAGTCCTAGCATGCTCACCTACCAGACATCTTAAAAGATTCCCTAGACTTCGGTTGACAACTTCGGTCTGGCCATCAGTTTGGGGATGATAGGCAGAGGAAAATTTTAATTTGGTACCCATCATGTGCCAAAGAGTTTTCCAAAAATAGCTCATAAATTTAACATCTCTATCGGATACAATAGATTTTGGGAGGCCATGGAGTCTAATGACTTCATCAAAATAAAGTTTTGCAATCTTAGAAGCATCGGAAGTCTTAGAACATGGGAGAAAATGAGCCATTTTAGAGAACCGGTCCACCACTACAAAAATGGAATCGTGTTTGGTCGAGGTACGTGGAAGCCCTAACACAAAATCCATGCTAACATCTTGCCACGGACAATCAGGAACAGGTAGTGGAGTGTAAAGCCCAGTGTTCTATTTACGTTGTTTGGCTAGTTGATATGTGCAACACTGAGCGACAATTTTGGCCACGTCTCTCTTGAGACTCGGCCAGAAGAAACGTCTTTCCACCATTTCAATGGTTTTGTCTCTTCCGAAATGTCCAGACAGTCCTCCAGCATGTACTTCCCATACTAGAAAATCTCTCAATGAGGTTCGAGGAATACACAATCGGTCGGAGCGAAAGAGATAATCATCTTGTAAAAAGAAATCATCTTGCTCTCTCTCTACTCCATCTCGTAAGGTCAGGTATACATCACTAAAATCGGGACAGGTGGTATATTGTTTCCTGATCCTTTCAAAACCAATTACTTCAGTGCTCATCACGGATAGAAGAAAGATCCGTCGACTGAGCGCATCAGCAGTCTTGTTCTCAACTCCAGCTTTATGTTTCAGCACAAAAGTATAGGCTTGCAGAAACTCAATCCATCGGCCGTGTCGAAGGTTTAGTTTCTTTTGAGAATTGAGATACTTTAAAGCCTCATGGTCTGAATACAGGACAAATTCTTGCGGTAGCAAATAGTGTCGCCAATGTCGCAAAGTTTGCACTACCGCATAGAATTCCTTATCATAAGTGGAATAACGCAACCTGTCGTTACTTAACTTTTCGCTAAAGAACGCGACAGGGTGACCTTCTTGGCTTAACACGCCACCTATGCCAACGCCAGAGGCATCACATGCTTCGGTCATCCTATGCTTAATATCTTTAAATGCTTGGAATGCCGACGTAGTTCAGATAAAGTCTCCTTTCTTCATGCAATCTGTAATGGGAGACATTATCGAACTAAAATTTCTAATGAAGCGACGATAGAAAGTAGCCAGACCATGAAAACTACGTACTTCTGCTAGGGTCTTGGGATCAGGCCAATCGACTATCGCGCTTACTTTTTCTGGATCAGCGGATACACCCTTGGAAGACACTATGAACCCTAAGAAAGTGACGTGATCAGTCAGGAAGGCACACTTCTTAGGATTTGCAAAGAAGCTCTCTTTCCGCAGGACATCACAAACCTGCCTTAAGTGTGAGAGATGGAGCTCTTGAGTTTGACTATAGATGAGGATGTCATCAAAATATACAACGACAAATTTATTCAAGAAAGGTCGAAAGATCTGTATCATCACCCTCATAAAAGTACTTGGAGCATTTGTTAATCCGAAAGGCATTACTAACCATTCGTAGAGTCCATCTTTGGTTTTGAATGCAGTTTTCCATTCATCCCCAGGACGAATCCGAATCTGGTGGTACCCAGTTTTTAGGTCGATCTTGGAAAAAACTGTAGCACCAGACATATAGTCTAAAAGGTCGTCCAACCTAGGAATGGGAAAATGATACTTAACCGTGATTTTATTGATAGCACGGCTATCGACGCACATCCTCCAAGAGCCATCTTTCTTGGGAGTGAGGAGTGCAGGTACAGCACAGGGACTCAGACTCTCACGAATATACCCTCGAGTGAAGAGTTCGTCAACTTGACGTTTCAGTTCAGTGTGCTCGTTTGGGTTGAGTCTATGATGGGAAAGATTTGGCAATGACGCTCCAGGAATGAGATCAATTACGTGTTGGATATCACGCATTGGAGGGAGTGCATCTGGAAGATCATTTGGGAAAACAGAGTGAAACTCCTCCAACAGGGGAACTACGGCGGTCGGATGCTCGGCATTTGACTCCACATTGATAACTCTAGCCACAAGGGCGAACACAGGTGAGTGGCTTTCGATATCTTTCATTACCTCTTTCAAAGTAATGATATGAAGTGACTCATCTTTCCGTGGTGTAGCACCCTTCTTTTCAGAGGCGGGATCTCTAGGAGGCAATGAATTCAGTATAATTTTCCGATCCTGAAACATAAATCTACACGAATTCGACCGACCATGAAGGGTGACATCCCTATCATATAACCAAGGTCTCCCTAGAATGAGTTGACCTACGTCCATCGGAAGACAGTCGCACTAGATCTCATCTTTATACGATATGAATTGAATCGGGACAAGGCATCTTTCCGACATCGAGATGGACGTTTTATCTACCTAGGCTACTTTATATGGGTTGGGATGAGGGTAGATTTCAGGCCAAGGCGAGAAACAACTCCAGATGCAATGGCGTTGATGCAACTCCCGCTATCAAATAAGATTTTGCATGTTTTACCATTGATCTTAATAAGCGTGTAAAATAGGGAGATTCTACGCCAATCTTGCTCGGTCTTTGTTTGGGCTAGTGTACACCTAACCACCTGAAGCCTAGGGTTTTGGTCATTCCGATCAGTGGGCTCATATTGGGATGTAGGCTGGGCATACTCTAACACGGTCTGTTCGTCTCCAAAATCTTCTACAAAATCCTCGATGTTTGGTTCATAGACTTCTTCGACACATTCAGTCTCCAGGGTTCCTGCTTCTAGTTCAGTCATTAAATAAGTCTTGGCATTACATTGGGACGCGATATGGCCAAACTTTTGGCACCTGAAATACTGGGTTTGGCTTCTTGAGGGCGGGTTGGACCCTAATATGCCTTTTTCTTTATCAGTTGACGTACTTTGAGCAGGCATCGGGAACTTCCTAGTCGCCGTTTGGCTAGAACTGGGCTGGGTAGGATGGTTGGAGAGTGGTCTGGGTTGCGGGAGATAGCTTTGATTAGGTCGGGCTCCTGGGGGTAAGAACCGAGAGTCGGTACGTCTCACTACAGGGACTCGTAAAAAACTATCCATATCTTGAGCCAACTGGTATGCCTGGCCAAGGGTGGTAATCTCTCGGAGGATCAATTCTTTCTGGATCTCCTCGCGGAGTCCTGCCCGAAACCTAGAAAGAGTAACAGTCTCCTCTTCGATTACACCGCACCTCATGTGAAACTCCTCAAATCGTGCAATGTAATCGGCAACAGTTGAAGTTCCTTGAGTTAGTTTCTGCCACCTATCCATAAGGCGTTGTCGGTAAGAGAATGGCAGGTACTTCTCATTCAGTTTTTCTTTCATATCCTCCCAGGTGGTGATACGTGGAAGCCTCTGGGTCTCATGCCTATGTTCTACGTTATGCCAGTACCAGTGAGCTTGCCCAATAAGCTTCATTTTAACAAACCATACTTTTCGATCCTCAGTCATTTCATACCACTCAAAATAGTTATCCATGGCTGCTCCCCAATCAAGGTACACGCTAGGCTCTAATTGACCAGCAAATGTGGGAGCATCTACTCGGACGGTACGAAGTAGTCGCTCATCAAGATCGCGCTGGTGATTAGGAGGAAGTTGGTTCCTAGGGGGATGGGAAAAAGCTACAGGTGGTGTGGTCAAACTACACTCGGGATAAGCTGCGATTGGGTTGACGGTTCAGGAGTCCTAGGATGTTGCACTAGAGCATGGATCTCTCTTTTGAATTCATCTTGATCAGCTCGTAATGCAGCTAATTGTTCCAAAATATCTTGTAGAACTCTAGGGTCCATGGTGGGTAAAGGGGTCTGAGAGTCAGTGAGGAGGTACTCTCTACCACTACGGGTTGGCATGCAGGGACTAGTCTAGTTGGTGATATGATATGTAATACTACTAATGAACCCTAACGTACCAAATGCAATGCAGGACAACCTACTAATGCAATCTATTATGAATTCAGAAATCAGCAAATTTTTACAAAAGTAACTTAAAATTAAATGTTACTAATTTGTACTTTGGTTATTTCAGAATTAAAGTAGAAAATTAGTCACTATAAGAAATTAGGTTGCAAACACGTTTTACGGTCATTCAAAGTCCGAAAGTAATCTGATCTATGGATGTTGAGAACTATCCTGTCGCTAAGGTGTGCTAATTTAATATTTAGAGTTAAATGGTGGGTAGGATGGGTGTGGTGGTAAATGTTCTAGGTTTTGCAGTTTGACAAGAAAATAAGTTTCAAAATAGGACTGTCATGCAAGAGAACTAGAACATAATTAGATAAACAAGTCCAGAAGAAAGGAGAACCTGTTACCTGTGGCGGATGCAGTCAACCGGAAGCCTCCGTTGGAGATTCTCGAACACGAAATTGGCGTCGGGTGGAGCTAGCTGGAGCGATGGGCCTGGATCTGTAGCACAAGGGCTCTCGGACTTCTGTACTGGGCTGAAAAGAGGTGCTGGATCGGGTCTGAAATAGGACCTGCAGCCGATTGGGCTTGGGCTCAAAGGGCTGGCGGCCTTGTGGGTTTGGGGTTCAGAAAGGGGCAGACTCCTGCTGTGTGGGCCTGGGATCAAGAGTGGAAAGAATAACAGGCATGCGGGCCGTGGGCTTGAAGAGGGGTTGTGGGTCTGTTGACGGTCCACGAGTGGAGTCAGCTTGAGAGAAAAGGGGAAATGAAACAAGGGGGGGGGGGAGAAAGCAGAGGGGAAAGGAGAAGATGGAGGCGGCGGTCTGGTGCAGCGGCAAACGGAGGTGGGCGTAGCGGCGGTGGCGTGTGACGGAGTTAGCGTGGTGGTGCGGCTTGGTGGGGAGGGAGAAGACGACGCTCGGAGGAGGCGGGCAGAGCTCGGGTGGTCTGCCGGCTGCCCAACGGTGTTGCGGCTGGTTCGGGCGGCGCTGTGGTTGGCCGCGGGGAGGAGGCACCTCGATCGGTGGCGTCGCGGTTCGGCAATGGCGGACCTCGGTGGCGGCAGGAGGCGGCACTGTCAGAAGTGGCAAAGACGGAGCGGCACGGGGCGGCGCGGCGTGTGGATGGCGGAGGAAGAGGGCGGCACAGCACAGGGCAGCGGCGATGGAGGCGGGGCGGTCGCAGCACAGGGCGGCGACGTCGGTGGCGGAAACCCCTTAAGGTTTCCTCTTCGTCAAGACAGAGGTAAGGATTTTTTTTTTTTGCGGGACACGTGCAAGTCACGTGATCCGACGGATTTTTTTTTTTTTTAATGAATTGCTGAACCGGGTTACCGGGTTGTGGGTAACGGGTTTAAGACTTACTCGTTACCTGGCTTCTTCTTCAACCTCCCGATCAATTCGGGAGGGAGCTCCGGTCGCTTCGGCGGCGGTTGCGGAATGGCCGAACGGCGTGGCGACGGGGTTCGCGGCCGTAGCTCCATGGTCGGCGGTGACTGGATGCAGGGCGGAGGATGCGGCGGCGGTTGTAGCGGCGACTGCGTGCGGGACGGAGGGCGGACCGGCGGCTGCAAGCGGGGCGGCCGACGCAGTGGCGACTGCGGGTTCGAGGGACAAGGCCGCAAGGAGGGTGGTGACGCTTTTCTTCTTTCCGGCGGCGGGAACTGCTCGTGGCCCTTCGATATGCTCCGGTGTCCACGATCGAGGTACGGCGTAGTACTCATGCGCCCACAGAAATCCAGGGATCCGGCGACGCTCGGCCATACACCGGCTGACGGTGGTTGCAGGTGGTGGGGCAGCGGCGGCTCGGGCAGGGTACGTCGGAGGAACCGCGACGATGGTAGCAGCGGACGGACGAACGGGGACGAAGACCCTGTTTCTCTTGTTTTTTTTTTCTATTTTGAAACCGAGGGATTGTTCCCCTCTATTCCTTCTTGTGACAACTGAGAGAGCGAGGGACCCCTTTTTCCTGGTGAGCAGAACTGATGGAAGGAGGACCCTGATCTTGTTGTTGATGGGAACCGGGGAAAAGGAAGATTGTTGTTGGATCGGGGCTTTGGCAATAGAAGCAAAACCAATTGCTCTGATACCAAGTTGGTGTAGAACCAATTTCGGAAGGAATCTTCAGTGGGATTTTAAATCAGAAACAGAAGAAGAGGGAGAAGAGAAAGAGGAAGAGGAGGGGAAGAAGGAGAAGAGAAGAGGAGGAGAATACGTGGGGGAGGAAATTTCTTAATTCTTCATTAAACCCTAATCATGAAAATAGTTCCCTATATATAGGGTCAAATAAACACAATTTGCATAAAACCCCCTTACACAAAAATAACTCCTAATAAGCCCACAAATAACACAAATAAGCCCTAAAATGTAAATGAACCCAGAAATAAAATAAACCCTAAATGCAAATAAACCCAGAAATAAAATAAACAAATATGCAAATAAAATGGGGACCTAGCTGATGTCCCCATCATTCTCCCTGGTGTCCGTAGGTATGGACGAAGCACATCCTATAGCGGAAGCCCTTCGTCACGCCGGTGATGAGGTTCTTCAACCTCTCCTCAGACCGAGCTCCATCCGACGCAACCACCCCATCGTGTCGGGCCATCAGGGTCTTATTGCTGAAGACCATCCCTGTAACTTCTCACAGCAAGGATAGTAGCCAGAAAAGGAGATGAAATAAGAGGAATCGAGTGAGGGCCCCGAGACCTCCTCTCTTAAGGTATTATATAGCCTACTTTGACGGCTCGGATTGGATTAACCAAATGCCTAAGTAGCTGGATCTCACCATGTGGCATACCTAGAAGCTCCCTTGGCGGACCTCCTCAGGTCATAACCTCGAAGACCGAAATAGTTATGAGAGCCATTTCAGAGGACGGGCCGCTGATGCCTGACTCTTCGCTTTCCACCCAGTAACGCCTCAAAAAGCGGTGCCCACATAAGTCTCCAAAGAATTCCTACGGCCGCTCCCGTCCCAACTGACGCGGCAGTTTAGTCCATTTAAGCTCGAGCTGGTGTCAACCCGCGGGCAAACTTCTATTTTCGAGCTGGTATCAACCCTCGGGTGGACTTCTATTTTTGAGCTGGTATCAACCCTCGGGCGGCTTTAACTCTCGAGTTGGTGTCAACCCTCAAGCAAACTTCTATTCCCGAGCTGGTAACAACCCTCGGGCAGACTTCTATTCTCGAGCTGGTATCAATCCTCGGGCAGATTTCAACTTTCGAGCTGGTGTCAACCCTCGAGCAAACTTTTATTCCCGAGCTGGTATCAACTCTCGGGCGAACTTCTATTTCCGAGCTGGTATCAACCCTCGGGCGGACTTCAACTCTCGAGCTCGTATCAACCCTCGGGTGGACTTCTATTCCTGAGCTGGTATCAACCTTCGGGCGACTTCAACTCTCGAGTCGGTATCAACCCTCGAGCGGACTTCTATTCTCGAGCTGGTGTCAATCCTCGAGCAAATCTCTATTATCGAGCTGGTCTCGAATTAGCTTCGCTTGTTCACCAGCATCGCCCTTCGAGCCGGGCTCGAGGTGACCTGCGATATCAAATGAAGAGCTACAAGCTCGTTCGACTGCGGGGTTATCCCCAAGCCTGAAGAAAATGCCAAATATAAGGACTTCGGCAAATGCCCAACGCGGCTCCTGCTATACAAGATAGGTCCGGACCTAAGCTATGAAGTTCGAATTTTGATAACTGGACACAAAGCAGGACGAGCTTGAATGCCTAGCCAGATTTCAAAAGCAAAGCAAAATGAGCTCAAAATACTTGGTCAAAGGTATAACATACTGAAAGAATGCATATTTAATTGATATCCAAAAGGGGCCAAATACAAGGGAGCCCGACCTTGAGGTCGGGTTGAATACAAAAGGCCCAGGCGGCCGACTTTACAGAAATAAAAACAAAAGTTAGTCGACCTGGATGACCTCTACATCGGCGTCAGGAGCGGCCTCCGTTCCGTAGGCGGCCTCAGGAGTGACATCTACGCTAACCTCAAGGGCGACTTCAGCTTCGATGCTAGCCTTGGGAACGGCTTCTTCCGTCCCAGTGGCGACTTCGGAGATGATCTTTGGCCTGACTTCGGTACTGGCCTCTGCGGCACCTCCAACTACTTCAGCAGCTTTGTCCAGATTCGGCTCAAGGCTACTAAGGTCAACTCCAGGGTAGAATCCTTGCATTTGGCTATGACAATTCTCGAAGCCCTAGATCATGGCAGTGGTAGCCCCCTCCGCCAGCTCGTCAAGGTACTCCTCTGACTGGCGACATCTCCTAACAGCCTCGCAAGCAAACTCCTCCACGAAACTTTCGAGTCGCCCAAGCTTTAGCCCCAGAGCCTCGGCCTCGCCCTGCAGTCGAATCAGGGCGGCTTCGAGCTCGGAGTTGCGGTCTATAGCAAACAAGCAAACCCAGAAGTGCTCGACCTCCATATCTTGAACTAGACGAACCTATCTTTAATCAAGACTTCAGCAGCCCGTACCTTCTTTCTAGCCCTTCGAAGCCGCTGCGCGACAACTGTGGCCTTCTCCTCGGCCTCGCACCACTGCTGCTCGACGACCGCCACCTGTTCCTCGGCGTCGCCCCGCTGCTGCTCGACGACCGCCACCCGTTCCTCGGCATCGCGCCGCTGCTGCTCGACGACCGCCGCCCGTTCCTCGGCTTCTTACTGCGCAAGCCTCGGCCTCCTGTTTCTGGAGCTTGGCATGCTCCATCCTCGACCTGAGCGCCCTCAACTCCTCCCGGTAGGCAAGCATGCCAAACATTAGCATGTCAACCGCATGGAGGGACTGGCACAAAAGACAAAATGTCAACAGAGGTCGGGCACTTGCAAAGAAAATGGATAAGGAGTGGGAGGGCTGCATCACTCACCCGCACACTGGCCAAATAGGCGTGACGAACGATATCATCAAAGTTCTCCTCCATTAGATCTCGGTCGCGCGGGAGCATGATACTGCGCACGAGCTCGCGAGCAACATCGCCGGACTTAAGGGTCGTGTCGTCCTCGGACAAGCAACACTGATGCCGCAATCGCCTCCCTCCAGAGTTGGAAGGGATGGAGTCGACCCCAGCTGAGTCGAAGCCTTAGGGGGAGCTGAAATCCCGGCTGAGGCTGGAGCCTCAGGAAAAGTCGCAGCCCCAGCAGGAGTCGGGGCCACAGAGGGAGTCGGAAGCTCGGGCCCGCTCCCCGGCTCGAGATTCGATTCGGATAACTGGGCGACTTCTCCAACCTCCTTAACTTGGCCGATGGACACGATCACCACTTGGTCAGAAGGGCCCCTTCCTGCCGCCAATGGGGGCGCCTTGGCCTCCACTGCAAGAGCCTGATCGGATCCATCCCGAGTAGGAGCGGCGGCCTCAATTGAGGCGAGCTCTCCCCGCTCAATTTCGGGGCCAGAAGTAACTCTGGCTTTCTTTGGCCTCCTTTTAGAGTGAGCCCCTTTCGGGGCGGTCATCCTTTTCCTATACTTAGCCATTACTGTCTTAGCGCTGAAGATCATCCCTGCGATGTCTGATGACAAAAGATCTTATTAGAATCCGGCATGGAAAGAAAAAAAGGAGCAACTATGCTACTCTTAGCCTCGGAGCGAGCTGGGCTCAGGCCAACATTTACCAAAGCCTCCTTGCTGAGCAGGTCGAAAAGCTATGGAGTTTCTTCCAGTCCGAGCAAACTGTCTAGAATTTTCTGCTTGGTCTGTGATAACTGTGGAAGCCTGTTATTCACCGAAGCCAGCGGAAAGCTCCAGGTCGAATTAAACCCCCACGACCGCTCGGAGAAAATAAAGAAAAATTTATCTTTTCACCCATGAATGGAGGTAGGAATGCCCCCGAAGAGCTTGCAACCTCCTCGAGGGGAGAAGTACCACCATCCTTTGTCTGCGTGGTTGTCTTTTAATATAAAGCAACTCCGAAAGACATTCATCAAGGGGGACAGACCATGTGCAAGGCAGAGGGCAAGGAAGCCAATGATCATTCTCCACAAGTTCGGGGCGAGCTGTGCAGGCACAAGACAGTAAGCCGTCAGAAGCTCGTCCACGAACCCGTGCAGAGAGAATCTCAGCTCCGCTTGGTACACCCCGATCCAACCTTTAGGCGAGTTGGTGACTCGCCCTCCGAGGTCCGAAAGCTTGAGGACAAACTCCGGGGGAACAAAGAACCGGGCTCGGACCGAGCCTAGATCCTCATCACTCATGAGCGAGCTGGTCCCATATGGATCCGGGCCCACCTCGAGCTTGGTCTCCTCCACATCAAAAGAAACCTGAGCTCGAGACGAACCTGCAACGAGCATCAAGGCCCTCATAGGCGAACTCATTGCCTTAGTCACAAAATTGTAAAGAAGAAGGAAGACAAGAAACTCTCCGAGCGACCGAGAGAAGGATAAAACACCTACCTGAAAGTTCGCCAAAGAAGATGACTAGAGAAAAGAAGAATGATCGTCGAGGATCGAAAATAGCACTCGATGCAAAGGTCGACGAAAAGCTCCCAGAACGCCCAAGGAGAGGCTTGAACACCACAGCAATGGCGGCTGATAAGTGCTAAATAATGCATAAATTAATATCTTTTTCATAGCACTTATCATCATTTTAATGCACATATTTTATATTTAAACATGAAAAAAATAAATGTTCCCTTTCATCATTACATTTTAATAAAGTATTAAAAATAATTCAAGTTTGATTTTTTTTATTGGTTGAATCTAACGCATGCAGGTCAAGTCAAATTCATTCTGAACCCAAATCGCATGCAGCCCCGCAAATCAAGACCCTTTCAGATTCATCCCAACTCCCTTGGTCCTTTCCTGCATTTGGCTCAGCAAAATTTCTCTGTGTCACATATCAGTCACTTAATTCCCTTCCCACACGTTCCAACCAACTAAATAGGATCACATTCCCTGTATCAAACACCCATGATACAACCCATGTGTTCTCAGCCGTATCCATCAAGTCTCCCGTGTCTTCATCTCAACTAATCTCCCAACATCCACCTCATCCTCCCGAACTCCACATCCATTCCAATCTTCCTTCCGAGTTTCCCGCGATCCATCCTTACCCCATGGCTGTCCCGAATTCATGCATTTTCTCCTTGCTCCGTGTTGAATCCCACGTCGACGAACAAACTCCTCTGTTCACACTCCCAGCCTTCATTCAGACCCAAAATGGAACCAAGGAACAGAGCCACAAATCTTCTTCTTCTTCCGTGATAAGTCCCAGAATCCCAGCAACCCATTTAAACCAAATCCAACGCCTTCCCAAAATCCCATCCGAGATTCTCCCTAGTTTCCATGATCTCCCCTTGCTTCGGAACAGAACCAGGATTTCCCATGTCTTCCGAAGCTTCTGCATCCCAACCGTATCACTCTTCCATGGATTTCCTCCGAGCATCCTTATCTTCTTCACATCCCAACATCTTCCGGAACAGCATCCCCATCTTCATCGGAGCCGAATGAACATCTCGAGCGTATCCAAACTTCTTCCCTTCCGTGTCTTCATTTCCTTTAGCCTCCACGGACCAAGTCTAAACAAAATCCCCTGCATCTCGGATTACATCCTTATTTCGTAGCTTCCAGCTCCCCTGTTACGTGTAGCATCCCGTCTTCATCGCCAACCAAACTCAGGATCCATTCAATCATGCATCCCCGCTATCCCCTGTTCCCAGCTCATTTTATCTTCATCCGAATCATCCCAGCATCCTCAAAACAGAATCCGTTTTCAGCCGTGAGCTTCATCCAAACTCCCGGATTAATCCCAAACATCTGCAGCCAATCCCATTCAAATCCATCATTCCATCCTTATCTCCTCTTCGGAACAAATCCCTTGCATCCTTTTCCCCTGTTCCGAAACAAAGGAAATAACTATCCGTGATTCAAGACCCCTTCTTTCGGATCATCTCCCAGCCTATCAACGGATGGTTCCACGCATCATATTCTCTGCTCCACGTCCGCAGCATTCCAGCCGTTAGGATTGATTCCATCGTCCATGTCTGTCACAATCTTCCCCTGTTTTGGAACCAATCTCCGCCGAATCCAAACTCCCCTTGATTCATCCCAGCAAAATCCCTTCAACGGATCAGAACTGCAACAGTCCGCGGATCAAGCTCCCCAACCATCTGCCTCTTCGCTCGAATCAAATCTTCTACGCGTCGCCCGCTGCCGTGAAACAGAAGCTGTTCCTCCATCCTCATCCTTTCACTCGGGAAGTTTATCCTCCGGATGCTAACAGAAGATGGAGAAGGCTATAAAAGGGAGTCGATGATGAAGGCTAGAGGCATTCTCTTCCATTCCTCCTCTTCCCCACCAGGGGAGGGGACTGCTCCGATTCTTCCTTCTTCCCCATCAGGAGCTGAATCATCTATTCTCAGGTGACTTCCCATAAAGTGCATAAGAGGGAGAGGAGTTTGGTGTATTTTGGGAATCACTTCGGACGAGTGTCGAGAGGAAGCTGACGGGAGGAAGGAGGGAAAGCCAATCATTATGGGAGCCCGCTGCTGTGCTGCTGCTGCCGTCCGCCACTCCATGGAAGGCTGAGCTCTTCTCCAGGGCTGAATGTAGTCCTAACAAAGGGACACGGGTTTTATATTTGATTTTATATTCTTGGGGTTGTATGAACTTATTGTTTATAATGGATATCTTCTTTTGAATCATATTTAATTTCTGTGATTTTAAGTATGACGTTCGTACAACTGTTCTTCATGATCACTAAGTAAATATAAGATAGTCCATGCTTAAGGAAGATGCAGTGTGCTACCACCTTAGATTAGGGTAGACATTTCATGCCAACTGAAGATGGATTATGCCCAAATTACTTTTGTGAATTTTTATTTAAATGCTTATTAGGCTTGTAGCCAATTTGCATGTTAATCCAAGAACGAAATAAAATATAATTAATCCTTGTTCCGATGTTAGTGGTGAATTCCATGCCCTAGGTTCCTCCAACTGATATCCTTTTAATTGCATTTTCTTTTATTAAATTGCTTAGTTTCACAAATTCATCCTTTTAAATATTTTTATTTTTAAGAAAAACAACTATACCCCAATCCCTGTGGATCGATACCCGTAATCACTATCCTACTAGATACGTGCTATTGCGTGGTCTTTAAAGTTGACTATCAGCGGCCGAGAAGAAAGGAGGCAGAAAGGATCAAATAACGATCTTAGGGCCCCCTCCAAGCCTTATATAGCCAGCTGCGACAGCTCTGATCGGATAGCCCAAGCGATCAGTCGAGCTAAATTCCGTCACGTGGCAGGTCCCGAAACGACCTCAACAAATCTTTTCAGATCGCGGCACTAAATGCCGATCATTATGGCGAGGTGCTCCGGCGAGCGGAATATTAATAACCGGCCCCTCGCGTTCCATCAAGCGAGACGCTTCGGAGAATGGAACATTAATAGCCCGCCTTTCGCGTTCCACCCAGCAACTCCTTGAAAAGGAGTGTGTACGGGGAACATTAAGAAGCTCCCACGGCGAATTTTGCTCAGGGTGACGTGGCAGCTTAAGCCACCTAAGCCCAGCTCCAAAAGCCTGACTCAAAGCCCTCAGCTATGAAATACACCAAGTGTCCCATACTCGGTGTGCACGTCTTCACAAACATTTGGCCACACCACAGGACGACCAACAATCCGACTACTTCCTTCGCCCGAGCCACAGGGCACCTCGACCTTGAAAGTCGAGGGACAAATGATGGGGGCCAAAATTGATCGTCCTGCTCAGAACAATAGGGCCACTCAATTTTGTCCAAATGGGCCCTAGCACCGACCGGGTCGGATATCGGCCCCACCAAGAACCAGTCCAAGCCCAGACTACGCTGAAGGCACAATTGACCTCGGTGGAATTTCTCCGCTACCGCGACCCGCAACAACCTTCTGATGCTCGTGAGGACGTCCCGAGCCTGAGCTCTTGATGCCCCAGAAGCTTCTTCGACCTCGGGGCGTCTCTTGTATTCGCCGACTTGCCCCGACCAAACTCGGGCGCCTCCTGCATTCGCCGACCCGCCCCGACCAAGCTTGGGGCGCCTCCTGCATTCGCCGACCCGCCCCGACCAAGCTTGGGGCGCCTCTTACATTCGTCCGCCTGCCCCGACCAAGCTCGGGGCACCTCCTCCATTCGCCGACCCGCCTCGACCAAGCTTGGGGCATCTCCTACATTCGCCGACCACGCTCGAGGCATCTCCTGTATTCGCTGACTTGCCCCGACCGAGTTCGAGGCGCCTCTTGTATTCGCCGACTCGCCCCGACCGAGCTTGAGGCACCCTCTCCAATCATATGCCCCGACCCTTGAGCTCGGGGCGCTCTGCTGAGCGTACCTCGGAACCAGGGATGTTAGGCTATCCTCAGCACCCGTTAAGCCGACCTCGCCAAATGCATAACGCGACCTCTCGATGGGCTCGGCCCTGACAACAACCGCACCCATGTGCGTGCCCACGCTCTCCTACGAGGTCGTACATTGCGACGCCATCATGCCATGCTTCGCTTGCTGGCCCCCAACAGTCAAGGACAGCGCCATGCTACTCCGGTCATACCCTGCTACGACTGTCAATGCGTTATCGTCACCAGGGATGGACTGCACTGCACGCCACAAGCAAGCACTGGCTGCACGCCACCTCCACTCATGATAAGAATGGGCCATACCTCCACCGCCTAAGCGCTCCTACCGGGACTATAAAAAGCCCCGACAGGTAACACCTAAGGGACTTTTTTGGCTGAACCAACTGAGTTCCACACTAACTTGATCGTCGGAGGGCTCTCACCGGAAACACCGATGAGGCTTTGTACAGGTACACCACCGATCGCGGGAGGTGGCTCTCATCCTCTTCCTCCACAGACCGGCAGCTCCTCGACCCCTCCGGCGTGGTCACCCTCGGGCCAAATTTGAGCCACAATAGGGTCACTAGAGACGAAGGTTGGTTCAGGCTTGGAGTTCGCGCTACCAAACTTGGCAATTTTGTAGAAGAAATTTAGTATTTTAAATTGAGTATGAATTGTAGTCAATGATTTTTTGAATATTGAGAATTTTGAGTTTGGTAGTTATATTTGGATTTAGAAGCTCTGAACTAATAATGGTTGCATTTAGTGGATAATGAAATTGGACTCTTATTTATTCTATTATATTAAGATGGAAGTGAAAGCTAAATGAAACATTTGCTTTTATATCATTGTGGGCTGTACCCCTCGGTAGCACAGCCATGTCATGGTCCAGATTTTGGGCATGACAATGCCAATGGAAAACAACTCACTTATGCTTTCTTTCTCCTACTTTTTTGTTTCACTTTTCTCCCATTTGTTTTTATCCTTTGATCTTTCTTGGTATGTCTTTCCCTTTTCACAGTGAAACATTCCAAACCATAGCTCAATGGCGATACAGTTCCTTTCTCTTTCTTTCTGTAGTTCCGTTTGTGGCATTGGATATCCAAATATCTATATGCCTAGTTTGAGGATCACACATTCCACAAGAGCAGTTGCTACTAAAGGTCTCACAGGTACGAAAAGTTCCAAGTTTCCATTTAGTCAAATAAAATGATATCTCGACGCATCAATTTGTTCTCCAGGCCTTGGTTGCAGTAGTGCTATTTGAAAATATCAGCAAGTTTATGATTCTATGTTTCATATATTCTTGGGTTTTCATCTTATTTGTGTCAAATGTATCTTAAATTTTTTTCTTGCTCAAAACTCATATAGCTCTTATTGTAACTTTTTAGTCGGCAGGATATAGTATGTTATAGATGTATTAATGATTGCATCAAGCAATCCTGTTGGCTTATATCTATCTTAATGGATCGGTGTTATGATGATAAGTAAGTACCATTTTCTCATATGGGTGGCTGGGTGTGGGATAACCCCTTCACTTTTCTCAAGGAAAAAAAGCAACGACAATTAAGTACCATTTTTTTGTCTCTTTCCCTCTTTTCTGATATCTTGGATAATAGTTTAGACAGATGTATATGGAGTATCTTTATCATCATCTTGTAAGCATATTAGAAACATTTGTTCTACGGAAGTGAAGATAATGAAAACCTTTTCATTTAGCTCTTTGAGAGGATACTGCGTAAATTGTAAGTTTTGTCTCACTTTTTCTTGCATGAGTAGTACGAGTCAAAAATTTAGTAGTATCTTGAAGCATGTTTGAAAGATGTTGTTAAAGAAGAATTGTCTCACTAAAAACATAGTACAGGTAGGACTACTTGCATATATATCATAGTCTGTGCTCTAGGATTATGAAATCATGGAGCACATACCAGCTCTTCTTAACCATAAGTATAGCTGAAAAGTATAGGGTTGTCACCTAGAAAGCACAGAAAATTCATATCGCATGCCATGTCCATATCAAATAAGTATCGGATACTGATAATCATCGAATACTTCTAGGATATGCATCCCATACTTATGTTTTCATGTTTCCAACTTGCCAAAATATTCAAAAAAGACTCGGGATACTTAGTAGATACACTTGAGACACTTCCCTCCTTCTAGCAGTGAAGGGAGGTGCATTACGTTCCTTTATTTAATATAGCTTAATAATAAATGAAAACTTTTGGAGTTTGTGATGTTGATATTATAATGGAGAGCATAGAATGGGCTTTATGCATTTGAATGATGACTAAATGATTAGTTCATGGAAGTTGAATCAATTATATAAAGTATAGACTATATTTTGTTTATAGCCCACTATCGTTGTTCAAATGTGTGTGTATATATATATATATATATATATATATATATATATATATATATATATATATATATATATATATATATATATATATATATATATATTATCACATCCTAATCATAATGCATGTATATTCAATATTTTCTCTATCAGTGTATTTGTGTTGTTTATGTCTGTATGCTATACCCATATCATGCCATCTTGCATGTTGATTCAAAAAGAGTTACTAGCGGCATTTGTAAGTGCCTCTATAAGCTAAAATGTTGTTGCTAATATATTTTCTAGTATTTTTTTAAGTATCGTCTTCATCAGGGGCGGCCCAATACATTTGGAGACTTAGAATTCAGTAAATGAGGCCTTTTTTTTAATAATAATTTTTTTTAATAAGTATAAAATACTTAAAAATATGGTATGGAAATAGATAGCTGTCAAGTATACTATTTCAACAAAAGCACAGAAAAGTAATTACTCAAAAAGAAGGCCCATGAAACTGATTAAATAAATGAGATAATGCTTGGCAATACTGTTTACCATGTCAAGCAAGAGCGGAATAGGAAAAGGTCATCCCATGGCACTACATAGTCAAGGTAAAGAAAAGAATTTGTCTGGAAAGGAACCTCCATAGAGGAGAAAATAGGGGCATTATGGAAAATTCACTCCATCTAATTAATAAATATCCCATCCCACGATGTCCCCTTCAAGGGAGTACCCAAGCAGCAACTGCAACATCACAGCACAGCAGCTAAGGCTGCAAATGGGTCGGGTCGATCCGTGACCCGACCCGACCCGACCCGCGTAGATCCGATCCGACCCGGATTTTAGGACCCGCGGATCCGGGTTGGATCCAAAAATTGGACCCGAATCATTTTCTGGGTCGGGTCTGGGTTTGCCGAACGGACCCGACCCGATCCGAATGGACCCAAAGAGAGAGAAAGAGAGAGGGAGAGAAGAAAAAAAAAGGAAAAGCTCGGATTCTCTCTAGATCTATTACACTGTTGAAACCTTTGGTGTCTCGGTAGCTGGGTTTTTTTTTCCTTCTGTTTTTTGGTTTTTGTTTCTTTTAACTTTTGAAGGGAGAAAGTGAGGGAACGCTGAACTGAATATGGGTCATGTGCCAGTTTCTGCAATGGAATTGGATTTTGGAAGAAGGTCTGGGATTTTCTTTGCCCTCCTGAGAGGGGAGCTGGGAGACACCAAGTTCCGTCCAATCAGTCATATAGATAAAAAATAGTGTGATATGAAATTTGGCTTGTAGACGGACTTACTTAGTTCGTCACGGGTCATCTTTTCTGACTAGAGGTCAATTGCAAGTCTTTCAAGTCATGGGTCACCCGGCACCTCATAGTTATGATATGGCCAAATTAGATTTGCCTAAAATTCTTTCCAAAAGCACAAAAAATGGATCTAATTCGAACCCGAACCCAACCCGCCTCGGACCCGGACCCGACTCGGACCCGAACCGACCCAACCCGATCTTCAACTGGGTCAGGTCTGGGTCCAAAATTAGGACCCGAACAAAAAATCGGGTCGGATCGGGGTCACTCAAGACCCGACCCAATCCGACCCATTTGCACCCCTAACAGCAGCCATTCAAACCCTCCCCCCCCCCCTCTCTCCCTCCTTTTCTCTCTCTACCACCCAGGAGGGGAGAAGAAACAGAGAGGATAAAATTAAAAGAATCTCCACCATCCAAGAAGTCCATCTCCAATCCCCCTATCTTTCTTCCTGATGGCCCAGCTGGATCAGGAGTAATGTGAGGGAAGGAAAACCAAGACCAAAACCAAAAAAGAAAAGGGATGAAAGATAAGAGTGGTTTCAGACGTGTATCAAGCCAACCAAATCCCTCTCTCTTTCTCTCCACCCAAAACAAAACTACTGTCCCCAACTTCCCAAATTGCCCCTCTGCAGGCCATGAAACTCTCCACCTCCCTTCCATCAAGGGGGAAGACTCGTAGCCAGCTCTTGTTCCCGTTTTATATGGGGCCTTTGCTTCCTTCTGGTCACGGTCAGACACAAAAAACAGAGCAAGGAAACTCCCTCTCCCCCCCCTCTCTCTCTCTCTCTCCCTCCCTCTCTCTCCCTCTCCTCTCTTTATTTCATTGCAAGTCGGTGCCTTTTTGCCTTCTCCCTTCCTTCTATCCATCTTCTCTTTGCCTCCCGGAAGCCTTCCTTTCGGCTTGGTCTTCATACAGTGTCGGTAATTTATTGCTAGCATTTTCAAGAAATATCAACAAAAAATATTTTTAGCAGCATATATAACTACCCTTAAGCTTTCAAGGACCCCACCCAAAAAGATTAGCTAAAAAATATTATTTAAATTTCTTGGCTTTCTACAAGTCTCCAAAGTCTATCTAATGCATAGTTGATATAGAACTAAACATATGTCTTTATGGGTCATCAAATAGGCTATGGGTTCAAATCCAATTACAAGTATCATAATCAAATCACATATATCATGATTAGCTTGTGGTCAACCCGTGCTACAGTATCCTCTAATCCACATGAGCCATAGTCCGAATTTGCTCTGATTCCATTTATGATGATTTAGGATCTCACCTAAAAAGCTAGCTGAAGGTGTTACTTGAGTACTTTGGTTTTGTATAAATATCCAAAGTTCACCTAGTGCATAGCCATTGTGAAGCTGAACACATGCCCGCTCGATCCTCACAGTTCAAAACCCCTCCAGGCTAGTTATTTATTTATCTACTTAATAAATTGGTTGTCATCCTGATTTTATCTTGTGCATTAACCTGCTTCTTCTTCCACATGCATGGTTCAGGTGCATGTGTGAAGGAGTGTTGGACTTGACATACATTGTTGAACCATTTCCTGATAGCTTTAAGTTTTTTGGATGAATTGGTTAGTTAATACGAGAAAACACAAGACTGGAAAGGTCGAAGAAGTAGATGAAGAGCCGGTTACCACTCATATTCTACATGTTTCTTACTAAATTTCATGCTCTCCAATACAATCCATATTGACTTATGTTAGAGCTTCAAGTGCAGAAGTTTCAGCACAGCAGTAAGCCAAAAATCTGCAACACCTTGATCATTTGCCCTTATGAAGAGCCCTCCCAACCATTCTAGCTGTATGTATGGGAATCTGACAGTATAGTTATAAAAACAATTGAAATTGATGTCCCTCATCCGTTTATCAGTATTGACAATCTACCATGAAACATCTCGTGGCCTGCACGTCTTGTTCTTTCAGAATCTGCCTATCCCAAACATTAAGAAAATATGCTTTTTGCCATTGGATCTTTAAGAAAGGTGGTTGATCTGCTTGTTTGATTATTAAGAAAAGAAATTATTAAGAAAAGAAAGGGGTGGAAACACTAGTCATGATTGAATGATAACTCAGAAACAACAATAATATTAAAAAACGTAGCATACTTGTTTGATTGCTTGATAAAAGTAACAAGCGCTATGCCATATATTATTAATTGTTTGTGCTAATAATTTGTTTGCAAGTCAGCAATCATATTTCTCTTCCTTTTTCTATTTCTCCCAGTGGCTCAGCTCTCTTCATTTCGATCTTTAATTTCCTATCTTCTAACTAGTTTCCATATTCCTCTTGATTTTTGTTTTACTTTTGACAGCATATATGGGTCATGGATTAATGAAGAAGAGCAGAAGTGCCAATATTCCAATTCCGGTATGATGCCAATTCCGTGTTCCTGTAAATCTGATAACTGCATTTGTGCATGAATTAAAACCTTCAAATCAAATGATAGGGAAATGAAGTATCAAAGAAAAGAATCAGGGAGCAGATACCTAATGTTGATCTTTCATCTTCTTCCTATGACACTGCATGGGTAGCTATGGTCCCCTTGCCAGAATTTCCGCAGTTTCCATGCTTCCCAGAGTGTCTTAATTGGATAATAAAGAATCAACATCCTGATGGCTCTTGGGGAATTCATGGTCTCCATCCCTCTCTTGTCAAGGATGCTCTCTCTTCTACATTAGCCTGTGTACCTGCACTAAAGCGATGGAATATTGGTGAAGAACATGTCAGAAGGGGTATCTTCAAAGAACACAAGATCATATGCAATTTTTTTTTGACTGCATGCGCATTAAAACAGAACATTATGCCTGAAAATGCAGGGCTCCACTTTGTTGGATCTTATTTTTCCTCTGCTATGGATGAGAAGTTGCATTCTCCTATTGGCTTTGAGATCATATTTCCTGGAATGCTTGGATATGCCATTGATATGGGTTTAGATCTTCCTATTAGCCAAAATGACATAGATGTCATGTTTCACATGAGAGATTTAGAGCTGCAAAGGTATGTGGTTCCCTTGGTTATCTATATCTTAGGATTCTCTTCATGTTTTCCAATTTTTCATAAGCAATCTTCTCATGACAAGACATGTATACTATAGCATACTATGTTCTGATTTGATTATCTCATTGTTCATCATGTCAATCTAAAATCTTGTATCTCTATAAAGACTCCATTAATATGCATATGCTATATGCATGTGTCCTATAAGTATTGAAATAATATAACTGGACAATATGTATGTATATTCACATTTGTATATTTCGTCTAATCTATTACAACAGTTTGAGTAACTAATTCTACCTGCAAGACGTTGTAATTCAAAATCACATCAAAGGAAGTCTTAGCTGTATAGATGGCTTGGTGTTGGACTTTAGCAAACAATGGATAGGTTAGAAATTGCATAACATGGAATTAGGTGTTAAGTGAGGACATTAGCAACTATAAAGGTGAAAAGATGAGGATGAAAATTGAGAGTCAATGGAAATTACTAAATATTAAGGATCTTTGGGTGGTAACTAATAAAATATTACGAAAAAATTCATCGAAGAAGAAACAACTTGGAACTATGTTCGTCCAGCGAACCAAAATAAGATAAAATTCTAATCGGAGATTTAGGTTGGGGATGATGAAATCAAATAACTTTTTAGTTTTTTGGGTACTTACTGGCAAGGTCTGCAAAACTATACCAGTACACTACCAGATTCGTACGCACCTCGTACCAAGGTAGGCTCTCAATACTTTTTCTCCTTCCAAGTCATGCTATTTCCAAATCCAAGCAATACAGGTTTGGTACCAGGCAGTAAGGGCAGTTCCAGTTGGTTCGGACCGGTACCTACAGGGTTGGTTCGATACCAAATTGCAATCGTGAGTAGTCATAAACTACTTAGTATCTCATGCTGCTTCCTGGATTTTCGTCCCAATGACTAATCATGTGGGAAAATCCAGATAACCTTTGTATAATGCATACCTTTTGACTAATTTGTTGCATCAAACGATCTTTAGAAAGTAGTAGAACATTCTACTGGAGTATCATGATAGCCTAATTTCTTATGCTATGAAACTCTCAGTATTTATAGCTCTACTTATTACTTATTTTTTTCATTTTATCATCAACATCTTTTTGACTATCATATCTTATCTCCTGTAGTTGCTAAATAGTAATATTCATGTACTTTCGTTCAGAGTGTCTGAAAACAGTTCTGAGGGTAGGAAAGCCTATCTGGCATATGTTGCTGAAGGATTGGTTAAGTCACAAGATTGGCATGAGGTTATGAAATATCAGAGAGACAATGGATCTCTGTTCAATTCACCTTCCACAACGGCTGCTGCACTGACCCATATATACGATGCTAAAGCCCTTGAGTACTTGCATTCGCTTCTACAGAAGTTTGGCAGTTCAGGTAAATGCCACTGTTTTATTATTTTGAAAACATTATATTGCTAATATTTCATACTTTTGGAAGGCTGTAACATTTTTGCTATTGATTCTGTACAGTGCCTACTTCATATCCTAGAGATATCCATACACTTCTTTGTGTGGTTGACAAAATTGAGAGGCTTGGAATCGCTCGACATTTTAGTTATGAGATAAAGAACATTTTAGACAGAATATATAGGTAGTGAGCTTAAAACATGCTCAGAAGTTAAAACATCTTATAGTACCATTCTCATTACTAATCTGACTTCAGCTATCATTCAGATGCTGGTTAAATAATGATGAAGAGATCAACGCAGACATGGCTACATGTGCCATGGCATTTCGTCTATTACGTATGAATGGATTTGATATATCGTCAGGTACTTTCTGCTTCAAGCTGTAGGGTTTTGAATTGTGGTTACCATGGTGTATCTATCTATCTTTAGTGTTGGTCTAATATGTTGACGTGTGATGCAGACGCCTTAACTCAATTTGGTGATTCAAACTTTTTCTTCAATTCAAACCAAGGGCATCTGAAAGATATGAAAACAGTTCTAGAGTTATACAAGGCATCACAAATCAAAATCTTACCGAATGAGCAGGTTCTCGATAAACTAGGTTCTTGGTCAAGTAATTTTCTGAGAGAGGCATTATCTGCCAATTCAGAGCATGGACTCCAAGTTCTTTCTCAGGAGGCAAGTTTTGATTTGAGCCTATAAAAACTCAATGTACTTGCATGTTCAGGACAGAAAATTTGTAAACATCTGGAAATAGCAATGGAAGTTTCATAACTCAAATTCTTGTCATCTCAGGTGGATTATGCACTTAAATTTCCCTTCTATGCCAACTTGGAACGCCTAGAGCACAAGAGTTATATTGAGAACTTTAAAGTTGAAAACCTTCAGGTTCTCAAAACATCATATACGTGAGTATTAACTTGTCTGGAAAGAAAATCCTGTCTTCCATTTGCACTTACGATTCATGCATTGAACCATTTATCGGGTCTTCTGGCATTGATGACAAGGATCTGTTAGAACTGGCACTGGAAGATTTCAATTTATGTCAGTCTATATACCGCAAAGAACTCCAACATATTGAGAGGTACATATTCTTTCCTCACTTTTAAGTGAAACACAAGCCTATTCCTTTTCTTAGTTCAATGTAGATAATTTTAATTGAACAGTTGGGTCAAAGAAAAGAGATTGGATCAGCTAGAATTTGCTCGGCAGAAACAGATATATTGCTATTTCACAGCTGCGGCTATGATATTCTCCCCTGAAAGTTCTGATGCTCGCATGTCTTGGGCCAAAAATACTGTGCCCATCGCCATCGATGACTTTTTTGACAATGGAGGATCTAGAGAAGAATTAGTAAATTTTATATCATTGGTTGAGAAGTATGACTTATTTTCTTTTTCAATTGGTGTTACCCTACTGGTTGCTCTAAGTTATTAGGTGTGAGGCCCAATAGTCCCACATCGGAAAGACTCGTTCTAGAGCCTAGGCATATGAGGCGGGTGTCTCCTAATCCTGCATACGCGTTTTGGGTGGAAAAAAAAATCGGGGAGGGGTGAAGGACGCTTGCGTGAAGCCCCAGAACCGGACAATATCTGGCAGGGGAGCCCCGTGTTCCCCCCTCATGTGGCCCCCACGTGGGCACTAGGTGCCTCACGTGCCTCGCAGAGACGGGGGCGTGACATTTGGTATCAGAGCCGAGGACGGCTCTTGTCCGATGGTGGGAAGGGTGTGAGGCCCAATAGTCCCACATCGGAAAGACTCTTTCTAGAGCCTGGGTATATGAGGCGGGTGTCTCCTAATCCTGCAGACGCGTTTTGGGTGGAAAACAAAATCGGGGAGGGATGAAGGACGCTTGCGTGAAGCCCCAGAACCGGACAATATCTGGCAGGGGAGCCCCGTGTTCCCCCCTCATGTGGCCCCCACGTGGGCACTAGGTGCCTCAGGTGGGATGGAAATCATGAAAAACAATTTTGCTCTGAACGAGTCAACATCTTATATTCGGCTCTCTACAGTACAATTAACGAAATCGGAGCCAAAGCATCTGCATTGCAAAAGCGTTGCGTGACCGACCAAATTGTTGAGACAGTGAGATGTGATTTCACAACACTATTTTTAGATAAGTTTATGAGCGGTGTTGCAACATTTGGCTTTATATTTGACAGTGGCTTACATTGGTGAAAGCAATGATGAAAGAGTCAGAGTGGGCAAGGACCAATACAGTGCCCACAATGGATGAATATATGGCAAATGGGTACATATCATTTGCTTTAGGACCCATAATTCTCCCGACACTCTTTTTTGTTGGACAGGAGCTTTCAGTTGATGCCATTGGTGATCCAGAATATCATAATCTAAACAAGTTAGTCGGTATCATCGGGCGTCTCCTTAATGACATGCAAAGTTTTGAGGTAACATTTTTTATTTTTTTTCTTCTACGTTCAATATGTACTTCATTGGACAAGATATTATGATCTGATTACCAGAGAGATATTGCTGCCTGGACATCATACAGAACCTTCAAAGATGACAAATCTAGGGATTCAAACTGCTTATGCTTCGTTCAGCATGTCTTCTTAACTTGCATACATGAGCATTTTCTTGTACATAATGTACTTGAGACAAGCAAGCCTTCAAGCCTGTTTCCCCTGTACTTTTTATTGGATTCATCCTTCCTAGTTATCTATTATCTCCCATCCATGTTTTAGTTCTTTGACACAGATTTCATTTTCTCAGTTCATCACACCACCTCCATTTAAAATTGTTTGGTTTTACTTTCTCAATTCCCCTGCATGCATGTGTGTGTGTGTGTGTGTACATGTGAGTGCACACATACAAATATTAAACAATAAGATGTATGCTAAATGATACCATGCATTATTCTGTTTATCATTATGATTTCCGGACATAGAAGCACATGTTTACGGTTTACCAATAGATGTCTCTGATTTTCTATTTCAAGGAGCTATTTCAGCAGGATATGCCCAGTGCCATCCAGTATACGTCTGATTTTCTATTTCAGGAGCTATGTCAAAAATGCAAAATAAAAAATGGTTCCTGTTGAAGATTATATTTGATGGATTTCTATTTATGAATAAACAAGTTTTGATCATTTAAAATATGTATTCTTTTTTTTATTAATAGCATCAGATTTTGGATGTGCATTTAATTTTACACTGTGCTGTAAAAGTGCTCATTCTAAACGTTAACGGTACTATTCTCCAAATATCAACAATAATTTCATGTATGAAGTATTCTTTTGCAAAATTAAATCTTTAAAAATTTTGGACCAAGTATCATAACATTTATGTGCAATGATACAAATTAATACTGATGATTCTTGGTTCACCCATCTTCCTGAGATTCATTGGCATCCTTCTTGCGAGGCTTTAAAAAGGATTTTGTATATACCATGGGGCTTAATTTTTTAATTTGGACTTTGTTTTGATATAGAACTTTCTTCATTAGACTATATGGCTCTTAGTATTCCATCACCAAATTCCTTGAATGTATCCAGCCTGTTTCTAGCAATAAGATCATTTAACCTAAGACATATTTACCAATTGTTTTGGATACCACTTTCACACATTAATGCCTTTCGAATCTTGTCTAATCATCTACTTCTGTAAATTCTTAGAACCTGTGGATGTCACTCATTTGTTTCAATGCCTTTCAATGTTATGGACAAACATATCTGAAAAAACATGTGTACTTACTGTTTAGTATAGGAATGACCTTGATGAAGGCGAAGTGATCGAGCAACTGTTGAAATAATGAGAAAGCAAGGAGATGAGCATAATAATGAACAAAATTCTCCGACAACACTATTTATATTTTTAGTTATAGAAAACCTCTCTCCTTATAGCCTCAATTGTTAGTTTGTCCTGCCCAATAGTTGCCACTTATGCTTCATATTACCAAATAATACCTCCTCCCTTGAAGGGCAAGATGTCTTAACAAGTTTGATGGTGTTTTTCGTTCGATAACAAGGACAACCCAAATAGCGCAGGTAAAATGGAAATAAAGTAGGATTTCCTCCTAAGAGTTAGACTAACCTCAGGCTTAATATATTAACCACTTAGTAGTTATCTAGTTCGATGTAATATATTGCTTAGGGGTGATTGTAGCCTCCCATATTAGTGGACATTAAGTTCCTTGCTATGAAGCTCTACCTATAGTTGTGGATTGATAATTTGTTTTGAAACTAATGAGTATTTTGGCAGAGGGAAGGCAAAGAAGGGAAGTTGAATAGTGTGACGCTTCGTATTGTTCATAGTCGCGGTTCCACTTCCGAAGAAGAGGCTATTAGGGAGATTCAAAGCATAATTGACTCTAGCAGAGCAGAACTACGGAGACTAGTGTTGCAGAATGAGGGAAGTGTGGTTCCAAGAGCTTGCAAGGACCTATTTGCAAGACGAGCAGAACGCTGCACCTATTTTATATGAAAAATGATGGATTCACATCACCAACGGAAATGGTTAGTGCAGTGAATGCAGTGATTTACGAACCGCTTAAAGTTGGTCACAAGTTTTCAGAGGTTAGTTGATAAAAAGATTTATTTGCCTGTATTCAAAAATGAAAAGGTACATGAACTTTTATGTAGACATATTTTTATTGATCTTCAACGGGACGTGGTGTCATGATATTATTGGTTTATTATGGCCTGATGCTGGATGATCTGAGCTTGAATATTAAATAAGTTGCAATCCACAAGTTAAGTATGCATTGCATCTTATACTTTTTAAGTATTTATGAGGACCGTATGGGCATATGTTTAGTCCTACATCGGTTATGAACAATGGGAGCGATCTAATCGCTTAAGTTTGATTCTCATTAAGTCTCGCATCAGTAAAGGCATCAGGGTTCGATCCCTGATTGTCATAAGGCAAATAATTTTATGAAGGCCATAGAAGAGCAGTTTATCCGCTCTGATACCACAATGTAAGCATATTATGCAGCGAAATAATAATAACCAAATAAATTTTTACTAACCTTTGGCAATTGTTGATTAAGCACCCTTGAGATTAAGCACCAAAACCACCTTAATTAAGCACCCACATGAGAGAGAAGGGAAAGAGAAAGAGACTTGCGAGAGAGAGAGAGAGAAGAGGAGATCCGGAGGTTCTAACCTATGCAGGACTTGAGTGATTTAGGTGATGGATTCACAGACTTATTTATTCTGCTAGGTAAGAGACCCATATCCTTATCCATAAGGTTTATCTCTAATTGTTTCCATCCATTACAAAAACTACCAGATGAGATAAACTCAATATAACCTCTTTCTTGATTGGATTTAATCAGTATTTAAACGATGTTTATCTTGATGTGGAATAAGCTTGATCAAGTGGGCCACATCAAGTCTTCTAAAATTAGGAGACGTGCTAACAATAATTTTAGCACATCAACTATAAGGAAAGAGTGATACAGCGTAAACAATGTGGCCTATTTCACAACCATCCATTAAATGGCATTTTTCTCTCTTTTTTTTATATAATGCAGGCAAATAATAATGATGACGACGACTCCTCCACGTGCAATTCATGTGCCCACATATATTTTTGCTTTCTTTTTCTCGGGGTTGCCGCTTATCAGACAGGCCGGATCCAACTGGACCGGTGTTGGCCCAGCAGAAGTGCAGAACCCTTTTAGGCTTTGGCAACAAAAAGCCCTGGTGTCGGAGAGAGAGAAGAGGAGATCCGGAGCTTCTAACTTATGCAGGACTTGAGTGTTTTAGGTGATGGATCCACAGGCTTATTTATACTGCTAGGTAAGGGATCCATATTCTTATCCATAAGATTTATCTCTAATTGCTTCCATTCATTAAAAAAAACTACTAGATAAGATAAACTCAATATAACCTCTTTCTTGATTGGATTTAATCAGTATTTAAACGACGTTTATCTTGATGTGGGATAAGCTTGATCAAGTGGGCCACATCAAGTTTTCTAAAATATGTGACCCACTTAATAAAGCTTATTCCACATTAAGATAAATCTCGGGAGTTGGACTAAAATTTTTCACCCATGAAAAAAAACTCTTTATATGTTTTACGAAAACTTTACTAAAGTTTCTCCTTTACCCAAGCCCCTTTCCCCTTTGTTTGAGAAGGGAAGAAGGGAGAGGAGGCAGCCGGCCGCCGCCTCCCCGGCAGCGGCGAGCCAGCAGCGGCTGCGATCTGCCATGACCACCATGGCCGAGGCGGGCGAAGGGGAAAAGGAGGAAGGACGGCAGCGCTCAGGCTTCCGCCGCCGTACCCTCCTCCCCTGTGGTGGCCGGAGAGCAACCGGTGGCCACAAGGGCCATGCCGCTCGCGGCCGCGCCACCATGCAAGGGCGGTCTTCTTCTTCCCGTCGGCCTATAATAAAAAAAAAGGAGAGGGATGAAGATGAAGGACGGCGGCGTTCAGGATTCCTCCGCCGTACCTTGCTCTCATGTGGTGGCCTGAGAAGCCACCGGAGGCTGCAAGGGCCACGCCGTCCGGCTAGTGGCCGCGCCAGCGTGAAAGAAGAAAGGGGCAGGGGGGGTCTTCTCCTTCCCGTCGGGTCTCCTCCCGCCCGGAGGGAGTGACACGGCGCCTCCCATGTGGCATGAGAGGCCGCCGGCGCGTTTTGGGGAGGCGGCGGCTGCCGCCGCCGTATGGGGAGAAAGGGGTGCCGGTTTGGCCCCTTCTCTTTTTTTTTTTGCTAAAAACGGTGATTCATACTATACGGGTACGAATGCACCTAGAAGAGTCTACATACAAAATGTCCCGAAATGCACCAGGCAAATCATCCTCACCAACCCATAGGGAGCTGCCTGAGTGGCTCGCAACATACGCCGCCACCCAGTCCGCCGCCCCATTGGCCTCTCGGTATACATGCACAGCTCGACATAGTACCCCCTCCCTCAGCATCAACCATATATCCCGGAGCAATGGATGAACTCCCCTATTGTTGTGAGAGCCCTTCCGGATCCAGCTGATCACCGTGGCCGAGTCTCCCTCCAAGATGATGGAGCTCGCCCGAAGAACAAATCGCGCAAATCGCAACCCCATCCAAGCCGCACGCAGCTCTGCCCCTGGAACCGAGCTGTCGAAGATCTGACAGCCTCCTGCTGCCACCATGCTGGAATCCGGGCTCCTGATGACAAACCCGGCTCCACCCCTCCTACCACCCTCCTGGACTGAGCCATCAAAATTAACCTTGAGGAAGCTCGGGGGTGGGGGCTCCCAGGTGAAAAACACCACATGAGGAGCTGCCGAAGCAGAGTGGGAGCCCTAGGTGTCCCGAACTGTCAAAGGTCCATGGTCCATGTCTGCGTAGAAGAAGTCCGCAGCCTGTGCTCGGGCCCGCTCCATCACAAACCACGGGGACAGACTGATATCACCAAAAATACGGCCGTTCCTGGCCAACCAAACCTGATAAGCTATGCATGACGCTCTGATAGCCGCAAAACGCGTCTGTGGGGATCTAGACTAGCTCCGAACCTCCTCCAGGAAGCACTCCCTCCGGCTCCAAGCGCCCGCTGGTAGTCCTGACGGTCTCCAAGTCCTCCTCGCCTAACCACACTGAAAGAGTACATGATCCACTGACTCCTCCACCTCACAGAGCGTGCACAGGGGGGAAATGCCAACACCCCGTCGGCTCAGCTCTAAACTAGTCGGCAGTCGATCCCAGGCCACCTTCCAGAGGAATAGTGCAACCCTCTGGTGTAGACCAAACCTCCATACCCAACCACAGTCCCTACCCAGCTCAGACTCCTGCAGAAAAACCCGAGCAACATCACCCACTCTGACTCTGGTCCTGCATGTAGTACTCCAGACCCTGACATCTGGACCAGCTGATCCAGGAATGGGAAGAGCCCGAACCCGCTCCGCTAAGTGCTCCCCAAATAACTGGCCCAGTCTGTCCTCGTCCGACTCCATCTCCCCTGGCACGAGGAGATCGCATACCCGGAGCCCCGCAGCCCTCTCACCTCTGATCATCGTCGGCCACAAGCTCAGTGGGAGGGCATCCACCCATGGGTCCTCCATCACATCAATAGTCCGACCGTCGCCAATCAACCATCTGGAGTGTGCCTGAGCCATAGGCAGATACCTCCCAACCTCCCGCCACATGAGGGAGCTCCTCCGACTACCCGCCACCTGGCCCGCGAAGCCTGCTCGACCATATCTCACCATCATGACCTGACTCCAGAGTCCCTGTGGCTCCAGCACAAACTGCACCGCCCGCCTCGCCAGGAGTGCCTCTCGCCTCGCCAGGAGTGACTGTACCCCCAGGCCACCCTCGCTCAAAGGCAGACAAACTCTCTTCCAGGCTACCAGATGCACCCCGTAGCCCCTCCCCAAGGAGCCCCACAGGAAGCTACGCATAAGCCGCTCAATCCCCACCAGCACCGTCTTCGGCACAACTGTGTGAGCCATAATGTAAACCGGCATGGAGCAGAGCACTGACCTGACCAGCGTCAGCCTGCCCATCATAGAAAGCGATGAGGCCCTCCAACCCTCAAGCCTACTCTGAACTCTCTGCACCAATGAGGAGCACTCTGTCACCCGCAGCCTCCTCCCAGTAATAGGGACTCCAAGATAGTCCAATGCCCCCTCCAGCTCTCGCACTCCAATATCCCCCCGATCTCCCGTCGCACCCTCCGCTCCGTGCTCGGACTAAAATGTATAGACGACTTTTGGAGATTAATCCTCTGTCCAGATGCCGCACAGTACTCAGTCAACACTCTCTGAAAGGTCCGGGCATCCCTCGCTCTCGCCCTGGCAAGCAGCAGGCAATCGTCTGCAAACAACAAATGAGAAATGGACTGGGCACCAGGGGCTGGACTATAGGCAGCCAACCCCTGGTCCTCGCAAGCTACATGTAGGCAACGAGAAAGTACATCAGAGCAAATAATGAACAGATATGGGGACAAAGGACATCCCTGGCGAAGCCCCATAGTGGCTCGAAAGAAGGGGGATGGCATACCATTGACTAAGATGGAGAAACTAGGCCCTTGCACACAGCCAAGGACCCAGTCAATCCAGATCTGATGGAATCCAAAGCTCTCCAATGCACGCCTGAGGAAGTCCCAGCGGATCCGATCATAAGCACGCTCCATATCCAGTTTCACAGCCATCAAACACCGCCTCCTAGAAGCACGCTGCAAGTCTCCCATCATCTCTTGCGCTACCAAGATATTATCCGATATACTCCGTCCCCCCACAAACGCCCCCTGCTCCATACTAATCATGCTAGGCAACAAGGCCCTCATTCTCCCAACCATGATCTTCGCTACTACCTTGTACAGAGTAGTACACAAACTAATGGGCCTATAGTGGCCCGGCTCCGCCGCATCCTGACGCTTCGGAATCAAGGTGATATAAGTGACCTGCCAGTCATCTGCCATCATCGCTCGAGAGAAGTATAACTGCACTGCCTCCACCACTGACCTCCGAATGATACTCCAATACCTCCGAAAGAAGAAGGGCGGAAATCCATCCGGACCTGGTGCCTTGTCCTCCCCCAGGGCCCAAACTGCCTCCTGCACTTCTCTATCTAACACTGGCTGGATTAATGCTGCATTTGCTGACTCCTCAACCCGGACTGCCGGCCTGGGAAGCTGATCCATCACATAGGGCCCCTCTACCTCCGTCCACCTGGATCTGAAAAACTCAAACAGAGCCTGTCTCACTGCACTGTCCTCCACCACCCGCTGGCCCGCCCCCACCCTCAACGACCGAATCATATTCCTTTGCCTTCTAATAACCGTCGATTGATGGAAGAAGCTAGTGTTCCGATCACCCTCCTTGACCCACTGGACCCTCGACTTCTGCCGCCAAATTGTCTCCTGCTGATGCAGCAAGGAATGATGTGACGCCAAATAGCGTCGTAAGTCCGCCATCTCACCCTCGTCCAGCTCCCCCTCACGATCCTCCCTCCCCTGAAGATCTGCAATCATACCCTCCACCTCCTCTAGTCTCCTGAATATGTTACCCACTACCTCGCTGTTCCATCTGCGAAGACGGCGCTTGGTGAGCTCCAATCTCCGCGACACCCTCTGCATGGCATCTCCCTGTACTGGTAAGCCCCAAGCCTCTCTAACTATTCTCCAAGATTGGGGATAAGACAACCATAATTTCTCAAAGCGAAAAGGACTATGATAACTAGAACTTGACGCTGTAGAGATCAGAAGAGGACAGTGATCTGAGGCAATCCGAGCAAGATGGCTAACCTGGTAGGAGGGGAACCGCTGAATCCAGTCCGGGGAGGCAATGGCCCTGTCAAGCCGCTCCCATACTCTCGATCGTCCAGTTTGATTGTTACACCATGTGAATCGCGGTTCGGCAAACCCAAGATCCACTAAGCCAGACACATCCAGAAACTCTCGAAACTCCCTCCTGTCCACTGAATCAGAATAGACTCTGCCTTCTCGTTTCTCAGAGGGGCCAAGGATGCAGTAAAAGTCTCCCACTACCATAGTCGGCACCCCCTGGGCCAACAAACATGTCAGCTCACCCCAGAGGACTCTCCTGGTACGGTAATCAGTACTGGCATAGACCCCACATAGGACCCATGGGGGTTCATTCGGTTCCGAGATGACCATCACAACCTGCTGCTGGCAGTTGCAAAAGACATCAATTGAGGCCACTCCACGTCTCCACAGCATCACAATACCTCCAGACAAGCCCTGAGACTCGATCACAATAGACTCCCAGTCAACAGCCAACCTCCTCAACACCCGGCGCAGCCCTTCTCCAGAAACTCGTGTTTCACAAATAAAACAAACCTCGGGGCAATGAAGTTGAACTAATCTCTTGAACGTCGTCAAGAATGAAGGCTTGGCCGCCCCCCTACAGTTCCAAGCTAGGATTTTCATTTATCAATATGGTTTAAAGATGAGGCTCGCCCCTAACTTGGGCTAACCACACTCTGTGAACCCCTTGTGTCTTCCACGGACTCCATCCCACCACCCTGAATCACCGCGCGCAGCAGGTCCACCACCATCCCGTGGGTATGAATAGGGGAGCCAGAGCCCTGACCGGAGCTGCTTGGGATGCCTCTCATCACCACCTTCGTTGATGCACCAAGGGAGGGCTCCATCGGCACAGAGAAGTCCACTTCACCCGTAGCTGACAACACCTCTGTTAGCAGACCCGTGGCTGCTCCACTCTGCACAGTTGGTGCCGACAGCCCCTCCATCGACCCAACCTCCAGGGTCATTCCTGTAGCTGGTGTCTTTTCACCGCCACCAGCCACAGCCTCCCTCGGCTGAGGAACCAATTCCACCACCACCGGCCCGGAGCTACTCAACGTAGAGGTGACCGCCGCTGGCCCCATAGCTTCTGCAACTATAGGGCCACCCTCCGTGGCCGGCCGGCTTGGGGGCCTCACCGGCGGCAAGGAGGCACTCCGGAAGTGCCTTCTTCCTTCCTCCCTTCGTCGGAGCTTCGGATCGTCGAAGGAAGACGACGATATTGACCGAGGGAGATGATCCGGTGCATTCCGTCGCGCCCCCGGGCCCCTGGACGACTTGGCCGGGCTGCGAGCCCGCTTCATTGGGCTTGGCCCCTTTCCACGGGCCAACCCAATAGCACTAGCCTGGCCCACTCTCGCCTGACCCGATCCATCCTTAGGTTTCGATGATGGGCCTGGATCCGGCCCGACCGCCTCAATTTGCCCAGGTTCTGCTCGGCCCATTAGATCAGACACCGAGTTCAACCCGGACTCCGGTCCGATTAGAGTGGACTCAGTGACCATCCCCACACCCGCCGCTTCCTTCTCTTCCTTCTCCGGCGATCTCCTCCTTGCTACCTTGGTTGGCTTTTGCCAACCATCCGTGTCCGTGGGCGACTCGGGGAGGGACTTCGCAGCTGAAGGGGACCTTGGCCCCGACCCGGAGGCCTCCTGCACCGGCGTACTGTCGACCTCCGGCACCACGGCCTGCTTCCCCTTCGGCTTGTTCCCCTTCGGCTGCCAAAGTTTTGATGTAGACAGCCACGGGCCGAAGGGCAGCCGGCTTCCCAGCCTGTCCCCCTCCTTCAACTCCGCCCCTTGATCCTGGGGGAGGGAATCTCCCTGTTCGCCGGACATCGCCGGAGTTGTGGAAGGAAACAGGCAAACACCCTCTCCATGCCCAAGCCTGGCACACCTGTAGCAGAACCCAGACAGTTTGGCCCCTTCTCTTCCCTATCGATCGGGAAGATGAAGAACCGGGTTCGGGTTTTCGGGCTTTGGAATCCGACCCGCAATCCGAATCCGGTTACAATCTAAAAAAAGGGATTAATCGGTTTTGGGTTATTGGGTTTCAAACCAAAATCCTAAAACCCCAATCCCTTCGGCCTGAACTATGCTTTTACAGTTAAACCCCTGATAGTATGTTAATTCAGATAAAGGGGCTTCAGAAATTTATATTTAAGCCCCCCAAAAAAATGGATTACATAAAGGTCCGTAAGATGTTTAATTGACCCTGACATACGTTATTTCACAAAAAGGGTCTTTTGAAACTTACATATGGTCCCCAGAAGTAAGTTTTATTACATACAGGTCCTCCAATCTATTTATTTGGTCTCTGTACTCAAGTTTTATTACAGAATAGTACACTAATAATTATGTATTGCTTTCTTATGATGAATCATGATTATTTAATTTGTTAATATTTTTATGATCAAGGGTGATACATGCATAAGACAAAGATGATTAAATTTTTGCATATTTGTGGTGACGAGTCATAGCATCCCATAAATTTTTGAATGCTTTAATTTAGTCAATAAGAGATTTTTTATCACCATCTCATAAAATTGAACACTTGCATCATACATAATAACTTGGCCCCAAAGGGAAGTTATTATACAAGGTTAATGATAGGATAAAATAATGTTATTAGTATGATATTTATGATGAAATCTTGTTGCCCAAAAGCCTTGAATTCTTTAATATCTAGTGAAATTATCCATTGAATAACGGTGTTTAAGAAAAGCTTATCAAAAGGACATACGTGCATAAGAAAGACTAGTGCTTAAGTGAGCCTAGTGCTCCACCACCGATCTGGAGTTGATCTGACTGTTATTTTTTGAATTTTTCAACTAGACATCTAAAGTTCATTAACTATCATACTTAATGCATTAGTTTTATCATAAAGGGGTAAATCATATAAAGTTATTATTTGAGATAATTAAGATGAATTATAATAAGTCATATAGGGTATTTATCTCATTAAAGCTTTATTTTGATACCATTTTAAAGAGAACGTCATGATAATTTGAGAGTAGCCACAGCATCTTAAATTATTATGACGTATAATTTTGGATCGCATTCAAAGTCGTGAGACAAAATTAAGGGACTAAATGGTATCTAATATTACAATTAAGTCTTATTATTTGGGATAATTAAAATGAATTATAATAATTCATATAAAGTATTTATTCCATTAAAGCTTTATTTTGATACCATTTTAAAAAGAATGTCATGATAATTTGAGAGTAGCTACAGCATCTTAAATTATTATGACGTATAATTTTGGATCGCTTCAGAGTCGTGGACAAAATTAAGGGACTAAATGGTATCTAATATTACAATTAAGTCTTATTGTTTGGAATAATTAAAATAAATTATAATTATTCAAATAAAGCATTTATCCCATTAAAGCTTTATTTTGATACCGTTTTTAAAGAAAACATCATGATAATTTGGGAGTAGCCACAGCATCTTAAATTATTATGACATGTAATTTTGGATCACATTCAGTATTGTAAGACAAATTAAGTGATTAAACAGTATCTAACATTGCAATCAAGTTAATAGAATAATTATTATGCCCACATGAAAATAATTATTTTATTAACTTAATTGGAATAAGCTAGTGAATTCATCACTAAAATGAGAATTTTCTATGTCCACAGATAATGAAAATTTCTTATTTTTAGTGTGTGATATTTACTAGTCTTATTAATAAAGTTTAAGTAAATTCAATGCATGTTGCAACCTTTGCCCACAGGGAGGTTTGAATTTACTTTAATTTGGGAAATGTTTCATAGCATAATATGTTCTTCGTTATGACAGTTATTCCACCTACATTTTTGAGTACTAAATCATCTCGAGTTCCATTATTGAGTGGTGATAATTATTCTTACTAGAAAGATAAAATTTTGTTGACTTTAGGGTGCATGGATCTTGATTTGGGGCTTCGTGTGGATGAACCATCCATCCCCATGGAATCAAATTCGCCAACTGATAAGGCTTCTTATGAGCGGTGGGAGCGATCTAATCACTTAAGTTTGATGCTCATTAAGTCTCATATCAGTAAGGGTGTCAGAAGTCTCATGGGTTTACATCTAATGTAAAAATCTACCCCACTCAGCTCACATTCGCATCTCATGCATATAAAGCTCATTGCAGGCAGATATCAATTAATGCTAAAAGCAATAATTAAAAGATGTAAATTTATACTGGTGATGATCATGGATCCGGTTTGGATCATATTACAAACACATGTACGTCAATCGATTAGATCGTCTTCAACTCTTGATCTGATCCTGAGCACCTTTGATTCGATCCTGATGAACACCTTAATCCATCGCCATCATTCGCTCAGATCGTGCAATGCATCTCATGCTTGTACATCTATCAATCGTTGACACACATCACATCATAGATTACAACCCAAAAATAATAATTAATATTACAACCCTTTTATGAGACATGCAGGTCCCTCAAATACATCAAATAAGATGCGCGCATGCATCTGAAAAATAAAGATTACATGACATTATAAACATCATAGGTCTTTACAATTTGATACTAAAAGGGTTCGATCCATTGATCATCACTACATGCATCTTATGCATGAAAGTTTCAGATCTGTATTTTAATTCATAATGCTATCCTCTGAAATTTAGATCATGCAATACTTGAATTTAAACATTGCAATCTCATTGCAATTCCAAAAACAATATTGCAAGATCAAAAGAAATAAAATCTGCATGCTAAAAATTTCAGCAATCTGAAATTTCAACACGCAGAAAATTTCAGCAAGCATTAAAATTAAATATCAAATCTAATTATGACTTAATCAAACTTTTAAATCTTAATCATGCTTCCAAAAACCTGGCTCTAATACTACTATTGAGTTACCCCATGCGCGATGCGACGATCGCAGCGGAAATCACGCACAGGGTTTGTTCATCTCATGAACTTGCCACAGATTGTTGAATTCAAAATTTTTTCTAGATTCAATAATCCAGAACATCTCTTTGAATCCATAAGGGGGAGAAAATTAAGACTAAAACTTGATTACAAAAACCAAAAACAAAAATCAGAAGTAAAGATCCCATCTTCATCTTTGTGTGGGTAGAAGCTCGCCGCAATCTGATGACTGTTGTATAGCTTCTCCTTGTAGCCGCACACATGTCCGGCCTTTACAAGTATCCACACGAGGATCTGAAAATCAGAGTATAGGATCTCACCGGGGTGGTAGCTCCTTGCAGAGATCTTTCCTGATTGTCGTAGAAGAAAAGAAGAAGAATAGTAACCAATCCTTGCTCCTTGAAGAAGAAACTCTTTCTTCTTCTTCAACCTTGCTTGCTTGCGATGGAAGAGAAGAAGGAAAGAAACTTTTCTTGCTACCGTGGAAGAGGAAGAAGGAGAGGAAGAGGCCTTAGGTGTGGAGGAGGAAGAACTCCAATGATCCTTCACACACCTCCCCTCCCTCCTTATACTAGGCGTTTAGGGTTTAGTCCATCCTTGGATTAATGCCAAGTGTCCATGGCGCCTTGATCAAGAGGATAAGAATTCTCTTCATGCTGCCCACCCTTGGATGCATGCCATGTGTCCCATGGTTAAATCCTAATCAAATTAGGAGGAGGGGAGGCGCCATGCATGATCCTGTGCCATGTGGACTTCGGAGTCCGCATGGTGTGAACACGACTTAAAGCATATTTATCCTACAATGCCATGTGAACTTTAGAGTCCGCATGGTGTGAACATGACTTAAGGCATATTTTCAAGAATATACCTTGATCTAATCAAGGTTGATCCAATTATGAGCCCAACTCAATTTGGGACGAACCCAATTTGATTTGGCTCATCAAATCAGCCCAATTGCAATCCAATTGTAATCAATTCCGCTCAATTCTTCTTCCTTTAATTCACTAACACTTAGTGGGTTAATTCAATCACCAATCATATTGATAATTGACACCAATTGTGATTCTAAATTACAATTACGACAATCTGACTAATCAAATCCTCTAATGTACGTGACCCTGTAGGTTCTATTCTATCTAGTACTGAGATATATTGAGATCCCTATCTCAATATCACTAAAACTCCTTTCAGTGGACTGAAACGATTTCAGTTCTACTTATCAGGGTTTACCGATCATCAGATAAATGCCCGTAAGTCTCACAATCCACCAGTGACACCTAGCAGTATGTAGTGGCAACCCAGTAGAACGAAATATATGAACCTCTAGGTGCAGTTAGCGTATGATACAGTCCCTCTATCATGGATTCCGACAGGATGAGGGTTATGGATAACTCGTCAAACCCAATTGTCTATCATATGCAAGATTTATTTGACTCTAGTTCGAAATTTGGAAAACTCCTTTTTTAAAATATCTGGCCAAGAATTTAATCGAACTTAGTCCCATAAATTACATAGGATCACTTTTAATCTATCAAGGTTGATAGATCCCATCTAGATGCACTCCTATTCCTACAGTGAACTTGCTGCAACCAATCTGTACGATAAGGATCCGAATGGCTAGGGCCTATGTGTATGTACTCGTCAAATTATAACAACCTCATAGTGAACAGCCAAGGCACTTCAGGTCAAAGGACTAATCATACTGTTGCCCAAGGTGACAAGCCAAGAGGGGGGGGGGGGGGGTGAATTGGTTTCTCTTAATTTTTACTATCTTACTTATGTCAATTGATGAGTTAGTAAAATATAACAAAGCACAATACAAACACACAAGAAGTATAGTGGTTCGGTGCTCTCCCAAGCACCTACGTCCACTCCCCAAGCGACCCTTTGAGAATTTACTATAATCCCGCGGATTACAGTTGGATTGTTTTCCGGGCTCACAATCCAAAAACCTTTACACTTTGGTTTTCCGGGATCACCAAAAACCTATGTTGGTTTTACGGGCTCACCAACGAACCTATGTTGGTTTTACGGGCTCACCAACGAAACTTTACAATTGGTTTTACGGGTTCACCAATAAACCTACTCCGTTGGTTTTGCGGGCTCACCAACAAACCTTTACAAGGTGATTAATAAAAGAAGGAAGAAAGTTTAAGCTCCTAGATGAGCAAATATAACAATTATAATCTACAAAGAAGAGTTTAGAGAATAGTTATCGCTTGATGAGACTTCTCTCTTCTTTGTCAAGAATGCTTCACTCTTCAAGGGTGGATGGAGCTCTTAATGTCTCTTGGAATCTGCTCAACCACTTTCTTTTTACTCTTGAATGAAGCACTTGGATGAAGAAGATTAGGACACTTGTCTTTCTTGTGTAATCTTTGATATTTTGCAAAAGGATATTTTCTCTGATGAATAGTGTCACTTTAAATAGTTTCCTTCATCCATTGGACAAGCCCCAATGGTTAGAATTCAAAAACTAGCCGTTACTCACTGTTGGAAGGTCAAAAAGTACTTCTGCAGAACTAGCCGTTATGCTTCTGCCCGTGTTTGGGTCGACTCAACTTTTACTTGGGTCGACCCAACTTTCACTTGGGTCGACTCAACCTTTGCTAGGGTCGACCCTCTCAGAACCACAGAACCTTGCATTTCAGCCTTCCTTCACTTAGGTCGACTCAACATCTTTTTGGGTCGACTCAAGGTTCAGTTGGGTCGACTCAACTTCCACTTGGGTCGACCCTCTCAGGATTTTCAGAGAACCTATTTTTGAATGTCATTGCCTTTGGGTCGACTCATGTTAACTTAGGGTCGACTTAAGTTTGGGTCAACTCAAGTTTCATTTGGGTCGACCCTCTCAGTGTTTCCAGAGAACTGTTTTCTTGAGGCTTGAGAGGCTTGAGGTTTGGGTCGACTCATTCTTTGCTTGGGTCGACCCAACTACTGTTCATCCATGCCATTTTTGCAGAAGTGTGCCAGATGCTTTCTTGATGTGCCGGGGTCGACTCAATCAACCTTAGGGTCGACTCAATCCACACTTTACTGCAACTTAAGGTTAGATTCATCCATATAAACAATGAAATGCATCTTTATCTTATTATACTAATGTACTGAGAGTAACAGACTTATAAATGATGTATCGAATTAACTTGTAACATACTCTTGATTATTGTATTAATCATCAAAATACCACTATCATCCTCAATCTCTCCTTTTTTGATGATTACAAAATATAGAGTATGAGCCTATTGATACTTATCTTAAAATTAGTTTTAAAAGGGCTCAAGTTGCTGAATTTCAGCTTTTCAAATTTGAGAGTGAAGTCTCCCCCTATTTCATCCAAATGTTTCCAATTTGACCTTTTGAATTACTCCCCCTTTCTTTTATATTTCATTAAAGATGAAACTTCAAAAATTTGAGATAAAGCATGAGTTTCAGATTATGTATCGAGGTGTGAAAGGTATGTGCCAAATTCTAAAATTGTATGTGCCAAATTCTGAAATTCGATTTAAATTTTAGACTTTAACATTTTCATTGTTACAAATTGCTCCCCCTTAAATGTATATGCTTTCCTATTATAATTTTCAACTTGTTTGTCAACTTATTTCTCTTTCCTTGCTCAACTTATTTCTCTTTTCTTGCTCAACTTATTTCTCTTTACTTGCTTCTCCATCTTTTTGTTATCATCAAATAGGTGCATGGGAATAGACACAATAATTAACAAACATTTCAGTTTCATTGATCAAAATGGAACATTGTAGTACAATAATGCCAAAACAAAATAAATACAATGTTCCTCAATCAAAGTTCAAAGTACATGATCAACACAAAATACATATGAGAACTAGATACATATCCTAGGCTCTAATCAGAATGCTAATATCAGCCTAGGGGGTATCTAATGGCTGTGATCTAGTCCTCATCCTTCTAGCATAAGTGGCGAGGGGAGGTCGAGCCTGATGGGACTGAGTCTGGCGTGGAGCTCGGTGAGCTGGATGACTCTGTGCCGAAATCTCTGACTCAGCTGCCTGTGGCACAGATGGTCCATGAATCTCTCTCTCTCTCCGTCGAGCTCCTATCTGCTCTCTAAGATCACTGATCTCAGCAGTCATAGTATCCAGTCTGCTCGTCAGTCCATCAGTGATAGTCCTCGCCTGAGCTGACATAAGCTCAGTCATCCTACTCCAAAACTCATCCGTATCTCCCGCAGGAATAGATGACGAAGGTCCAGCCTCTGAACGTGCTGTAGGATGATCCGTAGGCTCCTCATCCTCAGGGATGGGGTCTCCAATCTCTGGTGCATCACCCTAAATCCCAGCTCCAGCACGTACCCACTGCCCGTTCACCTTCTCATAACCCATGCGAATAAGGGATCGTGCAGTGTATGTGTCAATGAATAGTAGATGCCTAAAGATCTCTCCCTCTACAGATATATCATGCTGTCGGAAGATCAGGGTGAGTATCTTACCATAAGGCAGGGAGACTCTGGAGTTGCATATAACCTTGCTCATCTGCCTCAGTATCATAGCCGGGAGATTCAGGGGAATGCCCTGAATAATGTGCTCCATAACAACCAGATCTCGCTCAGAAATGAGATCAAATCTTCCACTCTTCGAAAATAAAATCCGACCTATGAAGTTATGCAACAACCTCATTTCAGCTAAAAGAGAGCTTGCTATTACATTTTCAGAATAATCGAAGTCTTCATTCTCAAGAATCAACTGCAAGGCTCTCAGTTTGTTTTCGGGCTTTTCTGGAGTTGCTCCTTCGCATGGGAGATGAAGCAACTCACTCAAACTCTCTTCGGAAACTCTAACCCTAACTCCTCGAACTTCAGATATAAGCCCTCCCATTCCAGTTTTGAGGAAGGCATAGAACTCACGGACTAATCCTGGATAGATCACTACATCTAGGGAGCAAAGATACTCCCATCCTTGCCTTCGGATCCATTCCCCCAAACGGAACCCTTCTTGATCCAAAAACTCGGAGTGGATCCTTCTCCCCATGGTAACCGGTCTCCCCGCAAATTTTGCAAGTTGGACCGAAGGGGAGGGAGGAGGAGGAGGCTCCACACGTGTCTCACCTTGTGGAGACACTGTAGACGGCTCTGTAGTAGACCTATCCGCACGGGTGACCCGTGAAACTCTCCCGGATCGCTTGGCTACGGCTCTCTTGGGTCCCATTTCTTCAAGATCTTGATGTAATCTACTGTTTGGAGATGATTGGGGGAGATTTGAGAGTGGAAAATAGGGTTTTCGGAAGAGGACAAAGTGAAAACAGTACCCTAGATGGCTCACGGGTCCTCCTTTTAACAGTGGGGTCCCGTCATTGGGTCGACCCTAGATTTTTCTTGGGTCGACTCAACGTTGGGTCGACCCTATTCTGGGTTGGGTCGACCCAAGTTCAGAAATTTTTCTTTCTCTCTCTTTTTTCCTTTTAAAAATTTTTCTTTCTTCCAATCCTTACAAATTCTTACTGGGACAATGATACATGAGTAAGAAATCTACAGATGACAAGTTTGACAAATATTTCATGGGTTTTTAGAAATGGGAGGAGTGTATCATGAGACTGCTTGCTCCCTTTTATATCTCCTCAATAAAAAGGATCACATATGCCTAATTCCCTCATAAGCGTGCAAAATCTATCTTCACTCAAAGGTTTTGTGAATATATCAGCTAATTTGTTGCCCAGAGATGGTCACCCAAGAGGGAGGTGAATTGGGTGTTTTAAAACTTTTTTGTCTAATTAAACAAAACACACAAGTGTATGTGCAAAAGTAAAATTAAAGTTGTAAGCACAGTCAATCGCAAATGCAAAGGTTTATAGTGGTTCGGAGCTTCCACTGCTCCTACATCCACTCCCCAAACACCTTTGGAAATTTTCCACTATAATCAGCGATTACAGTCCGGTAGTTTTTCGAGTGAACTACCCAACTCGTTGTTTTACCCCGGGCTAACAACGAACCCTACAATCCCCCAATTTAACCTAGGCTTGGGACGCCTATCCCTTATTCCAAGTCCCTTGACTGGAACAAGCACAATATTCAAGTGTTTTATAAGGATTTAAAAGCTCTTATGAAAGCAAATAGAACAATGAAGAACAACAAAATCGGAAGAACCCTCTTTGCCGTTGAAAGCGTGGGTGATGGTGGTTCTTCCGATGTGGATCACGTTGGCTTGAATGCGAGCTTTGACTGCCGAGTAGGAGTGAGTAGATGAGCACGAAATCAGATGAAGAAGACTTGAATGCACTTGATTTCTCCTCTTGAAAGCACCAACTCCCTTAAACCTCTTTCTCTTTCTTCTCTCTTGAATGATCTTATGTTTGGTTGGTGAGAAGTTGTTTAAAGCCACTTAAAAGCTCCTTTTTTATACTCCTACAAGCAATAGATCCGTTAGACACAAAAATATAGCCGTTTGAAATTCAAACAAACCTGCAAAAGTGTGTCAGTCGCGTCCCAGGCGTTCCGGAGACGTCTCCACTTGAACGAGAGATGTCTCGGCTGTATAAAAAATTCTTTTGACGATGTTGGAGTCGACTCGGCACTTTCTGGGGACGACTCGAAGAAGAACAGCTCGATTTCTTGTTTTTCTGTTTTTCTGAGAGAGTCGGCTCGGCGCTTTCTGGGGACGACTCAGGATGTTTGTGCTTTATGCGTGGGGACGACTCCGCGACGTCGGGGACGACTCCGACGTTTTCTCAACGAAAAAAACAAGTCCTCTGGAATCCCTGAGAGAGTCGACTCCACGTCCTTCGGAGACGACTCGCGCGCATCCCCTGAAATCGGCCTTTCTGCCGTCTCTGAGAGAGTCGACTCCGGAAAGCCGGGAGTCGACTCCGACCCTGCGAGACGCCTCGGCAGGTGCCGGGGACGTCTCCAGACGTGCCAGTTTCTCCTCTATGTGCCAGAGACGTCTCTGGAACAAACCGGAGACATCTCGGCTGCCCCTGATCCGTTTTCTTCATCTCAAAAAAATCTTCAATAAATCCTCGAGAAATATGGGAACATGCCTTGACAATTCTTAACAATATTCTTAGTTAAACACCTGAAATGCTCAAGTAAATTGTTAATATAAGGGGAATTATATTCTAGTGTTTTGTATTCATCAAAATCCATTAGGGGGTCAACAATCTCCCCCTTTTTGATGATGACAAAACACTGAGTATATGCAAAATTTAAAATTTAAACATATACACAATATTTGATCAGATGTACAAGTATTGTGTTTTGGTTAGAGCTAGATACAGTATGCATAATTCAATATAGTCAACTGTCAGTTCTATCCTTATGCATAAGTATTGATCTTAGTAGCTTTTTGAGCAATTTTGGCATATCATCTATCACTTTTAGATTTGAATCAAGTTAAAGTGTAAATTAATGAAATATTGATACTAACAACAATTAAAAACTAAATACTTTTGACTCCCCCTTTCTTTTCCAGAAGGATAATTGTCTTAAAGCCAATATTCTTCAATTTTATCTTTTCATTTTGTTGATTCTAATTAAACTTTCAAGTATGAGTTTAAATTTTGCATTTTGCATTCCATATTGGTTCTACTCCCCCTTTTTGTCATCAACAATGAAGGGGACAAATTTTTCTTAGGTGCCTAAAACACGATGCCTATTAGAATTCAGCATTCATATTACCATGCAATATCCAATGACTTGGGAAGGTGAAATCTACTCCCCCTTTGTTTTGAAATTCATTTCAGACCTTTTAAATGTAGTTATTACAAGTTGTGCTCCCCCTGTTTCATATGCATTGTCAAGTTGGGAAAATAGTGAAATGGTTGCACATTGTCAAGTTTGAACATTCAAGGTATGTTATGGCATTTCCATGGCACATCACATAATTAGAAACATACTCCAAGATTCAAAAAGAAGGGTTATGACATTCATATAGCATTACAATCATTTGAAGCCATTACAAGGATAAAAAGCCATTACAAGGATTGATTGCTAATACAAAAGAAAGAGTTTCATATAAGCCTAGGGTTTTACAAAAAGATGAACCCTAGATGTCTACAAAATGTGCCTCACCGGCGACCACGCTCAATAGCCCCAGCAGCAGCCTCTACAAATCTATTTATTGCATCCATTAGACTTCTAAAGTTGTCTCCCTGAGATTGATTGAGTGTTGTCACTAATGCTTCAAACTCATGGGTTGCCCTGTCAATCCTTCCTCTAAGCTGGGCAGCCACACTGCCCACATTGCCTTCAGGGCTCGTCAACTCTTGAAGACCATCCGATATGATCTTCAATTCAGCCTGTATCTCACATGATCTTCTAGTTTGGTTTGTTGCCACACTAACCAATTCTGACCCTATAGCTTCCATTTGAATTTTGATTTCTTTCAACTCTTCCAAGAGTGCTTCATGTGAGGTGCGGATGGGAGCTAACTCAGCAGAAATCACTGATCTCATTTCTTTCCTCATCTGCTGGCACATCATAGATGCTAGGGTGTGCATCTGCTCATCTGATAAGAACATCGATCCACAAGCTGGAGGAGGAGGCATGGAAGTGGATGGTCCAGCCGAGCTGGAAGGTACATCAGGAAAGGGCATAGGGCTATGTGGAGGAGAGAGGTGGACAGGCTCCTGATGATGGATCTCAGGCTCTATAGTTTGGGATTTTCTTTTACAGACCTTAACCCAAGATCCGTCTTTCTTGTGAAACTCCATCCTATGTAGTGTGCTCTCATTGTAGAAATCAGTGTTTCTCAAGGGTTTCTCTGGCTCATTTTCAGGGATAGGAACCTTAAAGTGCTTGAAGAGTAAGGTGAAGACCATTCCATATGGTATGCTAAATCTGAATACCTATGACATATTGAGATGTAGTTCAACATGAGCCTAGGGAGGTTTAGGGAAATCCCTAGCAAGATGTGGTGCATAATGGCTAAATCTCGCTCCGAAACAAAGTCGAAGCGACCGGTTTTTGGGAACAAGACCCTGTTAATTATGCTCAAGAGCAATCTCATTTCAGCATTGAGGTCTTGGGACTTAACTATGTCAAGAGGACCGCAGTCCTCTCTACCTAAAATTAGGTTTAAAGCAATCTCCCTTTGGGGATGTGAGGTCGGAGCCTCACCGTACTTGGGTATTTGTAACAAACTAGATAAAATGTCCTTATTGATTTCTACCAATGTGCCTCGGACATATCCAGTGTACCCCGAGCTCCCTAAGGCCAAATTACTAAAGATTTCTCTCATTAGGCCGGGATAGGTAGACATGTTTAGGGAACATAGGTGTTCCCAACCTTGGGCACGGAGTCTCTCTCCAATAGAGAACCCCTCACTCGCTAAAAAATGAAAGTCTATGTGCCTACCTGTTGTCACTGTGCGATTCGCACAGGAGGGAGTCACGGTTGGCGGAGCAACCGGAGGAGACGGCGCGGAGGACTCTTCCCTCCGTTCCTCGTCGTTTGCCACCCTAGGACGCCTCCCACCACTACGCCTAGCTTTCTTAGGTGCCATTGATCGGAAATCTAGGGAAATGGGGAGTGATTTTGGTTCGATTTGTGGTGGAGAGAAGATGGATGCTAGGGTTTAGGGTTTCGTTGGGGACGAAGGAAAGCAGCTCGGGATGGCTCGAGCTGTTTCGGCCTATTTAAAAAAAAAACATTCATTCTATCCCCGAGACGTCTCCGCGACTAATGCGAGACGTCTCGCCGGGGGGACGTCTCTGTGATTTGCCAGAGACGTCTCTGGCACTGAAAAATTTCAGAATGATTCCTATCTTTTCCCAATTTGTTTTATTCAACCTCAATGATCAGTTTAATTTCTTTTGGCGAATATAAAGTGAGCTTGCTTGTGATCCTTCCCCTTAATAATACATCCTATAAAAGCTTGACAATGATTTTTGAATTATCAATATTGAAATGAGGAATGTTTGACCAAATTTCGAATGCCTATGGAATAGGCTCTGAAAATATCTCTATGAAGAGTCCAAGGGAGGGTAACCATCCTCCGGAAAGTCAAACAATTCGTCATCTAACTTTGATAGATTCATGTTTTCACTTATTAGGCACTAGGTTTGCTATATGTGACCTTGAAGTGTATTATTAGTTTGAGTAGCATTCACATGTATCTCTAGAGCTTACAAAGCATTGCATATGCTTGACAAGTTAAATCATTTAAGCTATAGTGTTGAAATCAAATCATGCTTGCATTACAAATTCAATCTACTTGCTAGGATCATACAAGCACAAGGCATTCCTTAAAAAGTTGAACCTATCTTTACAAAGGGGCTTTGTAAAGATATCGGCCAATTGATTTTCAGTGCATATATACTCGATCAATACATCATTTTTCAGCACATGATTCCTTATAAAGTGATGCCTAATCTCTATGTGTTTTGATTTAGAGTGTTGTACAGGATTTTTTGTTAAATTGATTGCACTTGTTTTATCACATCTAATTGGAATGTTGTCCATTTTGATACCAAAATCTTCAAGTTGTTGCTTAATCCAAAGAACATGGGTACAACAGCTTCCGGCTGCAATGTACTAAGCCTCAGCTGTGGACAAGGTAACTGAATTCTGTTTCTTGCTAAACCAAGAAACCAAGTTTGCACCCAAGAATTGACAGGTGCCACTTGTGCTTTTTCTGTCGAGTTTGCACCCGGCAAAATCAGCATCGGAATAAGCAATTAAATTTAAATCAGATTGTTTAGAATACCATAAACCTGCATTAGATGTCCCTACTAGGTATTTGAATATTTTTTTAATAGCTTGCAAGTGTGAATTCCTTAGGACATGCTTGGTATCTAGCACACATGCAAACACTGAATAATATGTCTGGTCTACTAGCAGTAAGGTAAAGTAAAGATCCTATCATACCTCTGTACAATTTGCAGTCTACACTTTTACCTTTTTCATCTTTGTCAAGCTTGCAACTTGAGCCCATGGGTGTGCTGATTTCTTTTGCATCCTTCATCTTGAACTTCTCCAACATTTTCTTGATGTATTTGGACTGACTGATGAAGATGCCTTCCTCTGATTGTTTTATTTGTAGCCCAAGGAAGAAGTTTAGCTCGTCCATCATGCTCATTTCAAATTCTCCCTGCATAAGCTTAGCAAACTCTTGACAAAGACTATCATTAGTAGCACCAAAAATTATATCATCCGCATAAATTTGCACAAGCAATAAGTCATTCCCTTTTCTTTTAATGAAGAGTGTTTTGTCTACATTTCCTCTTTTAAACTTATTTTCAATTAGAAAATTACTTAATCTTTCATACCATGCCCTAGGGGCTTGCTTAAGTCCATACAATGCTTTATGCAATTTAAAAACATAATCTGGATGTAAGTGGTTTTCAAAACCTAGAGGTTGTTCTACATAAACTTCCTCCATTATATAACCATTTAAAAAAGCACTTTTTACATCCATTTGATAGAGTTTGAAATTCATGAAGCATGCATATGCCAAAAGTAGTCTAATAGCCTCTAACCTGGCAACAGGAGCAAAAGTTTCATCAAAATCTATGCCTTCCTCCTGATTGTAGCCTTTGGCTACTAGCCTAGCTTTGTTTCTTATTACTATTCCATCTTCATCTAGTTTATTTCTATATACCCACTTGGTGCCTATAATTGAAACATTAGGAGGTCTTTTCATTAGAGTCCAAACTTGATTTCTTTCAAATTGGTTTAGTTCCTCTTGCATAGTATTTATCCAATTTTCATCTTTTTCGGCTTCTTCTAGTGATTTAGGCTCTATCTGTGAAACGAATGCAAGATAATTACAAGTGTTTCTTAAAGAGGATCTTGTCCTTATCCCTTGTGAAGGGTCACCAAGGATTAGATCCCTTGGATGACCATGTGCATACCTCCATTCCCTAGGAAGATCTTGATTTCTCGCTGGGGGTTGATCTTCTTCATCTTGCTGAATCGTATCTTCTTTGATTTCATCCTCATGTTGTTTGTCTTCTATGGAGAATTTCTTCATTCTGTCTTCAAGTATACCTGCATCATCATCATCTTCTTTTCTAGAAGAATCTCCATTAGCTTCATCAAAAACAATATGAATGGATTCTTCAACAACGAGAGTTCTCTTGTTGAAGACCCTGTATGCTCTACTAGATGAGGAATAACCTAAGAAGATTCCCTCATCTGATTTAGCACTAAACTTACTTAGATTGTCCTTTCCATTGTTTAAAATAAAGCAGCGACAACCGAAAATATGAAAATAACTTATATTGGGCTTCTTATTTTTCAACAACTCATAAGGTGTTTTCTTTAAGATAGATCTAACTAAAGCACGGTTTAAAATATGGCAGGCAGTATTGATTGCTTCAGCCCAAAAATACTTTGGTAGATCCGATTCGCACAACATGGTACGAGCCATATCTGCTAGTATGCGATTCTTCCTTTCTACCATCCCATTTTGTTGGGGTGTCCTAGGGGCCGAAAAATTGTGATTGATACCGTTTTCTTCACAAAATTTTTTAAAATGCTGATTTTCAAACTCGGTACCATGATCACTCCTAATTGCTTTTAGTTTAAGATTAAGTTCATTCGAAATCCTATTATGAAACTTGATAAAAGCGGAAAAGGACTCATCTTTGTGGGCAAAAAATGAAATCCATGTAAAATGTGAAAAGTCATCAACAATTACAAGACCAAACTTCTTACCCCCTAGACTAGCAGTTCTAGTGGGTCCAAATAAATCCATGTGAATTAGTTCTAAGGGTTTTGATGTTGAGACTATGTTCTTAGATTTGAAAGAGCTTCTTGTTTGTTTCCCTAGTTGACATGCAGCACAAATTTTGTTCTTTTCAAAGTCTATTTTTGGTAGTCCTTTGACTAGATCTTTTGTAATCAATTTAGAAATTAAATCCATGCTAGCATGCCCTAACCTACGATGCCATAACCAGCTAGTCTCATTGACCTTGGCATCCATGGCTACAAGACATTGGCCATCCTTCATGGTGAGATCATCAAGATCTACCATGTAAACATTTCCACGCCTATGTCCCATAAGTATGATCTCATTGTCAATTGGACTACTAATTATGCATAGGAAAGATTCAAATGACACTTTAAAGCCCTTGTCACAAAATTGACTTATACTTAATAAATTATGTTTTAATCTATTAACTAACAATACATTGTCAATAAATGAGGAGGGTGATATGGAGATTTTACCAATGCCAATGATTTGACCTTTTGCATTGTCTCCAAATGTGACTACTCCTCCTTCTTTTGATTTTAAGGTTACGAAAAGGCTCTTGTCACCGGTCATATGCCTTGAGCAACCACTATCAAGATACCACATTCTCTTTTTACTCCCGGCTGCAAGGCATACCTGCAAAATAATCATATGAAGCTCTTAGGTACCCAAGTTTTCTTGGGTCCTTCTTGGTTAGTGTAGTTGGTTCCCTTAGGCACCCACATTTTGGTTGTGTTTTTACCCTTTACAAGTGTGTTCTTATTAGTTTGAATCTTTCTTTGAATGCAAGAATAAGCTTTGTGTCCACTTTTCCCACAATAAAAGCATGTAGGTTTTTCAGTTTTGACATCTTTTGCTTTTACAAAAAAGTTCTTTAGATATTTTTGTTGTTTGCTAGTTTTGTATCCTAATCCGGCTTTATTAAAAACAGCTCTTTGATTGGATAGAATAAGATTTAATTTTTTCGAGCTATGTGTAAATTTCTCCACAATTGGTTTATACTTGTGTAGCTCATCTTTAAGGTCCAAATTTTCTTTAGCTATTTCTTCCTTATCATTTTTAAGGGACTCAACATTTTGTCTAAGTGAAGTATTACTATTGAGTAGGAATTTGACTTTTAGATTTAATTCCTTAATGAGTGTTTTTGCCGTTTCATTTTCAATGCTAAGTTTTGAATTTTTATCCTTTAGGTCAATGATGCTATCATTTTCATAGCTCTCCTTTTCAATCAATAGGTTTTTAATATCATCCTTTAGTCTTTGATTGGAGGCCTTTAGTTCTTTATTTTTTACTCCTAATAAACTACAATCATTCATGAGTTCTTGGAAAGCTTCATATAATTCTTCTAAAGTAAAATCTGTAGTTGAGCTTTGACATACCTCATCGTCGTCGAATGCCATGAAACACAAGTTGGCGGTCTCTTCCTTCTCTTCCTCGGAGGAGGATGTGTCACTATCATCCCAAGTCGCTTTCAACGCCTTCTTCTTCTTCTTTCCATAGTGCTTCTTTTGTTGAGGGCATTCGGAGCGGATGTGTCCCGGTCTCTTGCAATCATAACATATGATTGGGTCTCTTTCTTTTTCTTTTTCCTTTTTCCAATCATTTCTCCCTCCAAACTTCTTTCTTGGGAAGGTCTTCTTTCTTCTTATGAATTTTTTGAACTTCCTTACTATTAAGCCCAAGTCTTCATCTTCACTTTCTTCTTCACTTTCACTGCTTTCTTCTTCACAAACACTTGAAGTAGCCTTGAGGGTGATTGTCTTCTTCTTTGGCACATCTTCTTCATGTTGCTTCATTGTGAGCTCATGCGTCATCAATGAGCCCAATAGTTCTTCAAGTGCCAAGGTGTTGAGGTCTTTGGCTTCTACGATCGCCGTGACCTTCGCTTCCCAAACTTTTGGCAAGGACCTGAGAATTTTTCTCACAAGTTCTGAGTTAGTGTAAGATTTACCCAAATTCTTTAGACCATTTATTATATCAGTGAAACGTGTGAACATGCATGAAATAGTTTCGTTGGGTTCCATCTTAAATAACTCATATTTGTGAACTAGAATGTTCATTTTAGACTCTTTGACTTGATTAGTACCCTCGTGGGTAACTTCAAGCCTTTTCCATATTTCCTTGGCGGAACTACAGGTGGAGACTCTATTAAACTCATTTACATCTAGAGCACAAAACAATGAATTCATGGCTCTAGCATTGAGTTGAACCATCTTACTATCATTCTCATCCCAATCCTCCTCAGGTTTGGGAACCTGAACGCCATTAACTATATGAGATGGTTCGTGTGGTCCTTTGATTATAATCCTCCACAAGGCATAATCTTGTGCTTAAATAAAAATTCTCATTCTAGTCTTCCAATAGGAATAATTTGTCCCATTGAAGAGTGGAGGTCTATTGGTAGCCTGCCCCTCAGCAGGAACATTGTTGAAGGGTGTTGCCATCTTGATCTTTGGCAAAGACGGTTAGGTCTTCAAGAATACACAGAGCACCTGCTCTGATACCACTTGTTGCCCAGAGATGGTCACCCAAGAGGGGGGTGAATTGGGTGTTTTAAAACCTTTTTGCCTAATTAAACAAAACACACAAGTGTATGTATAAAAGTAAAATTAAAGTTGTAAGCACAGTCAATCGCAAACGCAAAGGTTTATAGTGGTTCGGAGCTTCCACTGCTCCTACATCCACTCCCCAAACACCTTTGGAAATTTTCCACTATAATCAGCGATTACAGTCCGGTAGTTTTTTGAGTGAACTACCTAACTCGTTGTTTTACCCCGGGCTAACAACGAACCCTACAATCCCCCAATTTAACCTAGGCTTGGGACGCCTATCCCTTGTTCCAAGTCCCTTGACTGGAACAAGCATAATATTCAAGTGTTTTACAAGAATTTAAAAGCTCTTATGAAAGCAAATAGAACAATGAAGAACAACAAAACCGGAAGAACCCTCTTTGCCGTTGAAAGCGTGGGTGATGGTGGTTCTTCCGATGTGGATCACATTGGCTTGAATGCGAGCTTTGACTGCCGAGTGGGAGTGAGTAGATGAGCACGAAATCAGATGAAGAAGACTTGAATGCACTTGATTTCTCCTCTTGAAAGCACCAACTCCCTTAAACCTCTTTCTCTTTCTTCTCTCTTGAATGATCTTATGTTTGGTTGGTGAGAAGTTGTTTAAAGCCACTTAAAAGCTCCTTTTTTATACTCCTACAAGCAATAGATCCGTTAGACACAAAAATATAGCCGTTTGAAATTCAAACAAACCTGCAAAAGTGTGTCAGTCGCGTCCCAGGTGTTCCGAAGACGTCTCCGCTTGAACGAGAGACGTCTCGGCTGTATAAAAAATTCTTTTGACGATGTTGGAGTCGACTCGGCGCTTTTTGGGGACGACTCAAAGAAGAACAGCTCGATTTCTTATTTTTCTGTTTTTCTGAGAGAGTCGGCTCGGCGCTTTCTGGGGACGTCTCGGGATGTTTGTGCTTTATGCGTGGGGACGACTCCGCGACGTCGGGGACGACTCCGACGTTTTCTCAACGAAAAAAATAAGTCCTCTGGAATCCCTGAAAGAGTCGACTCCACGTCCTTCGGAGACGACTCGCGCGCATCCCCTGAAATCGGCCTTTCTGCCGTCTCTGAGAGAGTCGACTCCAGAAAGCCGGGAGTCGACTCCGACCCTGCGAGATGCCTCTGCAGGTGCCGGGGACGTCTCCAGACGTGCTAGTTTCTCCTCTACGTGCCAGAGACGTCTCTGGAACAAACTGGAGACATCTCGGCTGCCCCTGATCCGTTTTCTTCATCTCAAAAAAATCTTCAATAAATCCTCGAAAAATATGGGAACATGACTTGACAATTCTTAACAATATTCTTAGTTAAACACCTGAAATGCTCAAGTAAATTGTTAATTTAAGGGGAATTATACTCTAGTGTTTTGTATTCATCAAAATCCATTAGGGGGTCAACATAATTGTTTCTCAGTACATACATGCTCAATACATATGTTTCCATTTTGCACATGATCTCTAATAAAATGATATCTTATTTCAATGTGTTTGGCTTTAGAGTACTGAACCGGATTTTTAGTAAGGTTGATGGCACTAGTATTATCATACTTTATAGGAATGTTATCTAGTTTAACTCCATAGTCCTCTAGTTGTTGCTTAAGCCACAGTACTTGAGCACAACAACTGCCGGCAGCTATATATTCAGCTTCAGCCGTCGACAGTGCTACTGAATTCTGCTTTTTGCTAAACCATGATACTAAGTTATTTCCTAAAAATTGACATGTTCCACTAGTGCTCTTCCTATCTAATTTGCATCCAGCAAAATCAGCATCTGAGTAGGCAAGCAAATCTAGACAGGAGTCTCTTGAGTACCATAATCATATGTTTGTAGTTCCTCTTAAATATCTAAGGATTCTTTTAACAGCACTTAAATGTGACTCCTTAGGATATGATTGGTATCTAGCACATATTCCTACACTAAACACGATGTCTGGTCTACTAGCAGTAAGGTAGAGCAAGGATCCAATTAATTCTCTATAAAGCTTAATATCAATACTCTTTCCTTTCTCATCTTTGTCTAGCTTACTAGTAGGATTCATTGGAGTGCCTACTCCCTTGTGATTTTCATTCCCAAACTTCTTTAATATTTTCTTTGTATACTTAGTTTGATGAATGAACATACCTTCTTTAGTTTGTTTGATTTGTAATCCGAGAAAGAAACTTAGTTCTCCCATCAAACTCATCTCGAATTCTCCGTGCATTAAATTAGCAAACTCTTTGCAAAGATTATCATTTGTGGTACCAAAGATTATGTCATCTACATATATTTGTACCACTAGCAGATTTTCATCTTTTCTCTTGAGAAAAAGTGTTTTATCTACATTTTCTCTACTGAAGTCATTATTTAGTAGAAATTTGCTTAATCGATCATACCAAGCCCTAGGTGCTTACTTCAATCCATATAATGCCTTATGTAGTCTAAACACATGATTTGGCAATTCATGATTCTCAAAACCAGGAGGTTGCTCTACATATACTTCTTTCTCTATAAAACCGTTTAAGAATGCACTTTTTACATCCATTTGATACAATTTGAAATTCATGAAATATGCAAAAGCTAGAAGTAATCTAATAGCCTCTAATCTAGCTACGGGAGCAAATGTTTCATCAAAATCTATCCCTTCTTCTTGATTGTATCCCTTAGCTACAAGTCTAGCTTTATTTCTTATAACTACCCCATTTTCATCTAATTTATTTCTAAAGATTCATTTTGTTCCAATTACAGAGTTATGCTTTGGTCTCTCAGTTAATGTCCATGCATTACTTCTTTTGAATTGATTTAATTCTTCTTGCATAGCATTTATCCAATTGGTATCTTTTTCAGCTTCTTCATAAGTTTTAGGTTCTAACTGTGAAACAAAAGGAAGATAATCATTTAAATTTCTAAGAGAGGATCGAGTTCTTATCCCTTGAGATGGATCACCAATGATTAAGTCTTTAGGGTGTCCATATGCATACCTCCATTCTTTTGGCAAGTCTTGAGGTTGTGGTGGCACGCGATCATTTTCCTTATCTTGAATTGGCACGTCATCAAGATTTAATTTTTTAAAGTTAATAATTCCTGCATCATCATCAAGAATATTTTCTTTTCTAGCAGACTCACTATCAGACTCATCAAATATGATATTAACTGACTCTTCGACTACAAGAGTTCTTTTATTGAACACTCTGTATGCCCTGCTAGATGTGGAGTATCCTAAAAAGATACCTTCATCTGACTTGGCATCAAATTTACTTAGATCCTCCTTGCCATTGTTTAAAATGAAACATCTACATCCAAATACTCTAAGATATTTAGCGATTGGTTTCTTATTCTTCCAAAGTTCATAAGGAGTTTTCTTGGTTATAGGTCGTATTAAAACCCGATTTAGAATATGGCAAGCAGTGCTTATAGCTTCAGCCCAAAAGTACTTTGGAAGATTTGACTCGCACAACATCGTGCGTGCCATTTCTGCCAAGGTCCTATTTTTCCTTTCAACAACCCCATTTTGTTGAGGCGTTCTAGGTGCTGAAAATTGATGTGAGATACCGTTTTCATTACAAAATTCTTCAAAGTGTTGATTTTCAAATTCAGTTTCATGATCACTTCGAATTGCTATTAAGGTGAGCTTCTTTTCATTTATGATATAATTATAATATTTCAAGAATGCTGAAAATGCTTTATTCTTATGTGCCAAAAATGAAACCCATGTATATCTTGAAAAATCATCTACTATAACTAGTCTATACTTCTTCCCTCCTAGACTCGCAGTTCTAGTGGGTCCAAATAGATCCATATGTATGAGTTCAAAAGGTCTAGTTGTTGATACTATATTCTTTGATTTGAAGGATGATTTTGTTTGTTTTCCTAATGAGCATGGTCCACAAATTTTGTCCTTTTCAAAGATCAATTTTGGCACATCTTTTATTAATTCCTTCTTGACTAGTTTTGATATTAATTCTATACTAGCATGTCCTAGTCTTCGATGCCAAAGCCAACTTGTTTCATTTTTCTTTTCTTCATTAGTAATTAAACATAATCCATTTTTCTTGCCTAATTTATGAAGATCTACCATGCAAATATTTCTTTGCCTTTGTCCTATAAGTACAATGTTATTATCTTTAGGATTTGTGATTATGCATACTGATGCTTCAAATGTGACTTTAAACCCTTATCACAAAATTGACTTATGCTAAGTAGGTTATGTTTCAAACCATTAACTAATAAGACATTTTCTATGAAGGTAGATGGAGTAATGAAAATTTTACCCTTTCCAATGATATACCCTTTTCCATTGTCTCCATAGGTTACTACTCCACCCTTCTTAGATTCCAAGGTGACAAATTGGTCTACGTCACCGGTCATGTGTCTTGAACAGCCGCTATCTAGATATCATCGTTTATCCACTTTATTAGCTGCAAGACACCCCTGCAATCAAGATCAAGAATGAGCTTTAGGTACCCAAACTATGTTGGGTCCTTTAGGGTTAGTACTTGATGTTCCTTTTGGAACCCAAACTTTCTTGAATTTAAGCTTATAATTATTACTCAATTTGTTTTGGCTGGACTTTCTATAGTTACATTCATATGCTTTATGTCCTAATTTATTGCAACAATGACAAGTAATATTTTCGTTTTTAGCTTTTACAAATATATTCTTTAAGTATTTTTGTTTCCTATTTGTTTTATATCCTAATCCAGCCTTATCATATACAGCTTTTTGACTATCAAGAATCATATTTAATTTGATTGAGCTAAGAGTAAATTTGTCTACTAAGGATTTATATTTTTCAGCATCTTCTTTTAACTTGACATTTTCAGCAATTAGATTCTTGGTTTCATTTGTGAGTCTCCTACTTAATGTTTCACAGTTATGAGATAGTTTCAGCTTATCTTTGATAAGAGATTGATTTTCTTCTTTTAGAACTCTATTTTTATTGATTAGTTTTTTGTGTTCTTCCATGAGTTCGAAAAATATATCATGTAATTCATCAACAGTAAAATCACATTCAAGTTCAGAATCTACCTCATCGTCATTGGCCATATGACATATTTGGGCCGTCTCTTGATGATCTTTCTCTTCCGAACTTGACTCCTCACTTTCACTCCATTCAGCCATGAAGTTCTTCTTTTTAAGTTTTCTTGCCATTCAATTCCGGGCAATCTATCTTATAATGCCCGGGCTTGTTACACTCATAACAAATAGATGTTTCCTTTTCCTTTTCTTTGTCCTTACCCTTTTCTTTGCTTGAGCTACCTTTGAAGAAGGGTTTCTTTTTATGAAATCTCTTCTTACCTCTCATAAATTTTCTGAATTTTCTTCCAAGCATAGCCATTCCTTCTTCATCAAATTCATCATCATCATCAGATTCTTCCGACTCAGTTTCTTATTTTGGAGTGATAGACTTTAGGGCAATGGTCTTTCTTCTCTTGACCTCATCTTCTGAGTTTTGCCTCATGGTCAACAAATGGGTCATGAGTGATCCTAGAAGTTCCTCTAATTACAGTGTATTGAGGTCCTTTGCTTCCTGAATTGCTGTTACCTTGGCCTCCCAAACTCTTGGTAGAGACCTGAGAATTTTTCGCACCAATTCAGAGTTAGTATAAGACTTTTCTAAACTCTTTAGCCCATTTATGATTTCAGTAAAACGAGTAAACATATCAGTTATGGACTCAGTGGATTCCATTTTAAACAATTCATACTTATGTACTAATATGTTTATTTTTGACTCCTTAACTTGATTAGTTCCTTCATGTGTGACCTCAAGTTTATCCCAAATTTCTTTTGCAGAGATGCATGTAGATATTCTATTGAATTCACTTACATCTGGTGAACAGTAAAGTACATTAATCGCTTTAGCATTTAATTGTGCTAGTCTTCTATCACTTTCATTCCAATTCATTTCTGGTTTGGGTATGATAGTGCCCTCTATACTAATTGTGGGTGTGTGAGGTCCTCTAGTTATAATATTCCACAATTCATAGTCTAGAGCTTGAATGAATATCCTCATCCTAGCTTTCCAGTATGTGTAATTTGTGCCATTAAATAGAGGAGGTCAATTTGTGGATTGCCCCTCACTCATAGAACATCCCACTTGGGTTGTCATGATCTTTCACTCTTGATTGTGAGATCAACAAATACTATAGAAGCACCTTGCTCTGATACCACTTGTTGCCCAAGGTGACAAGCCAAGAGGGGGGGGGGGTGAATTGGTTTCTCTTAATTTTTACTATCTTACTTATGTCAATTGATGAGTTAGTGAAATATAACAAAGCACAATACAAACACACAAGAAGTATAGTGGTTCGGTGCTCTTCCAAGCACCTACGTCCACTCCCCAAGCGACTCCTTGGGAATTTACTATAATCCCGCGGATTACAGTTGGATTGTTTTCTGGGCTTACAATCCAAAAACCTTTACACTTTGGTTTTTCGGGATCACCAAAAATCTATGTTGGTTTTACGGGCTCACCAATGAACCTATGTTGGTTTTACGGGCTCACCAACGAATCTTTACAATTGGTTTTACGGGTTCACCAATAAACCTACTCCGTTGGTTTTGCGGGCTCACCAACAAACCTTTACAAGGTGATTAATAAAAGAAGGAAGAAAGTTGAAGCTCCTAGATGAGCAAATATAACAATTATAATCTACAAAGAAGAGTTTAGAGAATAGTTATCGCTTGATGAAACTTCTCTCTTCTTTGTCAAGAATGCTTCACTCTTCAAGGATGGATGGAGCTCTTAATATCTCTTGGAATCTGCTCAACCACTTTCTTTTCACTCTTGAATGAAGCACTTGGATGAAGAAGATTAGGGCACTTGTCTTTCTTGTGTAATCTTTGATATTTTGCAAAAGTATATTTTCTCTAATGAATAGTGTCACTTTAAATAGTTTCCTTCATCCATTGGACAAGCCCCAATGGTTAGAATTCAAAAACTAGCCGTTACTCACTGTTGGAAGGTCAAAAAGTACTTCTGCAGAACTAACCGTTATGCTTCTGCCCGTGCTTGGGTCGACTCAACTTTTACTGGGGTCGACCCAACTTTCACTTGGGTCGACTCAACCTTTGCTAGGGTCGACCCTCTCAGAACCACAGAACCTTGCATTTCAGCCTTCCTTTACTTGGGTCGACTTAACATCTTTTTGGGTCGACTCAAGGTTCAGTTGGGTCGACTCAACTTCCACTTGGGTCGACCCTCTCAGGGTTTCCAGAGAACCTATTTTTGAATGTCATTGCCTTTGGGTCGACTCATGTTAACTTAGGGTCGACTCAAGTTTGGGTCGACTCAAGTTTCATTTGGGTCGACCCTCTCAGTGTTTCCAGAGAACTATTTTCTTGAGGCTTGAGAGGCTTGAGGTTTGGGTCGACTCATTCTTTGCTTGGGTCGACCCAACTACTGTTCATCCATGCCATTTTTGCAGAAGTGTGCCAGATGCTTTCTTGATGTGCCGGGGTCGACTCAATCAACCTTGGGGTCGACTCAATCCACACTTTGCTGCAACTTAAGATTAGATTCATCCATATAAACAATGAAATGCATCTTTATCTTATTATACTAATGTACTGAGAGTAACAGACTTATAAATGATGTATCGAATTAACTTGTAATATACTCTTGATTATTGTATTAATCATCAAAATACCACTATCATCCTCACATACAACTGCAGTATAAGGATGTCACTGATGAGTGGATAAACTTCCATGTGACTACTTGCTTTGGTCACGCTCAGTATCCTTGTTCTCTAACAAGCACTTGCACAATCACTCCAGTGTCCCCACACTGTAGACTCGAGACTCATCCATCTAACTAGGTGATCTGTGCACTAATCTCGGTGGATCGATCACCATCCTCGTGATGATCCATCGATTAGGAGTATTTAGAAATTAATCACTAATGACACATGACCCAAATTCTCAACTCTTGAGAATATGTGTCATTATTTTATTAATTTTTTGGACGATTCATGGACACATACAAACATGAATGAAAATAATGCCCAATCTTGTTAATCAATAATAAGGGTTTTATATCCCAGATTATAAATATGTGTCAGCCACATTGGCTTCTAGGACATACTAATCAAGAGAAGGGGGTGAACTTTATAACCTAGTAAGAATTCCTACACATCCATACCAATACAATAATAATATAAAATTGAAAATCACAAGAAAGTGATGCACATATCATGAAATCATAGATCGGTATCAAAAGGCTCAAATAATCAATATAAGTATGTACATCAAACATCAATAAAAGTCTAGCCACACAAGAATAATATTACATATGATAGCTCATAAATCATCATTACTGTTTTCAATGCTTTTTCTTTCAACTTGATTTGGATCAATTATCTTTCCGACTTTAGGCCAAATCTTGGTCACGTTTCCAGCCCGTGATAGGGCAAACTAGTAGTGTCACACTTAGAGCCTGTGACGGGCAAACCAATAGTATCACACTTAGAACTTGTGACAAGCAAACCAATATTGTCACACTTAGAGCCTGTGATGGGCAAACCAATAGTGTCATACTTAGAGCTTGTGATGGGCAAACCAATATTGTCACACCTAGAGCCTATGATGAAAAACCAATATTGTCACACTTAGAGCCTATGATGGAAAAACCAATATTGTCACACTCAGAGCCTGTGACAGAAAAACTAATAGTAATGAGACGGCCCAAAGCTAATGTTTATTTAATTAATTTCACATGCACACTTCAATCCCTTTTATTAATTTTTAGCTTTAGATTAACCCTAGTCACGTTTCCAACCCATGACGAGCAACTAAAAAATATCAAGGTTAGTCTATAGCACCACATCCATAAATCCAATTATGCAGATGTAGGTTATGCACATGTATGTATCCATCATGATACCAACCACAAGCAAATACGATCAAAATATAATTTAATATAAAATTATTCTTGCTTCTTACTTATCTGGATCATAGAACATCATACATAAATAGGTGCATAAATATTTATATCATGTAGGATTGGCGTACAAGGATTCTTACACTTTGTTGAAAAGCTCAGACAGACTAATCACTCGCCCTTACGGCGATCTATGAACCGGGATACGTAAAACCCCGCTCAACATCCTCTCATCCAACAGATTGTTCCCCTATAGAACCAAATCATCATTAAAAATTATCCAAGATATATGATAACCCAGAACCCTCAAAACAATGATCTCTCTGGATCTAAGTTTAGAGAGAGAGAACCCCAACTAGAGAGAGAAGAGAGAAGGATAAGAAAAGAGGAGAGAACCAAGTGGCTCTCCCTCTCTTTCTCTCTCTTTCTTTCTATCTTCTCCCCGTGGGCAAGCTCGGCGGCAGTAACCGCTCGTGGTGCCGGCCACGTGCCACGCCCGGCGACGACTGGCCACATGCCATGCCCGGCGATGTTGGCCAAACGAAAGGAGGAAAAAACCGAACAAAGGTTTGGTTTCCCCATCAATCCGGTGGCTTACTGGTCGTATTCCCAGAGAAATAATGGCCTAAAGACAAAGGAGAAGGAGGAGAGGGTGCTCACCTTGCCTCCGGCGAGCTTCTCAGACAAGCCCGATAGCGAACAACCCAAGCTTCTCATGGATCGCCTAGAACTCCAAATCTCTCTCTTCTTTCCCTAGGAAGAGAGGGAGGAGGTCTTTTATGGATGAGGATTGGCCCAAATATAGTAGGATTTGATCACCCTAAATCTCTCCTTTCGGTGGATTTGGGAGGAGGAAAAAGAGTTTGAAATAGGAGAGGGAGAAGACTCCAATCGAGAGTCTCCCTCCCCCCTTTTCATGTGTTGGGCCAGCGCCCTTGCTTAGAGGCCAGCCCAAGCCCAATATGTGGGCCTTTACATTCTCCCCCCATAAAAAAAAATCGTCCTCGAAATTGACATACCTGAGGTTTCAAAAAGCTACGGATACTTGACCTTCATCTCTTCGTCGAGCTTCCAAGTAACCTCTCTTTCTGTATGATTGTTCCATTGTACCTTCACAAAAGGAATGGTTTGATGTCGTAGTACCTGATTTTTTCTGTCCACAATTTGTATTGGGAACTCCTCATAGGTCAAATCCTCATGAAGATGTAATGGCTCATATGCTACCACATGACTCGGGTCTGGAACGTATTTCCTCAATATTGACATATGAAATACATTGTGCACACTGGATAAAGCCGGTGGTAAAGCTAGTCGGTATGCCACCTGTCGAGAATCTCAAACGGACCAATACCTAGGGCTCAATTTACCATGAATTCCAAATCTTATGAAGCCTTTAGCGGGTGACACTCTCAAGAAAACATGATCTCTAATTTGAAATTCTAGTTCTCTCTTTCTATTATTAGCATAACTCTTTTGGCGACTCTAAGTTCTACGAAGTCGTTCTTTGATCACTTGCACCTTATCTATGGTTTGTTGCACTATCTCTGGGCCTAATAATTTTCTCTCACCCACGTCATCCCAACAAATAGGAGATCGGCACTTCTAGCCATACAACTCCTCAAAAGGCGCTATTTGTATACTTGCTTGATAGCTATTATTGTAAGCAAACTCTATTAGTGACAAGTGACTATCCCAAGCTCCTCCTAGATCCATGACACAGGCTCCCAGCATGTCTTCCAAAATCTGGATGGTCCTTTCTGACTGTCCATCGGTTTGGGGGTGGAAAGTTGTGCTGAAGCTCAATTTGGTTTTAAGAACTTTATGAAGACTCTTCCAGAACTGTGATACAAATCTACTGTCTGTATCTGACACAATGGTAACTAGGACCCCATGCAACCTCACAATCTGCTCCATATATAAACCTGCCAATCTCTCTAAGGAGAAACCAACTCTGAATGACAAAAAGTGTGCTAATTTAGTTAACCGGTCAACAATTACTAGCCGAGCAGCCAACCAACCGAGGTGAGCAACTTCGGTCCTGATTGGAGAGGAGCCATCAAATGAGGAGAACAATCAATACGTATCGACAAGGACTAATAGTCCTAACAACCGACAGCTTTGGCAGCCCACAACCATGGCAGCACCATGGCCTGTGCCCCACCAGCGCTACTGGCTGCCTATGCGAATTGGCTCTCATGTTACGGCCGTACTACCAGTCACTACCTAGCTATCATTGCATGCCATGTCACGTCAGGTAACGACAAAGTGAGCTTCCCTATATAAAGGGATAACCCGAGGGACTTTAGGTACACGATATATAACACATACGATAATATTCGCAGAGTCACGCTCTGCTGAATCCATATGATTGCCTCATTTTTCTAATTTTGCCATTAGAGGGTTCTCCGCTAGAAACTCTCCGGCAAGCGGACTTCCTGCAGGCCACTAGCGGAGTAGACTCGCATCCGACGTGTCAACCAGCATGCTCAAATTGCCTCCAGCCGATCTCAGGATCGTTCGGCTTGTGCTCCCACCTCGGTCCGCATTTGACGACAACAAGAAGTAGTGGCAAGAATGGCATCGGTATGCTGTGATTGAAAAATGCCAAATTTGATCTCCTCGGATATCAACTCATAAACTGCATTATCTAATATAGGTGGAGGACTGCAATGCAGGAGGGTAGAGTGGACTCCTTGGTAAGTGCTGAATAATTTATAATTTAGTTATCTTTTCATAGCACTTATCAATGTTCTTAAACTGATAAATACATATTTTACCATGAAATTGAATAATCATTGAAATAAATTTAAAATATGGTAAGAAGTAAATAATTTTTTTCTTAAACCAGACCTTGAACTTGTCTCTCTCTTGGTTGCGATCTTTCATGAAAACTACAGAAAAACATATAAGGAGGAGATTGTGCTGACCCGGTTCGGTAACCTGATGGAGTTGTAATCAAGCTAAGGTTATAATTAAATGGGTTTTGGTCCTGATTAGATTGAAAGTTATAATTAATTATTTTTGTATGAAAAAAAGGTTTGAGTAACCCATTTTATTAAGTCACAGTCTTGTTTTTAGTCTTGTTTATTTTATCTGATCGAGTTCGGTCTGAAGCAGTTTAGCAAGAATTAAATTTAAATAACATTGGCCTCGAGAACAAGTTCAAGCAAATCAACGATCATGACCCACCTCAAATCCAAAACCAATTCTCAACCAAATCCATTCTTTTCCCGCGACCACTGTCCGTGGCTCCCTCAAGCAATCCAACGGTTCAAAAATTTCCATCTCCGCATCACGTTTCCAAACTAAGCAAAACAGGGGAGACCTTTATTTTAAATCCATATATGCCCATTTTCACGACAAAATAGAGCAAAAAAAAGAACTTTTCCTGAAATTACTGAAATCACTGTTCATATGAACAGTGTTCCGAAATGACACTATTCATATGAACAGTATTCCGTGAAAACACTGTTCATATGAACAGTGTTACGGAAAACAAACTCATTTCACTGTTCATCTTCTTCCTCCCACAGTGCATCATGGCCGTCCACGGCGTCCTCCCATCGATCCTCCGATCAGCCCCTCCCAGCAATCGAGATTCACGTCTTCCGCATCCAAGCACATACGGCATCGTCTTCATCCTCGGGTATTCCGCCATCAGCTGGTGCATCCAGCGACCACTCCTCCGCGATCCCAGCCGTCTGCATTCAATGAGCCATTCCAGCCGCAGCCAACATTTCCGGATCCCTTCCACGCTCCAAGCTTCATGCATCCGTTCTAAGCTGTGTCGCATCCTCCTCTTCCGGATTAGTCTCCTTCCCAACAGCCGGTAACCCAGCTCCTTCCAGATCGGCATCCGTCTCTAGCTCCGTCCCCGTCTTCTCCGAGATCTAGACATTCTGCATCAGCCTCCCATCGATCCTGCGGCCTTCTCATCTTCTTCCGTCCGCACGTCAACCTCCCATCGATCCAGCGGCCAGCTCCATTGATCCGGCCATCTACAATCAATCCGGCGCTCCACGGATCACGCCTTCCTCCCAAGATCTAGCCATTCTTCCACGGATTGACACCCTTCATCCTCTTCGTCTGCGATCTGTCCTCCAGCATCACGCCCCGAAATCAGTAGCCCGTTATCTCTTCTCCCTTCCCGAATGAGCACCCCGGACAACTATATAAGGAGGAGGGTGGCCATCGGCTGAAGGAGAGGGCCGAGAGAAAGCCAAGAACAGGGGAGACTCTGTTCTTGGGAAGAAGAATAAAAAAAGGAGGGGGGAGAGAATACTTTGGGATATTTTGGGAAGAGAGGGAGCGGAAGATTTTCATATGAAGATGGGAGGTCGTCCGGAAGCCATGCGCAGCTAAACATCTAGTCTAGGGCTGGATGAAGCCCTAGCAATGTATCAGGGCATTTTAGTTCCTACTCTTTTAATCTTTTTGGAGTTTGTTTAAATTCTCATTCTCAATAAAAAAAATTTTTTATGATGTTTAAACCTTGAGCATGCCATTTACTATTCATGTTTGCTAAAGTAGTCTAAGATGATTCATGCCTAGGAAGATGAGGTGTGCTGTACCCTAGATTAGCATACTTAGGTAGACACTTCATGCTATACCGAAGATGGATCTTCCTAAAACTCTTTATATTTTTATTTTAAAAGACTTGTAGCCAATTTGCATGCCTCTCCAAAATATAAAAATTAAGAACACAGTCCCTAATGCAATGTTACGCGGTGGATTTCAAACCCAGATCCATCTACTCTGATAAATTTCAATTCATACTCATAGATTAATTCCGTATAATTAAGTTAGCAAACTCTTCTTTTTGATTTATTATTAAAGAAAAAATAACTTGTCTCCAATCCCTGTGGACCGACACCTATAATCACTATCCTACAGGATACGTGCTATTGTGTGGTTTATTTTTGAAGTTGAAATAAACGATCAATTTTTGGCGCCGTTGCCGGGGATTGCTAGCATAGTTATTTTTTCTTTCATTAAAAAAAAACTTTCAATATATATATATATATATATATATATATCTAAAATAAAATAAAAATTATTTTCTATTATTGCTACTTTTCTTATCTCCTTTTTCTCTCTTACTAATTTTTCTTTTAGTATTATTTGATTAGAAATCGAAGAAAAAAATCTGGGACGCTCAAAAAGAGAACTGCTGGAAAAGAAATACTACAAAATTTTTTAAATTACTGGAAAAATTCTCTTTGGTAATCTCTAAACCTTTCTTGTTTAAATCGATTTCCAATTAGCGTGAAATTTTGTGGTGATTGTTTGATTAATTTCAGCAAAAGTGTGAATGCATGCTTGATACACATACATCAATTAACCCGCACTTAGTAAGGGCAATCACCCCAACAAGATAAGAGCCGGATTTCATCACCAGACTCTTGCCCAACTTAGGTAAACTCAATCTCACATAGTGTCAGCTTAATTAAAATCAATTAGACGTTGGCTCTTAGGAACATTCGAGCTCAATAGGACGAAGATCACAGAAAGTTGCACCAATTTCGCTATGTGGCTCAGTTGATGTCTATGCAAGCTTTGTCTCTATAAGGGAGACAGTTCATCTGTTCGAGGCAAGTGATTTTTAAGTGGGATCTTTGCGAACGCATCGTGACCCCTCCACATACCTGGGAGCTTACCTGGTCAACTCGGTTTATTAGACCGGATTGGAGGCTTAGGTGCCCTCTTCAAACCAGTTAGGAGCTGTCTAGTGATTTTAGGGCAAATACAAGGATTGATGTGTTTTTCTTTTATTGCATGCTTGACTGATCAAGTACTAGTGTATGCAAGGGAGTTGTTCTAGAGTACGTGACCTATTACCTTTTGACCCTGAAATAGAACGGACCCTTAGGAATATTCGAGCTAAGATCAGAACATTAGAATCATCCCCACCTCCTGAGATGGCTGAAGAACAACCCAAACTCCTGAGGGAGTACTTTACTCCCACCATTTATGCTTCCCCATCTTGCATTCGATTACCCGAAGTAGCAGCAGTACAATATGAAATAAAGTCTAGTGTGATCCAAATGCTCCCATCTTTTTATGGGCTCACCAACGAAGATCCATATAAACACTTAGATGAATTTCTTGAGATTTGCATTACTGTCAAGATTCAGAACTTCACTGATGATGCTCTGAAACTTAGATTATTCCCCTTCTCCCTTAAAGATAGAGCCAAGCAATGGCTGAATTCTTTAGAAGCCAATTCGATTCGTTCCTGGGATCAAATGCAACAAGAATTCCTTAAAAAATACTTTTTCATAGGAAGAACGAACCAGTTTAGACGTGCCATCACGAGCTTCTCCCAAACTGAGGAAGAATAATTTCATGAAACTTGGAAGATATTTTGGGACCTAATCCGTAAATGCCCACATCATCAAATACCTAAATGGTAGCTAGTGCAATGTTTCTATAACGGATTGACTGAACGAAACTGTCAGATGATCGATGCTGCATGCACTACCAGAAAACAAGCGTATTGTGACGGAAAACTAGTGACGGCCCGTTATCAGTCACTATTTGTCACGGATTAGTGACAGACCGGTTACAGAATACGCGGATAGGGTGGACGCCAAAATTTAGTGACCACCGTAGTGACGGGGTATCTGTCACAAAACTGATAACCAAAATTACAACCAAACAGTGACAAATTTAGCCGTCACAAAAATCGTAACCCAAGTGTTTATAAATTTTTAAAAAATTATTTTTGACAGTGACGGATTATTGACAGAAATTTCCGTCACCAAATTTAATTTTTAATTCTAAAATATTAAAAAAAATTATTTTTGAATAATTATAATTAAAAAAAAAGTAAAAAGAGGGAATCCAAAATCAAACCCACTGCCCCGCCCAAATCCTTTCAATAGCCCAAATCCCAGTTGGAAAAACCCTTTTGCCTCCAAAAAAAAAAAAAGAAAACCCAACTCCAAGGAAAGATCACCGCTTCTTTTTCTTTTTGCCTCCAGAAAAAAAAATAAAACCCACTGCCCCGTGCCCTAATATTCCCCGCTCCAAGGAAAGATCACCGCTTCTTAATATTTTCCGATCCAAGGAAAGAAAGATCACCGCTTCCTGATATTCCCCGCTCTTCCTCCCCGCTGCCGTCCGAAGCAAAGATCGCCTCTTCTTGTCTTCCAATCTCTGTAAGTTTTTTTTTTATCTGTTTGATATCTCCGTATAGGTTTAAATCTATTCCTATTTCATTTCTTCACCGGCTTTTGCTTCGTCCAGCACAATAGGAGATTTCTTTTAATGCCCTAGATCTGAGCATCATTCCTTTCTTTTCTGGTTTTCTTGGATGCTTTGATCTGAGCACGCGACAAGGTAATCCAACGAGGGAGAGAGGGAGGGAGAGAGAGGGGGTGAGGGAGAGAGAGAGGGGGGAGAGAGAGAGAGAGAGAGAGAGAGAGGCGAAGGAGAGGGAGGGAGGGAGAGAGGTTTCTTGCCTCTTTTCTGTCTGTGACCAAAGGAAAGCAAAGGCCCCATATAAAATGGGAACATGAGCTGGCTACGAGTCTTTCCCCTTGATGGAAGGGAGGTGGAGAGTTTCCTGGCCTGCCGAGAGGCAATTTGGGAAGTTGGGGACAGTAGTTTTGTTTTGGGGGAGAAAGATAGAGGAGGGATTTGGTTGGCTGCAAGAGAAAAGGAGGGAGGGGGTTGAATGGCTGCTGTGCTGTGATGTTGCAGGTGCTGCTTGGGTACTCGCTCGAAGGAGAAATGGTGGGATGGGACTTTTATTAACTAGATGGTGTGAAATTCTCATAATGCCCCTACTTTCTCTCGTAGAGAGGTCCCTTTCCGGCCAAATTCTTTTCTTTAGCTTTACCATGAAGTGCCATGGGATAACCTTTTCCTATTGTGCTCTTGCTTGACATGGTAAACAGTATTGCCGCATTATCTCAATTATCTAATCAGTTTTATGGGCCCTTCTTTTAGAGTGATTACTTTTCTATGCTTTCATTTAAGAATTATATTAAACTGAAGAGGTTTATTGTCTATCTTTGTTAGGTTCATGCACATCTTTGCTGAAATAGTGTACTCTATTTTCATATCATTTTATATCATCTTTGCTGAAGAGGCTTATTGTCTATCTTTGTTAGGTTCACTTTCTTCTTGATTGTCATTTGATTTTTAGAGGAACTATGCCATTTGATCGTAATTGGATGTACCACCGACTTTGTGAAAATGGTTACATAAGAGCTGAGTTCTGTGATGGAGTTAAAGGGTTCCTTGAGTTTGCATTTACTCAGTTAGAGTATTGTAGTGGGGATAAGATTAGATGCCCTTGTATAAGATGTGACAACCAGAAATTCCTTGACCGTGATACGATCAATATTCATCTATTGAGAAAGGGGTTTACACTGGGGTATTCAACATGGTTTGCACATGGGGAGTTTCTTGGGGAAGTTCCTCCTGTAAGTACAAGTGCAGCAGAAGCATCCAGATCAATGGATGTTGGTTATGAATATGGTGAGCAATATAGAACCATGGTGATGGAAGTTATGGGTCCAGAAGAGGAACTTCATTTGGGGAGTGCACCTGAAGCTAATCATGAGGAAGAGCCAAACAAGGATGCTGCAGATTTCTATTCTTTGTTGAAAGATGCAGAAGTACCTTTGTGGGAAGGGTGTAAAAAACACTCTAAGTTATCTGCTATTAGTCAATTATTAAATTGCAAGTCTAAATTTAATATGAGTATATCTTGCTATGATCGAATCATGAAAATAGTGAAGAATATGTTGCCCGAAAGTGAGAAGCTGCCACCTGATTTCTATCAATCAAAGAAGATGCTTCGGAAATTGGGGTTGAAGTATACAAGTATTGATGTTTGTGAGAATAATTGTATGCTATTCTATAAGGAAACAGAGAATTTGATTGAGTGTACTATTTGTGGTCATCTTCGATATAAACTCAGAAGAAATGATGGTGGTGGTAGGAGAAAAGATGTTCCTTATAGAAGGTTGCAATATCTCCCAATAACACCAAGACTTCAGAGGCTTTTTATGTCAAGCAAGACGGCTGAAAATATGTCATGGCATGTGAAGGAAGGTGATTCAGATGAGATGGTGCATCCTGCTTGTGGGGAGGCTTGGAAGCACTTTGACCGCATTCATCCATCCTTTTCTATCGAGCCTCGTAATGGGAGACTTGGGCTATGTACGGATGGATTTAACCCTTTTAGCCAATCAGCTCGTCCTTATTCTTGTTGGCCAGTTTTTGTAACAGTTTAAAATCTTCCACCATCAATGTGTATGAAACGACCCTATATTTTCCTAAGTTTAGTCATTTCTGGACCTAAGAGCCCTGGCAAAAGTATCGATGTTTTGCTTAGGCCTTTGATTGATGAACTTAAAATGTTGTGGGAAGTAGGGGTCACCACTTATGACATTTCTAGAAAAGAGAATTTTCAAATGAAGGCAGCTTTATTGTGGACTATCAACGATTTTCCTGCATATGGCATGCTTTTAGGATGGAGTACACATGGAAAGTTGGCCTGCCCGTATTGTATGGAGAACTCGAAAACTTTTACACTACAACATGGTGGGAAGACTTCTTTTTTTGACTGCCACCGTCAATTCTTGCCCATGGACCATGCATACAGATACCAAGTTGATGGTTTCTTCAATGGTAGAATAGAGACAGACCCCCCACCTCCTCGACTGTCTGGTGAAGAGTTGAAAAATAGGGTCTCTGCCTTGCCTAATATAACATTTGGTTTGAAAGCACCTAAGCACACCATTCCTGGATTCGGTAAAGAGCATAATTGGGTGAAAAGGAGCATATTTTGGGAGTTGCCCTATTGGCATACACTACTTATTCGACATAATTTAGATGTCATGCATATTGTTCGGAATGTGTTTCTCAATATATTTTACACTTGTATGGATGTAAAAGGGAAGACTAAAGATAATGTGAAAGCAAGGCAAGATTTAGAGTTGTATTGCAAGCATCCTAAGTTGAGGATTCAATTTGTTAATGGAAAGCTAGTTAAGCCTCCAGCTTCCTATGTGTTGTCCAAAGACTAGGCAATGGAGGTCTGCAAGTGGGTGAAAGGGTTAAGACTCCCTGATGGATATGCTTCAAACATATCGAAGTGTGTTAACCTGGATGATTATAAGTTTTACGGGTTAAAAAGTCACGATTGTCATGTTTTCATGCTGAGATTACTTCCAATTGCATTTAGTGAAGTATTGCCAGCTGCAGTGTGGGATGCATTGACAGAATTAAGCTGTTACTTTAGAGATTTATGCAACACAACTTTGCGTGTCCAAGATATGGAGGTTCTTGAGAAAAATATTGTGGTTACTCTCTATAAACTTGAGAAGATATTCCCTCCTGCATTTTTTAATTCAATGGAGAACTTACCTGTTCATCTAGCTTATGAAGCTAAGGTCGAAGGCCCCGTGCAGTACGGATGGATGTACCCCTTTGAAAGGTAAAATCTGTAACTATAACTTTTTCTCTAAATCCATTAAATAGTTTCTTTAAATCCATTAAATTTGAGAAATTAACATATTAATCTTATTTATAGGCTTATGCATGATCTAAAGCAGAAGGTAAGGAATCGAGCATCGATTGAAGGTTCCATTATCGAGGCTTACATCATAGAAGAAATATCAACTTTCTGTTCGTATTATTTTGAGCCTTCTATACAAACGAGGTTAAATCAAGTTCTCCGTAATGATGACGAAGGAGAGTTTGATCTCGTGGATCGTCTGTCCATTTTTACTCATCAAGGTCGGCCTTTTGGAAATCCTTTTGGAAGGCATTTGACTGCTCAGGAGTATAATGTTGCTGAATTATATGTTCTTCTGAATTTTGAGGAAGTTCAACCTTTTGGAAAGTAAGTTACACAAGTACTTAATTATACTTATATGATATTACTTAATTATAGCTTTTGTCTTGTAGGTATTTTGATGATTGTATCCGGTAATCTTGTCCAAATATAAGCCAAATAGATTTGGAAAGACGACGTGAAATGGAGTTTCCGACTTGGTTTAGGTCATATGTGAGTACGCAATTCATAAATATAATAATAAATTAGACTTTCTCTTGATTTATTCTACTAGGATAAGTTAGTGTAATATATATATATATATTTATCATTTCTTTCAATGATCTTATGATATTATTTTTATCATGCTAGGTTAATGACAATAAAAATCATGTTGATGGGCGCTTAAAGGATCTATCATATGGCCCTGAGAATAAAGTTAAATGTTATAAGGGCTACTTTGTGAATGGGTACAGATTTCACACCAAAGAATATGGAAAGGATAAAAGAACTTTCAACAGTGGTGTGTGCATTAAGGGAAGCAGTTACAATGACTTTGAGAGTGACTATTATGGGATGTTGGTTGACATCATCGAGTTAGACTATTTTGGTGTTGGTAATAAAGTAGTGTTATTCAAATGTGACTGGTATGATACGAATAAGGGTATGAAAGTGCACCCTCAACATGGCCTCGTTGAGATCAATTACAGACTAAGACTTCCAACTAATGATCCTTTTGTATTAGCTCAACAAGCACATCAGGTGTTCTACACTGGTTACCCAGGTAAGAAGAAGAATCGAAGATTGTGGTGGGCAGTAATTAAGACGAAAGCTAGAGGTAGATTTCCTCCTAGTGGGACAGAAGTAAATTTTCTTGATTTTTATCAAGAAGAGAACCACAGGATTCCTACCCCAATCTCAATGACAGATGAGCTTGATGATCCAGATATTTTGGTTGGTGTTAATAGAGATGCAGAAGAAATTGATGCAACAGAAATTGAGTTGACAGCTAACCAAATGGAAGATGACTTTGAGGATGAAGAAGAAGATTTTGAAGATGAACAAACCGAGGAAGAGGAGCATGAGGCTGAGGAAGATTAAAATACAACATGCATATTTATGAATGCTAATATAACTAATTTTAGACTTATAAATTATAATTGTGCAGACATGGGAAAGAGCAAAGGAAAAACAACAGGTCCACTGATTGCTCTTTACTTTGATTGAATTTATTGACATTCATATTGGAAAATAACTATAACTTTTTATTGTTGTGCAGCTAGGGCCAAGAGAAAAGGAAAACCAACAGGTAATGGAAAAGCAGCTTTAGTACTAGCTGCTACTCAAGTTCCTCCTCAACCTCGTAGATTGCCTGAGCGTGTCGAGGAATGTTATGATGATGATGACTACATCCCTGATGAGGACATGGATGAAGAGGTGGATGCAGATGAAGAAATAAATAATCAGATGAATGATGCAGTGCAAAATCATGAGGATGCAATGAATGAGGATCAGATGAATGATGAACTTGGGGCTGATCCAAGACAGAGCAATGGCCGAGAGCCAATCCTTAAAGCCCCTGTTGATACAAATGGAAAAGTGATTGTTAGGTGCACAAGAGGAATGTATGAAAATATCACTTTCTTCCATCACTAACTTATTTATGTGTTTGTTGCATTTAAAGTATTTAGTTTATTTTCTAATGAATATTTTTTAAATTGCAGGTTTCTTGATTATGAGGTCAGCCACAAAGCTGTTGCTATCATGCGCCAATTTTTCAATGGTCCTTGGTTGTCATGAAGGGAGGTCCCTGCACATGCTAAAGTTGGAATGTGGAACAAGTTTTAGGTGATGTAATTAATTTATATTTTTTATCATTAACTTTTGCCCTTGTTACACTTTTCAATTAGTAAGTCTGATTACTTGCGACCTATATATTATTAGGAGATACATACAATTCTTCCAGGACAATTGCATCATGTGCATCAAGTTTGGAACAAGCATTGTCAGCGACGGTTGACAACCTCATTAGGGAGGGTCAGAAGCCAAAAGCTTGTGGAATCAAAAGGAGATTTAAATAGAGCCCGTGATAAACCCCCTAATTGGATCTCTAGAGAAAATTGGAATAAGCTAATTGACATTTGGATTTTCCCATAATGGAAGAAGAAATCAGAAGCCAACAAAAAAAATAGAAACACCATGAAGAATGGTAGCATCTCTAAACACTGTGGAGGATCAATCGCATTTGTCAATCATGACGAACGACTGGTACACATCTTTATTCAATTAGATTTCTATAATAATTTTCATGTTATTGTTCAATCATCTCAAATCAGCCCATTATATGTTAATGAATTTTTTCTTTTCTCTTTTGTAGAAAATAAAGCTCAGTAGGGAGCCAACAATAGTTGAATCTTTTAATCGGACGCATAAAACAAAGTAAGGCATGGGAGGATATGTGGATAAAAGAAGTGAAGCTATCATGGTAAGTATAATTTTTTTATTATTCATAAATATTATTGAGCTTACTCATGTTTATTTCTTATTTGATCCACCATAGTGTTTTTCTCTTCTTTCAAATCAACTGGCAGACAAAGTATTCAGCTGAATACTCCAAAAAATATGGTGATGCCTCCACCTCAGATGCTCCACCACGTGATTATGACTTGTGGTTTGAGGCAACTGGTGTCCCAACTCATGGCCAAGTCTATGGCTTTAGTCCCCTGGAGGATCTTACTGGAATTATTGGGCAATCATTATCCCCTTCCACCTCTACAAGTCAAGCTCCAGAGTTGTATACGCGTGAAGACCTTCTAGGTATTCTTGAGCACGAAAAGAAAAAATGGCAAGATGAAGTTCTTCAAAAGATGAGAGAAGAGATTGGCTTTGGACCCAGGCATGCAGATCAGGGGAGTAATGGTGATTCTGGTTCTGCTGATCATGCTTCATTGTGATTGCTTTTGCCTTAGATGATAGATCTTTGCATTCGTAGGAGGAATGAAATCTCTGTTGATCTCTATGACATACTTTTGGATTTTGATTTTGATGGATTTAGGACATGTTGATGCCTATTTTGAATGACATGTTAAATGACTTTTGCGTAATGTTGAATGTCTTTGATATTACTGATATTATTATTATTATTATTACTATTATTATTATTATTATTATTATGAGCCAATCAATGTACCAAATGTACCAGGTTATTAGAATGTGATTAGTGACCAAATTTGGTTACTGAATTGTTTACCAAGTATTGTGACGAGCAGCCATAAACTTAGTGACAGAATTTTGGTTACTAAAAATTGATTTTGCTCAGTGAGTTGTGACAAATTAGTGACGGTAATCTTGTCACTAGGTTAGTGACGGGATTAATGACAAATTTAGTGACAAAATTTGTGACCATATCTGTGATGACTAAATCTGTCACTGAAGGTTGTGACAGATCAGTGACCAAACTTGTGACCGAATTCTGTGACAAATCAGTGACCAAGTTATCTTCGTCACTAACTCAGGGACTGCTTAGTGACGGGAAATACATAATTTTTTAAATATTTAATTTTTGGATTTGTAACGGCTTAGTGACGGCGGTTCTGTCATGGAGTTTAGTGACGGAAATCGCTGCCGTCACTGAGAATTTAGTGACGCGTGTTTTTGTAACCAATTCAGTGACGGGAGCTCCGGTCACAAATTCCGTATTAGTAACCGGAAACACGGTATAGTGATGGGAATCGCCGTCACTATACGCGTGTTTTCTGGTAGTGATGCAAGGGGACTTTTATGCTTCAAAATGAGCATGAAGCATGGCAATTATTTGAAAATCTCAATGAAAACTCCTTCCACCATGCTTCCTATTCTCGTCAAGCACCCCCAAGTTCCCAAAGAAAAGGGACCATTTGTGAAATAAGTCATTCTATGGACCTGTCTAGCAAGGTAGATGCATTGTCCCATAAGATTGACCAACTGATGATAGGAGGACATTTCATTAACTCTTCCCAAGCACAAGTGTGTACTATCTGTTCTAGCCCATCCCACCCTATTCATGAGTGCCCCTCAGCATCCCAATTCTCCGAACTCGTGCAAGAACACATCAATGCTGCTCAAACACAGCCTAGACCGGGTAATGACCCATTTTCCAATACATATAATCCGGGATGGCGGAATCATCCAAACTTTTCTTGGAAGCAGCAAGCTTCGAATACTACCCAACCCTACTCCCAAAATTTTCGAAACCCACAGAATTTTCAAACCCCATAAAATATTCATCCCTACCATCCCTCGACTCAATTTCAACACACTCCTTCTCCACCCCAAAGAAACACAGCCTTTGAGGAGAAAGTGTTGAACGCCCTTCAAGGTTTGGAAATCATTACATAATTAGTGCACTCTCACACGCAATCCATCGCCAGGCTAGAATCCCAAATGGGGCAACTAGCTAATGCACTGAACAAGCGAGAGGAAGGAAAGCTTCCAAGCCAACCACTAAGTAATCCTCGGGGACAATACATGGCTCAAGAAAATCAACTAAATGCAATTCATCATGAACAAGCCTTACTTTGACTACCCTAAGGAGTGGATGTGTAGTAGATAATAAGATTGGGGAGGACAACAATAAGGAAGGTGAAGAAGAGGATAGAAATGTGTCAAATAAAAATCTGAAACCTTCTTCTTCTTCTTCAGCTAGTCCACCTTCTGCCAAAATACACATCCCAAAGGCCCCATTTCCTGAAGCTCTTAATTCACCCTCTTCCTTTAACAAAAAGGGAACTTCACTAGAGGAGATGATGGAGGTTTTCAAATAAGTTAAAATCAACCTTCCGCTTCTTGATGCTATTAGACAAGTTTCCTCCTATGCCAAATTTCTCAAAAACCTTTGTACCCAAAAGCGAAAATCTAGGATACATGTGCCTAGAAAGGTCTTCCTAATTAAGCAAGTGAGTTCTATTCTCCAACACAACACTCCTCAGAAATTCAAAGATCCTGGTGCTCCCACCATCTCCTGTGTCTTAGGAAATAATTTCATTGATCGAGCACTCTTAGATCTAGGGGCAAGTGTCAACCTTTTACCTTATTCAGTTTATTAGAAACTTGGGTCAGGTGAGTTAAAACCAACCTCGGTATCCCTTCAATTGGCTGATCTATCTGTAAAAACACCATGTGGGACAAATTCTATTTTTCAGTAGATTTCATCGTCCTTGATATAGAACATGAACCTAATTGTAAGAAACAAATCTCCGTGATCCTTGGGCACCCCTTTTTAGCAACAGCCAATGCCTGCATCAATTGTAGAACGGGGGTAATGAACATATCATTTGGAAACATGAAGGTAAAATTAAATGTGTTCAATGCGGCCGACCAACCCGCGAGGAAAGTTGAGTGTTTTATAATAGACAAAATAGATGACCTCATAGAAGGAGATGCAAAAACTATCTCACTGTGTCTGGCTGAAGACACCTTTCATTGGTAGTCTTATTCTGTGGACGCATTGAAAATCCTCCTTCTTTATTTTAATTAAACTTAGCGCTTGTTGGGAGGCAACCCAATTCTCTTAGATTTCTTTAACATTGAGGACAATGTTAGGTTTAGGTTTGGGGGTATTTTTAAATATTCTATTTACATCTCTTGCATTCGTTCTCACGTTTAGGTTTGGAGGTTTTCATCTTGATCTTTATGATATTAAAAATAAAAAAATAATAAAATAAAATAAAATAAAAAAAATAAAAAAATAAAATAAAAAAATAAAATTTGAGAATGATAAACACACAAGGTATATAAAATCTAAAAAAACCCAATGACTAGTCGGAAGTAATACAAATTTAAGTTCTTTTTATTAAGTCTCTCTTAGTGAGTTGTAAGCTAATTAATACTTTGGAATTTCACTACATACTGGCCGACTCTTCTAAGGTCTAGGCTCGATATTATGTGAGAGTATAGTAGCAACCTTGGACCCTGATGAATCATACTTATCTAATCAAAAAAAAATCATCAATAAAAATGGATTTAGTCAGGAACATCGAAAAGGGCTACCTATTGTCAAAGGTCAGATGGGCTTGTGATGAGGACTCCGAGCATAAGTCCGTAGGAAAATCTTGATGCCCGACACCTTATGCCAACTGGTGTGAGAATTGTCGACTGATTGCTCGTTACACGGAGAAATCACCACAAGAGTAAAAGTGCACAATTTACAATATCTTTTATTAAAAAATGTTTAAAAAAAAACTCTGTATTGACCTTGAAAAAGATAATAGTGTGAAAGCCATTGTTGTAAAAATTCGAGTAAACTAGAATATTATAGATAAAGCCCGTGAGGTACTAAAGTAAACATCCACAACTCTCGAAATTCTGCAGATAAGATGATTTTGAATCAGTGAGCAGGTCCCTTCGACCAACCCTGGAAACTACTAGTCTTAGCAATATTTTGGAGATCCGAACCCTTAGCTTGTGTACGGTCCAGATTTCACCGAGCACCCCAGTATAAATAAGTCTTACAACTCACTAAACAGAAACTTAATGACTTCAACTTAGATTGCATACTAACCTAGAATTTGGGCTAACTTAATAAAACCGTGTGCGTTTTGAAATTCTTATCATTTATGTATCTTAAATTAAATTTTAATAATAATAATAATAACAAATAATAATAATTAAAAAAGGAGACTTATCTTAAGATTAAAGTTTGTGGGTATCTTCACAAAAAACCCTCACGAGACTATAACTCGTCCACTAGGGTAACCTAGGGGTTTAAAGCCTCGTTGCATATGGTAAATGAAACCGCGATGGCTGCGAAAGTGAGTTAGAATTTTTCTTTTCTAGTTTTATTTTGCTCGAGGACTAGCAAAACATAGGTTTGGGGGTGTGATAAGTGCTGAATAATTTATAATTTAGTTGTCTTTTCATAGCACTTATCAATATTCTTAAACTGATAAATACATATTTTACCATGAAATTGAATAATCATTGAAATAAATTTAAAATATGGTAAGAAGTAAATAATTCTTTTCTTAAATCAGACTTTGAACTTGTCTCTCTCTTGGTTGCGATCTTTCATGAAAACTACAGGAAAACATATAAGGAGGAGATTGTGTTGACCTGGTTCGGTAACCTGATGGAGTTGTAATCAAGCTAAGGTTATAATTAAATAGGTTTTGGTCCTGATTAGATTGAAAGTTATAATTAATTATTTTTGTATGGGGAAAAGGTTTGAGTAACCCTTTTTATTAAGTCACGGTCTTGTTTTTAGTCTTGTTTATTTTATCTGGTCGAGTTCGGTCTGAAGCAGTTTAGCAAGAATTAAATTTAAATAACATTGGGCTCGAGAACAAGTTCAAGCAAATCAATGATCATGACCCACTTCAAATACAAAGCATCACGGCCGTCCACGACGTCCTCCCATCGATCCTCCAATCAGCCCCTCCCAGCAGCCGAGATTCACATCTTCCGCATCCAAGCACATACGGCATCGTCTTCATCCCCGGGTATTCCGCCATCAGCCGGTGCAACCAGCGACCACTCCTCCACGATCCCAGCCGTCTGCATTCAACGAGCCGTTCCAGCTGCAGCCAACATTTCCGGATCCCTTCCACGCTCCAAGCTTCATGCATCCGTTCTAAGCTGTGTCGCTTCCCCCTCTTCCGGATTAGTCTCCTTCCCAGCAGCCGGTAACCCAGCTCCTTCCAGATCGGCATCCGTCTCTAGCTCCGTCCCCGTCTTCTCCGAGATCCAGACATTCCGCATCAGCCTCCCATCGATCCCGCAGTCATCTCATCTTCTTCCGTCCACACGTCAACCTCCTGTCGATCCAGCGGCCAGCTCCATTGATTCGGCCATCTACAATCAATCCGGTGCTCCACGGATCACGCCTTCCTCCCGAGATCCAGCCATTCTTCCACGGATTGACGCCCTTCATCCTCTTCGTCCGCTATCTGCCCTCCAGCATCACGCCCCGGAATCAGCAGCCCGTTATCTCTTCTCCCTTCCCGAATTAGCACCCCGGACGACTATATAAGGAGGAGGGTGGCCATCGGCTGAAGTAGAGGGCCGAGAGAAAGCCAAGAACAGGGGAGACTCTGTTCTTGGGAAGAAGAATAAAAAAAGGTGGGGGGAGAGAATACTTTGGGATATTCTGGAAAGAGAGGGAGCGGAAGATTTTCATATGAAGATGGAAGGTCGTCCGGAAGCCATGCGCAGCTAAACATCTAGTCTAGGGCTGGATGAAGCCCTAGCAATATATCAGGGCATTGTAGTTCTTACTCTTTTAATCTTTTTGGAGTTTGTTTAAATTTTTATTCTCAATGAAAATTTTTTTTATGATGTTTAAACCTTGAGCATGCCATTTACTATTCATGTTTGCTAAAGTAGTCTAAGATGATCCATGCCTAGGAAGATGAGGTGTGCTGCACCCTAGATTAGCATATTTAGGTAAACACTTCATGCTATACCGAAGATGGATCTTTCTAAAACTCTTTATGTTTTTATTTTAAAAGGCTTGTAGCCAATTTGCATGCCTCTCCAAAAGATAAAAATTAAGAACACAGTCCCTAATGCAATGCTACGCGGTGGATTCCAAACCCTAGATCCATCTACTCTGATAAATTCCAATTCGTACTCATAGATTAATTCATTATAATTAAGTTAGCAAACTCTTCTTTTTGATTTATTATTAAAAAAAAAATAATCTGTCTCCAATTTCTGTGGACCGACACCCGTAATCACTATCCTACAGGATACGTGCTATTGCATGGTTTATTTTTGAAGTTGAAATAAACGATCACTCCTTCAGACTCACTAGTATGTGCCATAAGAAAATGAACAAGTCGCAGCTGGTCACGATGGGCAATATATATATGTGTGGGATTGAGCCTAGAAGATTTCCGAAGGGGATGAATTTTGGCAGGCTGATTTGGCATTATAGTTGTAAGAGGGAGTGAAGGAGAAGGAGGGAAACAAACTAGCTTAAGGGGTGTGCCATCATGCGTGCCGGTGGGTGTGCCACTCGAAGCACATTCTTCAGTATGTGGTGTAACAATGGGATTAGGTCTAATTGGATATGAATATTCAGGAACAACAACAGATGAGGGAAGAAATATGGTGTCACAAGATTGAATTGGCTGCTGCAATGTAGGAGAAGCAATATGTTGAAAAGGAAATTCAGATTCATGAAACACTACATCCCGAGAAACAAATGTTTGTTTAGATTGAACATCATATAGCTTATAGCCCTTTATGCCATGGGGGTAGCCAATAAAAATACATTTTCTAGCTCTTGGATCAAACTTGGACCTATCCCCTTTTAGAGTGGAAGCATAACATAAGCAACCAAACACCCTTAAGTGCTTATAAGATGGTCTTGAGGAGAATAACACTTCATAAGGAGATTTACCAGATAATTTTGGAGTTGGCATTATATTTATTAAGTACACTGCTGTTAGAACACACTCTCCCCAGAATTTCAAAGGCAAGTTTGATTGAAAACATAATGCTCTAGCTACATTAAGTATATGTTGATGCTTTCTCTCAACCACGCCATTTTGTTGAGGGGTATCAACACAACTAACTTGATGTATAATTCCTTTTGAGCTATAGAATTCTTTCATGTCAAACTCCTTACCATTATCTGATCTAATTACCTTAATTTTGGCTGAAAACTGAACCTCAACTAAAACATAGAACGACCTAATGATGTCTCTAGTTTGTGCCTTAGATTGCATGAGATAAACCCAAGTAGCTCTACTATAATCGTCCACAATGGTAAGAAAGTATTTGGAATTATCAAGAGAAGTTGTGGAAAAGGGTCCCCATATGTCGCAGTGTATCAATTCAAAAGCTGAATTTGAAACATGACTGCTGTGAGAAAAACTCATTCTTTGTTGTTTAGCAATAGGGCAAATGCTACAATGGTTGTTCAAGCAAACATTTATTTCCGGAACAGATTTATTCAACATACTAAGACGTGTGAAGGAAAGATGTCCTAATCGGTAATGCCAAAGATCAAACTCATGGGAACTAACAGTAGCAGACAAGCTTGACTGTGGAGAGGATTTTGACAATGAAGAGTTCAGAGTACCAGCAGCAGTTTGGATTTCATTTAGTTGAAGATGATATAATCCATCTTCAAGCTTCCCCATTCCAATCGTCCTCCAACTCAATAGGTCCTGTATAAAACAGTATGCAGATATGAACATCAAGCAACAGTGGTTGGAAGCTATAAGTTTGCTGGCTGAAATGAGGTTAAATGAGAACTTAGGAACACAAAGCACATCTGTCAGTGTGAGAAACTTTGAGATTTTAACCATTCCCACATGTGTTGCAGGTGTTCTTTCTCCAGTGGGAAGCTTCACAGTGGCATCAATGCTAGCTTTGATTGTAGAAAAATGGGAGATAGAGCATACCATGTGGTCTGTCGCTCCAGTATCTATAATCCAAGGAACACGGCTTTGGTTTGAAGCAATAACATTCATCAGACAGGCTGAATTACCTGAGAAACTATGAACAGATGGTGGCCGGGCATTTTTGGCAGTCATTTGAAGGCGCCCAGCCTGATTCACGGAAGGTCGTGGCACATCCTTTACAACATCCATCATCCCAGAAGACTGCAGTTGAGGTTGCAGAAGTACTGAGAGTATCTTTTGACATTGATCCGGAGTGATGGTGAGCTTAGAGATATCATATGAGAGATCTGGAGCTATAACACTAGAGATCTGATTAGCTGCAGGGGCTTTTCCCTTTGTGAAGTTAAAACCAGGTGGAAAACCATGAAGTCTATAGCACTTATCCCTTGAGTGACCTGATTTTCCACAATGACTGCATATGGGTCTTTCCTTCTTGCGAAGTTGCCCCATAGCATTTTGCTTTTGAATGAGTTTCGGATTAGAAGAAAGATGATCATTGGGAACTAACCTTTCATAGGTTTTACTGGCGAATGCAGCAACCTCAGAGCTTTGAACTGTGGCAACGATCTTACGTTGCCTTTCTTCTTGCAGTACGAGTGCAAATACCTTGTTAACTGGTGGTAGAGGGTCCATCAACAAGATTTGCCCACGTACATTTGAGTAGGAGTCATCTAATCCCATCAAGAATTGGATGACTTGTTCTTCAGATTGGTGCTCTTGTTGCTGACGAGGTCTGAAATTCGCTAACTCTTCCCATAGTCCCTTCAAACGAGTGAAGTAGGAGATCACACTCCCATGATTCTGGGAAAGGGTGGAAATCATCTTCTGTAGTTGGTAAATCCTTGGGCCATTGCTTTGGCCGAATCTTTCTTTCAGATCAAGCCAGATTTCTCTAGCTGTTTCCATGTAGATTACACTGGTGCTCATCTCCTTTGGAATGGAATTTAGCATCCATGCGGAAACTACCATGTTGCATCTCCTCCAGACTGCATAGTGTGGATCATTCGGTAGAGGTTGGGGAATACTTCCATCAACAAATCCCTCCTTGTTCTTGACACTCAGGGCCATGATCATCGACCTGCTCCAAGTGGAATAGTTTTCCTCGTTTAAAACTAGAGAGATGAGCTGCAAACCTGTATTGTCGCCGTGATGCAGAAAGTACGGGCTTGCCGGGTCTTCAACTATGCTTAGAACTGGCGACGGCACTGAACTGGTACTGCTGTGGGTGGGGGCAGCCATGGGGAGATGCCTTTAAAGCTCTGATACCATGTAAAGAAGCTTCAAAAAGAATTCTGTCCGAAAACAGAGGAGATGAAGAAAGAAGAACTGTTTTATTTCTTATGAATTGAATTCCCTTCACCCGTTCTTACATGATAGAATCTATTTATAATAACCCATCAACTAAATAACCAATTAACAGAAATGCTAACAGTCTAACTGAGATTGGTTAAAAATAGTTAAAACAGTTAGTCGGGTAGTTTTCCCAGGTGCTCTGTTCTTGAAGTAAGGAAGCTTCTTCCTCCAGGTCAAGGCTGAATGAAAAATGACAACAGATACATTTATATACATTTCAATAATATATTTTGCGACATCGATGAGTGGATTTCTTGACAAGCTGCAGATAGACTAATCAAATTTTTTCTACCCAACAAGGAGGACATTACGGTCATGCAGTCGTGCCACACACGGCACCGAGAGTGTCATCGTTGGGAGTGTTCCCTTCCCCACTGTGGCTTCTTCGTTCTCTCTCTTGTTTCTTCTTGGTGCCTGGCTCTGATCTGTGTCCATTTCGTTCGACGACGAGAAGGATCGCTGTACGTTGGCAATGTTTCTCTTACATTTGCCCCCCTCTCTATGTTTGATTGTTCATAGATATTAAATCCTTACTAAAGCCAGCTTAGGTTGTCATAAAGGGGCATGCGACCAAGTTTCAAGCTCTCAAGAGGGTATGCATAGTTTCCCACCTTTTAAAATAGTTTCTCACCTTTTACGGGTGATTGAGCCAACTAGGCACACAAACAGACAAATACGTATACAGAGAGTGTTGAGCTAAGATTCTTGTGGTACTATTGAACCTTCAATCCTACCAGTGCAAATTTCATAATAGGCATGGTGTGCTTTGGTCATGTTTGATCTACAACATTTGAAATAACGACAAGCAAAAAAGCATCTGTTTTGAATCTCTCTTGTATCTGTATTAAGTGGACAAATGGACAACTTTAATGGCATGATTAGGGGCAGAGCCAGAATTATGTTATACGAGGTTCCAAGTGTGAGGGCCTGGTCCATTGACCGACCCGCACTTGCCTTGGGCCTATGGGCCAGCCCAAAGAAGCCAGTCCCAAGGCCACCATGCCCTGTGGCACGAAGCAGCAGAGAAGAAGACTCCAATAGGAGTCATCTTCCTCCTCCATTTTTGGCAGAAATAAGAGACTTCCAGGGTCCAGTCTAGAACTCGGAGACTTCACCTATTTATTTTCCCTCCTCCTTGGATTTTCTCTACCGGAATCGTCAAGAGCAGCCACCTATTTCAAGCCCTCTTCTTGAGATTTCTTCCTCGATTCCTCACCAAAAAAACCCGCAAGAGGCTTTGCCGGACCAAGGTAAATGTTCCTCATCTTGTTCCCTATTCTTTCCTAGTGTTTTAGCTGACTTTTGCATGGGCTTGAGCTGGAAAATCACCAAAATTTGATCCAAAATAGGGAGCCCTATTTCGGCTCCCTTCTTTCGAGTTTCGCCACCGCCAGAACCTCGTCGGGCTGAGGTAATGGGTCAAGCTTCTTTTTTCTCTTGGTTTTCTGGCTTCATTGCATCGCCGCCGCTTGATCTAGGTCGACGAGCTGCCAGAACGCATGAAATAGGGTAGTCCCTATTTCACCTTCTTCTTCCACCAAATTCGGCCGGCCAGCCGTCGGCTGCCCTCTACTGCCCGCCATCCCTGCCTCACCAGACCACCATGGTTAACCACTAGTCCACCCTCTACCTTCTCCTGTTCACCAAGAAAGAAAGAAAGAAAGAAGAAGAAGAATAGGAGTAGAAAGAACCATCCCTCTCTTTCTCTCTCTTATTTTTTCTCTTCTCTCTATTTTCTCTCCCTAGAAGATCTATGGAACCCAATATCGGATCCTGTCAACCTAATCTACGAATCCATATTGATCCCTAAAAAGAGGCCCTAAACTTTTTTTGTGCCCGTGTCGCCTACTGGACCGATCACCCGGCCTTGTCAAGTATCCATGGAACCCACCGATGATGAACTATGTTAAATAACATTGGTTCTGATCGAGTCCATGCCATGATTTATTATTACAATCGCTCAACTCTAACTCACCCGAAATCGTCGAATGCTATCATCCAGCTAATTGTTCCTATTTTTTATTATTTTAATTAGAATAGAAATTAATCTCGCTTTTAATGTCTTTAAATAGGTCTAGCGGAATCGCTTAGCGAAGTCTGACAATCTAAGAAGAGGTAAGTATTATACTCTTTACTAGTTTTTGAACTTGTAAGTAGATCTTACACTCCTTATTATTTTCAAATTTTTACTTATTTGCTGATATTATGAAAATTTGAAAATAGTATTAAATATTGATGATATCATGTTTTCTTAAAATCAAGGATCAAGCATACGATATTATGAAACTCATAATTTATTGCAAAATAATGGTTCATGATTGTTTTATCATTAAGCACTATTGATGAACTATGAACTCCATATTTATGAAATTTGTGTTTATGTTATGAAAAGAATATTTTCATGATTATTCTGTTGTTAAATGCTTATTTATGCACTATGAAGCCCATAAATCCATTTAGTGTTTTATTCATATATGATTCAAGAAATATAACTTAAAATAAAATTGTTAAATGCTTAGGCCTCACTCACCCGGAGTTGTTGAATGCTATCTTTCGGCCAATCATCCCTATTTCTTATTATTTTAATTCGAATAGAAATTAATCTCGCTTTTAATATCTTTAAATAGGTCCGGGCGGAATCGCTTAGCGAAGTCTGACAGTCTAAGAAGAGGTAAGTAAATCTTGTAAGTATGTCGTACACTTCTTATTATGTTCAATTTTTTTCTTATTTGCTCGTATTATGAAAATATCAAAATAGTATTAAATATTAATGATATCATGTTTTCTTAAAAATTAAGGATCAAACATACTATATTATGAAACTTATAGTTTATTGCAAAATAATGATTCAAGCACTATTGATGAACTATGAACTCCATATTTATGAAATTTGTGTTTATGTTATGAAAAGAATAATTTCATGATTATTCTACTGTTAAATGCTTATTTATGAGCTATGGACTTCATAAACCCATTTAGTATTTTATTCATGGATGATTCAAGAAAATATGATTCATGAAATATGACTTAAGAAAAATTGTTTTAGAAACTATGGCAAAAAGGCTCTCATATAGCTATGTATGACTTCTGAAAATGGAGTAGATCGACATCCAGTTTCATACGACCCTACTAGCGAGTAATAATAGTTGGCATACAACTCTGCCAGCAGATAATAGTAAATGGCATACGACCCTACCAACGGATAATAGTAGTTGGTATTTGTTGATTACGGTCCTATCATGGCATTTAGTTTGAGAGTAGTAATATGACCAATGATATGGTTAAATGGTAAATGATTAATAATTTTATTTATGCTATACACTAGAAACCATGTTTATGAAATATAAATGATTTATGCATACATGATTGGCTTAAGACTTATTTAAATATGTTGTACTATGAAATGCTTTACTTTGTAATATTTATTTATTTTTTAAATGATGTATTAACATACAGAAATTTATGCTTGATTTGGTAAGATAGTGAAAGGTTTACTTACTAAGCTATGCCACCCATAAACCTATTTTTTTCTCTTCCCAGGCGAATAGGGTCACTAGAGACGAAGGTTGGTTCAAGCTTGGAGTTCGAGCTACCAAACTTGGCAATTTTGTAGAAGAAATTTAATATTTTAAATTGACTATAAATTGTAGTCAATGATTTTCTGAATATTGAGAATTATGAGTTTGGTAGTTATGTTTGGATTTAGAAGCTCTGAACTAATAATGGTTGCATTTAATGGATAATGAAATTACACTCCTATTTATTCTATTATATTGAGATGGAAGTGTGCGGAGTGATTGATGATAACCCTATTTGATTTTGATGAGCTCAAAGCATCTGAGTATATCTCTTGTTTACTAATGAATTCAATTGAGTGTTTCAGTGAAAATCTTGTCTAAAGTGTTTCTAGACTTGGTTCATAATATTTTGGATAAGTTAAGAAGTCAGTTTGAACCAAAGTCTGAGACTCGAGTCGACTCCAGAGTATTACGAGTCGACTCCAAGCGTATCAGAATCACTGGCACGGGCTCGAGTCGACTCCGGATCATTACGAGTCGACTCCGACTGAGAACAGACAGACGAGCAGAAAGCATCAACTCAAAACCTGTCAGTGAGTCGACTCTTGAAGTGCGCGAGTCGACTCCGATGTTTACCGAGTCGACTCCGGAGTAGTATGAGTCGACTCCAAGGAGTTACAGACAGAAAAGTCAGAGAGCGAATTTCGACCCTGAGATTCGAGTCGACTCCTGTGGAACGCGAGTCGACTCCGATGGTTGGCAGGTCGACTCCAAAGAAAGCGAGAGTCGACTCTCAGTGGTTCATAAGGCAAAAGTCAGAGAGCAGTTTTCGGACTCTGAGATTCGAGTCGACTCCCGCAATGCGCGAGTCGACTCCGAGACACCGCGACCCCAAAGAAGACAGAAGACCAATTTGCTGTCTCTGAGAGCCGAGTCGACTCCAAGGCAGCGGTACATCAAAAAGACAGAAGACAGTGTTTCGAAAACTGAGAGCCGAGTCGACTCCGGGCAAGTTTGAGTCGACTCCAAGACTGGACGAGCCAAAAGACAGAAGATCGGGAATTCGGGCTCTGAGCGCCGAGTCGACTCCCGGGATTGCCGAGTCGACTCGAGTGGGCCAAGTTGAAAAGTTGAACTACGGATTTCATGGGATGAGCCGACTCCGAAAATGCTAAGTCAGCTCCAGAAGTTGGCGAGTCGACTCCGGGTCAAGTCGAGTCGACTCCTAGTCGAAGAGGCTACTTTAATTCAAATCCGGAACAGTTGCCGAGTCGACTCCAGAAAAGCATGAGTCGACTCCCGCTACAGCCGAGTCGACTCCTGATCGCGCGAGTCGACTCCGACCCCAACGGACATATTGTCAGGTTGTGCAGAGTGTGCAGAACGGGCAGAAAAAGGTCTCTAACGGCTAGTTTCCGTGGGGGATGGTTTAAATAGCCACAGAGGACTGTAGCAAGAAGGAGAACAACCATTCCATTCAAAGAGATCAAGCATTTATTCTCTGCAAACTTGCTTTCAATGAAAAAGAAGGAAGAGCGCCATTAACTCCATCCAACAACCTCTTCCCAGCATTGAAAGAAGTCTCCTCCTACATTCAAGTCGATCAGACGTTCCAGAGGAGACTCAAAGTTCAAGAAGCCTTATTCTACTCCAACGCAAAAGTGTTTGAGGGCTCTTAACTTCTTTCTAGTTTATATTGTAGCAAATCTGCTTTTTAAGAAGCTCAGTTTTTCTGTTTGTTTCTTATTCTTTCCATATTGTCTTTGCTTGATTCAATCGGGGGATTGAATCAAGGGTGTAGAGGTTGGTTGGTGAGCCGAGTGTAAAACTAACGTGTAAGGGTTCGATTGTGATCCCGGGAAAACAATTGGGATTGGTTCTAGTCGGTGGGCCTGGGAAAACCGACCGAGTTCGTTGTGAGCTCGTAAAACAACAAGTTTGGTTGTGAGCTTGGAAAACAACCGGCTGTAATCCAAGGGGTTATAGTGAATTCCCAAGTGAGACTTGGGGAGTGGACGTAGGAGCAAGGGTTAGCTCCGAACCACTATAAACATCGTGTTTGTGATTGCTTGTCTCTCTTTCTCTCATTCTCATTTCACTCACAGCACATAGCAACTAATTAATCACCTTGCAAAAGTATTAATTAGTCATCTACAAAAGTTTTAATTGTAAAATTATTTTAAAACCCAATTCACCCCCCTCTTGGGTTGTCTATCTGGGCAACAAGTGGTATCAGAGCCTAAACTCTTCTACCCTAAGAGTAAAAGATCGAAATGACAACCCTATTTGGATCTTCCCACATTGAGGGTCAGTCCACCCAAAGACCCCCATTCTTTAATGGATCCGATTACTCATATTGGAAGGCTAGGATGAGAATATTCATCCAAGCCCAAGACTATGAGATGTGGACCATTGTATCAAATGGACCATACATCCCATCCATCTATGTAGAGGGGGTCACTGTACCCAAACTAGAAAAGGATTGGGATGAACATGACATGAGAAAGGCACAACTCAATTCTAAAGCAATGAATGTGCTTTACTGTGCATTAGATAGGAATGAATTCAATAGAGTCTCTACTTGCAATTCTGCAAAAGAGATTTGGGACAGACTTGAAGTGACCCATGAGGGCACGAATCAAGTCAAAGAATCCAAAATAAATATATTAGTTCATAAGTATGAACTATTTAAGATGGATTCTAATGAGACAATCACTAGCATGTTCACTAGGTTTACTGACATTGTCAATGGCCTAAAAAGCCTTGGCAAAAACTATAGTAACAGTGATCTTGTCAGGAAAATTCTTCGCTGTCTACCAAGGTCATGGGAAGCCAAGGTGATGGCAATCCAAGAAGCTAAGGACTTGAACAAACTTCCACTTGAAGAGCTCCTTGGATCCCTAATGACTCACGAGCTAACAATGAAGCAGCACAGCGAAGAAGAGTCCTCCCATAAGAAAAAGGTAATAGCTCTTAAATCTACATCATCTAACAAGGACTTATCTTGCAGTAGCAGCAGTGAAGAAGAGGATCATGAGGGAGATGATGATGAGGCTCTTCTTGTGCGCAAATTCAGAAAATTCATCAACCACAAGAAGTCCTATCATCAAAGGAGAGGCCCCTCAAATTTCTATCGCAAGGATAAAGGTAAGGAAAGGGAAAATGAGGGGATTGGTTGCTATGAGTGCAAAAAGCCGGGACACATCAGAGCTGAGTGTCCCTTACTAAAGAAGAGCAGCAAGTACAAGAAGAAGAAAGCCCTTGTCACCACCTTATCGGACTCCGACGCATCATCTTCATCATCGGATGAAGAACAAGAAGAAAAGGCCAATTTCTGCTTCATGGCCAATGAAAATGAGGTAACGTCCGAAACGCATCTAGATTTTACATTTGATAAATTGTATGATGCATTTAATGAATTAATGATAGAATATAAGGCTATAAACCTTAAGAACAAAGAGCTAAAGCTAGCTAATCAATCTTACTTACATAAATACGATAAATTAGTTAAGGATAAGGACTCTATCACCAAAGAAAATTTAGAACTTAAGACAAGCAATCAACTCTTAACTCAAAAGACTAATACCTTGAGTAAAGATATTGAAAAACTAACTAAGGAAATTTCAGAACTTAAAAACAATAAACAAATCTTAAACGAGAATGTCATAAAAGATTTAAACATTCTAAAAACCGAAATCTAACTAAAGAACTTGAAAAGTACAAACCTTTGGTTGAAAAATTTACATATAGTTCAGAAAAACTGAATATGATACTTAATAGTCAACGAGCCGTATTTAATAGAGCGGGTTTAGGATATAAACCTAAAAATAAGCAAAAACTTCTTAGTAACTTCTTTGTTAAAGCTAGAGAAAGCAAAACTAAGAAAGTAACCTGCTTTTGTTGTGGAACTGTAGGACATAAAGCAAACATATGTGACTATAGGAAAGGGAAAACTAAAAGAAAAATTAAAAGGATATGGGTTCCAAAAGGAACCAATATGACTAACCATGAAGGATCCAAGAAAACTTGGGTACCTAAGATTATATGATCTGCTTGTGTAGGAGTGTCTTGCAGCCAAGGTCAACAAAAATTACTGGTATTTGGACAGTGGCTGCTCAAGACACATGACGGGTGACAAGGATCAATTCTTCACCCTTGAAGCTAAGAAGGGAGGTGCTGTGACTTTTGGAGACAACAACCAAGGTCACATCATTGGTATAGGTAAAGTACAAATTACCCCTTCTACTTTTATTGATAATGTTCGATATGTTGATGGTCTTAAGCATAATTTATTAAGCATTAGTCAATTATGTGATAGAGGCTATGATGTTATGTTTAAACCATCACTATGCATCGTAACAAACCCAAATGACAATAGTTTAGTTTTTAAAGGAATAAGACGTGGGAATATGTATGTTGTAGACCTTGAGGATCTTGCCAAACACAACCCATGCTTAGTTGTTAATGAAACTAAGGACAATGATGCTAGTTGGTTATGGCACCGTAAGTTAGGTCATGCAAGCATGGACACAATATCCAAACTAGTTAAAAGAGATTCTGTGATAGGTTTGCCAAAATTAAAGTTTAAAAAGAATAAAATTTGTGAAGCATGTCAATTTGGCAAACAATCAAGAAACTCCTTTAAATCTATAAATTGTGTCTCAACTTCTAGACCTCTAGAACTACTACACATGGACCTATTCGGACCAACTAGAACCACAAGCCTAGGTGGAAATAAATATGGTCTAGTTATTGTAGATGATTATTCTAGATACACTTGGGTCATGTTCTTAACTCATAAGGATCAAGCTTTTTCAGTTTTCAAGAAATTTCATAAAGAAGTAACCAATGCTAGGGATACTTCAGTAATAGCTATTAGAAGTGACCATGGTACCGAATTTGAAAATTATTTATTTGAAGAATTTTGTAGTAAAAAGGGGATAACACACAACTTTTCTGCACCTAGGACACCACAACAAAATGGAGTTGTGGAGAGGAAAAATAGAACTCTAGAGGACATGGCTAGAACTATGTTATGTGAAAGTAACCTCCCTAAGTACTTATGGGGAGAAGCCATTAATACTTCCTGTCATATACTAAATAGAGTTTTATTGAGACCTATTATAAAGAAAACACCTTATGAACTTTGGAAAAACAGAAAACCAAAGGTAAACTATTTTCATGTCTTTGGATGTAGGTGTTTTGTTCATAATAATGGGAAAGATAATCTAGAAAAATTTGACTCAAAATCTGATGAGGCTATATTCTTGGGGTACTCTATAACTAGCAAAGCCTATAGAGTCTTTAATAAAAGAACCTTAGTTATAGAAGAATCTATACATGTTGTATTTGATGATTCTAGTGACATCTCTTCTAGCAAGAGAGTTAATTTTGATGATGATGCTGAAATTCTTGAAGAAAAGATAGATGAGATGACATTACAAGATGATAATCAAAAATTAATTGAAGGTGCATCATCAAGCCAAGAGGCTATTGTGGATCATGGGTTAACTAAAGCTTGGAGGTATGCTCACGGGCATCCTAAGGAATTAATTCTAGATGATCCATCTCAACCTATTAGGACTAGAGCATCTCTTAGGAACTTAAATAATCATCTAGCTTTCATTTCACATTTTGAGCCCAAACACATAGAAGAAGCTGAAAAAGATGTAAATTGGATAAGTGCAATGCAAGAAGAATTAAACCAATTTACTAGAAACAAAGTATGGAATCTAGTTGAAAGACCTACTGAATATTCAATTATAGGTACCAAATGAATTTATAAAAATAAACTTGATGAAAATGGTATTGTAATAAGGAATAAGGCTAGACTAGTAGCAAAGGGTTATAATCAAGAAGAAGGTATAGATTTTGATGAAACCTTTGCTCCGGTAGCTAGACTTGAAGCAATTAGACTTTTACTAGCTTTTGCATGCTCTAAGGACTTTAAATTATTTCAAATGGATGTAAAAAGTGCATTTTTAAATGGGTATATTAATGAGGAGGTATATGTAGAACAACCTCCTGGTTTTGAAAATCATCAATACCCTAATCATGTTTATAAATTGAACAAAGCACTTTATGGTTTGAAACAAGCACCTAGAGCATGGTATGAGAGACTTAGCAAATTTCTATTAGAACATGAGTCCTCTAGGGGTAATGTAGATACAACACTGTTTCTGAAAAGGCAAAACAAAGATATGTTATTAGTACAGATTTATGTTGATGGTATTATTTCCGCTGCTACTAACAATCGCCTTTGCGAAGAATTTGCTGATTTGATGCAGAGTGAATTTGAAATGAGCATGATGGGAGAGCTGAATTACTTCCTTGGACTTCAAATCAAACAATCTGAAGAAGACATCTTCATCAGTCAAGCCAAATACATCAAGGAGATGCTTAAGAAGTTTGATATGGAGGGAAACAAATCAATCAGCACCCCCATGAGCTCATCATGCAAATTAGACCAAGATAAATCAGGTAAATCTGTAGATCAGAAGCTATATAGAGGTATGATAGGATCTTTGTTGTATTTAACTGCAAGTAGACCTGATATCATGTTTAGTGTTTGCATGTGTGCAAGATATCAGTCTAATCCTAAAGAATCTCATCTAATTGCAGTCAAAAGAATCTTTAAATACCTAATAGGAACCAAGAATATAGGTTTATGGTATTCTAAAGAATCTAGCCTAAAATTAATAGGATACACAGATTCAGACTTTGCTGGATGTAAACTTGATAGAAAAAGTACCAGCGGGTCTTGTCAATTTCTAGGAGAAAACCTAATCTCATGGTTTAGCAAGAAACAAAACTCGGTTGCTTTATCTACTGCTGAAGCTGAATATGTTGCAGCCGGGAGTTGTTGTGCTCAAATCTTGTGGATCAAACAACAATTAGAAGATTATGGCATTAAACAACACAAAATTCCCATTAATTGTGATAATACAAGTGCCATTAATCTAACTAAAAATCCAATTCAGCATTCAAGAACTAAACATATTGAGATAAGACATCACTTCATAAGAGATCATGTACTGAATGGTGATGTGACACTTCAATTTGTTTGTACTGATGATCAATTGGCTGACATTTTTACAAAACCCTTAAGTGAAGAGAGATTTAGTGTGCTTAGGAGGGGATTAGGAGTGATTGATCCATCCTAGTGGTAGTTTCCACTAGATTCATTGATTTTGATGATTAGATTGTGGTTAAAATAGAGTTTCTTTTCAATGATCATCAAATCAGATCATAATTTAGTGATTTTTCTTCATTCGGCACGAACATAGCATGATTTTTAGGTGCGTGCCAAAGTTCGAGACGACTCGAGTAAGTTTCAGAGTCGGCTCGTAAGGGAGAGTCGACTCGGACATTTACGGAAGTCGACTCGAGATCAATGGCCGCAGAGGGTGAGTCAACTCGCATACAGTCGGGAGTCGACTCAAGATCAATAGGCGCATAAGGAGAGTCGACTCGCGCATACTTTGGAGTCGACTCGAGGTCGAGTCGACTCGCGACTCAGAGGAGTCGACTCGCAGTCGGGATCCGACTTTTTAACCCTAGCTCCATCGTTTTCAAAACATTTCTATTCTCCGCCGCCACTGTTCACAAGCCCTAGAGCCGACTCCTAGGTCGTCCCCGGTCGTCCCCAAGCTTTTTCCGTCGACCTTTTCACCATCCATTAGGGCTTTTCCTCCCATTCTAGGTCACTATGCCTCGTAAAGCCGTTGTCCGGAAGAGGTCCCAACCCGAGGCCGGTCCCGAGAGGCGCTCCAAGGCTCGGCACGATCCCGCGAGGTCACAACCTCCGGCTCGTTCCCCGCCGAAGGCAGTTCCCGTGAGGCCTGCGCCGGGAAGGCGATCTCCACCGGGAGATACGTCGATTTCGACTATCTCTCCCGGGAGGGCTTCACCATAGGTGAGAGATTGCGTGTCCAGGGCTTAGAGTATTTCCTTACATTAGATCTCCCCACTTACCCTGGATTAGTTAGAGAGTTTTACGGTACCGTCCATCGGAGAGATGGGGGTATAGAGGGCACGGTAGCCGGTGTCCCTTTGTTCATTTCGGAGGATATCATTGCCCACATCCTCCACCTTCCACAAGTAGGGGTGGCTCCCACACACCCCGAGGATAGGACTGAGGCCCTTACGGCCATACTAGGATATCCTCCTCAGTCCCCCTTAGACGAGGTATCCGCTAGCTCACTTCCAGTTGAAGTGCGGATCCTCCTGAGCATCCTGTCTAGGTCCTTGTTCCCTAAGACCGGGAGATTTGATTTTGTATCTGAGAGAGACCTAGCTCTCATGTTCTACATCCTCCAGGACACCCCAATCAACTTTCCCAAGATGATGTATAGGTATCTATGTGAGCCACTAGATAGACCTAGGCTCACCCTACCCTACGGTATGATGTTCACTCTTTTGTTTAGGGAGGCCGAGATTCCCATTCCTGAGGGGGAACCCTCTAAGGCATTGCGATGGACTGATCGCATGCGTCCGGGGACCCTACACAGGATGGGGTTTCGGAAGGTAGAGGGGACCTGGGTTAGGAAGTCTTCCACCTCCACACATACCACCAGACATTCCCCTAGTCCTGAGCCAGATTCTGACTATCCTGACTTTTCCTCCACTTCTGCTCCTACCACCTCAGCCGGACCCTCCTCCTCAGCTCCACCACCCATGGAGGTCCGGATCGCTCCTGAGCAGCTCCTGGAGTTGCGGCAGGAGATTGTCCGAGACCTGCGAGATGATCTGTTTAGGGAGCTCCGAGGTTCAGTGCCTGCTCCCTCTCCTGCACCCACATCTTCTGAGTTGGTCCCTTCCTTGACAGCCGTGACAGACATGACGGCCCATGTACGGAAAGAGATCTACAATGTCCGGAGCTTGATCCAGGCCCAGTTCTCCAGCATGAGCGAGGTCACGAGCACCACTCGGACGATGCGCGATGACATCCGGAAGGACATGAGCACCACTACTCAGGGGGCCGAGCGCTTGGCGAATGTGCTCATCGACAAGCTGGACACACTTCAGAAGTCGGTGACCGAGCTCGATACGACACATAGCAGGGCCACCTCGGCCATTATCCGACAGCTCGAGCACGTCACCAATGCAGTCACACTCCTTGCAGAGCGCATGCCTCGGGGACCCGCATCCTCCTCGAGGAAGCCTTAGATCATTTTGTGTTATTTTGACATGTACTTTTTTGCTTTACTTACTGTATTCTCAAATGTATTTACATACATCAATACAATGAGTAGACATGTTCTCTTCAATTCTGTGCCAATTCATCTCTGTTTGATTGTGTGTTCTGCTTACCTCCTTTTTGATACGATGACAAAAAGGGGGAGAAATACTTAATAGATATGTAAATGGAATCAACATAAAAGGAATCAAATGAAAATTAAAACATAATTTGTTCTTAGTGGATTTGGTACCTCGAGGCTCATTATCTCTCTGTTGGGGCTCCTAATGGAGTAATCTCCAGAATCTATTCAAGGGATATTCGGAGATTAGTTGAATCCTACTCAAGAACAAATTGACAGATTTTCCCTCTAAAAATCAAAAATTTCAGTTCAAAAACTTCAATACATTAAAAGGAAATTCAGAGATTCAAAACAAAGAAGAATGCATATGTTGAGGGGGAGAATCTGAATTTTTAAGAAAGCTAAATCATTAAATATATATAAGCCAAACAATTGATTGCATGATATGAAGGCTTATATAATTCCAAATGAAAGGGGGAGCTTTAATTCCAAAATTTATTGTTTCACACCTTTCAAGCTTGGATAAATTAAATAACCAGACACTTGAATTCATTTATGGATTTTATTTCCTTGTTTATTGAGCAATTCACTTTACATATACTCAATGTTTTGTCATCATCAAAAAGGGGGAGATTGTGGAGTGATTGATCATAACCCTATTTGATTTTGATGAGCTCAAAGCATCTGAGTATATCTCTTGTTTACTAATGAATTCAATTGAGTGTTTCAGTGAAAATCTTGTCTAAAGTGTTTCTAGACTTGGTTCATAATATTTTGGATAAGTTAAGAAGTCAGTTTGAACCAAAGTCTGAGACTCGAGTCGACTCCAGAGTATTACGAGTCGACTCCAAGCGTATCAGAATCACTGGCACGGGCTCAAGTCGACTCCGGATCATTACGAGTCGACTCCGACTGAGAACAGACAGACGAGCAGAAAGCATCAACTCAAAACCTGTCAGCGAGTCGACTCTTGAAGTGCGCGAGTCGACTCCGATGTTTACCGAGTCGACTCCGGAGTAGTATGAGTCGACTCCAAGGAGTTACAGATAGAAAAGTCAGAGAGCGAATTTCGACCCTGAGATTCGAGTCGACTCCTGTGGAACGCGAGTCGACTCCGATGGTTGGCAGGTCGACTCCAAAGAAAGCGAGAGTCGACTCTCAGTGGTTCACAAGGCAAAAGTCAGAGAGCAGTTTTCGGACTCTGAGATTCGAGTCGACTCCCGCAATGCGTGAGTCGACTCCGAGACACCGCGACCCCAAAGAAGACAGAAGACCAATTTGCTGTCTCTGAGAGTCGAGTCGACTCCAAGACAGCTCGAGTCGACTCCAAGGCAGCGGTACATCAAAAAGACAGAAGACAGTGTTTTAAAAACTGAGAGCCGAGTCGACTCCGGGCAAGTTCGAGTCGACTCCAAGATTGGACGAGCCAAAAGACAGAAGATCGGGAGTTCGGGCTCTGAGCGCCGAGTCGACTCCCGAGATTGCCGAGTCGACTCGAGTGGGCCAAGTTGAAAAGTTGAACTACGGATTTCATGGGATGAGCCGACTCCGAAAATGCTAAGTCAGCTCCAGAAGTTGGCGAGTCGACTCCGGATCAAGTCGAGTCGACTCCCAGTCGAAGAGGCTACTTTAATTCAAATCCGGAACAATTGCCGAGTCGACTCCAGAAAAGCATGAGTCGACTCCCGCTACGGCCGAGTCGACTCCTGATCGCGCGAGTCGACTCCGACCCCAACGGACATATTGTCAGGTTGTGCAGAGTGTGCAGAACGGGCAGAAAAAGGTCTCTAACGGCTAGTTTCCGTGGGGGATGGTTTAAATAGCCACAGAGGACTGTAGCAAGAAGGAGAACAACCATTCCATTCAAAGAGATCAAGCATTTATTCTCTGCAAACTTGCTTTCAACGAAAAAGAAGGAAGAGCGCCATTAACTCCATCCAACAACCTCTTCCCAGCATTGAAAGAAGTCTCCTCCTGCATTCAAGTCGATCAGACGTTCCAGAGGAGACTCAAAGTTCAAGAAGCCTTATTCTACTCCAACACAAAAGTGTTTGAGGGCTCTTAACTTCTTTCTAGTTTATATTGTAGCAAATCTGCTTTTTAAGAAGCTCAGTTTTTCTGTTTGTTTCTTATTCTTTCCATATTGTCTTTGCTTGATTCAATCGGAGGATTGAATCAAGGGTGTAGAGGTTGGTTGGTGAGCCGAGTGTAAAACCAACGTGTAAGGGTTCGATTGTGATTCCGGGAAAACAATCGGGGTTGGTTCTAGTCGGTGAGCCTGGAAAAACCGACCGAGTTCGTTGTGAGCTCGTAAAACAACAAGTTTGGTTGTGAGCTTGGAAAACAACCGGCTGTAATCCAAGGGGTTATAGTGAATTCCCAAGTGAGACTTGGGGAGTGGACGTAGGAGCAAGGGTTAGCTCCGAACCACTATAAACATCGTGTTTGTGATTGCTTGTCTCTCTTTCTCTCATTCTCATTTCACTCACAGCACATAGCAACTAATTAATCACCTTGCAAAAGTATTAATTAGTCATCTACAAAAGTTTTAATTGTAAAATTATTTTAAAACCCAATTCACCCCCCCCCCCTCTTGGGTTGTCTATCTGGGCAACAAAGTGAAAGCTAAATGAAATGTTTGGTTTTATATCATTATGGGTTGTACCCCTCGGTAGCACGGCCATGTCATGCTCTAGATCTGGGGTGTGACAATGCCAATGGAAAACAATTCACTTATGCTTTCTTTCTCCTACTTTTTTGTTTCACTTTTGTTGCCCAGCAGACAACCCAAGAGGGGAGAGGGGGGGGGGGTGAATTGGGTACTAAATAAAACTTTAGTTTCTTTTTAGATTGTCTAATGTGATTATGAAAACTTTCTTAATTTTAATCTAAAGAGATTAGTCAAACTATAAAAAAAGCAATAGAGAAGAAATACTCATGGAACCACAACACAAACACAACGAATTTTATAGTGGTTCGGAGCCAACCCTATTCCTACGTCCACTCCCTAAGTCTCACTTGGGAGTTCACTATAATTCCTCAGATTACAGCTGGTTGTTTTACAAGCTCACAATTAAACTTGTTGTTTTCATGAGATCACAACGAATTCGGTCAGTTTTCACAGACTCACTGACTAGAACCAATCCGATTATTTTTCCGGACTCACAATCACACCCAGTTGGTTTTCTCCGGCTCACTAACTACAACCTTACAACATTGGTTTTTACTGGCTCACCAACAAACCTCAATTTTCTTGATTCAATCCCCTGATTGAATCAAGTAACAAAATCAGAGCTTAAATGTTTAAGAGTTGCAGCTTCTGAAAAAGCAGATTTAACAATGTAAACAATATGAAAAGAAAGAAGCTTTCAATTAGATTTTTGCTGAAGGAAGATGTGGCTTCTCCTTTTCTGGATCCTCTCTTGAATATACCGATGGTTGAGGATCAATAAATCGAGCCTTGAATTTGAGGAGTACTTCTGAAATCGATGTAGGCGCAATTATTTTTCTTTTCTCTTTGGAAAGGCTAACTCTTCTTTGGTGGTTGTGAACATTGAATCCTCTTCATTAATCTTTGTATTCTTGTCTCTACATTATTTATAACCATTTTTTCAGAGCTTTAATTTTCGAAAAATAGCCGTTGGAAGGAGTAAAAGAGCCATTCTGACATGACTGTGCAGCCTGACAATGTTATTGTTGAGATCGGAGTCGACTTGCGCGACTCGGAGATGGCTCGACTGAAACTGGAGATGATTCGTGTTCTTCGAGAGACGACTCGCTCATGGCATCTTTAGAAGTACTGTATAGGTGCTCTTCCAGGAGACAGATCGTAATATTTTGGAGTCGACTCGCCAAAAGCGGGAGACAGCTCGCATCCTTCAAGTGTCGACTCGGTCTTAGTGTATCAGAAACTAACTTTCTATCTTTTCTCATTGGAGTCGACTCGATCACGGCTGGAGTCGACTCAGCCTTAGTGTATCAGAAACTGACTTTCTGTCTTTCTTGTCGAAGTTGGCTCGCGACATTTTGAAGTCAACTCGCCAAAAGCGGAAGACGGCTCGCATCCTTCAGGTGTCGACTCGGCCTCAGTATATCAAAACTGACTTTCTATCTTTTGTCATCGGAGTCGACTCATCCATAGCTGGAATCGTCTCGGCATCAGAAGCTTTGAAAACTCGATCTCTGACTTATTCCTCGGAGTCGACTCGTCATCAACAGGAGTCGACTCGACCTCAGTGCCGCAGAATACACTCTTCTGTCTTTCTTGTCGGATCGACTCGTCCATAGCTAGAGTCACTCGGTATCAGTTGGCTTGAAAGCGGGTCTTCTATCTTTTCGCAGGAGTCGGCTTGAAAGCGGATCTTCTGTCCTTTCACAGGAGTCGACTCGCCCTCAGTTGGAGTCGACTCGGGCACTGTTCCTCAGAAAATACTTCTCTGTCTTTGCTCTTTGAGTTGGCTCGGTCTCAGTCGGAGTTGACTCATGCTCTGTACTTAGAAATTCTGCTCTCTGCCAATCCATCAGGAGTCGACTCGTCCAAACTAGGAGCCATCTCAAGGGCGTGCTAGATAGCAGCCTTTGTGCCAGAGTCGACTCGAAAATTCTTGGAGTCGACTCGAGTGCAGGGCAAAGATTAAAATGGTTCCAAACATTGTAAAACTAAACTTAAAATCCCTGAACCATTTTCTAAGGCATTCTAGCATATTTAACAATATATTCCCTAAAACATTCATTTGAATTTATTAGTATAATATGAAATATACTCAAATGTTTTGGACTCATCAAAATCAAATAGGGGAACAACAATCACTCAACAACTTTTCTCCCATTTGTTTTTATCCTTTGATCTTTCTTGGTATGTCCTTCCCTCTTCACAGTGAAACATTCCAAACCATAGCTCAATGGCGACGCAGTTCCTTTCTCTTTCTGTCTGTAGTTCCGTTTGTGGCATTGGATATCCAAATATCTATATGCCTAGTTTGAGGATCACACATTCCACAAGAGCAGTTGCTACTAAAGGTCTCACAGGTACGAAAAGTTCCAAGTTTCCATTTAGTCAAATAAAATGATATCTTGACGCATCAATTTGTTCTCCAGGCCTTGGTTGCAGTAGTGCTGTTTGAAAAGATCAGCAAGTTTATGATTCTATGTTTCATATATTCCTGGGTTTTCATCTTATTTGTGTCAAATGTATCTTAAATTTGAGGATTTTTTTTCTTGCTCAAAACTCATATAGCTCCTATTGTAACTTTTTAGTCGGCAGGATATAGTATGTTATAGTTGTATTAATGATTGCATCAAGCAATCCTTTTGGCTTATGTCTATCTTAATGGATCAGTGTTATGATGATAAGTAAGTACCATTTTCTCATATGGGTGGCTGGGTGTGGGATAACCCCTTCACTTTTCTCATGGAGAAAAAGCAAAGACAATTAAGTACCATTTTTCTGTCTCTTTCCTTCTTTTCTGATATCTTGGATAATAGTTTAGACAGATGTATATGGAGTATCTTTATCATCATCTTGTAAGCATATTAGAAACATTTGTTCGATGGAAGTGAAGATAATGAAAACCTTTTCATTTAGCTCTTTGAGAGGATACTGCATAAATTGTAAGTTTTGTCTCACTTTTTCTTGCATAAGTAGTACAAGTCAAAAATTTAGTAGTATCTTGAAGCATGTTTGAAAGACGTTGTTAAAGAAGAATTGTCTCACTAAAAACATAGTACAGGTAGGACTTCTTGCATATATATCAAAGTCTGTGCTCTAGGATTGTGAAATCATGGAGCACATACCAGCTCTTCTTAACCATAAGTATAGCTGAAGAGTATAGGGTTATCACCTAGGAAGCACAGAAAATTCATATCGCATGCCATGTCCATATCAAATAAGTAACGGATACTGATAATCATCGAATACTACTAGGATATGCATCCCATGTTGGATCCCGTTTTAATTAAACCCTGATTCCATTTAATTAGAACCCACATTTGACAAGTGTCCCTTGAATTGCGTAAATCCTGATAATCACAAGGGCATTGAGGTAATTGCACGGCAGTGAAAGGTTGCTTTGGGGGGTGACTCTTTACGGGTGTAACTAACTACGGCGTTTGGTCCCTGGAGAGGGCTATAAATAGCCTGTTAGACCCTTTCTCTTAAACACGCATTAAGAGCTCTCTCTCCAGAAGATCTCTCACTAATCTCTGTCCAAATCAGAGTTCAATCCAAGATGGATATAGCGACTCAAGGTATGATTTATGATTCATTAAAGTTAAGCATTCCATCAATGGTATCAGAGCAAATGGATTCCAAAATAAATCATACCTATTTAATCTGCTGGACGGAAAGACTGGAGAACCCGATGTTATTTAAACATTGGAAAGACTTTTAGCTAGCCGATGTGGGACTAAACTCCTTATCTCGGGATGAAACGTTTTTGCCTATATTATTTAAAGCAATGAAATTTTTTCACTTGGGCGATGTGGGACTAAAACCTTCATCTATTTTTTTCCCTTTTTCCATCTTTGTTTAAGAAAATTAAGAAGGGAGAGCCGCTGCCATGGCCGTCGCTGCGACGAGTCTCGGTCGCGGCCCTCCCCGTCCTAACCGGTGGCCAACAGGGCCACCATCCAGCCGTCGCCTCCCCGGCCGCCGCTACGGCCCGCCCCCCGGCGAGCCGGCAGCCGCTGCAACCCGCTGTGGCCGCCATGGCCACCGCGGGCAAAGACAAAAAAAAAAAGCAAGAGAGAAGGGAGGAAGGACAGCGGCGCTCCGGCTTCTGCCGCCGAACCCTCCTCCCATGAGGTGGCCGGGGAAGCCACCGGTGGCTGCATGGACCGGCTAGCGGCCACGCCGCCGTGTAAAGGGGACGGGTCTTCATGCCGTCGTTTCCCCTCCTCCTCTCATGTGGCCGGAGAGGCCCACGGCAAGGGGCGCCGACGTCGTTTGGGCGGTCGGAGGCGTGAGCAACCGGTAGCCACCGGCATCGTTTGGGAGAGCATGGCTTGTCGGATTTGGCCCTTCCCTCTTTTCCCATCACGATTTGGGGAAGAAGATGAAGAGATGGGTTTTGGGTTTCGGGTATGGAATCCAACCCGAAATCCGAATCCATTTAAATAATAATAAAAAAAGAGGTGAAGGGATTAACAGGTTTCGGGTTATTCGGTCTCGGCCCGCAATCCGAAACCCGAATCCTGTTGACTAAACTGTGCATTTTGCAGTTAAACCCCTGACAATATGTTATTCTGAAAAAGGGGCTTTAGAAATTTATATGTGGTCCCCAGCCGAAAGTTGAATTATCAAAAGGGTCCTAAAATATATTTATGTGGTCCCTTTGCCAAAGTTTCATTACAGAACAGTACTTTAATAATTATGTGTTACTCCATGTAATAAATTTATTGCATAAATGATCAATTTATATGCTTTCTTATGATGATACATGATTGTTTATATTATTCATATTTTCATGATAAAAGGGTGATGTATGCATGAGACGAGCCAAAGCATCTTATGTAGGAAAAGACATAAAAATGATTAAATTTTTTGCATATTTGTGGTGACAAGCCAAAGCATCCCATAAATTTTAGAATGCTTTAATTTAATTTAATCAATAAAGAGTCTTTTATCACCATCTCATGAAATTGAATAGTTGCATCATATATAATGAACCGGCCCCAAAGAGAAGTCATTATACAAAGTTAATGATGGGATGAAATAATGTTATTAGTATGATATTTATGATGAAATCTTGTTGCCCAAAGGCCTTGAATTCTTCATTAATATTGAACAATATCTAGTAAAATTTTATCCATTGAATAATGGTGTCTAAGAAAAGCTTGTCAAAAAGGCATACGTGCCTAAGAAAGGCTGGTACTTAAGTGAGCTTAGTGCTCCACCACCGATCTGGAGCTGATCTGGCTGTTATTCTTTGAATTTTTCTAACTAGATATATAAAGTTCATTAAATATCATACTTAATGCATTAGTTTTGTCGTAAAGGGGTAAATCATGTAAAGTTAATTTTGATTTACTCACTAAATTGCTGATGTGGGTTAGTAATTTAGATAAGGTTTTAGCGTACTTATAGCATGCATATTGATAGTAAGCATATATTTTGCAGCTTTGTTTCCGACAGTTTTTTCACAATCCACATCATGCATCCCAATACTTAATGGTTCAAATTTCTCGGAATGGAAAGAAAGACTGACATTTACTTTAGGGTGTATGGATATTGATCTGGCACTTCGTGAGGATATGCTACCTGTCCCCACGGAGGAAACTATGCCAGAGGAGAAAAAGTTGTATGAGAGGTGGGAGCGGTCAAACCGCTTAAGTCTTTTACTCATACAAAATCATATCTCCAGAAAGATAAGGAGCTCACTTCCTGATTGCAAAACTGCAAAAGAATTTTTAACAGCAGTAGAAGAGCAATTTGTGAGTTCAAAGAAAGCCCTAGCCAGCACCTTAATATCAAGGTTTGCTTCCTTAAAGTATAATGATAATGGTGGCATACGCGAGCACATTATGGAATTATGTAATATTGCTGCCCAATTAAAATCACTGGAAGTAGACATGTCAGAGACTTTTCTTGTACACTTTGTTCTTAATTCTCTGCCTATGGAGTATGCACCATTTAAGATCTCATGCAATACGCATACAGAAAAATGGATTATGAATCAACTTCTAGCCATGTGTGTTGATGAGGAGCAGAGAATAAAACAAGAGAGGCAAGTGAGTGTTTATCTCACCTCTCATAAGGGAAAAGGACATAAAGAGGTCAGCGGTACTAGTTATCATATTCCTATCAAGAAGAAGAAAATGAAAGTGTCAGCTAAAATGACTGACAAAAAGCAAATAAAGTGCTTCTTCTGTAGGAAACAGGGACATTTGAAAAAGGACTGCACTAAGTACAAAAAATGGCTCGAAAAGAAAGGTACTTTTCTTCCTTAGTGTGTTATGAATCAAATTTTATTGATGTACCTCATAACACATGGTGGATTGACTCTGGTGCTACTATCCATATATGTAAAACTTTGCAGGGATTATTGAATAAAAGAATTCCAACGGAAAGTGAACGAAGCATCATAATGAAAAATAAGATGTGTTCACATGTGGAAGCTGTTGGAATATTCAAATTGACCTTAAAGACTAGCCATATTTTGTGTCTAGAAAATACCTTCTATGTACCTAGATTTTCAAGAAAATTGATATCTGTTTCTAAATTTACTTCCTTTGGATATACCGTTTCATTTGGACGGTCATTTGTAAACTTTTTCTTGAATAATATTATTGTTGGTAATTGCTTGTTAGAGGATGGTTTATTCAAATTAGACCTTGATACATCCTTTGAGCTATCCCTTTTATCCCTGCAAAATAAAAATCATTATGGATTAAAACGTAGCATGATAAATGAAAATTCTTCTATGTTATGGCACCGAAGATTAGGCCATATCTCCATAAAATGAATCAAGAGATTAGTAAATGATGGAATTTTACCAACTCTTGACTATGGTGATTTTGAAACTTGTTTAGACTGCATCAAGGGAAAGCAGACTAACAAGTTTAAGAAAGATAATATAAGAAGCACAAATTTATTGGATGTCATACATACAGATATATGTGGGCCCTTTTCGACCCCATGTTTTACTGGTCATAAATATTTTATCACCTTTATTGATGATTACTCATGTTATAAGTATCTCTACTTGTTGTATGACAAGGCTGAGACATTAAATGCCTTTAAGCTTTTCAAAACAGAGGTAGAGTTACAACTTGATAAAAAGATTAAAATTGTGAGATCAGATAGAGGTGGTGAATACTACGATAGGTATACTGAAACTGGACAACATTTAGGTCCATTTGCTTGATTTCTTCAAGAGCAAGGTATAGTTGCACAATACACTATGCCTGGTACTCCTGATCAAAATGGAGTTGCGGAAAGAAGAAACCGAACATTAATGGAGATGGTAAGAAGTATGATTAGTCACTCAACTCTCCCAATTTTTCTGTGGGGTGATGCCTTAAAAACCGCTGCGTATATTCTAAACAGGGTTCCTACTACAGCTGTCCCAAAAATACCCTATGAAGTTTGGACAGGTAGGAAACCTAGTTTAAGACATCTACATATTTGGGGGTGTCAAGTTGAGGCAAGGGTGTACAACCCACAAGAGAAAAAGTTGGACTTTAGAACCATTAGTTGTTATTTTATTGGTTATCCAGAAAAGTCCAAGGGATACAGATTTTATTGTCCTAATCATACTTTAAGGATTGTGGAGACAAGAAATGCTAGATTTCTTGAAAATGAGCAAATCAGTGGAAGTATAAAATCTCAAAAAATTAATTTTTAGGAAAAGCAAACTCCGTATATTGTGCAAGATTCAAATAAGCAGCCAATGATTCCTCCACCTATCATTAATAATGATTTAGAGGAGGATGAGTCTACTATTAATGATCCACTTGAATCTGTGCCAATTATCACTGAGAATGTTGCTCCTCCACCTATAGAACCAGTGGATCAAGAAGTGACTTTAAGAAGGTCATCAAGGGTAAGGAGATCTCCAATTCCACCAGATTATATAGTATACCTTCAAGAAAGCGATTATGACATAGGGGATATAGATGATCCAATAAATTTCTCACAAGCCATAAATTCAGTAAATTTCTCCAAATGGCTAGATGTTATGAAAGATGAGATAGATTCTATGGCTAAAAACAATGTTTGGAATCTAGTTGAACTACCTCCTGGGGCTACTGCAGTACGCTGCAAATGGGTTTTTAAAACCAAAAGAGACTCCAAGGGCAAGGTAGAGCGACATAAGGCCAGACTTGTTGCCAAAGGATTTACTCAAAAGGAGGGTATTGATTATCATGAGACCTTCTCTCCAGTTTCAAAGAAAGACTCTTTAAGGATAATTATGGCTTTGGTGGCTCATTTTGACTTAGAACTGCACCAAATGGATGTGAGAACTGCATTTCTTAATGGAGATTTAGAGAAAGAAGTTTACATAAAACAACCTGAAGGTTTTGTTTCAAAAGGTCAGAGTCAAAAAGTTTGCAAGCTAAATAAGTCTATATATGGACTCAAGCAATCATCCCGATAGTAGTATCTAAGTTCAATAATGTCATTTCTACATTTGGCTTTGTAGAAAACGTTGTTGATAGATGTATTTATCTTAAGATCAGTGGAAGTCGATTTATTTTTCTAGTCCTATATGTAGATGACATTTTGCTTGCTAGTAGTGATTTGGCATTGCTTAGAGAGACTAAGCAATTTCTCTCCAGTAATTTTGATATGAAGGATATGGGTGAAGCCTCATATGTTATCGGCATTGAGGTTCATAGAGATAGATCTAAGGAAAAAGTTTGTCTATCTCAAAAAGCCTACATTAAGAAAATGTTGGAGAGATTTGGTATGGAAAATTCCAAACTAAGCCCAGTGCCTATTACTAAAGGTGAAAAGTTGAGCCAATCACAATCTCCGAGGAATGAAATTGAAAGGGAGCATATGAAAGCATTTCCATATGCTTCACTAATTGAGACTTTGAGTAAGTCTGTACCAGACCTGATATAGCATATGTTGTGGGATTACTGGGGAGATTTCAAGCTAATCCAGGAATAGAACATTGGAGAGGTGCAAGGAAAGTATTGAGATATCTTCAAGGGACTCAAGATCATATGCTCACATACAACAAATCCGATCTCTTGGAAATAGTTAGATACTCAGACTCAGACTTTGCGGGATGTCTAGATAGTAGAAAGTCAACATCAGGTTATATCTTTCTACTAGCTGGTGGTGCAGTCTCGTGGAAGAGTTTGAAGCAAAAGATGACAGCTGCTTCAACAATGAAAGCTGAGTTATTAGCATAATATGATGCAGTTACACAGGCTATTTGGTTGATGAACTTTAGCACAGGCCTACAGATCGTGGACACTATTTCAAGGCCCATAAAGTTATATTGTGATAATTTAGCAGCAGTTTTCTCAATAAAGAATAACAAGATATCCAATGGAAATAAGCACATGGAGGTGAAATATCTAGTTATAAAAGAAAAATGTGATGACCATAAAGTTTCAGTTCAATACATCAATATTGTGCTTATGTTGGCAGATCCTTTGACCAAAGCAATAGCCTCGGAATCGCATAAGGAGCATGTTGGTCAAATGGGCCTTTTTTTGTATAAATTAATTGATGTATTATATTGTGCACATTTCAGATGGTTGTAAATCACATTTATTATATTTTCTGCTTTAATGAATTCATGTGGTTTATGCATATTATGGTAGCAGAAATTGTGACTAAAAAATGGATTTTATGAGAAGTTCATTCATAAGGATTTGGTTATGATGGTTTAGTAATATAGTGATCATGGAAGGTTATACGCCAATCAAATAGGTGTTATTTCCGCCATGGTTCGTATTATTATTCTCAAAGTAGTCAAACATAAAGTTTGCCCGACTTGATATCAGAATAGAAAAAATACGCGTATAAAGATTATAAAATTCAAGTGCTAAGGATATTTCACCTGTCAATATGGTCCAAATAGGAGAATGTTGGGATCCCGTCAAGTTGTGGCCCACATTGACAAATGGCATCAATATGATCCAAGTGGGAGAATGTTGGATCCCGTTTTAATTAAACCCTGATCCCGTTTAATTAGAACCCACATTTGACAAGTGTCCCTTGAATTTCGTAAATCCTGATAATCACAAGGGCATTGAGGTAATTGCATGGCAGTGAAAGGTTGCTTTGATGGGGGATAACTCTTCACGGGTGTAACTAACTACGGCGTTTGGTCCCTGGAGAGGGCTATAAATAGCCTGTTAGACCTCTTCTCTTAAACACGCATTAAGAGCTCTCTCTCCAGAAGATCTCTCGCTAATCTCTGTCCAAATCAGAGTTCAATCCAAGATGGATATAGCAACTCAAGGTATGATTTATGATTCATTAAAGTTAAGCATTCCATCATCCCATACTTATGTTTTTAAGTTTCCAACTTGCCAAAATATTCAAAAAAGACTCGGGATACTTAGTAGATACACTTGAGACACTTCCCTCCTTCTGGCAGTGAAGGGAGGTGCATTACGTTCCTTTATTTAATATAGCTTAATAATAAATGAAAACTTTTGGAGTTTGTGATGTTGATATTATAATGGAGAGCATAGAATGTGCTTTATGCATTTGAATGATGACTAAATGATTAGTTTATGGAAGTTGAATCAATTATATAAAGTATAGACTATATTATGTTCATAGCCCACAATCGTTGTTGAATGCTCGTTCAAATGTATACGTAATATATATATATATATATATATATATATATATATATATATTATCACATCCTAATCATAATGCATGTATATTCAATATTTTCTCTATCATATTTTATTGTTTGTGTCTGTATGCTATATCCATATCATGCCATCTTGCATGTTGATTCAAAAAGAGTTACTAGCGGCATTTGTAAGTGCCTCTATAAGCTAAAATGTTGTTGCTAACATATTTTTTAGTATTTTTTTAAGTATCGTCTTCATCAGGGGCGGCCCAATACATTTGGGGGTCTAAGGCAAATTCAGTAAATGAGACCTTTTTTAAAAAATAAATTTTTTTAATAAGTATAAAATACTTACAAATATGATATGGAAATAGATAGCTGTCAAGTACACTATTTCAACAAAGATGCTTGAATCTAACAAAGATAGACAAGAATCCTCTTGAATTTAATATAATTCTTGAATGGAAGCAAATAAAGTAATTACTCCAAAAGAAGGCCCATGAAACTGATTAAATAAAAAAAGATAATGCTTGGCAATACTGTTTACGATCTCAAGCAAGAGCGGAATAGGAAAAGGTTATCCCATGGCACTTAATGGTCTTAAGGTAAAGAAAAGAATTTGTCCAGAAAAGAACCTCTCTATAACCGAAATTAGGGGCATTATGGAAAATTCACTCCATTTAATTAATAAAAGTCCCATCCCACCATGTCCCCTTCAAGGGAGTACCAAAGCAGCAACTGCAACATCACAGCACAGCAGCCATTCAAACCCTCTCTCCCTCTCTCCCTCCTTTTCTCTCTCTACCACCTAGGAGGGGAGAAGAAACAGAGAGGAGAAAATTAAAAAAATCTCCACCCTCCAAGAAGTCCATCTCCAATCCCCCAATCTTTCTTCCTGATGGCACAGCTGGATCAGGAGTAATGTGAGGGAAGGAAACCAAGACCAAAACCAAAAAAGAGAAGGGATGAAAGATAAGAGTGGCTTCAGATGTGTATCAAGCCAACCAAATCCCTCCTCTCTCTTTCTCTCCACCCAAAACAAAACTACTGTCCCCAACTTCCCAAATTGCCCCTCTGCAGGCCAGAAAACTCTCCACCTCCCTTCCATCAAGGGGGAAGACTCGTAGCCGGCTCCTGTTCCTGTTTGATATGGGGCCTTTACTTCCTTTTGGTCACAGCCAGACACAAAAAACAGGGCAAGGAACCTCCCTCTCCCCCCCCCCCCCGCTCTCTCTCTCTCTCTATCTCTCTTCTCCTCTCCTCTCCTCTCCTCTCTTTATTTCATCGCAAGTCGGTGTCTTTTTGCCTTCTCCCTTCCTTCTGTCCATCTTCTCGGGAGGCCTTTCTATGGGCCGAGGCCTTAGGCGACCGCCTCGGTCGCGGTCGCCTAAGGCTCAGGCCGGCCCTGGTCTTCATACAAAAAAGTTAGCTAAAAAATATTATTAGAGTTTCTTGACCTTCTACAAGTCTCCAAAGTCTATCTAATACATAGCTGATATAGAATTAAACATATACCCATATGGGTCATCAAATAGGCTAAGGGTTCAAATCCAATTACAAGTACCATAATCAAATCACATATATCATGATTAGTTTGTGGTCAACCCGTGCTACAGTATCCTTTAATTCATGTGAGCCATAGTCCGAATCTGCTCTGATTCCATTTATGATGATTTAGGATCTCACCCAAAAACCTAACTGAAGGTGTTACTTGAGTACTTTGGTTCTGTATAAATATCCAAAGTTCACCTAGTGCATAGCTATTGTGGAGCTAAACACATGCCCGCTCGATCCTCACAGTTCAAAACCCCTCCAGGCTAGTTATTTATTTATCTACTTAATGGTTGTCATCCTGATTTTGTCTTGTGCATTAACCTGCTTCTTCTTCCTCATGCATGGTTCAGGCGCATGTGTGAGGGAGTGTTGGACTTGACATACATTGTTGAACCATTTCCTGATAGCTTTAAGTTTTTTGGATGAATTGGTTAGTTAATACGAGAAAACACAAGTCTGGAAAGGTCGAAGAAGTAGATGAAGAGCCGGTTACCACTCATATTCTACATGTTTCTTACTAAATTTCATGCTTTCCAATACAACCCATATTGATTTATGATGAGAGCACAAAAGTGCAATCGTCAGACCATCTTAATTAATATTTTAGCTAATTATTAATAATAAAATTAACTAATTAATATTTTATTTGTGCAAGTAGCCCAATCAGCTAGTTCTCCGCACTTCAAACGATCAGCCCCCATCGTATCACCTAATCAAGCCATCGCATCCATGCATGCAATGCCCACGTCCGGGTCAATCCAAGCCAACTCTTCCCAGCATCCTAGCTTGTTCCACGATGCGCCCAGCCGCTTCAGCGCATCCACATCGACAACCGGTGCCAGCAACGCCCAAGTTCTAGACTTCCCATGAATCAAGATCCACCGCGTTCGTGATCAAGCCACGTCCTTCCGCGATCCACCCAACCATCAACAGCCACTGTGCCAGGCTGTTCATCTTCCAGATCAATCCCAGCCCGTGCGGAAACAGGGGAGAAGAGAGGATCACGCATCCGTTTCTCCTCCAGCCGCATCCAAACCATGATCTTCAGCCCCTCTCCCGTGATCCCGCCTCACAGATCGCCCCCAAGCAAGCATCCGTGAATGGCGTCTTCCCACCGCGTCTCCTCCATTCCAGCCGTCGGCAATCAACGCCCACGTCCCAGACTCTACCGTGATCCCCCTCCACAGATCAAGCTTCCGCATCTCCAACGCCATCATCGCGCCCAGCCGCTAGCTTGCATCCATCTCTTCCAGCGATCCCGCGTGCATCAGCTCCCAGAATCCAAGCCTTTCGTGATGCTAGCAGTGGTCCCAGCAAAGATCCCGCAGCGCCCTTTCATCCAAATCCCATCCCTCGCATCCGAGCTCCATGGATCGTGCCGCAGTCAAGCCTCCAGCTCCACCCTCTTACGGAAACACAGCAATGTCCCAGCAGCATTCCAGCCGTGATCCAAGCCATGATCGGCTCCTCCTCGGTCCTCCCGGCTCCTCCAGCTCATCCCACAGCGTCTCCTTCCTTCCCAAATCAGCAAGCCGTGATCTTCCTCATCAGGCGCCCCAGCAATCACGCCCGTCCTTCTTCCGGATCGGCGCCCGTCTGCCCTCCCCCTCCAGCGCGTCCGCGCTCTCCTTGGATCTATATAAGGGAGCCAAAGAACAGGGGAACAATGGGGGGAGCTCGGCTCGGTTCGGGATCGGGGACCAAAGAATAGGGGAGAGGGCTCGGTTTGGGAGAGAAGAAAGAAAAAAAAAAAGGAAACAGAGCGTGGCTCTGTTTTGTGAAAATAAAGAATAAAAAATAGGAGAGAGGGAAAATGGGAGTTTTCTTGTTTTTCTTCTTTTGTTTTTATATTTTATTTTGTAAAAGAAGGAAGTATTAGGCTTCCGATCTTCATTTTACTTTTGTAATTGTTCTTTTATGCAATCCATTAATTTTTCTTTTATGCAATTCATGTTTTAGGTTAAGTTTAATTCCAAGTATTTGTCTTTTCGTTATTTTCAAATGGAAAACCTTCTCTGGTAGACTAGAGAATCATTTAACATTCTCAAAGTAATGTTTTTCTTTTTATTCAAAAATTGATTTCGAATCCGAGTGAATGTTTTAATTTTTATGCAACTCCAATCGCCTCCCTGTGGATCGACCTCTTACGACCACTATTCTTCGAGTAGAAAAGGTAAGAGTAAAATTAAATTAATCTTTGTTTGTCGGTTCTAACAATGATCTGTTTAGCATATTTTTAGGTAAACAGGAATCGGACGAACAACATATGTTAGAGCTTCAAGTGCAGAAGTTTCAGCACAGCAGTAAGCCAAAAATCTGCAACACCTTGATGATTTGCCCTTATGAAGAGCACTCTCAACCATGCTAGCTGTATGTATGGGAATCTGACAGTATAGTTATAAAACCAATTGAAATTGATGTCCTTCATCCGTTTATCAGTATTGACAATCTACCATCAAACATCTCGTGGCCTGCACGTCTTGTTCTTTCAGAATCTGTCTATCCCAAACATTAAGAAAATATGCTTTTTGTCATTGGATCTTTAAGAAAGGTAGTTGATCTGCTGCACTGTAAAAGCCCCTGTATATATGCCGAAAATAAAGTTGACATGGCTAACCTGGCGTGCACCACTTTCTTCCAATTTTTGCATCAAGAACAGAGGTGACTCCTTTTCTTTTCTTTTCTTTTTCCTTCTCTCCATCTTCATCATCTGTTGGGCTCTTAGGTTGCAATTTATCTGGAATCTTAAGGGCCAGACCTAGACCTAAACAAGAAGGAAAGAGAGGAAGAGAGGAGGCTTTGTTAATTTGGGGTCTGGCTGCCATTAAGCCACAGCACCTTGAGACTAGCATTCAGCAGTAGATATAAAGGAAGCACCGCCACCAATAGGAAAGCCTTCAAGATCAAGTGAAAGCAGGGTATATGTTGATGGAGTAACCTACTTCGAGGAGTCAAAAGACTTAAGTAGAGGCAAAGGTGACCCCCTTGACTCTGCCAATGATGAGAACAGGATAGGGAAGATACAAGCAAATCCTTCTAATTATCCAAACAGGCTGTTTAAATGGACCTGGCTATGGGAAAATGACTATCTGTTATCTCAACTGGGAAATATGGATCTTCTTTTCTCAGTTGAACTCCCTGTAACACCTAAGCAGGTGTTTGTTGGTTAGCACCATTTACTTTGCTATACATAATTACATTGCCTTTAGATTTAGTGGCTTTTCTGTGCAACTGTAACACTTGGAAGATGGATAACTATCTAATGATCAGATTTCGATGGTCATTCAACAGATGGCTGGATCATTTAGTTGTCAATTTTATCTAACACCATCATCCTCTCGCTATGATCGGCTATGCAAGGAAGGTTTAGCTTAATTAAAATAGGCACCCTGGCAATGCAGAACAAAGTACACGCAGAAAAAAACATGAAGGAAAAAACTCAGAACTTGTATTTTTTTAAAAGAAATTATTAAGAAAAGAAAGAGAGAAGAAAAGAAAGGGGTGGAAACACTAGTCATGATTGAATGATAACTCCGAAACAACAATAATATATATTAAAAAAACGTAGCATACTTGTTTGATTGCTTGATAAAAGTAACAAGCGCTATGCCATATATTATTAATTGTTTGTGCTAATAATTTGTTTGCAAGTCAGCAATCATATTTCTTTTCCTTTTTCTATTTCTCCTAGTGGCTCAGCTCTCTTCATTTTGATCTTTAATTTCCTATCTTCTAACTAGTTTCCATATTCTTCTTGATTTTTGTTTTACTTTTGACAGCATATATGGGTCATGGATTAATGAAGAAGAGCAGAAGTGCCAATATTCCAATTACGGTATGATGCCAATTCCGTGTTTTTGTAAATCTGATAACTGCATTTGTGCATGAATTAAAACGTTCAAATCAAATGATAGGGAGATGAAGTAGCAAAGAAAAGAATCAAGGAGCAGATACCTAATGTTGATCTTTCTGTTAGGTTCCCGCGCATGCCGCAGAAAAATCAGAGAAATCAAAACGCAGTGGAAGAGGCATGCGTGAGATCGCGTCCATCGCATGAACGTATTTTAAAACCGATGTTCGTAGATAGACTAGGATTAAAATCTTTTGCATAAGATTAAAAAGATCAGATCTTTACCTTGTGCGGGTAGATGATCACCGCAAACTGATGATCGTGGTTTTTATGAAAGTTCGTTTTGAAGCCGCACACGTGTCCGACCTCTACGGGTATCCACATGAGGCAGATGACCAATCAAAGCTACTGAATCTTTCCGGGGTGCTAGCTCCCTTGCAGAGATTACTTTTAAAGGCTGAAATCCTCTCTTGATCTATCAACTTTTTGATTGATCTCAAGAGTGTTGCCCAGAGATGGTCACCCAAGAGGGGGGTGAATTGGGTGTTTTAAAACTTTTTGGCTAATTTAAAAATAAAACACACAAATATATGAACTAAAGCAAAGATAAAGCGATAAGAAGAGACAACCACAAACACACGGTTTTATAGTGGTTCGGAGCCTTCACCGCTCCTACATCCACTCCCCAAAGCGCCTTGGGAATTTCCACTATAATCCAAGATTACAGTACGGTAGTTTTGCGAGTTCACTACCCAACTCGTTGTTTTACACCGGGCTCACAACAAACCCAAAACCCCCAATTTCTCTTAGGCTTGGGACGCCCTTTCCCTTGTTCCAAGTCCCTTGACTGGAACAAGCACCACAATAAAAGAGTGTACAAAAGGATATAAAAGCTCTAGAAAGCAAATATAGCACTTATGAACAATGAAACCCGGAAGAATCTTTTTGCCGTTGGAAGCATGGGAGATGTTGATTCTTCCGATGTGGGACGCGTAGGGTTGGGTGTGAGCTTTGAATCCCGAGCACACGAGAGTGGTTGAGCTTGAAATCGCTTGGGAGACTTGTAAGCACTTGATTTCCTTTCTTGAATGCACTCACTCCCTTGAGCTTTTCTTTCTAACTTCTCTCTTGAATGATTTTGCTTTTGGTTGGTTAAGAGTTGTTGAGAAGCACTTAAGAGCTCCCTTTTTATAGCCCAAAAAGCAAATATAGCCGTTAGAGATAAAGTAGAGAAGATTTGAAATTCAAATCAAACCTGAAAAGCTGTCAGTCACGTCCCAGGCGCTCCGGGGACGTCTCCGCTACAACGAGAGACGTCTCGCCTATAGGATTTTACTTTTTACTTTATCTGGGGTCGACTCGGCACTTTATGGGGACGTCTCGGCGTGTTAGCGCTTTTTGAGTGGGGACGACTCCGCTGCTTTGGGGACGACTCCGCTTCTTTATCTCCGAAAATCATGTCCTCTGGAATTCCCTGAGAGAGTCAACTCCGCTCTTTCAGGGGACGTCTCCGCTTGTCTGCACTTTATGCGTGGGGACGACTCCGCTTTCTCAGGGTCGACTCTGCTTCCTTATCACCAAAAAAACCATTCTCTTGAAAGCCCTGAGAGAGCCGTCTCCGCCATCTTAGGGACAACTCGGGAAGTCTCCTTTTTGCTTGCGGGGACGACTCCGCGTACAGCGGGGACGTCTCGCGCATATCCCTTGAAAAGCGTCTTTCTGCCGCCACTGAGAGAGTTGACTCCGCTACTGAGAGAGTCGACTCCGCTAATGCGGGGATGACTCGACAGGAGCCGGGGACGTCTCCAAGTGTGCCAGTTCTTCCTGCTTGTGCCAGAGACGTCTCTGAAACTATCAGGAGACGTCTCGGCTGTCCCTGAACTTTTTCTTTAGCTCAAAATATTCTTCAATAAATTCATAAAAATTATGGGAACTAGTCTAGACATTTCTTAACAATATTCTAAATAAAACACATGAATTTCTCAATTGAATTGTTAAGATATAATGGAATTTTACTCTAGTGTTTTGTATTCATCAAAATCCATTAGGGGGTTAACAATCTCCCCCTTTTTGATGATGACAAAACACTGAGTATATGCAAAATTTGAAATTTAAACATATACACAGTATTGATCAGATATACAAGTATAATGTTTTGATTTGAACTAGATACAATGTGCATCACTCAAAATATTCAATTTTCAGTTCTTTCCTTGTGCATAAGATTGATCTTTATAGTTCTTAAATGATTTTATCATATGAACTGAATTTGAATCAAGTTAGAATGAAATATTGATGCTGAAGATAATTGAAAGCTAGATTCTTTTTGACTCCCCCTTTCTTTTCCAGAAGGGCAATTATCTTAAAATCAATATTCTTCAATTTTATCTTTTCTAAATCAACTTTCGAGTATGATTAAAAAATTTGCATTCCATATTCAATATCCATGTCTACTCCCCCTTTCAATATACAATATCTAATTTCTTTCCATATTCAATATCCATGTCTACTCCCCCTTTCAATATACAATATCTAATTTCTACTCCCCCTTTCAATATACAAATATCTACTCCCCCTTTTTGTCATCAACATGAAGGGGACAAATTATCCTTTTTAGTAAAATTCAGCATATTCAAGGTGTGCTCCCCCTGTTTTATGTGCATTGTTTCTTTGTATCAAATTTGAATACTCAAGGTATGTGGTAGGATTTTATGGCATATCACACAATCACATACACAATCACAGAAACACATACACAGAATTGGCAATGTACACAAGGTTTTCAAAAGAAATTGTATTCATTCATATGTCATTGTAGATCTTTGAAGTCAGTACATAGTCAAAAGAAGAAATCATTACAAGTATTGATTTCTAATACAAAAGTGTTTCAAAATGGCCTAGGATTTACAAAAAGAAGATCCTACAGGATATCCATCATCGGCGTCGTTGCTCATGGGGCCTACCAGTTGTACTTTGTGCATAAGCCTTACAGGCTGCATCTATGAAACCATTGATAGAATCCATGAGGGTCTTAAAGTGATCTCCCTGTGACTTGTGGAAACCTGCCACAAGTGCTTCAAACTCTAAGGTTGCCATCTCAATTCTGCCTCTAAGTTGGGCAACTAAGGTGCCCACATTGCCATCTGGCTTTGTCAACTCTTTGAGGCTCTTGGAAATGGCCTTCAAGCTGTCCTTGAGCTCTAATGATCTGCAGGTTTGGGTGGCACCCACCCCAACTATTTGTTGCTCTTGGGCTTCAATTTGAGCCTTAATTTCCTGCAGCTCTTGTCTGATGGGGGCCAGCTCTGCAGACATCATGGATCTCATCTCCTCCCTCATCTGCTGACAAATAACAGATGCTAAGGTGTGCATCTGCTCCTCTAATAGGAAGGAGGGCCCACTGACTGGAGGAGGTGGTGGCATGGATGTGGAAGGTCCAGCTGAGCTGGAGGGAATATCAGGGATGTCCATGTTGCTAGGTGGAGGAGAGTGATGGTCAGACTCATGATGTGGGATCTCAGCCTCTATGGTTTGTGCTTTTCTTTTTGGAACCTTGACCCAAGATCCATCTATCTTGTGAAATTCCATTCTTCTCATTGAGCCCTCATTGTAATAGTCGGTGTTTCTTAAGGGCTTTGCAGGTTCATTTGATGGAATGGAAACCTTGAAGTGTTTGAAGATTAAGGTAAAGATCATGCCATAGGGTATACTAAATCTAGAATACCTATGACATAGGGCAATGTAATTTAGCATGAGTCTAGGAAGGTTTAGAGGGATCCCTAGTAGGATGTGATGCATTATAACTAAGTCTCGCTCCGAAACAAAATCGAAGCGACCGGTTTTAGGAAATAGGACCCGGTTGACAATGCTTAAAAGGAGTCTCATCTCTGCATTTAGGTCCTGGGAGTTGACAACATCAAGAGGGCCGCAGTCCTCTCTTCCTAAAATTAAGTTTAGAGCTACTTCCCTTTGGGGATGTGAGGTTGGAGCCTCGCCGTCCCTAGGGATTTGCAAAACAGTGGATAAGATGTCCTCATTAATTTCTACTAATGTCCCTCGGACATGTGCGGTGAACCCTAAGTCCCCTAAAGCCATATCACTAAACATTTCTCTAACAAGGCCGGGGTAGGTCGAGGTATTGAGGGTGCAAAGATGCTCCCACCCTTGGGCTCGGAGTCTCTCTCCAATAGAGAACCCCTCATGATCTAAAAATGCAAAATCTATGTACCTACCGGTTGTGACTGTGCGATTTGCACAGAAAATCGTTGTGGTTGGCGGAGCAACCGGAGGAGAAGGTGCGGAGGGTTCTTCCCGCCGTTCCTCACCGTCGCCCGCTACTCTAGGTCGCTTCCCACGGGTCGTCCTAGCTTTCTTTGGTGCCATGGATGCTAGGGTTTGTGATTTAGGGCAAATGGAGGCTAGGGTTTGTGATTTAGGGCAAATGGAGGCTAGGATTTGAGGTGGAGAGCAAATGGAGGCTAGGGCTTTCCGTTTTGGTCGGGAATGAGGGAGAAAGCTCGAGTCGGCTCGAGCGATTTCGACCTATTTAAAAAGGCCTCATTCGGTCCCCGAGACGTCTCCGCGACTAAGGTGAGACGTCTCCGCTTGGGGGGACGTCTCTGCGATTTGCCAGAGACGTCTCCGGCACTGAAAAATTTCAGACTGTATTCTATCTTCTCCCTTTTTTTGTTTAATCACCCCAATCAATATGATCTCTTTTGATAAACTTAGAGTGAATTTGTTTGTGATCCTCCCCCTCAATGATACATCCTATAATAATTTGATAATGATTTTTGAATTATTAATATTGAAATAAGGAACGTTTGACCAAATTTCGAATACCTATGAAATAGGCTCTGAAAATATCTCCATGAAGAGTCCAAGGGAGGGTAACCATCCTCCGAAAAGTCAACCAGTTCGTCATTTAGTTTAGATGAATTCATGCTTTCACTTATGTTTGCCTTGAGGTGGATTACTAGTTCGAGTAGCAAAGCAATGCAATACAAGTTCAATTCATTTGCTAGGATCATACAAGCTCAAAGCATTCCTTAAGAAATTGAATCTGTCTTTACAAAGGGGCTTTGTAAAGATATCAGCTAATTGATTTTCAGTACATACATATTCAATCATCACATCATTTTTCAGCACATGATCCCTAATAAAATGATGCCTAATCTCTATATGCTTTGACTTAGAGTGTTGGACAGGATTTTTTGTTAAGTTGATTGCACTTGTATTATCACACTTAATTGGTACATTGTCCATTTTAATACCGAAGTCTTCAAGTTGTTGCTTAATCCAAAGAACTTGGGCACAACAGCTTCCAGCTGCAATGTACTCAGCCTCAGTTGTGGACAAGGCAACTGAATTTTGTTTCTTGCTAAACCAAGAAACCAAATTGGCACCCAAGAATTGACAAGTGCCACTTGTGCTTTTTCTGTCGAGTTTGCACCCAGCAAAATCAGCATCAGAATAAGCAGTTAAATTTATATCAGATTGTTTAGAATACCATAAGCCTATATAAGATGTCCCTACTAGATATCTAAAAATTCTTTTAACAGCTTGCAAGTGTGATTCCTTAGGACATGCTTGGTATCTAGCACACACACAAACACTGAATAATATATCTGGTCTACTAGCAGTAAGGTAAAGTAGAGAGCCTATCATACCTCTGTACAATTTGCAGTCTATACTTTTACCTTTTTCATCTTTGTCAAGCTTGCAACTTGAGCCCATGGGTGTGCTGATTTCCTTTGCATCCTTCATCTTGAATTTTTCCAGCATTTTCTTGATGTATTTGGACTGACTGATGAAGATGCCTTCCTCTGATTGTTTTATTTGTAGCCCAAGGAAGAAGTTGAGCTCACCCATCATGCTCATTTCAAATTCTCCCTGCATAAGCTTGGCAAACTCTTGACAGAGACTATCATTAGTAGCACCAAAAATTATGTCATCCACATAAATTTGTACAAGCAATAAGTCATTTCCTTTTCTTTTAATAAAGAGGGTTTTGTCTACATTTCCTCTCTTAAATTTGTTCTCAATTAGGAAATTACTTAATCTTTCATACCATGCCCTAGGAGCTTGCTTAAGTCCATACAATGCTTTATGCAATTTATACACATAATCTGGATGTAAGTAATTTTCGAAACCTGGAGGTTGTCCTACATAAACTTCCTCCATTATGTAGCCATTTAAGAATGCACTTTTTACATCCATTTGATAGAGTTTAAAATCCATGAAGCATGCATATGCTAAAAGCAGTCTAATAGCCTCTAACCTAGCAACAGGAGCAAAAGTTTCATCAAAATCTATTCCTTCCTCCTGATTATATCCTTTGGCCACTAGCCTAGCTTTGTTTCTTATTACTATCCCATCTTCATCTAGTTTATTTCTATATACCCATTTGGTGCCTATAATTGAAACATTAGGGGGTCTTTTCATTAGAGTCCAAACTTCATTTCTTTCGAATTGGTTTAATTCCTCTTGCATAGCATTCATCCAATTATCATCTTTTTCAGCTTCTTCTAGTGATTTAGGCTCTATTTGTGAAACGAAAGCAAGATAATTACTAGTGTTTCTTAAAGAGGATCTAGTTCTTATACCTTGTGAAGGATCACCAAGGATTAGATCCTTTGGATGACCATGTGCATACCTCCATTCTTTAGGAAGATCTTGATTTCTTGATGGAGGTTGATCTTCTTCATCTTGCTGATTTGTATCCTCTTTGATCTCATCCTCATGTTGTTTGTCTTGTATGGAGAATTCCTTGATCCCGTCTTCAAGTATACCTGCATCACTATCTTCTTCTTTTCTAGAAGAATCTCCATTAGTTTCATCAAACACAACATGAATGGATTCTTCAACAACGAGAGTTCTCTTATTGAAGACCTTGTATGCTCTACTAGATGAGGAATAACCTAAGAAGATCCCCTCATCTGATTTAGCACTAAATTTACTGAGATTGTCCTTTCCATTGTTCAAAATAAAGCATCGACAACCGAAAACATGAAAATAACTTATATTTGGTTTCTTACCTTTCATCAATTCATACGGTGTTTTCTTTAAGATGGATCTAACTAAAGCACGATTTAAAATATAACATGAGGTATTTATTGCTTCAGCCCAAAAATACTTTGGTAGATCCGATTCGCACAACATGGTACGAGCCATATCTGCTAGTGTGCGATTCTTCCTTTCTACCACCCCATTTTGTTGGGGTGTCCTAGGTGCCGAAAAGTTGTGATTGATACCATTTTCGTCACAAAACTTTTCAAAGTGTTGATTTTCAAACTCGGTACCATGATCACTCCTAATTGCTTTTAGTTTAAGATTAAGTTCATTTGAAACCTTATTATGAAACTTGATAAAAGCGGGAAAGGACTCATCTTTGTGTGCAAGAAATGAAACCCATGTAAAACGTGAAAAATCATCAACAATGACAAGACCAAATTTCTTACCCCCTAGACTAGCAGTTCTAGTGGGTCCAAACAAATCCATGTGAATTAGTTCTAAGGGTTTTGATGTTGAGACTATGTTCTTAGACTTGAAAGAACTTCTTGTTTGTTTCCCTAATTGACATGCCGCACAAATTTTATTCTTTTCAAAGTCTATTTTCGGTAGTCCTTTGACTAGATCCTTTGTAATCAATTTAGAAATTAAATCCATGCTAGCATGCCCTAACCTACGATGCCATAACCAACTAGTCTCATTGACTTTGGGATTCATAGCTACAAGACATTGGCCATCCTTCATGGTGAGATCATCAAGATCTACCATGTAAACATTTCCATGCCTATGTCCTGTGAGTATGACCTCATTGTCAAATGGACTACTAATTATGCATAGTGATGATTCAAATGATACTTTAAATTCCTTGTCACAAAATTGACTTATACTTAACAAATTATGTTTTAGTCCATTAACCAACAATACATTATCAATAAATGAGGAGGGTGATATGGAGATTTTACCAACACCAATAATTCGGCCTTTAGCATTGTCTCCAAATGTGACTAACCCTCCTTCTTTCGATTCCAAGGTGACGAAGAGACTCTTGTCACCGGTCATATGCCTTGAGCAGCCACTATCAAGATACCACATTCTCCTTTTATTCCCGGCTGCAAGGCATACCTGCAAAATGATCATGTGAAGCTCTTAGGTACCCAAGTTTTCTTGGGTCCTTCGTGGTTAGTGTAGTTGGTTCCTTTAGGCACCCATATTTTAGTTATGTTTTTAGCTTTTACAAATGTACTCTTGTTAGTTTGGATTTTTCTTTGAATACAAGAATAGGCTTTATGTCCAATCTTTCCACAAAGAAAGCATGTTGGTTTTTCAGTTTTTATATCTTTTGCTTTTACAAGAAAATTCTTTAGATACTTTTGTTGCTTATTAGTTTTATATCCTAATCCGGCTTTATTGAAAACAGCTCTTTGATTTGAAAGAATAAGATTTAATTTTTCAGAGCTTTGTGTGAATTTTTCAACAATTGGCTTGTACTTATGTATCTCATTCTTAAGATTCACATTTTCTTTAACTAGTTCTTCCATATCCTTTTTAAGAGATTCAACAGTTTGCGCAAGTGAGGTATTATTCTTGAGTAGGGAATTTACTTTTAGATTTAATTCCTTGATTAGTGTTTTTGCCTTTACACTTTCAGTGCTAAGCCTTGAATTTTCGATTTCTAGGTTAGTAGTGTTCATATTTTTGACGCTTTCCTTCTCAATTAATAGGTTTTCAATGTTTTCCTTTAGTTTTTGATTGGAGGCTTTTAATTCTTTATTCTTTGCTCCCAACATACTACAATCACCCATAAGTTCTTGAAAAGCATCATATAATTCTTCTAAAGTAAAATTTATAGTTGGGTTTTGACATACCTCGTCATCTTCGAACGCCATGAAGCATAGATTGGCGGTCTCTTCCTTCTCTTCTTCGGAGGATGATGTGTCACTATCATCCCATGTTGCCTTCAATGCCTTCTTCTTCTTCTTTCCAAAGTGCTTCTTTTGTTGAGGGCATTCGGAACGAATATGTCCCGGTCTCTTGCAGTCATAGCATACGATTGGGTCTCTTTCTTTTTCCTTTTCTTTCTCCCAATCATTTCTCCTTCCAAATTTCTTTCTTGGGAATGGTTTCTTTCTTCTCATGAATTTTTTAAATTTCCTTACTATCAAACCCAAGTCCTCATCTTGACTTTCTTCTTCACTCTCACTGCTCTCTTCTTCACATACATTTGAGGTGGCCTTGAGTGCGATTGTCCTTTTCTTTGGCAGCTCTTCTTCATGCTGCTTCATCGTGAGCTCATGCGTCATCAATGAGCCCAAGAGTTGTTCTAGCCCCAAGGTATTGAGGTCTTTGGCTTCTACAATCGCCGTGACCTTTGCTTCCCATGCTTTTGGCAGTGACCTGAGAATTTTACTCACAAGTTCGGGGTTAGTGTAAGATTTGCCCAAGCTTTTTAGGCCATTAATAATTTCGGTAAAACGTGTAAACATGCATGTGATGGTTTCACTAGGTTCCATCTTAAACAATTCATACTTGTGAACTAGAATGTTCACTTTGGACTCTTTGACTTGATTTGTACCCTCGTGGGTAACTTCAAGCCTATCCCATATTTCCTTAGCGGAAGTACATGTGGAGACTCTATTAAACTCATTTACATCTAAGGAACAAAATAATGAGTTCATGGCTCTAGAATTGAGTTGAGCCATCCTATCATCATTCTCATCCCAATCCTCCTCAGGTTTGGGAACTCGAATGCCATTGACCACATGTGATGGTTCTTGTGGTCCCTTGACTATAACCCTCCACAAGGCATAGTCTTGTGCTTGAATGAAGATTCTCATTCTAGTCTTCCAATAGGTATAATTTGTCCCATTGAAGAGTGGAGGTCTATTGGTTGCTTGCCCCTCGGCTGGAACATTGTTAAAGGGTGTTGCCATCTAGATCTTTGGCTATGACGGTTAGGTCTTTCAAGGAATATAAGAGCACCGGCTCTGATACCACTTGTTGCCCAGAGATGGTCACCCAAGAGGGGGGTGAATTGGGTGTTTTAAAACTTTTTGGCTAATTTAAAAATAAAACACACAAATATATGAACTAAAGCAAAGATAAAGCGATAAGAAGAGACAACCACAAACACACGGTTTTATAGTGGTTCGGAGCCTTCACCGCTCCTACATCCACTCCCCAAAGCGCCTTGGGAATTTCCACTATAATCCAAGATTACAGTACGGTAGTTTTGCGAGTTCACTACCCAACTCGTTGTTTTACACCGGGCTCACAACAAACCCAAAACCCCCAATTTCTCTTAGGCTTGGGACGCCCTTTCCCTTGTTCCAAGTCCCTTGACTGGAACAAGCACCACAATAAAAGAGTGTACAAAAGGATATAAAAGCTCTAGAAAGCAAATATAGCACTTATGAACAATGAAATCCGGAAGAATCTTTTTACCGTTGGAAGCGTGGAAGATGTTGATTCTTCCGATGTGGGACGCGTAGGGTTGGGTGTGAGCTTTGAATCCCGAGCACACGAGAGTGGTTGAGCTTGAAATCGCTTGGGAGACTTGTAAGCACTTGATTTCCTTTCTTGAATGCACTCACTCCCTTGAGCTTTTCTTTCTAACTTTTCTCTTGAATGATTTTGCTTTTGGTTGGTTAAGAGTTGTTGAGAAGCACTTAAGAGCTCCCTTTTATAGCCCAAAAAGCAAATATAGCCGTTAGAGATAAAGTAGAGAAGATTTGAAATTCAAATCAAACCTGAAAAGCTGTCAGTCACGTCCCAGGCGCTCCGGGGACGTCTCCGCTACAACGAGAGACGTCTCGCCTATAGGATTTTACTTTTTACTTTATCTGGGGTCGACTCGGCACTTTATGGGGACGTCTCGACGTGTTAGCGCTTTTTGAGTGGGGACGACTCCGCTGCTTTGGGGACGACTCCGCTTCTTTATCTCCGAAAATCATATCCTCTGGAATTCCCTGAGAGAGTCGACTCCGCTCTTTCAGGGGACGTCTCCGCTTGTCTGCACTTTATGCGTGGGGACGACTCCGCTTTCTCAGGGTCGACTCCGCTTCCTTATCACCGAAAAAACCATTCTCTGGAAAGCCCTGAGAGAGCCGTCTCCGCCATCTTAGGGACGACTCGGGAAGTCTCCTTTTTGCTTGCGGGGACGACTCCGCGTACAGCGGGGACGTCTCGCGCATATCCCTTGAAAAGCGTCTTTCTGCCGCCACTGAGAGAGTCGACTCCGCTACTGAGAGAGTCGACTCCGCTAACGCGGGGACGACTCGACAGGAGCCGGGGACGTCTCCAAGTGTGCCAGTTCTTCCTGCTTGTGCCAGAGACGTCTCTGAAACTATCAGGAGACGTCTCGGCTGTCCCTGAACTTTTTCTTTAGCTCAAAATATTCTTCAATAAATTCATAAAAATTATGGGAACTTGCCTAGACATTTCTTAACAATATTCTAAATAAAACACATGAATTTCTCAATTGAATTGTTAAGATATAATGGAATTTTACTCTAGTGTTTTGTATTCATCAAAATCCATTAGGGGGTTAACAAAGAGGAAGAAGAAGGATGGATTAAAAGGAAGAAGGCAAAGCCCCTTTGCAGCCTTTTCCTTTTCCTTTGCTTTTGAACCAAGAAGAGAGGGATGAAGGCCTACACGCCTCCTCTTTTTCTTCTTTGCTTGCGGCTGAAACCCAAGAGAGAGGAGGAGAGGATGCTCACGAATTTTGAAGGCATTTCACAAAGAGGGCCGCATGCCCTCCTTTATCTTATCCCTAGGCATGAGCTCCTAATTTTTAGGAGCTCATGTTTATCTTTTCCAAGAGGAGGGGCGTACGCCCCTCTCTTTTTTTCATCCACGTATTTTCTAAGGGGAGGGCGTACGCCCCTCCCTCTTATCTCCTCTTAATACATGCCCCCACTTAATCAAATTAAGTGGGGTGTGGGGCCTCATACATGGGAGTCTAATCCTCTTCCAAAGAAGATTAGGTGAACCCAATCCTTATCCATATGAATTCCAATATAATTAGGACCCATTTAGATCATGACTCAATTGAATTCTTCAATCCTAATCCAATTAGGAGTCATTTTAATTTATTTAGGACTTTAGGAATCCTAATTATTGGCGGAGTCCTGAGGGGCCGAGTCAACGTTGGCGAAGGTCTGAAGGGCCGAGTCAGTCCTGCCGCCTGCCAACGTAGATGCGCTGGAGGAGTAGGGTGGGTTATACCACTAGGGGGTCCCTGAACCCACTGGTGAGGCCCTGTCGGAGTCCAAAGTCGGGCGAGGCTTGGTCGGAGTCGACTCGTGGCGCTATGGGCCCCTGCGCTAGTTTAAGAAAATAAAGTTACGCCTTCACTAATACCTACGGATTTTGTTGTAATGGTAGCGCTTGATCCTGACAATTGGTATCAGAGCCATAGGTCTCGAGTTCGAAACCCAGGCATCATGTTGGGGGGGAGATTGTTGGCGGAGGCCTGAAGGGCCGAGTCAGTCCTGCCGCCTGCCAACGTGGATGCGCTGGAGGAGTAGGGTGGGTTATACCACTAGGGAGTCCCTAAACCCACTGGCGAGGCCCTGTCGGAGTTCGGAGTCGGGCGAGGCTTGGTCGGAGTCGACTCGTGGCGCTATGAGCCCCTATGCTAGTTTAAGGAAATAAAGTTGCGCCTTCACTAACACTTGCGGGTTTTGGTGTAATGGTAGTGCTTGATCTTGACACTAATCTAATTATGACTCATTTAATTTTAGTCCTAATCCAATTAGGACTTTAGGAATTCTACTCCAAGTAGGACTCTAATTAAATTTGAAGTCCTAATCTAATTAGGACTCTAGGAGTCCTACTCCAAGTAGGACTCATATTTAATAAGATCAAGTCCAATTAATTAAGTCTAATTAATTCAATTAAATTGCAATCCAATTGCAATTATTTCTTCTTCAAGTCACTAACTCTTAGTGGGTTAAACCAATTATCAATCAAATTGATAATTATGAATAATTGTGACTCTATCGGATCAGTCAATATCTCTAATGTGTGTGACCCCATAGATTCTATTATGTCTGGTAGTGAGATATATTGTGATCCCTATCACAATATCATTGAAACTCTTTTCAATGGATTGGAACAGTTCCAACTCTTCTCATTCGTGTTCACTGATCATCAAGTGAATGCCTTTGAGCCTCACAATCCACCAGTGGCACCTAGCAGCATGTAGTGGCAACCTAGCATAATGAAATAATGAACCTCTAGATGCAGTTATCGTATGATACAGTCCTTCTATCGTGGATCTCTATAAAACGGAGGTCATGGATAACTCGTCAAACCCCATCATCTGTTATATATCAAGATTTATTCGACTTAAGTTGAAGAATGAAAAACTCTTTTTCCACTGTATATACTGCCCCGGCCGAGATCTTACGAACTCAGTGTTATAAATCACATAGGATCACTCTTACTTGATAGATTCTATCTCGATGCACCCTACCCCTACAATGAATCTACTGCAGCCAATTTGCACCACAAGAACCCAAATGGATAGGGCCCATGTTTGTGTGCCCGTCAAACTATAGCAACCCCATTGTGAATAGTCGAGGCATCACAGATCAAAGGACCAGTCATACAACTGCAGCATCAAGTAGGTCACTGACGAGTGGATAGACATCCAAGTGACTACTTGCTTTGGTCACGCTCAGTTACTTTATTCTCTAACAAGCACTTGCACAATTACTCCAATGTCGCCACACTGTGGACTCAAGTCTCGTCCATCAATGAAAGTGATCGGTGCACTAATCTTAGCAGATCGATCACCGTCCTCGTGATGATCCATCGATCAGGAGCAATTCAGGAATTGATCACCAATGACATATGCCTCAAATTCTCAACTCTTGAGAATATGCATCATCATCTTATTAATTTTTTGGACGATACATGGACATATAAGAACATGAATAAAAAGAATGCCCAATTTAATAAATTCATAATTAGGTCAAGTACAAATTTATGTCCCAGAACTAAATAATGCGTCAGCCAAATTGACTTCTAAGGCATACTTCTAACAATTTCCCACTTGCCTTAAAACCAATCAGCCATAAATCTAAGCCCCATCTTCTCAAGATGTGCTTCAGTTTTTTGCTGACTTAGCTATTTAGTGAATGGGTCTACCACATTTTTTGTAGAGTCGACTCTCTGTACCTCTACTTATCTCTTTTCGAGGTAGTCGCAAATCAGGTTAAACCGCCACTCTGATATGCTTTGACTTCTGGTAAGAACTTAGCTCCTTAGCTAGTGCTATGGTGCCATTGTTATTGTAGTAGAGTGTTATGGCATCTGGTGACATTACACCTAAATTTGCAATAAACTTCTTGAACCAGAAGGTTTCCACTGCACCCTTAGAGGCGGCGATACATTCAGCTTCCAAGGTAGAATCTACAATGACCGGTTGTTTGGAACTCTTCCAATTTACTGAACCACCATTGCACATATTCTGATATAGACTTTCTATCACCAATATGTGTGTATCCTTCTACCTTTAACTCTGATCTTCTCCCAAAGACCAAGAACACGTCCTTAGTTCTTCTCAAGTACTTAAGACTATTCTTCACAACTATCCAATGCTTCTCGCCTGGATTTGACTGATATATGCTCGTGACACTCACAGCATGTGCTATATCAAGTCATGTACATAGCATGGTATACATGAGGCTTCCTATGGCCGAAGCATAAGGGATCTTGCTCATCTGCTGAATCTCTTTAGATGTGTTGGGGCACATCTTCTTGGAGAGATTTATCCCATGCCTAAGGGGTAATAATTCTCTTTTTAGAGGTTTCCATGCTGAACCTCTTCAGCACTTCCTCTATGTACATATTCTGTTACAGGACATGCATCCTCTTAGATCTATCTCTATAGATCTTAATTTTCAAAATATAGGATGCTTTCCCAAGGTCCTTTATAGAGAATTCCTTAGACAACCATACCTTGACCTAAGTTAGCATGGGAATACTATTCCCAATGGGAAGGATATCATCCATGTACAATACGAGGAATATAATAGCCCTCCCACTAACCTTCTTATAAATATATGGTTCCTCTTCATTTTTGATGAAATCAAACGATTTGATTACGTCGTTGAAATGAGTGTTCCAACTTCGAAATGCTTGCTTTAGTCCATAGATGGACCTTTGCAGCTTACAGACCTTGTGATCACCATCATAATATCTCATAATCATATGCTGCAATAGCAAACAATATTCGAATGGACTTCAGCATGGCTACAAGTGAAAATGTATCCTGATAATCAGTGCCTTCGCACTGACTATAACCTTTCGCCACTAACCTTGCCTTATAGGTCTCTATCTAGCCATCCGAACTTAATTTTCTCTTGTAGATCCATTTATACCCAATAGGTACTATACCTTCTGGTGAATCTACTAAGCTCCAGACTTGGTTGGAATGCATGAAGTCCATCTCTGATTTCATCGCTTCCAACCATCCCTCGAAATTGATGTCTAACATCGCCTCATTGTAGGTATTAGGATCCTTACCTTGATCCCTATCTCCTATGAGGAACACTTCCTTTACATCCTCTGTAAGCATACCTAAGTACCTTTCAGGAGGACGGGAGATCCTACTAGATCTACGAGGTGGAAGAGGTACTACATGTACTGGCTCATATGAATAGGTTCTATAGGCACAATGGCTCGTTGCTCTTCAGAAACTTTCTCTTCGAGCTCAATTTTTCTCCCACTGCCTCTATCAAGAACAAACTATTTTTCCATGAAGATAGCATGTTGGCTCACAAACACTTTGTGATCCTTTGGGACGAAAAAATCGTATCCTAATGACTCTTTAGGATATCCAATAAAACGAGCACTAATTATCCTAGCCTCTAACTTGTCCACCTGTTGTCGCTTGACGTGGGCCGGACATCTCCAAATCTTGAGATGACCAAGATTCGGCTTCTTACCATGCCATATCTCATACGGTGTGGTAGGAACAGACTTAGAGAAAACTCTATTCAATATGTAAATTGGTAAAAATAGGGCATCTCTCTAAAGAAACAAGGGTAAATCAGTGAAGCTCATTATGGACCTAACCATATCTAATAGGGTTTGATTCCTCTCTCTGACACTTCGTTAAGCTGAGGTGTACTAGGAAGGGTCCATTATGAAATTATACCATTCTCCTTGAGATCATCATGGAACTCTCCATTAAGGTGTTCACCTTCTCGATCTGATCGAAGAACCTTAATGAGTTTTTCTGTTTGTTTTTCTACTTCATATCTGAACTCTTTGAACTTTTCAAAAGCTTCAGATTTGTGTCTCATACACATATCCATACCTTGAGTAATCATCGGTAAATAAAATAAAAATTACAACCCCTAGACTGCACATTGAATGGGCCACACACATTAGTGTGTACTAGGGTAAGTATTTCAGTGGACCTCCCCATGTCCTACAAAGGATAATTTGGCCATCTTTTCTTGAAGGCAGAATTCACAAATTGGATATGACTCGGAAGTCAATGAGCCCAGAAATCCATGTTTTTCTAATTTGTTTTTTCTATCTTCTCCTATATGACCAAGCCTGAGGTGCCACATATAATTTAGATTTATCTCATCTCTAGATCCTTTTGGATGTTATGGTATTCACTGTTTACTCAGATACATTCACAGATACATCCAAATGTAAGTGTTAGAGACTGTCAATAATAAAACCACGTGCAACCAATTTATTTCTCAAATAAATGGAGCAGTAGTCTTATAAAAATCTTTCTATACTAAATAAGATACAGAAATCAAATTTCTGCTAGCAACATGCAACAGTCCCTAACTATCATTTAATAATGAGCATATCTGACATACCTTCTGAAGGTGTGTCACCCTTCTTGCTCTTTATGCTTCTCATGTATAAAGGACAGTTTCTCTTTCAATGGCCGTTCCATAATGTAATTGAAATGCTTTCCCTTACAATCGACCTTTTTCTTGGAACTTCCCTACTTGGCCTTTTCTCAATTTTCTGCTTCTTCGCAAGCTTTTTCTTCTTCCAGGTAGACTCTCTCGGAAGTAGAAGCCAACTCGACATCAAAAACTATGCCCCTTGAACTCTTCAAGGTCCCTAAGGTAGTTACCAATTTATTTAATAATTCTATTTTGGTGCATACAATCTTGTTCATATGGTAGTTTACTATAAACTGTTCATACGAAGCTAGAAGAGATTATAGGATCAAATCCGTTTGCACTTTCTTGTGCATGGTCATGCCGAGCTTCTCAAGCTCCTCTATGTCCTTTATCATGGTCAGACCATGATCATGGACAGACTGCCCTTCACGCATCTTAAACTTAAAGAGCCTTTTGGATACTTCAAACAGTGCTGCGCGACTCTGATCACCATACAACTCTTACATGTGATTTAAATATGTCCCTAGCAGTCTTTATGTTCTCATACTGGCATTGTAGTTTATTGGACATGGATGCCATTATGTAGCACCAACTTTATTATCATCGTCCGTCCACTTAGCATGCGTCTCACGTTGTTCAGCAGTCGGACGAGCTGGTAACACAGGGGTTTCATGGTCTAGCACATACCCTAATTTCTCACAATTCAAAACTATTTTGAAATTGCAGAGCCAGTCTTTATAATTGAGTTTGGTCAAATGGTTGTTCTCTAGGATATAAGTTAAGAGTTTAGAAGCTGACTTTATAATCTTTAGAGAGTAAAGATTCTAATTAAAATTTTGTACTTGAACTCTATTTGTTTTAGGGCCTTTTAAAATAAACACCTCCCAATATTTTCTCGAATCTCTTACACTCATCCGGTAGAGAAACGGAAACCTGCGACTCTAGATTTCAATTAGGGTGCTACGGTCCCACCAATTTATATGCCATCTCACCTAACAGTTATTGGCGACACACAAACGATGAGTATACAACTCTTGTATAATGCTTCTCAAGCAAGTTGTAGCCAACTTGGTCTCCAAGTCATAAGGACCTCATCTAACAGTTATTGGTCCCGTTCCTTGGTTAAGTCAGACCCACCGTATATCCCGTAGAAATAAAGCCAATTAGGTCCTCACCTAACAGTTATTGGGCCCAACCCCATTTTTACCCGTACAACATCTCATGTCAATAGAGAGGTCCAGTCCTCCGATGCAACTTGCCTACTGTATCCTGCCGAGATAAATCAATGCCGGAAAGACCTTAGCAGCACTACTACGGTGGAAGACCTATAGACTTAATATTGGATAATCTAGTCTTAGTGATTCCAACTTTGAGCTTTTCATAGGAGGTAATCGATCAATTGGCTAGGTAAGCAGGTGGGAGGCTCTTCTTACTTAGAGAGTAAGGTCCTAATTAAATAACCATTTTTAATGCTTTCCGAGATACTAATTAGATCAATTAATCAAATATAGCTAGCTCAATGTATCGTTCACTCTCGACTGATTGAGGAGGTTTTAGGTTAGGTCTTGATTAGAGTTTACATCTTATGTAAATGTCATATTAGTTTAGATGTTGTTCACATCTTATGTGAATATGAAACTTTTGTTATGTGTTTACTGTTGGAAATTGTGTCCTGAAAGACAATCGTCAGCCTATTGATGATTGAATTGTATATGAATTAATAAAATTAATAAAAGTTACTTAGCAATGTTTCATTACATAGTTTGCATCTCCGTGAACTCAAGTAATGTAATGAAGTCCTTAGGACTCTATTAAACAATAAAGGAGGATTTATCTACGAGTTCTTCAACTAGTTCACGACCAAACGATATGCTATCACTAGGACAATAGCATTATCAAGAATAGGTCGTTGAGTGCCATATACGTTTGTTGTCCTCTTAACCAAGGAGTGTAGAGACACTGATATGTCACACAGGTGAAGTATAGGAGTACATTTCACTGAATGTGACCAGTTTCGGTATGCTCTACTGTCAAGAGATGTTCCGAGTGGATATGGGTATAAGTATCCCTTAGATGTGAGATTACCACGGTGACTTGCAAGCAACTCACTGTACTTTGGTACTGGACTATCTGAATTTCTAATTCATTGATGGAAAGCTACTGGGGCAGTCAAGTACTTGTGAAGTCGGTGCGTGAGTCAAGATAGAATTGACCCCTCCTGGTGATAGGAGATAATGCCCTTGTGTTCAATTTAGCAAAACCTTGATCAGGATAATCCTTGTGACGAGTCACAGAATTTATAAAGTTGAAACATATTTTGGATGCACTGATTAAAGAGTTGACAAAACTCTGAAGTCATCCTAGGCATTTGGAGTCATAGGGCTTAATTATATGGTAACTATAGTCCAAGCGTTCTAGAATATTGCTTTGCAATTATTCGGCCTATTCGGACGTCGGGTACCATTGCGAGATGGTCACTTCGATTAGTACAGAAAGTCATTATTATGCTACTTTCTTAGGTTCAAACCTATGGGGTCACACGCATAAAAGCTTCTAGATTGATCAAATGGCTGATCGACGATTAAGAATCGTCCAAGGGTACATCGGTCAATTCGATTGACAAATTATCCTAAGCAAAAGTTGCAGTAAAATAATTATTGAATTATTGAAGAATTAATTAGCAATTAGATTGCTAATGAACTCAATTGATTGAATGATTGAGCTTAGGTTAAGCCAATTGAAGGGCTACATCAGGGTTTGACCTAATTAGATTGGGTTCGATCCGAGTTAATTAGGCTCGACCCAATTAATCGAACTTGATCCAATTGGATTGAGCTTGACCCGAGCCTATTAAAAGTTCTTATTTGATAAGAATTCTAAGTTCAAAAATTCAAAAATTGATAAGAAGAAGAATCACTAAATTTTAGGACCCTAACTTTGTTTCTTGGAGAAGAAAGATACCTCATCCTTATCCCTAAAATTAGTGGTGCCTATCCTCTTTATTTTTGGCCAATTTTTGGTGTGAGGAAAGAGGAGGCGAGGGGCTATTTTTCAAAAAAAATATAGCTCCTCAAATCTTCCTAAAGAGGTTGGAATAAAATCCCTAATTTGTAGGGACTGCATGGTGAATCAAGCAGGGTGGCATGCAGCTGAAGTTTGGGGTGCATGAACTCCCTAATTTTTAGGGATTCATGGCACAAAATTAAAAGAGGCTTAGCTGCCGATTCACCAGAATTTTTTGAGAATTTTATCAGCCAAATTCGTTGGCCAAAATAGGTGAGAGGCGTGGGGGGTCTTTTGGCTATAAAAAGACTGCCATGCCTAGTGTTTGAATGATATGGTCTTTAGAAAGGGTTCTAAATTCTAGAAAAATTTTAAGAGCCAGCTACCTTCTCTCCTCCTTCTTCTCCTTCATCTCCATCCTTCATCCTCTCGAAGAAGAATCAAAAGTTGAGTGCTTCGAGAGAGAAAAGTTTAGCCACTACAGCACCTTTGCGCGAGCTAGTACTCCTGCAGTTGTGGATCATCCTAGAGTTTTGCGTGGACTATCCGTAGAGGCCGGACGCATGTGCGGCTACAGAAGGTGATCAAGGCATCATCAAAGTCCTCAAAGCAAAAAGGTATGAGATCTGATCTCATTAGAATTTAGGATTAGAAATTAATTAGGTTGTTGAAATTCTGCATGACTACATGTTAGATATAGAATCATGCATACTTATTTAGAATAAATGTTTAAAGTCCTGGATCTATTTTTGTTGTAAAGATATGATCTCTAGCATGCATAAAAATTAAATATTTTAATCCATGCTTCCACTGTAAAATTTTTAAAAATATATGCATGCGACCACTAGTGTTTCCAATAGTGGTATTAGAGCTATAGGTTCAAAGTAGTTTAAATATTTATGCCTAAAACAAGTTTTCTAATCCTAGTAGTCAAGTAATCTGATTGGAATGATCACTAGACCGTCCGATCATAGGAGAAAGAAGGGTTCATAACCCTCTTTTCCTATTCAATGAGATCTCTTATGGCGTGTAGGAGTGCCACTGTGATCCAATCCTTGAAGATGAACCACGAAAAGAAGATTAAAAGTAGTTTTAATCTTTATAATTAAATCTAAAATTGTAGATATATTTAGATTAGATCTAAAAGAGATTTATGATTGATTTAATTACTATTTTTATATAATAATTCAGATCTGAAAATCAAATGCATATGATGTATGTTGTTTAGATTAAATTCATGTTAGTTTGTATATATGATGTATGAACATAAATCAAATAAGATTTAAACATAAATTAAATCTGAAGTAAGCATGTTTAATGACAAACTCAGATCTAAAAATAAGTTTTAAGAACTAAAGGTTTGTAATTAACATGTGATTCAAGACTTATGCAATGATCTGAAATTTTTTCATAAACCTATACTTAATTAAGAATTAATTGATTTAAAATTGTGAATTGAAATCTAATTGACATTGCATAATTCTTGGAGGTATTTGGGTTAGCTCAAATTAAGTTTTAATGAACTGGGTTAGACCAAGGGTTAAAATCAAAGGGACTAATTAGAGTAATTTATCAAATCTAACTAAGTAGTAATTAGATTAGGTCAAGGATACTCAATCAAATACAATAGTTGTACTTGATCAAGTCCATGTCTTTGATTAGACCAAATGGAACTTGATTGAGGCTCAGTGGTTGAGCCCGAGTCATTAGGATGGTCAAAATCAAAATTGATTAACCAGTCGGTGTCTAAGATAAGTTTGGCAGTTTTGACCGATATTTTTTAATTGGGAGCTACTCGTACTGATTCGTCTTTGTCGAGTTAATGGCATATCCTTTCCACCGATCTCATTTACCTGATCGACTTGGTCAATCATTTTTTATTAGATCATTTAATGATTCGAGTTGATCCCTGCCTGTAAGAAAAATCATTCTAAAGGTTCTCCCACTAAAGGATTAGGGTAATTCTTCAAATTGAATGTAGAGGTTAACAATTTGTATAAAATAGTGGAAGAACCTTTAGACTAAAGTTCAAGTCTTTGGGTCTAATTAATTCACATACTAATAAGGTTCATGATTTTCTTTTATGCAGAAACGGCCACAAATTTGTCGCTCCAATCTTTGTTAGATAGGGACAAGCTGACAGGACCCAACTTTAATAACTGGCATAGAGAGCTGAAGATTGTTCTAGAGGACAAACGGATTTTTTACATTCTGACAGATCCGGCACCTGAGCAGCCTGCTCCGAATGCACGGAGAGCAGTCCGAGACACTTACTTGAAGTGGCTCAATGACCGAACCATGGTTCGTTGCATTATGGTAGCTGCTATGAACGACGAGTTCAGTCGCAGGTTCGAGAATGCTCAGCCAGAAGACATGCTTCAAATGTTGAACGAGTCTTTTGGCGTTCTCGATGATGTTGAAAGGCACAAGACTAGTTGTACCATTTTCAGCGCCCGAATGAAGGGACCTCAGTTACTGATCATGTACTGTACATGATCGAGTTGATTGAGCGCCTGAACATGCTCGGATTTCTCCTACACGATCAGTTGGAAAAGGATGCAATTCTGAATTCCCTACCTACATCTTACTGTCGTTTCCTTACTCATTTTAGAATGACAAAGTATGCAGTTAATTACCATGGATTGCTGGGATTACTGGAGACCTTTGAGAAGGACCATCAGCTCCAAAAGGAGTCGGTGCATATGGTAGGAGGATCATCGGAAGGGCGTCATTCCTTTAAGAAAGGAAAGAAGGAAAATAAAAACAAAAATAAGGTGCAGCGTGCTAAGCAATCTCAGCAGAGTCAGACCTGGAAAAAAGCTGACCAGAGTCAGGCATAATGCTTCTACTGCAAGAAGCAGGGGCACTGAAAGAGGAACTGTCCTCAGTACATTGCCTCACTTGATCCGAACAGATCGAGCAAGAGAAAAGTGCAATTAGTTGCAGATCAAGGTACTTATATGATAACACCTTGTAATTTCTTTATTTGTGATAATTCGACTTGGATATTGGATACTGAAAGTTCATTTAATATTTGCAATTTGTTGCAGGGACTTCAGGTCAGTGAGAGATTTGGAGAGTGAAAGATTCCTGAACGTCGGAGATGGAAGATCAGTTCCAGTTCTAGCTTTAGGAACTCTCAAATAAGTTTTCAACTCAAATGTAATTGTCTTGAGTGATTGTCACTTTTGTTCGAGGTTTTTATTGAATGTTATTTCTGTAGGCCTTTTGGCCAAGAATGGTTTTAAAATTTCAGTAAAGAAGAGTTATTGTGATATCATTATGAATGGTGTTACTATAATAAATGGACAATTGAGTAATGGCATTTACATATTATCACAATCTGTTAATGTAATGTACACGTCAAGCAAGCGCCCTAGAATAGATAGTGTCTTCGATGTCTACCTTTGGCATTGTAGGCTAGGTCACATTAACAAGAAAAGGATAAACAGGTTAGCTCAAGAGGGTATCCTCAATGTTGATGATTGTGAATCATTGACCACCTACACATCCTATCTTCTTGGTAAGATGACCAAGTCACCTTTTATTAGAAAAGGTGAACGAGCCAATGATATATTGAGTCTTATACATTCAGATGTATGTGGGGCAATGAGCACAAAAGCCAGAGATGAATATTCTTATTTCATTACGTTTACAGACGACCTATCGAGGTATGGGTATGTCTATCTTATGAGACATAAGTCTGAATCATTTGAAATGTTTAAACTATTCCGTAATGAAGTAGAAAAACAAACTGGAAAGAGTATTAAAACTCTTTGGCTAGACCGAGGAGGTGAATACCTCACCAGTGAGTTTATGACATATCTAGGAGAGAAAGGGATCCTCTCTCAGTGGACTCCTCCTGGTACACCTCAATATAATGGAGTGTCAAAAAGAAGAAATCGAACCTTGTTAGACATGGATCGATCCATGATGTGGTATGCTAGTCTGCCAATATCCTTCTAGGGATATGCGCTCGAAACAGCTTCCTATACTCTTAATAAAGTTTCGAGTAAGTCTGTGACTAAAACACCACATGAGATTGAAAGTGAATCCTAGGTTCATCGGTGTTAAGCATGCTGAATTTTTTTTTTTTTAAATCATGGTTGAACCTGATCGGGTTGCCTACGTACCCCTTCATAATGGAGATCAAGCCATACATAGTTCTTTTTAAGTTTTAAAATACAGCGGAAAAACTGAATCAAACAATTTAATTCATGCATGTTTACAAGATCAAATTTAGAAATTAGCACCTTAAGAACACATAGGATTATACCGAAATCGTTTAAACAATTATGCTAAAATATTCATGCATGATTAACTATCAGATCTAAAAGGTAAACATTCTATTCCGATTAATCTTCGAATATCCATCGAATGGATTCCGGAGATAACTCCGTGAGGAGCCCCAAAGGAGGGTAAAACCTCGGGGAATCAGACCTAGACCCTGACTCCAAAATGAAATATTGATGTAGGATTAATACCTTTTATGATAGAAGAAACTTATGGATCTGATCCTTGACTTCGCAGCCATGCACACGAATGGCCTCTATGAGAAGTACATGTAAAGCCCTAGGTAGATCGTCTTCCGTGGGAGTGCTAGCTCGCGCAGGAACGTTGCAATAGCTGAAGCTTTCTCCTTCTAAACACTCAACCTTTGATTGTTCTTCAAGGAGATGGAGGATGGACATGAGGAAGAAGGAGAAGAAGGGATGGAGGCCCTCAGAGAATTTTTCCAGAATTTTTTGAAACCTCTAAATATGGTATATTTTGAACCCAAGGCATGGGGGTCTTTTATAGCCAAAAGATCCCCCCACATATCACACCTAATTTAGCCAATTAATTTGGCTGATAAAATCTCCAAAAAATTCTGGTCATTTGGCAGATAAGAGGAGATAAACATATCCAAATTTTGTGCATTTTGGATCCCTAAAGGATAGGAATTCATACGTCCAAAATTCAGCCACAGACCACCCTATTTCATGCACCATGCAATCCCTACAAATTAGGAAATTCATCTAAATCTTTCTAGAAAGATTTAAGGTGCCATTTTTATAGAAAATATAGCCCCACGCCTCCTCTCTTTCATGCCAATTTTTGAACAAAAATAAGGAGGATAGGCATGGAAAACATTGGGGATAAATCAAGGTGTCATTCTTCTCCATGAAGATAAGGATGGGTTCCTAAAATTTAGGGATTCTTCTTCTTACCCAATTCTGATTATTTGGACTCATAATCCTCATCAAATAAGGTCTTCTAATTGATTTGGATCAAGCCCAATCCAATTGGATCAAGTTTCATCAATTTAGTCAAGCTCAATCTACTTGGGAGGAACCCAATCCAATTAGGTCAAACCCTGATGCAGCCCAAATTGAATCCTATTCAATTTGGCTCAACCTAAGCCCAATTACTCAATCAAATTAAGTTCATTAGCAATCTAATTACTAATTAATCCTCCAATAATTTAATAATTATTTTAATGCAACTTTTGCTTTGGATAATTTGTCAATAGAATTGACCAAATTATACCTGAATGATTCTTAATCATCAATCAGCCATTTAATCAATGTAGAAACTTCTATGCGTGTGACCTCATAGGTTCGAACCTAAGCCGGTAGTATAGGAACGTCTTCCTATACTAATCGATGTGACCATCTAGCAATGGTACCCGACGTCCGGATTGACCGAATATATGCGAGCAAATATTCTGGAACCCTGGACTATGGTTACTGTATAATTCAATCCCTTTGACTCCTAATGCCAGGATGACTTAGAGCTCACTGTCAACCCTATAATTAGTACAGCCATTATGTGATTAACTTTAGATATCCCGTGACTCCTCACTGGGATTACCCTGGCCAAGGTTTTGCTAAATTAATCACGAGACATTATCTCCTGTTTACAGGAGGGGTCAATTCCATCTTGACTCACAACTGACTGTGTAAGTACTTGATTGCATCCAGTGACCTTCCGTCACTAAATTAGAAATTCAGGTAGTCCGGTACCAAAGTACAGTGAGTTGCTTGCTAGTCACAGGTTGCGGTCTCAGGTCAGAGGGCTAAACTTATACCCATATCCACTCGAAACATCTCTCGACAGTAGAGCATTCCGAAATTGGTCACGTTCGGTGAAATGTACTCCTACACTTTACCTGTGTGGCATACCAGTATCTCCACACTTCTTGATTAAGAGGACAACCAACGTATATGTCACACAATGACCTAATCTCGATAATGTTGTCGTTCTAGTAACAACATATCATTTGGTCGCGAACAAGTTTAAGGACTCAAAGATAAATCCTCCTTTATCATAACATAAGTCCTAAGGACTTCATCATATAATAGTTCATTTGAAGATGAAATGATGAATAATGCCAAATAACACTTTATTTAATTTGTCAATTCATTTACAACACTAAATCATCAACATGCTGACGATTGACATTTAGAATACAATTTCCAACAACTCCCACTTAGCCTAAAGCCAATCGACACAGTATCTAATACCCATCTTCGACTTGTATTCATTGAACTCTTTGATGCCGATGATTTTGATAAATGGGTCAGCCAGATTTTCTTTTGTATCAATTTTCTATAGAATCTGCCACTGTGTGCAGCTTGGAACTCTTCCAGCAGATGGCCCCATTCTTAAGAGTGAAGATATATCCTAACACGCTCTTGCTATCATCTTGATCTGACTGAAAACTTGAATCAGTATATCCCTCAAGTTTTAAGTCAGAATTACCATAGACAAGCCACTGATCTTTAGTATTTCTCAAATACTTAAGGATGGTTTTTACAACCTTCCAGTGGTTGCTACCTGGATCAGACTGGTATCTGCTCACTACTCCTAGTGAGTATGCCACATCTGGTCTAGTACATGTCATGGCATACATTATAGATCCTACTGTCGAAGCATATGGAATTCTATCCATACTCTCTCTTTCTTGAGGGGTTGTCGGACAATCCCTTTTAGAGAGGTTAATTCCATGGCCCATTGGAAGATAGCCTTTCTTAGAATTAATCATACTGAACCTTTTCAGTATAGTATCAATGTATGTGGATTGGGATAATCCAAGCAATCTTCTAGATCTATCTCTATAGATATTCATTCCTAGGATGTAAGATGCTTCTCCCAAATCCTTCATGGCAAATTGAGATGATAGCCATACCTTTATTCCTTGTAATGCAGGAATATCATTCCCGATTAAAAGAATGTCATCCACAAACAAAATAAGAAATATAATAATTGAACCATTTGCCCATTTATAAATAAAAGGTTTCTCTTCATTCTTAATGAAGCCATATATTTTGATTACCTTATCAAAACGTATATTTCAACTCCGTGAAGCTTGCTTTAATCCATAAATGGACCTTTGTAGCTTTCACACCTTAGACTCATCTGCAGATGTAAAACCTTTAGGTGGTATCATATATACCTCCTCTTCTAAATCTCTATTTAGAAATGCGGTCTTTACATCCATTTGCCAGATTTTATAGTCTAAATGTGCTGCTATCGCAAGCACAATCCGAATGGACGTGAGCATTGCCATAGGAGAAAATGTCTCGTCATAGTCAATACCATAATGTTGACGATATCCCTTGGCAACCAGACGGGCTTTATAGGTCTCTACCTTTCCGTCTGCGCTCCGTTTTCTTTTGAATATCCACTTACACCCTATGGGTTTAATCCCTTCGGGTGGGTCAACTAATGTCCATACATCATTGACCTTCATGGATTCCATTTCGGATTGCATGGCTCCAACCCATTTATTAGAGTCATACCTCTGCATTGCATCTATATATGTGATCGGATCTTCATCGTTTTCATCAAGTTCGATAGGATCTCCGTCCCGGACCAAGAAACCGTAGTATCTGTCCGGTTGACGTGGTACTCTATCTGATCGCCTTAATGGTGCATCTAAGATGGGTTCTGGATCTGATCTAATCAAATCCGACTCAATTGGTTCAGTGGATGGTGTTGGGTCTTCTACATGTTGAACTTTCCTAAGCTCAACATTAGAGCTTTAGTTCCTTCACTAAGAAATTCTTTCTCTAGGAAAACAGTTCTATTGCTTACAAACAATTTTTGTTCCTCAGCAAAGTAGAAGTAATATCCTTTAGTTTATTTAGGATAACCAACAAAAAAAATATTTGTCAGACTTGGGTTCAAGTTTGTCTGTCTTTAAACGTTTGACATATGCTGGACACCCTCAAACCCTAAGGTGAGAGAGCATCGGCTTTGTTGCCCAAGGTGACAAGCCAAGAGGGGGAGGGGGGTGAATTAGTTTTTCTAAGTTATTGCTATCTTACTTTAGTTGATTGATGAGTGAGTGAAATTAGAACAATGCACAATACAAACACACAAGAAGTATAGTGGTTCGGTGCTCTCCTAAGCACCTACGTCCACTCCCCAAGCGACCCCTTGGGAATTCACTATAATCCCTCGGATTACAGTTGGATTGTTTTTCGGGCTCACAATCCAAAAACCTTTACACTTTGGTTTTTCGGGATCACCAATAACCTTTGTTGGTTTTACGGGCTCACCAACGAACCTTCACAATTGGTTTTACGGGTTCACCAATAAATCTATACCGTTGGTTTTGCGGGCTTACTAACAAACCTTTACAAGGTGATTAATAAAAGAAAGAAGAAAGTTGAAGCTCCTAGATGAGCAAATATAACAATTATAAGCTACAAAGAAGAGTTTCGAGAATAGTTATCGCTTGATGAGACTTCTCTCTTCTTTGTCAAGAATGCTTCACTCTTCAAGGGTGGATAGAGCATTTGATATCTCTTGGAGTCTGCTCAACCACTTCCTTTTTAACTCTTGAATGGAGCACTTGGATGAAGAAGATTAGGACACTTGTCTTTCTTGTGTAAGCTTTGATATTTTGCAAAAGGATACTTCCTCTGATGAATAGTGTCACTTTAAATAGTTTCTTTCATCCATTGGACAAGCCCCAATGGTTAGAATTCAAAAACTAGCCGTTACTCACTGTTGGAAGGTCAAAAAGTACTTCTGCAGAGCTAGCCGTTATGCTTCTGCCCGTGCTTGGGTCGACTCAACTTTTACTGGGGTCAATCCAACTTTCACTTGGGTGGACTCAACTTTTACTGGGGTCGACCCAACTTTCACTTGGGTCGACTCATGCAACATTGGGGTCGACCCTCTCAGAAACCACAGAACCTTGCATTTCAGCCTTCCTTCACTTGAGTCGACTCAATACTTTTTTGGGTCGACTCAAGGTTCAGTTGGGTCGACTCAACTTCCACTTGGGTCGACCCTCTCAGGGTTTCCAGAGAACCTATTTTTGAATGTCATTGCCTTTGGGTCGACTCATGTTAACTTGGGGTCGACTCAAGTTTGGGTCGACTCAAGTTTCATTTGGGTCGTCCCTCTCAGGGTTTCCAGAGAACTGTTTTCTTGAGGCTTGAGAATTGGGTCGACTCATCCTTTACTTGGGTCGACCCAAGTACTGTTCATCCGTGCCATTTTTGCAGAAGTGTGCTAGATGGTTTCTTGATGTGCCGGGGTCGACTCAATCAATCTTGGGGTCGACTCAATCCACACTTTGCTGCAACTTAAGGTTAGATTCATCCATATAATCAATGAAATAAACTTTAAGCAATTTTGAATATATGTCATGGTAGTGCTACATACTGCAAACAATGAAAATTACTATTGTCCACTTAAGAGTATGTCTCACTTGAAGCTTTGTCGAATTAGAATTTAGAATTCACTATCCCTTTCCTATCGCAAATTTTATCTCATTAATAATCAATGAAATGCATCTTTATCTCATTATACTAATGTATCAAGAGTGACGGACTTATTAATGATGTATCAAATTAACTTGTAACATACTCTTAATCATTGTATTAATCATCAAAATACCACTATCATCCTCAATCTCCCCCTTTTTGATGATTACAAAATACTGAGTATGAGCCTATTGATACTTAACTAAAAATTAGTTTTAGAAGGGCTCAAGTTGCTGAATTTCAGCTTTTCAAATTTGAGAGTGAAGTCTCCCCCTATTTCATCCAAATGTTTCCAATTTGATCTTTTGAATTACTCCCCCTTTCTTTTATATTTCATTAAAGATGAAACTTCAAAAATTTGAGATAAAGCATGAGTTTCAGATTATGTATCGAGGTGTGAAAGGTATGTGCCAAATTCTGAAATTTGATTTAAGTCTTAGACTTTAACATTTTCATTGTTACAAATTTCTTCCCCTTAAATGTACAGTCTTTCCTAATATAATTTTCAACCTTGTTTGTCAACTTATACTCTTTTCTTGCTTCTCCCCCTTTTTGTTATCATCAAATAGGTGCATGATAATAGATAAGTAGACACAATAAATAATAAACAGTTCAATATCATTGATCAAAATGGAACATTGTAATATATTAATGTCAAAACAAAACAAATACAATGTTCCTCAATCAAGGTACAAAGTACATGATCAACACAAAATACATATGAGAACTAGATATATATCCTAGGCTCTAATCATAATGCTAATATCAGCCTAGGGGGTATCTAATGGCTGTGATCTAGTCCTCATCCTCCGAGCATATGTGGCGAGTGGAGGTCGAGCCTGATGGGACTGAGTCTAGCGTGGAGCTCGATGAGCTGGATGACTCTGTGCCGAAATCTCTGACTCAGCTGCCTGGGGCACAGATGGACCATGAACCTCTCTCTCTCCGTAGAGCTCCTATCTGCTCTCTAAGATCGCCAATCTCAGCAGTCATAATATCCAATCTGCTCATCAATCCATCAGTGATAGTCCTCGCCTGAGCTGACATAAGCTCAGTCATCCTACTCCAAAACTAATCTGAGTACCCCGCGGGAACAGATGACGAAGGTCCAGCCTCTGAAGGTGCTGTAGGATGATCCGCAGGCTCCTCATCCTCTGGTGCATCACCCTCTGGAGCATCACCCTCTGGTGCATGTATCCCAGCTCCTGTACGCACCCACTGCCCGTTCACGTTCTCATAACCCATGCGAATAAGGGATCGTGCAGTGTACGTGTCAGTAAAAAATAGATGCCTGGAGATCTCTCCCTCTACTGATATGTCATGCTGTCGGAAGATCAGGGTGAGTATCATACCATAAGGCAGGGAGACTCTCGAATTGCATATGACCTTTCTCATCTGCCTAAGTATCATAGCTGGGAGGTTCAGGGGAATGCCCTGAATAATATGCTCCATGACGACCAGGTCTCGCTCAGAAATAAGATCAAATTTTCCGCTTTTCGGAAACAAAATCCGACCTATGAAGTTGTGCAACAACCTCATCTCAGCTGAAAGAGAGCTTGCTATTATATTTTCGGAATAATCAAAATCATCATTCTCGAGAATCAACTGTAGAGCTCTCAACTTATTTTCAGGCTTTTTTGGAGTTGCTCCTTCGCAGGGGAGATGAAGCAACTCACTTAAACTTTCTTCGGAAACCCTAACCCTTACGCCTCGGACTTCAGATATAAGCCCTCCCATTCCAATTTTCAGGAAGGCATAGAACTCACGAACCAATCCTGGGTAGATCACCACATCTAGGGAGCAAAGATACTCCCATCCTTGCCTTCGGGTCCAATCACCCAACCGGAACCCTTCTTGATCCAAAAACTCGGAGTGGATCCTTCTTCCCATGGTAACCGGTCTCCCTGCAAATTTTGCAAGTTGGATTGAAGGGGAGGGAGGAGGAGGAGGCTTTACACGTGTCTCACCTTGTGGAGGCACTGTAGAAGGCTCTGTAGCAGCTCTATCCGCACGGGTGGTCCGTGAAACCCTCCCGGATCGCTTGGCTACGGCTCTCTTGGGTCCCATTTCTTCAAGATCTTGATCTAATCTACTGTTTGGAGATGATTAGAAGAGATTTGAGAGTGGGGAATAGGATTTTCGGAAGAGGACAAAGAGAATACAGTGCCCTAGATAGCTCACAGGTCCCCCTTTTAACAGTGGGGTTCCGTCGTTGGGTCGACCCTAGATTTTTCTTAGGTCGACTCAACGTTGGGTCGACCCCATTCTGGGTTGGGTCGACCCAAGTTCAGAAATTTTTCTTTCTCTTTCTTTTCCCTTTTTAAAAATTTTCTTTTCTTCCAATCTTTACAAATTCTTACTGGGACAATGATACATGAGTTAGAAATATATAGATGACTAGTTTGACTAATGTTTCATGGGTTTTTAGAAATGGAAGGAGAGTATCATGATACAGCTTGCTCCTTTTTATATCTCCTCAATCAAAAGGATCACATATGCCTAATTTCCTCCTTAGCATGCAAAATCTATCTTCACTCAAAGGTTTTGTGAATATGTCAGCTAATTGTTTCTCAGTACATATATGGTCAATACAAATGTTTTCATTTTGCACATGATCTCTAATAAAATGATATCTTATTTCAATGTGTTTGGCTTTAGAGTGCTGAACCGGATTTTTAGTAAGGTTGATGGCACTAGTATTATCACACTTTATAGGAATGTTATCTAGTTTAATTTCATAGTCCTCTAGTTATTGCTTAAGCCATAATACTTGAGCACAGCAACTGCCGGCAGCTATATATTCGGCTTCAGCCGTTGACAATGCTACTGAATTCTATTTTTTGCTAAACCATGATACCAAATTATTTCCTAAAAATTGACATGTTCCACTAGTGCTCTTCCTATCTAATTTGCATCCAGCAAAATCTGCATTAGAGTAGGCAAGCAATTCTAGACAGGAGTCTCTTGAATACCATAATCCTATGTTTGTAGTCCCTCTCAAATATCTAAGGATTCTTTTAGCAACACTTAAATATAACTCCTTAGGATCTGATTGGTATCTAGCACATATTCCCACACTAAACACTATGTCTGGTCTACTAGCAGTAAGGTAGAGCAAGGATCCAATTAATCCTCTATAAAGCTTCATATTAATACTTTTTCCTTTCTCATCTTTGTCTAGCTTACTAGTGGGATTCATTGGGGTGCCTACTCCCTTGTGATTTTCATTCCCAAACTTCTTTAATATTTCCTTTGTATACTTAGTTTGATGAATGAAGATACCTTCTTTAGTTTGTTTGATTTGTAACCCGAGAAAGAAATTTAGTTCTTCCATTAAACTCATCTCGAATTCTCCTTGCATTAAATTAGCAAACTCTTTGCAATGATTGTCATCTGTGGCACCAAAAATTATGTCATCTACATATATTTGTACCACTAGCAGATTTTTGTCTTCTCTTTTAAGAAAAAGTATTTTGTCTACATTTCCTCTACTGAAATCATTATTCAGTAGAAATTTGCTTAGTCGATCATACCAAGCCCTAGGTGCTTGTTTTAGTCCATATAATGCCTTATGTAGTCTAAACACATGATTTGGCAATTCATGATTTTCAAAACCAGGAGGTTGCTCTACATATACCTCTTCCTCTATAAAACCGTTTAAGAAGGCACTTTTTACATCCATTTGATACAACTTGAAATCCATGAAACATGCAAAAGCTAGAAGTAACCTAATAGCCTCTAATCTAGCCACGAAAGCAAATATTTCCTTAAAGTCTATCCCTTCTTCTTGATTGTATCCCTTAGCTACAAGTCTAGCTTTATTTCTTATAACTACCCCATTTTCATCTAATTTATTTCTAAAGACCCATTTTGTTTCAATTACAGAATTATGCTTTGGTCTCTCAGTTAATGTCCATACATTACTTCTTTTGAATTGATTTAATTCTTCTTGCATAGCATTTATCCAATTAGTGTCTTTTTCAACTTCTTCATAAGTCTTAGGTTCTAACTGTGAAACAAAAGCAAGATAATCATTTAAATTTCTGAGAGAGGATCGAGTTCTTACCCCTTGAGATGGATCACCAATAATTAAGTCTTTAGGATGTCCATATGCATACCTCCATTCCATTGCTAAGTCTTGAGATTGTGGTGGCACGCAATCATTTTCCATCTCTTGATTTGGCACGTCATTAAGATTCAATTTTTCAAAGTCAATAATTCCTGCATCATCATCAAGAATACTTTCTCTCCTAGGAGACTCACTATCAGACTCATCAAAAATGATTTTAACTGACTCTTCAACTACAAGAGTTCTTTTATTGAATACTCTGTATGCCCTGCTAGATGTAGAGTATCCTAAGAAGATACCTTCATCTGACTTGGCATCAAATTTACTTAGATCCTCCTTGCCATTGTTTAAAATGAAACATCTACATCCAAATACTCTAAGATACTTAGCAGTTGGTTTCTTATTCTTCCAAAGTTCATAAGGAGTTTTCTTGGTTATTGGTCGTATTAAAACTCGATTTAGAATATGGCAAGCAGTGCTTATAGCTTCAGCCCAAAAGTACTTTGGAAGATTTGACTCGCACAACATTGTGCGTGCCATTTCTGCCAAGGTCCTATTTTTTCGTTCAACAACCCCATTTTGTTGAGGCATTCTAGGTGCTGAAAATTGATGTGAGATACCATTTTCATTATAAAATTCTTCAAAGTGTTGATTTTTAAATTCAGTTCCATGATCACTTCGAATTGCTATTAAGGTGAGCTTCTTTTCATTTATGATGTTTTTATAATATTTCAAGAATGCTGAAAATGCTTCATTTTTATGTGCAAGAAATGAAACCCATGTATATCTTGAAAAATCATCTACTATAACTAGTCCATACTTCTTCCCTCCTAGACTCGCGGTTCTAGTGGGTCCAAATAGATCCATATGTATGAGTTCAAAGGGCCTAGTGGTCGATACTATATTCTTTGATTTGAAGGATGATTTTGTTTGCTTTCCTAATGAGCATGGTCCACAGATTTTGTCCTTTTCAAAGATCAGTTTTGGCACATCTTTTATTAATTCCTTCTTGACTAGTTTTGATATTAAGTCCATACTAGCATGTCCTAGTCTACGATGCCAAAGCCAGCTTGTTTCATTTTTTTTCTTCATTAGTAATTAAACATAATCCATTTTTCTTGCCTAATTCATGAAGGTCTACCATGTAAAATATTTCTTTGCCTTTGACCTATAAGTACAATGCTATTATCTTTAGAATTTGTGTTTAAGCAAACTGAGGCTTCAAATGTGACTTTAAACCCTTTATCACAAAATTGACTTATGCTAAGTAAGTTATGTTTCAAACCATTAACTAATAAGATATTTTCTATAAAGATAGATGGAGTAATGAAAATTTTACCCTTTCCAATGATATATCTTTTTTCATTATCTCCATAGGTTACTACTCCACCCTTCTTAGATTCCAAGGTGACAAATTGTTCTACGTCACCTGTCATGTGTCTTGAACAGCCACTATTTAGATACCATCGTTTATCCACCTTATTAGCTGCAAGACACCCCTGCAATCAAGATCAAGAATAAGCTTTAGGTACCCAAACTATGTTGGGTCCTTTAGGGTTAGTACTTGATGTTCCTTTTGGAACCCAAACTTTCTTGAATTTAAGCTTATGATTATTACTCAATTTGTTGTTGCTAGACTTTCTATAGTTACATTCAAATGCTTTATGTCCTAATTTATTGCAGCAATGACAAGTTATCTTTTCATTTTTGGCTTTCACAAATATGTTCTTTAAGTATTTTTGTTTCCTATTTGTTTTATATCCTAATCCAGTTTTATCATATACGGCTTTTTGACTATTAAGAATCATATTTAATTTGGTTGAGCTAAGTGTAAACTTGTCTACTAAGAATTTGTATTTTTCAGCATCTTCTTTTAACTTGACATTTTCAGCAATTAGATTCTCGGTTTCATTTGTGAATCTCTTACTTAATGTTTCATAGTTATTAGATAGTTTCAACTTATCTTTGATAAGAGATTGATTTTCATCTTTTAGAACTTTATTTTTATTAATTAGTTTTTTGTGTTCTTCCATGTGTTCTAAAAATACATCGTATAATTCATCAACAGTAAAATCACATTCAAGTTCAGAATCTACCTCATCGTCATTGGCCATATAGTAGATTTGGGCCTTCTCTTGATGATCTTCCTCTTCCGAACTTGACTCCTCATTTTCACTCCATTCAGCCATGAAGGTTTTCTTCTTAAGTTTTCTTGCCATCCACTTTAATTCTGGGCAATCTATCTTATAATGCCCGGGCTTGTTACACTCATAACAAATTGGTGTTTCCTTTTCTTTTTCTTTGTCCTTACCCTTTTCTTTGCTTGAGCTACCTTTGAAGAAGGGCTTCTTTTTATGAAATCTCTTCTTTTCTCTCATAAATTTTCTGAATTTTCTTCCAAGCATAGCCATTCCTTCTTCATCAAATTCCTCATTGATGAGAGCACAAAAGTGCGACCTACATGTCACTAAAATTAGTGTTATTGCTAACCGATAATAATAAATTCGCTAGATTAATATTATATTTGGATTTGACACAGATTATCATAAATTAGAAATAAAATGCACATTGAGTACAAATTTGACTTCAGAAGAATCCCTTCCCAGACCGATCCGGTTGAAGATCGAGTCGGGTCCGAGTCGGGTTCGGGTCCAAATCGGGTCCATTTTTTCTGTACTTTTGGAAAAGAATTTTGGGAAAATCTAATTTGGCCATATCATAACTATGAGGTGCTGGGTGACCCATGACTTGAAAGACTTGCACTTGACCTCCAGTCAGAACAGATGACCCATGAGTCCGTGACGAACTCAGTCCGTCCGTTTACAAGCCAAATTTCATATCACACTATTTTTTAATCTATATGACTAATTGGACGGAACTTGGTATCTCCCAGCTCTCATCTCAGGAGGGCAAAGAAAGTCCCAGACGTTCTTCCAAAATCTAATTCCATTGCAGAAACTGACACATGACCCATATTCAGTTCAACGTTACAGCAAGGCGTGGTCACGCCACCATCCCGCCGTCCACGACACGTCCAACTCTTTCCGGATCCACGGCAGATCAGCTCCTCCAAGCCACCCCGTCGATCATGCTTCCAGCGGTCCCACAACATCCAGATCTTCCGTGATGAAGCAATGCCCGTTTCTCCTCCCAGCCGTCCACGGATCACGCCATCATCGCCTCCTCGGTGATTCCTCCAATCTTCAGCACCTCCTCCGCCTCTTCTTCCGCCCCAGCCACGGATCACCATCAGCTCCTTCCGCATTCAGTCCCCATCTTCCGTGATCAATGTCTCAGGCTATCGCGCGACCGTCCGTCATCCCACGCGCGTCTCTTCCATTCCGCTTTCATCTCGGAATCCCAGTGGCCAGCTCCTCCTTCCCATGATCCCGCCTCACAGAGCGCCCCCCTGCTTCGTATGCCATTCCGGACATCCCGCCACCAGCTCTAGTGATCCCACGGCATCCTCGTTTTCGGATCAACTTCTCCATCCCGTGATCAAGATCCAGCGTCTCAGCCTTCCAACGGAGCCGCGTCCGTTCCGAGTCCGCCTCCTTTGAAGCCGGTGATGCATCCCAAGATTGCTCCTCCCAGCATCCCACGCTTCAAGCCGCCGCGTCTGCAAGCGATCACGCGTCCTCCCTTCCCGTCCGCCCTCTCCTTCCTCGCGTCTGCCATCATTCACGCCGTGGTGATCTATAAGAAGGGGGAGAACGAGAAGAGGAGGGGGGAGCTGGGAGTGGTGGTGGCCGGCGGGTCTAAGGGAAAGCTCGGTTTGGCCAAGAACAGGGGATGCTCTGTTCTTGGAAAGAAAAAAAAGAAAAAGAAGAGTAGTTTATGTTCCTTCGTGGGAGAGAAAGGAATTTTCTTATTTTTATTTTATTTTTTTTATTTGCAGAATAAAGTAGCATTAGGCTTCATGTCCAATCTTCCTTTCTACTTTTTGTAATTAGTTTTCTTTTCATGAAGTCAAGCAAATTCCTTTTGTGCAATCCTTGCTCTAGGTTCCGTTTAATTTCTGTTTTTTTTATGCAATACATTAAATGTTCCTTTATGCAATTTGTGTTCGCTTCAATCTTCTTGCCTTCATCCGTTTTAATTTATGCCAAAGCTTTTCTTTTCCATTAAATATATAAATGCTTTTTGAATTTAAGTATCTGTCTTTTCGTTAATTTCAATTAGTAAATCATTCCATATCCCCAACATAATGTTTTGCTTTTATTATTCAAAAATCGCTTTTAAATCCAAGTGAACGTTTTTATTTTTAAGCAACTCCAATCGCCTCCCTGTGGATCGACCTCTTACAACCACTATTCTTCGAGTAGAAAAGATAAGAGTAGAATTTAAATTTAGCTTTTGTCCGTCGGTTCTAACAACGATCTGTCTAGCATATTTTTAGTTAGACAGAAATCGGGCGAACAGAATTTTGGCGCCGTTGCCGGGGAGGCAAATCGAGAAGCAAGAATGATCACGAAGATCAAATCAAATTTTGGATGCCCGGAGTGAACGCACTCCGGTAGTAAGTTTTTATTTTTATTTTTATTAATTTTTCTTATTTTGATAATTTCTAGTTAATAATTTTGTAGTTATTAAATTCTGAAATTTGAAATTCGAAATTTAAAGTTTTTTTTAAAAAAAAGTAAAAAAATTAAAATTCAAAAAAAAAGATAATTAAAAAAAATTTAAAAAATTTCCAAAATTCAAAAATTTTAAAAAAACTTAAATTCAAAATTTGAATTCTGACATTCGAAATTTGAAATTTAAAAAAAATTAATTAAATCAAAAAAAAAATTATTTTTACTAGTAATTGATAGGGTGCAATCCTCCGAGGTTATCATACCTCTATTGGGGCTCCTCACGGAGTAATCTCCAGAGCTTATTCAACGGGTATTCGGAGATTGACTGACGTATAAGGATTAGTTTTAGTTTACATTCAAGTTATTGCTATATAAAAATTTAAATATAAAAAAAAATTAAGAAAATAGTAAATATATAAAAAATAAAAAGTAATAAAAAAAAATTTTGCTTGCTCATTTAATCAATACAACCTTATGACATTGCATAAACTTTAAAAAATATATTGATTATTTGCTGCATTTAGTATTAAGCATTTGCATAAAGTAATTAAGGACAAAACCCACTAAAAAGATAAGGTCGGGAAGTCATTACCTATCCTTAGCCCAAAAATCGCCACCTTGCATACTTATCCTAAGCCAAATTAAATTAAAATCAAATTAGACGTTGGCCTTAGGATTTTCGAGCTCAATTAGGCTCTTGGAAAGAAGCGGTTGAAAGCCACTCCAGTGAGAATTTAGTAATTGGTGATGTCTAGGAAAGTTTTACGACAGTGAGAACTGTTACGGGTATTGTGGTATCGGTGTATCCCTTCTGACACCACCACACACCCCGGGACTTTCCTGGTCACTGATTACTGGATTGCTTAACTGATAAGCTCAAGCTTAATCTGAAAGGGAGATTAGGAGCTGTTTAATCTAGGAGAGAATTTCAGGAACTTTTTAACCTGATACATCTCTGTGCAACTAGATTTTGATGACCCAAAGATTGATTCATAGATTGATTTTGATGATCACAAAACCTTGAAGTATAGATACTAATGTTTATGTTGCAAGGAGAAAGATATTTATTTTGCAAGGAACATAGCAAGTTGGAAGAACACAAGAAGGCCTCCAAAGCTCTCAAGTTGGAAGAAAGCTACAATTTATTGGCCCAAGTTTAAAGTTCAAAGGATTCAAATTGGAGGAGTAAAATCAAAAGAAAAATTCAAAAGAACAGTCTTCGAGTCGACTCCAGTGGAATTCGAGTCGACTCCGGAGAAGTATGAGTCGACTCCGGAGAAGTATGAGTCGACTCCTAGGAGTCACAGGCAGAAAAGTCAGAGAGCAGTTTTCGGGTTTGAGATTCGAGTCGACTCCAGTGGAACGCGAGTCGACTCCGATGGTTGGTAGGTCGACTCCAAAGAAAGCAAGAGTCGACTCTCAGCGGAACACAAAGAAAAAGTCAGAGAGCATTTTTGGGACTCTGAGATTCGAGTCGACTCTCGCATTGCACGAGTCGACTCCGAGACTCCGCGACCATCAACAGACAGAAAACCAAGTTACTGCCTCTGAGATTCGAGTCGACTCCCAGACAGCTCGAGTCGACTCCAAGGCAGCGCTACACCAAGATGGCAGAAGGCTGTGTTTCGCAAACTGAGAGCCGAGTCGACTCCAAGGAAGTTCGAGTCGACTCCAAGACTGGACGAGCCAAAAGACAGAGGATCGGAAGTTCGGGCTCTGAGATTCGAGTCGACTCCCAGGACAGTCGAGTCGACTCGAGAGGACAAAATTCAAAATTGGATCCACGGACTTCAGTGGATGAGCCGACTCCGAAATTGCCAAGTCAGCTCCAGAAGTTGGCGAGTCGACTCCAGGTTAAGACGAGTCGACTCCCAGTCGAGGCAAGCACATTAATTCAAATTTGGAACAGTGGCCGAGTCGTCTCCGGTAAAACACGAGCCGACTCCTGCAACAGGCGAGCCGACTCCTGATCGCGCGAGTCGACTCCGATCCCAACGGTAACATTGTCAGGAAATGCAGACTGTGTCCAACGGCTCTTTTTCTTGTCTCTAATGGCTATATTCTTGTTTTCACGCCATCTAAAGCTATAAAAACAAGAAGAGAGCTAGGGGAGAACTCATGGAAGTGGGAGAGATCATCTAGGAAAGAGATCTCAAAGAGATTACAAAGGAAATCTCCCATAAGCACAAAAGGGCCATCCAAAACGAAATAGAGAGAAGAAGAGCATCCAAGTGAATCCGAAAGCTTCCTCTCCATCCGTGTGCTGCCTCAGGGATCCTCTACTTCATGCCAAATCAGAGGAGGATCAAGTAAAGAAGAAGCCGAGCTCCTCCATCTTCAAAACTCGTTTGAGGGCTTCTCTTTACTCTATTTGTTTATATTGTCATATTTGCTTGTTTAAGAAGCTTTGTTTTGTTTTATACTTTGTTTTAATATCTTGTAACTTGATTCAATCAAGGGATTGAATCAAGGGGTTAAGGTTTGTTGGTGAGCCAAAGAAAAACCAACGGTGTTAAGGTTTGTTGGTGAGCCAAAGGGAAAAACCAACGGTGATAGGTTTGTTGGTGAGCCGAGGGTAAAACCAACGTGTAAGGGTTTGATTGTGATCCCGAAAAAACAATCGGGGAGGTTCTAGTCGGTGAGCCTGGGAAAACCGACCGAGTTCATTGTGCGCTCGTAAAACAACAAGTTGGGTTGTGAGCTTGTAAAACAACTGGCTGTAATCGGTAGGATTATAGTGAAATTCCCAAGAGGTCTTGGTGAGTGGATGTAGGTGCTGGGGTGCACCAAACCACTATATGTCCTGTGTGTTTGTAATGCCTCTAGTTATTGTCTAACTAACACACTTACTTACTTAGATAAATTGCTTGCTTAATTCTTATCCGCACATCCTTTAGTTGCAAGCATATTTAATCAAGTCGAAGTCTATACAGCAAACCCTTGCTAAGTTTAACTTTCACTGTGCATCTATACAACTTAGCATAGTTAATCAAAAAGTTTTAGAAGTAGCATAAAAGTTTTGAAAGACCCAATTCACCCCCCCTCTTGGCTTGTATCTACTGGGCAACAGATTTAAGAAGCTACTAAACCTCACTTAGTTCTAAGACTAATAGGGTCAAATTGTTGTGTGGTGTTGGTTGTGGTCATCTGTGTCTAGCCCTTCTCTTCTTTTAGGATTTCATTCATTGTAGGAGTCAAATCTAATTAAGTTGTGATAATGTATGCATGGTAGAAGGTCATTAAGGGATAAGTTAACCCCATTTGATCCTGAGATTGATAGAACTTTTCATCACAACCTGCGAACTATAAACCAACCGTCGATCTCTACAATGGGTGAACATATTAGAACCCTGAATGAATTGTTTGCACCCGCATCCGCTAGTCCCCCTACTTGCATAGTATTACCAATTAATAATGCAGCCCAATTTGAAATTCGGGCTGCAACAATAAACATGTTACCCAAGTTTCATGGGTTCGAGAGTGAACAACCCTATATTCATCTAAACAAATTTTTGACAATCTGTCAAACATTTAGAAATCTAAACTTAGATGAAGAGGGTATTAAATTAAGGTTGTTTTCCATGACTTTAGAGGATCGTGCCGCTGCATGGCTATATTCCCTTGCTTCAAATTCCATCACATCATGGGAACAACTATCTAAGAAGTTCATGGCTAAGTTCTATCCTATGGTAAAGACTGAAAAAATTAAGGATGCCATAAGAACTTTTAGAGGAAAATCTGAGGAGGAATTTTTCCAACTTTGGGAAAGATTCCATGATCTTTTGGTCAAGTGCCCGCACCATGGGCTTGATAAGGCTGATCTGGTCCACTTCTTTTATAAAGGACTAACTCCGGCACATAGAAACATGATTGAGTCCATGCACAAGGGTAGGTTCATGAACCAAACCCCGGATCAAGCCTATGAATTTCTTGTTGACTTAGCTGAAAATGCCCAAAATTGGAGTAGCTATGGTGAGGAAGTAATTAGAGATGAGTTTGGGTCTAGAAAACTAGGTAATTATGAAATGAAAGCAGACCCAGAGCTCAAAAATGTCATGTCTAATCTGGTGATTGGAATGAACAACTTAAGTAAAAAGTTTGATGCTTTCACTGTTTCCACTAGCTCGAGTTCATACAAAGAGTCAAATCCCGTCATGAAAGTGGATCACGAGTCATATAATTTGTGTGTCTTGTGTAACAGTCCGGAGCATCTAGTGGAGTGCTGCCCTAATCTACCCACCATAAGGGCCGAGCAAGCAAATGCTCTAAATTCATATAGTGCCTTTAAGAAGCCCACTCCCAACTCGTTCAGCCCAGTTTATCACCCTGATAATAGGTTCCACCCAAATTTCTCATACAAGCAAAATGAACCTATTCAGCATCAAGGTGGTCCACCAGGTTTTCAGAACAACTTTTCCAAGATAGGTCCATCATAAATGAACCAAACATTGGTTCCATCTGTACCTCCTTATAATGCCCCTATCCCACAGCAACCTTCACAATTAGAAACCATGATGGCTAATATGATGAAACAACAACAAGATTTTATCAAGCAACAACAACAGACCAATACAGCCCAAGCCCAGACTAACCAATTCCATGCGCAAGCAATTGCAAAACTTGAGGTTAGTCTGAGCCAAATAGCTAACTCTCTAGGAGATAGGAAGAAAGGTGAACTACCTAGTCAACCAGTGCCTAACCCTAGTAGACAACAAAATCAAGGTCAGATAGGTCAATATCAAATCAATTCTAATGGAAATCTGACCTATGAAGTCCAGGCAATTACCACTTTAAGGTCTGGCAAGCAAGTGGACAATAAAGTCCAACTTCCTGAACATGAAAAAGAAAATAAAACTGAATCCGATAAGAACCCTATTCAGAAGAGGGGTCAAGAGCAGGACAAACCGGAAAAAAGGGAAGAACCCATAGAAACATACAAACCCAAGGTTCCCTTTCCCAGTAGACTTCAGGACTCCAAGAAACAATCTAACTTTGATGAAATCATGGAAGTCTTTAAAACTGTTCAAATAAATATACCTTTCCTCGATGCCATACGACAAATTCCCTCCTATACAAAATTCTTGAAAGACTTCACCACGGTCAAAAGAAAAACAAGTATTCCTAGGCAAGCTGTTATGGCTGCACAAGCCTCATCCCTCATTCAACAACAGATTGCCCCGAAATTCAAAGACCCTGGTTGCCCAACTATTGAAATAAAAATAGGAGAGACGATCATCCAAAGAGCTCTATTAGATTTAGGAGCCAGTGTAAATCTACTTCCCGACTATGTGTACCAAAAGTTAGGTTTGGGGGAATTAAAGCCTACAAATATTACCCTTTCCTTAGCAGATAGGACAGTGAAGTACCCCAAGGGGATTGTAGAGGATGTAATAGTAAAAGTAAATGAGTTTTACTATCCTGTGGACTTCGTTATCCTTGAGACCGAACTTGTAATACATCCAGACAATCACACACCTATAATTTTAGGTAGACCCTTCTTAGCCACAGCAAATGCTGTGATCAATTGTCGGAATGGGATGCTGAAGTTATCTTTTGGCAATATGAAAGTCGAACTTAATGTCTTTAATATAAGTAAACAACCACCAGACGACAAAGAAATCAATGAAGTTGACATGATTGAAAGTCTGGTTCAGGAGACTTTCTTACAAACTTATAATAAGGACCCTTTAGAAGCTTACCTTGCCCATTCTGAGGAAGTGGTCGAGCATGCACCCCCTAGTTCTGATCTTCTTATAAACATAGATCGTCACTAGCCAACTGTTCTTCCTTGGACTCTACCAAAACCATTTTTAGATAATGGTTGAAAAAAAAATGGGGATTTACATTTTATCTGGCTGAAGACATAAAACTTAGCGCTCTTGGGAGGCAACCCAACATGTAAATATTTTCAAAAAAAATGCTGTGATTTTTGCCCCTATTGTCACTTTACCTACCCATATCAGGTAACTTCTCCTCTATCCTATTACTGTTTTAAATTCTCTTTAACATTGAGGACAATGTTAGATTTAGGTATGGGGGTGAGAATATTTTTGATTTTTTATGCCAAAAAAAAAAATTTAAAATTAAAAAAAAAGGAGTTCAAATTTTTAACTCAAACTCTAATCTTTTTGGCTGTACAAACTAGGAATTGCTTTGACAATAGCTTTGAGTTAAGAAATATGATAGCAGTTCTAGCTTGAGTTTTCGTCCCACCTATCTTCTGCTAACATGATACAAGATGATTTAGCACCAACACGTAAGCACATGAATAGTGGGGTATGTATACTTGCAACTAATATGAATACTTTTAATCTTCGGAAAAATTTAAAGTTATATGTGTGATGAACACCCTAATCAAAAAAAAAAAGAAAAAAAAAGAAAAAAAGAAAGAAAGAAAATAAAATAAAATAATGAGTTTATTTTAAGTCTTCTCACTGAGTAACCGGGCCTCTTGCCTAGCAAGCAGCGAGTGTTCACGTAAAAAGGTGAGGATGGCTGAGATTAAACTCTGAGTGACTAATTTGGCCTTGGAGCCTAGTTGACTTGAGTTATAAAATAAAATAAATAAATAAATAAATAAATCTGGGGTGTTCATTACCATTTAACTCTAGAAAGTCTTGAAAATTGAAGTGATCATGTTGGAAGTAAGTGAAAGCCACTCATTTATATGATACTATCTTGCACATCACTATATTCTTGACTTGTTAGCAGATAGATAGGGAGTAATGGAACTTGAGTTAGAGTCTGTTTAAATATGATAGCAATAAGTCTTTATTGTCCTTGCAATTCTAAGTTCATACAATAATACTTGTTCAAATTTTGAGTTTAACATTAGGAATTCCTGACTAATGAAGTTTGTGGGTAACTTCACTGCAAACCCTCACGAGACAACACTTGTCCACTAGGGTAACCTAGGGGTTTAAAGGCTTGTTGCACGTGCTAAGTGCAATCGTGACTCCCTACGAAAATGGGTACATATCTTAGTTTGTGTATTTAGCTTCAATTTATTTAAAAAAAAAAAAATCATCATAAGTTAGACTACATCTTTTTGTGCTCTCATTTTATCGTTTGCTTGTTAATTGCTAGAGACTAGCAATAAGCTAGTTGGGGGGTGTGATGAGAGCACAAAAGTGCGACCTACATGTCACTAAAATTAGTGTTATTGCTAACCGATAATAATAAATTCGCTAGATTAATATTATATTTGGATTTGACACAGATTATCATAAATTAGAAATAAAATGCACATTGAGTACAAATTTGACTTCAGAAGAATTCCTTCCCAGACCGATCCGGTTGAAGATCGAGTCGGGTTCGGGTCCAAATCGGGTCCAATTTTTCTGTACTTTTGGAAAAGAATTTTGGGAAAATCTAATTTGGCCATATCATAACTATGAGGTGCTGGGTGACTGTTGGAATTTGTATCCTAAATGTCAATCGTCAGCATATTGATGATTGAATTTTGTAAATGAATTGACAAATTAATAAAGTGTTATTTGGCATTATTCATCATTTCATCTTCAAATGAACTCTTATATGATGAAGTCCTTAGGACTTATGTTATGATAAAGGAGGATTTATCTTTGAGTCCTTAAACTTGTTTGCGACGAAATGATATGTTGTTACTAGGACGACAACATTATCGAGATTAGGTCGTTGTGTGACATATACGTTGGTTGTCCTCTTAACTAAGGAGTGTGGAGACACTGGTATGCCACACAAGTGAAGTGTAGAAGTATATTTCACTAAACGTGACCAATTCCGGAACGCTCTACTGTCGAGAGATGTTCCGAGTGGATATGGGTATAAGTTTGGCCCTCTGACCTGAGACCGCAACCTGTGACTAGCAAGCAACTCACTGTACTTTGGTACCGGACTACCTGAATTTCTAATTCAGTGACGGAAGGTCACTGGGTGCAGTCAAGTACTTGCGTAGTCAGTTGTAAGTCAAGATGGAATTGACCCCTCCTGAAAACAGGAGATAATGTCTTGTGATTAATTTAGCAAAACCTTGGCCAAGGTAATCCCAGTGAGGAGTCACGGGATATCCAAAGTTAATCACATAATGGATGTACTAATTATAGGGTTGACAGTGAGCTCTAAGTCATCCTGGCATTAGGAGTCAAAGGGATTGAATTATACAGTAACCATAGTTCAGGGTTCCAGAATATTTGCTTCGCATATATTCGACCTATCCGGACGTCGGGTACCATTGCTAGATGGTCACATCGATTAGTGTAGAAAATTGTTCCTATACTACCGGCTTAGGTTCGAACCTATGAGGTCACACGCATAGAAGATTCCTGATTGATCAAGAAAGCTGATGAATGATTAAGAATCATTCGGGATAATTTGGTCAATTTGATTGGCAAATTATCTTATAAAATAATTAAAGTAATTATTGAAGGATTAATTAGTAATTAAATTACTAATAAACTCAATTTGATTGAGTAATTGTGTTAAGGATGAGCCAAATTGAATTGGATTCAAGTTTGGGCTCAATCAGGATTTTGACCTGATTGGATTAGGTCAGAACCAAAAAGGACTTAAGCTGATCAAATTAATTTTAAATTAATTTGTTCTTAATTGGGGATTGACCTAATTGAATTAGGTCCAACACAAAGTAATAATTCAATTTGATTGAGTTTGCATGAGCCAAAATTGAATTGGATTCAATTTGAGCTCAATCAGGGTCTGACCTGATTAGATTGGGTTCAACCAAATTGCTTTGTTTTAATTCGGGTTTGACCAAATTTGATTAGGTGCAACCCAAGAGGATTAGGCTCAGATGATGTGGCAATTATTGGTGACATGGAATTGGATTTCATGAATTTTAAATAAACCAAAATTATTGCATGGCACATGGACCCATTGCTTGACACATGGCGACATTGTTTGTTATTTGAATTTAAATTCAAACATTAAGCAATGTGTTAAATGATTTTAATCACTCAAACCATCAGCCAAGGTGGCGTCTGAGTTTTTGAATGGATTAAATTCGAATTTCAAGAGGTGATTTCGAAATTATGAAGTGTTTTACCTTGCCGCATGGATTTCAAATTCCTTCCCTCTTGCACATGTGTTTAAAATTTGAATTTAAATCAGATTTGGTTGAGATCTGATTTGGGTTGTTCCTATTCCTTTGCATGTGCCAACTAAAAGAGGTTTTCTGAAAATAAATTTTGAATTTTGAATGAAAATTCGGAGGCCATTAAAAGGGGTCAAACATGGGCACCAAAAATACATCCATTGCAGCCTTCTTCCTCACCCGCCTCCTCCTCCTCTTCTTCTCCATTTTAGATAGGGTTTTCAAGGTGAATATCTGGAAGATTCAAGATCAGATCTGAGTCCTCTACTTTCCTTACAAACCTCATCTCTATCTGCTTCAAGACGATTGATCAAGAGTTGATTGAATCCCGGCGGGCAGATTTCAGCTTTCAAGTGTTCTGCAGCTGCTAGCACTGTTGCGGAAGAAGATCCTTCAGGACTTCGCGTGTACTTCTCGTAGAGGCCATTCATGTGCGTGGCTGCGAAGTCAAGAATCAGATTCACAACTTTCATCCATCATAAAAGGTATTAATCTAGCATTAATCATTTATTATGGTGTCAAGGTCTAGGTCCAATTCCCCGAGGTTTTACCCTCTTTTGGGGCTCCTCACGGAGATATCTCCAGAATCCATTCGATGGATATTCGGAGATTAATTGGAATAGAGTTCTTAAGTTTCAGATCTGATAGTTAATCATGCATAAAAGTTTTAGCATAATTATTTAAACGATTCCGGCATAATCCTATATGTTCTTAAGGTGCTGATTTCTAGATTTGATCTTGTAAGCATGCATGAATTAAATTGTTTGATTCGATTTTTCCGCTGCGTTTTAAAACTTAAAAAGAACTACGTATGGCTTGATCCCCCTTATGAAGGGGTACGTAGGCAACCCGATCAGGTTCAGCCATGGTTTTCAAAAAAAAAAAAAAATTCAGCATGCTAAACACTGAAGAACCTAGGATTCACTTTCAGTGGTATCAGAGCCAGGTTTATGTTTAAACTTTTATGTTTTAATTCTTGCAATTAAATCTGAAATCATTAACATATTTAGATTAGATCTAAAGTGCTTTTTATGATTGATTTAATTGCTGATTATGTATGATTAAGTAGATCTGAAATTTTGGATGCATATGATGCATGTTTGTGTTAGGATTAGTAACATGAATAAATCTGAAATCATAATATTGTTTAGATTAGATCTAAATAAAGTTTATGATTCATATGATCTTTGATTTTAATGAACAAATCAGATCTGAAAATAAAAGTGAAAAAACAAATACATAAGATGTATGTTGTTTGTATTAATTCATGTTGTTATGTATATGTGATGCATGAACATAAAACATAATGACTTAAACATGAATTAAATCTGATTACATGTGATTAATTACAAAAACTCAGATCTGAAAATGTGTTTTAAGAACTGAAAGATTGTAATTAATATGTAATTAAAAAGAAATATGCAATGATCAAAACTTTCATAAGTCTAAACTTAATTGAGAATTAAGTGTTATGAAATAGAATTGTAACTCAATTAATTGACATTGCATAATTCTTTGGGCATATGGGTTAGCTTGAATCAAGTTCTTAGGATTGGGTTAGACCTAAGGTTAGAATCAAACATGGTCTAATTAGAGTTAATTGATCAAATCTAATTAAGTAGTAACTAGATTAGGTCAAGAAAACTCTAGGTTAAATACAATAGTTGTAGATTGATCAATTCCATGTCTTTGATTAGACCAAGATGGAACTTGATTTAGGCTTAGAGGTGTAGCCCGAGTCATTTGAGTAATCAAATCGAAATTGATTAACCAGTCGGTGTCTAAGGTAAGTTTGGCAGTTTTGACCGGTGGTTTTTAATTGGGAGCTACTCGCACTGATTCGTCTTTGTCGAGTTAATGGCATATCCCTTCCACCGATCTCACTTACCTGGCCGACATAGTCAATCACATTTTGATTGGATCACTTAATGATTCGAGTTAGCCCATGCCTTAAGAAAAATCAGTATGACTGATTTAGGTGTCTCCTTAACCGGTTTGAGTCTAATCTAATTTGGTGAAGTCAGTGGGAGAAATTAGACTAACCGGATCTTCTCATCTATCCTAATTATGAAATTCTCTAAAATTATTAGGTCCTTAAAATGAAATGGTTATGGAGATAACTAGGTCATAGCCTCCCATTAAGTTGGGTGATAATGGGTCCAATGTTTTGATAATTATTGGAGGCGCCACACGCCTGGTACTTATCAAGCATTGGAATTGTCATTCAATATATGATGAGTTAAGTGTACCTTCAATAGGCGGTCAGGTGAGCCGAGCCACACTCGGGCTTGGTCGTCTATTAGTTGATTAGACTTAACCCTATCATTTAATGGTTGGACCTGACTAGGGTATTCGGTGGAGGCGCCACACGCCTGCCAGAAAACCTAGGGCAAAATCATCACTAGAAGTTGCTTGGTGAAGCAATTGGTTAAGAACCTACCAATAGGTGCATATGGGTTGGCCGAGCCACACTCGGGCCTATACTATTGGGTTCTAGTGCCCACTAAAGAATTAGGAGTAATTTTTCGAATTAGAGGTAGAGGCTACCAATTTGTATAAAATAGTGGGAATATCTTTAGACTAAAGTCCAAGTCTACTGTGTTTAGTCAATTCATATACTAATAGCCAAATTTTCTTTTTATGCAGAAATGGCCACTAATTTATCACTTCGCTCATTGTTGGACAATGACAAGTTGACTGGTCCAAATTTCAATAATTGGCATAGGAAACTGAAAATAGTGCTAGAGCATGAGAGGATCCTTTATGTGATAACGGATCAAGCACCGGAGTAGCCCGCTGCTAATGCATCAAGATCGGCCAGAGACACTTATCAGAAGTGGCTCAGTGACCGGATCACTGTTCGATGCATCATGTTGGCAGCAATGAGTGATGAGTTTAGTAGGCGTTTTGAGAATACGCAGCCGGAAGATATCATTCAAGTGTTGAATGAATCATTCGACGTTCCTGACGACGTTGAGAGGCACAAAACTAGTTGTGCCATCTTCAGCGCCCGAATGAAAGATGGGACCTCGGTAACTGATCATGTACTGTACATGATTGAGTTGATCGAGCGTCTAAGCTCTCTTGGCTTTCCCCTTCATGATCAATTGGGGAAGGATGCCATACTAAACTCATTGCCTGGATCATACCGTCCTTTTCTCACTCATTTTCGTATGACGAAACCTGTAGTGAATTATCACCAATTGTTGGGGTTACTACAGACATTTGAGAATGATCACCAACTTCTTAAGAAGACGGTGAATTTAGTGGGAGGTTCATCCAAGGGTCGCTCCTTTAAGAAAGGGAAAAAGAAAAATAAAATCCAAAAGAAACAGGTGCACCATGCTCAGCCTAATCAGAAAAAGAATAAAAAGGCTGATCAGAGCAAGGCGGAGTGCTTCTTCTGCAAGAAGCAAGGACATTGGAAGAGGAACTGTCCTCTTTACATTGCATCCCTCGATCCGAACCGGCCTAAGAAAAGTGGGCAATCAGTTGTCAATCAAGGTACTTATATGATAACACCTTGCAATTTTTCTATTTGTGATAATTCGACCTGGGTATTGGATACCGGTAGTCCTTTTAATATTTGCAATTCGTTGCTGGGGCTACAAGTCAGTAAGAGGTTTGAAGAAGGAGAAAGGTTCCTGAATGTTGGAGATGGAAGACCAGTTCCAGTTCTAGCTTTAGGAATTCTTAAACCTGAATTCAGCTCTCATGTAAATGTCCTTAGTGATTGTCACTATTGTCCAAGTTTTCTATTGAATATCATTTTTGTAGGCCTTTTGGCCAAAAATGGTTATGAAATATCAATAAAAAAGGATTATTGCAATGTCATTTGGAATGGTGTTGTTGTAATGAATGGAATTCTGAATAATGGCATTTACATTTTGTCACAGCCTGTTCATGTAATGTATAAATCCAATAAGCGCCCTAGAATAGATAATGTCACGGATGTCTACCTTTGGCATCATAGGCTAGGTCATATTAACAAGAATAGGATGAACAGGTTAAGTAAAGAGGGAATCCTTGATGTTAATGATTGTGAATCATTGATAACCTGTGAATCATGTCTTCTTGGTAAAATGACCAAATCACCTTTTACCGGAAAAGGTGAACGAGCCAGTGATTTATTGACCCTTGTACATTCTGATGTATGTGGGCTAATGAGCACAGATGCTAGAGGTGGGTATTCATATTTCATTACGTTTACAGACGACCTTTCTAGGTATGGTTATGTCTATTTAATGAGACATAAATCTGAATCATTTGAAATGTTCAAATTATATCGTAATGAAGTAGAAAAACAAACTGGAAAGAGTATTAAAACTCTTCGATCAGATCGAGGAGGTGAATACCTCTCCAGTGAATTTTTGACATATCTAAAGAAAATAGGATTCTCTCCCAATGGACTCCTCCTGGTACACCACAATATAATGGGGTGTCAGAAAGGAGAAATCGAACTCTGTTAGACATGGTTCGATCCATGATGGGGTTTGCTAATCTGCCCATATCCTTTTGGGGATATGCTCTTGAGTCAGCCTGCTATATTCTAAATAAGGTTCCAAGAAAGTCTGTAAATAAAACACCACATGAGATGTGGACTGGACGTAAGCCGATGCTCTCTCATCTTAGGATTTGGGGGTGTCCGGCGTACGTCAAACGTTTGAAGACAGACAAACTTGAACCCAAGTCTGACAAATGTTTCTTTGTTGGTTATCCTAAAGAAACTAAAGGATATTACTTCTACTTTGCTGAAGAACAAAAGTTGTTCGTAAGTGTTACGGGGGAACTAAGCCGCCATGCTCCACGTGACCGGCACGCGCGCCCATGAAGACTACGGCTGTCCTTTGATCCAGCAATCCGACCCCGAGTCGGACATCTTCGGCTTCGCGGCCCGACCTCGAGTCGGCTGCCCTTCGATCCAGCAGTCCGGCCCCGAGTCGGACATCTTCGGCTTCGCGGCCCGACCCCGAGTCGGCTGCCCCTTAATCTAGCAATCCGACCCCAAGTCGGATATCCTCAGCACCGCAGCCCGACCCCGGGTCGGCTGCCCCCTGATCCAGCACTCCGACCCCGAGTCGGAGATCTCTTGATAACGACAGGCTGCTTCCCAGAGGCACGCCGAGGCCTCCTGCTCCACTACTCCCTGCAACGGCTGTATCCGATGCTGTTCCACGATCTCCTGTATCAGCCGAGCGGAACTCCACTATGCCCTGTCATGGCCGTACCCAGCGCTGCTCCACGACGCCCTGTAACGGCCATGTCAGTGGCCACTCCATCGCGCCCCACGATGACAAACCCCCCTGAGAGACCCCCCAGCCAGGTATATATGCGGCTGGGGGGAGAGGGGGGGTAAGCAATATCTTCCAGAGCACTCTCTTGCTTGCTATTATCATTTCTCCTCCTCCTCCAATCTCCTCTGACTTGATCGTCGGAGGGCCCCCACTACCCCAGTGGTGGTGCGAGGCTTGCTCGCAGGTTTCCCGGTGGAAGGTGGAGCGTAACCAACACCAACCAAGACAACTCAGACGGAACCCCGTTCACACCGCTGTGTCAATCGTTCTCGGTTTGGACCACCAGCAACAGTTGGCGCTAGAGGAAGGGCCTGATCTCAGAGCGATCGTAATGGCACGGCGAGGTGGTCGTGGAGCTTCCAATGCCTCCGGTCGCGGGGCCTCTCGCGCCTCCGGCCAGGAGGCCGCTGCGTCTCCAACACATTCTCAGCAACACTCAACCGTTCCACCCCCGATTCAGATGGTCGAAGCCGCTCAGTTCGACCAGTTAGCCCAGCAGGTCCGCACCCTCGCGGAGGCAGTGCAGAACCTGCAGGGTGTGATGTCTCGGGCGCCGCAGCGGGCCCAGGAGCCGCTGCTCCCTGAGCGCTCACCTGTCCTCCTTAACCCGCGCTCCTTCCTCTCCCATGGGGAGGAGCGCCGACGCGAGGAAGATTCTCGAGCACGGTCCATTCTGCCGGGACCGTCCCATCGAAGCTGCGCGGGGTACAAGAGGCGGGCCTGGGCGCGTTCCCAGACCCCCCAGTCCTCAAGGAACCCGCGCTCCAGTCGGTCCCCCTCTCGGTGCTCCTTGTCTCCCACCCACCGGTCGCGCTCCCTGGACCGGCGGGTGGACGATCTCCACCGACAACTCCAGGTCCTGAAGGGCCACTCTAAAGATCCCTTCGCCGACTTGGAGATCTCCTCCCAACCGGCGCTTGCCTCGAGGATCCTGCGGACCCCAAATCCGCCGGGATTCAAAATGCCGGCGATCGAGCCCTATGACGGGGCGGCGGACCCGCGGGATCATGTGGAGAGTTTCAGGACTCTTATGCTCCTCCATGGAGCATCAGATCCCCTCCTCTGCAAGGCCTTCCCGACGACCCTCCGTGGCCCAGCCAGGGCGTGGTTCGCCGGCCTGGAGGCTGACTCTATCCAGTCCTTTGACCAGTTCACTCGCCTCTTCATCAGCCATTTCGCCGTCAGTAGCCGGCGGCGATTGGTTTCCGACTCCCTCTTTGATGTCCGGCAAAACGAGGGAGAAAGCTTGCGGGATTACCTTACCCGCTTCAACAAGGCTACATTGGAGGTCCGGAACCTGAGCCAGGAGGTGGCTCTCTCAGCCCTGAAGCGTGGCTTCCGGAAGGGCAGACTCACCTTCTCCCTGGACAAACGCCTGCCGCGGAGCTTCCCGGAGCTGTTGTCTCGGGCGAACCAGTATGCAGACGCCGAGGAGGCAGCCGCCCACCGGAACAAGGAGGCCGCCGAGGCCCCTCTAAAGCTCGGGAAGAAAAGGCGAAAAGAGGCACCCCAGAGGAGGAGCCCGACGCCTCAACATCGGCGCAGAAGCCCGTCACCGGCGAGGAACCACGGCGCCCCACGCCCTCGTTCTCCGCACCGACGCTTCAACCGGTACACCCCACTCCTGGCCCCCCGGGCCCAGATCCTTATGGAGGTCAAGGGGCGGGAGAACCTCCCGGTCCCGAGGCAGATGAAGAAAATCCCCGGGAAGAGGCCCTCTCGAGCGTACTGTGAGTACCACCGAGACCACGGCCACGACACCGAAGACTGCTTCCAGCTTCGGGACGAGATCGAGGCTCTCATCCGCCGAGGGCGTCTCGGTCGATATGTAAACGACCGACGTCCCCCCGCAGACCCGCGCCCGGCCGACCCGGCCCCTCAGGAGCCTCGGGAGCAGAATCGACCCGTCGCGGGCGTGATCCACACCATCACTGGGGGCTGCTCTCGGCCTGTGAGGAACGCAGGGGGCTCGGTGGAAGCATCAGGGGTGGCCGTCGCGAAGAGGCAGCGGGTCGGAAATGTAATCACTTTTTGTGATGAGGATGTAAAGGGGGTTCAGACCCCCCATGATGATGCCATGGTGATCTCCCTCACTATGGCGAACTATGATGTAAGGCGTGTTCTTGTGGATAGTGGAAGCTCAGCTGATATTTTGTTTTACGAGGCCTTCCAAAAGATGAGCTTGTCCCGACAAGTGTTGCACAAAACATCCACCCCCCTCATAGGATTCACTGGAGACGCTATCTCGGCCGAAGGTGTCGTTGAGCTGCCTGTGACTGCGGGCGTTGCACCCGCAGAAGCCACGGTGCGGCTCGGGTTCTTGGTCGTCCGTGTTCCCTCGGCCTACAACGCTATCCTCGGACGACCCGGACTGAACGCCCTTCGCGCGGTAGTCTCTACATACCATTTGCTAATGCGGTTCCCCACGGCGGCCGGGATTGGAGAGGTCCGAGGTGACCAACCGACCGCACGGCAATGTTTCCTAGCAACTCTCAAAGGGAAGAAGCCCGTGGAGGCCCTAAGCGTCGAGTCCCTTGACGCCAGAGACGAGGTGGCTTTGCGGCACGGGGAGCCGGCCGAGGGTGTGATCGAAGTTCCCCTTGAGGAGGGTCGCCCGGACCGTACGGTCCGGGTCGGTGCCAACCTCGACTCGGAAGCTCGGCTCAGGTTAGTGGAATTCCTCCGAGCCAATGCTGATGTATTTGCCTGGTCGGCGGCCGATGTACCTGGGATCGACCCGGAGGTCATTTCTCACGCCCTCAACGTCGACCCAACCCACCGACCAGTAAAGCAGAAGAAGAGACACTGTGCCCCGGATCGGATCCGAGTGGTCGACCAGGAGGTAGACAAGCTCTTGGAGGCAGGATTCATAAGGGAGGTCAGCTACCCCGAATGGCTGGCAAATATCGTACTTGTCCGGAAGGCGAGCGGGAAGTGGAGGATGTGCGTCGACTACACCGACCTGAACAAGGCGTGCCCCAAGGATAGCTTTCCGCTTCCACGGATAGACCAACTGGTCGACGCGACTTCCGGATATCAGCTGCTGTCTTTCATGGACGCCTTCTCCGGCTACAACCAAATAATGATGGCTCCACAGGACGAGGAGAAAACTGCCTTTATAACAGACCGGAGGCTGTACTGTTACAAGGTAATGCCCTTTGGTCTGAAGAATGCTGGCGCCACTTACCAGCGCCTCGTCAACAAAATCTTCAAAGGGCAAATCGGCCGGAACATGGAGGTGTACGTGGACGATATGCTGGTGAAGAGCCGCCATGCCGACCAGCACATCGCGGATCTGGAGGAGACTTTTGCCACCCTGCGGAAGTTTCGCATGAAGCTGAACCCAGCGAAGTGCGCCTTTGGCGCTTCGGCCGGGAGGTTCCTCGGTTTCATTATCAACCAGCGGGGGATCGAAGCCAACCCTGACAAAATCAAGGCCATCCAAGATATGTCCCCTCCGACCAAAGTGAAGGAGGTTCAGGAGCTCGCTGGAAGGGTCGCCGCGCTCGGACGATTTGTGGCAAAATCGGCCGAACGCTGCCAACTGTTCTTCAAGGTGTTGAAGCGTCCGAAAGACTTCCTTTGGACGGCCGAATGTCAAGTGGCATTCGACCAACTCAAGGAGTACTTGGCGTCTCCTCCCCTGCTGTCCAAGCCGCAAGAGGGGGAGATGCTCTACCTCTATATGGCGGTCTCCCCAACCGCAGTCAGCGCAGTACTGGTTCGGGAAGAGGCAAAGCTCCAGAAGCCTGTGTACTACATCAGCCGGGTCCTACGGGATGCCGAGACGCGGTATGCGGAGGCGGAAAAGATCGCCTTCGCGCTGCTCACTGCGGCCAGGAGGCTTCGCCCCTATTTCCAGGCTCATTCTGTCACCCTCTTGACCGATCAACCACTGCGGCAGATCCTCAGCAATCCTGAGAATGCGGGACGGCTGGTGAAGTGGGCAGTAGAACTTGGTGAGTTCGACATCCGCTACCAGCCCCGACCCGCCATCAAGGCCCAGGTGCTCGCGGACTTCCTCGCTGAGTGCACTGTGCAGGAGGCGGAACCTAGGCCGCCGGAAACACCCAGCCTCGACCTCCCAATCTGGACGCTTCACATTGATGGGTCGTCGAACCCCGAAGGTGGAGGGGCCGGGCTGGTCCTTACCAGTCCCGATGGAGTGATAGCCGAGTATGCCTTGAGGTTCGGATTTCCAGTGACCAACAACGAGGCGGAATACGAGGCCCTAGTCACAGGACTCAAACTCACCAAGGAGCTCGGCATCCGGCGTTTGAAGGTCTTCACCGACTCCCAGCTGGTGGTCGGGCAGGTCCGAGGGGAGTTCGAGGCTCGGAGCCCGACCATGCAGAGCTATGTCTGGAAGGTGCAAGCACTCATTCCCGACCTCGGCAGTGTTGACATTCAGCAGGTCCCGAGAAGCAAAAATGCCAGGGCCGACAGGCTGTCCCGCTTGGTGGCGCAGACGCGCACAACTTGTCGAGGGCGATCTACCTGGAGACCCTGGATGCCCCGAGCATCGGCGAGGCCGGAGCGGTGATGGCGATTGATCCGGAGCCATCTTGGATGGACCCGCTCGTCGCCTACCTCGCCGAAGGAATCCTCCCAGAGGACGAAGATCAAGCTCGGCGACTCGTCATGAAGTCCGCCCACTACGTACTCTATGAAGGGAGGCTGTATCGGACCTCGTTCACCGCCCCCCTCTTAAGGTGCCTCCGCCCCTCGGAAGCGGCCTACGCCCTCAGCGAAGTCCACGAAGGCATCTGCGGATCGCACCTGGGGGCTAGGTCCTTGGCGCATAAGATCATGAGGCAAGGCTATTATTGGCCTACCTTGTTGGAGGACTCAAAGGATCATGTGCGGAAATGCGACGCCTGCCAGCGCCACGCCAACGTCCAGAGAGTCCCTTCTGTCCCCTTGGCGCCAATCACTACACCCTGGCCCTTCGCCCAGTGGGGAATGGATATCCTCGGACCATTCCCCGTCGCTTCAGCTCAGCGGAAATTTTTGATTGTTGCAATCGACTACTTCACCAAGTGGGTGGAGGCAGAGCCGCTGGCCACTATCACGGAGGTGCAAGTCCGGAAGTTCGTGAAGAAGAACATCATTGTCCGATTTGGGGTACCTCGGGTCCTCATCTCGGATAATGGGCGACAGTTCGACAACAAGCATTTCCGTGACTTCTGCGAGGAGTTCGGGATCGAGCATCGGTTCACATCTGTGTCGCATCCCCAAACCAACGGCGAGGCCGAGGTCACAAATCGGACAATCCTCCAAGGAATCAAAGTGCGAATCGGTCGGACGGGGCAAGCTTGGGTCGAAGAACTCGAGAATGTCCTTTGGGCGTATCGGACCACGCATCGGACCCCTACCGGGGAGACGCCTTTCAGCCTAACCTATGGCACGGAAGCCGTTGTCCCCGTGGAGCTCGGACTCCCCTCACCTCGGGTGGCCGCGCACCGACCCGAGGCCAATTCGGAACAACTCCGAGGGAACCTGGATCTCTTGGAAGAAGCGAGGGAAATGGCGCAGGTTCGGATGGCGATGTATCAGCGGAGGGTGGCCCGATATTACAACTCCAAGGTCCGACCGAAGCTTTTCAGAATCGGAGATCTGGTGCTAAGGCGAGCTAAAGCATCTCGACCTGCGGAAGGTGGGAAGCTAGCGCCAAATTGGGAAGGCCCATATAAGGTTCGCTGGGTAAACCGACCTGGCTCCTACCAGCTGGAGGCCCTAGATGGTCGAGAAATTCTAAGGAGCTGGAATTCCGCTAACCTGCGGATGTATTACCAGTAGAACGACGATGCCAGGAAGACAGTTCAAAAATGTATAACGCTTTGCATTTCAATAATTTCTGGTTACAACGGCGTGCTCGTGTGATTACAAGGAATTCCCAGGGGGGAATTAGGGTGTAAAGAAAGTAAAGAAGAGGTGGAGACTCCGAGGAGCTGAAGATCTGGGATCCCGAAACCTCCATCTGAAGCGGTTGCAATCCCGTCGGAAGTGGGTGCTTCCAACCGGAGGCGCCATCGGCGTCTCACGAAAGAGACGAAGAGCCGGCGCGGATGAAGAAGAAGTGGACGAAGGAGAAGTCCACACTGCCTCCAACCGGAGGCGCCATCCACGCCCCACGAAGAGGATGAGGAGCCGCCGCCGACGAAGCTCCCGCTGCCTCCAGAGGAACGCCACCTCCAAGGGATATTCCGGTCCTCCCCAGTGTTAGGGGAGAGAAGGAATACGAGGGGGAAGAGCATATGGAGGCGCGGTCCCGGATCAGGCGTCTGGTGCAGAGCTCAATCGGGAGGCTGAACTTCAAGGAGGGGAGATGTGATCCCGGATGAAACGCCTAGAGCGGAGTTCCGCCGGGGAGACCCTCCTTGCTGATCCCAGATGAAACGGCTAGTTGGCTGAAGTCGCGAGGGGCGCGCCTCCCGTTCCTTCGGCAGGAGTCTCTCAGCCATGCGCCAGAGAGAAGGTCCACGATCCATGGCAACTTGAACAGCTCCGGCTTGGCAGACTCCATCGCACCTGCACCTATATTTATAGCCAAACTGCGGCCCCCCGGTCGTTCCGATACGGGTGGCTCCAATAAATGCGGGCGCATTGAATCCGGAGCCGATCCGGCTCTCAAGGCATATCTTCCCGCGATTTTCTAAGCGTCATTCTCCTTAATCGCATTTTTTGTGCAGGACACTCCGGGTGCCCTGTACCCCTAGGTCCACGTATCTCCGCCCGCGCCCAGGCCGCATCCGCCTCGAAGAACGCGCGCATCGCGGCCGCTTAATTGACACTCCTCGCAAGCAGCAACTGGCGATCCGATTTCCCAGGTAACCCCTCAATTAGCATTTAATGCCCATCTGGTGTTCCCCAGGCGACGCTTGGAGAGGAGGAGAAACACGATCGCAGCTGGCCACGGAGAAATCCCGTCGGGCGGCAAGCGACAGGCGCACGACCAGCGAGCGGAATTTTCCGAGGCTCGGCCCTCGGATGCCAGGCTAACCCGATGATCATCCCGGGAGCAGACTAGCCTGAAGCCCCGACCGGTCGCCTCGGCTTGCGCCAGCCTTGGCCGACCAACGAGCGGAATCTCCCGAGGCACGACCCTCGGATGCCAGGCTAACCCGATGATCATCCCGGGAGCAGACTAGCCTGAAGCCCCGACCGGTCGCCTCGGCTTGCGCCAGCCTTGGCCGACCAACGAGCGGAATCTCCCGAGGCACGGCCCTCGGATGCCAGGCTAACCCGATGATCATCCCGGGAGCAGACTAGCCTGAAGCCCCGACCGGTCGCCTCGGCTTGCGCCAGCCTTGGCCGACCAACGAGCGGAATTTCCTGAGGCCTGACAACCCTCGGATGCCAGGCTAACCCGATGATCATCCCGGGAGCAGACTAGCCTGAAGCCCCGACCGGTCGCCTCGGCTTGCGCCAGCCTTGGCCGACCAACGAGCGGAATCTCCCGAGGCACGGCCCTCGGATGCCAGGCTAACCCGATGATCATCCCGGGAGCAGACTAGCCTGAAGCCCCGACCGGTCGCCTCGGCTTGCGCCAGCCTTGGCCGACCAACGAGCGGAATTTCCTGAGGCCTGACAATCCTCAGATGCCAGGCTAACCCGATGATCATTCCGGGAGCAGACTAGCCTGAAGCCCTGACCGGTCGCCTCGGCTTGCGCCAGCCTTGGCCGACCAACGAGCGGAATCTCCCGAGGCTCGGTCCTCGGATGCCAGGCTAACCCGATGATCATCCCGGGAGCAGACTAGCCTGAAGCCCCGACCGGTCACCTTGGCTTGCGCCAGCCTTGGCCGACCAACGAGCGGAATCTCCCGAGGCTCGGCCCTCGGATGCCAGGCTAACCCGATGACCATCCCGGGACCAGACTAGCCTGAAGCCCCGACCGGTCGCCTCGGCTTGCGCCAGCCTTGGCCGACCGACGAGCGGAATTTCCTGAGGCCTAACCCTCGGATGCCTGGCTTAGTGCCGGAAGAATTTCCTGAGGCCTAACCCTCGGATGCCTGGCTTGGTGCCGGAAGAATTTTCTGAGGCCTAACCCTCGGATGCCTGGCTTCGCGCCGGAAGAATTTTCTGAGGCCTAACCCTCGGATGCCTGGCTTAGCGCCGGAAGAATTTCCTGAGGCCTAACCCTCGGATGCCTGGCTTAGCGCCGGAAGAATTTCCTGAGGCCTAACCCTCGGATGCCTGGCTTAGTGCCGGAAGAATTTCCTGAGGCCTAACCCTCGGATGCCTGGCTTAGCGCCGGAAGAATTTCCTGAGGCCTAACCCTTGGATGCCTGGCTTAGCGCCGGAAGAATTTCCTGAGGCCTAACCCTCGGATGCCTGGCTTAGCGCCGGAAGAATTTCCTGAGGCCTAACCCTCGGATGCCTGGCTTAGCGCCGGAAGAATTTCCTGAGGCCTAACCCTCGGATGCCTGGCTTAGTGCCGGAAGAATTTCCTGAGGTCTAACCCTCGGATGCCTGGCTTAGCGCCGGAAGAATTTCCTGAGGCCTAACCCTCGGATGCCTGGCTTAGCGCCGGAAGAATTTCCTGAGGCCTAACCCTCGGATGCCTGGCTTAGCGCCGGAAGAATTTCCTGAGGCCTAACCCTCGGATGCCTGGCTTAGTGCCGGAAGAATTTCCTGAGGCCTAACCCTCGGATGCCTGGCTTAGCGCCGGAAGAATTTCCTGAGGCCTAAACCTCGGATGCCTGGCTTAGCGCCGGAAGAATTTCCTGAGGCCTAACCCTCGGATGCCTGGCTTAGCGCCGGAAGAATTTCCTGAGGCCTAACCCTCGGATGCCAGGCTTAGGGCCGGAAGAACTTCGAGAGTTAGGAGTCGGCAAGACGCTGCCAAGAGTTAAAAAGAAAAAAAAAGAGGAGGACGAAAGCGAGATGAAGAAACATTCGACTTGTATTAATTTTCATTGTTTCAGGGCCAAGGCCCATACAATTTGGCAAAACGCCGACATACAAAAAAAAGAGGACAACGAAAGGTACAAGAGGTCAGCTTGGAGGAACCCCCGGGTCGGGAGCGTCGGGCTCGTCCGCAGGGGGTAGGGAGGCGGTAGGAGAATCAGCAGGCGATGGCGCCGGAGAGGAGTCGAGAAGGGAAATCCCACTCAGGTCAACTTCGGGGTACTTAGCCGACACCCTTGCCAGGCCCTCCTCGAAGCCTAAGATGAAGGATTCGGACCCCGCGTCCGACGCGTCACGGACGAACTCGTCAGACTGACGATAGGCCCGTACCGCCTCCGACATATCACGGGTGAACTCGGCGGACTGACGATAAGCCTGTACCGCCTGGCGCCCGATCTCCGCACTCTTCTCGGCCAGCGCCGCCTCTGCTCGCTCCGTAATCTGAGCCTTAGCCTCCAAGACCTTCGCCACAATCCGGTCTTCAGCCTCGGAGGAGACCCTCAGCAGATTAGCCTGAGCCTCCTTACGCTCCGCCTCGGCAGCAGTGCGAGCGGCCTCAGCTTCCTCCAGGCGCGAACGGAGCTCTTGGTCGTTCGCGCGGGACCTCTCCAAGGCTGACTCCAATTCGCCCAGTTTGGCTTCAAGAGACCGGGTTCGGTTGCGGGCGCTGTCGGCAGACCGCTGAGCCTTCTCCCACCTCTCTCGATAGTCCGCGACCTTCCGGGACTGCTTTTCAGCTCGTTCCTCCGCCTTCTTAACCCTGCTTTCGAGGCCCGAGGCGACTTTGAGCTGCTCCCGAGCTTCCAACAGTTGCTTCTCGAGGGCGGCGAAGCCGAGTGCCCGCTCTTCGGCCTCCCGGAGCCTCGCCTCGAGGTCCCCGGTCGTCCTGCCCGCCACGGCCTGGCCTCCCTCTTCCACTGCTTTCAGTCGGTCCTCGGCCTTCGCCAGAAGCCCCGCCTGTTTCTTGTAGCACTCCTCTAGACGGATCATGTACTGGGCGAGCTAAGAGATAGGAAAAGTGAGGGCGTCAGGCGGAGAACAACAGAGCTAATAAATGGTGAAAAGCGGCCAAAAGAACACTCACCGACATGAGACAGACACAGCTGGCAGCCCCGACGTCAGAGACCCCCAACTCCCGGACCCGCCGACGGTCCTTCTCCAGCAGCACTGTTTCGATGAGGTTTCGGGCGCCATCGGTAGTGAAGGCCGACCCCGATTTCTTCCCGGAGCCGGATGGTGGTTCTGCAGCCTTACCCTTATCCATCGCCTGGGAAAGAGTCCTGCTGATTGTGCTCGGGGCGGGGGTCACTCCAGGAATTGATAGGGCCCCGCTCGGCCGGGGCCTCGGCGCGTCCCTCCTCGGATCATCAGGAACCGGCTGAGTCGTAGGCCGGACCGGGGACCGATCACGCCCGACCCGTCCGTCTCGAGCGGGCTCGGATGATACCTCCGGAATAGCGGCAGTCTCACCACCGGAGGGCTGATACAGCGTCAGCTGCCGGTCCGTGCCCACGGCGTCTCCCTGATCGGTGGGCCCGGACTCGTCGGTCGGCGTCGGAGGCACCTCCCTGCGGGACTTCTTCGCCGGCGGGGCCCCGCTCGGAGGAGCTCGTTTCCTCCTCCGGACTGCTTCCAGTAGGGACGACCTACCAACAGCCGGTCCCTTGTCCGACCGCATGACGTCGTCAATCTCTGCAACAAGAACGAGATGGTCGAGGGCTGAGAAACCGAAGGAAAGAACGAGACGAAAGAGGAGAAAAGAGTCAAAAAAAGAAATGGTGGCGGGCTCACGGTCGGTGGGGACCGAGCTCAGACCGACATTCACCAAGGTATCCTCGGAAATAAGGCGGGCCACCGGGGGGAGCTGGCCCTCGGCAACCAACCCCTTCAAGGCGGCCAAGCCATCGGATTCCTCCCTCGACAGTCTCGATAGGCCGATCGGGGACTTCATCGGCGTCTCCCAGGTCGCCCTGATTTCCCAAGAGGGATCTACATCGATGAAGAAGAAACGCTCCTTCCAGCCGTGAATGGAGGAAGGAGCCTCTTTGACGAGGCCGCACCCTCGCCGCGCCGCAAAGCACCACCACCCTTTGTCCTGGGGGTGGCCACTCAGGCTGTAGAACTCCCAAAAAACATTCAGAGTGGCGGGAATCTCGTGCATGCGGCAGAGAACCTGGAAGACCGTCAGGGCACGCCACGAGTTCAGCACCAGTTGCGTCGGCGCAACTCTTAAACCCCGGAGTACCTGCACGACTAAGTCCGAAGGGGGAAAGCGGAACCCGGCCTGGAGAATGCCCTCATTGATGGCGATCTTCCCTGGAGGAGGATGGGACATCCTCTCCTCAGGCCCCGGGAGCGTAACGTTGCAGGCCTCGGGAAGGTGGTACCGAGCCACGAGTTTGTCTAAGTCCTCGGCGACCAGCTCCGACTTAATGCGGTCTGCTCTCACTTCGCCCATTCCTAATGGCCAATAAACCTACGGTCAGGACGGGGACAAGAAGGGGGGAAAGACCGGAACGACTGGGGTACACTAGTACAAAAGGAGAAAGTACGAAGAGCCCTAAGTAGAAGAATGGGGTAACTCACCGGAAGAGAAGGAAGAACGGCTCCGAGAGCGTCAAAGGAGAAGCAAGCGAACAGTCCGACGGCAACAACGGCAGCGCAAAGGGAAAACTCGAAAATGTCTGTAAAGAGGAAGACGGACGGGGGAGGGCCCCCGGTTAAATAGGCGGAAAGGCGGGTGATGCCTCGATGACGCCAGAGGACGCCTGGCCGCCGAAGGGTCGCTCGCGCCCCAAAGGCAAATCGACACCATTAAGGAAGGATGTCCGCCGAAATCCTCAGACTGCCAGGTCAGCAACAACCGCCATACGCCATAAAGAAGGCGGGGAGCTCGAAGCGCGCGCGCCTCTCCGAGGGATGGCGGCAATCTCGAAGCATCACTCCCTTCACCCGTTCCCCTTCTGGTTCCAGGCTCGGAAGTGGGGGGCTACTGTTACGGGGGAACTAAGCCGCCATGCTCCACGTGACCGGCACGCGCGCCCATGAAGACTACGGCTGTCCTTTGATCCAGCAATCCGACCCCGAGTCGGATATCTTCGGCTTCGCGGCCCGACCTCGAGTCGGCTGCCCTTCGATCCAGCAGTCCGGCCCCGAGTCGGACATCTTCGGCTTCGCGGCCCGACCCCGAGTCGGCTGCCCCTTAATCTAGCAATCCGACCCCAAGTCGGATATCCTCAGCACCGCAGCCCGACCCCGGGTCGGCTGCCCCCTGATCCAGCACTCCGACCCCGAGTCGGAGATCTCTTGATAACGACAGGCTGCTTCCCAGAGGCACGCCGAGGCCTCCTGCTCCACTACTCCCTGCAACGGCTGTATCCGATGCTGTTCCACGATCTCCTGTATCAGCCGTACAAAGCGGAACTCCACTACGCCCTGTCATGGCCGTACCCAGCGCTGCTCCACGACGCCCTGTAACGGCCATGTCAGTGGCCACTCCATCGCGCCCCACGATGACAAACCCCCCTGAGAGACCCCCCAGCCAGGTATATATGCGGCTGGGGGGAGAAGGGGGGGTAAGCAATATCTTCCAGAGCACTCTCTTGCTTGCTATTATCATTTCTCCTCCTCCTCCAATCTCCTCTGACTTGATCGTCGGAGGGCCCCCACTACCCCAGTGGTGGTGCGAGGCTTGCTCGCAGGTTTCCCGGTGGAAGGTGGAGCGTAACCAACACCAACCAAGACAACTCAGACGGAACCCCGTTCACACCGCTGTGTCAATCGTTCTCGGTTTGGACCACCAGCAACAGTAAGCAATAGAGCAATTTTCTTAGAAAAGGAATTCCTTGGTGAAGGAACAAATAGCTCTAATGTTGAGCTTAGAGAAGTTCAACATGTAGAAGATCCGACACCATCTACTGAACCAGTTGAGTCGGATTTGATTAGATTAGATCCAGAACCCATATTAGATGCACCATTAAGGGGATCGGGTAGAGTACCACGTCAGCCGGACATATACTATGGTTTCTTGGTCCGGGATGGGGATCCTATCGAACTTGATGAAAACGATGAGGATCCGATCACATATATGGATGTAATGCAGAGGTATGACTCTGATAAATGGCTTGGAGCCATGCAATCCGAAATGGAATTCATGAAGGTCAATGATGTTTGGACATTAGTTGACCCACCCGAAGGAATTAAACCCATAGGGTGTAAGTGGATATTCAAAAGAAAACGGAGCGCAGACGGAAAGGTAGAGACCTATAAAGCCCGTCTGGTTGCCAAGGGATATCGTCAACATTATGGTATTGACTATGACGAGACATTTTCTCCTATGGCAATGCTCACGTCCATTCGGATTGTGCTTGCGATAGCAGCACATTTAGACTATGAAATCTGGCAAATGGATGTAAAGACCGCATTTCTAAATAGAGATTTAGAAGAGGAGGTATATATGATACCACCTAAAGGTTTTACATCTGCAGATGAGTCTAAGGTGTGAAAGCTACAAAGGTCCATTTATGGATTAAAGCAAGCTTCACGGAGTTGGAATATACGTTTTGATAAGGTAATCAAAACATATGGCTTCATTAAGAATGAAGAGGAACCTTGCATTTATAAATGGGCAAATGGTTCAGTTATTATATTCCTTATTTTGTATGTGGATGGCATTCTTTTAATCGGAAATGACATTCCTGCATTACAAGGAATAAAGGTTTGGCTATCATCTCAATTTGCCATGAAGGATTTGGGAGAAGCATCTTACATCCTAGGGATGAAGATCTATAGAGATAGATCTAGAAGATTGCTTGGATTATCCCAATCCACATACATTGATACTATACTGAAGAGGTTCAGTATGATTAATTCCAAGAAAGGCTATCTTCCAATGGGCCATGGAATTAACCTCTCTAAAAGGGATTGTCCGACAACCCCTCAAGAAAGAGAGAGTATGGATAGAATTCCATATGCTTCGGCAGTGGGATCTATAATGTATGCCATGACATGTACTAGACCAGACGTGGCATACTCACTAGGAGTAGTGAGCAGATACCAGTCTGATCCAGGTAGCAACCACTGGAAGGTTGTAAAAACCATCCTTAAGTATTTGAGAAATACTAAAGATCAGTGGCTTGTCTATGGTGATTCTGACTTAAAACTTGAGGGATATACTGATTCAAGTTTTCAGTCAGATCAAGATGATAGCAAGAGCGTGTCAGGATATATCTTCACTCTTAAGGGTGGGGCCATCTGCTGGAAGAGTTCCAAGCAGCATACAGTGGCAGATTCTACATGTGAAGCAGAATATATCGCAGCATCTGATGCCGCCAAGGAAGCTGTATGGTTGCGGAAGTTCATCACCGAGCTTGGAGTGACACCCTCCATTGATGGTCCAGTGCCTGTATTTTGTGACAATACTGGGGCCATAGCTCAAGCAAGAGAACCCAAAGCACATCAGCGGACCAAGCATATTCTATGTCGCTACCACCTGGTTCGAGAGATCATCGATCGAGGTGATATTGATCTTCAGAAGATTGACACAAAAGAAAATCTGGCTGACCCATTTACCAAAGTCCTCGGCATCAAAGAGTTCGACGAACACAAGTCGAAGATGGGTATTAGATACTGTGCCGATTGGCATTAGGCTAAGTGGGAGTTGTTGGAATTTGTATCCTAAATGTCAATCGTCAGCATATTGATGATTGAATTTTGTAAATGAATTGACAAATTAATAAAGTGTTATTTGGCATTATTCATCATTTCATCTTCAAATGAACTCTTATATGATGAAGTCCTTAGGACTTATGTTATGATAAAGGAGGATTTATCTTTGAGTCCTTAAACTTGTTTGCGACGAAATGATATGTTGTTACTAGGACGACAACATTATCGAGATTAGGTCGTTGTGTGACATATACGTTGGTTGTCCTCTTAAACAAGGAGTGTGGAGACACTGGTATGCCACACAAGTGAAGTGTAGAAGTACATTTCACTAAACGTGACCAATTCCGGAACGCTCTACTGTCGAGAGATGTTCCGAGTGGATATGGGTATAAGTTTGGCCCTCTGACCTGAGACCGCAACCTGTGACTAGCAAGCAACTCACTGTACTTTGGTACCGGACTACCTGAATTTCTAATTCAGTGACGGCAGGTCACTGGGTGCAGTCAAGTACTTGCGTAGTCAGTTGTGAGTCAAGATGGAATTGACCCCTCCTGAAAACAGGAGATAATGTCTTGTGATTAATTTAGCAAAACCTTGGCCAGGGTAATCCCAGTGAGGAGTCACGGGATATCTAAAGTTAATCACATAATGGATGTACTAATTATAGGGTTGACAGTGAGCTCTAAGTCATCCTGGCATTAGGAGTCAAAGGGATTGAATTATACAGTAACCATAGTTCAGGGTTCCAGAATATTTGCTTCGCATATATTCGACCTATCCGGACGTCGGCTACCATTGCTAGATGGTCACATCGATTAGTGTAGAAAATTGTTCCTATACTACCGGCTTAGGTTCGAACCTATGAGGTCACACGCATAGAAGATTCCTGATTGATCAAGAAAGCTGATGAATGATTAAGAATCATTCGGGGTAATTTGGTCAATTTGATTGGCAAATTATCTTATAAAATAATTAAAGTAATTATTGAAGGATTAATTAGTAATTAAATTACTAATAAACTCAATTTGATTGAGTAATTGTGCTAAGGATGAGCCAAATTGAATTGGATTCAAGTTTGGGCTCAATCAGGGTTTTGACCTGATTGGATTAGGTCAGAACCAAAAAGGACTTAAGCTGATCAAATTAATTTTAAATTAATTTGTTCTTAATTGGGGATTTACCTAATTGAATTAGGTCCAACACAAAGTAATAATTCAATTTGATTGAGTTTGCATGAGCCAAAATTGAATTGGATTCAATTTGAGCTCAATCAGGGTCTAACCTGATTAGATTGGGTTCAACCAAATTGCTTTGTTTCAATTCGGGTTTGACCAAATTTGATTAGGTGCAACCCAAGAGGATTAGGCTCAGATGATGTGGCAATTATTGGTGACATGGAATTGGATTTCATGAATTTTAAATAAACCAAAATTATTGCATGGCACATGGACCCATTGCTTGACACATGGCGACATTGTTTGTTATTTGAATTTAAATTCAAACATTAAGCAATGTGTTAAATGATTTTAATCACTCAAACCATCAGCCAAGGTGGCGTCTGAGTTTTTGAATGGATTAAATTCGAATTTCAAGAGGTGATTTCGAAATTATGAAGTATTTTACCTTGCCGCATGGATTTCAAATTCCTTCCCTCTTGCACATGTGTTTAAAATTTGAATTTAAATCAGATTTGGTTGAGATCTGATTTGGGTTGTTCCTATTCCTTTGCATGTGCCAACTAAAAGAGGTTTTCTGAAAATAAATTTCAAATTTTGAATGAAAATTCGGAGGCCATTAAAAGGGGTCAAACATGGGCACCAAAAACACATCCATTGCAGCCTTCTTCCTCACCCGCCTCCTCCTCCTCTTCTTCTCCATTTTAGATAGGGTTTTCAAGGTGAATATCTAGAAGATTCAAGATCAGATCTGAGTCCTCTACTTCCCTTACAAACCTCATCTCTATCTGCTTCAAGACGATTGATCAAGAGTTGATTGAATCCCGGCGGGCAGATTTCAGCTTTCAAGTGTTCTGCAGCTGCTAGCACTGTTGCGGAAGAAGATCCTTCAGGACTTCGCGTGTACTTCTCGTAGAGGCCATTCGTGTGCGTGGCTGCGAAGTCAAGAATCAGATTCACAACTTTCATCCATCATAAAAGGTATTAATCTAGCATTAATCATTTATTATGGTGTCAAGGTCTAGGTCCAATTCCCCGAGGTTTTACCCTCTTTTGGGGCTCCTCACGGAGATATCTCCAGAATCCATTCGATGGATATTCGGAGATTAATTGGAATAGAGTTCTCAAGTTTCAGATCTGATAGTTAATCATGCATAAAAGTTTTAGCATAATTATTTAAACGATTCCGGCATAATCCTATGTGTTCTTAAGGTGCTGATTTCTAGATTTGATCTTGTAAGCATGCATGAATTAAATTGTTTGATTCGATTTTTCCGCTGCGTTTTAAAACTTAAAAAGAACTACGTATGGCTTGATCCCCCTTATGAAGGGGTACGTAGGCAACCCGATCAGGTTCAGCCATGGTTTTCAAAAAAAAAAAAAATTCAGCATGCTAAACACCGAAGAACCTAGGATTCACTTTCAGTGACCCATGACTTGAAAGACTTGCACTTGACCTCCAGTCAGAACAGATGACCCATGAGTCCATGACGAACTCAGTCCATCCGTTTACAAGCCAAATTTCATATCACACTATTTTTTTATCTATATGACTAATTGGACGGAACTTGGTATCTCCCAGCTCTCATCTCAGGAGGGCAAAGAAAGTCCCAGACCTTCTTCCAAAATCTAATTCCATTGCAGAAACTGACACATGACCCATATTCAGTTCAACATTACAGCAAGGCGTGGTCACGCCACCATCCCGCCGTCCACGACACCTCCAACTCTTCCCGGATCCACGGCAGATCAGCTCCGCCAAGCCACCCCGTCGATCATGCTTCCAGCGGTCCCACAACATCCAGATCTTCCGTGATGAAGCAATGCCCGTTTCTCCTCCCAGCCGTCCACGGATCACGCCATCATCGCCTCCTCGGTGATTCCTCCAATCTTCAGCACCTCCTCCGCCTCTTCTTCCGCCCCAGCCACGGATCACCATCAGCTCCTTCCGCATTCAGTCCCCATCTTCTGTGATCAATGTCTCAGGCTATCGCGCGACCGTCCGTCATCCCACGCGCGTCTCTTCCATTCCGCTTTCATCTCGGAATCCCAGCGGCCAGCTCCTCCTTCCCATGATCCCGCCTCACAGAGCGCCCCCCTGCTTCGTATGCTATTCCGGACATCCCGCCACCAGCTCTAGTGATCCCACGACATCCTCGTTTCCGGATCAACTTCTCCATCCCGTGATCAAGATCCAGCGTCTCAGCCTTCCAACAGAGCCGCGTCCGTTCCGAGTCCGCCTCCTTTGAAGCCGGTGATGCATCCCAAGATTGCTCCTCCCAGCATCCCACGCTTCAAGCCGCCGCGTCTGCAAGCGATCACGCGTCCTCCCTTCCCGTCCGCCCTCTCCTTCCTCGCGTCTGCCATCATTCACGCCGTAGCGATCTATAAGAAGGGGGAGAACGAGAAGAGGAGGGGGGAGCTGGGAGTGGTGGTGGCCGGCGGGTCTAAGTGAAAGCTCGGTTTGGCCAAGAACAGGGGATGCTCTGTTCTTGGAAAGAAAAAAAGAAAAAGAAAAAGAAGAGTAGTTTATGTTCCTTCGTGGGAGAGAAAGGAATTTTCTTATTTTTATTTTATTTTTTTTATTTGCAGAATAAAGTAGCATTAGGCTTCATGTCCAATCTTCCTTTCTACCTTTTGTAATTAGTTTTCTTTTCATGAAGTCAAGCAAATTCCTTTCGTGCAATCCTTGCTCTAGGTTCCGTTTAATTTCTGTTTTTTTTATGCAATACATTAAATGTTCCTTTATGCAATTTGTGTTCGCTTCAATCTTCTTGCCTTCATCCGTTTTAATTTATGCCAAAGCTTTTCTTTTCCATTAAATATATAAATGCTTTTTGAATTTAAGTATCTGTCTTTTCATTAATTTCAATTAGTAAATCATTCCATATCCCCAACATAATGTTTTGCTTTTATTATTCAAAAATCGCTTTTAAATCCAAGTGAACGTTTTTATTTTTAAGCAACTCCAATCGCCTCCCTGTGGATCGACCTCTTACAACCACTATTCTTCGAGTAGAAAAGATAAGAGTAGAATTTAAATTTAACTTTTGTCCGTCGGTTCTAACAACGATCTGTCTAGCATATTTTTAGTTAGACAGGAATCGGACGAACACTCATCATCATCAGATTCTTCCGATTCAGTTTCTTGTTTTGGAGTGGTAGACTTTAAGGCAATGGTCTTTCTTCTCTTGACCTTATCTTCTGAATTTTGCCTTATGGTCAACTCATGGGTCATGAGTGATCCTAGAAGTTCCTCCAATTGCAGTGTATTGAGATCCTTTGCTTCCTGAATTGCTGTTACCATGGCCTCCCAAACTCTTGGTAGAGACCTGAGAATTTTTCGCACCAATTCAGAGTTAGTATAAGACTTTCCTAAACTCTTTAGCCCATTTATGATTTCAGTGAAACGAGTAAACATTTTAGTTATGGACTCAGTGGATTCCATTTTAAACAATTCATACTTATGTACTAATATGTTTATTTTTGACTCCTTAACTTGATTAGTTCCTTCATGTGTGACCTCAAGTTTATCCCAAATTTCTTTTGCGGAGATGCATGTAGATATTCTATTGAATTCACTTACATCTAGTGAACAGTAAAGTACATTAATCGCTTTAGCATTTAGTTGTGCTAGTCTTCTATCACTTTTATTCCAATTCATTTCTGGTTTAGGTATGATAGTGCCCTCTATACTAATTGTAGGTGTGTGAGGTCCTCTAGTTATAATATACCACAATTCATAGTCTAGAGCTTGAATGAATATCCTCATCCTAGCTTTTCAGTATGTGTAATTTGTGCCATTAAATAGAGGAGGTCTATTTGTGGATAGTCCCTCACTCATAGAACATCCCACTAGGGTTGTCATGATCTTTGATTCTTGATTGTGAGATCAACAAATACTATATAAGCACCTTGCTCTGATACCACTTGTTGCCCAAGGTGACAAGCCAAGAGGGGAGGGGGTGAATTGGTTTTTCTAAGTTATTGCTATCTTACTTTAGTTGATTGATGAGTGAGTGAAATTAGAACAATGCACAATACAAACACACAAGAAGTTTAGTGGTTCGGTGCTCTCCTAAGCACCTACGTCCACTCTCCAAGCGACCCCTTGGGAATTCACTATAATCCCTCGGATTATAGTTGGATTGTTTTCCGGGCTCACAATCCAAAAACCTTTACACTTTGGTTTTCCGGGATCACCAATAACCTTTGTTGGTTTTACGGGCTCACCAACGAACCTTCACAATTAGTTTTACGGGTTCACCAATAAACCTACACCGTTGGTTTTGCGGGCATACCAACAAACCTTTACAAGATGATTAATAAAAGAAAGAAGAAAGTTGAAGCTCCTAGATGAGCAAATATAATAATTATAAGCTACAAAGAAGAGTTTAGAGAATAGTTATCGCTTGATGAGATTTCTCTCTTCTTTGTCAAGAATGCTTCACTCTTCAAAGGTGGATAGAGCTTTTGATATCTCTTGGAGTCTGCTCAACCACTTCCTTTTTAACTCTTGAATGGAGCACTTGGATGAAGAAGATTAGGGCACTTGTCTTTCTTGTGTAAGCTTTGATATTTTGCAAAAGGATACTTCCTCTGATGAATAGTGTCACTTTAAATAGTTTCTTTCATCCATTGGACAAGCCCCAATGGTTAGAATTCAAAAACTAGCCGTTACTCACTGTTGGGAGGTCAAAAAGTACTTCTGCAGAACTAGCCGTTATGCTTCTGCCCGTGCTTGGGTCGACTCAACTTTTACTGGGGTCGACCCAACTTTCACTTGGGTCGACTCAACTTTTACTGGGGTCGACCCAACTTTCACTTGGGTCGACTCATGCAACATTGGGGTCGACCCTCTCAGAAACCACAGAACCTTGCATTTCAGCCTTCCTTCACTTGGGTCGACTCAACACTTTTTTGGGTCGACTCAAGGTTCAGTTGGGTCGACTCAACTTCCACTTGGGTCGACCCTCTCAGGATTTCCAGAAAACCTATTTTTGAATGTCATTGTCTTTGGGTCGACTCATGTTAACTTGGGGTCGACTCAAGTTTGGGTCGACTCAAGTTTTATTTGGGTCGCCCTCTCAGGGTTTTCAGAAAATTGTTTTCTTGAGGCTTGTGGATTGGGTCGACTCATCCTTTACTTGGGTCGACCTAAGTACTGTTCATCCGTGCCTATTTTGCAGAAGTGTGCTAGATGGTTTCTTGATGTGCCGGGGTCGACTCAATCAATCTTGGAGTTGACACAATCCACACTTTGCTGCAACTTAAGGTTAGATTCATCCATATAATCAATGAAATAAACTTTAAGCAATTTTGAATATATGTCATGGTAGTGCTACATACTCCAAACAATGAAAATTACTATTGTCCACTTAAGAGTATATCTCACTTGAAGCTTTGCCGAATTAGAATTTAGAATTCACTATCCCTTTCCTATCGCAAATTTTATCTCATTAATAATCAATGAAATGCATCTTTATCTCATTATACTAATGTATCGAGAGTGATGGACTTATTAATGATGTATCAAATTAACTTGTAACATACTCTTAATCATTGTATTAATCATTAAAATACCACTATCATCCTCAGGCTTACGTCCAGTCCACATCTCATGTGTTGTTTTATTTACAGACTTACTTGAAATCTTATTTAGAATGTAGCAGGCTGTCTCAAGCGCATATCCCCAAAAGGATATGGGCAGATCAGCAAACCCCATCATGGATCGAACCATGTCTAACAGAGTTCGATTTCTTCTTTCTAATACACCGTTATACTGTGGTGTACCAGGAGGAGTCCATTGGGAGAGAATCCTATTCTCTCCTAGATATGTCAAAAACTCACTGGTGAGGTATTCACCTCCTCGATCTGATCGAAGAATTTTAATACACTTTTCAGTTTGTTTTTCTACTTCATTACGATATAATTTGAACATTTCAAATGCTTCAGATTTATGTCTCATTAAATAGACATAACCATATCTCGAAAGGTCGTCTGTAAACGTAATAAAATATGAATACCTACCTCTAGCATCTGTGCTCATTGGCCCGCATATATCAGAATGTACAAGGGTCAATAAGTCACTGGCTCGTTCATCTTTTCTTGTAAAAGGTGACTTTGTCATTTTTCCAAAAAGACATGACTCACATGTTGTCAATGATTCACAATCAGAAACATTGAGGATTCCCTCATTACTTAACCTGTTCATCCTGTTCTTGTTAATATGACCTAGCCTATGATGCCAAAGGTAGACATCCGTGACATTATCTATTCTAGGGCGCTTATTGGATTTATACATTACATGAACATGCTATGACAAAATGTAAATACCATTACTCAGAATTTCATTCATTACAGCAGCACCATTCCAAATGATATTGCAATAATCCTTTTTTATTGATATTTCATAACCATTTTTGGCCAAAAGGCCTATAGAAATGACATTCAATAAAAAACTTGGACAATAGTGACAATCACTAAGGACATTTACATGAGAGCTGAATTTAAGATTAAGAATTCCTAAAGCTAGAACTAGAACTGATCTTCCATCTCCAACATTCAGAAACCTTTCTCCTTCGTCAAACTTCTCACTGACTTGTAGCCCCTGCAATGAATTACAAATATTAAAAGGACTACCGGTATCCAATACCTAAGTCGAATTATCACAAATAGAAAAATTGCAAGGTGTTATCATATAAGTACCTTGATGGTAACTGATTGCCCACTTTTCTTAGGCCGGTTCGGATCGAGGGATGTAATGTAAAGAGGATAGTTCCTCTTCCAATATCCTTGCTTCTTGCAGAAGAAGCACTCCGCCTTGCTCTGATCAGCCTTTTTATTCTTTTTCTGACTAGGCTGAGCATGGTGTACTTGTTTCTTTTGGATTTTATTTTTTTTTTCCCTTTCTTAACGGGGCGACCCTTGGATGAACCTCCCACAAAGTTCACCGTCTTCTCAAGAAGTTGGTTATCATTCTCAAATGTCTGTAGTAACCCCAACAATTGGTGATAATTCACTACAAGTTTCGTCATACGAAAATGAGTGAGAAAAGGATGGTATGATCCAGGCAATGAGTTTAGTATGGCATCCTTCCCCAATTGATCATAAAGGGGAAAGCCAAGAGAGCTTAGACGCTCGATCCACTCAATCATGTACAGTACATGATCAGTTACCGAGGTTCCATCTTTCATTCGGGCCCTGAAGATGGCACAACTAGTTTTGTGCTTCTCAACGTCGTCAGGAACGCCGAATGATTCATTCAACACTTGAATGATATCTTCCGGCTACGTATTCTTAAAATGCCTACTAAATTCATCACTCATTGCTACCAACATGATGCATCGAACAGTGATCCGGTCACTGAGCCACTTTTGATAAGTGTCTCTGGCCGATCTTGATGCATTAGCAATGGGCTGCTCAGGTGCTGGATCCGTTATCACATAAAGGATCCTTTCATGCTCTAGTACTATTTTCAGTTTCCTATGGCAATTATTAAAATTTGGACCAGTCAACTTGTCATTGTCCAACAATGAGCGAAGTGACAAATTAGTAGCCATTTCTGCATAAAAAAAAAATTTGGCTATTAGTAAATGAATTGACTAAACTCAATAGACTTGGACTTTAGTCTAAAAGTACTCTCACTATTTTATACAAATTGGTAGCCTCTACCTTCAATTCGAAAAATTACTCTTAATTCTTTAGTGGGCACTTGAACCCAATAGATCGCATATAGGCCCGAGTGTGGCTCGGCTAACCCATATGCACCTATTGGTAGGTTCTTAATCAATTGCTTCACCAAGCAACTTCTAGTGATAATTTTGCCCTAGGTTCTTCGGCAGGCGTGTGGCGCCTTCACCGAATACCCTAGTCAGGTCCAACCATTAAATGATAGGGTTAAGTCTAATCAACTAATAGACGATCAAGCCCGAGTGTGGCTCGGCTCACCTGACCGCCTATTGAAGGTACACTTAACTCATCATATATTGAATTACAATTCCAATGCTTGATAAGTACCAGGCATGTTGCGCCTCCAATAATTATCAAAACATTGGACCCATTATCACCCAATTTAATGGAAGGCTATGACCTAGTTATCTCCATAACTATTTCATTTTAGGGACCTAATAATTTTAGAGAATTTCATAATTAGGATAAATGAGAAGGTCCGGTTAGTCTAATTTCTTCCACTGACTTCACCAAATCAGATTAGACTGAAACCGATTAAGGAGGCACCTAAATCAGTCAAACTGATTTTCCTTATAGGCATGGGCTAACTCGAATCATTAAGTGATCCAATCAAAATGTGATTGACCATATCGGCCAGGTAAGCGAGATCGGTGGAAGGGATATGCCATTAACTTGACAAAGACGAATCAGTGCGAGTAGCTCCCAATTAAAAACCACCGATCAAAACTGCCAAACTTACTGATAGTCAACTTTAAAGACCATGCAATAGCACGTATCTGGTAGGATAGTGATTACGGATATCGATCCACAGGGATTGAGGTACAGTTATTTTTCTTTAAAAAATAAAAATATTTAAAAGGAAGAGTTTGTGAATACTATTAAACTAAGGAATTTAATAAAAAATGTAATTAAAATGATATTAGTTTGGAAGAACTTAGGACAAGAAATTCACCACTAACATCGGAACAAGGGTTATTTGTATTTTAATTCATTCTTGGATTAACATGCAAATTGGCTACAAGCCTAATAAGCATTCAAATAAAAATTTTACTAAAGTAATTTTAGAAAAATCCATCTTCAGTAGGTATGAAATGTCTACCCCAAAATAAGGTGGCAGGACACTGCATCTTTCCTAAGCATGGACTATCTTATATTTACTTAGCGATCATGAAGAACAGTTGTATAAACGTCATACTTAGAATCACAGAAATTAAATATGAGATGAAATAAAATATTCATTAGGAGCAAAATAAAGTTTATACAACTCCAAGAATAGAAATCAAAAATACAAAATCCTTGGCCCTTTGTTAGGGCTGCATCCGGCCCTAGAGAGGAGATCAGCCTTTCATGGAGTCGTGGGCGACAACAGCAGTGGCACAGCAGCGGGCTCCCATTTTTTCTTTTCTTCCTCCCTTTCCTAGGTCTCTCCTTCCTTGTCTAGCAATTCATTATTTTTTTTTTTTTTGAGAAATCATTCCCAAAAAGATCCAAAGTATTCTTTCCCTCCTTTATCTCGTAGGAACTCGACCTGAGAAACGCTTCGGCCTTGGAACCAAGCTTGTCCTTCTCTCAGTGAAGCTTCCTCCTTTTTTAGGCTACAAGCTCCCCCTCCCTCCTCCTCTGTTTCTTCACGTGGCTGTTCCGAATGGGAGGATATGGCTCACGAAAATCCTGGATGTGGAATATCACTTGCGGATGGAGTCGGATCGCGGAGTACTCGGATGCGAAAGCTGATCTTGCGAACAGAAGGAAGCTTGAAGTTGGTTGGCAGCGAGATAAGGAACGACGTGGAAGAAACTTGGAAGTGGATCCATGATGAAGATACAATGGGAAGATGCGAGGGAGAGTAGGACTTTGTTGAGGACGTAGACGTTGGGGAATATGTTTGGATGAATCTGGAGCTTATCCGTGGGTGGTTGGGATGGATGGGAGGAATGACGGAAGAAGATCTTTGGAGTCAATCTAGAACTGTGGCTCTGTTCCGCTGAAGCAGGGAAAGGTGGATAGCTGGCCGCAGATGAAAGACGTTTGGGATACACGCGGGGAGGACGCGTACGGTTGCAGGAAGGAAACAGGGGAGGCTGTGAACGGTGGATACGGGATAAAGGATGGCTATGGAAGTTTGAATCATGGAACGCTGGAGAATGGGAAGACGTTGGAACTGCTGGGATACGAGTGGATCACGAACGAGATGTGAGCTAGATTCATGCGGATGGTGAACGTGAGAAGATGCTCTATTCCGAAGCATGGGAATACGGATGCAAGGCTAGATTCGTGAGCTGAGAAGAGGTAACGGCTGGGCAACTGGCATTGGGATAAGTGTGTGATTTCCTTTGGCTGGGAACGTGTCCATTCGGCTGGGAAGTTCGGATTGTTCGATTGGTTTTGTTCATGGGATACAGGAGGAAAGGAAGTGCTCTATTTTGTTTCTGTGAAGAAGAACGGTTGGGATGCTGGGTTTATCCGTGGGAGAATGGAGCTGGATCCTACGCGAACAGTGGAGTGATGCTGTTGAAGCTTGGAATGGCTTGCGGATGAGGTTGATCCAGAACAGGGGAGCTAGGATAAATCTTGGATGTTATTCGGAGAAGAGGATGAGGCTTGGATGATGATAGGAAGGCTGGGAACTAGCGGAATCTAGTTGGGATCATTCGGCTGTGGGTGTGTGAGAAGATCTCAGAGAAAGAGGATGAGGATGCTGTTGTTAACTTGATGTGGCTAAGAAGAAATCCGGATTGGGATGAAGGTGGATCACGGACGAGATGAGAGCTGGGAGATCCGGGATGCTGGAAGATTTTAGGATGTTGACATGATCCAGAGGGATATTGGTGTGGAGTTCGGGAGGATGAAGCAGCTGGGAATAGATCATGCGGCTTCATTCCGTAAATATTCAATCTGGGAAGAGAGCATACGGTTGAAATTCTTTGGATCCGTGCGACTTTAGATGGTATGCTTTGAGATCTGAGAGACAAATAATTGAAGGGATTTGATTGTTTTTGAGATTAAAATAGGGGCATTGGATCATGTGGAAAAAGAGTTGGAACGAGTGGAAAGAAATTTAGGTGAACTTGTGAAGGAATTAGGCATCATCCAATTAAGTTTGACTTGACCTGCATTCATCAACAAATAATTAAATCAACTTGAATTACCTCTTATAATTTATTAAAATACAATGATGATGATAACACATCTTTTATGGTTAACTTTACAAAATATGTGTATTAGAATAATGATAAGTGCTATGAGAAAGATATTATGCATTATTTAGCACTTATCACACCCCCAAACCTACATTTTGCTAGTCCACAAGCAAAATAAAAACTAACTCACTTTCGCAGAAATCGTGATTGCATTTACCGTATGTAATAAGGCTTTAAACCCCTAGGTGGCCCTAGTGGACGAGTTTTGTCTCGTGAGGATTTCTGGCTTAGATATCCACAAACTGCGGTCTCTACCCAATTTATTTTATCGTTAAATAAAATCTAATTTTAAATGCATAAGTGCCAAGAATTTCAAAAGCACACAAAGTTTTAATTACTAAGTCAGCCCAAATCCTAGGTCAGTATGCAATTTAAGTTGAAGTAATTAAATTTTTGTTAGAGAGTTGTAAGGCTAATTTATACTTGGGTGCTTGGTGATATCTGGACCATACACAAGCTAAGGCTTTATATTTTCTAAAATATTGCTAAAGCTAGTAGTTTCCAAGAATGGATCCGATAAGACCTATTCACTAATTCAAAATCATCCTTATCTTGCAGGACTTCGAGAGTTATGGATGTTTACTTTAATACCTCATGAGCTTTATCTGTAATATTCCAATTTACTCGAATTTTTACAACGATAGCTTTCACACTATCGTCTTTTTCAAGATCAATATTATTTTCTCTTTCGCTGTTTTTTTTAATTATTTATTTTGTATAAATAAATTATGCACTTTTACTCTTGTAATGATTACTCCGTGTAGCGAGCATTCAGTCAACAATTCCCACACCAGATGGCATAAGGTGTTGGACATCAAGACTCCCTTACGGACCTATGCTCGTGTTCATCATCACAAGTCCGCTGACCTTTAATAATAGGTAGCCCTTTTCGATGTACCTGACTAAATTTACTCTCTTTTTTTAAAAAAAATAAATAAATATGAGATAATAGTGAATTAGATAGGTATGATTCATCAGGACTCAAGGTTGCTACCAAACTTAACAACATAATGTTGAACCTAACCCTTAGAAGTGCAGGCCATATGTGTTGTGAAATTTCAAAGTAAAAATTATATTACAACTCACTAAAAAAACTTTTAATGAAAAGAAATCAAATTGTCTTACTCCTAACTAATCATTGGGCTTTTAGATTTTATATACTTTGTGTATTTATCATTTCAGCACTAAGCCATAGAAATTAGGTTTTTTTTTTTTGAGATGAAAACTTATTCAAAAATGCGAAAATGTGAAAAATATCTTCAAAAATTTGAATCCTATACCCCCCAACCTAAATTAGACATTGTCCTCAATGTTTTATTATTATTATTATTATTATTATTTTGGTGTTAATATTATATTATTTTTTTTATTTTATGTTATTTTATTTTGGACGAAAATATGATGCATATGGAGCATAGAAGCATTTTACCTTAGTTGCATCAGTAATATAAGGACTCCTGAAAAAAATGCGACAAGAAAATGTGCAAAAATGACCTATAAAAATTGGGTTGCCTCCCAACAAGCGCTAAGTTTAACGTCTTCAGCCAGACGCAGTGCATCCTTAATTGTCCTAATAAATAGGATTCATCAAATCAAGGGATTCAATCAACTGTCCGTCTGCAACACACTCTATATAAGATTTCAATTTTTGACCATGGACTTTCAGGACACGACCATCACTGATGTTCTGAATTTCTACCGCACCATGAGAAAAAACCTTCCCTAACTAAAAAGGGACCATCCCACCTAGAGCAAAGTTTACCAGAAAAGAGAAGCAATTTAGAATTGAATAGCCAAACCTTTTGATTAGGCTCGAAAGACTTACGGTTAATGGATTTGTCATGAAAAGCCTTAGTCCTTGTCTTGTAAATTTTGGCATTTTCATATGCTTCATTGCGTAACTCTTCAAGCTCGTTGAGTTGAAGTTTCCGGTTAGAACCAACTGCTGCCATATCAAAGTTAAACTTTTTAATGGCCTAAAAAGCTCTATGTTCGAGTTCTACGAGTAAGTGGCAAGCTTTTTCAAAAATCAGTCGATAAGGAGACATGCCAATAGGAGTCTTATAGGCAGTACGATAAGTCTAGAGAGAATCGTTTAATCTTTGAGACCAATCTTTTCTATCAAGGCGTATTGTTTTCTCTAAGATGTGTTTTATCTCCCTATTGAAAACTTCAACTTGTCCACTTGTTTGGGGATGGTACGGGGTGTCAACTTTGTGGGTGATTGAATATTTACGAACCAAAGCTTCAAAAGATTGGTTGCAAAAATATGATCCCCCATCACTGATGATAGCTCGGGGTGTGCCAAAGCGACTAAAAGTTTTTAAGAAACTTTTGCTTATTCTTAGGCTTATACCATAAACCAGCTCTATTAAACACAGCTTGTTGACTATTAAGAATCATCTCCAATTTTTCCGAACTATATGTGAACTTTTCTACAATAGGTTTGGATTTTTCAAGTTCTTTTGTTAACTTCAGTCTCTCTATTTTTAGTAAGTTTAAGTCTTTCGTAAGATTATCTTTTATAGTTTGGTTACTATTTTTAAGTTCTGAAACTTCCTTAGTTAGTCTTTCGTTATCTTTAATTAAGGTATTAGTTTTTTGAGTTAGCAATTGGTTGCTTGTTTTAAGTTCTAAGTTTTTTTTGATGATAGAGTCCTTGTCCTTAATTAATTTATCGTACTTATGAGTGTAAGATTGATTAGTTAGTTTCAATTCTTTATTTTTAAGATTTATTGTCTTATATTCATCCATTAGTTCATTAAAAGCATCATATAGTTCATCAAAGGTAAAATCTAAATGTGTTTCAGATATTACCACATTATCATTTGCCATGAAGCAAAAATTTACTTTTTCCTCTTGTTCCTCATCTGATGATGATGATGATTGATCGGAGTCTGTCAAAGTGGAGACAAGAGCTTTCTTCTTCTTGTATTTGCTGCCCTTCTTCAGCAAGGGACAGTCGATTCTGAAATGTTCCGGCTTCTTGCATTCATAGCAACCGATTCCCTCACTTTCTCTTTCCTTATCTTTGTCCTTGTTGTAGGAACTTGAGGAACCTCTCCTCTGATAAAAGGACTTCTTTCGGTTGATGAATTTTTTGAACTTTCGCACGAGAAGAGCCTCATCTTCATCTCCCTCATTGTCTTCTTCTTCACTATAGCTACTTCAAGAGGGATCCTTGTTAGAAGAAGTAAACTTAAGGGCAATTACCTTTTTCTTGTGGGAGGACTCTTCTTCACTGTGTTGCTTCATGTGAGCTCATATGTCATCAAGGATCCAAGAAGCTCCTCTGAGGATGATAGTGTTATTTTGATGATTAACAAGCAATAATCGAGAGTATGTTATAAGTTAAATTGATACTTCATTTATAAGTCTGTTACTCTTAGTATATTTGAATAATAAGTTAAAGATGCATTTCATTGTTTACTTGGATGAATCTAACCTTGAGTTGCAGCAAAGTGTAGATTGAGTCGACCCAAAGGATGATTGAGTCGACCCCGGCACATCAAGAAAGCATTTGGCACACTTTTACAAAAATGGCACAGATGAACAGTAAGTTGGGTCGACCCAAGGAAAGCATGAGTCGACCCAAACATCAAGCTTCTCAATAACTCAGAAAATGGTTCTCTGGAAATACTGAGAGGGTCGACCCAAGATAAAGTTGAGTCGACCCAAGCTTGAGTCGACCCAAACCCTGAGAGGGTCGACCCAAAGGCAAGACAGAACAGATGACAGAAAAGGTTCTCTGGAAACCCTGAGAGGGTCGACCCAAGAAGAAGTTGAGTCGACCCAACTGAACCTTGAGTCGACCCAAAGAAATGTTGGGTCGACCCAAGTGAAGGAAGGCTGAATTGCAAGTTTCTGTGGTTCTGAGAGGGTCGACCCAAGAAAAGTTTGAGTCGACCCAAGTGAAAGTTGAGTCGACCCAAGGACAGGTTGAGCCGACCCAAATACGGGCAGAAGCATAACGGCTAGTTCTGCAGAAGTACTTTTTGTCGTTCCAACAGTAAGTAACGGCTAGTTTTTGAATTCTAATCATTGGGGCTTGTCCAATGGATGAAGAAAACTATTTAAAGTGGCACTATTCATCAGAGAGAACATCCTTTCCAAAGAATATCAAAGTGTACACAAGAAAGAGAAAGTGCCCTAATCTTCTTCATCCAAGTGCTTCATTCAAGAGTCAAAAGAAAGTGGTTGAGCAGATTCAAAGAGTCATCAAGAGCTCCATCCACCCTTGAAGAGTGAAGCATCCTTGACTAAGAAAAGAGAAGTCACATCAAGCGATAAATATTCTCTAAACTCTTCTTTGTAGATTATATTGTTATATTTGCTCATCTAGGAGTTTAAATCTTCTTCCTTTGTTTATTGAACTACTTGTAAAGGTTGGTTGGTTAGCCCACAAAACCAACGGAATAGGTTGATTGGTGAACCCGAAAAACCAATTGTAAAGGTTCGTTGGTGAGCCCATAAAACCAACATAGGTTCGTTGGTGAGCCCGTAAAACCAACATAGGTTTTTGGTGAACCCGGAAAACCAAAGTGTAAAGGTTTTTGGATTGTGAGCCCGGAAAACAATCCAACTGTAATCCGCAGGATTATAGTGAATTCCCAAGGGATCGCTTGGGGAGTGGACGTAGGTGCTAAGGAGAGCACCGAACCACTATACTTCTTGTTGTTTGCATTGTGATTTGTTTAAGTTCACTAACTCATCATTTAACACAAGTAAGATAGTTAAAATTAAAAGAAACCAATTCACCCCCCCCCCTCTTGGCTTGTCACCTTAGGCAACATCCTCGAGTGCCAGCTTGTTCAAGTCTTTGGCTTCTTGGATCGCTGTTACCTTGGCTTCCCATGATCTTGATAAAGATCGAAGAACTTTTCTGACAAGGTCACTGTTAGTATAACTTTTGCCAAGGCTTTTTAGGCCATTGACAATATCAGTAAATCTAGTAAACATGCACGTGATAGTTTCATTAGATTCCATTTTAAATAGTTCATACTTATGAACTAGCATGTTTATTTTGGATTCGTTGACTTGATTCGTGCCCTCGTGGGTCACTTCAAGTCTGTCTCATATCTCTTTTGCAGAATTGCAAGTAGAGATTCTATTGAATTCATTATGGTCTAAGGCATAATAAAGTACATTCATCGCTTTGGCATTTAGTTGTGCCTTTCTTCTATCATTGTCATCCCAATCTTTTTCAAGCTTGGGTATAGTAATGTTATCTACATAAATAGAAGGAATGTATGATCCATTAACTATGATGCTCCAAACATCATAGTCTTGGGCTTAGATAAATATCCTCATCCTAGCCTTCCAATAGGTGTAGTCGGTTCCATTGAAGAATGGAGGCCTATGGGTGGATTGCCCCTCAATAAGAGAAGATCCAAAAGGGGTTGTCATTTTGATCTTTTACTCTTTTAATATAAGAGCTCCGGCTGTGATACTACTTGTTGCCCAAGAAGACAACCCAAAAGGGGGGGTGAATTAGGTTTGGATTAATTCTCGACCAATTAAAAACTATGATTAGTAATTAACTAATTCTATTGCAAGCAAATTAGTTAAGTTACTAGATGAAGTTAATGAAGAGAGAGTGAGAGATCAGCAGCCAATACAAACACAAACCAATTTATAGTGGTTCGGAGCTAACCCTTGCTCCTACGTCCACTCCCCAAGCTTCACTTGGGAGTTCACTATAATCCCTTGGATTACAGCCGGTTGTTTTACAAGTTCACAATCCAACTTGTTGTTTTTGCGAAATCACAACGAACTCAATCGGTTTTCACAGGCTCACCGACTAGAACCACCCGATTATTTTTCCGGGATCACAATCGAACCCTTCCACCATTGGTTTTAACTTCGGCTCGCCAACAAACCTTACAACCCTTGATTCAATCCCCTGATTGAATCAAGTAAGACAACAATTTGGGAAAAGTTACAAGAAAAGTTTCTTAATAAGCAAATATTAAACAATATGAATAGAGTAGAGTTAGAAGCCCTCAAACAGATTTTGGAAGAGGAAGAAGGGGCTTCTCGAACTCTGAGTCTCATCTTTGAGTGCGCTGAAGATCTGATGTCAGAGGAAGAGCCTTGAATGCGAAGGAAAGACTTCTAGGAATGTATTGAATGCGGTTCTTCCTTCTTTTGCTTGACTTTTCTTTTTAATGGACTCTTGGAAGTTGGAAAATACTTAATGCTCAGATGGAGTAACTCTCTTGATGTCTACTACTGTTCACTCCAGCTATTTAAACAGTCTCCTTTGAAAAATAGCCGTTAGACACTGATTTGTGGCCGTTCTGCATAGCCTGCACTTTCTAACAATGTATCCGTTGGGGTCGGAGTCGACTCGCTCGATCTGGAGTCGACTCGGCTGTTGCTGGAGTCGACTCATGCTTTATTGGAGACGACTCGCCCACTGTATAGGATTTGAATTAAAGTGTTGTCCCGTCCTGGAGTCGACTCGGGCCAAACCTGGAGTCGACTTGCCAATATCCGGAGATGACTCGGCACTTTTGGAGACGGCTCATTCTCAGAATTTCAGAGATCTATGTTTCTGTATTTCTCTCTCAAGTCGATTCGGATCATCTTGGAGTCGACTCGGCTCTCAGAGCCCAAAAACTGATCTTCTGTCTTTCGAGTAAAACTACCTCGGAGTCGACTCACACTTTGTTGGGGTCGACTCGGCTGACTTGGGGTCGACTCTCGTATTCTCGGAGTCGACTCGTTCACAGAGTCACTTTGTTTGGTTTTCTGCCTTTCAGTCTGCTTTCCTTTGAGAGTCGACTCTTACATGTTTAGGAGTCGACTCGCCAAATATTGGAGTCGACTCGCATCCTTCTGGAGTCGACTCGGTAACAGGGTCTAGAAAACACTTCCCTATGTTTCTGTCTGTTACTCCTTAGAGTCGACTCGGAACCGTCGGAAGTCGACTCGGCAAGCATCGGAGTCGACTCGAAATCGTCAGAGTCGACTCGGTGACAGGGTCTGAAATTCATCTTTCTGTCCTTCTGTCTGTTCTCAGTCGGAGTCGACTCGTAGTATACCGAAGTCGACTCGGGCTTGTACCAGAACCTCTGAAACACTTGGAGTCGACTCGTAATCTTCCTGAGTCGACTCGAGCTTCAGACTTTGGCTTAATTGAGTTCAGCACTTAGCCAAATGACCTTGAACAAAAACTCGATGCTCTTAAATATAAATTCACATATATTTGCCTGAGATACTAGATTGAATTCATTAATACAACATGAAATATACTCAAATGCTTTGAGCTCATCAAAATCAAATAGGGGTATAATCAATCACTCCACACTTCTCATGAACCCAAGTCCTTTTCCTCAGAAATGAAACATGCTCATGGGAGTGAAGCTATGGCCGATGAAATTAAGGCCTTATAGTTTAATCATACTTGGACCGTGATGCCACTTCCACCAAGCAAATATGCTATTGGATGCAAATGGGTATTAAGATTAAATACAAGTCCAATGGTAGAATTGAATATTATAAAGCAAGACTTGTTTCTAAAGGCGACACTCAAGCAGACAACCTATATTTTCATGAAACATTTGCTCCTATTACCAAATTGGTTATGGTTTGCTGTCTTATTGCCAAATTGGACTTTAATGCCAAATAAAGTCCAATAATGCCTTCCTCCATGGTGATTTAAATGAAGAAGTTTACATGCTACTGCCACCAGATTTCTCGAAAGGGGGAGAAAAAAGAAAAGTTAGTCTGTTGCCTCAATAAATCCTTATATGGTCTTAAACAAGCCTCTCATAAATAGTTTTCCAAATTCTCCACTACACTACTTCAGGCTGGTTTAACTCAATCAATTGCCGATTATTCCCTCTTTACCCAAAAATCCAAGGGCAACATCACCATTGTGCTTGTTTATGTTGATGATATACTCATTATTGGTAGTGATCCTTCTTCCATTGCTTCCACTAAATCTTTCCTCGAAGGTCAATTTCAAATTAAAGATCTTGGCATACTAAAATACTTCTTGGGCATTGAAGTTGCAGGCTCCAGTAAAGGTATTTTTCTCTCTCAATAAAAATATACCTTAGATATTCTTGAAGATGTAGCTGTTCTAAGTGCTAAACTAGTGCACACCCCGATGGAGCAAAAATTAAAAATATTACTTGATGTTGGCATGTCGTTTGATCTATCTCATAATCACTCATCCTTCTTAGTCAATTTATGCAAGCACCATGCCAACCCTATATGGATGTTGCTCTTCGAGTCTTAAGATACCTCAAATCATGCTCTGGCATTGGAATTCTCATGCCTACTTTGAACAACTTTCAACTCAGTGCTTATTGTGATGCTCATTAGGTGACTTGTTCCACTAACTGTTCTTTCACAGGTTATTGCAGCTTTTTTGGTGATAGTCATATCTCATGGCACAAGAAAAAAATGAAGTATTGTCTCTCACTCCACCGCTGAAGCTAAGTATAGATCATTGACTTCTACCACCTGTGAATTAGTCTGGCTCAAAACTCTAATCTCTAACTTGGCTATTCACCACCCTCAACCTATGTTTTTCAATTATGATAACCAAGCAGCACCTCTTATTGTTGCCAACCTGTCTTCTATAGATAGACAATACATCGAAGTAGATTGTCACGTCGCTCCGAAAAAACTACAAGCAGGCACAATTCAGACCAAGTTCCTTCGAAGTGACAACCAGCATGCTGATATATTTTCTAAGGCATTGGGCCGTGATCATTTTTTTATCTACTACTTAAGTTGGGTGTTAGAGATCTACACACATCAACTTGAGGGGCAGTATTATAATTGTCAGAATCATGCACAATCTCGCTTATTATAGTATGTACGATATTAGATATCATAGTTGCCACATATTGCATTCACAATCTTGGTATATTCACTCAGATCAATTTCCAAATTTATGGCATCTAATTGTAATATTTAAATTTAGTATTTGTGCCAAATCATAAGATTTTACTATTATATTGTACTATATTTTGGTGGAATAAAGTTATGTGAATGGTTTACCTGCAACCTTGAAACAAGGGAGTGGCTTGAACCTAGCTTAAAAATCTCCCACCACGGTTCTCTCCCTCTCATTAACCCAGCCTTCCACCTCGCTTCCTTTCTATCTCACACGTCTTCAATCCGCAACAAAAGTCCTGATAAAGCTAAGCTGGTTAAGTCAAGGTTTGGAACAATATACAATTTGCAAATTGATACAGATACCACTGTGGTCCCAGACATCAAAGGAACCATTGCACTGGAATGAAGCAAAATGTTGTTCTCATCCGCCAGCAGAAAGGAATCACCTCCGAAAACCTGCCGCCTCAGGGACCATGGTTGCCCACTAGAATTGCGTGGAAGACAAGCGAATTTAGTGTTCCATGGTTGTCCTCTGTCAGGTGAAATGTAACGAGATCGCATAGTAAACTGCAAGAGCTCATGTTAAGACTTGTCTTTACCAACCAATATATGAAGCTTCAGATCCTGCTTGTAATGCTGTCTGCCTGCAATTGGTCCCCAGAGCCAACTTGACTACAATAACAGCAGCCACAGCTAAAAATTGCAGAAAGAATGTAAATTTGCCAATAAGGCGATTTAAAAGAAAAGAAAACACGGCAAAGAGCCAAATTCCTATAGCAGTACCAAAGTGGAAGAAATGCGCTTGTTAATCTTAAATTATTGGTACATTCATGTGTAGGTGAGGCAGATTAGCTACATGGTGTTATTAGTAAATCTTAGACTTCAGGTGACTTCTTCCTCCTTTTTTCTTCTACCTCATTTCTCTCTTCTATCATCTTGAATCAGATGCCGGCCAGGCTGTCCCCGACAAGAGAGTTGCACAGTGTACCAAAGGGCATAGAGCAGCAAGGCATCAGTACAGAACTCTCTGCAAAAAGATTCCAAGTTGTTGATCATCATGAAAATCTGTTTCTGATCACAGATTATATCAGGAGTGCTCTATCAGTTGCATAATCTAACAGTACATGCCACTGCTTGGGCCCAATATTTCAGCCTTGCTTTAACTTCTTCAGGATGGTCCCCTGAAAATACAGAAAAAAAAAAATCAGAAAACTGCAAGGATGAAAATAGACAGAGTGTAAGATGAGGTTCTCATCCAATATTGAGATTGCTAAGTAGAATTCAGCAAACAAACACTAAAATATAAAGCAAAGTTTGTAGGTTTGTATCAAAACTTAAAGTCACAGCTTTGAAAAGCATATCCATTTGTCAAATGCAGGTTGACAAAACGAATGGTGGTATCAAATCGCTCTTAAGCCACAATGTCAGAAACATGCTTTAATACCTCAAACCAATAAAAACACAAGTCCGAAGGTATTAATACAATATCCCTACCAAGAGTAATTTAGAACCATTTTCTGATAATCCATAAGATATTAATTAGAGAGGAGCCAAAAGAACTTCTTCTAAACAATAAACATTACTAGAGACAGGATTGTGCGGAAAATTTAAGATACAAAGTTCATATTAGCAATTAAAAGGAAAAAAATCTCTCGCATCTCAACTGATCATGAGTCACGGCTACCTGTAAGTAGTTTGCTAAATAATCAAAGAAGAATGAAATTATTGATGAAATATTGATTCTTTTTTGTGCATACTAGATTACAATATGCCGCGAGGAAAACGTTTCAGAAATATTGAGTTTTAGCACACATCCGTGGGATCTACTTCTGATCGTTCCCAGCAGCGCGATGAGCCCCATACTCAGTCCGGGTCCCAGTCTGAGCACACTCCACCTGCAGATCGTCCAGACACGGATGACGTGGACGTCCTAGGTAATTTGATTTATAGTTTTTATATTAATTTCTCTTACAATCTAACTATTTTAAATCATTTACCTTTAATGGACTTGTTATTTTATAGATGGACTGGGGAGAGTGAGGAGAACACGAGGGCCCACTCAAGCACGGGACGTGTGGAGCCTACCTGAGGATGAGAAGATTGTCGTCCATTGCAACGAACTGGGGCAACCCATCAAGAATGCTGCAAGCATTTTATCCACTTTTTTAGGATCAGTTGCACGGAAGGAACAATTGTGTCCACTCAACTATACGAAATGGAATGAAATACTTCCTTCGTATAAGATTGAGCTTCTTAGAGTTGTTGAGGTAAAGAATTAAAGTTGCTTACTATCTTCAATTATTTTTTGATTTAATATTGATATAACATTTTTGACTTTGATGTAGACAAAGTTTGTCCTTCCTGCAAATAGCCATGATTGGGTGCTGAAGTCCGTCAACCGCAAATGGAAAGAATATAAGGCAAAGCTAAAGGCGGATTGGAAGCACGAGGGCATGACTGAAGAGGAGGTGGCCCGTGTTTGTCCTCCAGATGTAATCTCTCATCAGTGGAGGGAGCTTGTCCACTACTGGTTTTCCGAGAGAGCTCAGGTTGTGTATATTTTTTCAATACCTTAGATTGTATTTAATATTATTATAGATTAGAAATTTATATATTATATAAATTACATTGTTTATTTTTTTTGGGGAAGACATATTCCAATATTGGTAGAGCTGCTCGAGCATCGCAGACTGTTCCTCACACTTCAGGCTCCATGAGTTATGCGAGGCGTAGAGCTGAATTCGTAAGTTTTTTTGAAACTCTTTAAATTTATCTTAAATTATTCTATCATATAGCATGTATACTCGTGAAATATACTTTTTGTTGTAGATGGATGATAATGGGAGGGAGCCTGGTAGGGTGGAGTTTTATAAGATGACTCACACCCACCGAGATGGCAGCTTTGTCCGGGAGGAGTCAAGAGATATAGTTGTATGTATTCATCTTTGACTTGTGCTGTATTTTTTTTTGGTTCTATTATTGGCATACATTAATTTGATTTTTTTTTTGAGAGATATAGGATAGGGCAACAAATCTTATTTCAGAGCGCATCGGGGGTTCATCATCCTCCGACGCTTACAATCATATTGAAGCTCAAGTGCTTGCTGAATTGATGGGCCCAGAGCGTTATGGTCGAGTGCGGGGTTACGGCATTGGAGTTACCCCCACTCAGTTGTCTTCAGTGGGCACATATACAAGAAATGCTAGAGAAGGTAGTAACACTGCAGAAGTTCGTCATCTTCAAGCAACTATTGAAGAGCTGAAGCAAAACCAAGCAAATTTGCAGTCTCAGCTTACGAATATTTCATCCATATTACAACGATTTCTACCTTCTCAGGTAAATAACTATATATATTTCAATACTTTACATATTATCAATTATAATATATGATTTAATGTATCACATTATTCCTAACTTCTAAGGTTTCTCCTTTTTTTTTTGTAGATTCCTGATTCTTCAAACGCTTGTAGAGATGATGATGATGGAGCTGAATCCCGTCCCTGATGCATTCTAGATTATCTTTTATGAGTTTGATACGTATATGTTTCTTATTTTTCAGAGTACATTGTAATTTGAAGTCTATTAAGCAAATTTTTAATCAGATATGACAATATTCATATTTCGAATGATTTGAGTGTTTGTGTCAATGTATCAATTTAATACAGGTTTATATTGTTATCATGACTGTTTTGTAATGTGCGTTTTATAATATGAATTCGGGTTTTTATTTTTTTTAAAAAAAACAATTCCCGACGCTTTTAAGCGTCGGTAAAAGACCCCGTGGTACAGTACTGGCATGCTTTCGCCGACGCTAAGAAGCTTTAAGCGTCGGGGAAAGACTTCGTGGGACAGCACTGGCATAAGGATCTACCGACGCTTAAAAGCGTCGTAAATTTTCGACGCTAAATTGCGTCGGCGAAAACCAAAACGTAAACAGTGAGAATTTCATACCCTCGGGTTATTGCCGACGCAAATACGTGTTTTTTGCGGACGCTTATACTTTTTTGCCGACGCTATATAAGCATCGGCATATTCCTGTTTTTGCCGACGCATTCGTCATGCGTCGGCAAAAAATTTTGCCACTCTGGTATAATCAACGCTTTGGCGACGCTTTAGATTGCGTCGGCGGTACTTTAGCCGACGCTTATAAGCGTCGCTATAGGTCAAAAAAAACGCCGGGATAGCTCAGTTTTCCTGTAGTGTTGGCAGTTATCCCCTCACATTATTCAAATTTATTCCCTAACCACACTGAACCTTTCTACAAACCTATCCGAAAAAACTTCTCTGATGCCTGTCATCTAACTAATATATTTTTTTTTTCCAAAGAAAGAGAGTATTGTTGCAGAAATTATGATGAAAAAAAATGGAATAAGGTGTTTCGCACCTCAGAGATTTCTCTTCACATACAATAACTTTTTTCTACAAAAAGTTAGCAGCAAGTTCAAAAAAAAATCATGGCCCACAAGTTCCCACTTACATAGAATAAACAAAAGTTCTTTTCTTCTTCCTTGGATGGAGAACATTGAGTTAGAAAGTTTCATACACGACAAGAAGGAATTGCAGTGGCAGCCATTGCCAATTTGATGGAGCTGGCCTGGGAAGAGTCAGAGTGGAAACTTCAAAATTTCCACTTGCCAGCTTTGAACAGTTTCACATTGATAGGAATGTGGCCAAGTCTGGGGTGTAACAATCAACTCGAAAAGACGTCCAATTTGAAAAATTAAAGGATTACGGTCAGGGTTAGCCATGCATTTTAGCTCCGTGTATTTATAATCTAGGGCCTCGTGTTCTTGACCGTAACCAAAGAGGTTCAATGACGTGACAAGAGACTCGGCAATCAGGGAAGCAGCAATTATAGTGTAGAACCAAGTGATAAAACGAAAGAAAGCTTTGAAGACCCCATTGAGTAACTTTCTTGCTGACACCATTGTATGTTTTGTTGCGCTTAGAATTGGCGACGTGCACTTCAATCTGAACTCTGAAGCATATTTGAAGGTTCACTTGAAGCTGCACATGCGTTCGGTCTCTACGGGTATTCACACAAGACAGAGAACCGATCGAAGCCTTTGAATCTTCTCGGGGTGCTAGCTTCCTTACAGAGAAGACTTTGGATGGATGAATCTCTTTCTTCTTGCAGCAAACAACTCCTTGATTGCTCTCCCTTGAACAAGAAGAATTGGAGAAAGAAGAATAAAAAGGGAGCAACAAGTTGCAGCCTTTTTATTTTGGTGGAAGAAGGAAGGGAGAAAGGAGAGCCAACGCCTCCTTTTTTTTCTTTTGTTGGCGGCTGCTAAGAGGGATTAGAGAGGGTCTTTCACGGCTGAAAAGGGGTTGAAAATCTCTTATTTGGCGTGGGCCCTTTTCCCTCTTTTAATTAGCCGTGTGGAGCTACTAAAAAATAGGAGCTCCATGTTTATCTTTTAGGAAAGAGGAGGGGCGGTACGCCCCTCCCTCTTTTCCTCACGTAAAGAGCCAAGGGAAGAGAAATTCTTCCATGTATGGCTGCCCCTTTATCCCCTTTTTAAATAGCGTATGGAGCTCCTAAAAAATAGGAGCTCCATCCTTATCTCAAGAGAGGCGTACGCCCCTCTTGGTGCCACACCAAAGAAACATGAGAGGAGGGGGCATACCCCCTCCTCTTGTGTGCATCTAATCCTCATCTAATGAGGATTAGGCGGTCCCTCAAATTAGAGATCTAATCTAATTAGATTTCTACTAAATTATGAACCAATTTGGATTTAATTCAATTAGGACCCAATTGAATAATGACTCAATTGAACTCTTCAATCCTAATCCAATTAGGAGTCATCTTAATTTATTAGATTAAAATTAATTAGGACTTAAGAAATTCTAATTCAATTAGGACTTATTTAATTTTAGTCCTAATCCAATTAGGACTTTAGAAATCCTACTCCAAGTAGGACTCTAATTTAATTTGAAATCCTAATCCAATTAGGACTCTAGGAATCCTACTTCAAGTAGGACTCATATTTAATATGATCAAGTCCAATTAAATTAAATCTAATTAATTCAATTAAATTGCAATCCAATTGCAATTACTCCTTCTTCAACTCACTAACTTTTAATGGGTTACACCAATTATCAATCAAATTGATAATTATGAATTATTTGTGATTCCAAATCACAATTCAACCATCGGATCGATCAATACCTCTAATGTGTGTGACCCCATAGGTTCTATTTTGTCTGGTAGTAAAATATATTGCGATCTCTATCACAATATTATTGAAAACTCCTTTCAATGGATTGGAATAATTCCAACTCAACTCATCAGGGATCATCGATCATCAAGATAGTCCCTATGACTCTCACCATCCGCCAGTGACACCTAGCAGCATGTAGTGGCAACCCAGCAGAATGAAATGATGAACCTCTAGGTGCAGTTATCGTATGATACAGTCCTTCTATCATGGATCCCTACATAACGGAGGTCATGGATAACTCGTCAAACTCCGTCGTCTGTCATATGTCTAGATTTATTCGACTTAAGTTTGAGAGTGAAAAACTCTTTCTCCACGATTCATACTGCCCCGGCCGAGGTCTTACGAACTCAGTCTTATAAATCACATAGGATCACTCCTTATCTACCAAGGTCGATAGATTCCATGTAGGTGCATACCCTACTCCTACAGTGAACCTACTGCAGCCAATCTACTCTACAAGGATCCATATGGCTAGAGACCATGTATAGTGCAGTCAATAATCTCACTGTGAATAGCCGAAGCACCATAGGTCAAAAGACTAGTCACACTACTGCAACATCAAGCAAGTCACTGACAAGTGGATAGACATCCAAGTGACTTCTTGTCTTGGCCACGCTCAGTACGATTGTTCTCTAACAAGTACCCGCACTATCACTTCAGTGTCCCTACATTGTGGACTCGAGTTTCGTCCATCCATAAGGAAAGCGATCCGTGCACTGATCTCATCGGATCGATCACCGTCCTCATGATGATCCATTGATCAGGAGCATTTAGAAATTAATCACCAATGATACATGGCTCAAATTCTCAACTTTTGAGAAGATGTATCATCATCTTATTAATTTCTTGGACGATTCATAGACACATAAACAATATAAATAAAAAGAATGCCCATTTATTAATCAATAATAATAAAGTCAAGTACAAAATTATGTTCCAGAATTAATAATGTGTCAGCCAGATTGGCTTCTAGGGCATACTTCTAACAATCTCCCAGTTGCACTAAAGCCAATCAGCCATAAACTTAAGCCCCATCTTCTCAAGATGTGCTTCAGTTCTCTGCCGACTTAGCTGCTTAGTGAATGGGTCCACCATATTTCTTGTGGAGTCTACTCTCTGATCCTCTACTTATTTCTTTTCGAGGTAGTCGCTTATCAGGTTAAACCGCCACTCCATGTGCTTAGACTTCTGGTGAGACCTTTGGCTCCTTAGCTAGTGCTATGGTGCCTTTGTTATCGCAGTAGAGTGTTATGGCATCTGATGACATTACACCTAACTCTGTAATAAACTTCTTAAACAAAAAGATTTCCACTGCACCCTTAGAGACGGCTTAACATTCAGCTTCTAAGATAGAATCTACAATGATCGATTGTTTGGAACTCTTCCAATTTACTGAACCACCATTGCACATATTCTAATGTAGACTTTCTATCATCAATATGTGTGTATCTTTCTACCTTTAACTCTGATCTTCTCCCAAAGACTAAGAACATTTCCTTAGTTCTTCTCAAGTATTTAAGACTGTTCTTCACAGCTATCCAGTGCTCGTTGCCTGGATTTGACTGATATATGCTCGTGACACTGATAGTCAACTTTAAAGACCACGCAATAGCACGTATCTGGTAGGATAGTGATTACGGGTATCGATCCACAGGGATTGGGGTATAGTTGTTTTCTTTAAAAAAAATATTTAAAAGGAAAAGTTTGTGAAGAAAATTAAACTCAGAAATTTAATAAGAAATGCAATTAAAAGGATATCAGTTTGGGAGAACCTAGGGCAAGGAATTCACCACTAACATCGAAACAAGGGTTATTTATATTTTATTTCGTTCTTGGATTAACATGCAAATTGGCTACAAGCCTAATAAGCATTTAAATAAAAATTCACAAAAGTAATTTGGGCATAATCCATCTTCGGTTGGCATGAAATGTCTACCCTAATCTAAGGTGGCAGCACATCGCATCTTCCCTAAGCATGGACTATCTTATATTTACCTAGTGATCATGAAGAACAGTTGTACGAACATCATACTTAAAATCACAGAAATTAAATATGATTCAAAAGAAGATATCCATTAAAAACAATAAGTTCATACAACCCCAAGAATATAAAATAAAATATAAAACCCGTGTCCCTTTGTTAGGGCTGCATTCAGCCCTGGAGAAGAGCTCAGCCTTCCATGGAGTGGTGGACGGCGGCAGCAGCACAGCAGCAGGCCTTCATAATGATTGGCTTTCCCTCCTTCCTCCCGTCAGCTTCCTCTCGGCACATCGTCCTTATTTTTTATATGTGGGAAGTGATTCCCAAAATACACCAAACTTCTCTCCCTCTTATGCACTCTTATGGGAAGTCACCTAAGAATAGATGATTCAGCTCCCGATGGGGAAGAAGGAAGAATCGGAGCAGTCCCCTCCCCTGGTGGGGAAGAGGAGGAATGGCCTTCTCGGTTCACGCCCGGGCCTTTTATAGGCTGCAACTCCTCTCTCTCTCTTCTCCTGTTTCTTCACGGATAAGGATGGAAGCGGATGGATGGGGCTGATCGGGATGCTGGGAATTCGGACCCTGTTCGGTAGATGCACTTCTTCAACGTGGAGGCGACGTGGACGATGCTCACGGCTAGGGGACTCGGAAGATGCGGAGACTTGCGGTTGGCTGAGGGTTATCCGGACTGCTGTGATGCGTGGGAGGAATCCATCGCGTGTGGAAGCTGGATGATGGAACGACGTCATGGATGAAACAGTTGGGAGCGAGCTGGGCGATGGGAAGATGAACACGAAATGAGATGAGCGGAGGAAAAAGCGACTGGGTGCTTGTTCGGTTTGGATTTGTGAGAGGAAATCTCAGATACAAGTTGATCTGGAACGAGAGGAAGTTCGGGAAGCTTGGGACGTTGGGAGTAATCCGGAACATGGGAAAATGAGTTGGGAGATGGCTAATGGTTGATCTGTAAGATAGGATGAACTCGGTTGGGAAAATCCAGAAGGAGATTGTTTGGGAGGAAATGGATGTGAGAGAGGATGATGACGCTGGGTTCGTGGATAAGGATCACAACTGGAATGAGCAGCAAGATCTAGGAAGAAAGTTGATGAGGTTGGTGTTTACAGCTGAGAGTGGATATTGCTCATGTTCCGAAACAGGGGAGGATGCGGTTGACGTGGGAATGGCTGGGAGTTCGGAAGGCTCATCCTTGCTGGGATCTAGCGGAAGAATTGGAAGATGATCCACATGAATGTGATTTCGAGGGACGTTGGGAGATTCTTGGATGCGGCGGACGGTGTGGAAGGAATCTGGGAGAAGGTGACGTGGAAGATGAACACGGCATGGATGTGCATGGTTGAATTCGGAATGGGATACTCGGGAGGAGATGAGAAGATAAGGATGATAGTTTTGAAGCAGGGGAGAATGCATTTGGACGTTGGGATGCTTGACGGGCGAGATGAAGATCGGATCAACATGATGTGAGGCTGGATATGGCACGGGATGCGGAAGAAGCTAGGATCCGGTTCTAATCCGTGAAGCTTGGGAATCTAGTTGGGATAAAGATTGGTTGGTTTGGGAGGAAGTTTGGATTCAGCTGGGTCTTGGTTCCGAACGGGAGAAAGAAGAGGATCCGCTTGGGAACTAGCGGTTGCTGGTTCTCACGCGGAACAGGGGAAGTTTGGATTTAGTTCGTGGGTCACGGGAACTGGGAAGGACGTGATTCGTGGGAGTGAAGAAGTAGCTTGGACACGTGGAAGGAAAGGCTTTGGCTGATTTGTGAAACTCGGGCAATTTCATGCGGGTGGCTGGGATGATCCTTCTTACTTTTGAAATCCCATGTACTTTGGCATGTGTCACTTGGGATGGCTGCCACGTGTACTCTGGCATGATCAGGCCTCATGGTTATGAGTTAGATGTTGTGTATGACCCGACCTGCATATGTTGAATTTGACCCAAAATAATTAAATCAAACTCGAATTACCAAATAATTTATTAAAATGCAATGATGAAGGGAAACATATTTTTTTATGTTTACATTTAAAATATGTGCATAAAAATACTAATAAGTGCTATGTAAATTAGATAAATTTATTCATTATTTAGCACTTATCACACCCCCCAACTTACATTTTGCTAGTCCTCAAGCAAAATAAAATAAAATAAAAAAAACTAACTCACTTTCGCAGGAATCGCGATTGCATTTACCGTATGCAATAAGGCTTTAAACCCCTAGGTGGCCCTAGTGGACGAGTTTTGTCTCGTGAGGGTTTCCGGCTCAGATACCCACAAACTGCGGTCTCTACCCAGTTTATTTTATTGTTTTATAAAATCTAATTTCAAATGCATAAGTGCCAAGAATTTCAAAAACACACAAAGTTTTATTACTAAGTCAGCCTAAATCCTAGGTCAAGATGCAACTTAAGTTGAAGTCATTAAGTTTCCATTAGAGAGTTGTAAGGCTAATTTAAACTTGGGTGCTCGGTGATGTCTGGACCATACACAAGCTAAGGCTTTAGATTCTCCAAAATACTGCTAAAACTAGTAGTTTCCAAGAATTGGTCAGATAAGACCTAATCACTGATTCAAAATCATCCTACCTTGCAGGATTTCGAGAGTTGTGGATGTTTACTTTAATACCTCATGGGCTTTATCTGTAATATTCTAGTTTACTCGAATTTTTACAACGACGGCTTTCACACTATCGTCTTTTTCAAGGTCAATATTATTTTCTCTTTTTCTCTTTTTTTTTTAGATTTATAAATTACGCACTTTTACTCTTGTAATGATTCCTCCATGTAACGAGCATTCAGTCAACACTCCCACACCAGATGGCGTAAGGTGTTGGGCATCAAGACTCCCCTACGGACCTATGCTCGGGTTCCTCATTACAAGCCTGCTGACCTTTGACGATAGGTAGCCCTTTTCGATGCACCTGACTAAATTCACTTTTTTTTTTTAAACAATAAATATGGGATAATAGTGAATTAGATAGGAATGATTCATCAGGACTCAAGGTTGCTACTAGACTTAGCAACATAATGTTGAACCTAATCCTTAGAAGTGTAGGCCATGTGTGTTGTGAAATTCCAAAGTAAAAATTATCTTACAACTCGCTAAAAGAATTTTTAATAAAAAAAACTCAAATTGACTTACTCCTGACTAGTTATTGGGCTTTTTTAGATTTTATATACTTTGTGATCATTTCAGCACTAAGGCATAGAAATTAGGTTTTTTTTTTTTTGAAATTCACTTTTTTTTTTAAAATTCACTTAAAAATGTGAAAATGCGAAAAATTCCTTTAAAAATTCGAATCCTATACCCCCCAACCTAGATCAGACATTGTCCTCAATATTTTTTTTTAATATTATATTATTATTTTTATTTTTTTATTTATTTTTTATTTTGGACGAAAATATGATGCATATGGAGGATAGAAGCATTTTACCGTAGTTGCATCAGTAATATGAGGGATCCTATTAAGAAAATAAAAAAATGCGACAAAAAAATATGCAAAAAATAACCAACGAGAATTGGGTTGCCTCCCAACAAGCGCTAAGTTTAACGTCTTCAGCCAGACACAGTGCATCCTTAATTATATCATGCCGGGTTCATGCCGAGTTTTCCAAAGAAGAAAATTTGTGGAAGATTGATTGTCGGGCACGGAGTTATACTCTTCTGATCAGTCAAGTCAAGCATGCACTAAAAGAAAACACGTCAAATCCTTGTATTTGCCCTAAAATCACTAGACAGCTCCTAACTGATTTGAAGAGGGCACCTAAGCCTCCAATCCGGTCTAATGACTTAGCTGACCAGGTAAGCTCCCAGGTAAGTGGGGGGGTCACGATGCGTTGCAAAGGTCCCACTTAAAAACCACTTGCCTCGAACAGATGAACTGTCTCCCTTAAAGGGACAAAGCTTGCCTAGACATCAACTAAGCCACAGAGCGAAATTGGTGCAACTTTCAGTGATCTTCGTCCTATTGAGCTCGAATGTCCCTAGGGGCCAACGTCTAATTGATTTTAATTAATGTGATAGCTATGTGAGAATTGATTCACCTAATTTGGGCAAGAATCTGGTGATGAAATCCAGTTCTTATCTTGTTGGGGTGATTGCCCTTACTATGTGCGGATTAATTGGTGTATGTGTATCAAGCATGCATTCACACTTTTACTGAAATTAAAATCAAACAATCACCACAATATTTCAAGCAAACTGGGAATCAATTTAAATAAGAAAGGTTTAGAGGTTACCAAAAAGAATTTTCTCAGCAATTTTTTTAATTTTTTAAGGCAAACCTCTACAGCATTCCTTTTCCAGCAATTTCCTTTTTGATCGTCCCAGATGTCTTCTTCGATTCCTGATTAAATAATACCAAAATCAAAAATTAGTAGGAGAGAAGAAGGAGATAAGGAAAGTAACAAAAAAATAGAAAATATTTTTATTTTATTTTAGATATATATATTTTTTTGAAAGTTTTTTTTTGAAAAGAAAACAACTATGCTAACAATCCCCGGCAACGGCGCCAAAAATTGATAGTCAACTTTAAAGACCACGCAATAGCACGTATCTGGTAGGATAGTGATTACGGGTATCGATCCACAGGGATTGGGGTATAGTTGTTTTCTTTAAAAAAAAATATTTAAAAGGAAAAATTTGTGAAGAAAATTAAACTCAGAAATTTAATAAGAAATGCAATTAAAAGGATATCAGTTTGGAGGAACCTAGGGCAAGGAATTCACCACTAACATCGAAACAAGGGTTATTTATATTTTATTTCGTTCTTGGATTAACATGCAAATTGGCTACAAGCCTAATAAGCATTTAAATAAAAATTCACAAAAGTAATTTGGGCATAATCCATCTTCGGTTGGCATGAAATGTCTACCCTAATCTAAGGTGGCAGCACATCGCATCTTCCCTAAGCATGGACTATCTTATATTTACCTAGTGATCATGAAGAACAGTTGTACGAACATCATACTTAAAATCACAAAAATTAAATATGATTCAAAAGAAGATATCCATTAAAAACAATAAGTTCATACAACCCCAAGAATATAAAATAAAATATAAAACCCGTGTCCCTTTGTTAGGGCTGCATTCAGCCCTGGAGAAGAGCTCAGCCTTCCATGGAGTGGTGGACGGCGGCAGCAGCACAGCAGCAGGCCTTCATAATGATTGGCTTTCCCTCCTTCCTCCCGTCAGCTTCCTCTCGGCACATCGTCCTTATTTTTTATATGTGGGAAGTGATTCCCAAAATACACCAAACTTCTCTCCCTCTTATGCACTCTTATGGGAAGTCACCTAAGAATAGATGATTCAGCTCCCGATGGGGAAGAAGGAAGAATCGGAGCAGTCCCCTCCCCTGGTGGGGAAGAGGAGGAATGGCCTTCTCGGTTCACGCCCGGGCCTTTTATAGGCTGCAACTCCTCTCTCTCTCTTCTCCTGTTTCTTCACGGATAAGGATGGAAGCGGATGGATGGGCTGATCGGGATGCTGGGAATTCGGACTCTGTTCGGTAGATGCACTTCTTCAACGTGGAGGCGACGTGGACGATGCTCACGGCTAGGGGACTCGGAAGATGCGGAGACTTGCGGTTGGCTGAGGGTTATCCGGACTGCTGTGATGCGTGGGAGGAATCCGTCGCGTGTGGAAGCTGGATGATGGAACGACGTCATGGATGAAACAGTTGGGAGCGAGCTGGGCGATGGGAAGATGAACACGAAATGAGATGAGCGGAGGAAAAAGCGACTGGGTGCTTGTTCGGTTTGGATTTGTGAGAGGAAATCTCAGATACAAGTTGATCTGGAACGAGAGGAAGTTCGGGAAGCTTGGGACGTTGGGAGTAATCCGGAACAGGGGAAAATGAGTTGGGAGATGGCTAATGGTTGATCTGTAAGATAGGATGAACTCGGTTGGGAAAATCCAGAAGGAGATTGTTTGGGAGGAAATGGATGTGAGAGAGGATGATGATGCTGGGTTCGTGGATAAGGATCACAACTGGAAGGAGCAGCAAGATCTAGGAAGAAAGTTGATGAGGTTGGTGTTTACAGCTGAGAGTGGATATTGCTCATGTTCCGAAACAGGGGAGGATGCGGTTGACGTGGGAATGGCTGGGAGTTCGGAAGGCTCATCCTTGCTGGGATCTAGCGGAAGAATTGGAAGATGATCCACGTGAATGTGATTTCGAGGGACGTTGGGAGATTCTTGGATGCGGCGGACGGTGTGGAAGGAATCTGGGAGAAGGTGACGTGGAAGATGAACACGGCATGGATGTGCACGGTTGAATTCGGAATGGGATACTCGGGAGGAGATGAGAAGATAAGGATGATAGTTTTGAAGCAGGGGAGAATGCATTGGACGTTGGGATGCTTGACGGGCGAGATGAAGATCGGATCAACATGATGTGAGGCTGGATATGGCACGGGATGCGGAAGAAGCTAGGATCCGGTTCTAATCCGTGAAGCTTGGGAATCTAGTTGGGATAAAGATTGGTTGGTTTGGGAGGAAGTTTGGATTCAGCTGGGTCTTGGTTCCGAACAGGAGAAAGAAGAGGATCCGCTTGGGAACTAGCGGTTGCTGGTTCTCACGCGGAACAGGGAAAGTTTGGATTTAGTTCGTGGGTCATGGGAACTGGGAAGGACGTGATTCGTGGGAGTGAAGAAGTAGCTTGGACACGTGGAAGGAAAGGCTTTGGCTGATTTGTGAAACTCGGGCAATTTCATGCGGGTGGCTGGGATGATCCTTCTTACTTTTGAAATCCCATGTACTTTGGCATGTGTCACTTGGGATGGCTGCCACGTGTACTCTGGCATGATCAGGCTTCATGGTTATGAGTTAGATGATGTGTATGACCCGACCTGCATATGTTGAATTTGACCCAAAATAATTAAATCAAACTCGAATTACCAAATAATTTATTAAAATGCAATGATGAAGGGAAACATATTTTTTTATGTTTACATTTAAAATATGTGCATAAAAATACTAATAAGTGCTATGTAAATTAGATAAATTTATTCATTATTTAGCACTTATCAGACACTCACAGCATGTGCTATATCTGGTCGTGTACATAGCATGATATACATGAGGCTCCCTATAACCGAAGCATAAGGGATCTTGCTCCTTCACTGGATCTCTTCAGATGTATTAGGACACATTTTCTTGGAGAGATTAATCCCATGCCTAAAGGGTAATAATCCCTTTTTAGAGGTTTTCATGCCGAACCTCTTCAGCACTTTCTCCATGTACATATTCTGTGATAGGACAAGAACCCTCTTAGATCTATTTCTATAGACCTTAATCCTCAAATTATAGGATGCTTCCCCAAGGTCTTTTATGGAGAAATTCTTAGACAACCATGCATTGACATAAGTTAGCATAGGAACACCATTCCCAATTGGAAGAATATCATCCATGTACAATACGAGAAATACAATAGCCCTCCTACTAACCCTTCTTATAAACACATGGTTCCTCTTCGTTCTTGATGAAATCAAACGATTTGATTACATCGTTGAAACGAGTGTTCCAACTCCGAGATGCTTGCTTTTGTCCATAGATGGACCTTTGCAGTTTACAGACCTTGTGATCACTATCACTGGAAGTGAAATCCAAAGGCTGCTCCATATAGATATCTTCCTCAAGATATCCATTTAGGAAAGCAGTTTTCACATCTAACTGCCAGATTTCATAATCATGAAATGCTGCAATGGCAAGCAATATTCGAATGGATTTTAGCATGGCTACAGGTGAAAAGGTCTTCTGATAGTCAATGCCTTCGCGCTGAATATACCCTTTCGCCGCTAGCCTTGCCTTATAGGTCTCTACCTTTTCATCCGAATTTAATTTTCTCTTGTAGATCCATTTACACCCAATAGATACTATACCTTCTGGTGAATCTACTAAGGTTCAGACTTGATTGGAATGCATGAAGTCCAACTCTGACTTCATTCCTTCTAGCCATCTCTCGAAATCGATGTCTAACATTGCCTCGTTGTAGGTATTAGGATCCTTACCTTGATCCCTATCTCCCTTGAGGAACACTTTCTCTACATCCTCTGTAAGCATACCTAAGTACCTTTCAGGCGGACGGAAGATCCTAGTAGATTTACGAGGTGGAGGAGGTACTACGTGTACTGACTTAATATGAATAGGTTCTATAGGCACAATGGCTCGTTGCTCTTCAGAGACATTTTCTTAGAGCTCATTTTTCCTCCTATTTTCTCTATCAAGGATAAACTATTTTCCATGAAGATAGCATGTAGGCTCACAAACACTTTGTGATCCTTTGGGACGAAAAATCGTATCCTAATGACTCTTTAGGATATCCTATAAAACGAGCATTAATTGTCCTATCCTCTAATTTGTCCGCCTGTTGTCATTTGACTTGGACCGGACATCCCCAATTCTTAAGATAACCAAGATTCGGCTTCTTACCATGTCATATCTCATATAGCATGGTAGGAACAGACTTAGAGGGAACACTATTCAATATGTAAATAGCTGAAAATAGGGCATCTCTCTAAAGAAACAAGGGTTGATCAGTGAAGCTCATCATGGACTTGACCATATCCAATAGGGTCTGATTCCTCCTCTAAGACACTCCGTTGAGTTGAGGTGTACCAGGAGGGGTCCATTATGAAACTACACCATTCTCTTTGAGATAATCACGGAATTATCCACTAAGGTATTCACCTCCTCGATCTGATCGAAGAACCTTAATGAGTTTTCCTGTTTGTTTTTCTACTTCATATCTGAACTCTTTGAACCTTTCAAAAGTTTCAGATTTATGTCTCATACACCTATCCATACCATGAATAATCATCGGTAAATGAAGTAAAAAATTACAACCCCTAGCCTGCACATCGAATGGGCCACACACATCAGTGTGTACTAGGGTAAGTATTTCAGTGGACCTCCCCATATCCTACAAAGGATAATTTGGCCATCTTTTCTTGAAGGCAAAATTCACAAATCGAATATGACTCGAAAGTCAATGAGCCCAAAAGCTCATGTTTCTCCAATTTGTTTATTCTGTCTTCTCCTATATGGCCAAGCCTGAGGTGCCATAAATACTTTAGATTTATCTCATCTCTAGATCTATTGGATCCTATGGTACTCACTGTTTGCTCAGATACATTCACAGATACATCCATATGTATGTGATAGAGACTATCAATCATAAAATCACGTTAAACCAATTTATTTCTCAAATAAATGGAACAGTAGTCTTATAAAAATCTTTCTGTACTAAACAAGATACAGAAATCAAATTTCTGCTAGCAACAGGTAACAGTCCCTAAGTATCCTGAGTATATCTGACATACCTTCTGAAGGTCTGTCACCCTTCATGTTCTTTATGCTTTCCATGTATGTAGGACAGTTCCTCTTCCAATTGCCGTCCATGATGCAATGGAAACACTTTTCCTTGCAATTGGCCTTTTTCTTGGAACTTCCTTGCTTCGTGTTTTCTCGGTCTTTTCTCGGTCTTCTGCTTCTTCGCAGGCTTCTTCTTCTTCCAAGTAGACTCTCTCTAGAAAGTAGAAGCCAACTCGACAGCGAGAACTATGCTCCTTGAACTCTTCAAGGTCCCTAAGGTAGTTACAAATTTATTTAACAATTCTATTTTAGTGCATACAATCTTGTTCACATGGTAGTTTACTATAAACTATTCATATGAATCTGGAAGGGATTGTGGGATCAAATCTGTTTGCAATTTCTTTATGCATGGTCATGCCGAGCTTCTCAAGCTTCTCTAAGTCTTATATCATGGTCAAACCATGATCCTGGATAGACTGCCCATCACGTATCTTAGCCTTGAAGAGCCTCTTGGACACTTCAAACCATATTGCGCAACTCTGATCATCATACAACTCTTGCAGGTGATTTAATATGTTCCTGGCAGTCTTCATGTTCTCATGCTGGCATTGTAATTCATTGGACATGGATGCCATTGTGCAGCACCTAACTTTATTGTCATTATTCGTCCACTTAGCATGCGTCATACGCTGATAGTGATCGGACGGACTGGTAACACGTGGTCTAGCACATACCCTAATTTCTCACAATTCAAAACTATTTTGTAATTGCAGAGCCAGTCTTTATAATTGGGTTTGGTCGAACGGTTGTTCTACAGGATATGAGTTAAGAGTTCAGAAGCTGAATTTCTAATCCTCAGAGAGTAAAGATTCTAATTAGAATTTTGTACTTGAACTCTATTTGTTTTAGAGCCTTTTTAAAACAAATATTCCTTCCACTATTTTCTCGAATCTCTCACACTCTTCTAGTGGAGAAACGGAAACCTTGCGACTTTAGGTTTCAAGTGGGGTCCTACAGTCTCACCAATTTACATGCTACCTCACCTAACAGTTATTGGTGACACATAAACGATGAGTGTACAACTCTTGTACAATGCTTCTCAAGCAAGTTGTAGTGCTATCCAGTCTCTAAGTAATGAAGATCTCACCTAACAGTTATTGGCCCCATTCCTTAGTTAAGTCGGACCCACCGTATAACCGCAGAAGCAAAACCGTCATTGGGTCCCTCACCTAATAGTTATTGGGCCCAACCCCATCTTTACCCCTACAACATCTCATGCCTAATAGAGAGGTCCAGTCCCCCGATGCAACTTGCCCACTGTATCCAGCCGAGACAAATCAATGCCGGAAAGATTTTAGCAGCTCTACTACGGTGGAAGACCGCAAGACTTAATATTTTCGAGGAGATTTAATTTAGGTCTCTTTCATTTAATTATCTACATCTCATGCAAATAATTATCTACCCGCTATGCATAGACATAAACATAAACAATAAGGCATAATCACAAAATAACTAGTGATGATCATGGATCCAGGATGGGGTCATAGTACAAGCACATGCGTGTCAATTGGTTAGATCGTCATCAACTCTTGACTCGATCTTGAGCATCCTTGGTCCAATTGCGATCAACTCCTTGATCCATCTCTAATCAACAATTGATCTTGATCCGCGCAAATCGTGCTTGTAGAGGCATGCACCGATCAACCATTGACGTGCAAACACATCACAGATTACATCCCAGATAACTTTAAAATAAATAAAATTAAATAATAGTTACAACCCTTTTCATGAGACATGCAGATCTCTAATACATCAATATAAAATGCACACAGGCATCTGAAAATCTGATTTACATGCCATCACATAATATCACAGAATATCGCAGAACATTTCAGCATATGTAAAGGGTCCATCCATGATCATCACTATACGCATCTCATGCATTAAATATAATTTACAGATACGAATATTTAACTGATTATGTCATCTTATGAGTTGCTGATAATGCAAGATATGATTCTAAATATTTGTAATCTCATTAACAAATCAATAGAATCATTAATCTAATCGCATAGAAAATCAGCATGCAGAAAAATCAGCAAGCTGAAAATTCTACATGCAGAAAAATTCAGCAAGCATAATCTTTAAATTTTCAGATCTATTATGCCTTAATCATTTAATTCTAATCTTAATCTATGCAACCTAGCTCTGATGGGAAAGATTTGGCTCGCATGACGTCACATCAAAGTGAGTCCGTACACGAGAGAAAGGCAATGCAGTAGTTTTCTGAATCTTCTCTTCTATCATTTGCTTTATCCAACATGTCTGCTACAATTCCATTCCAGTCACTTTTTCCACGGAAGCAATTCTTTAGCAGCTGATTCTGCAGATGCAATAGTGGCTTCTGTGGCTGGAAACATAGCTGCTTCAGCTTCAGAGGTTGCGATATCTATACTGTTGGGATCCCTCGCACACTGCAGAAAATTCCAGAAAAATTCTGCGCGCAGCGGAAGAGGCATATGCGAGATCCCATTCATCGTATGAATGTATTTTAAAACCGATGTTCATAAATAGATTAGGATTAAATACTTTTTACATGATTAGAAAGATCAGATCTTCACCTTGTGCGGGTAGATGATCACCGCAAACTGATGATCGTGGTATTTTATGAAGGTTCGCTTGAAGCCGCACACGCGTCCGGCCTCTACAGGTATCCACACAAGGCAGAGGACCGATCGAAGCCTTTGAATCTTTCCAGGGTGCTAGCTCCCCTGTAGAGAAGACTTTGGATGGATGAATCTCTTTCTTCTTGCAGCAAACAACTCCTTGATTGCTCTCCCTTGAACAAGAAGGATTGGAGAAAGAAGAATAAAAAGGGAGCAACAAGTTGCAGCCTTTTTATTTTGGTGGAAGAAGGAAGGCAGAAAGGAGAGCCAACGCCTCCTCCTTTTTTTCATTTGTTGGCGGCTGCCAAGAGGGATTAGAGAGGGTCTTTCACGGCTGAAAAGGGGTTGAAAATCTCTTATTTGGCGTGGGCCCCTTTCCCTCTTTTAAATAGCTGTGTGGAGCTCCTAAAAAATTGGAGCTCCATGTTTATCTTTTAAGAAAAAGCCTCCCTCTTTTCCTCACGTAAAGAGCCGAGGGAAGAGAAATTCTTCCATGTATGGCTGCCCCTTTATCCCCTTTTTAAATAGCGTATGGAGCTCCTAAAAAATAGGAGCTCCATCCTTATCTCAAGAGAGGCGTACGCCCCTCTTGGTGCCGCACCAAAGAAACATGAGAGGAGGGGGCGTACCCCCTCCTCTTGTGTGCATCTAATCCTCATCCAATGAGGATTAGGTGGTCCTTCAAATTAGAGATCTAATCTAATTAGATCTCTACCAAATTATGAACCAATTTGGATTTATAAGACCCAATTGAATCATGACTTAATTGAACTCTTCAATCCTAATCCAATTAGGAGTCATCTTAATTTATTAGATTAAAATTAATTAGGACTTAAGAAATTCTAATTTAATTAGGACTTATTTAATTTTAGTCCTAATCCAATTAAGACTTTAGAAATCCTACTCCAAGTAGGACTCTAATTTAATTTGAAATCCTAATTCAATTAGGACTCTAGAAATCCTACTTCAAGTAGGACTCATATTTAATATGATCAAGTCCAATTAAATTAAATCTAATTAATTCAATTAAATTGCAATCCAATTGCAATTACTCCTTCCTCACTAACTTTTAGTGGGTTACACCAATTATCAATCAAATTAATAATTATTAATTATTTGTGATTCCAAATCACAATTCAACCATTGGATCGGTCAATACCTCTAATGTGTGTGACCCCATAGGTTCTATTATGTCTGATAGTGAGATATATTGCGATCTTTATCATAATATCATTGAAAACTTCTTTCAATGGGTTAGAACAATTCCAACTCAACTCACCAGGGATCATCGATCATCAAGATAGTCCCTGTGACTCTCACCATCCACCAGTGACACCTAGCAGCATATAGTGGCAACCCAGCAGAATGGAATGATGAACATCTAGGTGCAGTTATCGTATGATACAGTTCTTCTATCATGGATCCATACAGAACGGACACTACAAGAAAAAGAAGCTTTGGCGATGCTTTTTAGGGTCTTTACCGACGCATATAAGCGTTGGCACATTTCTTCCTGGTGCTTTTCAAAGCGTCGCCAAAGTGTCGGCTATGTAAGAGTGGAAAAAATATTTGCCGACGCTTTCCAAAAGCGTCGCTAAAAGAGTTTTTAGCGACGCTTTTAAGCATCGTTAAAAGCCCCACATTACAAACGTCACGCAGTTAGCGGCGCTTTAAAGCGTCAGCGTTTAACTATACCATAAATGTCAACCACTCCACCCGGCTTCCTGCGCGCCATGCGCCAACCTTACCTCAGTCCTCACCTACTCCGTCACCCCTAACGGCCCTCCGTCAACCCCACCCCCAAGTCTCTCTGCCTTTGGTCTCGTGTGGAGAGTAATGGATCTAGTCCTCCTGGAGAAGGCCCTGCTGGGGCTTTTCGCCGCAGTGACACTCGCCATCGCCGCGTCCAAGCTCCCGGGGAAGCGCTTCGGCGACGACCTCAATCATCGAAATCGGACAGCCCTCGCCAAGCGCTTCGGTGACATCTTCGTCCTCCGCATGGGCCAGTGGAACCTTGTCGTGGTCTCGTCACTCGAGATGGCCCGCGATGTCCTGCACACCCAGGGCGTCGAGTTCGGCTCCCGCACCTGCAATGTTGTCTTCGACATCTTCACCGGCAAAGGCCAGGACATGGTCTTCACCATCTACGGCGAGCACTGGCGCAAGGTGTGCCGCATCATGACCGTCCCTTTCTTCACCAACAAGGTCGTGCAGCAGAACCGCCACGGCTGGGAGGAGGAGGCCCGCCGGGTGGTGGAGGACGTCAAGGCCATCCCCAACGCCGCCACCGAGCTGGGTGGACATTTTTGGCGAAGGCGGTGGTGGGGATGATGGCGAAGACGCGGCGCATCAGGCCATGGGCTCGGCACTTGGACGCCAAGCCCAGCACCTTCTCCAGGACCAGTTCAGTGTCCAGCATGATGCAGTGGGCGGGACGCTCGTAGAGATTCGCCCGCGCGGCCTGCCGGAGGAGGACAGCTAGCCTCTCGGTCTTGGCCTTGAGTTCTAGGCACTCCTACCGGGACGTGGGCGCATCGCCGGCCAGCTTGATCACCTGGTCCGCCAGCTGGATCAGCTTCGCCAGGATCTGCCTCACCCCATCCCCCATCATCGCATCTCCACCTCCGCCCTCCTAATTCCCCACCACCACTTGTTGATCCGCCGATGTGGGGCTAAATCGAGGACCTAATTAGTTCTACCCTTCTCTTGATCTCTGGATCCTTTTGGGGAGGTCAGGATGGGATCTTTTCTCCTGCTCTTGTTCTATTATCCCGAGAGGAGAGGGAGGAAGGGAGGAAGGGCAACGGGTCAAACGCGTCTTTTATCATTCAACTGATTTTATTTAACTAAGATCGAGAAAGAGTAATGAAGAGAGGAGGGGAGGGGGGTGCGGCCTCTGACGACGCATTTCAAAAATGGCCTCCGACGACGCTTTCAGAAGCATCGGCCTTTTTTTATTTTTCGACGATGCTATTTAGCATCATCATAGACCACGAAGCGTCGTCTATTGCCGACGCTTTTTTAAACCGTCGACAAATTGTGGTGCTAGACCAAAAATTGCCAGCGCTTGTGACAAGCGTCAGCAAAAAAGCATCGGTAAAGCCCACTTTTCTAGTAGTGGGAGGTCATGGATAACTCGTCAAACCCCGTCGTCTGTCATATGTCTAGATTTATTCGACTTAAGTTCGAGAGTGGAAAACTCTCTCCACTGTTCATACTGCCCCAGCCAAGGTCTTACGAACTCAGTCTTATAAATCACATAGGATCACTCTTTATCTACCAAGATCGATAAATTCCATGTAGGTGCATACCCTACTCCTACAGTGAACCTACTGCAGCCAATCTATACTACAAGGAACCATATGGCTAGAGACCATTTATACATGCAGTCAAATTGCAATAACCTCACTGTGAATAGCCGAAGCACCGCAGGTCAAAGGACTAGTCACACTACTGCAACATCAAGCAAGTTACTAACGAGTGGATAGACATCCAAGTGACTTCTAGTCTTGGTCACGCTCAGTACCCTTGTTCTCTCACAAGCACCCGCACTATCACTTCAGTATCCCTACATTGTGCATCGAGTCTCGTCCATCCATAAGAAAAGCGATCTGTATGCTAATCTCATCGGATCGATCACCATCCTTGTGATGATCCATTGATCCGGAGCATTTAGAAATTAATCACCAATGATACATGGCTCAAATTCTCAACTCTTGAGAATATGTATCATCATCTTATTAATTCCTTGGACGATTCATAGACACATAAACAATATAAATAAAAAGAATGCCCATTTATTAATCAATAATAATAAAGTCAAGTACAAAATTATATTCCAGAATTAATAATGTGTCAGCCAGATTGGCTTCTAGGGCATACTTCTAACATCCCGCGCACGCTGGCCCTAGCCCTAGTCCAGCTGATGGAGGACAACTGCAGGGAGAATAGAGAAAGAAGAGAAAGAAGAAAAGAGAAGGAGAAGGGAGAAAAAGAGAAGAGGGGGAAGGAGGAGAAAGAGAGGCCAATTTTATTCAATTCTTCAATACCTTAATTCACGAGAGGGATGGTCTTTATATAGGCCTTACATCAAATCAATCAATTAACTACATACCAAATTTGGACCCTTACATCAACTCAATCAATTGACTAAGTCAATTGATTGATTACATACAAAAATCGATCCAATCACTCGACCTAATTACATAACTTAACATGAAGAAGGATCGGGGTTAGAACTAGTCTGAAGCTTGTCAAAAGGCTTTTGATGGTTTGAAGATGGCGATGGTGATTGAGCCGGTGCTGAAATCTACCAGCTAGGCCGAAGAGAACCTCGTGGTTCGGGTGAAAAAACCAAGGCCTTCAATTTAGTCAATTGATTGATTGAATACAAAATCGATCCAATCACCCAACCTAATTATATGACTTAACAGCTAACTCAATTGACTTGTTTAATAACAAAACAACTGACCAAATTGACTTGACTAAAAGCAAATGACCAAATTGACACGATCAAATAAAAGCAAAATGCAGAAAATAAAATGAAGCAAACTTGATTGGACTAGTCCAGGGTCCGACTCAGGCTGGTGGCTCAAGATCATCTTCCAACTATAACGATGTCAATCCCTAGTGCGAACGCGAGCGAGTGCCTCTGATGGCGCGATTATCTAAATAAATGGCTCTGATGTCTCCATCACCAGCGACACCGCAGCTCGATTCGTCGTGTGGCGATCTTCTTCAGCTTCTGCCAAGCCTCGGAATCCGGCAGTGACTCGGGCGCACTCGGCCCTTCCTTGGCCGAACTTGGCCCCGAGTGCAAGGAGCCCAACCCCCAAGTCGACTTAGAGGGGGCCTCGATTGTCTTCCTCGCTTTGCCTCTGGCGACACTGCTCCGCTGCTAGCGTTCTCGGAAGGTGGCCATCCACAGGCCGAAGACCGTCCAGGCCCCCTCCACTAGGGCGCCCTCCTTCATCTCTCCCGATGGTGCATCCGAGCCCTCAGCTGCCTTCGGGTCCTCTCCCTTCCTCGGCTCCGACCCCGAGCCATGAACCCAGCAATCACCGGACTAGTGGCCGATGCGGGCACACTAGTAGCAGAGAACCGGCAAGTCTCCATAAATGAAGGTCTGCCAGAACCTTGTCTTCCCTCTTTGGATGAGGTTCCAGGTACCAAGGGTTGAAGGGAGTCGATCTCGACATTCACCCTTACATACTCAATCCATCCTTTCAAAAAGCTACCCATTCCCTGAGCCCATAAGTAGTAATTAGAACCATCTAGAAAAATTGAAATAGGCGAGAAGTATCAAATTTATCGGTAGGCATTGCTATCATGGAAGGTGCTGACATGGTGTCTAGACTGGATGAGATGTGTCTGAGGCTGGAGATCTGTTGACCATATCAAGTCAGATCTAGGGCCTTTTGATGGCTCTTGAAGCGGAGGTGCTAGCAGCTACGTCGATCAGATGAATGATTCTGGTGAAATGACGTGGTGATTCTCGTCGGTGGAGTAGATGTGTGCAATGACAATAGTGATGGCGCGTGCATTGTCGGATGGAAAAGTAGCAGAAGTCTCCGCGGCTGGAGGGGGCACAGACGGTTGGAGAGATGGATCTGAGAGAGGCTTCTTCACAAGCTAGATAAGTATCCTGAGAGAGATCAATCTTAGAGAGATCGATTGTCAGATTTGTCTTTCATCGCGGATGCTGGCTTGGGAGGGATCAGATGAAGGTAAAAGATAATTATTGATAGACGGACGACATGTCTTCAGGAGATGGCTCGATACGATGTTAGAAGAAAGAAACAAAAGAGAGAGAGAGAGAGAGAGGGAAAGAAAATTATTTTTTTATCATATCATATTCGGTATAGTTTAAGGGTTATATATACTAGTGTACTAACTCTATAAAAAAAATAATACAGACTCATACATAATCATGTTAACAAAGAAAAAATATTATAGGCTGATATGGATTGTTACATAATCCTATAGGGTTACTAAATATTTTGCCCATAATAATATCTACTTAAAAGCCTTGGTTCTTATCTAAGAACCAAAGCCACACCTATCTTAATCTCATACTCTAGCAAGAGCATGGTAACAAAAAAAAAAAAAGAAGCTAATAGAGGATCATACTAATTAAAAAAAATATTATGGGCTGATATAGGTTGCTATGTGATCCCTAAAATCACTCTAAAAGAGAAAAATATGCCATCAACATGCTGTAGCACATATGTCATATTAGCATTGCATAGAAAAAATTAAAAAAAAAACAGAACCTATGCCGGTGTAGTGGATGAAGTGCTACATGCTGCTAAACTGAACTAAAATACTCTTAATATAGTGCTAATCTATGTCAATTCGGTGCTATGACAAAAATACATCAGCAAACACATTCATGTGCACTTGGTACCTCAACAGCAAGTGCAAACCTATTTGTAGGAATCAGGCCAATTGGGCCAAACCTGCACCAAAGACGGCAGGCCCAGTCGGGCTTTAATTCAAAATTCAAAAAAAAAAGGAAATCGGAACAGGGAACTGCGATTGATCCCCTGCCCGAGCGGCCCGAACGGCCCCCGTTGAGGCGCATTCCAGGGAGCTGCAGCCAAAGCAAAACCCCTAGGGCCGGTACTAACGGCTGGTGGCCGTTTGGGGTAGTTGAAACTAGCGAATGGCCGACCGGTGCCACCGTTCATCCAGACTAATCCTCTCTCTTTGGGGGTTATAAGAACCCCGATTCCACTCCACCCAATCCTTCCCTCGCTGTTCCTCTCCTTCCTCCTCATCCTCCAGTGGCCGGCGTGCTGCCTCGGTCGATTGTCGCCCCCCAAAACCCCCTAGTTGCCAGCGTCCCTTGTTACAAGTGCTTTTTTTCTCTCTTCTCGCTGGGAACCGCCAGAAAACGCCTCCACCAACCGTCAATCGCCATCCGCGTCCCTCGCTAGTGAGTCCCCATCTTCCGTCGAACCTCCCTCAAGCTTTAGGGAAGGCCACCAAGGCAGCTAGCTCTGACCCTCTTCCTTACTTCCTCCTTTTTGGCTGAGCATGACTGTCACTGCTTGCTCGTCGCTGCAGCCATTGCCTCCAGCTACACCTACCGGAACTCGACCATGGAAGCCATCATGAACCACCCTCTCATCTTTCCCCTGATTACTAAGAAAAGAAGGAAGAAGAAGAAAGAAAGGAAAGAGGAGGCAGAAGAGGAGAGAGAGAAAAACTCATCCCTCTCTTCCTCTCTCTCTCTGTCTCTCTATCTCGTTTCTTCTCTCTTTCTCTCTAATCTCCCTATTTCTCTCTCTAAAAGATTGGAATCAGTAAAAGAGGTCACATACTTGTTTCAATCTTTCTCTCTCTACTAGATTTGTAGATCCTAGACCAATTTATCCAGTCGGATTTGAAGCCTGTTCAAGTCAATTTCGGGTTGCTTAGAGTTTTTTAATATATACTTAGATTTTTAAATAGTGAATAAGAAGTAATTTATTTTTTTAAATAGTTTTGACAGTGCAACAGATTTGCCCAACTGAACCTAGTGATTTTTGGGCGAACAGAGGTAAGTGACCTCGGCACTTAATTTCAAATTATTGATCAATTTTTAGTATGAAATTATGAATTATATTTGACATAATTGACCCTGCATTTTCTTTAAAAAAAAATAGGATCAAGCATATGATTGGAAATGATCCATGTTCTTGGCCAAATAGAATTCTTATTGAATACTTCCTTATAAATGATTTACATATGAATTATGATTATGAAAAATTGCATGTTACTATGAAAATGGTATATATGGCATGATTATGCATTTTAACTTTTGCAATGCCATTTAGCATTTCCAACCTATTTATAAAGGTATGATTTATGAAAAATATAAAATATTTTATGAGCTCTCTGATAGCTATAACGGCCTCTAGAAATGGAGGCCAATCGATACCTGTTGGGGGGAAAAATATAAGTCGTCACGCTTGCATGAACATCCGAGCAGACCTCCTCCGACCTGGAGGCGCCCGAGTGGCCTCTCCGACCTGGAAGCGTCCGAGCAGGCCTCTTCCGACCTGGAGGCGACCGAGCAGATCCTTCGACCAGGAGACCCGGAGGCGCCCGAGTGGCCTCCCCGACCCAGAAGCACCCGAGTGGCCTCTCCGATCTGGAAGCATCCGAGCGGATCCTCCGACCTGGAGGTGCCCGAATGGCCCCTCCGACTTGGAAGCGTCCGAGCAGCTCTACCGACCCAAAGACGCCCTACTCGCGCGCTGTGGTCACATCTCCCCGCAGCGCGACCGAAAAACTATGCCTTGCCTTCGTCGACAATCAATGCGTATGGCTCCTACAGGCATTCAGTTTACTCAACAATCAAAGTGTATGGCTCCTACAGGCATTCAGTTTACTCAACAATCAAAGCGTATGGCCCCTACAGGCACTCAGCTCACTCAACAATTAAGGCGTATGACTTCTGCTGTCTACGGACATCAAGCCTCTTACGGCAAATCCGCGTGGCTACGAATGATGGCATGACTCCATGATGATTTGGGAGCTTCGACCTAATCTCCTACAGCAACAACATTGATTCACACGATCGAGCATTAATTTCTACTACATGCTCAATCGTACGACAGACCGTTTGCCCCGTCACATCATAGGTAACTCAGCCCCCTCTATAAAAGGAGAATTTCTCCATTTTAGAGGGGACCGGGAGATTGAAACTCTGGATATTCACTACTCCTCCCATTCATACACTTGCCCCCTCTGACTTAAACATCGGAGGGCCGATGCCGGAAACCCCGGCCACCGGCTTTTTGCAGGTCCCCCCGAGGACGTCGTGCGCCGCCAGACCGCCGCTCGCCGATTCTCACCGGACCGCTGCCACCTACTGATCTAGCACCGGAGCTCCACCTTCCTAGCCTAGTGGTCGCCTCCGGATCTAAATTCCAGCAATAGTTAGCGTAGAGGAAGGGACCGAGTCGCGGCCATGAAGCTGAGAAGCAAGGGAGCTTCTAATGCCTCCCGACGTCTTCCACCTAGCCCTGGACACTCTGTCCAGAACTCACCACCTCCGGCCGATTCAACTCCTCAAGTTCGGCCGAAACAGTTTGATGCCCTGGTGTAGCAGGTTCAGACCTTGGCTGCTGTTGTCCAAAGCCTGCAACCTAGGGGCGTCCTGACAGCACTATTTTCTCAGGCCCCGGTCCAGCCGGTGCCCCCTTCAAGTGGACCGGCCCCCCAAGGCCGAGATCTCCACGCCCGAGCATCCCCCTGGAGAGAACCCCCAGTGAGGGGTCCAGGCGACTGGCCGCAACCGTCAGAGGTTGAGTCAGTCCCAGGGCAACCTGCGCCCGAGCAGACCACCATGGCGATCCCCCAGAGCGACGAACTCGACAAGAAAGTCGAGAAGCTGGAGCGCCAGATCGAGGCGCTCCACGACAGGAGGGCGGGACGCGAGGGCGACTTCGAGTTTACCACGAAATCCCCTTTCTTCCAACAAATTGAGGATGAGCCGGTCCCGCCGAGGTTCAAGATGCCCCAGGTGGAGCCCTACAACGGCATGACCGACCCCCTCGATCACCTGGAGAGTTACCGGGCCTTGATGGCACTGCAAGGATCCTCGGAGGCCATGCTCTACAAGGCCTTTCTAGCAACGCTTCGAGGAGCAGCTCGGCTTTGGTTCGCTGGGTTGAAACCTAGCACTGTCTTCTCTTTTGAGCAGCTTGGCAGGCAGTTCGCCACCAACTTTGCTGCCAGCCGACCCTAGAGGCGGACTTCAGACTCCCTCCTCGATATAAAGCAAAGGGAGGGAGAGTCGCTCAGGAAATATCTGGACCGTTTCACTGCCGCAACGTGGGAGGTCCGCGAGCTTGAGCAGTCAATACCATGTCGGCACTCAAGACTGGAGCTCGGTCTTATAGTTTTCTCATCTCTATCGAGAAGAATTTCCCAGCTGACTTCACAAGATGCTAGTCCGGGCGCGGAAGTATGCAAAAGCTGAGGAGGCCGTTGCTTCTAGACGGGACGGGGCCGAGCAGACCTCCAAAAAGCAAAAGAGGAGTCGTGAGGAGCGCGGCCGCCCCAGGAGCCCGTCTCCGCGCCGAGCTAAGAACCCGCCTCGTCTGAAGAGTCCACCCCGGCTGCGGGGACCGCTCCGATCGAGGTTCCCACCTCGTCTGAGATCTCCACCGCGGCCCCGCACACCCAACGGAATGTACGAAAATTACACTTCCCTTAACGCTCCTCGGACTGAGATCCTCATGGAGATCGAGGGTTGGGATTATTTTCGGCCTCCACCCCCGATGCGGGACCCCGGGGGCTGGCGCAATTCCAAAAAGTACTGCCGCTTCCACCGGGATCACGGTCATGATACGGAGGACTGCTTCCAGCTCTGGAACGAGATCGAGGCACTCATCCGTCGAGGAGTGCTCAACCGGTTCGTGCGGAACCGGCGTGAAGAGAAAAGGCCAATGGAGGATGCCGTGCAGCATGGAGAACCGAATGCTAACAAACCCATCGCTGGCACTATCAGCACCATAGATAGGGGGGCCCTAGCCGGAGAACCAGCTGGGAAAAGGCTTCTTCCAAAGCACCCCCGCACCTCTAAAGTCATCTCTTTCTCGAATGAGGACCTAAAGGGAGTTGAAACTCCCCACGATGACATTGTGGTCATCTCTATGGTCGTAAACAAGTTTGATATAAAATGCGTCCTAGTTGATAATGAAAGTTCAGCGAATATTTTGTACTTTGATGCCTATTCTAGAATGGGGATGATAGAAAAGCAGTTACAGAGGATGAACGCCCTACTGGTCGGGTTTACTGGAGACTCGATTCCAGTGGAGGGCGAGGTCGATCTCCTGGTCACGATCGGGCTCGCCCTCCGAGAGAGTACCGTGAGGATGGATTTCCTCGTGGTGCGCTTGTCCTCGGCCTATAACGCCATCCTCGGACGACCAGGGCTCAACGCTCTTCGAGCCGTGGTCTCAACCTGCCATCTACTTATGCGGTTCCCACCAGCCAAGGAGTCGGCAAAGTCCGTGGGGACCAGACGGTAGCAAGGCGATGCTACATGGCATCCCACGAGGTGAAGCAACCGGCCAAGGTGTCAACTTCGACACTAGATGACAAGCCCTCAGCTGAAACTTTAGAGACACAGGTCGGCCTCCAGAAGAAGCGGGTAGAGCCTGGTGAGCTACTCACCCAAATTCCCTTACGAAAAATTTTTTCCGAGCTAACCGTGCAGGTCGGCTCCGGCCTTGATGCTCGCGAGAGAGATCGCCTTGTCAGCTTCCTGCGGGCCAACATGGACATCTTCACCTGATCGTCCACTGATATGCTGGAGATAGATCCGGAGGTCGCGGTCCACCGACTCCAAATGAAGCCGACCTGCAATCCCATGCGGCAAAAGAAGCGGAGTGCCGCCCCGAAATGACAACGAGCGGCTGCTGAGGAAGTCGACAAACTCCTCAAAACCGGCTTCATCCGAGAGATATCCTACCCGGAGTGGCTCGCCAATGTGGTCCTTGTCAAAAAAGCTAACAAAAAGTGGCGCATGTGCGTGGACTACACCGACCTGAACAAGGCCTGTCCGAAGGATAGCTTCCTACTCCCCAGCATCGACCAGCTCATGGACTCCACCTTGGGACATGAGTTGCTGACATTCATGGACGCCTTCTTGGGGTACAACCAGATCCGGATGGCGCCGAAGGATGAAGAAAAAACGGCCTTCATTACTGACGGGGGCACCTATTGCTACAAAGTGATGCCCTTCGGCTTAAAAAATATTGGAGCAACTTATCAAAGGCTGGTCAGCCGAATCTTTAAAGACCAAATAGGCTGAAACATGGAGGTCTATGTCGATGACATACTGGTGAAGAGCCGAATGGCGATGGATCATGTGGCTGACCTCGATGAAGCATTCTCCATGCTTCGAAGGTACCGGATGAAGCTCAATCCTGCAAAATATACATTTGGAGTCATCTCGGGCAAGTTCCTTAGCTTCGTGATTACCCAACGGAGAATTGAAGCCAATTCCGAGAAGATCCGAGCACTCCAAGAGGTGGTGCCCCCGAGGACAGTAAAAGAGGTACAGCAGCTCACGGGACGGGTTGCGACTCTCGGAAGATTTGTTTCTCGGTCGGCCGAGCGCTGTCTCCCGTTCTTCGCAGCTCTCAAGCGGCCGAAGAACTTCTTGTGGTCGGCAGAATGCTAGCAAGCCTTTGAAGAGCTTAAGCGTCTTCTCGCTTCTCCTCCTTTGCTCACGAAGCCTCAGCAGGGTGAGCTCCTTTATCTGTACTTGGCTGTTTCCCCAGTTGCAGTGAGCTCGATCCTGGTCCGAGAGGAGAACAAGCTTCAAAGACCGGTATACTACACTAGCCGGATCTTGAGGGATGCCGAGACCCGATACTCCAAACTGAAAAAGACCATCTTTGCCCTGATCGTTTCAGCTCGGAGACTCTGGCCCTATTTCCAAGCTCACACGATGGCCATGTTGACCGACCAGTTGATGAAGCAGATCTTGCAACGATCAGATCGTGCTGGTCGAATTACAAAGTGGGCGGTCGAGCTCGGAGAGTTTGATCTTGAATATCGTCCGAGGCCAGCAATTAAAGCTCAGGCGCTCGCCGACTTCATCGTGGAGTGTACTGTGCCCGACGAGCCTGAGCCCACACCTATAGCGGAGGAGCCCTCAAAACAACCGTGGACCTTGCATGCGGACGGCTCCTCGACCTCGGGGGGTAGCGGAGCAGGCCTCATCCTCACCAGCCCAGATGGGGTGGTTGCGGAACAAGCTCTGCACTTCGAATTCTCCGCCTCGAACAATGCAGTGGAGTACGAGGCACTTATTGCCGGACTCAAGCTCGCTAAGGAGCTGAAGGTCGAGAATCTGAAGGTTTTCAGCGCTTTCCAACTGGTTGTAAGCCAAATTTTGGGAGACTTTGAAGCCAGGGAACCATCAATGCAGAAATATCTCCAGAAAGTGCGGTACCTCATCTCGACTTTGAGCTCTTTCCACATCCAACACATTGCCAGGTCGGAGAATCTCATAGCAGATCAATTGTCGAAGTTAGCATCCTCCCGTATGAGCGAGCTCCCCAAAGCAGCAGCGCTGGAGTATCTCCAAATGCCCAGCACGGAGGAACCTGAGCCAGCCCTTTGCATCGAGGTTGAGTCGAGCTGGATGGACGAGCTCATCAGCTATCCACAGGATGAAATCCTCCCCAGTGATGAGCGCGAGGCTCGCCGAGTCAAGCGTCTAGCCGCTCGGTACATATTGTATGAAGGCAAGCTTTACCGACGATCTTTTACCTCTCCTCTCCTTAAATGCCTCCGCCCGACAGAGGTGGATTATGCAATGCGTGAAGTCCATGAAGGAATTTGTGAAAATCATCTGGGAGGCCGAGCACTGGGGCATAAGATTCTACGCCAGGGATATTACTGGCCGACACTCCAGAAGGATACGCTAGACTTCGTCCGGAGATGCGACCGATGCCAGAGGAACGCCAATATTCAACGCCGACCCTCGGCCCCGTTGACCTCGATCAGTTTTCCTTAGCCATTCGCTCAATGGGGAATTGATATCCTGGGACCATTCTCCCTAGCAACCGGGCAAAGGAAATTTTTGATCATCTCTATTGACTATTTTACTAAATGGGTTGAGGCCGAGCCAGTGGCCCGGATCACCGAGCAGAAGATGTGGAATTTCATTTGAAAGTCAATAATTTGTAGATTTGGACTTCCCCGCATCCTCATATCAGACAACAACCGCCAGTTTGACAACGCTCGCTTTAGAGAGTTCTGCTTCGAGCTCGGCATCGACCACCGCTTTACCTCAGTCGCGCATCCTCATACGAATGGAGAAACCGAGGTAACGAATCGTACTATTTTATAGGGACTCAAAGCCAGGCTCAACCAGTCTAAGGGACAATGGGTTGAAGACCTATACAACGTCCTGTGGGCTTATCGGACCACATTTCGTGTACCCATCGGCGAAACTCCCTTAAATTTGACGTATGGAACGGAAGCCGTCATCCTATTGGAGATCGGGCTCCCTTGCCCGAGGGTAGAGCATTATGATGCCAACTCCAGCTCTTCGCAGCTCAGAAATAACCTGGACCTAATCGAGGAGACAAGGGAAGCCGCCCGAGTCCGCATGGCGAGGTACCAACAAAAGACGGTGCAATACTACAACGCCAGAGTCAAAGCCAAATCCTTCAAAGTGGGGGACCTCGTCCTCAGAAGAGTTGAAGCCTCTCGGCCGACCGAGCAAGGGAAGTTGGCTCCGAATTGGAAAGGACCATACCGGGTCGCGCGCGTCCAACGACCCGAGGCGTACAAGCTGGAGTCTCTCGAGGGGACCCCTATTCCACGAAGCTGGAGTTCTGAAAACCTTCGGGTGTATTACCAGTAGGACCCCAAGGGGTTCTCTCTGATCGGAGCATGAGTCTTACCTTTTTACAATAATTTATCTGCAGTCGTTTAACCGTGCTGCGTTTCTCCTGATGACTAAATATCTCGTGATTCTCAGACGACCCGGCCCGGCTCGTATACACGACCCCGCTCGGATACTACAATTAACACCAGGCAACATCGGGCGCCTCAGCCAGAAGTCCGAAGTGCCAATGTCGAGCTCGGTCTCGATCTGCCTCAAATACCTCGACTAAGGTCGAGATGCCCCGAGGTCGACAGTGCGTGCCCAGACCCCTCGGCCTCGGAAAGCGTCGCAGGTCGATAGCGCATGCCCAGACCCCTCGACCTCTCGTACAATACCTCGACTAAGGTCGAGATGCCCCGAGGTCGACAATGCGTGCCCAGACTCCTCAGCTTCGGAAAGCGTCGCAGGTCAATAGCGCGTGCCCAGACCCCTCGACCTCGTGTACGATACCTCGACTAAGGTCGAGATGCCCCAAGGTCGACGTGCGTGCCCAGACCCCTCGGCATCGGAAAGCGTCGCAGGTCGATAGCGCGTGCCCAGATCCCTCGACCTCGCGTACGAGATGCCTCGAGGTCGACAGGCGTGCCCAGACTCCTCGGCCTCGGAAAGCATCGCAGGTCGATAGCGTGTGCCCAGACCTCTCAACCTCGCGTACGATACCTCGACTAAGGTCGAGATGCCCCGAGGTCGACAGTGCGTGCCCAGACCCCTCGGCCTCGGAAAGCGTCGCAGGTCGATAGCGCGTGCCCAGACCCCTCGACCTCACGTACGATACCTCGACTAAGGTCGAGATGCCCCGAGGTCGACAGTGCGTGCCCAGACCCCTCGACCTCGGAAAGCGTCGCAGGTCGATAGCGCGTGCCCAAACCCCTCGACCTCGCGTACGACCCCCCGACAATTCGGGATGTCCTGAGTGTCGACAGTGCGTGCCCAGACCCCTCGATACTTCGAAAAGATGGGATAGTACCTTCGCGGCCCTCCGTGGTGCTCGACACCAACAACGGGGTAGTACCTTCGCGGCCCCCCGTAGCGCCTCCACGACTAAGGTCGAGATGGCCCGATGAGTCGATAGTGAGCCCGAGCTCCCTCGACCTTGGGATGACGGGGTAGTACCTTCGTGGTCCCCTGAAACATTCGTGATTGGCAATAGTGCCCCCAAAATATTCGTGGACGACAACAAAGCAACACCCACATAGATCTCCAATGGCAACTATTTCTTCTAATGTGCCGGCGTCCCCAGAAAGCGGACCCCGAGCAAAAAAACGTCCTCAAAAGTTAGCCGAGGAGCAAAGCTGCCGACCTCGGCGTGGGACGCTCGACTCCGACAGCACAACAGGTACATTTTAATCAGTACTTACATTCATTTCTGCATCGATTGAATGCTTAAATAAAGTCCCGACCAGCGTCGGGGTGCTTTGTCGGGTCGATCACGGGCTGTCCTCGTTGACCCCGTGCGCACTGCTCGTCGGTGAACCCTAGTTCGATTTATACCAGCAGCTCGGCGAAATTTGATCCCGAGCTTGGGGACTTGTATCGGGCCTGTACCTAGACCTGTTTAAGTCGAGGAGGGTCCGACAATCCGCTTCAACAACTAGAAGTCCGAGCTCACGAAGCCGAAAATTGAGTTGGGTTAGCGACCTCAGGTTCTAGGGCTTGGCGGGATTCAGTGCCGAGCTCGAAGGCTTGATGAGTCCGAGGACAAGCGAGTATCTTCGGACCTAAATACAGCGATATCGCTGGTCGAGGGTCCGAGCAGCAGGAACTCAGGACCCGAATCCAAGGACTTGGCAATTATGCCAAACCTAAGTCTAACGAACGTGGTTGAAACCGCAGAGCCCGAGTCCATGAACTCGAGTGAACCCAAAGAAACCTAGATTTACTGAGAAGCGAGACTTAAGTCAATTACACAAATTTAGAAAAGAAAGTTCATTTAGAAGAAAAGCCCGAAGGCTGAGTACAAAATCAAGGCTCGGCCGTATAACAGACATAGAAGCCATCCTCCTTTACAAAAATAACAAAACAAAAAAGAAAACCCTAGGGGGCGAGCGCGGCGCCAGCAGCCGGGATCCCTTCGGCCCCACTGTCCTCGGTAGCTTCAGGGGCAGCTTCAAGAACTCCCGTCGGGCCCTCAGCAGCAACTGGTTCCTCCGTGGCGAAGGTCTCGGCCCGGCTGTCCTCAGCAACCTCGGGAGCAGCCTCGGGTGCTCCCTTCGGACCTTCCTCGGCAGCGGCCTCAGCCTCTTGAGCGGCTTCAACCGCCCGAGTTTTCGCCTCAACCGAGTCATCTGCCTCGAACTCCTCGACCCCTGCTCCCGGTTGAAGCAGGTCGAGGTCGAAATCGGGGCAGAGCCGCCTCAGTTGATTACGAAAGTCATTGAAGCCCTGAATGAACCTGTTTATGGCTTCCTCTTTGAGCAGGTTGCGGAACTCTTCTGATTCACGGAAGAGTTGAACGGCGCTCTGGGCCTGCTCCCGGGCCTCCTTCTCCCGAGCTTCAAGTTGCTCGGCCTTCAGCTCCACACTCTTTATTTCCTACTCGTGGACGACAGCAGGGACTGCGCCTCGGCCAAGCGAGCCTTGGCGGCCCGCACCTCTGATATGGTCAGAGCGTGAGCGGCCCTTTCTTCCTCGAGCTCCGCGGTTAGAATTTGCACCTCATCCTCGGTGGCCCCCACCGTAAGCAAAAGCTCCTTCTGTCGGAGCTCGGCCTCTGCCAGCTTTTTCTCGGCCTCTTCTTATGCCCGTAAACACCGACGAGCTCGTTCTTTATAGTCCGCACCGATCGAGATCAGTGTATCGATCTCGTGAAGGTGTTGTAAGCAAAGCAGAGAAATTAGGCCGAGGATAAAATTACGGCATAAAAGCTAAAAGCGCAAAGAATAAATAATAGTAAATAATAAAGACTTACCCGAACAGCAGAGAGGCGAGTTGACTCCAAAAAATTGTTCAGGCTCATGGCCTGAATTTTTGCCCTGTCGGCTGGGAGAAGTGCGACACGGAAGATCTGCCGCGCCGTCTCAACGTTCTCGAGAGCTGAGTCGCCCTCGAACACTGCCCATTCTGGAATATAGGGCCGCCTTTCTTGTTGGCCCTCGTCCTCCGGTGGACTGGGGAGGCTGGGCCTTGTCGCCTTCGGCGAAGGCGGCCTCGTGGCCCCTCGGTTGCTGCCCGGCTCGGACGCCAGGCGCTCGGGTTGGACGGGCGGCCGACCAGGGATCTACGAGACTGGCGCCGGGCATGCGAGCACCATAGCTCCTGCTGAGCCCATGCTCCTGGGCTCGGAGCTCGAGCCCCCCCTTCGAGCAGCTTCGAAGGGCTCAGCTTGGGGAGCGCTCTTCTCGGCGGCCCCACCAGCTGAGACCTTGGCCTTCCTCTTCGGCTCGGGCAGGACTCCTCCAACCTCGGCCGCCCTCTTTCAGAACAGAGCGTACAAAGCTCCACTTTTGGTCACCATTTTCGCAACGTCTGCAAGGACGAGCAAAAGAAGTTTGTAAAATATTGTGAGGAAAAAGAAGAGAGGAAATTTTTTAAGTTACTATTACCCTTACCCTGAGGGCGCGCCGAGCTCAGACCGACATTGACTAGAGCATCCTCGCTCACGAGGCCGCTCAGAAGAATATCATCCCCGAGGCCGCGAACGGCGTTAAGGATCCCCTGCTCGCGCGTGGAAAGCCTGAGGAGTATGTTGGCAGTCTTGAGCCAGCTCTGCCTCCACCTAGGGTCGAACCCCCATGACCGCTCGAACCCAAAAAGAAAAAAAAAATTCAGTCATGAATGGACGTCGGAGCACCCCGGAAGAGTGGCCGACCCCCCCGAAGGGCGATATAGAGCCACTCTCTGTCTTCTGGGTTGGACATCAACATGAAAAGCCGCCGGAAGACATTCACGGAAGACGGGATCCCGTATGCCATGCATAGGGACAAAAACCTGATAATCGTCCTCCATGCGTTCGGAGCAAGTTGCGCCGGGACGAGTTGGTACTCCCCGAGCAACTCATTCACGAACCCATAGAAAGAAAATCGCAGGCCGGCCTAGAGTGCCTCCAAATACACTCCGATCCGACCTACAGGGGGGTTCGTTACCCGATCCCCCAACCCAGCGGGTTCCAAACGGAACCCTCGCTGAGGAAAAAACCACTCCTCGGCCATTTCGACCTCCTCCTCACTCATTGTGGATCCGATTTTGTCCGGACCAAGACCCATTAGAAAAAAGAAAGAAGAGGAGAGGGGAGGAAGAGAGGGTTCCGAGCAGACGAAAAGGAGGACACCTTTGGTGGTTCGCCGGAGGTAATGGAAGATCGGCCGCTTCGGACTGGGAAGAAGATGGAGAAAGGCTATGGAAAAGAAATCAGAGACAGCCAAGTAGGGATTTATATAAATCCCTCTGACGGCCCAGATCTGCGAGGCAGAGCACTGCTCCCCGTCCAGATCACGACACATGTCGACCTCAAAAATTAAAGCGCTGCATTCAATTCGAACTGACGCTTCAAATATGGAAGCGCCTCATCGGATCGTATGGCCCCATCATGAGCCCATGACGCGAGGACGCTTCGAAAAATGAAAAGATACCCCCTGATGAAACATTTCCGAAAAAGGAGACGTCGCCCATTAAAAGTGCCTTGAAGCGCGCGATAATTCAAAATTCTCCTAATCCACATTAACACGACTGGAGCTACTTTCCGCGCTCGAGCCTGCGAGCAGCTCGAGCTCGGAAGTCGGGGGGTAGTGTTGGGGGGCCTCTTACGGCATATGACTTCTGCTGTCTACGGACATCAAGCCTCTTACGGCAAATCCGCGTGGCTACGAATGATGGCATGACTCCACGATGATTTGGGAGCTTCGACTTAATCTCCTGCAGCAACAACATTGATTCACACGATCGAGCATTAATTTCTACTACATGCTCAATCGTACGACAGACCGTTTGCCCCATCACATCATAGGTAACCCAGCCCCCTCTATAAAAGAAAAACTTCTCCATTTTAGAGGGGGCCGGGAGATTGAAACTCTGGATATTCACTACTCCTCCCATTCATACACTTGCCCCCTCTGACTTAAGCATCGGAGGGCCGGCGCCGGAAACCCCGGCCACTGGCTTCTTGCAGGTCCCCCGGAGGACGTCGTGTGCCGCCAGACCGCCACTCGCCGATTCTCACCGGACCGCCGCCACCTATTGATCCAGCACCGGAGCTCCACCTTCCTAGCCCAGTGGTCGCCCCCGGGTCCAAATTCCAGCAACAATATCCTATAGCTAGCATCCAACAAAAACGGCCCTTTGCCAATGGGTTAAAGTTGATAATGAATATGAACTATGATATCTTATCGATTACGAAGACAACTCTACCACGGGTTATACTAACCGTAGCGCAAAAATCTGTGACCACTGTGTTGATTAAAAGTATGGATAAATGGCAAATATTTGACGATTATGGATATTTTAAATTGCACCTTCAGCTTTACGAACTTGCATGATTTGTGCATATATGATTGGTTTGTTATGATAATTTGTTATTATGTTTATGAAATATTTTATTTTACTATACAATTTTACTTTCCAAATAATGTATTGATTCATGTAAAAATTTATGCTTGATCTGGTAAGGTGGTGCATGGTTACTTACTGAGTCGCAAAACTCATTTGTCTCTTTATATTTTTTTTAGATAATTAAGGTTGCTAGGAATAGGAAGGAATAAATGAATGAAGGATGAAAGAATAAAGCTCGAAGCATAGTTGCAAGCTATCAATAAATGTAGTTATGACTAGAAAGTTTGGATTATATAGTCTTGAACATTCAAATATTGGGTTTATATGCTCTGTACCTACTTCTCTTTATCTATCAAATGAAATTGGACTAAATTTATTATTTTATAAATTTTTATGAAGAACTTTTTATTGTGGGCTTCGTGTTATTGTGGGCAATACCTTATAATAGCAAGGCCATGTCATAATCCGGATCTGGGATGTAATATTTTATTTCAATATTATTCAATAAATTATATGAGGACTCATGCGGGCGTGTGTTTAGTCCCACATCGGTTATTCACTGGGTAGATCTTGGGTACTTATACAGGATCAAGAAATTTAAATAATACTTTCTGGCTAGCCATTTTGGGTGAGGTCTTGGGTTGTTATAAATGGTATTAGAGCGGACCTGACCTATAACCTATATGGACTAGAGGATATGGCAGTATGAATCCATTGGAGCTGACTACGAGCCTATTGTGGTGCTTATGATTAGATTTGAATGGATTTGAACCTTTAGCCTGACGAGGATGTTAGGGCTTAAACGGGGTGAGTTTGTGAGAGCTCATGCAAGCATGTATTTGGTCTTATATCAGTTATTCGTTGGGTAGATTTTGGATATTTATACCAGATCAAGAAATCCAAATAATACCTTACGGCTAGTTATTTTGAGTGAGGTCTTGGATTGTTACACTATTTATTCGTGATTTGAGAGACATATAACAAATCTTAAAAATCTTTGCTACCATGGCTCTAAAAAGTAATTGCTACTTTAAGTAATTTAACTACTAGAAAAAGATCTAAAAATTTTACAAATAATTTTCCGAAAAAAGGATTTCACCATATATGTTCAGTCTATTTCATTTTTCTAGTCTGATTCTATCTCTATTAAATGTCTCACTAGTCAATTCGCAACACAGTTTCCTCTGTGATAGGTATACGGCATTTGAAGGGTAAAACCTGCAGAAGAGAAGCTCTGAATATCTAATGGGCAAGGGCCATAACAAAATTAATTGTGTAAGGCATGAAAGCTTTAACCATGTTAGTCCTTGAGCCTTCGAAATTCCTTATCTTCTTATTATTTTGTTAAATTGAATGGACTCAACTGCAATTGGCTTCATAACAAAAAGTCCTTGCAGATGAAATACTAGCACTACAGGAAAAGTTGGTTTTACCGACGCTTTTAAAAAGCGTCGGCAATTTTAGGTCGAGTGTCAAAATTTGCCGACGCTTGTAAAAAGCGTCGGCAAAAGACGACGCTAATAAGCGTCGGTGTAGTCCCCAGCTTAAGACGATACTAAAAAGCGTCATCGGATGTCGGTGTAGTCCCCAGCCTAAGACGACGCTAAAAAGCGTCGTCGGATCGCTAAATCCCAACGAGCCCGTGACCACCCCCCATCGGAAGCCACCCTCACACACCTGTCTCTCTCTCTCTATGTGGGTTTCAGTTTTCCCGGCAACCGCCCTCCTATCTCTCATCCCTCCTCCCTCAACCCATTCCAGAGATCAAAGAGAAAATGGAATGCAGTGCTTCATAGAGAAGACCTTAAGGTGGTGAGATCTATTTAACCAGTAACCCACATCTCTCTCGCCCATTCCTCGTCTTCTCTCTCTCTCTCCAGAAACATCGGTCACCAGAGAGGAAGGTAGGCGATGGCCAAGACACCATTAAAGGCACCAACAAGGTCGTCAAAGGTACCTTCTCATCATCATCGCCCCTCCTCCCTAACCCCCTCTAGATTCAAGAAGCAGAATGGCTCCGGCGATGATGTCTTCGCCTGCCTCTTCGCCGCCTCCTTGGATCCTGACTCCGCCCCCCTCTCCCCCAAACCGCGGATCCTCAATTCCTGCCTCGTCGCCAGCGGGACCCTCTACGGCCTCTTCCTCCTGCGATCCTCCCTGACCCTCGCCGAGATCGCCGGCCTCGCCGGCTACGACTACGTAGTCGTCGACATGGAGCACAGCTCTGGCGGCATCGCCGAGGCCCTCCCCTGCCTCCACGCCCTTGCCGCCGCCTGCACCTCGGCCATCCTCCGCCTTCCGCAGCTCTCCGCCGCCTGCACCAAGAAGGCTCTCGATCTCGGCCCCCAGGGCCTCATGTTCCCCATGATCGAGTCCCCCGGCGCCGCCGAGCTCGCCATCTCATTCTGCCGTTTCCCGCCGCGCGGCGTCCGCGGGTCCGCCCACACAGTGGTGCGCAGCCAGGGGAACAGCTGCGGGTTTGGTATGAGGGGCTAGAAATCGAGGTCTGGGCCCGGCGTCCGTAAGGGCTTCAAGGGTGGACAGATGCCCCTCTACTGTCGAATCCCCAAGCTCCGCGGAATTGCTGGAGGTATCATTTTCTTCTGTACCATTTTTTTCCAGTGTTAATTGATTCTTTAATATGCCGGTTTCTTTTCGCCCCTTCCCCTAACTGAGAACTCAAATTGTTTGAAAAGCAAATGGTGGAAAAAGGTTAGTTCAATTTATACTCGATATCCTTCTCCACATTTCGATTATATCTACAGATCTGAGCAGGTCTAGAAACTAGACATATTTGAGGAACAGAAATTATCATAGTTAGGGCAGGCTCCAAATTGGTATGAAATCTGTGGCTTGTTTTTGGAAGGAATGGGGACAGGACGTGAAGTGCGAGTTTATTGACTCAAATTTATCTCCTCAAGAATGTCCTTACGATCAATTTAAGATGCCAAGGTATTCATAAGGACTTTGTAGTTTGGGCTTCCAATATGTATGAAGGATAATTATTTGTGTATGTGTGTGGTGATAATATTGTGAATGGAGCAATTATAGCTGCCCCTGATGAGGGGTCTTAGTAGAAAGAATATTAGCTAGAGTACATCTAAATGGTAGATGAACATGTTAGGCTTCGCCAAAGGTTGCTACTGACGGTAAACCTGGATAATAGGAATGAAAGGATGCACGCTGGAGATGAAGGGAAGGCTAGGAACAAGAGTTAAAATTGGTCAGCAGAAGGGGAATGGGAAATAAGAAGGAAAGGAGGGAAACCTCTTGCAAAGAATCCTTGGTAGAAGAAAAAGTAGAAACTTTCAAATATGAGATTCCTAATATGAAGGGGTTTCACAGGACTAGGAAAAGCCTATCTGAGGAAGTGCCTGAAAAAATGACTTGGCATAAGATTTGTGAATGTTGCATACTAAGGTCATATTTATCCCTTATGCTCAGCAGTCTAACCCATGAATAGACATGCCCTAGAATGTGCAGTGACTTTTCATGCAAATTTAGAGACATGAACAAAGGATTAAGAGATTTTGGAAGTGCAAAGTTCTGAGGGTGAGGAGGCCCCATAATGGGCACATATGTTGTGGGAAGCAAAGAAGAGTAAGAGGAACAAGAGAGGAAGACATGTAGGAAAAGATAACGCAAAGAAACGATGAAGACATGGACAAATGTCCAGTAAAGTGGCAAAATGAGATCGTTGGAAGATGTAGATGTAAAGTGATCATAACATAAAATGAAGTTGAAGAGTGCCCGCCTGGTTGAACTGATGGACCTCTGCATATACGGCCACTGAAGGAGATCAAGCTCTCAAAGAAACTGAGAGTTCTCTAGAAGAGAAATAAGTAAATAAATTAATTTACATATATGGTTTTGGTTTTTGACATTTTGTTTGCTTTTCAGGCTGATTGTCCTGATGCATTAGCTCTGCAACTCCTTCTAAAGCTTAAAAGATATTTAAACATTGTGTATGGTTTAAATGATGCCTAGTGCCACGTCTGTTCTTTCTTAACTTAGTAGTCATTTCTTGCCTGTTCATAATATGATATTGTAGTGCAGGAGTTCAAGAGGTTGTTTAGGGAAGATGCTATGGATTATGCTACGTGCACAGCTAATGTCAAGAGAAAACGACCTACTCCAAGAAGTTTGAGAGGTGGAAAAGCTCCATGGGATAAAGGTGAAGATGATGAGGATGGAGAAGATGATGACGATGACTGTATGGGAGGGCCACGAAGGCTCCGACTTTAGAAACCAAAAAGAGCAATGGCAGCAGGGTTACCAGACAACAATAATTGTAATTGTAACTTGTGCAACATTACTGTACATTATATGATTATAGTGAGAGAGAAGGATTGGTGTGGGAATTGTTCAATTAGTGACAAAGTGTTTGATTATATGACAACTTAAATATTTCGAATGATTTGAATATTTGTGTCAATGTAAATGTAATACAGGTTCATATTATTATAATGTGTTTTTATAATTTACATTTGTATTTTTATTTAAAAAAAAATAGCAATTCCGACGCTTTAAAGCGTTGGTAAATAAAAGTTGTGGGACGTCTACGCCGACGCTTTAAAGCATCGGTAAACTCGCCTACGCTGACGCTTTAAAGCATCGGCGAAAACCCAGAACTGGGCATGCTTTGGGCTTTTCTGACACTTTAAAGCGTCGGCGAATGTCGTTTCTGCCGACGCTTTTATTAACGTCGGGAAAGTCCTGTTTCTGCCGACGCTTTCTCTTAGCGTCGGCAAAAATCGGACCCACGCCCACCTGTCCGACGTCTGACCCACGCTCTGGGGTGCGTGGGCTGGAAATTCGTCGACGCTTAAAAGTATCGGTAGAGATAAAAAAAATTGCTGGAAGATATCCTTTCTTCTGTAGTGTAGAATGAATCAGGGATACGAAATAAATGAATCTAAATAAAAGGCTTACCAAACACATAATTTCTCCCAACAAAATTTAACCTTTTCCGACGATTGTTTTGGTCGCCTTGGACTTAGTTCCAACAGGAAATGGTCAGATGACGTCTAAATCATATTCCCGATGCCAATTCATGTGAGGACAAGATTAGAATCACCCTCACTTGACCTAATTGTAGCACTCAACCTACGGCTTGATTTATAAGGACAGCCTGATTAGTAGGACGGTAAAAGCGATGACTATTCAACACTTCGGATGGGTGCATGTGGACATGCATGATCCACGTCTCCGCTTCTTGTCAGGGCTGACAAGTTTGAAAAAATTTGATTGTGTCTAAAGTCATAAGAGCTGTAGGATTTGAGTGTTTTTTTTTTTTTTTTTTTTTTGTTGTTGTTGGTTGTTGATAGGCACCAATAGGCTTTGTAGCATTTTTGTTACGGTATGCAAGTCAGTACAAAATTCAATTCAATTTTAAACTGAAATTTAAGTTTTGCATATATGGAAATCATAAAGACATCTATTTAAGATGTGCACCCAAAATCAAATTCAAATTTAAATTCATGCCTCCTATTATAATTGTGATTTCACATGTGATGATCTCCTATTAGCAAGGCTCCTATTGTCAGTGATAATTGCACAACCAACTAACCTATAACTTTACTACATGATTTGATCCTACCATCCCAACTTGACCTCCTAATTCATTTTGACCCAGTTGTAAGTGGTATCCTAACACAAACTAGCCTATCTCAGCTTTTAAATTTATTCTAACCCAACTGGCCTATCTGAACTTGCAACATTGTAACTTGTTATCAATGCAACCCATCCCAATTCAACCATTGAAAATCTTATCAAAACAAAAGAAAACATAGAATTAACCAAAGAGGTTGAATCTTCATCTATTTGTGGACACTTTGTGAGGCCCAGCTTCACTGGGCCGGCCCATTGGCCTGGCCCGACACCAAGAGAAGGCCCAAAGGCCCTCTTCCCATTCAAAACAGGGCAATCCCCTGTTCAACCACGTGTAGGAGAAGGAAGAGTCCTCCTCCACTGCGGACACTGCCGGAGGCTAGGATAAGCCTAGCCTCCACTCCGATCGAGTCTATCCACCGCGATTCTCGCGGCGGAGCAAGGACCCCGAGCTTATCCTCTCACCCTCAAGCTTATCTCCTTCGGAAAACCTTCCGATAAATCTCCCATCTCTCAGCGATTGACTCACCCCTGAGCTCCACCGATCACCTCTCCTCCTCCTCCTTCCTTTTCTCTGGTGACCGTGGTGCCACCTCGAGCAAGCGCAGCCGCCGAAGTTTCTTCTTCTTTTCTCTAGATCACCGATGACCCCGTTTTCTCCTTCTCCCTATTTTGAGATCCGCGCCACCAGCCGCCTAACCAAGCCGCTGTCGGCTGAGATCCGCTACCTCTGTCGATCGCTGGTAAGTCTCCTTCCCCCTATTCCTCTGTTCTAACCCAGAACCGAGCGGTTTTGTTCCCCTATTTTGAACAAACAAAGAATGATCTCGATGTTCCTTTCTCGCCAGCCGCCACCAGCTGGCCGTCGACCGCTGAGGCTCGATCGCCACTAGACTTTCTTCCTCGGCTTCTTCTCCCTCCTCCTCCCTCTCTTCCTCCTCTCCATTCTTCTTCTTCTTATTATTTCTTCTATTTTCTTCCCATTTGTCCCCTATTTGTAAGTAATAAAAAAAAGGAAAAAACAAGAAGGAAAATATTTTCTCTCTCTACTTGACTATGGATCAAATACATTGATGATCCTGGATGGTCCATACCATCGACGGACAAAACCCAAACCCCCAGCTGGACCTAAGCTAAGATTCTCTCCTCTTTCTCTTTCTCTCTCTAGACCGGCTTAGAGATCCCAGTGTAGGCCCTATTTTTCTTATTGCTCGGATCTAAGTTGACTCAGTTTGGAGATCCTAAACCACTCTAATATTCGGGTGGTAGACCAGCCCATTACTTCAGTCCCAGCTTGATTTGGTCACTTTTGATCTTCACCTAACCTGTTGAATCCTCCTTGCTCGGACTGACTTGGCTAGTCAGGCACTATCACCTGACCGACCTGATTTGGGGGCATGAGGCCAGTCTTTAGTAGTGTTTGATTTTGATTTCGTTTGACTTCTCGAATGATGATGAAATTTATTATATTTTAATTATATTAAAATAGGTGCACTTGACCCATCCAACTGAAATACGATTTTTGAAGTGAAAAGAGGTAAGTAACCTAATGCTTCAAAGTATGTTTTTCAAATTATTTCATAAAATACTTATTAATTTTGATATCTGTTTTGTGCTTAGCTAAATGGGTCAGGCATGTTAATGTTATGATTATTTTAAAATATGTTATATGCTATGTTATGAAATTTAAAAAATGTGACTCAGCGAATCATGAAAAATCTATTTTATAAATATTCATTCTCAGCATGGCTATAATCTATTCTGGCCCCGTCAATGGAAATAATTCATTGGTCCTGTCGACTTGTAATCTGTGAAAAACTAGTTTCGATACTGCACCACCGATAATTAAAATAGTAGTATTTGGGCCACTGTGCCACCGGTGATTAAGAATAGTAGTTTTTGGCACTTTGTGCGACCCATGCCACTGGGATACGTGGCCATTGCCTGATTTTTGATATCTGATTTCTAATTTCTGATTTTCGATATAGAGTTTCTGATATTTCTTGTGAACACTATAGGATATTTTAAAAAGAAATATGCAATATCCGAGAAATGATTTATTCTCCAATCAATATTTTGTGTTTTTAACTAAATTATTTGGCATGCTTCGATGCCACTCTGGGGTATTATGTTGCTTAGTAAACTAGTGTAGCTCATTATCATATTTTCTCTGTTTTTCAGATCCGGATGCATGATTGCTCGGGACTTGGGGAGTGCGCTAGTTTTTACGAAGATACTTTTAATCATTAGAGTATTAGTAAGTCTAGTTAGATAATTTTATTTGGTTTATGTTAGTAGTTAGCAATTGTTGACTTATGTTCCTTTAGAGATATTGGAAGAATTATTTAAATAAAATATTAATTAATTAAATTTTTAAGAATTATCATTACTTTGATATGATCGGTAGCCTTGCATGCCTGTATGGTCTGCCGTATAGGTATGACGTCTGTCACGCTTCAGGCTTGGAGCGCGACACACTTTGATCTGCTCAAAGGTGCTATGTGGACCAATATATTTAGAATTAAGGTTTGCATAATACATAAGTAAAAGTGTCCAACAAGTTCAAAGTATATATTCTTGTTGGGGGGAAAACCCAAATCAAGTCATTTTAGAGGAGCTCGACTAGAGAGCGCCGACCAGAGAGGTGCTCGACTAGAGAGCGCCAACCAGAGAGGCGCTCGACTAGAGAGCGCCGACCAGAGAGGCGCTCGACTAGAAAGCGCCGACCAGAAGCAACCCCGCCACAGGACACTCCGCTAGGCGACCTGCTCGGCTCGGCACCTGTGCCAGGCCCATGCCTTAGCCGAATACCCAATCCCGCCTAATCCTCCAAAAGATCTGACGACTAAAGTACATGACTCCACTACAATCTGCCACCATCCCTAAGTCATCAAGGCACGAGATCTCCACAGGAACTCGGCACGACCTATCATTAATGCATAAGACCCCCTCAGGCCTCCGATGCACTCAGTCATTAAATGAACACAGCTCAAGACGATCTCCGGATCACTGAACCGTCAAAGCGTGTGGTTCACCCTGACCACCGGTTCACTCAGCAATTAATGCACTTACCATCTACGAACCCCAGGCCCGCCACGGCCAGCGGTTCAACCACCCCCAACGGGTCCGATCAACCATGACAGCTCCCTGACTCCAGTCTGATCCGGCCTTATTCTCCACAACACCATTAATGAGCATGATCGTGCCCAATTATTACAAAAGGAGACAAATTCCCGTCACCTCCCAGGTAACATAATATCCCTCTATAAAAAGGGAACCTGGGGGAGGGACGGGGGGACGAAAAAAAACACAAAAACATTCTCCTCCTTTACCCCCCCATATTAGCCCCCTCTGACTTAAGCTTCGGAGGGCCGGCGCCGGAAAGCCCGGCCACCGGCTTTCTTGCAGGACTCTCCAGGAGAACGCCGTCCGTCGACGTACCGCCACCCCGGCAGCGGAGCTCCTCCCCTCTCGGTTCGCGGCAGCCCCCGGGTCCAATTTCCAGCAACAGTTGGCGCTAGAGGAAGGGACCGAGTTGCTGCCATGAAACTAAGAAGTAAAGGGGCCTCCAATGCCTCTCGACGTCCTCCACCTAGTCCTGGACACTCTGTCCAGAACTCGCCACCTCCGGCCGAGTCAACTCCTCAAGTTCGGCCGGAGCAGTTTGATGCCCTGGTGCAACAGGTGCAGGCCTTGGCTACTGCCGTCCAAAGCTTGCAACCCAGGGGCGTCCCGACGGTACCGCTCCCTCCGGCCCCGGTTCAACCGGAGCCTCCTACAAGTGGACTTCCCCTTCGAGGTCAGGACTCTCAAGTCCGGGCCTCCTTCTGGAGAGAACACCCAGTTAGAGGCCCTGGTGACTGGCCACAACCCTCAGAGGCCGAGTCAGTTCCAGGGCAACTCGCACCAGAACGGACCGCTGCAGCGATCCCTCAGAATGACGAACTCGACAAGAAAGTCGAGGAGCTGGAGCGCCAGATCCAGGCACTCCACGGAAGGAAATCGGGACGTAACAGTGACTTCGAGTTCACTACGAAGTCCCCCTTCTTCCCGGAGATCGAAGATGAGCCGGTCCCGTCGCGGTTCAAGATGCCCAGGTGGAGCCTTACAACGGCAGGGCCGACCCCCTAGACCACCTAGAGAGTTATCGGGTCTTAATGGCCCTACAAGGAGCCTCGGAGGCCATGATGTGCAAAGCTTTCCCAACGACACTCCGAGGACCGGCCCGGCTTTGGTTTACCGGGCTAAAGCCGAGTACTGTCTCCTCCTTTGAGCAGCTCGGCAGGCAGTTCGCCGGCAATTTTGCCGCTAGCCAGCCCCAGCGGCGGACATCAGACTCCCTCCTTGATATCAAACAAAAGGAGGGAGAATCCCTCAGGGAGTATTTGGATCGGTTTACCGCCGCAACATGGAAAGTTCGGGAGCTCGACCAGTCAATCGCCATGTCAGCACTAAAGACTGGAGCCCGGTTTTACAGGTTCCTCTTCTCTATCGAGAAGAACTTCCCTACAGACCTCACCGAAATGCTTGTTCGGGCGCGGAAGTACGCCAAGGCTGAGGAAGCCCTGGCCGTTAGGCGGAGCAGGGTCGAGCAGAACCCCAAGAAACAAAAGAGACGCCGCGAGGAGCGCGGCCAGCCCAGAAGCCCGTCCCCGCGCCGAACTAAAAATCCGCCCCGCCTGAAGAGTCCACCCCGACTACGGGGACCGCCTCGGCAGAGGTCACCACTCCGCCCGAGGTTCCCACCACGGGCTCGTGCACCTGAAGGGAGGTATGAAAGCTACACTCCCCTCACTGCTCCTCGGGCCGAAATCCTCATGGAGATTGAGGGGCAGGATTGTATCCGGCTCCCACCTCCGAGACGAGATCCCGGAGCTCGGCGTGACTCCCGGAAGTATTGTCGTTTCCATCGGGATCACGGCCATGATACTGAGGACTGCTATCAGCTCCGGAACGAGATCGAGGCACTCATTCGCCGAGGGATGCTCGATCGATTTGTGCGAGGCCGGCGTGAAGAAAAGAAGAAAGCCGAGGAAGCCGCACATCCTGAAAGTTCAAATGCCAACAGGCCCATCGCCGGCATCATCAACACCATCCGAGGCGGAGCCTCTGTTGGAGAAGCTTCGGGGGAAGGGACCTCCTCGAAGCGCCTACGCGCCTCTGAAGCTATCTCCTTCTCGGATGATGATCTGAAGGGAGTCGAAACCCCCCATGACGATGCCGTTGTCATCTCCATGATTATAAATAGATTTGATGTAAAACGTGTCTTGATCGATAATGGAAGCTCGGCGAATGTTTTGTATTTTGATGCCTACTGTAAAATGGGGATGACAAAAGAACAACTGCGGAGGATGAATGCTCCGCTGGTCGGATTTACTGGGGATTCAGTCCCAGTAGAAGGCGAGGTCGACCTCCTGGTCACGGTCGGGCTCGCCCCCCGTGAAAGTACCGTAAGGATGAGCCTCCTTGTGATACGCCTGCCTTCGGCCTACAATGCCATCCTTGGAAGACCAGGTCTCAACGCCCTCCGAGCAGTGGTCTCAACTCACCACCTGCTCGTGCGATTTCCCACCAGCCACGGAGTTGGCGAAGCTCGTGGGGACCAGATGGTAGCCAGACGATGCTACATGGCGACTCATGAGACGAAGCGACCAGCCGAGGTGCCTACCCCAGCAACCGACCGGCCTTCAGCTAAAACCCGGGAGACACGAGTCAGCCCTCAGAAGGAGCGGGTGGAGCCCGGTGAGCTACTAATCCAAATTTCTTTATGTGAAAATTTTCCCGAGCTAACCGTGCAGGTTGGCTCTGGCCTCAATGAGTGCAAAAGGGATCGCCTCGTCAACTTCTTGCGAGACAACATGGACGTCTTCGCGTGGTCACCCACGGATATGCCGGGGATAGATCCAGAGATCATGGTCCACCGGCTCCAAGTAAAGCCAACCTGCAAGCCCGTGCGACAAAAGAAGCGAGGCGCCGCCCCTGAACGACAACGAGCAGCAGCCAAGGAGGTCGACAAACTCCTTGAGGCTGGCTTCATCCAGGAGATATCCTACCCGGAGTGGCTTGCCAACGTAGTCCTCGTCAAAAAAGCCAGCGGAAAATGGCGCATGTGCGTGGACTACACCGACTTGAATAAAGCCTGCCCAAAGGACAGCTTCCCACTCCCCAGTATCGACCAGCTCGTGGACTCCACCTCGGGGCACGAGCTGTTGGCGTTCATGGACGCCTTTTTCGGATACAACCAGATCCGCATGGCGCCAGAAGATGAGAAAAAAACGGCCTTCATCACCGACGGGGGTACTTACTGCTACAAAGTAATGCCATTCGGCTTAAAGAACGCCGGAGCAACTTATCAAAGACTGGTTAGCCGGATCTTTAAAGACCAAATAGGTAGAAATATGGAGGTCTATGTTGATGACATGCTGGTGAAGAGCAAGGTGGCGCAGGACCATGTGGCCGACCTTGATGAAGCATTTTCCACACTCCGAAGGTACCAAATGAAGCTCAACCCAGCCAAATGTGCATTCGGAGTTACCTCCGGCAAATTTCTCGGCTTCATCATTACACAACGAGGAATCGAGGCCAACCCTGAAAAGATCCGAGCACTCCAGGAAATAATGCCCCCGAAGACAGTCAAGGAGGTACAACAGCTTACAGGCCGAGTTGCAGCCCTCGGGAGATTCATCTCCCGCTCGGCCGAGCGCTGCCTTCCATTCTTTGCGGCTCTAAAGAAGCCGAAAAATTTTCTGTGGTCGGACGAGTGCTAGCAGTCTTTTGAAGAACTCAAGCACCTTCTGGCCTCCCCTCCCCTGCTCACAAAGCCCCAACAAGGTGAACTCCTCTACCTGTATCTAGCTGTTTCCCCTGTAGCATTGAGCTCGGTCCTGGTCCGAGAGGAGGGCAAGCTCCAAAAACCAATGTATTACACTAGCCGGGTCTTGAGGGATGCAGAGACCCGATACTCTAAGCTGGAAAAGACTGTTTATGCCTTGGTCGTCTCAGCACGAAGACTCCGGCCTTATTTCCAAGCCCACACAATGGCCGTGCTGACCGACCAGCCAGTAAAGCAGATCCTGCAAAGATCGGACCGCGCGGGCCGGATAACTAAATGGGCCATCGAGCTCGGAGAATTTGACCTCGAGTACCGACCCAGACCGGCGATCAAAGCGCAAGCACTCGCCGACTTCATAGTCGAGTGCACTATACCGGGCGAGGTCGATCCCGAACCCAAGTCTACGCCAACGGAGCAGACCCCGAGTTTGGCATGGACATTACATGTCGACGGCTCCTCAAACTCGGGAGGTAGCGGAGCAGGTCTCATCCTCACCGGCCCGGAGGGGGTGGTCGCTGAGCAGGCCCTACGTCTCGAGTTTCCTGCTTCCAACAACATGGCGGAGTACGAAGCACTCGTCGCCGGGCTCAAGCTAGCCAAAGAGCTAGGAGTGAAGGACCTGGAGGCCTTCAGTGATTCTCAGCTCGTCGTCAACCAAATCCTGGGTGACTTCGAAGCCAGAGACCCCACAATGCAAAGGTATCTTCAGAAGGTACGAGATCTCGCCTCGTTCTTGGGTTCTTTCTGCATTCAACATGTCGCCAGGTCGGAGAATCTCAGGGCCGACCAGCTGTCAAAGCTGGCGTCTTCTCGCATGAGCGAGCTCCCTAAAACAATGGCATTGGAGTATCTCCAAAAACCCAGCACGGAGGAGCCCGAGCAGGCTCTCTGTGTTGAGTTCGAGCCAAGCTGGATGGACGAGCTCGTCAGCTACCTGCAAGATGAAGTCCTCCCCAATGATGAACAAGAGGCTCGCCGAATAAAGCGCTCCGCCACCCGGTACATATTGTATGAGAGAAAGCTTTATCGGAGATCCTTCACCTCTCCCCTCCTCAGATGCCTTCGCCCGACAGAGGCTGATTATGCAATGCGCGAAGTCCATGAAGGGATCTGCAGAAATCATCTGGGAGGACGAGCATTGGCCTATAAAATCTTGCGCCAAGGATATTATTGGCCGACACTTCAGAAGGATACCACGGATTTCGTCCGAAGATGCGACCGGTGCCAGAGAAACGCCAATGTCCAACGCCGACCCTCGGCTCCCCTAACCTCTATCAGCTCCCCTTGGCCTTTTGCCCAGTGGGGAATTGACATTCTAGGGCCATTTCCTCTGGCTACCGGGCAAAGAAAATTCCTGGTTGTCTCCATCGACTATTTTACAAAATGGGTGGAAGCCGAGCCACTTGCCCGGATCACCGAGCAGAAGATGCGGGATTTTGTCTGGAAGTCAATAATCTGCAGATTCGGGCTCCCCCGCATCCTCATATCCGACAACGGCCGCCAGTTCGACAACCTCCATTTCAGAGGATTCTGCTCCGAGCTTGGCATCGACCACCGCTTCACCTCGGTCGCGCACCCTCAGACGAATGGAGAAACCGAGGTAACAAATCGTACTATTTTGCAGGGGCTCAAAGCCAGGCTTGACAAATCCAAAGGACAATGGGTCGAAGACCTATACAATATCCTGTGGGCTTACCGGACTACATTCCGTGTCCCCACCGGCGAGACTCCCTTCAACCTAACATACGGAACGGAAGCTGTCATCCCGTTGGAGATCGGACTCCCATCTCCGAGGGTAGAGCATCATGATGCCAACTCCAACTCCTCACAGCTCAGGAACAACCTCGACCTGATCGAGGAAACAAGGGAGGCCGCCCGAGTTCGCATGGCGAGGTACCAGCAAAAGACAGCTCAGTACTACAACGCCAGGGTCAAAATCAAATCCTTCAAAGCAGGAGACCTTGTCCTCAGAAGAGCCGAGGCCTCCCGACCAACCGAGCAGGGGAAACTGGCTCCAAACTGGGAAGGACCTTACCGAGTCACGCGCATCCGTCAGCCCGGAACTTACAAGCTAGAGTTTCTAGATGGGACTCCCATTCCACGAAGCTGGAGTTCTGAAAATCTCCGCGTGTACTACCAATAGAACCCCGAGGGGTCCCCCACTATCTAACCATAAATTTCATTTTATGAACGGCTTATGCGCTTGTTCGAACTCACCAATTCTCCTATGTTGTCTCATGGTGCCCGGCTCGTTCTCCTACCCCGACCACGGTCGGGATGCACCGATACAGCGGGATGTGTTCTCCACCAACCAACGAGCTCGGCTCGTTCTCCTACCCCGACCACGGTCGGGATGCCCCGATACAGCGGGATGTGTTCTCCACCAACCAACGAGCTCGGCTCGTTCTCCTACCCCGACCACGGTCGGGATGCCCCGATACAGCGGGATGTGTTCTCCAACCAACGAGCTCGGCTCGTTCTCCTACCCCGACCATGGTCGGGATGCCCCGATACAGCGGGATGTGTTCTCCACCAACCAACGAGCTCGGCTCGTTCTCCTACCCCGACCACGGTCGGGATGCCCCGATACAGCGGGATGTGTTCTCCAACCAACGAGCTCGGCTCGTTCTCCTACCCCGACCACGGTCGAGATGCCCCGATACAGCGGGATGTGTTCTCCAACCAACGAGCTTGGCTCGTTCTCCTACCCCGACCACGGTCGGGATGCCCCGATACAGCGGGATGTGTTCTCCACCAACCAACGAGCTCGGCTCGTTCTCCTACCCCAACCACGGTCGGGATGCCCCGATACAGCGGGATGTGTTCTCCAACCAACGAGCTCGGCTCGTTCTCCTACCCCGACCATGGTCGGGATGCCCCGATACAGCGGGATGCGTTCTCCATCGACCAACGAGCTCGGCTCGTTCTCCATCGGCCAACGAGCTCGGCTCGTTCTCCATCGATCATAGAGCTCGACCCAACCTCCAGTTCGCGATCAACGAAAAGTCCGTGATTGACAACTGGATTCCTCTTATCGGCATCCCCAAAGAACGGACCCCGAGCAGAAGAGCGTCTTCAGCCGCCAGGCGAAATTTTTAGCCTCGGCATAAGAGCGCTCACGGTACTAGGTACCCGTTTAATTATTATTTACATTATTTTATTTATTTCCGTTCTTGGCTAATTAATTTGACCACCCGCCTCGGCAACTCGAGGTCCAGGCTCAAAGTTCACTAAAGAATTTCAAATCTAGTGACCCAGTCCTAGGGCTCGGTCGAATTCTGAGCCGAGCTCGAAAAGACCCCCTCCCGAACCCAAGCACGTCCTAGACATAAGCATCGCTATATTACTGGTCTTAGGACCCAAGTTCAGCTGTGCCGAGCACTAGCTATGTGACGGACGAGGTTGGAGCCGTAGAGCCTAATTCCTAGGAGCCTAAAAGCGGATCCAAACGAAAGAAATAAGTTAACCGAAAATCAAACCAAAGCACAAGTCGCAAGTTATAACAAATACGTATATTCATTTCAAAAAAGGCCCGTAGGCTTAAGTATAAAGCTCGGACTTGACCTTAACAAGTAGAGGCCACTTCGGCCTACACAAAAAAGAAGAAAAAACCACACTAAGGCTCGGGCTCGGCGACTTCAGGAGCAGTTGGCTCCTCTGCGGTCGAGGCCTCTTCTCCGGTGGCCCCAGCAGCTTCGGGAGCCGCCTCGGCGACCTCAAGAGCACTCTCGCCCACTTCGGCTGGACCTTCCTGGTCGGCCCCGCCAGGCGGAGTTTCTGCCTCCACCCCTGAATCTTCGACCCCTGCTCCTGGTTGAAGCAGGCTAAGGTCAAAGTCTGGAAGAAGTCGCCGCAGCTGGTTGCGGAAGTCCTTGAAACCCTGGATGAGCCCGTTGACGCCCTCCTCTTCCATTAAGTCGCGAAACTCTTCCGAGTCACGGAAGAGTTTGACAGCGTCTTGGGCCTGCTCCCGAGCCTCCTTCTCCCGAGCCTCGTGGTAGATGGCCTTTCGCTCCAAATTTTTTATTTCTCGTTCGCGGTCGACGAGCAGAGATTGCGCGTTGAGCAGACGGACTTCGAGCTCTTGGACCTTTAGTTGAGCCTCCCCCACCTCCTGCTCGCGTATAGCGAGCGACGACTCGGCCTCCGACCGACGGGCCTCAGCGACGCGCACTTCAGATCTGGCCAAAGCGTGCGCGCCCTTCTCCTCTTTAAGCTCGGCGACTAGAGCCCGAACCTCATCCTCGGCCGCCTCTAACTTTGCTTGAAGCACTTTCTGTTCGGCCTCGGACGCGAGGAACTTCGCTTCGGCCTCCTCACGCCCCCTCTGATGCCTTCGGGCTCGGTCCCGATAGTCTTGAATTATGTGTATCATTGTCTCGGTTTCGTGGAGGCGCTGCAAGAGGGAGACGTAAGAAATAGGTTTAATCCGAAACACAGCTTGCACGGAAATGAATGTCGACTTACTCGGATGGAAGAGCAAATGGCGGAGTCCATGAACGCGCCGTAGTTCAGGGACCGAATTTTGGCCTGGTCAGCCGGGAGCAGCGCGACCCGAAGAACTTCGCGCGCCACTTGTGGGTTATCGAGGGCCGAGTCGCCCTCGAAAACGGCCCATCCAGGAGCGTAAGGCACCCGCTCCCGGGGACCCAACGAACCCGCAAGGCCGGCCTCAGCCGGCCTGGGTGCAGCCGACCCCGTGGCTTCTTGACTATTCCCCAGCTCGGGACTGGGGAGTTGGGGTCGGATAGGCGGCCGACCTGACTGCCGCAAAGTAGAGGCGGAGCGTGCAAGTGCCAAATCCGCCGAAGTCCTCCCTCCCTGGTCGGAATTTGGAGTTTCTTGCCGACCAGGGATTTGCGAAATCGGCACCGGGCATGGGAGTGCCATCGTAGCTCCGCCAAAGCCCACGCCCTCTCCCCGACCAGCTTCAGAGCGCACGGGGCGAGGATCGCGCACCTCAACTGTTGTGGTCGCCGAGGTCTTCGCCTTCTTCCTCGGCTCAGTTGGTTCTCCCGAGAGCTCGGCCGCCCTCTTTTGAAACCGGGCATATAGGACCTCGCTCTTGGTCACCATCTTTGCGATATCTGCACGGACGAGCAGGGTTAAAACTTGGAACTATAACAAAATGAAGAAGACACCCTACTGTTACTCTTACCATGGGGACGCGCTGAGCTCAGGCCAACGTTCACTAGAGCGTCCTCACTTATGAGGCCGCTCAGTAAGATCCCGTCCCCGAGGCCGCGGATAGTGTTGGTGATCCCCTGCTCACGTGGAGAAAGCTTGGGGGCTTTGTTGACGGACCTGAGCTAGGTCGGCCCCCACCTAGGGTCAAATCCCCATGTCTGTTCGGAACCTAGGAAGAAGAACTTCTTCTTCCAGTCATGAATGGACGAAGGAGCACCCTGAAAAAGTGGCCGACCCGCCCGAAGGGCGATGTAGAGCCACTCTCCGTCTCTCGGATTCGACTTCAGCACAAAAAGTCGCCGGAAGACGTTAATAGAGGTCGGAATCCCGTGCAGTAAACACAGCGACAGGAAACCGACCACTGTCCTCCAGGCGTTCGGAGCAAGTTGCGCCGGAACCAATTGGTATACCGACAGTAACTCATTCACGAAGCCGTGAAGAGGAAACCGCAGGCCAGCCCAGAGTGATTCCAAATACACCCCAATCCGGCCTACCGGAGGGTCGGTTACCCGATCCCCCCGCCTGGCGGGCTCCAACCGGAACCCTTGTAGAGGAAAAAACCATTCCTCGGTCATTTCCACCTCCAGTGCACTCATGGTGGACTCGACTTCATTCGGACCGGAACCCATCAAAAAGAAAAAGGGGTTCTGGAAGAAAAAGAAAAAGAAGGGGGAAAGGGACCTGCAAGACGCCGGGGATAAGGAACTTCGGACTGAGAAAAGCTGAAGGAAGAAGACAGTAAGAAAATAGGAGGAAGCCAGGTAAGGATTTATATAAATCCTTCCAACGGCCTAGATCAGCGAGAAAAAACGCTGCTCTCCGTCCGGATCACGACACGAGTCGACCCAAAAGACGGAACGCCACATTTATTTCGGGCTGACGCTTCGAACACAGAAGCGCCCCATCAAATCATACGGCCCCATCATGAGCCCACGACGCGAGGACACCTCGGAGAGAGCGTCCCAATGATGAGACATTTTCGGGAAAGAAGAGACGCCGCCTATTAAGGCGTCTCGAAGCACCCAATAATTTGAAACGCGCAATAATTTGAAAATTTCGGAATCCATAATGACCCAACTAAAGCTACTTCCCGCGTTCAAGCTGGTAGCCAGCTGGAACTCGGAAGTCGGGGGGTAGTGTTGGGGGGAAAACCCAAATCAAGTCATTTTAGAGGCGCTCGACTAGAGAGCGCCGATCAGAGAGGCGCTCGACTAGAGAGCGCCGACCAGAGAGGCGCTCGACTAGAAAGCGCCGACCAGAAGCAACCCCGCCACAGGACACTCCGCTAGGCGACCTGCTCGGCTCGGCACCTGTGCCAGGCCCATGCCTTAGCCGAATACCCAATCCCGCCTAATCCTCCAAAAGATCTGACGAGTAAAGTACATGACTCCACTACAATCTGCCACCATCCCTAAGTCATCAAGGCACGAGATCTCCACAGAAACTCGGCACGACCTATCATTAATGCATAAGACCCCCTCAGGCCTCCGATGCACTCAGTTATTAAATGAACACAGCTCAAGACGATCTCCGGATCACTGAACCGTCAAAGCGTGTGGTTCACCCTGACCACCGGTTTACTCAGCAATTAATGCACTTACCATCTACGAACCCCAGGCCCGCCACGGCCAGCGGTTCAACCACCCCCAACGGGTCCGATCAACCATGACAGCTCCCTGACTCCAGTCTGATCCGGCCTTATTCTCCACAACGCCATTAATGAGCATGATCGTGCCCAATTATTACAAAAGGAGACAAATTCCCGTCACCTCCCAGGTAACATAATATCCCTCTATAAAAAGGGAACCTGGGGGAGGGACGGGGGGACGAAAAAAAACACAAAAACATTCTCCTCCTTTACCCCCCATATTAGCCCCCTCTGACTTAAGCTTCGGAGGGCCGGCGCCGGAAAGCCCGGCCACCGGCTTTCTTGCAGGACTCTCCAGGAGGACGCCGCCCGTCGACGTACCGCCACCCCGGCAGCGGAGCTCCTCCCCTCTCGGTTCGCGGCAGCCCCCGGATCCAATTTCCAGCAACAGTTCTAAACGTAAAAAATTTACTAATTCAAAATTAGGATTTGGAGGACATCTTGAAATTGTGAGGAGATCAATAATACGTTGAATATCTAATACATGCTTAAATGTTTCTAGTCTATGTGGATAAAACTGAGAGATGATTGATAATATAACATAGTCTAACAACCATTTGCCTGTTTTCCACTTGAAACTTGCTAATGACCAAATATTTTTTTTCTATACCTTCTACATCTAATACCGATGTTAAATTTCTGAATTTATTAAATGACACACAAGATTTAAACAAGTGAAAGGTTGTTGGGGTTTATGATTTCAAAATCCTATCAGTTTTGGAACCTTTCTTTGAATCTATTCTTTTTATGCGCTTTGCTTCATTTGCCCTCATAAATACTTGTCTATATCTGTCCTTGTAGTTGGCATGTGTGATGCCCATGCAATGAAGTAAAAATAGCTATGCTTTATTATTATAATTATTATTTTGAGAAGCTGTGCAACATATGTAATGGAAAAGTATTATCTCTATCTCTATAATGAAGTAGCTGGGATCGGGAGAGGAGGTTTGTTTGAATAGGAAATTTATTAAGAAAAATCTACATAGCTCGATATTCAAGATAATGGCACTGTCATTGTCAATTTTTTTTATGATGTTTCCAAGAATTTTCATGAATTCTGAAGGGGGTAGAGCTTTCCCTCTCCACTCTACTTGATATAGTGCAACATCTTCAAAATGCTTGAAAGCAAAGTTGCTTCCTGATACATCATTATCATTGAACTTTCCAATCGAGCACACAGAAACTTGGAAGAAATCATCTATCCCATTATTCTTCATTAGCCTCGGGTAAGGCTAGATGACTAATAGTTCACATAGCCTTCTTCAACAGTTTGTCCTGGTGTCCTATAAAAAAAAATAAAAAAAACCTTAGCAAGCCTATTTTTTTTCTTTCTATAGGATTTAGGCCATTCAGACTAGCCCACTCTTATTCTATTCCTAAGTACTTATGAATATAGGCCTAGCCAGCCCATAATCCTATAATTTTGCTGGTTGTACTGGCTCAATCTATGAATCCAATAAAATTTTCAGCCCAATCATCCAAACAGGCTCTAAGATATCTCACTACCTTAAAAGTTCTGTTGCAGGTCATATGTTCTGCGATTTGCTGTATGTATGCAACCTTATCTTTTCTCATGTTCTGTGGTATGCATGCATGGTCATATATATATATATATATATATATATATATATATATATATATATATATATATATATATATATATATATATATATATATATATATATATATATATATATATATATATATATATATATATATATATCAACAATTTTCACTGCCTATTTAAAGAAATAAGCTTATTCACGAAAGAAAGACTCATTATAAGAACAAAAACAGTAATGCTGTCCCATGGAGATCACACAGCTAAAACAAAATAAATTCACCACGCATCATGGGAAGCCATAAGTGAACATGTACATCGTCAATGGGGATGAAAATGAGACTGAAATGTGCAATTACCAAGATCACCTACAAAAGGATGGTGCCCAATAACATCTCCCAATCTATAAGCGACATTAAATGCCCAATAGCAGAACGGAAAGTCATAGGACTTTGAGGTCAGCATGCAGAACTAACGTTTTATTTTATTTCCAAACGTTTTATTTCTCCATAAAAGCACTATTTTAATTGCAAAGACACAATAATTTTTTATACCACGAGCACAAAGGCAGGCTTGCAATAGTGCATATAGATATCTGGCAGCATAGTCTGCTCCCCTAAAAGCAACATCTAATTACTTCAGCGACACATCATTTAGATGGGCACGTAAGGAGTAGCAACTAACCACAGAGGCGACTTCAAGCCCACGTCTGACCCAAAGGACTCGGTCATATCCAAATCCTTGGGGTCCATCCCATTAGGGAGCTTCCAATCAAAATGGTAGACTAGGTTAGCCAGGACCATCTCCACCTGGGCCAAGCCAAAGGTGATCCCCGGGCAACTCCTTCTGCCTCCACCAAAAGGGATGTACTCAAAGTTGCCGCCTAGGTAGTCCACCGAGTTGCCATCGAATCTCTCAGGCCTAAAGCTCTCCGGGTCCTCCCAATACCTCGGATCCCTTGCCATAGCCCATGCGTTGATGAGAATCCTGCTCCCTGCCGGGATATTGAAGCCGTCCACTTGGCATGTCTCGCGGCAGACTCTCGGCAGGAACAGCGGAACCGGCGGGTGCAATCTCAGAGACTCTTTGATCACCAACTTCATGTAATGGAATTCATTGGTATCTTCCTCCTTGATCTTGGCCTTCCCCTTCAAAGCTTGCCTCACCTCTGCTTGAACCTTCTCCATTATCTCGGGGTGTCTCATTAACTCTGCCATCGTCCAGTCCAGTGTCGTCGATGATGTCTCAGTCCCTCCCCCGAACATATCCTACAAATAATGGAAAGATAGGTACTTGAATCAATATGTATTGCCATGCCTTTTATTTATTTATTTATTCATTTTTATAGAACAAGCTAGATGCATAGTTAGGCATACTGACCGTGATTACGGCCTTGATGCTGGTGAGCGTGAGGGGGAACTCAAGTCCACCATTTTCTTTTAGCCCTAAGAGAACGTCGACAAGATCTTCCCCTTGTTGCTGTCCCTCGTTGCGGCTATTTTTGGTTGCTCTCTTCACTTCATGCTCCTTGATGATCTCCCCGAGGATCGCATCCATCTCCCTGTGACATTTGTTTAATCTTGAATTTACTCCACTGAGAGTGTCAATAAAGCTCAACGAGGGGAATATATCAGCTACGCTATATCCGGCGAGCAATTCATTGACTTTCTTCATTGCTGAGATGAATCTCGGCCCATGCTTGCATTTTGTACCAAATGTCACCCTCGAGGTCAAAGTATTGTATGTCAGGAGAAACATCTCACTGAGGTTAACTGGTGAATTGTTCATCGTAGAGATATATCCCACTAGGTTGGACATCTCCTCTTGTCGAAGTGTGCTGAAGGACTTGACACGCTTTGCACTCAGTAGTTCGATAACGCATATCTTCCGCAGCTCCCGCCAGTAGCTACCGTAGGGCGCGAAGATAATGTCTTCGCCGTCATAGAGCGCCTTGGAAGCTAGTATTTTCTCCCGCGACGCGAATATGAGATCGTGGGTCTTCAGGATCTCTTTTCCCATCTCCGGGGAGGAGACGATAATGTGATCGACTTGTCCGAGCCTGAGGTGCATGAGAGGGCCATGCCGCCGCGACAGCTCACGGAGGGCACGGTGAGGGAGAGCTCCGAGCAAGTGGTGGAGGTGACCTATGATAGGGAGCTTCCATGGGCTCGGAGGCAGCTTTCGTGTTGCTGTGGATTTGGTTAACTTTATCACTATGAGTACAAAGAGGAGGAAGGCGGAAAGGACGGGTAAGGAAGGGAGCTGGAGTTCCATGGCTGGTGCTCTGATGCTTTTGAGTGTAATGTGCTCTGATGCTCTTCTTAATTTATAGGGGGCATACGATTCTAGTGTCGTAATTCTTTTTGTTTCTTTTTTTTGAAGATAAACGAGGCTGTAAAGGGCCACCCAATAGTGTCGTAAAAATAAAAGGAGTAATATCATACATGTTGTTTTGATTCGCCACCATTGTTCAACGGAAGTGACGGAGGCCACGAGACTACACTATAGCAGTACTGAAAGTGATGGTTAAGTTTTTCTTCTAGTGAGACGAAAAAATGATCAAGGTTTGATTGGAAAAGATAATGATACGATTGTTTAAGTGATAGTCGAAGCGATTATTGAAGACTATGAAGCTTCAAAATTTCCGCGAACGATATTGACTTTTGTTCTTATTCTTGATCTTTTACGCCTTCGTATGGCTGTGGTTCGTTTGCTGGTTACGTGACGGTGACTTTACGTTGTCATTTGAGTGGCTATTGGACTTTTGGGTGGGGCAATGGGACCAAATAGATCCTCTAGTTGCTTAGATGGAAACAAATGGTCGCTAGCAGGGTGCGTTAGTATCAGATTTTAAGTTGGAAAAGATTGTTTCTAATTATTGTTGTGTGTGTTGGGACGGCTGCTAGTGCCGGGTCATAGGTGCTGTTTGGGTGTCAGTATATAATATTCCTTGGAAAAATGAGTCAATGGTGGAAGGAAGGAAATTTTTGTCTCTAGCTTTTTTTTTTTCCCTTGTCTCTTTGTTTTCTTCTCCTTGGCACAGTTCTTTTATGATTTTTCTAATAAGTTTTTCAAAAAACTTTCTCACTGGATTTACTTAAGAATAAGATCTCAAAAAATTTCATAAAGAGATAATCGTCCAGACGGTCCTATAGTTTTATATTTTAATTTTTCTTTTTTTTGTATCACGGGCTCCATGAAGGTCAGGATTAGTTTTTTCGTTGAATTTTCTATCTTCATTTGTATCTTCCCCTCAAAGATTAGATTCATTCAAAGGAGAGACAAGTAAAGTTTGACTCCAAAATTTTCACTTGCCAGCTTTGATCAGTTTCTCATTGATAGGAATGTGGCCAAGTCTGGGATGTAACAATCAAAGGAAGAATATATTACTATTAACCATGCTTTTGAGCTCCGTGTATTTAGAATCTAGGGTCTCGTGTTCTTGACCGTAACGAAAGAGAGGTTGAATGACGTGACAGGAGACTCGGCAATCAGGTAAGCAGCAATTGTAGTGTAGGACCAAGTGATAAACGAAAGAAATCCATTGTTGATTTTGTTGCGCTTGGAGACGTGCACTTTAATCTAAACTCTGAACTCCAAAGCATACTTGTCTGCTGGTTTATTCAATTTATTTGGAAAGTAGGTGATTGATAGCTACTTGAGCTGATTTTGAGTATTCCAAAATTAATGTTCTAAGTTGAACCTTGACTAATGTTACCCACGAACCATGGGTCATGTTGTATGAACACGAGTTTAGACCAAATAGATCCTCTAGTTGCTTAGAAGAACCATACAGTCACTAAGAGGTTAGAGCAAATAGATCCTCTAGTGCCGGGTCTTAGGGGTTGTTAGAGTTTAAGTATAAAATACTACTAGGATAAATTGTGTCAATGGTGTGGAGAGCCTCATTGTAGGCAGGAATGCGATCCTATGGATAGCCTAGTCACAAGCAAGAATATGATGCTATGCAGAGCCTTACCTTGGGCAGAAATTTGGTACTATGGTTTATCAATTACGGGCTAGAGCGTGGTCGTGGTGTCATGCCCCGAGCGCAGAGCGCGACAGACACCGCAGGCCTGCATGGAGGACCATACAGGCATTCAAGGTTGTGGATCATATCAAAGCAATGACAAATTCCTAATTTTTTTTTTCAATAATTTATTCAAAGCAAACTTAAGTTTCAAAATACCATATGTCAACATAAATCAAATACTCTAATTTGTATATCTAAAATGCCAATAACTGAAAGAATCATCAGAAAATCTAGTGTACTTCCCAAGTCCCGAGCTTTGATCAGTTTCTTATTGATAGGAATGTGGCCAAGTTTGGGGTGTAACAATCAACTCGAAAAGACATCCAATTTGAAAAAATCGAAGGATTATGGTTAGAGTTAGCCATGCTTTTTCGCTCTGTGTATTCTACAATCTAGGGCCTCGTGTTCTTGACCGTAACGAAAGAGGTTCAATGACGTGATAAGAACTCGGCAATCAGGTAAGCAGCAATTATAGTGTAGGATCAAGTGGTGAAATGAAAGAAATCTTTGAAGTCCCCATTGAGTAACTTTCTTGCTGAAGCCATTGTTGATTTTGTTGCGCTGAGAATTGGCGACATGCACTTCAATTTGAGGGACATATTACAAATCTTAAAAATCTTTACTACATGGCTCTAAAAAGTAATTGCTACTTTGAGTAATTTAACTACTAGAAAAGGATCTAAATATTTTTCACATAATTTCCCAAAAAAAGGATTTCACCATATATTTTCAGTCTATTTCGTTTTTCTAGTCTGATTCTATCTCTATTAAATGTCTCACTAGTCAATTTGCAGAACAGTTTCCTCTCTGATAGGTATGCGGCATTTGAAGAGTAAAACCTGCAGAAGAGAAGCTCCGAATATCTAATGAGCAAGGGCCATAACAAAATTAATTGTGTAAGGCATTAAAGCTTTAACCATGGTAGTCCTTGAGCCTTCAAAATTCCTTATCTTCTTATTATTTTTTTAAATTGAATGGACTCAACTGCAATTGGCTTTAATTGTAACCAAAAGTCCTTGCAGATGAAATACTAGAATGAATCGGGGACATGAAATAAATGAATCTAAATAAAAGGCTTACCAAAAACTTTAATTTCTCACAACAAAATTTAACCTTTTTGGTCGCCTTGGACTTAGTTCCAACATGAAATGGTCATATGACGTCTAAATCATAATTTCTTTCTCCTACTTTTTTGTTTCACTTTTCTCCCATTTGTTTTTATCCTTTGATCTTAATTTCTTGGCATGTCTTTCCCTCTTCACAGTGAAACATTCCAAACCATAGCTCAATAGCGATGCAGTTTCTCTCTTTTTCCGTCAATAGTTCGGTTTGTGGCATTGGATATAATCCAAATATCTATATGCCTAGTTTGAGGATCACGCATTCCACAAGAGCAGTTGCTACTAAAGGTCTCACAGGTACGAAAAGTTCCAAGTTTCCATTTAGTCAAATAAAATGATATCCAGACACATCAATTTGTTTTCCGGGCCTTGGTTGCAGTAGTGCTATTTAAAAAGATTAGCAAGTTTATGATTCTGTGTTTCATATGTTGGGTTTTCATCTTACTTGTGTCAAATGTATAGTAAATTGGAATCATATGCCCAATGCCAATTCATGTCAGGACAAGATCAGAATCACCCTCACTTGATCTAATTGTAGCACTCACCCAACGTCTTGATTCACATTAGGACTGTAAAAGCGATGACTATTCTACGCTTCAGATGGGTGCATGCGGACTTGCAGATCCACGTCTCCGCTTCTTGTCCGGGCTGACAAGTTTGAAAAGATTAATTTGATTGTGTCTAAAGTCTTGAGAGCTCTAGGATTTTAGTGTTTTTATCAAGTTATTTTATTGTTTTCGGAGCTTTGCTTGGTAAGTTATATGCACTCGGGGAATATGGTCCAAGTAAATGTTTGAGTGAAATCTTGTTGGAGAATAATATTAACCCTGCCAGCACAGCGTTTTTTTTTGTTGTTGTTGTTCGTAGGTACCAATAGTTTTGTTTTCATTCTACCAATTAACTGCTGTTACGACCAATGGACCTTACCACAAAGCTAACATGTTGATTTCAAATATCAATGAAATTTTTTTGCACCTAAAGTCTGACATGTTGAGTAGATTGCCCGTGCCGACCCAAGATTTAAAACAAATACTAAACAAAAAATAGAAAAGAGATGCAGAAAAAAATAATTAGGAGGAAAAAAAATTTATTTAAAAAATTGAGCCACATAAAAAGCTCTATCTCACTTCTTACCAAAAACAACTACTCTCACTCTTTCCTTCTCTCTTTTCTCATATTACAAGACAAATGTCCCTTTAAATAGAATAACATATGGATAAGATATTTGATTCCTACTCAAATTCGAAAAATCAATAGCATAACTATTTTAGAAGAAATAATTAAATACAATAAAACTAAAAATAAAATCTTAAAGTTATGAAAATCAATAGTCACGGCCCGTCCTCTTCCAGCGTCTGCTGCGGCCCGGCCCCTTTTCAGCGCTGCCGGCCTCGTAGGAGGAGAGGAATTCTCCGCCGACCAGCCGCGGCCGGCGCCGGCGGCGGCCCGTCCCCCTTCTGCGGCCGCCACGGCCCGGCCCCCTCCGGCGCCGCCGGCTCGCGGGAGGAGAAGAAAGAAGAAAGAGGAAGAAGGGAAGAAGAGAAGAAAAAAAAGAAGAAAATGAAAGAAAAAGAAGAAAAGAAAAGAAAAGAAAAAAAGAAAAAAAAGAAAGAAAAGAAAAATAATAAATAAATAAATGCATAAATAAATATTTATATTTATACGAATGAACTAATAAATAAATAAATAATATATTGTAATTAAAAATAAAATAATTATAAATAAAAAAATAAATAAAGCCGCCGTGGCACTACCGGCCGCGGCCGACATGGCCCGGCCCCCTTCTGGTACCACTGTCCTCATGGGAGGAGAAAATAGAAAAAAAGAAAAAAAGAAAAGAAAAGGAAAAAAAAGAAGAAAAGGAAAGAAAAAGAAAAAAAGAAAAGAAAATAGAAAAAAAAAGAAGAAAAAAGAAAATAAATAAATAAATATATATATATGAATGAATGAATAAATAAATAAATAAATAAGATAATAAATAAATATATTATTATGAAATAAAATAATAAATAGATAAAATAATAAATAAAATAAATAAAAGCCACTGCAGCCACTGCCGACCGCTGTCGGGCCCCGTCCCGCGGCCGCCACGACTCGGCCCCCTTTGGCGCCGCTGGCCTCACGGAAGGAGAAAATAGAAGAAAAGGAAAAAAAGGAAAGGAAAGAAAAGAAAAAGGCCGTTTTATTTATTTATTTATTATTTTATTTCATTACAAGATATTATTTATTTATTTATTTATTTATTTATTTATTCGTTCATTCATATATGGCAGCTTCAGTGGGGATGATGTAAGGAGCATACTTCTCTAATCTAGTAAACTCACGAGCGTACTCAGATACGCTTATTCCGGGCATCTGCTTCAGCCTCTCAAACTGAAGAGCCCGATTCTGCCTCTCAGCCAGAGACAAGAACTCATCCATCACTGCTTGCCTGAACTCTTCCCAGGTTGGAGGATTCCTACTGTACAATCTGTCCTCCATATACCTCTGGTACCAGTCCCAGGCATCTTCTTTCATAGTGAGCCCTACAAGCTCTATTGCTCTTGCATCAGAACAGGGCAGTCTCTGTATCATCTTTTCAGTCTCCTCCAGGAATCTCTGAGGATCTTCACCTTCTTTCCTCTTAAACTCCGGAGTTTTGAGTCTCAGAAAGTCCAGTACAGTAATCCCCTCATCATCCAGAGCCCGCCTGGCCAAACTCCTCGACACAGGTGCAAAAGGTGGGATGGATGTTACTGACGGGGTAGGAGGCTTCTCTCGAGCAATTTGCTCCCTCAGAGCTTGATTCTCTGCCAGTAACTGTTCCATTAATGCATCTCTACTTCCTACCTCTCCTTGATCATCAACCCTCCGTCTATCAACAGAAGGAGATTTTTCTCTTTGGGGCTCGACATATGCGGAACCCGCATCCAATGCTATATCTGGCTCCATTCTCCTTCCAGAACGAGCAGGTCCTCTCCTTGGAGGTATTCTTTATATGTTTCTAAAAAAAAATCAAAGAGAGCAGGCAGTCGTTACACATTGAGCCATAATATATTTTACTGAATTATAAATGACTCATAAAATAACATATAGAAAAATCCTATGCTCCATACTATAATCCTATACTAAATCCTGACTCACCCTATTGCTCTGACAAAACTCTTCTTAACCTTTGCACTGATACCACTTCTTTGTCACAATCCCCGCCCCATTCCCGGTGGGCCGCCGCGACGGTCCTAGGGTGCGGGTAGGCATAAGGCCACCAGCTACCATGTAGAACCCTACTATCTATCAATCATCAATAAATTCTGAAAAAAAATTTGGCATGATGCATGCACAAAATGATCACCTTTCCTATGGTGACCTGTCAGGATTATCTCAATACATACAACAACACTACCTGTCAGAGCAGCAATCACATAATCTGTCACATAATAAACCTGGACAATATATAGCAATACATCATCACAGGCACACAACTGATTTGCATATATATATATATACCTGCTTCCCAATCCATCCATGGTCAACTCATATCCACAACAGGATCTATGATTGTAACTATACACTATGTATAATAGAAGTTTATAATACACCAAAAGGTATAAACCTCTATCTACATTATACTATACTATGGAGCGGCACAGCTAGCAGGCAACTACTAATCTTGCTCCTCTCTATAAAATACCTGCTCTGCAATCAAAAACACCAAACTGGGGAGTGAGTATATGAATACTCAGTGAGTAGAGTAGAGAGTACAATGCACATGAGACAAAATATAATCATGGCTCGAGATGAAATCTCAAGATTAATAACAAGATGAACATGAACTCAACATAGAGAATATGAAGTAAATCATCAATATCACCACAATCACAATCAACTCATCTGGAGCACATATGGAATAATCAAGTAATCATATATGCTACTCATGAATATGCTCGACAGATCATAATGCTAGAACATATAAATCGGGTGTCAATATGCTGAAACATTGATATATAGCTACCGGAAGGTGGGTCTTACGCCCCAGGCGAACCACAACAACTTCCTACTGCCATATGCATGCATAGAATATGACACCACACCAATATGTAAATCAGGGTGTCAATATGCGAAGTCATCACTAGACAGCTGTCGAAAGGTGGGTCTTACACCCCAGGCGAACCATAACAACTCCCTACTGTTACATACATATGCAAGATAAGACACCACACTGATCATGTAAATGCTGGTCAGTATCCAGAACAGAAATCCATAGAAACATCTCACATCTATATACTAAACGGCCTCGCGGGAATTTTACATCCACGGAAAGCCATACTGCACCTCGCAGGGTCTTACTATGCCCAACGGCAAGCAGAATATAAGTCGTAGGACCGGCCGATCCTACGCCTAGGGCCGTGTCTCCCACTAGGAAGGGACTGGGTTCCGCCCACCTAGAAGGCTACTATGTGCACACAGGCCGATGTCTAATCCCATCGACTATAGGTGTCCTGTAGATACTGTCAAGCCATGCATAAATGTCATAATGCACCCTCCCAACGCTCTACTAAAAAGGAGCATAATCAAGACTACCACTCACTCGGCCACGACCCAATCATAACTAACATCAGGGTTGGGAGTGAGGAATCATGGGAGTGCAATGCAACTCAATATACCATGAGAAGGGCTCTACAAGTCTTTGAAATAGAGAAAATGAAATCAATTTACAAAAGAAGTCATTTCACAATTTGGAACCAATTTAATTACTCATCTACCTCTCGTAATTCCTCTCAATGTTTCCTCAAATACATGTACAGAATAATCAAGCATGGAGAACAAAATATAGAGGAATCTACCACAACAATTAATCAATAAGCTCAGGTGGAATCAAGTCACACTTGACAATATTCATGAAAATGAATAAGAAATGTGCTCATGATGCAAAGTACATAACTCCCACTCACTTGTCAATCCGGCACAGCCTTGATATGCCTCCAAAAATCTACAGCAGGCAGTTGGAAACTTCTTCCTCTTGTTCCCTAGCTTCTTGCCCAACTATGACATGTATTTACAATACATTTAGTCTTGTATCAAGGGCCTTAATCTACGTGCCAATTATAATATAAGAAACTTTAATTGATTCAACTCTCCCGTTCCCTAAATCTTTTCTTTTCTTTCTCTTTTTCTTTTTCTATTAATTAACTCATCATTTATGTGTACTAGGGATTCCCTTGCATGAGTACAAGGTCTCCCTTAGCTTAATCTAGGCTTAATATCCTATTATGGCATGAAATTCCTTATTTTCCCACCCGGATGAACAGTAACCTAGACCGACAGCCAGTTACTTTATCCCGGGTTTGATCCACTTTCCAAACTCTAAATTTTATGAAATTTTTACCTAATATTCTACACTCATGGGATTCCAGAATGGTAACATGCATCACCATCGGAGGCTGATTGATTTCCAAAATAATTCACCGAATTTTGGACTTCGACACAGTTTTTCCGTAGTGCAGGAAAAACTTGTCGAAATCCAATTCTTCCTCTTTTAACCACCTCTACAACCCTTATCCAACCCCTTTAGACTACATCCATCCTTTGTATAGCCTAATATCATCAAAAGATTAGGTAGGGATGGGTATTTACCTTTTTCTCTTCGGAGGATTTGGGTTTTTGCACCAAGGGAAAGGAGACCGACACTTTCCTTTTTGTTTCAGCCGGCACACAACCGGGATCCCCCCTTCCCTTCTCTTCTTTTTCTTTCGGACTCTCCCTCTCCTTCTCTTCTTCTTTCTTTTCTTCTCTTTTCCTCTCTTTTTTCTTCTCTTCTTCTCTCTTTTTCCTTCTTCTCTCCTTCTCTCTTTTTCCTTCTTCTCTCCTTCTCTTCTTCTTTCTTTTCCTTCTCTCAGTGTTTCTCCCTCTATGTTTAAAACTCCACCGCCTGAGACTCCCTTCCTCTCTCTCTATTTCATTCCACGTCTGAGACCAACTCAAAACTCTCCAATTAAGTCACATCAAGCACTATTCACCCTTTGTTTAATATTATTAAATTCCCATCCCTAACACTTCAACATATCTACTGTTATGCCATTAACTTTTGATTCCTTCCAATTTTATCCTTACCACTTCAATGCATCTACAACTATGCCATTATCTTTTGATTCCTTCCAATTTTACCCCTTATATCAATTTTAAAGGACTATTCTATCCTTTTTTTATATATACAAATTTTTTGGGGTTATTACACATACTTTGGTTTTTCGGTCGGCGCTGAGACTAAGCAGGGGTCGACTCTTCAAATGTAAGGGTCGACTTTTCAATTTTGGTGGTCGACTCATTTTGAACAAGGGTCGACTCTTCAAACTTTTCTCAGACGGTAAAAACTTTCTGTTTACTTTAAATTACACAAGGGTCAACTCATGTTTTGCGAGGGTCGACTCTTTGACTGTATTCCTTGAATAAAACTTATCAGAATCAACTTAAACTTGTCCTTTTTGCTTAGGGGTTGACTCAAGTTTTTCAAACAGAAAACTTTAGACTTCCTCTCTGATCTCCATGGACTAGATTAAGATCATTTCCTTTTAGAACATGTCCAATGAGATATTTACGAAGAACTTATGATTTTGCAGTGCTTCATTCCTTCTGATTTTTTTGACTTATAAATCTTCACAATTAGACCAATGTCATTAGTACACAACATGATCTCAAGTATTTTGTAATCATCAAAATTCATCCTTTAGGGTTGACAATTCCAAAGATGCATGCTCAACATTTTTGAAGACATGAACGAGAAGTTTTTGGAAGTGTTCATGGACGACTTCTCTGTTTTTGGCAACTCATTTGATGATTGCCTGTCACATTTACAAGTAGTCTTAGCTCGATGTATGAAAAAGAATTTGATACTAAATTGGGAGAAATGCCACTTCATGGTGCCAAAGAAAATTGTCGTAGGACATATTGTTTCATCGAAGGGCATGAAAGTTGATAGAGCTAAGATTGACTTAATCGCCAAGTTACCTGCACCCAAGACGGTTAGAGATGTTAGATCATTTTTGGGTCACGCTGGATTTTATAGAAGGTTCATCAAGAACTTTAGTGTCATAGCTCGACCGTTATGTAACCTCCTATCCTTGATACACCGTTTAATTGGACTGAAACCTGTCAAGATGCATTCAAAAAGTTGAAGTCTATGCTTAGCACTGCACCCATCGTGCGACCACCCAATTGGTCACTACCTTTTGAGATCATGTGCGACGCTAGCAACTATGCGATAGGAGCTGTCCTAGGACAATGTAAGGATAATAAGCCATATGTCATTTACTATGCAAGCAAAACCTTAAACGATGCTCAAATGAATTACACCACCACCGAGAAGGAATTGCTTGCAGTAGTATTTGCATTAGACAAATTTTGCTCTTATATCTTTGGTGCTCCTATTGTTATCTTCACGAACCATACAGCGCTAAAATATTTACTGGATAAGAAAGAAGCCAAACCACGCTTAATGCGATGGATATTTCTACTCCAAGAATTTGACATCACTATCAAGGATAAAAAGGGAGTAGAGAATGTGGTTGCTAACAATTTATCACGGCTAGTTTTTCATAATTCAGTGCCACAGTTTTCCATCAAGGACTCATTCCCTGAAGAGCAGTTGTTTGCACTCTCTATTGTGCCATGGTATGCTGACATTGTAAATTTTCTTGTTACGAACCGGATTCCGGAGCATTGGGGGTCGATAAATAGAAAAAATTTCTTGCACGAGGTAAAGAATTATTACTATGACGAACCATATTTGTTTAAGTATTGCAATGATCAAATCTTCAAACGATGCATACCGGATCATGATATACAAAGCATACTCTTTTTCTACCATACTGATGCTTGCGGTGGATACTTTGCTTCTAAGAAAACCACTGCAAAGATCTTGCAATGTGGTTTCTATTGGCTTACTATGTTCAAAGATGCCCACGAGTTCTACAGGACATGTGATCCATGTCAACGTATTGGAAGTCTAACCCGTAGGCAAATGATGCCTCTTCAGCCCATTACTGTTATCGAGATTTTCAATTGTTGGGGCAATGATTTTATGGGCCCATTCCCACCATCTTTTGGATATGAATACATTTTGGTCGGCGTTGATTATGTGTCCAAATGGGTAGAGGCTATCGCTTGTAGGACCAATGATCACAAATCTGTTTTGAAGTTTTTAAAAGAAAATATTTTTTCACGATTTGGGATGCCTAAGATCATAATTAGTGATAGTGGAAAGCACTTTTGTAATAAGCCTTTCGAGACCTTATTGAAAAAGTATGGTGTCACCTATAGACTTGCTACCCCATATCATCCGCAAACTAGTGGCCAGGTAGAGTTAGCCAATAGGGAGATCAAACGTATTTTAGAGAAAACGGTGAACCCATCACGAAAAGATAGGTCCTTGAAACTATCATATGCATTGTGGGCTTATCGTACTGCATACAAAATCATTCTTGGCATATCTTCCTACCGGCTAGTCTACGGAAAAGCGTATCATCTATCTGTAGAAATAGAACATAAATCATATTGGGCAATTAGAAAATTGAATTTTGATTTACATGATGCCGGTCTAGCTAGAAAATTGTAATTGAATGAGCTTAACGAGATTCGCAGAGATGCTTATGATAATGCTAAAATTTGCAAAGAACGAATGAAGATCTTACATGATAAATCAATTTTGAAAAAATCTTTTGAACCTTTGCAAAAAGTTCTTTTATATGATTTCCATTTACATCTATTTTCTGGTAAGTTGCGATCGAGATGGACAGATCCTTACATTGTAAAAACTGTTTTTCCATATGGGGCGGTTGAGATTGAGAATCCACAGAATGGTAATACTTTTAAGGTAAATGGACAGAGATTAAAACCTTTTCTTGAGAATTTTGCAGATGAAGAGAACTCTTTTTCCTTGGGGGAGCCCTCTTATGACTGAGCATGATGGCAAAGGTATATGTATATTAGTTAGAATTATTTTTTTCTTTTATTTCTAATTTTCTTCTTATTTTGTAGATCTTTTTTTTGGATATCAACAGATCAAGGTATTCCTCTTCTCTCCAATATTATTTTCGCTATTGTCTCTCATATATCGTTTCTTGTATCTAAAACATTGAGGACAATGCAATGTTTAAGTTGGGGGGAGGAAAATATTTTGCTCTTAAAAAAAAAACAAAGAAAAAAGAGTGCTTTTGTTTTTGCATTTGATTTATTCTATTACTTTCTTTTCTAAGCAAATGCACATGTATTTTCATATTAAGTTTGTGCAACTATTAAGGCAAGGAATATATGCATACTATGACTGATCAGAGACCTATTATGAGATCCCCACACGTGTACTTAATGACAATAGAAAGGCCTCAGGAGTTCACATTTGTTAACTGTATTTTTGTTAGCCTTATCCGTAAAAGAAGTAAGAGTATCTTTGTTCGTACCATAAGGTTCATGATTTGGTTTTCACATAAAGATAGAGGTTGAATATTTCGGCTAGATTACTTAGGTGCTTTATGATCCGACCTTGGTTGACCTATAGTCACGATGCAGTCACGTATATAATAAAAATATCTATATGGTTCAGTCTACCTTCTTTTTTTTTGCATAATTATTACCCAAAAAAAAATCCTTATGATGACAAGTCTGGCCTCGTGGCATAGTCTGGTTCGAGTAATTAAGTCTGAGGGGTGTTTCACCTAACGTCTTGAGCCAACTGGAACGGGGGTCATTGGCTGAAAGCTACATGGACCTTACTAGAGTCTAATGGGGTTGGACAGCTATAGTCGTCATATGTGTTTAAAAAAAATAAAATAAAATAAAATAGAAATAAGCATGAATGAGTTGGTCAGGCTGAACCACGTGATATGTGGTAATGACTGGTTTGACTCCATTGTATTAGACCTCTGTGTACCCGGGTTGTTTAGTTGGAATTGATAGCTTTTTTTTTTTACATGCGAACCATTCTTGACAAATTTAGACAACATTTGATATTCTGAAAATTGGATGGATCAGGTTCTAACAGACTGTAGAAAATACTTGTGAACTTGAGTAGTGCGCCTAAAACTCGGGCGGTGCCCTGTTGTGGTGGAGGTATTAGTACTATGATAAAGTCAAACTATTTTATGCACACAACACTTTTATATTTCCTTGCTTTGATAGTTGCCATGCTTGAAAATATATATTAATTAATTACATGTGTATTAGCTTAGGATTTATTTCATATTTGTATTGGGATCTCATGTCATATCATTCATGATGTTTGTGGGTAACATCCCTGAAAATCCTCACGAGACAACACTCGTCCACTAGGGTAACCTAGGGGTTTAACGGCTTGTTGCACGTGCTAAGTGCAATCGTAATGCTCTACGAAAGTGGATACGTATCTTTTTTTTTTACTTAACTTTCATAAAAAATCATAGGTTAGACTACATCTTTTGTGCCCTCATTTTATTATTTGCTCATTAATTGCTAGAGACTAGCAATAAGCTAGTTGGAGGGTGTGATGAGAGCACAAAAGTACGATCTTCACACTACTTAAATTAGTATTATTGTTAACAGATAACGATATTATCGCTGAATTAATATTATATTTTTGTTGGGTGCAGGTTATTATAAATTAAAGTTTAAATGTGCATTTGGTATAGATTGGATTTAGAGAGATGCATCATGGTCCCAAACCGCGCGGGCCCAATCCTGCCATAACTTGGTCGAGCACATTTGCACCCGAGCGACATTCCATATTCCGCGATGCATCCCAAGCTTCCAGCCATCTACAGTCAACTTTGTGATTCCAAATCAGCAACATCCCAAGCGCCAGCATTAGCTTTTTCCATCTTCACCGTCCCAGGTTCCACATCTGCATCATCCCGCGATCAGCTTCTTCCGTGAGCCCGTGTGCGATCTCCCAGCATCCCTTTGGCTCCACCGTCCGCCTCTTCTGGATTCGCAGTCATTTGAATCCCAGATTCCGCGATCAGCCTTCCTCCTAGCCGAGATTAGCATCCAAGCCTTCCGCGATGGAACAGCAGCGAATCCCAGATCCCGCGATCAGCTCGCTTCCGAGTCCACGCTCCTTCCTTCCGCGATCAGCTCGCTTCCCAGCCGTCCACGGTTCAGCTCCCACGCATATCAACCGATCCCAGCATCCGCGATCAGCTCTCATCCGGGCATCTACTAGATCTGCATCTCATCCCGAGCGTCAATCCCACGCATCTCCAGCCGTCCACGTCCATCCTCTTCTCCCGGGATTCATCTCATCCGACCGTCTCCATCGGGTGCGAGGCGAGGATATCTCTCTCTTGGCTGGGGATGAGAGGAGAAGTGTTGGTTCACCCCGCGGCGGCACGACGATCGCGGCGGAATCCGCATGCCGGGCCCGGTGCATCGCATACACCAGAACAGGATCGGGTGAATTTCAAAAATTTTATGAATCAGAACGATTCAGAACCTTTTTGAATTCAGATGGGACTAAACTAAGATCTAATTATTAATTATGAATTGTTAAACTAGCAGCAAATCAGAAATCTAAAAATTCAAATGAAGATCTCATCTTCACCTTTGTGCACGTAGAAGAACACCGCAACCGATGATCGTAATTTGGTTCCTTGTAGACGCGCAAACATCCGGCCTCTACAAATATCCACACAAGGTTTCTAAAGATTAGAGATGGGGCTTCACCGGGGTGCTAGCTCCTTGCAAAAGCCTCTCTTGGATGTCGAAGAAGAAGGAAGAAGAAATCACAAAGATCCCACCTTGTGCAGCCTTCAAAGGAAGAAGAAACCTTTTTTTTGTTTTGATTCTCTTCTCTCCTTTTTCCTTGCTGATTTAAATATCCCAAAAAAATCCTCCTTGCTGCCCCACGCCTGGGAGAAGAAGTCTTGAAAAACTTGGGGCGTGGGGCTCCCTTTTTATAGGGTTCAAAACCCTAGGCGCCAAGGGTCCTAGTACCACTAGGATTCCTTGGCGCTTCCTTTTTTTAATTGGCTGGCCCCTTGATTCTTGAAAGAATCAAGGGGCGCCGGCTCCCAGCAAAGAAGGAGAGGGGGCCAGGTCCCTCCTTGCCCTCTTGGCTGCCCCCCTTTTGCCCATTTTGACTCCTCAAAATAAGGCATCAAGAGGGAGGCTGTATTCAAGGAAAAAAGCTGAATTAGGCAGGTTTTTTAGGGACTTGATCTAGCCAACTCTTGACTAGGATTTGATTCAAATTTCTTTGGATCAGACCCAACATAATTTGACTCAATTAATCAGTAATAAAAGACTTAATTATAATCTAATTATAATTATTTAATTCTTCCATTTAACTCACTAACTCTTAGTGGGTTATTTCGAACATCAATCTTATTGACAATTGACATCATGATTCCAAATCACAATTCGACAATCCGAATAATCAGAACCAGTAATATGTGTGGCCTCATAGGTTCTAATCTGACTGGTAATAAGACATATTGAGATCTCCATCTCAATATCACTGAAACACCTTTCAGTGGACTGAAATACTTTCAGTTCTACTCGTCAGGGTTTACCGATCATCAGGTAAATGCCCGTGAGTCCCAACATCCATAAGTGACACCTAGCAGTATGTAGTGGCAACCCAGTAGAATAAAATAATGAACCTCTAGGTGCAGTTATCGTATGATACAGTTCTTCTATCGTGGATCCCTACAGGACGGAAGTCATGGACAACTCGTCAAACCCCATCATCTGTTATATGTCAAGATTTATTCGACTTAAGTTTGAGAGTGGAAAATTCTTTCTCCACTGTGTATACTGCCCAGGCCGAGGTCTTACGAACTCAGTCTTACAAATCACATAGGATCTCTCCTTATCTATCAAGGTCGATAGATACCATATAGGCGCATACCCTACTCCTACAGTGAACCTACTGCAGCCAATCTACACTGCATGGACCCATATGTCTAGAGACCATGTATACGTGCAGTCAAACTACAATAACCTCACTGTGAGTAGCCGAAGCACCACAGGTCAAAGGACTAGTCACACTATTGCAACATCAAGCAAGTCACTGACGAGTGGATAGACATCCAAGTGACCTCTTGTCTTGGTCATGCTCAGTATCCTTGTTCTCTAACAAGCACCTGCACTATTACTTCAGTAACCCCACACCGTGGACTCGAGTCTCATCCATCCTCAAAAAAAGTAATGTGTACACTGATCTCATTGGATCGATCACCGTCCTCGTGATGATCCATTGATCAGGAGCATTTAGAAATTAATCACCAATGATACATGGCTCAAATTCTCAACTCTTGAGAATATGCATTATCATCTTATTAATTCTTTGGACAATTCATAGACACATAAAAATATGAATGAAAAAGATGCCTTTTATTTATTCAATAATAATAAAGTCAAGTACAAAATTATGTCCCAGAATTAACAATGTGTCAGCCGGATTGGCTTTTAGGGCATACATCTAACAATCTCCTACTTGCACTAAAGCCAATCAGTCATATATCTTAGTCCCATCTTCTCAAGGTGGGCTTCAGTCTTTTGCTGACTTAGCTGCTTAGTGAACGGGTCTGCCACATTGTCTGCGGAGTCTACTCTCTGCACCTCGATATATTTCTTCTCAATATAGTTGCGTATGAGGTGAAAGCGTCGCTCTATATGCTTGGACTTCTGATGAGATCTTAGCTCCTTGGCAAGGGCTATGGCGTCATTATTATCGCAGTAGAGTGTTATGGCATCTGATGACATTACATCCAACTCTGCAATTAATTTCTTGAACCAGAAGCTTTTCTTAGCAGCTTCAGAGGCGGCGATGTATTCAGCTTCCATAGTAGAATCAGCAATGATCGGTTGTTTAGAACTCTTCCAATTCACCGTACCACCATTGCACAAGAACACATATCCAGACGTAGACTTTCTATCATCGACATCAGTCATGAAGTCTGAATCTGTGTATCCTTCTACCTTTAACTCTGATGCTCCTCCAAAGACTAAGAATAAATCTTTAGTTCTTCTTAAGTACTTAAGAATATTCTTCACAGCTGTCCAGTGCTCTTCACCTGGATTCGACTGATATCTGTTAGTGACACTCACAGCAAGGGCTATATCAGGTCGTGTACACAACATGGCATACATGAGGCTCCCTATTGCCGATGCATAAGGGATCTTGCTCATGCGTTGAATCTCTTCAGATGTGTTGGGGCACATCTTCTTGGAGAGATGAATTCCATGCCTAAAAGGTAAGAGAGCCCTTTTGGAGTTTTCCATGCTGAACCTTTTCAGCACTTCCTCTATGTACATCTTCTGTGACAGGCCAAACATCCTTTTAGATCGATCTTTATAGACCTTTATCCCCAAAATATAGGATGCTTCCCCAAGGTCTTTTATGGAGAACTCTTTTGACAACCAGACCTTGACCGAGGTTAGCATAGGAATATCATTCCCTATCAGGAGGATGTCGTCCACGTACAGTACGAGAAATATGACAGCACTCCCACTAACCTTCTTGTAAACACACGGTTCCTCTTCATTTTTGATGAAATCAAACGTTTTGATTGCATCATTGAAACGAGTGTTCCAACTCCGAGATGCTAGCTTTAGTCCATAAATGGACCTTTGCAGTTTGCAGACCTTATGATCTCCATCACTGGAAGTGAAATCCAAAGGCTGCTCCATATAGATATCTTCATCAAGATATCTATTCAGAAAAGCAGTTTTCACATCCATCTGCCAAATTTCATAATCATGAAATGTTGCAATGGCAAGCAATGTTCGAATAGATTTCAGCATGGCTACAGGTGAAAAGGTCTCTTGATAGTCAATGTCTTCGCGCTGACTATACCCTTTCGCTACTAGCCTTGCCTTATAGGTTTCTACCTTTCCATCCGAACCTATCTTCCTTTTGTAGATCCATTTGTATCCAATAGGTACAATACCTTCTGGTGGATCCACTAAGGTCCAGACATGGTTGGAATGCATGGAGTCTAACTCTGACTTCATAGCTTCCAACCATTTCTTGGAATCGATATCTGATATCGCTTCGTCGTAGGTTTTGGAATCCTGTATGTGTTCCTGTGGAGTGATTGATTAAAACCCTATTTGATTTTGATGAGCTCAAAGCATTTGAGTATATCTTATGATTACTAATGAATTCAATCTAGTGTTTCAGTAAAAATCTTATAAATTTATGGTTAAGTGCATCTGGATTTAGTTCAAGATATTTTGGATAAGTTGAGAAGTCAAGATGAACCAAAGTCTGAGACTCGAGTCGACTCCGAGATATTACGAGTCGACTCCAAGCGTATCAGAAGCACTGGCACAGGCTCGAGTCGACTCTGGAACATTACGAGTCGACTCCGACTGAGAACAGACAGACGAGCAGAAAGATACAACTCAAAACCTGTCAGCGAGTCGACTCCGGAAGAGCGCGAGTCGACTCCGATGCTAGCCGAGTCGACTCCAGAGCAGTATGAGTCGACTCCAGAGAGTTACAGACAAAAAGTCAGAGAGCAGTATTCGGACCCTGAGAGCCGAGTCGACTCCTGAGGAACGCGAGTCGACTCCGATGGTTGGCAGGTCGACTCCAAAGAAAGCGAGAGTCGACTCTCAGTGTTATACAAGGCAAAAGTCAGAGACCAACTTTCGGGCACTGAGAGGTGAGTCGACTCCCGCAAAGCCCGAGTCGACTCCGAGACAGCGCGACCCCAAAAAGACAGAAGACAGTATTGTTGTCTCTGAGACGCGAGTCGACTCCAAGACAGTTCGAGTCGACTCCAAGGCAGCGCTACTTCAAAAAGACAGAAGACTGCTTTTCGGATACTGAGAGCCGAGTCGACTCCAGAACAGTTCGAGTCGACTCCAAGACTGCACGAGCCAAAAGACAGAAGATCGGAAGTTCGGCCTCTGAGCGCCGAGTCGACTCCCAGAATTCACGAGTCGACTCGAGTGAGCCAAGTTGAAGAATACATCTATGGATTCCTTGGGATGAGCCGACTCCAAAAGTGCAAGGTCAGCTCCAGATTTTGGCGAGTCGACTCCGAGTTAAGTCGAGTCGACTCCCAGTCGAGAAGCTCACTTTAATTCAAATCCGGAACAGTTGCCGAGCCGACTCCAGAAAAGCATGAGTCGACTCCGGCTACAGCCGAGTCGACTCCAGATCGTGCGAGTCGACTTCGACCCCAACGGACACATTGTCAGGATGTGCAGAATGTGCAGAACGGCTAGTAAAGTGTGTCTAACAGCTAGTTTCCATGGGAAATGGCTTAAATAGCCACAGAGGACTGTAGCAAAGCAGAGAAGTAACATTCCACTAAAAAAAAACAAGAATCCTTCATCTGCAAACTGATTTCAACGGAAAAGAAGGAAGAGGCCCATTAACTCCAGTCAACCAACTCTTCCCAGCATTAAAGAAGTCTCCTCCTGCCTTCAAGTCTTCCAGACATTCAAGAGGAGACCCAAAGTTCAAGAAGCTCTTCTCTACTTCATCTCAAACGTGTTTGAGGGCTCTTAACTTTTCTCTTATATATATCGCTGTATATCTGCTTTTTAGAAGCTCTATTTTTCTGTTTGTCTTTGTTCTTTCCATTTGGTTCTTACTTGATTCAATCAGGGGATTGAATCAAGGGTATATAGGTTTGTTGGTGAGCCTAGGTTGAAACCAACGGTGTAAGCGTTCGATTGTGATCCCGGAAAAACAATCGGACGGTTCCAGTCGGTGAGCCTGGAAAAACCGACCGAGTTCGTTGTGACTTCGTAAAACAACAAGTTGGGTTGTGAGCTTGTAAAACAATCGGCTGTAATCCGAGGGGTTATAGTGAATTCCCAAGTGAGGCTTGGGGAGTGGACATAGGAGCAAGGGTTAGCTCCGAACCACTATAAAATCATTGTGTTTGTGATTGCATTTGTCTCTCTCACTTTCATTTCATTCACTGCACATAGCATCTAATTAATCAACTTGCAAAAAGGATTAATTAGTATCTCACAAACCATTTAATTGTAAAAATTATTTTAAAACCCAATTCACCCCCCCTCTTGGGTTGTCTACCTGGGCAACAAGTGGTATCAGAGCCTGAACTCTTTTTACCCAAAGAGTAAAAGAACAAAATGACAACCCCATTTGGATCTTCCCACATTGAGGGCCAGTCTACCCAAAGACCCCCATTCTTTAATGGATCCGACTACTCATATTGGAAGGCTAGGATGAGAATATTTATCCAAGCCCAAGACTATGAGATGTGGACCATTATATTAAATGGACCATACATCCCATCCATCTATGTAGAGGGTGTCACTGTACCCAAACTTAAAAAAGATTGGGATGACAATGACTTTAGGAAGGCACAACTCAATGCCAAAGCAATGAATGTGCTTTACTGTGCATTAGATAGAAATGAATTCAATAGAGTCTCTACTTGCAATTCTGCAAAAGAGATTTGGGATAGACTTGAAGTGACCCATGAGGGCACGAATCAGGTCAAAGAATCTAAAATAAATATATTAGTTCATAAGTATGAGTTATTTAAGATGGATTCTAATGAAACAATCACTTGCATGTTCACTAGGTTTACTGACATTGTCAATGGCCTAAAAAGCCTTGGCAAAAATTATACTAACAGTGAACTTGTCAGGAAGATTCTTCGCTATCTACCAAGGTCATGGGAAGCCAAGGTGACGGCAATCCAAGAAGCCAAAGACTTGAACAAGCTTCCACTTGAGGAACTTCTTGGATCCCTAATGACGCACGAGCTCACAATGAAACAACACAGCGAAGAAGAGTCTTCTCACAAGAAAAAGGTAATAGCATTAAAATCGGTTTCTACTAACAAAGACTTATCTTGCAGTAGTAGCAGTGAAGAAGAAGACAATGAGGGAGATGATGATGAGGCTCTCCTTGTAAGGAAATTCAGAAGATTCATCAACCGGAAGAAGTCCTCACATCAAAGAAGAGGCCCCTCAAGTTCCTATCACAAGGATAAAGGTAAGGAAAGGGAAAATGAGGGGATTGGATGTTATGAGTGTAAGAAGCCAGGGCACTTCAGAGCTGAGTATCCTTTGCTGAAGAAGGGGAGCAAGTACAAGAAGAAGAAAGTCCTCGTCTCCACCCTATCGGACTCCGACACATCATCATCATCATCAGATGAAGAACAAGAAGAAAAGGCCAATCTGTGTTTTATGGCTAACGACAATGAGGAGTGTCTTGCAGCCAAGGTCGACAAAAATTGTTGGTACTTGGATAGTGGCTGCTCAAGACACATGACGGGTGACAAGGATCAATTCTTCACCCTTGAAGCTAAGAAGGGAGGTGTTGTGACTTTTGGAGACAATAACCAAGGTCACATCATTGGTATAGGTAAAGTACAAATTATCCCTTCAACCTTTATTGATAATGTTCGATATGTTGATGGTCTTAAGCATAATCTACTAAGCATTAGTCAATTGTGTGATAGAGGTTATGATGTTATGTTCAAACCATCACTATGCATCATAACAAACTCAAATGACAATAGTTTAGTTTTTAAAGGAATAAGACGTGGGAATGTGTATGTTGTAGACCTTGAGGATCTTGCCAAACATAACCCATGTTTAGTTGTTAATGAAACTAAGGATAATGATGCTAGTTGGTTATGGCACCGTAAGTTAGGTCTTGCAAGCATGGACACAATATCTAAACTAGTTAAAAGAGATTCCGTGATAGGTTTGCCAAAACTAAAGTTTGAAAAGAATAAAATATGTGAAGCTTGTCAATATGGCAAACAATCAAGGAACTCCTTTAAATCTATAAAGTGTGTCTCTACCTCTAGACCTCTAGAACTACTACACATGGATCTATTCGGACCAACTAGAACCACAAGTCTAGGTGGAAATAAATTTGGTCTAGTTATTGTAGATGATTTTTCTAGATACACTTGGGTCATGTTCTTAGCTCATAAAGATCAAGCATTTTCAGTTTTTAAGAAATTTCATAAGGAAGTAACCAATGCTAGAGATACTTCAGTCATAGCTATTAGAAGTGATCATGGAACCGAATTTGAAAATCATTTATTTGATGAGTTTTGTAGTAAAAAGGAGATAACTCATAATTTTTCTGCACCTAGGACACCACAACAAAATGGAGTTGTGGAAAGAAAAAATAGAACTCTAGAGGAAATGGCTAGAACCATGTTATGTGAAAGTAACCTCCCTAAGTACTTTTGGGGAGAAGCCATCAATACCTCATGTCATATATTAAATAGAGTTTTATTGAGACCCATTATAAAGAAAACACCTTATGAACTTTGGAAAAACAGAAAACCAAAGGTAAATTATTTTCATGTCTTTGGATGTAGGTGTTTTGTTCATAATAATGGAAAAGATAATCTAGGAAAATTTGACTCTAAATCTGATGAGAGTATATTTTTAGGGTACTCTACAACTAGTAAAGCCTATAGAGTCTTTAATAAAAGAATCCTAGTTATAGAAGAATCCATACATATTGTTTTTGATGATTCTAGTGATACCTCTTCTAGTAAGAGAGTTAATCTTGATGATGATGTTGAAATTCTTGAAGAAAAGATAGATGAGATGACGTTACAAGATGATAATCAAAAATTAATTGGAGATGCATCATCAAGCCAAGAGACTATTGTGGATCATGGGCTGACTAAGGCATGGAGGTTTGCTCACGGGCATCCTAAGGAATTAATTTTAGATGATCCATCTCAACCTGTTAGGACTAGAGCATCTCTTAGAAATTTAAATAATCATCTAGCTTTTGTCTCACATTTTGAGCCCAAACACATAGAAGAAGCTGAAAAAGATGTAAATTGGATAAATGCAATGCAAGAAGAATTAAACCAATTTACTAGAAACAAGGTATGGAATCTAGTTGAACGACCTTCTGAATATTCAATTATAGGCACCAAATGGATATATAAAAACAAACTTGATGAAAATGAAATTGTAATAAGGAATAAGGCTAGACTAGTAGCAAAGGGGTATAATCAAGAAGAAGGTATAGATTTTGATGAAACCTTTGCTCCTGTAGCTAGACTAGAGGCAATTAGATTATTATTAGCATTTGCATGCTCCAAGGATTTCAAATTATTTCAAATGGATGTAAAGAGTGCATTTTTGAATGGGTATATTAATGAGGAGGTGTATGTAGAACAACCTCCTGGTTTTGAAAATCATCAATACCCTAATCATGTGTATAAACTGAACAAAGCTCTTTATGGTTTGAAACAAGCACCTAGAGCATGGTATGAAAGGCTTAGCAAATTCTTACTAGAACATGAGTTCTCTAGGGAAAATGTAGATGCAACATTGTTTCTAAAGAAGAAAAACAAAGATATGTTAGTAGTGCAAATTTATGTTGATGATATTATTTTCGGTGCTACTAACAATCGCCTCTGCGAAGAGTTTGCTGACTTGATGCAGGGTGAGTTTGAAATGAGCATGATGGGAGAGCTGAACTATTTCCTCGGGCTTCAAATCAAACAATCAAAAGAAGGGATCTTCATCAATCAAGCTAAATACATCAAGGAGATGCTTAAGAAGTTTGATATGGAGGGAAACAAGTCAATCAGCACACCCATAAGCTCATCATGCAAACTAGACCAAGATGAATCAGGTAAATCTGTAGATCAAAAGATGTATAGAGGTATGATAGGATCTTTATTGTATCTCACTGCAAGTAGACCTGATATCATGTTTAGTGTATGCATGTGTGCTAGATATCAGTCTAATCCTACGGAATCTCATCTAATTGCAGTAAAAAGAATCTTTAAATACCTAATAGGAATAAAAAGTATAGGTTTATGGTATTCTAAAGAATCTAGTCTGAACTTAATAGGATACACAGATTCAGACTTTGCTGGTTGTAAACTTGATAGAAAAAGCACCAGCGGGTCATGTCAATTCCTAGGAAAAAACTTAATTTCATGGTTTAGCAAGAAACAAAACTCGGTTGCATTATCTACTGCTGAAGCTGAATATGTAGCTGCCGGGAGTTGTTGTGCTCAAATCATGTGGATTAAACAACAACTTGAAGACTATGGCATTAAGCAAGACAAAATTCTCATTAATTGTGATAATACAAGTGCAATTAATCTAACCAAAAATCCAATTCAGCATTCAAGAACTAAACATATTGAGATAAGACATCACTTCATAAGAGATCATGTTCTGAATGGTGATGTGACACTCCAATTTGTTTGCACTAATGATCAATTAGCTGATATCTTCACAAAACCTTTGAGTGAAGAGAGATTTAGTGTGCTTACGAGAGGATTAGGAGTGATTGATCCATCCTAGTGATGTTCTCCACTAGTCCATTGATTTTGATGATTAGGTGGTGTTGAATTTAGAGTCTCTCATCGATGATTATCAAGTCAGATCATAAACTTAGTGCTTATCCCTTGTTTGGCACGAAAATAGCATGATTTTTAAGTGCGTGCTAGAGTTCGAGTCGACTCGGATACGTTTCAGAGTCGGCTCATAAGGAGGAGTCGACTCGCACATAGACGGGAGTCGACTCGAGAAAGATGAAGCATAAGGGGAGTCGACTCGCACATAGGCAGGAGTCGACTCGAGGTCGATGACAGCATTAGGGGAGTCGACTCGCGCATAGTTTGGAGTCGACTCGAGGTCGAGTCGACTCGCGACTCAGTGGAGTCGACTCGAGGTCGGGATCCGGTTTTTTAACCCTAATCCAAGCATTTAATCAACACTTCTATTCACCGCCGCCACTATTCATAAACCCTAGAGCCGTCTCCTACGTCGTCTCCGACCATCCTTAGGGCTTTTCCGTCGACCCTCTTCCGTCCCTTAGGGTTCATTCCTCTTCCCTAGGTCTAGAATGCCTCGGAAAACCGTTGTCCCAAGCCGGAAGAGGCCCCAACCCGCGACCGGTGCCGAGCGACGGTCCAAGGCTCGGAACGATCCCGTGAGACCACAACCTCCGACTCGTTCCCCGCCGAGGCCCGTTCCCTCGCGTCCGTGCGCCGGGAAGGCGGTCTCCACCGGGAGATATGTCAACTTTGACTATCTCTCCCGGGAGGGCTTCACCATAGGAGAGAGGTTGCGGGCCCAGGGTTTAGAGTTCTTTTGTTCCTTAGATCTCCCCACATACCCTGGTCTAGTTAGGAAGTTTTATGGTACTGTGCATAGGGGCAATGGGGGTATAGAGGGAACCGTAGCGGGTGTCCCATTATTTATTTCAGAGGATTTCATAGCTCAAATCCTCCATCTTCCCTAAGTAGGGGTATCTCCTACACACCCCGAGGATAGGACTGAGGCCCTTACGGCCATTTTAGGGAGTCCACCCCAGTCCCCATTAGATGAGGTGTCCGCCAGCTCACTGTCAGTTGAGATGCGGCTCCTCCTGAGCATCATCTCTAGGACCCTTTTCCCTAAGACCGGCCGATTTGATTTTGTGTCTGAAAGGGACCTAGCCCTCATGTACCACATTCTCCAGGACACCCCTATCAACTTCCCCTAGATGATCTATAGATACCTATGTGAGCCTCTAGATAGACCTAGGCTCACCCTTCCTTATGGGATGCTGTACACCCTGATCTTTAGGGAGTCCGAGATCCCTATTCCTGAGGGGGAACCCTCTCGCGCATTGCGATGGACAGATCGCATGGGTGAGGGAACCCTACACAGGATGGGGTTTCATAAGGTAGAGGGAACATGGGTTAGGAAACCATCTTCCTCCACACCTACTACCAGACATTCCCCCAGTCCTGACCCAGATTCAGATTATCCTACCTTTCCCTCCACCTCAGCTCCCACCACCTCAGCCGGACCCTCCTCCTCAGCTCCACCCACTCAGCAGATGGAGGTTCGGATTTCTCCTGAGCAGCTCCGGGAGTTGCGGCAGGAGATTGTCAGAGATCTTCGGGATGATCTTCTGAGGGAGCTCAGAGGTCTACCCACTGCCCCCTCTTCTGCGTTGGTTCCCTCCCTATCAGCCGTGACCGAGATGACGGCTCATCTGAGAGAAGAGATCTTCAACGTCAGGAGCCTGATCCAAGCCCAGTTCTCCAACATGAGCGATGTCACAAGCAACACACGGAAGATGCGAGATGACATCCGACATGATATGGGCACCACTAGTCAGGGGGCCGAGCGCTTGGCGAATGTCCTGATCGCCAAGCTTGACACACTTCAGGAGACTCTGACCGAGCTCTCCACGACACACAGCAGGCCACCTCGGCCATTATCACACAGTTAGGGCACGTCACCGATGCGGTCACCGTACTCATGGAACATCAGTCCAGACTGCCCAAGGGAGCCGCATCCTCCTTGAGGAAGCCCTAGCTTATTTTGTTTACTTTGACATGTATTTACTGCTTTACTTATTGTATTCACAAATGTACTTACATATACATCAATACAATGAGTAGACAAATTTCTTCAAAATTGTGCAAATTGATCTCCGCTTGCTTGTGTGTTCTGCTTACTTCCTTTTTGATGCAATGACAAAAAGGGGGAGAAATATATTTAATAGATATGTAAAAGGAAAAAGGAATCAATGAAAATCAATAATAAAAAAAACTTTTAAAACACACAATAATTTGTTCTAAGTGGATTTGATATCTCGAGGCTCATTATCTCTCTGTTGGGGCTCCTAATGGAGTAATCTCCAGAATCTATTCAAGGGATATTCGGAGATTAGTTGAATCCTACTCAAGAACAAATTAACAGATTTTTTCTCTAAAAACCAAAAATTTAAGTTCAAAAGCTTCAATGCATTAAAAGAAAATTCAGAGAATCAAAACAAAGTTGAATGCATATGTTGAGGGGGAGAATCTGAATTTTTAAGAGAGCAAAATCATTAAAGACATATAAGCCAAACAATTGATTGTATGACATGAAGGCTTATATAATTCCAAATGAAAGGGGGAGCTTTAACTCCAAAATTTATTGTTTCACACCTTTCAAGTTTGGATAAATTAAATAACCAGATACTTGAATTCATTTATAGATTTTATTTTCGTGTTTGTTGTGCAATTCACTTTACATATACTCAATATTTTGTCATCATCAAAAAGGGGGAGATTGTGGAGTGATTGATTAAAATCCTATTTGATTTTGATGAGCTCAAAGCATTTGAGTATATCTTATGATTACTAATGAATTCAATCTAGTGTTTCAGTGAAAATCTTATAAATTTATGGTTAAGTGCATCTGGTTTTGGTTCAAGATATTTTGGATAAGTTGAGAAGTCAAGATGAACCAAAGTCTGAGACTCGAGTCGACTCCGGGATATTACGAGTCGACTCCAAGCGTATCAAAAGCACTGGCACAGGCTCGAGTCGACTCCGAAACATTACGAGTCGACTCCGACTGAGAACAGACTGACGAGCAGAAAGATACAACTCAAAACCTGTCAGCGAGTCGACTCCTGAAGAGCGCGAGTTGACTCCGATGCTAGCCGAGTCGACTCCAGAGCAGTATGAGTCGACTCCAGGGAGTTACAGACAAAAAGTCAGAGAGCAGTATTCGGACCCTGAGAGCCGAGTCGACTCCTGAGGAACGCGAGTCGACTCCGATGGTTGGCAGGTCGACTCCAAAGAAAGCGAGAGTCGACTCTCAGTGTTATACAAGGCAAAAGTCAGAGACCAACTTTCGGGCACTGAGAGGCGAGTCGACTCCCGCAAAGCCCGAGTCGACTCCGAGACAGCGCGACCCCAAAAAGACAGAAGACAGTATTGTTGTCTCTGAGACGCGAGTCGACTCCAAGACAGTTCGGGTCGACTCCAAGGCAGCGCTACTCCAAAAAGACAGAAGACTGCTTTTCGGATACTGAGAGCCGAGTCGACTCCGGAACAGTTCGAGTCGACTCCAAGACTGCACGAGCTAAAAGACAGAAGATCGGGAGTTCGGCCTCTGAGCGCCGAGTCGACTCCCAGAATTCACGAGTCGACTCGAGTGAGCCAAGTTGAAGAATACATCTATGGATTCCTTGGGATGAGCCGACTCCAAAAGTGCAAGGTCAGCTCCAGATTTTGGCGAGTCGACTCCGGGTTAAGTCGAGTCGACTCCCAGTCAAGAAGCTCACTTTAATTCAAATCCGGAACAGTTGCCGAGCCAACTCTAGAAAAGCATGAGTCGACTCCGGCTACAGCCGAGTCGACTCCAGATCGCGCGAGTCGACTCCGACCCCAACGGACACATTGTCAGGATGTGCAGAATGTGCAGAACGGCTAGTAAAGTGTGTCTAACGGCTAGTTTCTGTGGGGAATGGCTTAAATAGCCACAGAGGACTGTAGCAAAGCAGAGAAGTAACATTCTACTAAAAGAAAACAAGAATCCTTTATCTGCAAACTGATTTCAACGGAAAAGAAGGAAGAGGCCCATTAACTCCAGTCAACCAACTCTTCCCAGCATTAAAGAAGTCTCCTCCTGCCTTCAAGTCTTCCAGACATTCAAGAGGAGACCCAAAGTTCAAGAAGCCCTTCTCTACTTCATCTCAAACGTGTTTGAGGGCTCTTAACTTTTCTCTTATATATATCGCTGTATATCTGCTTTTTAGAAGCTCTATTTTTCTGTTTGTCTTTGTTCTTTCCATTTGGTTCTTACTTGATTCAATCAGGGGATTGAATCAAGGGTATATAGGTTTGTTGGTGAGCCTAGGTTGAAACCAACGGTGTAAGGGTTCGATTGTGATCCCGGAAAAACAATCGGGCGGTTCTAGTCGGTGAGCCTGGGAAAACCGACCGAGTTCGTTGTGACCTCGTAAAACAACAAGTTGGGTTGTGAGCTTGTAAAACAACCGGCTGTAATCCGAGGGGTTATAGTGAATTCCCAAGTGAGGCTTGGGGAGTGGACATAGGAGCAAGGGTTAGCTCCGAACCACTATAAAATCATTGTGTTTGTGATTGCATTTGTCTCTCTCACTTTCATTTCGTTCACTGCACATAGCATCTAATTAATCAACTTACAAAAAGGATTAATTAGTATCTCACAAACCATTTAATTGTAAAAATTATTTTAAAACCCAATTCACCCCCCCTCTTGGGTTGTCTACCTGGGCAACAGTTCCCTATCTTCCATAAGGAACATTTCCTTTGTATAATCTTCAAGCATACCTAAGTATCTATCGGGAGGATGGGAGACCCTACTAGATCTGCGAGGTAGATGAGGAACAACATGTACTGGCTCTGTATGAATGGGTTCTATAGGATCCATGACTCGTTGCTTTTCAGAGACTTTCTCTTGAAGCTCAATTTTTCTCCCACTGCCTCTATCAAGGATAAACTGTTTTTCCAAGAAGATGGCATGTTGGCTCACAAACACATTGTTATCCTCTGAGATGTAAAAATTTTATCCTAATAACTCTTTAGGATATCCTATAAAACGAGCACTTATGGTCCTTACCTCTAGCTTGTCCGCCTGTAGTCGCTTGACGTGAGCCGGACATCCCCAAATCTTGAGATGACTAAATTACTATGCCATATCTCAAACGGTGTGGTAGGAACGGATTTAGAGGAAACTCTATTCAGTAGATAAATTACGGTAAGTAAGGCATCTCCCCAAAGAAACATGGGTAAATCAGTGAAGCTCATTATGGACCGGACCATATCCAATAGTGTCTGATTTCTCCTCTCTGATACCCCGTTGAGTTGAGGTATACCCGGAGGAGTCCATTGTGAGACTATGCCATTCTCCTTGAGATAGTTCCGGAATTCTCCACTAAGGTATTCTCCTCCTCAATTTGATCGAAGAGCCTTAAGGAGTTTTTCAGTTTGTTTTTCTACTTTGTTTTTGAACTCTTTAAACTTTTCAAAAGATTTAGATTTGTGTCTCATGAGATACACATACCCATACCATGAATAATCATCGGTAAAGGTAATGAAGTATGAATAACGACCCCTAGCTAGCACATCGAATGGGCCACACACATATGTATGTACCAGGGTAAGTATTTCAGTGGTCCTCTTCCCATGTCCTACAAAGAGCAATTTAGTCATTTTTTCTTGAAGACAGAACTCGCAAACTGGATATGACTCGGAAGTCAATGAGCCGAGAAGCCCATCTTTATCCATTTTTTTCATTTTGTCCTCTCTAATATGGCCAAGTCTGAGGTGCCACAAATACTTTTGGTTTATCTCATCCCTGGATCTCTTAGATCCTTTGGCACTCACTTCTTGCTCGGACACATTTATAGATACATCCATATGCAAATGATAGAGTCTGTCAATCATAAAACCACATGCGACTATTTTATTTCTGGAATAAATAGAACAGCAGTCTTTGTCAAATGTAAAAATATGACCTTCCTATGATAGACAGAAATCAAATTTCTGCTAGCAACAGGTACATAATAATAGTCTCTAAGTAATAAACTAAAATCAGACGGTAGTTGCAGAAGGTAGGTGCCCACAGCCACAGCAGCAACTTTTGCCCCGTTGCCAACCCGAAGGGTTACTGCACCTTCCGCCAGCCTTCTACTTTCCTTTAGACCCTGCATAGTAATGCACAAGTGAGCACTAGAACCAGAATCTATAACCCAATTAGAAATAGAGAAAACCGTAAGGTTAGTTTCAATCACGAGCAAGTCTAACATACCTTCTGAAGGTGTGTCTGCCTTCTTGTTCTTTAGGCTCTCGAGGTATAAAGGACAGTTTCTCTTCCAGTGGCCATCGATATTGCAGTGGAAACATTTTTCATTGTCATTAGCCTTTTTCTTTTGAACTTCCTTCTTTGGCTTCTTATCTTTCTTCTACTTCTTCGCAGGCTTCTTTTTCTTCCAAGTAGACTTTCTCTTAGAACCAGAAGGAACTCAGCAGCAAGGACATTGCCCCTTGAACCTTTCAAGGCTCCCTCAGCATTTACCAACATGTTTAACAGTTCAGTTTTAGTGCATTCAATCTTATTCATGTGGTAGTTTACTATAAACTGCCAAATGAATCAGGAAGGGATTGCAGGATCAGATCTACTTGCAATTCCTCGTGCATGTTCATACCGAGCTTCTCAAGCTCCTCTAGGTCCTTGATCATAGTCAGACCGTGATCATGGACAGATTGCCCCTCGCGCATCTTTGCCTTGAAGAGCCTCTTGGACACTTCAAAATGAGCTATGCGACTCTGCTCACCATACAACTCTTGCAGGTGTGCCAGTATGTCCCTAGCAGTCTTCATAATCTCATGCTGGCATTGGAGTTCATTGGACATTGATGCCATGATGTAGCACTTGACCTTTATGTCATCGTCTGTCCACTTTTCATGCGTCGCACGTTGATCAGCGGTCGGACTTGATGGTAATGTAGGGATATCATTGTCGAGCACATAGCCTATTTTCTCGCAACTCATAACAATTTTGAGGTTTCTAAGCCAGTCTTTGTAATTGGTACCAGTCAGTCGGTTGGTCTCAAAAATACGAGTCAAAGGGTTTGAGGCTGACATTGTGATATGCAGAGAGTAAAGATTCTAGTTAGATTTTTGTACTTGATCCTAATTTGTTCTAAGGTCTTTTAGAACAAATGTACCTCCCACTATTTTCTCGAATTTCTCACACTTCTCTGGTAGGAAAACGGAAATCTTACGCGACTAGGGCTTCTAGTGGGTACTGCGGTCCCACCGATTTACATGCCACCTCATCTAACAGTTATTGGCAACACATAAATGGATGAGTGTACCACGCTTATACAATGCTTCTCAAGCATGTTGCAGTGCTACTTGGTTTCTAAGTCATTAAGACCTCACTTAACAGTTATTGGTCCCATTCCTTAGTTAAGTCAGACCCACCGTATAACCGTAGAAATAAAGTTGTCATTGGGTTCTCACCTAACAGTTATTGGTGCCCATCCCCACCTTTACCCCTACAACATCTCATGTCAATAGAGAGGTCCAGCCCTCCCGATGCAACTTGCCCACTGTGTCCAGCCGAGACAAGCCAACACCAGAAAAACCTTAGCAACTCTACTACGGTGGAAGACCTATGGACTTAATATTGGTTAATCATGTCTTAGTGTATTCAACATTGAGCTCTTCATAGGAGGTAATCGAACAATTGGCCAGGTAAGGAGGTGAGAGACTCTTCTTACTCAGAGAGTAAGGTCCTAATTAAGTAACCACATTTCATGCTTTCCTAGACACCAATTAGATCAATTAATCTAATATGACTCGCTCATGTTGGTTCACTCATGACTGATTGAGGAGGTTTTGGTTTAGGTCTCATTGGGATTGTTCTACTAGTTTGCATCATATGTAAATCTATCTACCCCGCATACATTCGCATCACATGCAAACGACACATCGCAGGCAGTCAAAATCGCAGCAATAAATAAAAGCTGAATTTTAAACAGGTGATGATCATGGATTCTAATTAGGTCATATTACAAGCACATGCACGTCAGTCGATCAGCTAGTCTTCAACTCTTGAATTGGTCCTAAGCCTTCTTGATTCGATCCTCGATCAACTCTTGATCCAATCGCCATCAACCGCTCAGATCACCGTTCATCTCATGTACTATCTTCGACTGATCGTTGACGTACATTACATCACAGAAATACAACCAGATATATAAATAAATTACATCCTTTTAAGGAGGCATGCAGGCCTCTCAAAATATCAAATAAGATGCATGCAAGCATCTGAAAATATTACATGACATTATAGATCACATCGCAGGTCTTTATATTTGATATCAAAAAGGTTTGAATCCTATGATCATCACCACATGCATCTTATGCATGATTTTATCTAATCTGATTTTAATTTTATTATGCAACCATCTGAGATCCAGATCATGCAATACCCTAATTTTAAACATCATAATCATATCAAAATTTTAAAACTAATATCGCATGATCGATCTAACAAAATCAGCATGCTGAAAATTTTCAGCAATCACGAAATTTCAGCACGCAGAATTTTTCAGCATGCATAACAATTAAAAAATTAGAACTAATTCATAATCAATTAATTATTATCTTAATTGGTTCTCCAAAAATCTGGCTCTGATATCACTGTTGGTTCACCCTGCAGCGGCGCGACGATCGCGGCAGAATCCGCATGCCGGGCCCGATGCATCGCATACACCGAAACAGGATCGGGTGGATTTCAAAAATTTTCTGAATCAGAACGATTCAGAACCTTTTTAAATTTAGATGGAGACTAAACTAAGATCTAATAATTAATTATGAATTGTTAAACTACCAGCTAATTAGAAATCTAAAAATTCAAATGAAGATCTCATCTTCACCTTTGTGCGGGTAGAAGAACACCGCAACCGATGATCGTGATTTGGTTCCTTGTAGCCACACAAACGTCCGGCCTCTACAAGTATCCACACAAGGTTGCTGAAGATCAGAGTGGGGCTTCACCGGGGTGCTAGCTCCTTGCAAAAGCCTCTCTTGGATGTCGAAGAAGAAGGAAGAAGAAATCACAAAGGAAGAAGAAACCTTTTTTTTGTTTTGATTCTCTTCTCTCCTTTTTCCTTGCTGATTTAAATATCCCAAAAAAATCCTCCTTGCTGCCCCACACCTGGGAGAAGAAGTCTTGAAAAACTTGGGGCGTGGGGCTCCCTTTTTATAGGGTTCAAAACCCTAGGCGCCAAGGGTCCTAGTACCACTAGGATTCCTTGGCTTCTCCTTCAAGAATCAAGGGGCGCCGGCTCCCAGCAAAGAAGGAGAGGGGGCCACGCCCCTCCTTGCCCTCTTGGCTGCCCCCCTCTTGCCTATTTTGACTCCTCAAAATAAGGCATCAAGAGGGAGGCTAGCACTAAGACGGGAAGGTTTTATTACCCTAAGAACGGTTATCCCGCTAAAGAGCCTTTATCCCGCTGTTGCCCAGATAGACAACCCAAGAGGGGGGGGGGGGGGGGTGAATTGGGTTTTAAAATAATTTTGCAATTAAAACGTTGTGGATGACTAATTAATGCTTTACCAAGATGATTAATTAATTGCTATGTGCTGTGAATGAAATGAGAGTAAAAGAAAGAGACAAACAATCACAAACACAAGGCTTTTATAGTGGTTCGGAGCTAACCCTTGCTCCTACGTCCACTCCCCAAGTCTCACTTGGGAATTCACTATAACCCCTTGGATTACAGCCGGTTGTTTTACAAGCTCACAACCAAACTTGTTGTTTTACGAGCTCACAACGAACTCGGTCGGTTTTCCCTGGCTCACCGACTAGAACCACCCCGATTGTTTTCCCGGGATCACAATCAAACCCTTACACATTGGTTTTACACTCGGCTCACCAACCAACCTCTACACCCTTGATTCAATCTCCCGATTGAACCAAGCAAAGACAAGATGGAAATAATGACAACAAACAGAAAAACAGAGCTTCTCAAAAGCAGATAAATAACAATATAAACTAGAGAGAAGTTAAGAGCCCTCAAACACGTTTGAGTTGGAGTAGAGTAGGGCTTCTTGAACTTCGGGTCTCCTCTTGAATGTCTGGTCGACTTGAATGCAGGAGGAGATCTCTTTCAATGTTTGGGAAGAGGTAGTTGGATGGAGTTATGGCGCTCTTCCCTCTTTTCGTTGAAAAACCACTTGCAGAGAATGAATGCTTGATTTCTTTGAATGGAATGGTAGTTCCCTGCCTTGCTACAGTCCTCTGTGGCTATTTAAGCCATCCCCCACGGAAACTAGCCGTTAGACACCTTTTTCTGCCCGTTCTGCACACTCTGCACAACCTGACAATATGTCCGTTGGGGGTCGGAGTCGACTCGCGCGATCAGGAGTCGACTCGGCTGTAGCGGGAGTCGACTCATGCTTTGCTGGAGTCGACTCGGCAACTGTTCCGGATTTGAATTAAAGTAGCCTCTTCGACTGGAAGTCGACTCGTCTTGACCCGGAGTCGACTCGCCAACTTCTGGAGCTGACTTGGCATTTTCGGAGTCGGCTCATCTCATGAAATCCATGGAGCTAATTTTCAACTTGGCCCACTCGAGTCGACTCGACAATCCTGGGAGTCGACTCGGCGCTCAGAGCCCGAACTCCCGATCTTCTGTCTTTTGGCTCATCCAGTCTTGGAGTCGACTCGAACTTCCCCGGAGTCGACTCGGCTCTTAGTTTCCGAAACATAGCCTTCTGTCTTTTTGGTGTAGCGCTGCCTTGGAGTCGACTCGAGCTGTCTGGAAGTCGACTCGGCTCTTAGAGACAGTAAATCGGTCTTCTGTCTTTTTGGGGTCGCGCTGTCTCGGAGTCGACTCGCGCATTGCGGGAGTCGACTCGAATCTCAGAGTCCGAAAACTGCTCTCTGACTTTTGCCTTGTGAACCACTGAGAGTCGACTCTCGCTTTCTTTGGAGTCGACCTACCAACCATCGGAGTCGACTCGCGTTCCACAGGAGTCGACTCGAATCTCAGGGTCGAAATTCGCTCTCTAACTTTTCTGTCTGTAACTCCTTGGAGTCGACTCATACTACTCCGGAGTCGACTCGGTAAACATCGGAGTCGACTCGCGCACTTCAGGAGTCGACTCGCTGACAGGTTTTAAGTTGTGCCCTTCTGTTCGTCTGTCTGTTCTCAGTCGGAGTCGACTCGTAATGGTCCGGAGTCGACTCGAGCCCGTGCCAGTGATTCTGATACGCTTGGAGTCGACTCGTAATACTCTGGAGTCGACTCGAGTCTCAGACTTTGGTTCAAACTGACTTCTTAACTTATCCAAAATATTATGAACCAAGTCTAGAAACACTTTAGACAAGATTTTCACTGAAACACTCAATTGAATTCATTAGTAAACAAGAGATATACTCAGATGCTTTGAGCTCATCAAAATCAAATAGGGTTATGATCAATCACTCCACAATCTCCCCCTTTTTGATGATGACAAAACATTGAGTATATGTAAAGTGAATTGCTCAATAAACAAGGAAATAAAATCCATAAATGAATTCAAGTGTCTGGTTATTTGATTTATCCAATCTTGAAAGGTGTGAAACAATAAATTTTGGAGTTAAAGCTCCCCCTTTCATTTGGAATTATATAAGCCTTCATATCATGCAATCAATTGTTTGGCTTATATATATTTAATGATTTAGCTTTCTTAAAAATTCAGATTCTCCCCCTCAACATATGCATTCAACTTTGTTTTGATTCTCTGAATTTCCTTTTAATGCATTGAAGTTTTTGAACTGAAATTTTTTGGTTTTTAGAGGAAAAATCTGACAATTTGTTCTTGAGTTGGATTTAACTAATCTCCGAATATCCCTTGAATAGATTCTGGAGATTACTCCATTAGGAGCCCCAACAGAGAGATAATGAGCCTCGAGGTACCAAATCCACTAAGAACAAATTATGTTTTAATTCTCATTTTGATTCCTTTTATGTTGAGTCCATTTACATATCTATTAAGTATTTCTCCCCCTTTTTGTCATCATATCAAAAAGGAGGTAAGCAGAACAAACAATCACTTAGAGATCAAATTGCACACAATTGAAGAGAATATGTCTACTCATTGTATTGATGTGTATGTAAATACATTTGAGAAAACAATAAGTAAAGCAAAAAAAAAGAAATACATGTCAAAATAAAGCAAAAAGCAGCTAAGGTCTCCTCGAGGATGTGGCTCCTCCTCTCGAGGATGTGGCTCCTCCTCTCGATCTGTTCTGCTCCATGAGGAGGGTGACCGCATCTGTAACATGCCCGAGCTGAGAGATAATGGACGAAGTGGCCCTGCTATGTGTAGTGGAGAGCTCGGTCACCGACTTCTGAAGTGCGTCCAGCTTGTCGATGAGCACGTTCGACAAGCGCTCGGCCCCCTGAGTAGTGGTGCTCATGTCCTTCCGGATGTCATCGCGCATCTTCCGAGTGATGCCCGTGACCTCACTCATACTGGAGAATTGAGCCTGGATCAGGCTCCGGACGTTGTAAATCTCTTTCCGCACATGGGCCGTCATCTCAGTCACGGCTGTCAAGGAAGGGACCAACGCTGACGAAGGTGCAGGAGTGGGAGCAGGCACTGAACTCCGGAGCTCCCGAAGTAGATCATCTCGCAGATCTCGGACAATCTCCTGCCGCAACTCCCGGAGCTGCTCAGGAGCGATCCGGACCTCCATGACCTGAGGAGCTGAGGAGGAGGGTCCGGCTGAGGTGGTAGGAGCAGAAGTGGAGGGAAAGTCAGGATAATCTGAGTCTGGCTCAGGACTAGGGGAATGTCTGGTGGTATGTGTGGAGGTGGAAGACTTCCTAACCCAGGTCCCCTCTACCTTCCGAAACCCCATCCTGTGTAGGGTCCCCGGACGCATGCGATCTGTCCATCGCTATGCGCGAGAGGGTTCCCCCTCAGGAATGGGAATCTCGGCCTCCCTAAACAAAAGGGTGAACATCATGCCGTAGGGGAGGGTGAGCCTAGGTCTATCTAGTGGCTCACATAGATATCTATAAATAAGTTTTGGGAAGTTGACTGGGGTGTCCTAGAGAATATAGAACATAAGGGCGAGGTCCCTCTCAGAAACAAAGTCGAAGCGCCCAGTCTTCGGGAAGAGGGACCTAGACAGGATGCTCAGGAGGATCCGCACCTCAACTGGAAGTGAGCTAGCGGATACCTCATCCAAGGGGGACTGGGGTGGATGCCCTAGAATGGCCGTAAGGGCCTCAGTCCTGTCCTCAGGGTGTGCGGGTGCCACCCCAACTTGGGGAAGATGGAGGACCTGAGTAATGATATCCTCCGAAATGAATAATGGGACACCGGCTACCGTGCCCTCTATACCCCCATCGCCCCTATGGACGGTACCGTAGAACTCCCTAACTAGTCCAGGGTATGTGGGGAGATCTAAGGTGAGGAAATACTCTAAGCCCTGGGCCCTAAGTCTCTCTCCTATCGTAAAGCCCTCCCGGGAGAGATAGTCGAAATCGACGTATCTCCCGGTGGAGACCGCCTTCCCGGCGCACGGCCTCGAGGGAACCGCCCTCGGCGGGGAACGAGCCGGAGGTTGTGGCCTCGCGGGATCGTTCCGAGCCTTGGAACGTCGCTCGGTGCCGGTTGCGGGTTGGGGCCTCTTCCGGCTTGGGACAACGGTTTTACGAGGCATGGTCGACCTAGAATGGAGTAAAACGCTAATGGACGGTGAAAGGTCGACGGGAAAAAGCTTAGGGACGGCCGGAGACGATCTAGGAGTCAGCTCTAGGGTTTTGAACAGTGGCGGCGGTGAAAATAAGTGTTTTCTAAACGATGGAGTTAGGGTTAAAAAGTCGGATCCCGACTGCGAGTCGACTCCTCTGAGTCGCGAGTCGACTCGACCTCGAGTCGACTCCAAAATAGGCGCGAGTCGACTCTCCTTATGTGCCTGTTAACCTCGAGTCGACTCCCGTCTGTATGCGAGTCGACTCCCCCTCTGCTGCCATCGATCTCGAGTCGACTCCCGCAAATGCGCGAGTCGACTCTCCCTTACGAGCCGACTCTGAAACTTGCTCGAGTCGTCTCGAACTCTGGCATGCACCTAAAAATCATGCTATGTTCGTGCCGAATGAGGGAAAATCACTAAATTATGATCTGATTTGATGATCATTGAAACGAAACTCTATATTAATCACAATCTAATCATCAAAATCAAATGAATCTAGTCGAAAATACCACTAGGATGGATCAATCACTCCTAATCCCCTCCTAAGCACACTAAATCTCTCTTCACTTAGAGTTTTTGTAAAAATGTCAGCTAATTGATCATCAGTACAAACAAATTGTAGTGTCACATCACCATTCAGTACATGATCTCTTATGAAGTGATGTCTTATCTCAATATGTTTAGTTCTTGAATGCTGAATTGGATTCTTAGTTAGATTAATGGCACTTGTATTATCACAATTAATGGGTATTTTATCTTGTTTAATGCCATAATCTTCTAATTGTTGTTTGATCCATAAGATTTGAGCACAACAACTCCCGGCTGCAACATATTCAGCTTCAGCAGTAGATAATGCAACCGAGTTTTGTTTCTTGCTAAACCATGAGATTAAGTTTTCTCCTAGAAATTGACAAGACCCGCTGGTACTTTTTCTATCAAGTTTACATCCAGCAAAGTCTGAATCTGTGTATCCTATTAATTTTAGGCTAGATTCTTTAGAATACCATAAACCTATATTCTTAGTTCCTATTAGGTATTTAAAGATTCTCTTAACTGCAATTAGATGTGATTCCTTAGGATTAGACTGATATCTAGCACACATGCAAACACTAAACATGATATCAGGTCTACTTGCAGTAAGATACAATAAAGATCCTATCATACCTCTATATAGTTTCTGATCTACAGATTTACCTGATTCATCTTGGTCTAATTTGCATGATGAGCTCATGGGGGTGCTGATTGACTTGTTCCCCTCCATATCAAACTTTTTAAGCATCTCCTTGATATATTTGGCTTGATTGATGACGATGCCTCCTTCAGACTGTTTGATTTGAAGCCCGAGGAAGTAGTTCAGCTCTCCCATCATGCTCATCTCAAATTCACTCTGCATCAAATCAGCAAATTCTTCGCCGAGGCGATTGTTAGTAGCACCGAAAATAATATCATCAACGTAAATCTGCACTAATAACATATCTTTGTTTTGCTTTTTCAGAAATAGTGTTGTATCTACATTACCCCTAGAGAACTCATGTTCTAATAGGAATTTGCTAAGCCTCTCATACCATGCTCTAGGTGCTCGTTTCAAACCATAAAGTGCTTTGTTCAATTTATATACATGATTAGGGTATTGATGATTTTCAAAACCAGGAGGTTGTTCTACATATACCTCCTCATTAATATACCCATTTAAAAATGCACTTTTTACATCCATTTGAAATAGTTTGAAGTCCTTAGAGCATGCATATGCTAATAATAATCTAATAGCCTCAAGTCTAGCTACAGGAGCAAAGGTTTCATCAAAATCTATACCTTCTTCTTGATTATATCCCTTTGCTACTAGTCTAGCCTTATTCCTTATGACAATTCCATTTTCATCAAGTTTATTTTTATAAATCCATTTGGTACCTATAATTGGATATTCAGAAGGTCTTTCAACTAGATTCCATACTTTGTTTCTAGTAAATTGGTTTAATTCTTCTTGCATTGCATTTATCCAATTTACATCTTTTTCAACTTCTTCTATGCGTTTAGGCTCAAAATGTGAAACGAAAGCTAGATGATTGTTTAAGTTCCTAAGGGATGCTCTAGTCCTAATAGGTTGAGACGGATCATCTAGAATTAATTCCTTAGGATGCCCGTGAGCATACCTCCAAGCTTTAGTTAGCCCATGATCTACTATAGTCTCTTGGCTTGATGATGCATCTTCAATTAATTTTTGACTGTTATCTTGTAATGTCATCTCGTCAATCTTTTCTTCAAGAATTTCCGTATCATCATCAAAATTAACTCTCTTGCTAGAAGAGATATCACTAGAATCATCGAAGACAACATGTATGGATTCTTCTATAACTAGGGTTCTTTTATTAAAGACTCTATAGGCTTTACTAGTTGTAGAGTAGCCTAAGAATATGCCCTCATCAGATTTAGAATCAAATTTTCCTAGATTATCTTTCCCATTATTATGAACAAAACACCTACATCCAAAGATATGAAAATAATTTACCTTTGGTTTTCTGTTTTTCCAAAGTTCATAAGGTGTTTTCTTTATAATAGGTCTCAATAAAACTCTATTTAATATATGACAAGAAGTATTAATGGCTTCTCCCCAAAAGTACTTAGGAAGGTTACTTTCACATAACATAGTTCTAGCCATTTCCTCTAGAGTTCTATTTTTCCTCTCCACAACTCCATTTTGTTGTGGTGTCCTAGGTGCAGAAAAATTGTGTGTTATCCCCTTTTTACTACAAAACTCATCAAATAAATGATTTTCAAATTCGGTACCATGGTCACTTCTAATAGCTACTACTGAAGTATCTCTAGTATTGGTTACTTCTTTATAAAATTTCTTGAAAACTGAAAAAGCTTGATCCTTTTGAGCTAAGAACATGACCCAAGTGTATCTAGAATAATCATCTACAATAACTAGACCATATTTATTTCCACCTAGGCTTGTGGTTCTAGTTGGTCCGCATAGGTCCATGTGTAGTAGTTCTAGAGGTCTAGAGGTTGAGACACAATTTATAGATTTAAAGGAGTTCTTTGATTGTTTGCCAAATTGACATGCTTCACATATTTTATTCTTTTCAAACTTTAATTTTGGCAAACCTATCACCGAATCTCTTTTAACTAGTTTAGATATTGTGTCCATGCTTGCATGACCTAACTTACGGTGCCATAACCAACTAGCATCATTGTCCTTAGTTTCATTAACAACTAAGCATGGGTTGTGTTTGGCAAGATTCTCAAGGTCTACAACATACACATTTCCACGTCTTATTCCTTTAAAAACTAAACTATTGTCATTTGGGTTTGTTACGATGCATAGTGATGGTTTAAACATAACATCATAACCTTTATCACATAATTGACTAATGCTTAATAAATTATGCTTAAGACCATAATTTGTACTTTACCTATACCAATGATGTGACCTTGGTTGTTGTCTCCAAAAGTCACAGCACCTTCCTTCTTAGCTTCAAGGGTGAAGAATTGATCCTTGTCACCCGTCATGTGTCTTGAACAGCCACTATCCAAGTACCAGCAATTTTTGTTGACCTTGGCTGCAAGACACTCCTACACAAGCAGATCATATAATCTTGGGTACCCAAGTTTTCTTGGATCCTTCATGGTTAGTCATGTTGGTTCCTTTTGGAACCCATACCCTTTTGATTTTTCTTTTAGTTTTTCCTTTCCTATAGTCACATACATTTGCTTTATGTCCTACAGTTCCACAACAAAAACAGGTTATTTTCTTAATTTTACTTTCTCCTGCTTTAACAAAGAAGTTACTAAGAAGTTTTTGCTTGTTTTTAGGTTTGTATCCTAGACCTGCTCTATTGAATACAGCTCGTTGACTATTAAGTATCATATTTAATTTTTCAGAACTATATGTAAATTTTTCAACCAAGGGTTTGTATTTCTCAAGTTAGTGTCTGTTTTTCTGCTTTTAGATCATTTAGTTCTTTTGTGATACTCTCATTTATATGTTTATAGTTTTTGGGTTCTAATGTTTCTTTGTTCAGCCTTTCATTTTCTTTAGTTAAGGTATTATTCTTTTGTATCAAGATTTGGTTGCTTGTTTTAAGTTCTGCATTTTCTTTGATAAGAACATCTTTATCCCTAACTAATGAATCATACTTACGGAGATGAGTTTGGTTAGTTACTTTTAGTTCTTTGTTTTTAACGTTTATCATTTTGTATTCATCCATTAATTCATTGAAAGCATCATACAGTTCATCGAAAGTAAAATCTAAATGTGGTGCGGATGTTACCTCATTTTCATTGGCCATGAAGCAGAAGTTGGCCTTTTCTACTTGTTCCTCATCCGATGAGGATGATGATGTGTCGGAGTCCGATAGGGTGGTGACAAGGGCTTTCTTCTTCTTGTACTTGCTGCCCTTCTTTAGTAAGGGACACTCAGCTCTGATGTGCCCCGGCTTCTTGCACTCATAACACCCAATCCCCTCATTTTCCCTTTCCTTACCTTTATCCTTGCGATAGGAATTTGAGGGGCCTCTCCTTTGATGATAGGACTTCTTGTAGTTGATGAATTTTCTGAACTTGCGCACAAGAAGAGCCTCATCATCATCTCCCTCATGATCTTCTTCTTCACTGCTGCTACTGCAAGACAAATCTTTGTTAGATGATGTAGATTTGAGAGCTATTATCTTTTTCTTATGGGAGGACTCTTCTTCGCTATGCTGCTTCATTGTTAGCTCGTGAGTCATTAGGGATCCAAGGAGCTCTTCAAGTGGAAGCTTGTTCAAGTCCTTAGCTTCTTGGATTGCCGTCACCTTGGCTTCCCATGACCTTGGTAGACAACGAAGAATTTTTCTGACAAGATCACTGTTAGTATAGTTTTTGCCAAGGCTTTTTAGGCCATTGACAATGTCAGTAAATCTAGTGAACATGCTAGTGATTGTCTCATTAGAATCCATCTTAAATAGTTCATACTTATGAACTAATATATTTATTTTGGATTCTTTGACTTGATTCGTGCCCTCATGGGTCACTTCAAGTCTGTCCCAAATCTCTTTTGCAGAATTGCAAGTAGAGACTCTATTGAATTCATTCCTATCTAATGCACAGTAAAGCACATTCATTGCTTTAGAATTGAGTTGTGCCTTTCTCATGTCATGTTCATCCCAATCCTTTTCTAGTTTAGGTACAGTGACACTCTCTACATAGATGGATGGGATGTATGGTCCATTTACTACAATGGTCCACATCTCATAGTCTTGGGCTTGGATGAATATTCTCATCCTAGCCTTCCAATATGAGTAGTCGGATCCATTAAAGAATGGGGGTCTTTGGGTGGACTGACCCTCAATGTGGGAAGATCCAAATGGGATTGTCATTTTGATCTTTTACTCTTATGGTAGAAGAGTTTAGGCTCTGATACCACTTGTTGCCCAGATAGACAACCCAAGAGGGGGGGTGAATTGGGTTTTAAAATAATTTTGCAATTAAAATGTTGTGGATGACTAATTAATGCTTTACCAAGATGATTAATTAATTGCTATGTGCTGTGAATGAAATGAGAGTAAAAGAAAGAGACAAACAATCACAAACACAAGGCTTTTATAGTGGTTCGGAGCTAACCCTTGCTCCTACGTCCACTCCCCAAGTCTCACTTGGAAATTCACTATAACCCCTTGGATTACAGCCGGTTGTTTTACAAGCTCACAACCAAACTTGTTGTTTTACGAGCTCACAATGAACTCGGTCGGTTTTCCCTGGCTCACCGACTAGAACCACCCCGATTGTTTTTTCGGGATCACAATCGAACCCTTACACGTTGGTTTTACACTCGGCTCACCAACCAACCTCTACACCCTTGATTCAATCCTCTGATTGAACCAAGCAAAGACAAGATGGAAATAATGACAACAAACAGAAAAACAGAGCTTCTCAAAAGCAGATAAATAACAATATAAACTAGAGAGAAGTTAAGAGCCCTCAAACACGTTTGAGTTGGAGTAGAGTAGGGCTTCTTGAACTTCGGGTCTCCTCTTGAATGTCTGGTCGACTTGAATGCAGGAGGAGATCTCTTTCAATGTTTGGGAAGAGGTAGTTGGATGGAGTTATGGCGCTCTTCCCTCTTTTCGTTGAAAAACCACTTGCAGAGAATGAATGCTTGATTTCTTTGAATGGAATGGTAGTTCCCTGCCTTGCTACAGTCCTCTGTGGCTATTTAAGCCATCCCCCACGGAAACTAGCCGTTAGACACCTTTTTCTGCCCGTTCTGCACACTCTGCACAACCTGACAATATGTCCGTTGGGGGTCGGAGTCGACTCACGCGATCAGGAGTCGACTCGGCTGTAGCGGGAGTCGACTCATGCTTTTCTGGAGTCGACTCGGCAACTGTTCCGGATTTGAATTAAAGTAGCCTCTTCGACTGGGAGTCGACTCGTCTTGACCCGGAGTCGACTCGCCAACTTCTGGAGCTGACTTGGCATTTTCGGAGTCAGCTCATCTCATGAAATCCATGGAGCTAATTTTCAACTTGGCCCACTCGAGTCGACTCGACAATCCTGGGAGTCGACTCGGAGCTCAGAGCCCGAACTCCCGATCTTCTGTCTTTTGGCTCGTCCAGTCTTGGAGTCGACTCGAACTTCCCCGGAGTCGACTCGGCTCTCAGTTTCCGAAACATAGCCTTCTGCCTTTTTGGTGTAGCGCTGCCTTGGAGTCGACTCGAGCTGTCTGGGAGTCGACTCGGCTCTTAGAGACAGTAAATCGGTCTTCTGTCTTTTTGGGGTCGCGCTGTCTCGGAGTCGACTCGCGCATTGCGGGAGTCGACTCGAATCTCAGAGTCCGAAAACTGCTCTCTGACTTTTGCCTTGTGAACCACTGAGAGTCGACTCTCGCTTTTTTTGGAGTCGACCTACCAACCATCGGAGTCGACTCGCGTTCCACAGGAGTCGACTCGAATCTCAGGGTCGAAATTCGCTCTCTGACTTTTCTGTCTGTAACTCCTTGGAGTCGACTCATACTACTCCGGAGTCGACTCGGTAAACATCGGAGTCGACTCGCGCACTTCAGGAGTCGACTCGCTGACAGGTTTTAAGTTGTGCCCTTCTGTTCGTCTGTCTGTTCTCAGTCGGAGTCGACTCGTAATGGTCCGGAGTCGACTCGAGCCCGTGCCAGTGATTCTGATACGCTTGGAGTCGACTCGTAATACTCTGGAGTCGACTCGAGTCTCAGACTTTGGTTCAAACTGACTTCTTAACTTATCCAAAATATTATGAACCAAGTCTAGAAACACTTTAGACAAGATTTTCACTGAAACACTCAATTGAATTCATTAGTAAACAAGAGATATACTCAGATGCTTTGAGCTCATCAAAATCAAATAGGGTTATGATCAATCACTCCACACCCGCAAAAGAACCTAAAAAGGCTGGGGCAGGCAGGAAAACCATAGTTTCTGGGGGTTCTAGTAATCCCCTATTTGATCCAGTTTAAGAGGGGCGTAGCGCTTGCTTACTCAAAAGAGTAAGGACTAATTCGTGCCTAATCGAATACGACATGAGGTCTTGCCCTCGGGCTCGGAACTATGCGATCGTCTTCCTCTCTTTTTCTTCCTTACTCTTCCTCTCTAATATCCTCACCTGGAATAGGATCTTCCACCCAGTGAAAGACATAATTGCTTGGGTTCTTCAGCAATCACTCTTCTATTTTGCGTGCAGAAGCCTTTTCTTCAGGTGAGTCTGATAAATCCATGTAAAACGGGAAGTCTGCTGTATTCAAGAAAAAAAGCTTAATTAGGCAGGTTTTTTAGGGACTTGATCTAGCCAACTCTTGACTAGGATTTGAGTCAAATTTTTTTGGGTCAGACCCAACATAATTTGACTCAATTAATCAGCAATAAAAGACTTAATTATAATCTAATTATAATTATTTAATTCTTCCATTTAACTCACTAACTCTTAGTGGGTTATTTTGAACATCAAATTTATTGATAATTGACATTGTGATTCCAAATCACAATTCGACAATCATAATAATCAGAACCTCTAATGTGTGTGACCTCATAGGTTCTAATCTGACTGGTAATGAGATATATTGAGATCTCCATCTTAATATCACTGAAACACCTTTCAGTGGACTGAAACACTTTCAGTTCTACTCGTCAGGGTTGACCGATCATCAGGTAAATACCAGTGAGTCCCAACATCCACAAGTGACACCTAGCAGTATGTAGTGGCAACCCAGTAGAATAGAATAATGAACCTCTAGGTGCAGTTATCATATAATATAGTCCTTCTATCGTGGATCCCCACAGGTCGTCAAACCCATCATCTGTCATATGTCAAGATTTATTCAACTTAAGTTCAAGAGTAGAAAACTCTTTCTCCACTGTGTATACTTTTCCGGCTGAGGTCTTACGAACTCAATCTTACAAATCACATAGGATCTCTCCTTATCTATCAAGGTTGACAGATACCATATAGGTGCATACCCTACTCCTACAGTGAACCTACTGCAGCCAATCTACATTGCATGGACCCATATGTCTAGAGACTATGTATACATGTAATCAAACTACAATAACTTCATTGTGAGTAGCCGAAGCACTGCAGGTCAAAGGACCAGTCACACTACTGCAACATCAAGCAAGTCACTGACGAGTGGATAGACATCCAAGTGACTTCTTGTCTTGGTCATGCTCAGTACTCTTGTTCTCTAACAAGCACCTGTACTATTACTTCGGTGTTCCCACACCGTGGACTCGAGTCTCATCCATCCTCAAGGAAAGTAATGTGTGCACTGATCTCATCGGATCGATCACCGTTCTCGTGATGATTCATCGATCAGGAGTATTTAGAAATTAATCACCAATGATACATGGCTCAAATTCTCAACTCTTAAGAATATTCATCATCATCTTATTAATTCTTTAGACGATTCATAGACACATAAACAATATGAATGAAAAAGATGCATTTTATTTATTCAATAATAATAAGTACAAAATTATGTCCCAGAATTAACAATGTGTCAGCCAGATTGGCTTCTAGGGCATACATCTAACAAGAAGGAGCTCTCATTCGAAAAAATAGAAGAGGCTGCTATTCAAACAAAAAAAAAAGAGAAGAAACAGGATTTGCCTTATTTTCAAAAAGAAAAAGAGAGAGGGAGGCTAATGTTTAAAATGAGTGGCTGATTTCTTAGGAAGGGTGATGGAGGAACCTTTGATGTATTGCTCTTTGAAGTAAACTCTGAACTTTTGCTTTAAATGATTTACATCTACTGATATGTTCTTGATTCATGCATAGTTATTTCGTAGATAGTTCTTTAATGGCTTATGTCTATTGATATATGGATTGCTTTAGTATTTGATTCGTCGTAGACATAGTAAGCACGATGGATGTTTAGAAATTGAATTTATATGTTAATGAAACATATACCATGATTAGATCTATCTTACTATTAGTCTTTAATCAAGAACCATAGAGTTTATTTCTTGGATGCAATAACATCAATGGGGATTCCAGATCCCTACCATCTCTCTATTTCATTGAACTTTATTTATTTATATATCATTCTTTGTTTTCAATTCTGAAAACAATATGAAATTACATCTAAAATTACGCTACTAATACATATATCATTCCCTGAGGATTCGATCTCGGACTTCCGAGTTTTACTACTTATGCGAATCTCCTACACTTAGGAGAGCAGTTTTGTGAACGCATCAAAGAAGAACAGCAAAAAGAAGCTGCAAATCGGTGTCTAATGGCACACGAAAATGAGGTATATTTGAATATTGAATATGATTTCACTTTCGATGAACTTCAAGATACTTTTTTTGAACTAATGACTGAATATAAAAAACTTAGCTTAAAAAAGAAGGAACTGAAAAATAAGAACCAATCATTAGAAAAAGAAAATATTCTGCTTTTGAAAAATAAAAAGAAACTGCATGAAGAAAATCAGAAGTTAGCTAAAGTAGTTAAAAAGCTGAAACCTATAGTAGACAAATTTATCCTAAGTTTTGAGAAACTAAATCTAATTCTTGAAAGTCAGAAAGCTGTTTATGATAAAGCTGGTTTAGGATATAATCCTTGGAGAAAACAAAAAATATTGAAAAACATATTTGTGAAGCCAACTTATGTTCAACCAAAATCTGCATTGTTTAAGTTAGACAAACTGAAACAAGAATACACTTCATGCAATACTAAAAGCCAAAAACTTGTAAGTAATGTTTCAATTCACAAATATGGGTTCCGAAGGGAACCATCATTGCTAACATTCAAGAATCCAAGAAAACTTGGGTACCAAAGATAAAGAATTAAATTTCTATTTTGCAGGTGTGTCAAGCATCCCAAGCATCAAACAGAAAATGGTATTTGGACAGTGGGTGCTCTAGACACATGATAGGGGATGAATCCCAATTCATGTCCCTCAAAAAGAAAGATGGAGGAATGGTTATCTTTGGTGATAAAGGAAAAGACAAAACCATTGGTATTGGTAACATTCGGATCACTCCAACAACTTTTATTGAAAATATTTTATTGGTAAATAGATTAAAATATAATTTACTAAGCATTAGTTAATTCTGTGGTAAAGGATATATTGTGACTTTGAATCATCTATGTGCTTAGTTTCAAGTACGAATGACAGTGATATAATATTTACTGGACATAGACATGAAAATGTATATTTGGTTGATTTAGATCAAATACTCATGAAAAACATGGACTGTTTGGTTGCTATGAAAACCAAAAATAGTGAAGCTAGCTGGTTATGGCATCGAAAATTAGCTCATACAAGCATGGACTTAATTTTAAAACTTATCCAAAAAGAACTTATTTTTGGCTTGCCTAAATTATCTTTTGAAAAGGATAAAATTTGCTCTGCATGCCAACTAGAAAAACAGACCAGAGCTTCTTTCAAATCTAAAAATATTGTCTCCACAAATAGACCTTTAGAGCTTTTGCATATGGACTTATTTGGACCAACTAGAACTGCAAGTCTAGGTGGAAAACTTTATAGTTTTGTTATTGTGGATGATTTTTCTAAATATAAATGGGTCTTATTTTTGGCACACAAAAGTAAAGCATTTTCAGCTTTCACTAAACTGTATAAAAAGATTTCAAATGAACATGGACTGCAAACTATCAAGATTATATGTGATCATGGAACTGAATTTGAAAATCATGACTTTGAAAATTTCTACACTGAAAATGGTATTGATCATAACTTTTCTGCACCAAGAACACCACAACAAAATGGTGTTGTAGAGAGAAAGAATAGAACTCTTACTGAAATGGCTAGGACAATGTTATGTGAAAGTGACTTACCTAAGTATTTTTGGGCTGAAGCCATAAATACAGCTTGTCATGTTCTTAATATAGTTTTTATTAAGTCAATTCTAAAGAATAACTCCTTATGAGCTTTTCAAAAATAAGAAACCAAATCTTTCATACTTTCATTTTTTTGGTTGCAATTGTTTTGTTCTAAATAATGGTAAGGACAACTTGGAAAAGTTTGATTCCAAATCAGATGAAGCTATTTTTCTTGGATATTCTTCATCAAGCAAAGCGTATAGAATATTTAACAAGAGAACTCTAGTCGTAGAAGCGTCAATACATGTTATCTTTGATGAATCTAATGATCTTTCTTCAAGGAAGAATGTAGATTTCGATGATGATGCAGAAGAACTCAACAAATAAATGAAAGAGTTAACCCTACAGGATGTTTCTGCATCTGAAAATTCAGAACATGATGAAAGTCAAGGAGAAGAAGATCAAATGCCTAAAGATAAGATTGGTCTACCAAAAGAATGGAGGTATGCACATAGTCATTCTAGAGATTTAATAATTGGTGATCTTTCACAAGGCATTAGGATTAGATCTTCTATTAGAGATGTTTGTAATCACCTTGCATTTGTTTCTCAAATAGAACCAAAATCTTTTGAAGAAGTTAAAAAAGATAACAATTGGTTAATGGCAATGCAAGAAGAACTAAATCAATTTGAAAGAAACAATATTTCGAATTTGGTTAGAAGGCCTGAAAATATTTCTGTAATTGGGACAAAATGGATTTTCGGAAATAAATTAAATGAGAATGGAATTGTGATTAGAAATAAGGCTAGATTAGTTGCTAAAGGATATAATCAAGAAGAAGGAATTGATTTTGATGAAACTTTTGTACCTGTAGCTAGACTTGAAGCTATTAGGCTACTACTTGCATTTGCATGCTTTATGGACTTTAAATTATTTCAGATGGATGTCAAAAGTGCATTTCTAAATAGTTTTATAACTGAAGAAGTTTATGCAGAACAGCCACCCGGATTTGAAAATCAAAAACTTTCAGATCATGTTTTTAAATTGAACAAAGCACTTTATGACTTGAAGCAAGCTCCTAGAGCTTAGTATGATAGATTAAGCAACTTTTTAATAAAGAGTAATTTTTTAAGAGAAAATGTTGATAAAACTCTATTTATTAAAAAGAAAAATGCTGATATTCTAATTGTTCAAATATATGTTGATGATATTATATTTGATGCTACTAATGAAAGTTTATGTGAAGAATTTGCTAAGCTCATGCAAAGTGAGTTCGAGATGAGTTTGATGGGTGAACTCAACTTCTTCCTTGGACTCCAAATCAAGCAAACAAGAGATGGAATCTTCATCTGCCAAAGCAAATACACGAAGAAAATCTTAAAGAAGTTTAGTATGGAAGATTCAAAATCATTAGGTACTCCTATGAGCCTCTCTTGTAAATTAGAAAAAAATGAGCATGGTAAATCCTTTAATTCAAAGCTGTATAAAGGAATGATTGGATCTTTACTTTATCTTATAGCAAGTAGACCTGATATAATGCATAGTATTTGTATGTGTGCAAGATATCAAGTAAATCCTAAAGAATCATACTTAATTGCTGTTAAAAGGATATTAAGATACATAAAAGGAACACAACATTTAGGTTTATGGCATTCTAAGACATCTACAATTGACTAAATTGGATATTCAGACACTGATTTTGCTGGTTGTAAATTAGACAAAAAAAAGTACAAGTGGAACTTGTCAATTTCTTGGAACAAACTTAATCTATTGGTTTACCAAGAAGCAAAATTCCATAGCACTATCTACAGCTGAGGCTGAATATATTGCTGCAGAAAGTTGCTGTGCCCAAATCCTATGGATTAAGCAACAACTCGAGGACTATGGCATAAAACAAAATAAAATTTTTATAAGGTGTGACAACACTAGTGCCATAAATCTGACTAAAAATTCCATACAACACTCAAGATTTAAATATATAGAAATCAGACATCATTTCATAAGAGATCATGCTCAAAATGGGGATGTAAAAATGAAATTTATAAAGACCGATAAACACATTGCAGATATTTTCACTAAACCTCTTAATGAAGAAGTCTTTTGTAAATTTAGTGGTGAATTATGCATTTGTGATCCTTTTTAATGACTGATTATGAATGATAAATTGAATATTTTAATTGACCATTATTGGTTGAATTTTAGTTGATTTAATATATGGTTTACAATTAATTTTTAAATCATATTTAAAAAGATTTTATCTCTTAAACTGTCTGAGGAGACGACTTATGTGAATGAGGAGTCGACTCATGTAGTAAGGACGACTCTTAAGCTAAAAGAGTCGACCCCTATCCTACAGGAGATGACTCTTATGTTAAAAGGGTGGACTCCTAATCTATAGGAGACAACTCATTAGTTGAATGAGTCGACTAAAGTGGAAACTATTTGAAACGAATTCTAAAAGCTCTCTCTCTCTCTTTGAAATGTTGAACCTAAAACGTTTCATATCCCTTAGAGCACCTTTCAGTCTTCAAACTCTCTTTCAAGCAAAAATCTCCAAAACCCTAGAAAGCCTTTCCGAGGTCCCGATTGATCTTCCAATGTTGAGAAGAAAGCAACTTACATCCGGACCAAAGAGGAAGAATACCACTCCATACACAAAGAGGAGAACGAAGGCTAGGGCAGAGAATGAAATGAATCTACAAAGGCAAGAAACGCCACCACCTCAACCTGTTATGGCTCCTCTGTCACCTCCTTCCTTAGTTTCAAAACAAGGTCCCCTCTCCATAAGGAATGTCTCTACCGGAAGAAGAGTGGATTTTGAATTTTTAGAAAAGGAAAACTTCCTATTAGGGCAAAATTTAAAGGAGATGGGTTGGGAATATCTATGCTCACTGAATGTGCCGACCTACCCAGATTTGGTACGAGAATTCTACAATAATGCCAGATATGGATAAGGACAAATCTCGTTCAAAGTTAAAGATATCCCTATATTGATTACAGAAGAGATTCTTAGATATGCTCTTCGGATTCCAAATGATGGAGAGAATAGAGATCACCTAGAGAATAGGAACAAAGGAATAAGCACTATTCTCAATAGGGAAATCACAGAAGATTGGACTGAAATCAATGCCAATCAACTGATGCTGAGATGCGTCTGCTGCATCACATGATCAACAAAATGTTCTTCCCGAAGACAGAAAAATTTGATCATGTCTTAGAAAGGGATATACTAGTAATGCATCACCTTTTCTTTTTTCTTGTAGATGACCTCTTGTACAGTCCTTTTTTAGGCATTCAAACTAACCGATTTCATCTTGATTGAAATCTTGTCGATTATACCAAACCGTTCTTCCAGCGAAGTAGTGTAATTAGAGCTTTCTTCTTCTGTTCCAATCAAGTTTCTCAAGAAGTGAGCATCTTTCTGGCGGATCGCCCGACATGTTCTGTAGTTGCTTCAGCAGCATACCGAGAAAGATGAGACCACCCTTTTCTTTCCTCCAAACAACCTCAAACGTGCCAGGGTGCACGGTCAAGGACAGTGTCTAGGGAGTCAATCCGGTTGAATTTGAAGAAGAAAAAATCGTTCTCTGAAGATAAGACCTCTTCCAAACCAAGGCTATCCCAGAGTTTATGAGCTGTTGCATTGACAGTGGAATACGGGGGCTTGGGGCCAACAAAATACCCAACAAGGGTTGATTCCTAGGCTTGTCGACCCTCATCAGCAACCCCATTGAGTGGTGCACTCCCGCTTCTTCATACCCGGAATAAGTTTGAGCTGCTCCAAGGGACAGCTTTTTGCTGCCGGATGAAAGTCTTACGTCGGCTAAGAAGACGGAAAATTCCATCTCTTTTGCAGTCCTGGAGATCGCGTTATACAAGGACTCCCACTGAATCTACCCTGCTTAATGCTCAGATACATGGAAGCTTAAGGATAGAGAAAAGGAGCTTCACTTCTTTATGGTATGGTTCTGACTTTAGTCTTCACCTATTTCAATCTGAATCTAGAAGGGGAGACCAAGTTAGAAGGAACTATTGTCTTCAGATATCTACAATGACAAATCACCGAAGAGAATGGGATTTGTCAAAACTAAGGGAAAATGGACTCATAAAGGAAAAGAAATTCAAGATGAAAGTGGTCAAGACACTCCAACACCACTTAAAGGCAAAAGAATCCCTACTCAAGCACCTCCAAAAGAGCCTCCAGTCAGTCCACCTCCTCCAATCCAAAGACCATCAGATCCTCCACTCAGACTTGTGAAGTGGCAGTTAAAATTTATTGGAGATAACATCATAAAAGCACTGTTCAATTCAGGAGTCTGCTGGAATTCCGTTATTGATCTCACTGATTTGGTAAAAGAAGTAAAATCTGAACTGCAAGGATTGAGGCAACTAGCAGCTAACCAGCAGAGGAGAATCAATGAGATTGAAAAACAATTGAAAGAACAAGAAATTTCTGTTCAAGGCTCTATACAAGAACTGAAAGAAGAACACACACAACTTACTGGCTCTATCTCTGCACTAAACAACAAGATTGAGAAGCTGATGGAAGAGCCAAAGGAAGATCAGTCTAGACCTTCATCTTCAAAACCTTGAACCTATACTGAACTTAGACTGAACCTTACCTGAGCTTAGACTGAAACCCATGCTACCTTCATCTTCAAAACATAACCTTGTACTAAGCTAAGTTTCATTTCTATTTGGCACACTTGTACACTGACTGATACCCTTTTTTTTATTTATCAAGTGTACTTCAATTATTAATTATGATGAATATTCATCTTTCTTGAAATATATGTTTTCTTGGATTGTATGCTGCTCTGATACATATATTAAGTCTGATACCCTCTCTCCTTAACACAACTATTAATTAATCCTTAATGATTAAGCTCACAAAAAGATGAAAATTGAAATCATTTTTCTTTTTCTTCCTTTTGTTGATGACAGAAAGGGGAAGAAATGTGAAAAGAATTTGTGGAGTGATTGATTAAAACCCCGTTTGATTTTGATGAGCTCAAAGCATTTGAGTATATCGTGTGATTACTAATGAATTCAATTGAGTGTTTCAGTGAAAATCCTGCTCAAGTGTTTCTAGACATGGTTTACAGTATTTTGGATAAGTTAAGAAGTCTGCTGAACCAATGTCTGAGACTCGAGTCGACTCCCGAGTTTCACGAGTCGACTCCAAGCGTATCAAGGTCACTGGCACGAGCTCGAGTCGACTCCTAATCAGTATGAGTCGACTCCGACTGAAAACAGACAGAAGGATAGAAGAGCAGTCTTTCAGATCTGAGATTCGAGTCGACTCCAGTGGAACGCGAGTCGACTCCCAGCGGTGCACAAAGAAAAAGTCAGAGAGTGTTTTATGGACTCTGAGATTCGAGTCGACTCCAGTGGAACGCGAGTCGACTCCCAGCGGTACACAAAGAAAGAGTCAGAGAGTATTTTATGGACTCTGAGATTCGAGTCGACTCCAGTGGAACGCGAGTCGACTCCCAGCGGTGCACAAAGAAAAAGTCAGAGAGTGTTTTATGGACTCTGAGATTCGAGTCGACTCCAGTGGAACGCGAGTCGACTCCCAGCGGTACACAAAGAAAGAGTCAGAGAGTATTTTATGGACTCTGAGATTCGAGTCGACTCCAGTGGAACGCGAGTCGACTCCCACCGGTGCACAAAGAAAAAGTCAGAGAGTGTTTTATGGACTCTGAGATTCGAGTCGACTCCCGCATTACGCGAGTCGACTCCAAGATTGTGCGACCATCAACAGAGAAAACCATGTTACTGCCACTGAGATTCGAGTCGACTCCCAGACAGCTCGAGTCGACACCAAGACAAGCTTCACGTCAAAAGGCAGAAGACCAACTTTCGGAAACTGAGAGCCGAGTCGACTCCAAGGAAGTTCGAGTCGACTCCAAGACTGGATGAGCCAAAAGACAGAGAATCGGGAGTTCGGGCTCTGAGATTCGAGTCGACTCCCAGGACAGTCGAGTCGACTCGAGAGGGCAAAATTCAAATTTGTATCCACGGTCTACAGAGGAAAAGCCGACTCCAAAATTGCCAGGTCAGCGCCAGAAGTTGGCGAGTCGACTCCGGGCCAAGACGAGTCGACTCCCAGTCGTGACGGCAACTTTAATTCAAACTTGGAACAGTTGCCGAGTCGACTCCTGAAAAGCTTGAGTCGACTCCCGCTACAGCCGAGTCGACTCCTGATCGCGCGAGTCGACTCCAACCCACCAACGGTCACATTGTCAGGCTGCGCAGAGTGTGCAGAACGGCCAGAAAAAGTGGAGTAACGGCTAGTTTCCGTGGGGGTTGGCTTAAATAGCCACAGAAGACTGTAGCAAAATAGAGAACATACATTCCACTCCAAGCATTCAAGTCTTCAAGCTTTGCAAGTGCTCTTCAACGAGAAAAAGGGGAGATCAGCATTTACTGCGCCACCAACTTCTCCCCAGCATTCAAAGCTTCCTCCTCCTACATTCAAGTCGATCACTCATCCAAGAGGAGACCAGAGTCAAGAAGCCATTCCTCTACTTAAGCTTAAAAGCGTTTGAGGGCTTCTAAACTCATCCTTGAATATATTGTTTCATACCTGCTTTTGAGAAGCTTATTTTCTGTTTTCTTTCTACTACGTGTATTTACTTGGTTCAATCGGGGGATTGAATCAAGGGGATAAAGGTTAGTTGGTGAGCCAGTTTTAAAACCAACGTGTGAAAGGGTTTGATTGTGAGCCCGGGAAAACAATCGGGGTTGGTTCTAGTCGGTGAGCCTGGGAAAACCGACCGAGTTCGTTGTTAGCTCGTAAAACAACAAGTTTGGTTGTGAGCTTGCAAAACAACCGGCTGTAATCCAAGGGGGTTATAGTGTATTCCCAAGAGAAACTTGGGGAGTGGACGTAGGAGCAAGGGATAGCTCCGAACCACTATAAAACTTGTGTTTGTGATTGATTGTCTCTTCCTCTTCTCATTTCATATTGCTCACAGCACATAGTAATTAATTAAATAACTTGGCATAGTTTTTAATTAATCATCCATAACGTTTTAAATTATCCAAATTGTTTTAAAACCCAATTCACCCCCCCCTCTTGGGTTGTCTATCTGGGCAACAGGTGGTATCAGAGCCAAAAACTCTTCCACTCAAGAGTTAAAAGATCAAAATGACAACCCCATTTGGATCTTCTCACATTGAGGGTCAGTCCACCCAAAGACCCCCTTTCTTCAATGGATCCGACTACTCATACTGGAAGGCTAGGATGAAAATATTCATCCAAGCCCAAGACTATGAGATGTGGACCATTGTTGTAAATGGCCCATACATCCCATCCATATATATAGATGGTGTCAAGGTACCCAAACTAGAAACGGATTGGGATGAACATGACATGAGGAAGGCACAATTAAACTCTAAAGCAATGAATGTCTTCTATTGTGCCTTAGACCGTAATGAATTCAATAGGATTTCAACTTGTAATTCAGCAAAAGAAATTTGGGACAGACTTGAAGTGACCCATGAGGGCACGAATCAAGTCAAGGAATCCAAAATAAACATCTTGGTTCATAAATATGAACTATTTAAAATGGATTCAAATGAAACTATCACATCCATGTTCACTAGGTTTACTGATATTGTCAATGGCCTAAAAAGCCTTGGCAAGAACTATACTAACAGTGAGCTTGTCAGGAAAATCCTTCGATGTCTACCGAGGTTGTGGGAAGCTAAAGTGACAGCGATCCAAGAAGCTAAAGACTTGAACAAGCTTCCACTTGAGGAGCTCCTTGGATCCCTGATGACTCACGAACTCACCATGAAACAACACGAGGAAGAGTCTTCCCATAAGAAAAAGGTAATAGCTTTAAAATCTACTTCTTCTAACAAGGACTTATCTTGCAGCAGCAGCAGTGAAGAAGAAGAAGATGAGGAAGATGGTGGTGAGGCTCTTCTTGTGCGCAAATTCAAGAAATTCATCAACCACAAGAAGTCCTATCATCAAAGGAGAGGGCCCTCAAATTTCTACCGGAAGGACAAAGGTAAGGAAAGAGAAAACGAGGGGATTGGATGTTACGAGTGCAAGAAGCCGGGTCACATAAGAGCTGAATGCCCCTTACTGAAGAAGGGGAGTAAGTACAAGAAGAAGAAAGCTCTTGTCACTACACTATCCGACTCCGACTCATCATCCTCCTCTTCTGACGAGGAACAAGAAGAAAAGGCCAATTTCTGCTTCATGGCCAACGAAGACGAGGTAACTTCCGATACGCATCCTGATTTTTCTTTTGATGAACTTTATGATGCGTTCAATGAATTAATGATTGAGTATAAGAATATAAATGTTAAAAACAGAGAACTAAAAGTAACTAATCAAACTTATATTCATAAGCATGATTCATTAATTAAGGATAAAGATAATCTTACCAAAGAAAATCTAGAACTTAAGACAAGCAATCAACTTTTAATTAAGAAGACTAACACCTTAACTAAAGATAATGAAAAACTAACTAAGGAACTTTCAAACCATAAACAAGTCTTAAACAAGGATCTAACAAAAGAACTAAATGATTTAAAAACAGAAAATCAAACATTAACTAAAGAACTTAACAAATACAAACCCTTAGTTGAAAAATTTACATATAGTTCAGAAAAGTTAAACATGATACTAAATAGTCAACGTGCAGTATTTAATAAAGCAGGCTTAGGGTACAAACCAAGGAATAAGCAAAAACTTCTTAGTAATTTCTTTGTTAAAGCTGGGGAAACAAAAACTAAGAAAATCACCTGTTTCTGTTGTGGAAATATAGGACATAAAGCAAATACATGTGACTATAGGAAAAGGAAAACTAAAAGAAAAATTAAAAGGGTATGGGTTCCAAAAGGAACCAACTTGACTAACCATGAAGGACCCAAGAAAACTTGGGTACCTAAGATGACATGATTTGCTTGTGTAGGAGTGTCTTGCAGCCAAGGTCAACAAAAATTGCTGGTATTTGGATAGTGGCTGCTCAAGGCACATGACGGGTGATAAAGACCAATTTTTCACCCTTGAAGCTAAGAAGGGAGGTGTTGTGACGTTTGGAGACAACAACCAAGGTCACATCATTGGCATTGGTAAAGTTCAAATCACCCCTTCTACTTTTATAGATAATGTTAGATATGTTGATGGTCTTAAACATAACTTGTTAAGCATTAGTCAATTATGTGATAAAGGATATGATGTTATGTTTAAACCATCACTATGTATTGTAACAAATCCTAATGATAATAGTTTGGTCTTTAAAGGGATTAGACGTGGAAATGTATATGTTGTAGACCTAGAAGATCTTGCAAAACATAACCAATGTCTAGTTGTAAATGAAACCAAAGAAAATGATGCTAGTTGGTTATGGCACCGTAAGTTAGGTCATGCAAGCATGGACACAATAACTAAACTAGTTAAAAGAGACTCCGTGATAGGTTTGCCAAAATTAAAATTTGAAAAGAACAAAATCTGTGAAGCATGTCAATTTGGCAAACAATCTAGGAATTCTTTTAAATCCATAAAATGTGTCTCTACCTCTAGGCCTCTAGAATTATTACATATGGACTTATTTGGTCCTACTAGAACAACAAGCCTAGGTGGAAATAAATATGGTCTAGTTATAGTAGATGATTACTCTAGGTACACATGGGTCATGTTTCTAGCACATAAGGATCAAGCATTTTCTATGTTTAAGAAGTTCCACAAGGAAGTAACAAATGCTAGAGAATCCTCAGTTATAGCTATTAGAAGTGACCATGGTACCGAATTCGAAAATCAATTATTTGATGAATTTTGTAGCAAAAAGGGGATAACCCATAATTTCTCAGCACCTAGGACACCACAGCAAAATGGAGTTGTTGAAAGGAAAAATAGAACACTAGAGGAAATGGCTAGAACGATGTTATGTGAAAGTAACCTCCCTAAGTATTTTTGGGGAGAAGCCATTAATACTTCTTGCCATATATTAAATAGAGTTCTATTAAGACCCATCATAAAGAAAACACCATATGAACTGTGGAAAAACAGAAAACCAAAGGTTAACTATTTTCATGTTTTTGGATGTAGGTGTTTTGTACATAATAATGGGAAAGATAATCTAGGGAAATTTGACCCTAAATCTGATGAAGGAATATTCCTAGGTTATTCTACAACTAGTAAAGCCTATAGAATCTTTAATAAAAAAACTCTAGTTATAGAAGAATCCATACATGTTGTTTTTGATGACTCTAGTGACATCTCATCTAGTAAGAAGGTTAATTTTGATGATGATATTGAAATACTTGAAGAAAAGATAGATGAGATGGGATTACGAGATGATAATCAAAAGTTGATTGAAGGAGAATCATCAAACCAAGAGCCTATAGTGGATCATGGGCTAACTAAAGCTTGGAGGTATGCTCACGGGCATCCTAAGGAACTAATTCTAGATGATCCATCACAACCGGTTAGGACTAGAGCATCCCTTAGGAATATGAATAATCATCTAGCCTTTGTTTCACACTTTGAGCCCAAACATATAGAAGAAGCCGAAAATGATGTAAATTGGATAAATGCAATGCAAGAAGAACTAAACCAATTTACTAGAAACAAAGTGTGGGATCTAGTAGAGAGACCTTCTGAATATCCAATTATTGGTACAAAATGGATATATAAAAATAAGCTAGATGAAAATGGAATTGTTATACGGAATAAGGCTAGACTAGTAGCAAAGGGTTATAATCAAGAAGAAGGTATAGACTTTGATGAAACCTTTGCTCCCGTAGCTAGACTTGAGGCTATTAGACTATTATTAGCATATGCATGCTCTAAAGATTTCAAACTATTTCAAATGGATGTAAAGAGTGCATTTTTAAATGGGTATATTAATGAGGAGGTGTATGTAGAACAACCTCCTGGTTTCGAAAATCATCAATACCCTAATCATGTGTATAAACTAAACAAAGCACTTTATGGGTTAAAACAAGCACCTAGAGCATGGTATGAGAGACTTAGTAAATTCCTATTAGAACATGAATTCTCTAGGGGAAATGTAGACACAACATTATTTCTGAAAAGACAAAATAAGGATATGTTGTTAGTACAGATTTATGTTGATGATATCATTTTCGGTGCCACTAACAATCGCCTCTGCGAAGAATTTGCTGATTTGATGCAGAGTGAGTTTGAAATGAGCATGATGGGAGAACTGAACTACTTCCTCGGGCTTCAAATCAAACAATCTGAAGAAGGCATCTTCATCAATCAAGTAAAATATATCAAGGAGATGCTCAAGAAGTTTGATATGGAGGGAAACAAATCAGTCAGCACCCCCATGAGCTCATCATGTAAGTTAGACCAAGATGAATCAGGTAAATCCGTCGATCAAAAACTTTATAGAGGTATGATAGGTTCTTTACTGTATCTTACTGCAAGTAGACCTGATATTATGTTTAGTGTGTGCATGTGTGCTAGATATCAGGCTAATCCTAAAGAATCACACCTAGCTGCAGTTAAAAGAATCTTTAAATACTTAATAGGAACTAAGAACATAGGACTGTGGTACTCTAAAGAATCTAGCCTAAACTTAATAGGGTACACAGATTCAGACTTCGCTGGATGTAAACTTGATAGAAAAAGTACCAGCGGGTCTTGTCAATTTCTAGGAGAAAACCTAATCTCATGGTTTAGCAAGAAACAAAACTCGGTTGCATTATCCACTGCAGAAGCTGAATATGTTGCAGCCGGGAGTTGTTGTGCTCAAATCTTATGGATTAAACAACAATTAGAAGATTATGGCATTAAACAAGATGAAATCCCCATTAATTGTGATAACACAAGTGCCATAAATCTAACTAAAAATCCAATTCAACACTCAAGAACTAAACACATTGAGATAAGACATCACTTCATAAGAGATCATGTATTGAATGGTGATGTGTCACTCCACTTTGTGTGTACTGATAATCAATTAGCAGATATTTTCACAAAACCCCTAAGTGAAGAGAGATTTAGTGTGCTTAGAAGGGGATTAGGAGTGATTGATCCATCCTAGTGGGAGTTACCACTAGATTAATTGATTTTGATGATGAGAATGAGGTTAAAAGAGAGTTTCTATTCAATGATCATCATATCAGTCCTTAATTAGGTGATTTTCCCTCATTTGGCGCGATTATAGCAAGAGTTTTAAGTGCGTGCCAAGGTTAGAGACGACTCGAGTAAGTTTCAGAGCCGGCTCCTAAGGGGGAGTCGACTCGCGCATTTGCGGGAGTCGACTCGCAAAGCTGGCAGCAAAAGGGGAGTCGACTCGCGCATATTCTGGAGTCGACTCGAGGTCGAGTCGACTCGCGACTCAGGGGAGTCGACTCGCAGTCGGGATCCGACTTTTTAACCCTAGGTTTGTCGTTTCGCAAACACTTTTCCTCAAGCCGCCACTGTTCACAAAGCCCTAGAGCCGACTCCTAGGTCATCCCCGATCGTCTCCAAGCCTTTTTCCCGTCGATTCTTCGCCGGACATTGAGTTTCCATCCGTTCCTAGGTCATTTCCGGTCCGTCCCGAGCTTCCTCTGTCCGTCCTTCATCGTCCTCAAGGTATTTTTATTCCCGTTTAGGTCAAGATGCCTCGTAAGGCCGTCGTTAGGAAGAGGTCCCGTCCCGCGGCCGTTCCCGAGCGGCGCTCCAAGGCGCGGCATGATCCCGCGAGGCAACCACCTCCGGATCGTTCCCCGCCTAGGGAGGTTCATGTTAGGCCATTGGCCGGGAAGGCCGTCTCCACCGGGAGGTATGTCGATTTTGACTTCCTCTCCCGGGAAGGGTTCACCATAGGCGATAGGCTTAGAGCCCAGGGTCTAGAGTACTTCCTCACCTTGGACCTTCCCACCTATCCTGGCCTAGTTCAAGAGTTCTATAGTACCGTCCATCGGGGAGATGGAGGTATTGAGGGCACGGTATTAGGTGTCCCATTACGTGTCACGGAGGATCTCGTTGCCCATATCCTCCACCTCCCACTGGTAGGGGTAGCTCCTGCACATCCTGAGGATAGATTTGAGGCCCTTACGATCGTCTTAGGGCAGCCACCTCAGTCCCCCCTAGATGAGGTATCTGCTAGCTCACTTCCTATTGAAGTGAGAATCCTCTTGAGCATTCTATCCAGGTCCATCTTCCCTAAGACAGGAAGATTTGATTTTGTGAATGAGAGGGACCTAGCTATTATGTCTTACATTCTTCAGGACACCCCGGTCAACTTCCCCAAGCTGATTTATAGGTATATGTGTGAGCCTTTAGATAGACCTAGGCTCTCCCTCCCATACGGGATGATATTCACTCTCCTGTTTAGGCAGTACGAAATTTCCATTCCTGAGAGGGAACCCTCTCGTGCCTTGCGATGGACTGATCGCTTGGGTACGGGGACCATGCACAGGATGGAATTTCGGAAGAAAGACGGGATCTGGGTTAGGAAGTCCACTCTCACTGCTCAGACCACCAGACCATCACCCAGTCCTGAGCCAGACTCTGATTACCCAGACTCTCCACATCATCCAGACCTTCCATCCACTCCTCCTGCTCCTACCACCTCTGCCGGACCTTCCTCCTCAGCTCCACCATCTATGGAGGTCCGTATTGATCCAGAGCAGCTCCGAGAGCTGCGGCAGGAGATCGTCCGAGATTTGAGGGACGAGCTGCTCCGGGAGCTCCGAGGTTCCGTGCCAGCTGCCACTCCTGCACCCACTCCTGCACCCACTCCATCCTCCGCATTGGTGCCATCCTTGACAGCCGTGACAGACATGACGGCTAAAGTGCGGGAAGAGATATATAATATCAGGGATTTGATGCAGGCCCAGTTCCGCAACATGAGGGAGATCAAGAGCACCACTCGACAGTTTCGAGAGGAGATAGGCCGTGACATGCACACCACTACCGAGGGGGCCGAGCGCTTGTCGAATGTGATTGTCGGCAAGCTGGACGCACTTCAGACCTCAGTGACTGGGCTTCAGACGTCGGTGACTGAGCTCTCCACTATGCACAGCAGAGCCACCTCGTCTATCATCACACAGCTTAGCCATGTCACAGAGGCAGTCGCCCTCCTCATGGAGCGGAGCAGATTGGGAGGAGGAGCCACATCCTCCAGAGGAGGAGACGCATCCTCGAGAGGAGGAGCTACATCCTCGAGAGGAGGAGCTACATCCTCGAGAGGGGGAGCTACATCCTCGAGGAGGACATAGATGATTTTGAGTTGTGTTTTATCTTCTTTTGTATTGTTTTTGCCTTACTTATAGTATGCTCAAATGTATTCACCTTCATATCAATACAATGAGTAGACATCTTATCTTTATTTCTGTGCCAATTGACTGTGCCATTTGATGTTTGATTGTGCCATTTGTGCCATTGATTGTGTGTGTGATTACCTCCTTTTTGATATGATGACAAAAAGGGGGAGAAATATGTATAAAATATGTAATAAGGGGAGAAATATGGTTAAAATATGTAAAAGAACTCTTAAAAACACACACAAATTTGTTCTAAGTGGATTCGGTACCTCGAGGCTCATTATCTCTCTTTTGGGGCTCCTAATGGAGTAATCTCCAGAATCTATTCAAGGGATATTCGGAGATTAGCTTAATCGTACTCAAGAACAAATTGACAGATTTTCCCTCTAAAAACAAAAAATTCAGTTCAAAAATTTCAAAGCATTAAAAGGAAATTCAGAAAACTAAAACTAGTTGAATGCATATGTTGAGGGGGAGAATCTGAATTTTAATCAAGATAAATCATTGATAACATATAAGCCAAACAATTGATTGCATAATATGGAGGCTTATATAATTCCAAATGAAAGGGGGAGCTTTAACTCCGAAATTTAAATGTTTCACACCTTTCAAACTTGGATAAATTAAATTTTCAGACATTTGAATTCACTTGTGAATTTTATTTCATTATTTATTGAGCAATTCATTTTACGTATACTCAAAGTTTTGTCATCATCAAAAAGGGGGAGATTGTGGAGTGATTGATTAAAACCCCGTTTGATTTTGATGAGCTCAAAGCATTTGAGTATATCGTGTGATTACTAATGAATTCAATTGAGTGTTTCAGTGAAAATCCTGCTCAAGTGTTTCTAGACATGGTTTACAGTATTTTGGATAAGTTAAGAAGTCTGCTGAACCAATGTCTGAGACTCGAGTCGACTCCCGAGTTTCACGAGTCGACTCCAAGCGTATCAAGGTCACTGGCACGAGCTCGAGTCGACTCCTAATCAGTATGAGTCGACTCCGACTGAAAACAGACAGAAGGATAGAAGAGCAGTCTTTCAGATCTGAGATTCGAGTCGACTCCAGTGGAACGCGAGTCGACTCCCAGCGGTGCACAAAGAAAAAGTCAGAGAGTGTTTTATGGACTCTGAGATTCGAGTCGACTCCAGTGGAACGCGAGTCGACTCCCAGCGGTACACAAAGAAAGAGTCAGAGAGTATTTTATGGACTCTGAGATTCGAGTCGACTCCAGTGGAACGCGAGTCGACTCCCAGCGGTGCACAAAGAAAAAGTCAGAGAGTGTTTTATGGACTCTGAGATTCGAGTCGACTCCAGTGGAACGCGAGTCGACTCCCAGCGGTACACAAAGAAAGAGTCAGAGAGTATTTTATGGACTCTGAGATTCGAGTCGACTCCAGTGGAACGCGAGTCGACTCCCACCGGTGCACAAAGAAAAAGTCAGAGAGTGTTTTATGGACTCTGAGATTCGAGTCGACTCCCGCATTACGCGAGTCGACTCCAAGATTGTGCGACCATCAACAGAGAAAACCATGTTACTGCCACTGAGATTCGAGTCGACTCCCAGACAGCTCGAGTCGACACCAAGACAAGCTTCACGTCAAAAGGCAGAAGACCAACTTTCGGAAACTGAGAGCCGAGTCGACTCCAAGGAAGTTCGAGTCGACTCCAAGACTGGATGAGCCAAAAGACAGAGAATCGGGAGTTCGGGCTCTGAGATTCGAGTCGACTCCCAGGACAGTCGAGTCGACTCGAGAGGGCAAAATTCAAATTTGTATCCACGGTCTACAGAGGAAAAGCCGACTCCAAAATTGCCAGGTCAGCGCCAGAAGTTGGCGAGTCGACTCCGGGCCAAGACGAGTCGACTCCCAGTCGTGACGGCAACTTTAATTCAAACTTGGAACAGTTGCCGAGTCGACTCCTGAAAAGCTTGAGTCGACTCCCGCTACAGCCGAGTCGACTCCTGATCGCGCGAGTCGACTCCAACCCACCAACGGTCACATTGTCAGGCTGCGCAGAGTGTGCAGAACGGCCAGAAAAAGTGGAGTAACGGCTAGTTTCCGTGGGGGTTGGCTTAAATAGCCACAGAAGACTGTAGCAAAATAGAGAACATACATTCCACTCCAAGCATTCAAGTCTTCAAGCTTTGCAAGTGCTCTTCAACGAGAAAAAGGGGAGATCAGCATTTACTGCGCCACCAACTTCTCCCCAGCATTCAAAGCTTCCTCCTCCTACATTCAAGTCGATCACTCATCCAAGAGGAGACCAGAGTCAAGAAGCCATTCCTCTACTTAAGCTTAAAAGCGTTTGAGGGCTTCTAAACTCATCCTTGAATATATTGTTTCATACCTGCTTTTGAGAAGCTTATTTTCTGTTTTCTTTCTACTACGTGTATTTACTTGGTTCAATCGGGGGATTGAATCAAGGGGATAAAGGTTAGTTGGTGAGCCAGTTTTAAAACCAACGTGTGAAAGGGTTTGATTGTGAGCCCGGGAAAACAATCGGGGTTGGTTCTAGTCGGTGAGCCTGGGAAAACCGACCGAGTTCGTTGTTAGCTCGTAAAACAACAAGTTTGGTTGTGAGCTTGCAAAACAACCGGCTGTAATCCAAGGGGGTTATAGTGTATTCCCAAGAGAAACTTGGGGAGTGGACGTAGGAGCAAGGGATAGCTCCGAACCACTATAAAACTTGTGTTTGTGATTGATTGTCTCTTCCTCTTCTCATTTCATATTGCTCACAGCACATAGTAATTAATTAAATAACTTGGCATAGTTTTTAATTAATCATCCATAACGTTTTAAATTATCCAAATTGTTTTAAAACCCAATTCACCCCCCCCTCTTGGGTTGTCTATCTGGGCAACAGAATTCCAATCTAAGAAAGAAATGAGAACTGTGAAAAGAGTTCAGAATTCCAATCTCTACACTAAAGATAATATAAAGGGAAAGATTTAAATTATAATATACAGATAATACAGATATGGAATGGTCTGCACTATTAGAAAAACTTAAGAAAAGAAGAAGAAAAAGGACTCTGCATAATTTAAATGTTTGTAACTGATAGGGGGAGATTTTTTTTTCTCCTTAACTTGTTGAAATTATGCATATATCTCTGAATGTCAAATTTGTTCAGAACTTTATTATAAAATTTCTATAATTGCTGTGAAATTTATTGCAAAATTCTTTTAAACTCAATGATTTTGTCATCATCAAAAAGGGAAAGATTGTCAACCCTAAAGGATGAATTTTGATGATTACAAATACTTGAGATGATGTTGTGTATTAATGATGTTGGCTTAGTTGTGAAGTTTTATAAGTCAATAAAAATCGGAAGAAGTGAAGCACTGCAAAATCATAAGTTCTTGGCAAACACTTCATTAGATATGTTCTAAAAGGAAAATGATTTTAATCTAATCCATGGAGATCAAAGATGAAGTCTAAAGTTTTCTATTTGAAAAACTTGAGTCAACCCCTAAGCAAAAAGGACAAGTTTGAGTTGACTCTGGCATGTTTTCTTCAAGCGGCATAGTCAGTGAGTCAACCTCCGCAAAACATGAGTCGACCCTTGTGTAGTTCAAATTAAACAGAGAGCTTTCACCGCTAGAGACAAAGTTTAAAGAGTTGATCCTTGCTCTAAATGAGTCGACCTCTGAAATTGAAGAGTCGACCCTTGCGTTTGAAGAGTCGACCCCAGTTTAGTCTCAACGTCAATCAAAAAAGTACTGCATGAGTCGATCCTTGTGTTTAAAGAGGCGACTCCTAAAGAAGATGAGTCGACCCTTATGGTAAATGAGTCGACCCATTGAAGTTATCACAGCAAGAGCCGTCTCAATATCTTGAAGAGCCGACCCAAGATAAACATGAGTCAACCCCTGAGTTACATGAGTCGACCCCTGTATTGCTGGGACCACAATGGAAAGCTTGCAACAACTTTTATCTTCTTATGTACAGCAAGAGCCGTCTCAATATCTTGAAAAGATTCCTATCAGAACGGAAAGAAAGGAATTCAAATCTCTCTGAAGAACTCGTCTAGAAATTCAAGGGAACCTTACAAAGGAAACAATAAGGAAAGAAAAAAGATTCCATCAAGAAAGAAAAGTTTCCACTAAGGAAAAGAGAAGAAAAAGCTAAACTGTTCATCATCCTCACCGGCACTCATCTGAAACTTACTCCTGTGAGAAAATCAGTCGAAGCTTCTCATTGAATCGAGAAGAGCTGCTGCTCAAGCATTGGGACATTTTTCCACAGCCAACCTCTTCATCGGCTTCAGCCTTTATTTTTATTGATTTATTCTATATATTCTGAAGCTTTGAGTTTTCTGGTTACAACTTTCATTTATTTGGATTGACTGTTGCTGTAACAGTTTCATTCATTTGAAACTTGTAAAGGCTCTTCCAAGCCTTGATTGGAAGTTGCTGAATCGGAAGTATTCAGGAAGGAAAATAGTTTCTGGTTGGTTTGTCTGAAAACCAACTGGATTGTTTGTGAGCCCGGAAAAACAAACGGTGCAAAGTTTTTGATTGGTTTGTGTTGTCGGATTTCTATTTACTTAAAAATATGCGAAACAGATCGTTGTTAGAATCGACAGACAAAGTTTAAATTAATTTTACTCTTATCTGTTCTACTCGAAGAATAGTGGTTGTAAGAGGTCGATCCACAGGGAGGCGGTTGGAGTTGCATAAAAATTTAAACATTCACTCGGATTCAAAATCGATTTTTGAATAACAAAAGAAAACGTTACGTTGGGGATGTTGAATATTTTCTAATTGAAAATAAACAAAGGGAAGAAAGAAAACTTTGCAATTGAAATTGGATGCAGAGTAGGGGTCGATTTCTAAAGACAGAATATGAATTAAAATCATCAGTCGAATAGCAAAGATTAATTTCAGAGTTATTTTAAAACTAAGAATTTCAGAATAAATTGCAGAGATTAAACTAAACCTAGAGCACGGATTGCATAAAAGAAAATTAATATATTGTATATAAAGCAAACATTAAAAAGATTGCATAAAAAAAAGGGAAATTAAACTGAACCTAGAATAGTAATTGTACGAAAAAGAAATGATAGATTTTATAAAAATAAAATCGATTACAAATAACAATGGAGATTAGAGGCCTAATACTCCTTCTCTTTTGCAAATAAAATAAAGAAAAAGAAAGAAAAACAAATCACTTTTCTTCTCCCTCTCTCTCCCACGGTATAACTTCAACATAGAATATATATTTTTTTTTCTTTCTTCTTTCCAAGAACAGAGCAATGCTTTATTTCTTCTTCTCTCCCCACCGAACCGAGCTCCCTCTCTCCCCTGTTCTTTGGCTCAACACCCAGCCAAGAGCTCCCTCACTTGTTCCTGCCTTCTTCCCCTCTTCTTATAGCCCTTGGAGACGTGTTGGGGACGAGCTGGCAGCACCATGATTGCGGAGTGCTGGGATTTTTGCCGTGTGAAGAATGCGGTCGCTGGGATTCCAGGAGACAGCTGGGAATGTTGATCACGGAATGGAGCTGATCATGGCTTGATTGTTGGGAGATTGCTGGGTCGAAAGATGAATGCGGACGGGCTGATCCGTGGGTTCCTTCTTTGGATGTGCCGGCTGGGACATTCATGGCACGGAAGAGCTGGGATTTTGATCGCATAAGGAAGGAGACGCGGAAGAGATGCTGGGATGGAGATGTGATCGCGGTTGACACGTGGTTGAGGGGCTGGAGACGCGTTGGGGATGAGCTGGCCGCGATGTGTGGTACGCTGATTTGGGAAGGAGCTACAGACGGACGCCTGGGATGGATGCGGAAGAAGCGGTGGTTCCGGACGATGGCTGGATGCGGGATCACTTGGAGCTTCGTGGACGCCGGATTGGAAGCGAGATCACGACTCGAAATGGACATGGGAGGCTGAAGAGCACTGCGGGATACTCGGACGCAGGATCCGGGCAGCTCGGATGCGGCTGGAACGGGCAAAAGAAGCTGCTAGTAGGAAGAAGAACAGTGATCAGAAAAGAACATTTACGAAACACTGTTCATATGAACAGTGTTTTTACGTAACACTGTTCATATGAACAGTGTTTTCACGGAACACTGTTCATATGAACAGTGATTTCAGCCATGAATAGAAATTTTGGGAATAAATAGTAATTTCAGCTTTTGTTTATGGGATTGGAGGTTAAAAAGTTCTTTTTCTTTGTGATGAAGTGAGAGTGGGAATCTCTATTCCGGAAGAGTGCGGGTGCTAATCCGGAAAAGAGGGAACGTGAGGATCACTGGAAGATCGCACGCGGGCTCGGATGTTTGGGTGCAATTATGCTTGATCATATCATGGCAAGATTGGGCCCACGCGGTTTGGGGCCATGATGCATCCCTCTAAACCCTACCAAATGCGCATTTAAACTTTAATTTATACTAACATGTGCCAAACAAAAAATATAATATTAACTCGGTGAATTTATCATTATCAGTTAGCAATAACACTAATTTAGGTGATATATAGATCGCACTTTTATGCTCTCGTCAGTTTGTCTGAAAACCAACTAGGTTGTTTGTGAGCCCGGAAAACAAACGGTGATAGATTTTCAGATGGTTGCCTGGAAAAACCAACTATGTTTTTGATTGTGAGCCCGAAAAATAATCAGGCTGTAATCTGCTGGGTTATAGTGAAATCTCAAGCTAGACTTGGGGAGTGGATGTAGGTGCTGGGAGTACACCGAACCACTATAAACCTTGGTGTTTATGTGTGTGATTTATCTCTCTTCCTCCACTGCATATTTCTGATTTCTTTTCTCATCTTATTCACTGCTTCATTTGTGTAATCTTATTTCCGCTGCTAAATCTACAAGTTATTGAAAGATAATAATAACTCAAATTCTTCACATGTTTAATTTTAAAAGATCCAATTCACCCCCCTCTTGGGCTGCACCTCTGGGCAACACATCATATATACAAACTAACATGAATTTAATCTAAACAATATACATCATATGCATCTTATTTTTAGATCTGAATTTGTCAACTAACATGTTTAAATCAGATTTAATTCATGTTCTTCATATCAGATATATACTTTGAACCTATGGCTCTGATGCCACTGTTGGAAACCCTAGTGGTCGCATGCATATATTTTTAAAAATTTTACAGCGGAAGCATGAATTAAACTATTTAATTCCTATGCATGCTAGAGATCATATCTCTACAATAAAAATAGATGCAGGGCTTTAAACATTTATCCTACACAAGTATGCATGATCCTATGTCTAACATGTAGTCATGCAGAATTTTAGCAACCTAGTTGATTTCTAATCCTAAATTCTAATGAGATCAGATCTCATACCTTTTTGCTTTCAGAACTTTGATGATCCCTTGATCACCTTCTATAGCCGCACATGCGTTCGTTCTCTACGGATAGTTCACATGAAGCTCTAGGATGATCCACAACTGCAGGAGTGCTAGCTCGCACAGAGGTGCTGCAGTAGCTGAATTTTTCTCCTTCGAAGTACTCAACTTTTATTCTTCTTCGAGATGAAAGAGAAGAAGGTGAAGAGAGGAGACGACAAGCTTCAGAATTTTCCAGAGTCCCTAGGACTCTCAAAAATTTAATCTCCAAAACCCTAGGCGTGGGGTCCCTTTTATAGCTAAAAGACCCCCCACGCCTCACACCTCTTTTGGCCAACGAATTTAGCTGATAAAATTCCTAAAAAATTCTGGTGAACCGGTAGCTTAGAAGTGAAAAAATCCTCATTTAATTTTATGCCATGAATCCCTAAAAATCAGGTGGTTCATGTGCCCCAAACATCAGCTGCACGCCACCCTTTCTTTATGCGCCATACATCCCTACTAATTAGGAATTTCATCCTAATCTCTTTAGGAAGGTTTGAGGTGCCATATTTATTGAGAAAATAGCCCCACACCTCCTCTTTCCTCATGCCAAAAATTGGCCAAAAATAAAGAGGAGAGGGCCACCAATTTTAGGGATAAGGATGACATGTCTTTCTTCTCCAAGAAAGAAAGCTAGGGTCCTAAATTTTAGAGATTCTTCTTCTTATCAATTTCTGAATTTTTGAACTTAGAATCCTTATCAAATAAGGATTTTTAATAGACTCGCGTCAATCCCAATCCAATTGGGTCAAGTTCGATTAATTGGGTCGAGCCCAATCTACTCGGGTCGACCCAATCTAATTAGGTCAAATCCCTATGAAGCCCAAATTGAATTTTATTCAATATGGCTTAACCTAAGCTCAATCATTCAATCAATTGAGTTCATTATCAATATAATTGCTAATTAATCCTTCAATAATTCAATAATTATTTTACTGCAACTTTTGCTTAGGTAATCTGTCAATCGAATTGACCGATGTACCCCTAGACGATTCTTAACCGTCGATCAGCCACTTGATCAATCTAGAAAATTCTATGCGTGTGACCCCATAGGTTCGAACCTAAGCCGGTAGCACAAGAACAACATTTTGTACTAATTGAAATGACCATCTAGCAATGGTACTCGACGTTTGGATAGGTTGAATAATTGCAAAGCAATATTCTGAAATCCTTGGACTATGGTTATCGTATAATTCATCCTTATGACACCGAATGCTTAGAATGATTTCAGAGTTCACTGTCAACTTTTTAATCAGTTCATTCATAATGTTTTTCAACTTTACAAATCCTGTGACTCCTCACAAGGATTATCCTAGCCAAGATTTTGCTAAATTGAACACAAGGGCATTATCTCCTATTACCAGGAGGGGTCAATTCCATCTTGACTCACACACCGACTTCGCAAGTACTTGACTGCACCCAGTAACCTTCCGTCCGTCACTGAATTAGAAACTCAGATAGTCCGGCACCAAAGTATAGTGAGTTGCTTGCTAGTCACCGTGGTGATCTTAGGTTGGAGGGACATATATACCCATATCCACTCGGAACCTCTCTTGATAGCAGAGCGTTCCGAAACTGATCACGTTTAGTGAAATATACTCTTACACTTCACCTGTGTGGCATATCAGTGTCTCTACACTCCTTGATTAAGAGAACAACCAACGATATGGCACACAACGACCTATTCTTGATAATGCTATTGTCCTAGTAATAGCATATCGTTTGGTCACAAACAGGTTTAAGGACTCATAGACAAATCCTCCTTTATCTTTTAAAAAAGTCCTAAGGACTTCATCACATCACCAGAGTTTAAGAAGATGTCCAAAATATATGCGATGAATAATGTCAAATAACCTTTTATTAATTCATTAATTCATATACAATTCAATCATTAATAGGCTGATGATTGACTTTTATTGGTATAGTCCATGTAAGTATGTAACCCTCGAAGAGGCCCATAAAAACCTCAACAACTATCTCAGTAAGTGCTTTAATGATCTACTTGTGTTGACATCTCATTAAGGCCGACAATATGTGCTCAGGGCTTTGTAGCATTTTTGTTACGGTTTGCAAGTCAGTACAAAATCCAATTCAAATTTAAACTCGAATTTAAGTTTTGCATAGATGGAAATCATCAAGACATCTATTGAAGATGCGCACCAAAAAACAAATTCAAATTTAAATTCATGCCTCCTATTATAGTTGTGATTTCGCATGTGATGTGCTCCTATTAGGAAGGCTCCTATTGTCAGTGATAATTGCATGACCAACTAACGTATAACTTTACTACATGATTTGATCCTACCATCCCAACTTGACCTCCTAATTCATTTTGACCCAACCCTACTTTTATCTTAAGTAATAGTATCCAACAAGTTCCAAGTATATATACTAAACGTGAAAAATTTACTAATTCAAAATTAGGATTTGGAGGACATCTTGAAGTTGTGAGGAGATCAATAATACATTGAATATCCAATACAAGATTAAATGTTTCTAGATCTATATGGATAAAACTGAGAGATGATTGATAATATACTATAGTCTAACAACCATTTGTCTGTTTTCTACTTGAAACTTGCTAATGACCACATATTTTTTTTTCTATACCATGTACATCTGATACCGATGTTAAATTTCTGAATTTATTAAATGACACACAAGATTTAAACAAGTGAAAGGTTGTTGAGGTTTATGATTTCAAAATCCTATTAGTTTTGGTACCTTTCTTTGAATCTATTCTTTAATGCGCTTTGCTTCATTTACCCTCATAAATACTTATCTATATTTGTCCTTGTAGCTGGCATGTGTGGTGTCCATGCAATGAAGTAAAAATAGCTATGCTTTTTTATTATTTTTATTATTTTGAGAAACAGTGCAGCATATGTAACAGAAATGGCATTATCATATTTTTTTTTTATGATGTTTCCAAGAATTTTCATGAATTTTGAAAGGGGTAGAGCTTTCCCTCTCCACTCCACTTGATATAGTGCAACATCTTCAAAATGCTTGAAAGCAAAGTTGCTTCCTGATACATTATTATCATTGAACTTTCCAATCGAGCATACGGAAACTTGGAAGAAAGCATCATCCCACTATTCTTCATTAGCCTCAGGTAAGGCTAGATGACTAATAGCTTACATACCCTTCTTCAATAGTTTGTCCTAGCGTCCTATAAAAAAAAAAAGAAAAAACTTAGCAAGTCTGTTTTTTTTTCTTCCTATAGGATTTAGGCCATTCAGACCAGCCCACTTCTATTCTATTTCTAGGTATTTATGAATATAGGCTTAGCCAGCCTATAATTCTATAATTTTGTTGGTTGTATTGGCCTAATCTATATATGAATTCAATAAAATTTTCAGCCCAATCATCCAAACAGGCTCTAAAATATCTCACTACCTTAAAAGTTCTGATGTAGATCATATCGATTGTGGCTTGCTGTATGTATGCAACCTTATCATTTCTCATGTTCTGTGGTATGCATGCACAGTCATATTGATCAACAATTTTCACTACCTATTTAAGGAAATAAGCTTATTCGCATAAGAAAGACTCTTTATAAGGACAAAAACAGTAATGCTGTCACATGGAGATCACACAGCTAAAACAAAATAAATTCACCATGCATCATGGGAAGCCATAAGCGAACATCGCCAGGATGAAAATGAGACTGAAATGTGCAATTACGAAGATCACCTACAAAAGGATGGTGCCCAACACATAACGGAGAGTCATAAGACTTGGAGGTCAGCAGAACTAACGTTTTATTTTATTTCCAAACCTTCTATTTCTTCATAAAAACACTATTTTAATTGCAAGGACACAATAATTTTGTATACCACGAGCACACAGGCAGGCTTGCAATAGTGCATGTAGATATCTGGCAGCATAGTCTGCTCCCCTAAAAGCAACATCTAATTACTTCAGCTATATATCATTCAGATGGGCACGTAAGGAGTAGCAATTAACCACAGAGGCGACTTCAAGCCCACGGCTGCCCCAAAGGACTCGTTCATGTCCAAATCATTGGGGCCCATCCCATTAGGGAGCTTCCAATCAAAATAGTAGAGCAGGTTGGCCAGGGCCATCTCCACCTGAGCCATGCCAAAGGTCATCCCCGGGCACATCCTCTTGCCTGCACCAAAAGGCATGTACTCATAGTTGCCACCTTTGTAGTCCACCGAGCTGCCATCGAATCTCTCAGGCCTAAAGTTCTCTGGGTCCTCCCAATACCTCGGATCCGTTGCCATAGCCCATGCGTTGACCATAATCCTGCTCCCTGCAGGGATATCGTAGCCGTCCACGTGGCATCTCTCACGGCAGACTCTCGGCAGGAACACCGGAGCCGGCGGGTGCAATCTCAGAGACTCTTTGATCACCAACTTCATGTAATGGAATTCATTGGTATCTTCCTCCTTGATCTTGGCCTTCCCCTTCAAAGCTTGCCTCACCTCTGCTTGAACCTTCTCCATTTTCTTGGGGTGTCTCATTAACTCTGCCATCGTCCAGTCCAGCGTCGTCGATGATGTCTCAATCCCTGCCCCGAACATATCCTACAAATAATGAAAAGATAGGTACTTGAATCAATATGTATTGTCATGCCTTTTATTTATTTATTTATTCATTTTTATAGAACAAGCTAGATGCATAGTTAGGCATACCGACCATGATTACGGCCTTGATGCTGGTGAGCGTGAGGGGGAACTCAAGTCCACCATTTTCTTTTAGCTCTAAGAGAACGTCGACAAGATCTTCCCCTTGTTGCCGTTCCTCGTTGCTGCTATTTTTGGTTTCTCTCTTCTCTTCATGCTCCTTGATGATCTCCCCGAGGATCTCATCCATCTCGCTGTGACATTTTTTTAACCTTGAGCTCACTCCACTGAGAGTGTCAATAAAGCTTAACGAGGGGAATAGATCAGCTACGCTAAATCCGGAGAGGAATTCAACGAGTTTCTTCATTGCTGAGATGAATCTCGGCCCATGCTTGCATTTTGCACCAAATGCCACCCTCGAGGTCGTAGTATTGGTTGTCAGGAGAAACATCTCACTGAGGTTAACTGGGGAATTGTTCATCGTGGAGATATATTCCACTAGGTTGGACATCTCCTCTTGTCGAAGTGTGCTGAAGGACTTGACACGCTTTGCACTCAGTAGTTCGATAACGCATATCTTCCGCAGCTCCCGCCAGTAGCTACCGTAGGGCGCGAAGACGATGTCAGCGCCGTCATAGAACGCCTTGGACGCTAGTATTTTGTCCCGCGAGGCGAAGATGAGATCTTGGGTCTTCAGGATCTCTCTTGCCATCTCCGGGGAGGAGACGATAATGTGATCGACTTGTCCGAGCTTGAGGTGCATGAGAGGGCCATGCCGCCGCGACAGCTCACGGAGGGCACGGTGAGGGGGAGCTCCGAGCAAATGGTGGAGGTGACCTATGATAGGGAGCTTCCATGGGCTCGGAGGCAGCTTTCGTGTTGCTGTGGATTTGGTTAACTTTATCACTATGAATACAAAGAGGAGGAAGGCGGAAAGAAAGGGTAAGGAAGGGAGCTGGAGTTCCATGGCTGGTGCTCTGATGCTTTTGAGTGTAATGTGCTCTGATGCTCTTCTTATATTTATAGGGGGCATACGATTCTAGTGTCGTAATTCTTTTTGTTTTTTGCCTGGACTTCAAACAGTTTAGCTTTATCCATGTTAATGGTCTCACATTATTGGTTGATAGAGAATCAAATTTACCAATAAGTCACGAAATGCTATGGTTCTTACATATGATTTCTTAATTTATTCAGAAATAATTCGTTGAGGATAAAGGAGGCTGTAAAGGGCCACCCAATAGTGTCGTAAAAATAAAAGGAGTAATACCATACATGTTGCTTTGATTCGCCACCATTGTTCAACGGAAGTGACAGAGAGCCACGAGACTAAACCATAGCAGTACTGAAAGTGATGGTCAAGTTTTTCTTCTAGTGAGACGAAAAAATGATCAAGGTTTGGGAAAAAATAATGATACAATTGTTTAAGCGAAAGTCGAAGCGACTATTGAAGACTATGAAGCTTCAAAATTTCCGCAAACGATGTTTGACTTTTGTTCTTATTCATGATCTTTAACGCCTTCGTATGGCTGTGGTTCGTTTGCTGGTTACGTTTGACGGTGACTTTACGGTGTCATTTGAGTGGCTTTTGGACTTTTTGGTGGGGCAATGGGGAGGTTAGACCAAATAGATCGTCTAGTTGCTTTTTTTTAGATGGACCAAATGGTCGCTAGCAGGGTGCGGTAGAATCAGATTTTAAGTTGGACCAAATAGATTTTAATTATTGTTGTGTGTGCTGGGACGGCTGCTAGTGCCGGGTCTTAGATGCTGTTTGGGTGTCAGTTTACAATATTCCTTGGAAAAATGAGTCAATGGTGGAAGGAAAGAAATTTTTGTCTCTAGCTTTTTTCTTTTTTTTTTAACTTTTCTAATAAGTTTTTGAAAAAGAAAGAAGAAAACACTTTCTTTTTTGTTTTGGTAAAAAAAATAGGAGGGGGAGAGGAAGCCTCACCCGTGTAGCAACCCCATTGAGCCCCTTTCCACTACGAAATATTAGATGCAGGCCGCAAGTTTTCCGCGTACCCTCCCGACCCATGGGCTCTCCCCACTAGGATTAACAGCCATGTGTGAGTACGTTACTCCAGTGCCACCTCGGTACCAACAGACTAGAAGCGCTACCACCGGCAGCATCTAGGCGTGGGACATCCGGTCTCCGAATTTAATCGACGCCCGTGCGTTTCGAACCTGTACCACCCCGGTGGAAGACAAAGCTCCGTTCCATCTATGCTACCACCTTGGTGGCGAAATAAAACTTTCTCACTGCATGTACTTAAGAATAAGATCTCAAAGAATTTTATAAAGAAATCGTTCAGTCGGTCCTATAGTTTTATTTTTTATTTTTTCTTTTTTTTGGATCATGGGCTCCATGAAGGTCAGGGTTAGTTTTTTCATTGAATTTTCTATCTTCATTTGTATCTTCCCCTCACCTTCGGTCAAAGATTAGATTCATTCAGAGGAGAGACTAGTAAAGTTTGACTCCAAAATTTCCACTTGCCAGCTTTGATCAGTTCCCATTGATAGGAATGTGGCCAAGTCTGGGGTATAACAATCAAAGGAAGAATATATTACCATTAGCCATGCCTTTTAGCTCCATGTATTAGAATCTAGGGCCTCGTATTCTTGACCGTAACGAAAGAGAGGTTCAATGATGCGACAAGAGAAGGTAAGCCGCAATTATAGAATAGGACCAAGTGATAAACAAAAAAAAGCCGCATTACTGTGGTTTATCGACAAAGGGCTGGAGCATGGTCGTGGTGCCACGCCCCGAACGCAGAGCGCGACAAACGCCGCACACCTGCATGGCGGATTGTACAGGTGCTGACCCAAAGATTGATTTTGATGATCACAAAACCTTGAAGTATAATTACTAATGGTTGTTTTGCAAGAAGAAAGATAAATTATTTTGCAAGGAATATAGCAAGTTGGAAGAATGCAAGAAGGCCTCAAAAGTTCTCAAGAAAAGTTGGAAGAAAGCTACACTTCATTAGCCCAAGGTTTAACTTCAAAGGATTCAAGTTGGAGGAGCAAATTCAAAGAAAAAATTCAAAAGAACAGTCATCGAGTCGACTCCTGGAAGTTCAGAGTCGACTCTGGCCTAGAGTTTCAAGCAACAGTGCTCGAGCCGACTCCCACTGTTCACGAGCCGACTCATGCAGAAAAAGACAGAGAGTTGATTTTCAGCACTACAGTGCTCGAGCCGACTCCTACTATTCACGAGCCGACTCCGGTTACAGTGCCGAGTCGACTCCTACTTCATTCGGGCCGTCTCTCTCAGTCAGGACAGAAAGTAGTTTTCAGCGCTACAGTTCTCGAGCCGACACTAGCTACAATGCCAAGCCGACTCCTATTCATGAGTCGACTCCTATTTCAGCCAAGTCGACTCGAGTACGCTGGGAGGCATAACGGCTAGTTTTTTTCTTGACTCCAACGGCTCTATTTTTGTTTCTAACGGCTAGATCTTTGTTCCCACGCCATCCAAAGCTATAAAATCAAGGAAAGAGCAAAGGGAGAAAAGAAGAAGAGGGAGAGAACACATAGGGAAGAGATTTCAAAGAGATTTTAAGAGAAACCTTCCAAAAGCATAAAAGGGCCATTCAAAGTAAAAGAGAGAGAAGAAGAGCATCTGAGTGAATTCCAAAGCTTTCTTTCCAATTGTGTGCTGCCTCAGTGATCCTCTACCTCGTGCGAAATCATAAGAGGGTCAAGTAAAAAAGATGCTATGTTATTTCATCTGCAAACTTGTTTGAGGGCTTCTTCTACTCTATTTGTTTATATTGTTATATCTGCTTATTTGAAAAGTTTGTATTTATTTTGAACTCCTATTCTGATATCTTGTAACTTGATTTAGTCAAGAGATTGAATCAAGGGGATAAGGTTTTGGTTGGTGAGCCTTTGGAAAAACCAACTAGTTGATTGTGAACCCGAAAAACAATCGGGATAGGTTTTGGGTTGGTGAGCCTGTGAAAACCAACTTGGGTTCGTTGTGATCTCGGAAAAATAACAAGTTAGGTTGTGAGCTTGTAAAACAACCGAACTGTAGTCTTAGGATTATAGTGGAATTTTTAAGAGAGCATGGGGAGTGGATGTAGGTGCAGTTAGCACCGAACCACTATACTTTTATCGTGTTTGTGATACTTCTTTGTTTAATTTCCTCACTTAATTACTTAGATAAATGTCTAATTGAATTGCTTGCTTAACTCTTATCCGTGCATCCTTTAGTTGCAAGTATATTCAAATTGTTTAATCAAGTTTCATTTAATAAAACTACATTAAGGTTCATTGTATTGAAATGCATGCTTGGGAAACTTAGACTAATTGTTTATTGAGTCCACTGTTTAATAGTTTCAATCTTGATTAGATTACAATCAAACTGTTGCTAAGTTTAAATTCCACTGTGCATCCACACAACTTAGCTTAATTAACTGAAAAGTTTAGAAGTAGTTGAAAAGTTTTAAAGACCCAATTCACCCCCTCCCCTTTTGGTTTGTATCTACTGGGCAACAAGTGGTATCATAGCCTTGTGCTCTAATATTGATTGTTGATCTAACGATCAAAGAAACAAAGATCATGACAACTCAAATAAATTGTTTTCTAGGTGAGGGACAATTGATTGATAGACCTCCACTATTTAATGGGATAAGTTACACACAGTGGAAAGCATGCATGCGCATTTTCATACAATCACTTGATTATAATTTATGGAGTATTATAGTCAATGGGACACACACAAACACTAATCATAATAAGAAAATGGGTCAACAAAATTCAAAAGCCATAAACCTATTATATTGTGCATTAGATGGGAATGAGTTTAATTGCATATCTTCTTGCATAACTGCTAAAGACATATAGAATATGCTAGAGGCATATGGAATATGCTAGAGGCTAAATATGAAAGCACTAACATTTTTAGTGAATCTGAAATTTGCTCTGAAGAAGAAGAGAGGCAAGATGATATTGAAAACCTATGCCTTGTGGCACACAAGGACGATGTATGTATTGAAACACAAAGTGTCTCCTCTTCTGAATATGAAGTATATGATAAACTTGAAAATGATTTTACACTTGATGAGTTACATGATGCATTTCTTGATCTAATGAAAAAACATAAGAAACTTATTTGTAAAAATAAGAACCTGAAGAATGAAAAGAAAATCCTAGTAAATAAAAAACTGAAACTATCTAATAATTATGAAACACTAATTAAGAAACATACTAATGAAACTGAAATCTTAATTGAGGAAAATAAAGAATTAAATCAAAAAAACCAACTTCTCACTGAAAGCCATGATAAACTTAAAAAAAATAATGAATTGCTTTCAGAAGATAATAGAAGATTAACTAGAGAAGTTGATAAATTAAAACCTGTTGTTGAAAGATTTACTTTCAGCTCTGAAAAGTTGAACCTAATGACAAATAATCAAAGAGCTGAATTTGATAAAGTTGGATTGGGATATCGACCTTGGGATACCCAAAAATCTTTTAAGAATATGTTTGTTAAAATAGTTTCTAATTATTTTAAAATAGATTCTTATAATACTGATAAACAGGAACAAAAGCTAAGTAAAATCTCTTCTATTGTTCCTAAATCTGTACATTACAAATTTGATAAACCTAAAAGGCAAAAACAGAAAATTGAAAGTTTATCTACTACTCATGTTAAATCTATGTTTGTTAAATTCAATAAGAGGATGCAGAAATACATACCTTGTAATCCTAAAATCTGCAAACTTATGGATAAAATAGTTATTAAGAAAATATGGATTCCAAAAGGAACAATTATAGCTAACCTACAAGGACCCAAAAGAGCTTGGGTTCCTAAATTGAAAACCTAAATTTTCTTTCGTAGGTGTGTCTAGCACTCAAGGCTCCAACAAAAGATGTTAATTAGGACATTGGGTGCTCTAGACACATATTAAAAATAAAACTTAAAATAAAATACTTAAAAAAAGTAATTAAAAAAAATAATGAAATCAGTAATCCTTGCATCTCATCATTCTCTTTACTTTAGTATTTGATTAAAACATGAATTGCAAGTATTAATCAATTTTGTGATATAGGTAATATTTTTGGAAATATATTCAAATCACTTCATTTTATAGTATGCTTTACTTACTGTTGGATAAGTTGCTAAATGATTAATCACTTCATTTTATAAGAATAACTCTATAAATTCTCCATATGCTTGATTGAGAGTTTTTATATCCATGGCATTATCTTCTATTGATCATAGACATAAGAATATGTACTTGATATGTTCTTAAAAAATATGCATTATAAATACCAAGATCAAAGAAACCCTTTTTTTTGGCATATAAAATTAACTCATGCTAGTATGGACCTAATTTCAAAAGACCTTGTCATTGGTTTACTTAGATTATTTTCTGCAAGGTCAAAGTTTGCTATGCATGTTAACTAAGGAAACAAACAAAAATCAATTTCTAAATCTAAAGATGTTGTTTCCATCACTAAGTTTTCAAAAGTTTACATTGGACTTGTTCTTGGCAAATAAAATTAAATTATTTTCTGTATTTGTTAAATCTTGTAAAAGTGTTTCAAATGAAAAAAGTTTCCAAACTGTGAAGATAAAGAGTATCATGACACAGTGTTGAAAACCAAAATTCTGATAAGGTTGACACAGAAAATAAAATTGAATAGAATATTTTTTTTGCACCAAGAACACCATAAGTAAAATAGGGTTAATAGAATCCTTGAAGAAATGAAAAAGATAATGTTGTATGATAGTCATCTGCTTAAATAATTTTTGTTAAAATCTATCATCACTACTTGTCATACATATGGTTTCTATTAGATCTATTTTTGATGAACACTCCTTTTGATCTTCTGAAAAATAGAAAATGAATTATTGCATATCTTTCATGTTTTTCAGTCATACGTGTTATGCCTGATATGTTCTTATGAAAATAATGCCAAATCTAATAAAGATATTTCTATTTGTGGGTATCATTCATTAAGCAATGCATATAGAATAGTCAATGAAAAGATACTAGTTGTAGAAATATCAGTTCATTTTATTCTTTATGAGACTAATGATCTTTCATCAAGATACTAAAATCAGATTATATGATATGAATATGATTAATCTTTTTGCTTACATATAACAATCTGAAACTTAAGAAGAATGAACAAGATTATAATTGGTCAAGTTAAAACTAAATCATTTTTAAAAGAGATAGAATTTGAAATCTTATTGATGAAATCTAAAAATTTGTTAATAATTAGAACCCAATTGAGTTTTTCAGAAATGCACTTAATGAAGAAAAATTGGTGACTACTAAAAGATTCAATCAAGAAAAGATGAAATAAATCTTGATGAAATTCTTGTATGATTAGAAGTAAAGATCACCATTATCATTTGCTTGCTTTATGAGCTTTATATTTTGTCAAATAAATATGCAGAATGCACTTCTATGTGGTTATTTCATTAAAGAAGATCTATGTAAAATAATCACCTTATTTGAAAATACTCTTTACAAATATGATAAAGCAATATATGATTTGGAACAAGCACCAAAAGCATGATATGAAAGCTTGAGTAACTTTTTGATAGAAAGCAATATTGATAAATCTATGCATCAAAAAGAAAAATCTGTGATATCTTATCTGCTTAAAGTATACATTGATGACATCATTTTTGGTTCTACTAATGAAGCTTTATATGAAGGTTTTACTAAGCTCATGCAGGGTGAGTTCGAAATATATATGATGAATGAGTTAACATTTTCTCTCGAACTCCAAATTAAGACAAACAAGAAAGGGGATCTTCACTGGCCTAAGTAAGTCCACAAAAAAACTCTTATAGAAGATTGGCATGAAGAAGGTATATCTATGACCCCATCTTGTAGATACTAAAATTGTATCCCAAAGCCAATTTTTATTGTAAGAATAATGTATATGTTTTATTTAATGAATAATAAAATCTATTCTGGCATTCTTTTCATCACAAGTGTTGCATCTTCAAATAGGAACTCCTGTGTATTGTGATGAAGTCCTTAGGACTAATTTAGTGGATAAAGGAGGTTTTATCATTTAGTCCTTAAATTGGTTCGCGATCGATTGACAAGCTATTAATTGGACAATAGCTATGTCAAGTATAGGTCGTTGTATGCCATTTAGTTGGTTGTCCTCTTAACCAAGGAGTGTGGAGACACTGGTATGGCATATAGGTGAGATGTAGGAGTACATCGTCGCTGAACAGTGACTCACCTGTTGAGCACTCCACTGTCAGGAGTTAGCTCACAAAGCATATGGGCATAAGTATCCCTTAGACCTGAGACTATCATGATGACTTGCAAGCAACTCACTGTACTTTGGCACTGAACGATCTGAATTTCTAATTCAGATATTGAAAAGTTGCTGGGTGCAGTCAAGTACTCGCGAAGTCTGTGTATGAGTCAAGAAGAGATTGACCGCTCCAGATTATAGGAGTTGATGTTTCGCTGTGTTTCAATTTAGTAAAACCTTGGCCAGGGTAAACCAAGTGATTGGTCACTCGAATTTAATTAATTGAAATACAATATGGATGACCGGACCAAAGTGTGACAGTTCACTTTAGGTCATCTTGAGCATCGTTGGTCAAAAGGATGAATTATGCGGTAACCATATGAATGGGTTTTTGAATGTTGCTTTGCATATTCGACCTATCCGAACATCGGGTATCATTGCTAGATGGTCACCTCGATTAGTGCATGGAGTGGTTCATGTACTACTGGCTTAGTGTTCGAACCTATCGGAGTCACGCACATAAGTCAAGTTAAGTAGGAAGGACTTGATCCAATTTAATTGAGAATTAAATTGTGGGTCATTTGAGATTTGGTTTTGTCTATGTTCAGCTAGCACTGAACATGAGGTACATACTGAATTTCATGGATGTGTATTTAATTATGTCTGTATTCTGGCTTAATCAAGTTTCAATTAATGTAATTGAAATTGATTTGGACTCATTTGTTGAGTTTGTTTTTTGGATTCAAATGAATGTAATTGGGCTTAATGATGATTTTATTAGAATTTATTCCATATTTATTCTAGTCCAAGTGTGACTCGGATTGATCTGAAAATTGAACTAATTGGAGTTCACATGAATCAGATTCATGTGGAATTTTTTCGGATCCAAAATCGTTCAAATTGGTCTTCAATTTGGTTTAGAACCAATGATGGACCCAAGCCCATTTGATTCAGCCCATTTAAATTAACCCATTTAAGAAAAGTCAAATTTGATGGAAATTTACTTGTTTGCCCCTCTAATTGAATGACACGTTCTGGTTTCTTCCTCGGTTCAGTGGACCAATCTTTCTGCAAACCTTCTCCCGTGGACCGCGTTCTTCTTCTTCTTCCGAACACATCGAAGGCCGCTTGATCTTCCCTCTTTCGGCTACCATTTGAAGATCCGAAGAGACGTGTCTCTTCGGTTTTGAAACCTCTTTAATATAGGACTGATTTAATTGAAATCAAACGGTTCAAAAAAATTCAATAAAATCATGAAACGTTTGGCGTTCACTCTTCCCTTTTGGCGTTTTCTCTTCCCTGGTTCAGCCTTGTCTTTGCCTATAAATAGGCTAGCTTTCTCTTCATTCTGAGCTAGAGATTTTATCTGGGGAGAGGGGAGATTCATGATCCTTTGAGTAGCCTGTAAAAGAGAGAAAAAAGGAAACGGGAAGAAAGAGGAAAAGAAAGAAAAAGAAAAAGGGAAGAAGGAATTTTTTGAAATTCTTTTCTTCCAGGGGTTTATTTGCAAAAGAGTTTTTGCACTATACAGACATCATCTTACCTTCCTGCATTTCTTGGCGTGCGTGTGAAGTAGAGGGTCCGTACATCCGGGCCTCGCATAGCACCAGATCCATCAGTACCAGATCCGGCACCAGATCCAGTTCCAGATCCAGTTTCCGATCCAGTACCAGATCTAGCATCTGATCCAGTATCTGATCCAGCACTTGACCCTATACCAGATTCTGTTCCTGAGTACCTTGACCATCTTCCGCTGCGGGATCGAGGTATGGTAAACATAATATAGTTATGTTATTTATTTATACCTGTTATAAATAAATAGATAAAATTTTAAAACTGATTTTCTGACCTGGCATCCGATTTTATCGGATTTTGCGGAATATTTTTTCTTCAGAAGGTATGTCTATGACCCCATCTTGTAGATTTTGAAAATGATGAGCAAGGTAGATCTATTGTTTTAAAGCTATATTAAAGCATGATAGAATAATTATTTTATCATGCAGCTAGTAGATCAGATTGTATGCTCATTATGTGTCATTGTGCAAAACTTCAATCTAACTCTAATGAATCATATTTTATTGATAACAAATGAATCATAATCAGAATTTTGATAGAAACAACTGATAATTAGATTAAAACTTAATTTGTGATCTTTTGAGCATAATAAGAATTTTATTTGCATGATATATATTTATGTGTTATGAAGCATATTAGATTATTTCTTTATTTCTGCTCTTTCATGAAAATTACTTGAAAATAATAAAAGAGAAAAAGATAAAGAAAAGAAAATGAACATTGTTTAGGGAGAGTAAAAACTAAATAAATGTAAAACCAAAAATAAATGAAGAAAATTAAAATGGTCATTAATTAAAGAAAGAAAGTCAATAATAATAATAATAATATATAAGGGAAGGAATGACAGGTAAATGAAAAGGATTGTTGCTCACATTAATAATCTCTAAGTAAAAACAAACAAAACTAAATAAAGTTGTAAAAAAAAAAATAGTTTCAATCACTTTAAACCACACCTTAAAGATAAAATTGGTGCTAAATTGTTTTTAAATGGAGAGAGTTTATGTGAAAAGGAATTATTTTTGATCTTTGACATGATTATTCTTAATGCTTTAATACATTTTGTTATGACTTAATGCATATTATATTTTGCATGTAATATGTGACATTCATAATTTGAAATGTATTTTAACTCTGCACACAAGTTTTTACTTCACCTTTGTCTTCGAAATAACTTGTGTTCCAAAGCTTAATGAAAATAGTTTTCACTTGCAAAACATACTCCTCAATGATATGCATTTTCTGGATTCATTGATTCTCTTTGTATTTTTTTGATTTTAATGAATATCTTCTTAAAAATAAAAAGAAAGAATAGACTGAATTTGCAATTTAGGCAAAATAAATTGATTTTGAATTGTCTTCTATCTTGCCTAAATATTGGTACATAATGTCCTGATACATGTTAAATTGCTCCAATCTGTACCAAAATTCATGTTAATTACAAAGATTCTGAATGTGCTCTAATGTTATGAAAATATGTGTTTTCAATCTTAGTGACTTAAGATGAGCTACAATATAGAAGATACATATATCAAATTATAACTTCGAAAGTCTTCTTAAAAATCCTTATGAAGTTCATAATCTGATTTTGTATAAAAGCTTAAACTTAATTTAAAATTGCTCATATCGTTGCATCTTTGTAACTTTAGTTATATGCTTCAATGATCGCATCATTAAGGAGAATAACTTAATATGATTTCTAAATAAAAATTTTAACTTAAGAAAAATAGAATTAATTTTGATGCCTTGGTTGATTGCCTTGATATGCATCCGAAACATATCATTTTGTATCTTATAAGTGTACTAAAATTGGTCTAAATGATGTGTCCTTCAAAGATCTTGATTGCGAACAAATGTTTCCAAATATATAATTTTATTTTGAAATTAAGAAGATTTATTGTGTTTCATATACACATTGCTGTGAATCTATAAGTAAGAAATTAAATTCTATAAACATTCACTTGAATGATCTTCTATATCCCTTTCTGCATGATTGTTGCTTCCATCACTAAAAGAAAAAGCTATTTTTAAAAGAGAGTGAATGCTCCTAAAGCTAAAAATATTTTCACTCACTCCAATGACTCTTAAAAGAAAAAAAATATAATTGCTTTTGAAAGAAATTGAGCTTCAAATAAATTATTTTCTGATTAATATTTCAATATATTTTCTCAAAGATTAAGAGAAAACATAACTTGTTCTTGAAAGATTAAAAAGAGTGATTCCTATAAATTTTGAATAATTCTAGATCACTCTACATTCTTGATATCATAGAATTTCAGTTTTATTCACGCTTATCATTATTCAACAAAAAAAAAATAATGATTAAAGAAGAATGCATCTTTTGAGGGGGAGCTTTAGATATTCAATCTAAATACATTCTGTATCTTATCCAAAAGTTACGATCATTTGATGAATACCTTAAATGTTTTATGAATTGATTTTGATGAACCTCCTTGTATTGTCTTACTTGCCTTAGTTACATAATAGGCCTATACCTTGAGTTTAGTTCTATAAAGCTTTTCTTATCTCAAACCTTGAGCTTTATGGAAATATGCTCTCAATAGTGAAACTTGTAGAAAACATATTTTCAAGATTAACAATTTGAATATTTTATTGAAAATTATCTTCAAATTCTAAACTCTTAAATGGAATGCTCAATTAAGGAGGAGAAAGAAAATTTCAAGGGGAGAGATCATATGGAACATAATCGCATAAATCCATGACTAAAGGAGAGAAAAATAATACTAAATAAGAAGTGATTCTAATACTCTCCCATATGTATCAACTGAAATTTAAATATGAAAATCTTTATGATACACCTTGAAGCTTGCTATTTGGTTAAAAAATTCTGTGTATCAATCATGAACCAAATTGTTGTCTTAAAGTACCTCTAATTTAATACAAAAGGGAAAGAAAAATAAAAGTAAAAAATCAGCTTGGAACGTAATATTTTATGATCATTGTTGTCGATATATGAAAAGCATGAATAGATCTTAAAAGGCTTACATAAATGAAAGAAGAAATGAATGTTCTTAAAACTAAATCATTAAAGGTTACTCTATGTAAATTTGACAAAGGACTTTTAGTATACTTTTAATGTCTAATTGGTTTAAAATTGATGCCAATTTAAGCAAATTTTTGGTATCAAACTTTGTGCTTTATTGAATATCTTTTGAAAGTTGAATTTTCATTTGTACTTAATTGGTAAATTATTTGTTTTGAAGGATTTCATCTGTCTTAGTACAGAAAATTTATATTGGAATCTACTAATGAGTTCTTATTGGCATGCACTTTAGAGTTTCAATCTTGTGCCAATTTATTTTAATTGATTTTGATGCTATTCTCTTTAAAGGAGTAAAAGAAAGCCTTTAAAAGGGAAACGAGGTTGGATTTTCATTCGTACTTTCTTTAAATATTAGTCTTGATACTCCTTGAATTAACTTGAAAAAGGTTCCACCTACACTTGATTTAAAAACTATCTTTAGAATCACATTCGATGTGCTCTCATTATAATTTGCTCTGAAATCATATTAATTGGCTCTGATCTATGCTCATTAATCTTGTTCTGACATTATTGCCTCGAGTTATATGATTCATATTCTTGCAATAATTCGACATGCATTGACTGAAAATTAGAGTATGATAAGGGAGAGAAACATCTAAGTTTAATTTATTACGTTGCGCTTAATGTTTCATTATTTTGTAACTTTTTTGATGTTGTCAAAAAGGGAGAGAAATATCTGAGTAAGAGTATATGCTAATAATGCTTTATGTGTCATAATGCTTTATATATTTTCAATAGAATATAAATCAGCTTAGATTGAAATGTATTGATTGGGCTAAGCTGATTAAATCTAAAGCATTATCATGAAGTATGTTTTAAATATGCATATCTTCTACTCAATGCAACTTAGCTATGCATTAGTTCTAGAACACAATCTATTTTATATTGCATATACTCCAAGTTTTGTCACCATCAAAAAGGGAGATATTGCTGACCCAAAGATTGATTTTGATGATCACAAAATCTTGAAGTATAATTACTAATGGTTTTGTTGCAAGAAGAAAGATAAATTATTTTGTAAGGAATATAGCAAGTTGGAAGAATGCAAGAAGGCCTCAAAAGTTCTCAAGAAAAGTTGGAAGAAAGCCACACTTCATTGGCCCAAGGTTTAACTTCAAAGGATTCAAGTTGGAGGAGCAAATTCAAAGAAAAAAATCAAAAGAACAGTCCTCGAGTCGACTCCTGAAAGTTCAGAGTCGACTCTGGCCTAGAGTTTCAAGCAACAGTGCTCGAGTCGACTCCTACTTTTCACGAGCCGACTCCCGCAGAAAAAGACAGAGAGTTGATTTTCAGCGCTACAGTGCTCGAGCCGACTCCTACTATTCACGAGCCGACTCTAGTTACAGTGCCGAGTCGACTCCCACTTCATTCGAGCCGTCTCTCTTAGCAGGACAGAAAGTAGTTTTCAGCGCTATAGTTCTCGAGCTGACTCCAACTACAGTGCAAGCTGACCCCAGCTACAGTGCCGAGCAGACTTCTATTCACGAGTCGACTCCTGCTTCAGCCAAGTCGACTCGAGCACGATGGGAGGCATAACGGCTAGTTTTTTTTTTGACTCCAACAGCTCTATTTTTGTCTCTAACGGCTAGATCTTTGTTCCCACGCCATCCAAAGCTATAAAATCAAGAGAAGAGCAAGGGGAGAAAAGAAGAAGATGGAGTGAACACATAGGAAAGAGATTTCAAAGAGATTTTAAGAGAAACCTCTCAAAAGCACAAAAGGGACATTCAAAGCAAAAGAGAGAGAAGAAGAGCATCTGAGTGAATCCCAAATTTTCCTCTCCAACTGTGTGCTGCCTCAGTGATCCTCTACCTCATGCGAAATCAGAAGAGGGTCAAGTAAAAAAGAAGTCGAGTTCTTTCATCTGCAAAACTTGTTTGAGGGCTTCTTTTCTTTACTCCATTTGTTTATATTATTATATCTGCTTATTTGAGAAGGTTGTATTTGTTTTGAACTCCTATTCTGATATCTTGTAACTTGATTTAGTCAAAAGATTGAATCAAGGGGATAAGGTTTTGGTTGGTGAGCCTTTGGAAAAACCAACTAGGTTGATTGTGAACCTGAAAAACAATCGGGATAGGTTTTGGGTTGGTGAGCCTGTAAAAACCAACTTGGGTTCGTTGTGATCTCGAAAAAATAACAAGTTAGGTTGTGAGCTTGTAAAACAACCGAACTGTAGTCTTAGGATTATAGTGGAATTTTTAAGAGAGCTTGGGGAGTAGATGTAGGTGCAGTTAGCACCGAACCACTATACTTTTATCGTGTTGTGATACTTCTTTGTTTAATTTCCTCACTTACTTACTTAGATAAATGTCTAATTGAATTGCTTGCTTAACTCTTATCTGCGCATCCTTTAGTTGCAAGTATATTCAAATTGTTTAATCAAGTTTCATTTAATAAAACTACATTAAGATTCATTGTATTGAAATGCATGCTTGGGAAACTTAGACTAATTGTTTATTGAGTCCGCTGCTTAATAGTTTCAATCTTGATCAGATTAGAATCAAATTGTTGCTAAGTTTAAATTCCACTATGCATCCATACAACTTAGCTTAATTAACTGAAAAGTTTAGAAGTAGTTGAAAAGTTTTAAAAGACCCAATTCACCCTCCCCCCTCTTGGGCTGTATCTACTGGGCAACAATAGGCATGCACGGCTGCAGATCATATCAAAGTAATGACAAATTTTTAAATTTATTTTTCAATAATTTATTCAAAGCAAACTTCTAAGTTTCAAAATACCATATGTCAACATAAATTAATCAAATACTCTAACTAGTATATCTAAAATACCAATAACTGAAATAATCATCAGAAATTTAGTGCGCTCCTTAAGTCCCGAGTGATCGGGTGTCCATACATATGGATATAAAAAATAGAAAAATATGATAATGAGCTACACTAGCCCAGCAAGCAACATAACATCCCGGAGTGGGGTCAGAGCACACCAGATATTTAATCAAAACACAAAATAATGACTGAAGAATAAATCACAAATAGCATATTTTTCTTTTTGAAACTTATTATCATTTTCACAAAAACTCTGATACTAGAATTCCAACATCAATAGGCTATGGCCACGTAACCCAGTGGCATGGGTTGCACAAAGTGCCAAAAACTACCATTGTTAACCACCGGTGGCAACGGTGTCCAAAAATTACTATTCTAATCACCAGTGACAAAGTGTCTAAAAATCACTATTCTAATCACTGATGGCAAGGTGTCCAAAAATCACTATTCTAATCACCGGTAGTGCGGTGTTGAAACTGGTTACTCACAGATTACAAGTTGATAGGGCCAACGAATAATTTCCATTGGTCGGGCCAGATTATAATCATGTTGAGAATACATACATGTATACAAAATAGATTTTTCATAATTTGCCCAATTACATTTTCTAGATATCATAACATATAACATAATTTTTAAATGATTATTAATATGCTTGATCCGTTTAACTAATTACAAAGCATATATCAAAATTAAATCCACTAATAATTACTTAACCAAGTACTTTGAAAAAATATACTTTGAAGTATTAAGTTATTTACCACTTTTCGCTTTAAATCCCACTTCAGACAAACGTGTCAGATACACCTGTTTAATATCATTGAAATATTATTAATTTTTAATATCATTTCAGAAATCAAAATTAAATACTACTGTCTCATGCCCCTAGATCAGGTTGGTCAGATAATAGTGCCCGATGGCTTAGGTCAGTCTGAGCCAAGAGGATTCAATGGGTCATGTAAAGATCAAAAGCGGCCAAATCTAATTGGGACTGAAGTAATGGCCGGTCTACCGTTCGGGTGCCTGGGCGGTTTAGGGTCTCCAAACTGGGTCAACTTGGATCTGAACAACAAGAATAACAAGGCTTACACTAGGATCCCCAAGCATGTTTAGAGAGAGAAAAAAGGAGAGGAGAGAGAATCTTAGCTTAGGTCTGGATTTGGTCTGATCCTAGTCTTGGGATTGGTCCGAGTGGTTTGGATCGACCATCAGAGAAAAAGTCTAGACCTAGTAGAATGTGGGCTTGCTTAAAAAGAGAAAGAGATACACGATCCAAGACTAGTTAAGCTTTTGGGCTTGATCCACATAGTTTGGTCCAATCAGAGGCTTGGCCTATCTAGTCTAATTTGACCAAAATCGGAAAGAGATATTTGGCCAGGGTTGCCTGGATCAATCTGGTCCAAAATGAACAGACTAGGCTCACAATGGATAAATAGGGCCCAACAGGGCCCAAACGGAATACAACCCACAATAGATGAGCAGGGCCCAAAATGAATACGACCTACAGTGGACACGACCCAACAAAGTGAATAGGCCCCAACAAGTATACAACCCACAATGAGCACGGCCCAATAGGATGAACAGGGCCCAAACTTGGCCCATGATGGACACGGCCCAACAGAGTGAATAGGGTCCAACAGAGCCCAAAAGGTATACGGCCCACAATGGGCACAACCCAACAAGAATGAACATGGCCTAACTCGGCCCACAATAGACATGGCCCAACAGAATGAATAGGGTCCAACAGGACCCAAAAAATATACGACCCATAATGGGCACAACCCAATAGGATGAATAAGGCCCAAACTCGGCCCACTATGGATACAGTCCAACAGAGTGAACAAGGCTCAACAAGGCCCAAAATGGGTACAACCACTATAGGAAAAAGTAGCTATCCCGACGCTTTGTTGGACCTTTAGCGACGCTTTTTAGCGTCGGCTAAAGTACCACCGACGCAACGCCAAACGTCGCCAAAACGTCGGAGATACCAGAGTGAAAATAGTTTTTGCCGATGCAGGGCGAAAGCATCGGCAAAAACCAAGATTTACCGACGTTTATCTAGCATCGGCAAAAACAGATATTTGCGTCAGCAATAACCCGACGGTATGAAATTCTCACGGTTTACGTCCGGATTTTCGCCGATGCTTTTTAGCGTTGTCACTTCTCGACGCTTTTAAGCGTTGGTATATCCTTATGCCGGTGCTGTGCCATGGGGTCTTTTACCGACGCTTAAAAGCGTCGGGAATTGTTTTTTTTAAAAAAATAAAAACCCCAATTCATATTATAAAACGCACATTACAAAATAGTCATTATAACAATATGAACTTGTATTGCATCGATACATTAATACAAACACTCAGATCATTCGAAATGTGAATATTGTCATATCTGATTAAAAATTTGCTTACAAAGTTTCAAATTACAATGTACTCTGAAAAATAAAAAACATATACATATCAAACTCATAAAAGATAATCTAGAATGTATCAGGGACGAGATTCAGCTCCATCATCATCTCTACAAGCGTTTGAAGTATCAGGAATCTACAAAAAAAAAAAAGAGAAACCTTAGAAGTTAGGAATAATGTGATACATTAACTCATATATAATAATTGATAATATGTAAAGTATTCAAATATATATAGTTATTTACCTGAGAAGGGAGAAATCGTTGTAACATTGATGAAATATTCGTAAGCTGAGCTTGCAAATTTGCTTGGTTTTGCTTCAACTCTTCAATAGTTGCTTGAAGATGACGAACTTCTGCAGTGTTACTAGATTCTCTAGCATTTCTTGTATATGTGCCCACTGAAGATAACTGAGTGGGGGTAACTCCAACGCCATAACCCCTCACTCGCCCATAATGCTCTAGGCCCATCAATTCAGCGAGCACTTGAGCTTCAATATGATTGGTCGCGTTGGATGATGATGACCCCCTGACGCGCTCTGAAATAAGATTTGTTGCCCTATCCTATATCTCTCAAAAAAAAATTCAGATTAATATATGCCAATAATAGAACCAAAAAAAAAATACGAAACAAGCCAAAGATGAATACATACAACTATATCTCTTGACTCCTCCCAGACAAAGCTGCCATCTCGGTGGGTGTGAGTCATCTTATAAAACTCCACCCTACCAGGCTCCCTCCCATTATCATCCATCTACAACAAAAAGTATATTTCAAGAGTATACATGCTATATGATAGAATAATTTAAGATAAATTTAAAGAGTTTTAAAAAAGCTTACGAATTCAGCTCTACGCCTCGCATAACTCATGGAGCCTGAAGTGTGAGGAACAGTCTGTGATGCTCGAGTAGCTCTACCAATATTGGAATATGTCTTCCCAAAAATAATAAACAATGTAATTTATACAATGTATAAATTTCTAATCTATAATAATAGTAAATACAATCTAAGGTATTGAAAAAATATACACAACCTGAGCTCTCTTGGAAAACCAGTAGTGGACAAGCTCCCTCCACTGATGAGAGATTACATCTGGAGGACAAACATGGGCCACCTCCTCTTCAGTCATGCCCTCGTGCTTCCAATCCGCCTTTAGCTTCACCTTATATTCTTTCTATTTGCGGTTGACGGACTTCAGCACCCAATCATGGCTATTTGCAGGAAGGACAAACTTTGTCTACATCAAAGTCAAAAATGTTATATCAATGTTAAATCAAAAAATAATTAAAGATAGTAAGCAAATTCAATTCTTTACCTCAACAACTCTAAGAAGCTCAACCTTATACGAAGGAAGCATTTCGTTCCATTTCGTATAGTTGAGTGGACATAATTGTCCCTTCCGCGCAACCGATCTTAAAAAAGTGGATAAAATGCTTGCAGCATTCTTGATGGGCTGCCCTAGTTCGTTGCAATGGACGACAATCTTCTCATCCTCAGGTAGGCTCCATACGTCCCGTGCTCGAGTGGGCCCTCGTGTTCTCCTCACTCTCCCCAGTCCATCTATAAAATAAGAAGTCCATTAAAGGCAAATGATTTAAAATAATTAGAACGAATGAACATCTAGCCATTAAAAGCAAATGATTTAAAGCAAAATAGTTAGAACTGGAATGAACTCATAAGTCAAGGAGCAATTGATCAGAGCGAATGAAACATCCTTGACTTATAATTATAGCATTCAAAAAATCAACAAGCAAGAATAAAAATATGAACATATTCTTTTGAGCTTAAACTTACTTTTCTTGAAAATATAATCAGTGCCAGCAAATCACATCCCAATTCTCTTTAGTTCATAATCAGTGGCAGGTTTGCTCTTTAGTTCATAAACATTGATTAACTAACACCTATAACATATGAGTTTAATTTTAGAGAAAGACTAGAACTCGTAAAAATAATTAATAATATGAGTTTAATTATGATGGACACTTTTTTCTCAAACAAATTATCAAATCATTTTGTCATTCATATTAACAAGATGAAACAACCAGTCTTGGTTGTCAATTATGACTAAAGAAATTATACTATCTTCTTTCTCACTTTTCTCTTGTTTCTGACATGTTTGACAGAACTTCTAAATATATCTCCAAGCTCGCCAGACTATTCTATCTTCAATGGCACTACTAAAGGTTAAGCTTTATAAAACTTATGCTCTCTTACAGCTTACAGTAGTTTCAGAGTAATTTCCTAAATCAAAATTGTGTCAACACATGTATGCAGCTACATCAGCATCCACTGATGCTACCCCTGCATCTGGAGGAATCATGCATCAGAACCATTTTGATGGTACCTTCACCATTGCTGTAGTCTCTGCAATCTACCTATCCATCTTCTGAATAGGAGCTTGAACCAATTGCCATGACTTACTCTTATATCCTTTGTGTGGAACATTAATGCCTGTTTTTGAATGAGATACAATATGTAACATGTAAGATCTTGTACTGGACTTCTTTTCCAAGACTCTATCAGGAATTCTAACAAGAGCTAGCATGCCACAATTCTCTACCAACTGCTCCTGACATTGACTCCATTTCCTTTGGATTCAACTGTTAGATTTATGAATCACTTGAACCATCACAAACTTCTTATATCAGTTATCTGTATTTAGAGAAAACAGATGACTCATTTACAGAATCTGGAAGAACGAGAGATGACTGTGTCTTCTTCAGTACACTTCTGTGTCTTTTTCCCCATTGACTCATATGTTCTAAGTAGTTGTATGCCAAAGCTATATATTAAAAGACATGATTAGACAGGTTGATAATTATTAAGGAATGATCTTATCTTATAGTTGGTTTGTTTTTAACATCTTGAAACACAAACAGGTAATAAAGAAAAACTTACATCTTAAAAGAATCAAATGTAAGAACCTGACATCACAGGTTAGCGAAACATTGAAGCGTGAACATAACCTTTTGAGTATTAAAAGAATTGCACAATTAACGTCAAAAAGAAATACTTGTAACAACTCATCTCTGAAACGGGAAAGTGGTACATAAAAGGATTTTTAGTTGTGAACTCAAACCGCACGAAACATTGAGATAACTTGGAAAAAGAAAAGTATCATCGGCATGTAAAATTATGAAGAATGTTGGAGCTTTTATTATTTTTTCCTTCTTACAAAGAGAGAGACAGAGAAGAAACTTTCTTAGAAGAGAGGAGTTATTGACTGTTACTGCATGTTGGGACTTGGGACATCACCTAGTTCACAAGTTTTAATAGGGGTTGGGACCTCCTGCAACAATTAGAATTTATCCATATATCTAGCCTCCTTTTGCAGAAATTAACATAAATAATAAATTAAAGTGCAAACTAGCAAATTTTGGCCATATAGATGATAGAAATCATTCACACTAGGGCATTCAAACAACAAGCAAGTAGCTACTACTAGAGTTCCGCTCTGATTAGGCTCGGTCCCTCTTTTTTTTTTTTTTTATTTACGCGGCGGATGAATCATACACGTCTAATGTGAATACATCCAAAAAAGTCAAAATACTTCCAATATCCAAAATCATCAAATATGCCATATGTAATGTACTTTTTTAAAGGCAAATGATTTAAAGGCAAAGGATTTTAAATCAAATTACCCAGGACATCCACGTCATCCGTGTCTGGACAATTTGCAGGTGGCTTGTGCTCAGACTGGGACACAGACTGAGTATGGGGCTCATCGGGCTGCTGGGAACGATCAAAAGTAGATCCCACGGATGTGTGCTGAAACTCAATATCTCTGAAACGTCTTCCTCGTGGCATGTTGTAATCTAGTATGCACAAAAAAGAATATTTTAATAATATTTTAATAGTGATTACGCTTCAAGTTGTTCCAACTTCAAGGGACATGTGGAAGCAAATAATGACATTAACATGATTGTCTAGTTTCAGCTTTGGTTTCAGATGCAAAGCCGGAACTTACAGTGATTAATAGTACCTAAATGGGAGATGATTCAGTGACAACTAGTCTAAGCCAAAAACATGCTCTTTTTTTATGATAAACAAAACTCAATCGATCCCTACTTGCCTATAGTGTAATAAAAGAAAAAAATATCATAATCAATTTGATTCTTTCTGATACCTAAAGCTATAAGTGCCAAATAGGTCAAACAGTAGCATTACATCCAATACCTAGATTATCGATGTGGGACTCTTATCATCATCCGATTTAGACCTAGAAATCCGCTCAAGTATAGCCAAGTCTAGCTAAGCATACATACATACATAGATACATACATCTGAGATGCAACACCTAACTTGACATCTCCCTTAACTTACCATGTAAGAAAAGCATTTCATTGAGTGGATGTTGCACATAAAAAGATTATATAAGAGGAGGCAATGTATAACAAACATCCATTATCCATGAACTGATACCGCAGTTATAATTTAGGATCTTGTCATCACAACGTTTGACAAGTTTTAGTGATATGTATGCTGCTGGTTGTGTTGCTTTTCAACTAGCTATTTATCAGGTTGAATATAAAGTCTGCATGTCCTATACAGCTTCAGACATATATATATAAATCTATATGTAAAATTTTCTAAGAAGGGGATTATATACAAACTACAAAGGCTTTATATTTAGTCTTAATCAGTTCCTGCAGCTGACGTGCGCCAAAATTTGCTTGCATTAGTACAATTTTCTCCGAGCAGGGGTTTTGTGTAAAAGGCTTCAGGTTTAGTCTAAACAACTCCCGTTAGGAGACTAGTTCAAACTTCAACAACTAATATATAGGCATACAAACAACTCCAGCACAATGGAGGATCTTATGCCAGCTCTTCTTTTACTATTAAAAATGTAAAAGAAGAGGGGATTTGTATCTGCATCTCCCTCAACTGGTGAAGAATTTTCCCTACAAGAATTAGGGAAAATTCCTGATACTGCCTGAAAAACAAAATGCATTCGGTGTACCAGGCTCGGACTAAACAATCAATATGCAATTAATAAATGTTAAAAGAGAGCATGAGGATCACTTACCTCAGACGACGGCCGAGTAGCTAGGGCTCGGGATGGAGGTTTGATGTCGGCGCGCAGCTAGGGCATCGACCGAGAGAGGATGAGGAGGGGGGCCGGGCGAGCGTTAAAGACAAGAAGAAAACAAACAGGAGGAGGAGGAAGAGGAGGAGGAGGAGGCTTACCTCAGACGACGGCGAGGTCGACGGCGGCGGAGAAGCGGAATCTTCGATCGCCGATCGAGGCTAGGGATGGAGGTGAGATCAGTTTGATGTCGGCGCGCAGCTAGGGCATCGACCGAGAGAGTATGAGGAGAGGGGGCCGGGCGAGCGTTAAAAACAAGAACAAAACAAAGAATAGGAGGAGGACGAGGAGGAGGAGGAGGAGGAGAAGGAGGAGGCTTACCTCAGAGAAGGAGGAGGAAGACGGTGTTGGGGTATGTGGAGACCATTGGTGATGAAGAGAATTGAAGGAGAATCAATTCTGCATAATTCTGTCTGGCAGACTATCGGAGTCGACTCGAGCTACAGTCGAGTCGACTCGGGAACAGTCGAGTCGACTCGGGAACAGTCGAGTCGACTGGGGAACAGTCGAGTCGACCCGGGAGGAGAAAGGCCAGAAGACCGAGAAAACCATGTTTCTGTCTCGACTGTCAGAGTCGACTCGAGCTACAGTCGAGTCGACTCGAGCTACAGTCGAGTCGACTCTAGATCGTGCCAGTTTTGTCCAGACGTGCCAGAGTCGACTCGAACCACAGCCGAGTCGACTCAGGCTCGCGAAAAATCGTACGGACGATTTTCTTTTGGTGTTTTTGGTGGCGTTTCGACTGCTATGATCATCTGAAGATCTTGAGACTATATATATGACTCATGAGAGCCCTAGGAGGATAGATATTCAAGGATAATTTTGAGAGAGACTCTTGTTTTGTGCGGCTAGGGTTCTAGAGAAGAAGAGGATTGGGATCCTACTTCTTGTGCAAAGGGAATTCTGTGTGAATCTCTTGTAGAGCGATCGCGTGTGATCGTTCGGGTGTGTGCTATCTCTGTAATATGTTCATCCTAATTGAGATTTGGAGCGGTGGAGGACGTAGGCTACTTGTAGCCGAACCTCGTTACATCTTTGTGTTTGCTTTGCTATTTTCTTCCTATTTCTTCTTCTTTTGGTTTGATAATCCGCTGCGGTGCTCAAGTGTTTTACCCTATTGATACCACGGGGTAATCTTTTGCCCTTTGCAGCGGAAGCGAAGCGGTGATCCTTGAGTCCGGTGTCGAGGGAGCGAGAGAGTGCTTATCCGTTTGCTTCTCTCTTTGCTTGTCCGACGTTGGTGGTTGTACCGGTGTGAGTGGGTTCCGGTGCGGGTCGCTGCCAACAAGTGGTATCAGAGCTATTGGTATTCTGCAATGGCGGATGAAGGGAAGTTGCGAATTGAGAAGTTCAATGGCACGAACTTCGGATTTTGGAAGATGCAAATAGAGGATTATCTTTACTAGAAGGATCTCTATTTACCTCTTGGAGGTAGAGCGAAGAAACCAGAGAAGATGTCCGATGAAGACTGGGAGGTCCTCGATCGGAAGACGCTCGGCACCATTAGATTGTCACTTGCATCCCAAGTGGCATTCAACATCAAAAACGAGAAGACGACAATGGAGTTGATGGCAACATTGTCGCGGATGTACGAGAAACCCTCAGCATCAAACAAGGTATTTCTCATGAAGAGGTTGTTTAATCTTCGTATGAAAAATGGCGGCAGCGTAGCAGAATACTTCAACGAGTTCAACGGACTCACGGCCCAGTTGGAGTCAGTGGAGATTAGTTTTGACGATGAGATTCGGGCATTGCTAATCCTCTCCGGACTGCCTGATAGCTGGGAGGGCCTGGTGATGGCGGTGAGCAACTCTTCGGCGACGGGGAAGTTGATCTTTGATGACGTTGTGGGAGTGCTTCTGAGTGAAGAAGCAAGAAGAAAATCTTCTGGAGCTACGGAGTCGTCTGGAAGTGCACTAAACATCTCTAACCGGGGAAGACAAAAGAAGGACGGTCGATTTCGAAGCGACTCGAAGTCGAGATCCAGCAGGTCTCGAGCACCTCAGAACAAGGGAGCGAAGTGCTGGAACTGCGGGAAGATGGGGCACTTTAGGAGGGACTGCAAATCTCCTAAAGGGAAGCAAGGCGACCACACCGAAGGAGTCAGCAAGGATCTGGCAAATCTTGCTAAAAACGGTGACATGGATGCCCTCATTCTATCTTTATCTACCGGTGACGAGTCTTGGGTGATAGACTCAGGCGCGTCTTTCCATGCTACATCCCAATGGAAGCTTCTTGGAGGATATGAGAAGGGAGACTTTGGCAAAGTCTACTTAGGGGATGGAGAGCCTTGCACCATATAAGGAAGGGGAAGCGCGGAAGTGAAGTTGATTTCTGGATCTTCACTTGAGCTTGAGGACGTACGGCACGTGCCTCAACTACAGAGGAATCTGATTTCTGTTGGACAGTTGGCGAGCCTGGGGTACAAGACTATTTTCACAGCTGATCAGTGGAAGATATCCAGGGGTTCGTTGATGGTGGCTAGTGGCAAGAAGGTTGGGACACTTTATATCGCCAACGGCACGGAAAACTCTATTGGAGTTGCTGCAGCAGATGTGGACGCCAAGTTATGGCATTGCAGACTTGGGCACATGAGTTATCAGGGACTGGAGGTGATGCACCAGTTGGGAAAGCTGCAGGGTCTCAGGAGTGTTGAGATGGACTTCTGTGAGGATTGTATTCTCAGAAAGCAGAAGCGTGTTTCATTCAACAAAGAAGGTAAACCTCGGAAGCAAGAAAAGCTAGATCTCGTGCACACGGATGTGTGGGGGCCTGCACCGGTTTCTTCCATTGGTGGATCTCAGTACTATGTTACTTTTATTGATGATGCTACCAGGAAGCTTTGGGTGTTCTTCTTGAAGCACAAGTCAGAGGTATTTGGGGTTTTCAAGAGATGGCAGGCAATGGTAGAACTCGAGACAGGAAGGAGATTAAAATGCCTGAGATCAGACAACGGTGGTGAGTATTGTAGCAGAGAGTTTGAGGACTACTGTGCAGAAGCTGGGATCGTCAGGCAGAGGACAGTTCCAGGGACACCACAACAAAATGGAGTTGCTGAAAGGATGAACAGAACAATTAATGAGCGTGCCAGGAGTATGAGGATACATGCTGGATTGCCACAGCAGTTTTGGGCAGAAGCAGTTAACACTGCTGCCTACTTGATCAACAGAGGGCCATCAAAGAAACTTGAATTTAGAATTCCTGAGGAAGCATGGACAGCGAAGAAGATTGATTTGGCGCACTTACGAGTATTCGGTTGTACCAGTTATGTCCATGTTGATTCCAATCAAAGAAGCAAATTAGACGCCAAATCAAAGAAGTGCATTTTCGTTGGATACGGAGGTTAACAATTTGGGTATCGTTTTTGGGATCCCGAACACAGGAAGATCATTCGTAGTAATGATGTGGTATTTAATGAGAAAATGCAGCAGAGCACTGAATCAGAAACAAAACCTGTTGAGCCGTGTTTTGTGGATCCTGAAGAGGAGTCTACAAATTCTGGTCAGAAGACTCAGTCAGAGCAAGAACCTGAAGTATTGGCACCCTCTCCACAACTAAGAAGGTCCACTCGTAGTACTCATGGGAAGCCTCCTCAAAGGTATGATGGGACTCTTAGTTATTTGCTGCTCACAGATAATGGCGAACCTGAATGCTTCACGGAGGCATTGGAGGTTGATACCAGGAAGGAGTGGGAGTTGGCCATGGATGATGAGATGGAGTCATTGGAACAGAATCAAACGTGGGATTTGGTGGATCTGCCCAAGGGGAAGAAAGCACTGTCAAACAAATGGGTTTACAGGCTGAAGGAAGAGCAGAATGGGAAGAAACGGTACAAGGCCAGGCTGGTTGTAAAAGGATTTCAGCAGAGAGCAGGTATTGACTTCACGGAGATCTTTTCTCCTGTAGTCAAGATGAGTTCTATTCGGGCGGTGCTGAGCATGGTGGCAGTAGAGAATCTTCACTTAGAGCAGCTTGATGTGAAGACAGCTTTTCTTCACGGAGATCTCGATGAGGAGATATATATGCAGCAGCCGGAGGATACATTGCAGCTGGCACGGGTGACTTGGTTTGCAAATTGAAGAAAAGCCTCTATGGTTTGAAACAGGCGCCCAGGCAATGGTATCTCAAGTTCGATAGTTACATGCTTGAGATAGGATACAGGAGATGTCAGGAGGATCACTGTTGCTACTTCCGGGACTTCGGTACATCTTATATTATCTTGCTATTATATGTTGATGACATGTTAGTTGCAGGAGCTAGCATGCATGAGATTGCAAAATTGAAGCTGAAGCTGTCAGAAAAATTTACAATGAAGGATCTAGGAGCAGCGAAACAAATCCTTGGAATGCGGATCAGCAAAGATAGGTCTAAACATATCCTCAGACTATCTCAGGCGGAGTACATCAGCCGAGTACTCAGGAGATTCTGCATGGAGGGTGCCAAACCTGTTGGCACACCGCTGGGTGCCCACTTTAAGCTTTCAAAAGGACAAAGTCCGAAGACGCGGGTGGAGGAGCTCAATATGTCAAAAATCCCGTATGCATCGGCGGTGGAGAGCTTGATGTACGCTATGGTCTGTACGAGACCTGACATTGCTCAAGCAGTGGGAGTTGTGAGTCGCTTTATGAGCTGCCCAGGCTTGGAGCATTGGCGTGCGGTCAAATGGATACTGAGGTATCTGAGAGGCACGGAGCACATGTCATTGTGCTATGGAGGTTCTGAGATCCGGTTACAGGGCTTTGTGGACTCAGACATGGCAGGAGACTTGGACGGCAGGAGGAGCACGACAGGGTACTTGTTCACCCTGGGCAGTGGAGCCGTCAGTTGGATTTCCAGGTTGCAACCAGTTGTTGCATTGTCGACTACGGAGGCGGAGTATGTGGCAGCCACAGAGGCGTGCAAGGAACTAATATGGCTTCAGGGCTTGATGAAGGAGCTTGGGAAGGAGCAGAAGGATTGCATGTTATATTCAGATAGTCAAAGTGCAATTCATCTGGCAAAGAATTCAGCTTTCCATTCAAGGACGAAGCATATTGACATACGGTACCACTTTGTGAGGTCATTGCTCGAGCAGGGACTCGTCAAGTTGGAGAAGGTTCATACAAGTCAGAATCCTGCAGATATGTTGACGAAGGTCGTCACGGTGGAGAAGCTGAGGAGTTGTTCAGCTTCTGCTGGTCTTCATGCTTGAAGACGTTGAGGAGGCATCGTACCTATCTCACTAGGATGATTCAGTTTCAGTGGGAGCACAGAGGAGAGCCAAGTAACAAGAGGATATACCCAAGGTCTCCAAGTGGGAGATTGTTGGGGTATGTGGAGACCATTGGTGATGAAGAGAATTGAAGGAGAATCAATTCTGCATAATTCTGTCTGGCGGACTGTCGGAGTCGACTCGAGCTACAGTCGAGTCGACTCGGGAACAGTCGAGTCGACTCGGGAACAGTCGAGTCGACTCGGGAACAGTCGAGTCGACCCGGGAGGAGAAAGGCCAGAAGACCGAGAAAACCATGTTTCTGTCTCGACTGTCAGAGTCGACTCGAGCTACAGTCGAGTCGACTCGAAGCATCGTCGAGCCGACTCGAGCTACAGTCGAGTCGACTCGAGCTACAGTCGAGTCGACTCTAGATCGTGCCAGTTTTGTCCAGACGTGCCAGAGTCGACTCGAACCACAGCCGAGTCGACTCGGGCTCGCGAAAAATCGTACGGACGATTTTCTTTTGGTGTTTTTGGTGGCGTTTCGACGGCTATGATCATCTGAAGGTCTTGAGACTATATATAGGACTCATGAGAGCCCTAGGAGGATAGATATTCAAGGATAATTTTGAGAGAGACTCTTGTTTTGTGCGGCTAGGGTTCTAGAGAAGAAGAGGATTGGGATCCTACTTCTTGTGCAAAGGGAATTCTGTGTGAATCTCTTGTAGAGCGATCGCGTGTGATCGTTCGGGTGTGTGCTATCTCTGTAATCTGTTCATCCTAATTGAGATTTGGAGCGGTGGAGGACGTAGGCTACTTGTAGCCGAACCTCGTTACATCTTTGTGTTTGCTTTGCTATGTTCTTCCTATTTCTTCTTCTTTTGGTTTGATAATCTGCTGCGGTGCTCAAGTGTTTTACCCTATTGATACCACGGGGTAATCTTTTGCCCTTCGCAGCAGAAGCGAAGCAGTGATCCTTGAGTTCGGTGTCGAGGGAGCGAGAGAGTGCTTATCCGTTTGCTTCTCTCTTTGCTTGTCCGACGTTGGTGGTTGTACCGGTGTGAGTGGGTTCCGGTGCGGGTCGCTGCCAACAAGTGGTATCAGAGCTATTAGTATTCTGCAATGGCGGATGAAGGGAAGTTGCGAATTGAGAAGTTCAATGGCACGAACTTCGGATTTTGGAAGATGCAAATAGAGGATTATCTTTACTAGAAGGATCTCTATTTACCTCTTGGAGGTAGAGCGAAGAAACCAGAGAAGATGTCCGATGAAGACTGGGAGGTCCTCGATCGGAAGACGCTCGGCATCATTAGATTGTCACTTGCATCCCAAGTGGCATTCAACATCAAAAACGAGAAGACGACAATGGAGTTGATGGCAACATTGTCGCGGATGTACGAGAAACCCTCAGCATCAAACAAGGTATTTCTCATGAAGAGGTTGTTTAATCTTCGTATGAAAAATGGCGGCAGCGTAGCAGAATACTTCAACGAGTTCAACGGACTCACGGCCCAGTTGGAGTCAGTGGAGATTAGTTTTGACGATGAGATTCGGGCATTGCTAATCCTCTCCGGACTGCCTGATAGCTGGGAGGGCCTGGTGATGGCGGTGAGCAACTCTTCGGCGACGGGGAAGTTGATCTTTGATGACGTTGTGAATTCCTGATACTGCCTGAAAAACAAAATGCATTCGGTGTACCAGGCTCGGACTAAACAATCAATATGCAATTAATAAATGTTAAAAGAGAGTATGAGGATCACTTACCTCAGACGACGACCGAGTAGCTAGGGCTCGGGATGGAGGTTTGATGTCGGCGCGCAGCTAGGGCATCGACCGAGAGAGGATGAGGAGGGGGGCCGGGCGAGCGTCAAAGACAAGAAGAAAACAAACAGGAGGAGGAGGAGGAGGAGGAAGAGGAGGAGGAGGAGGCTTACCTCAGACGACGGCGAGGTCGACGGCGGCGGAGAAGCGGAATCTTTGATCGCCGATCGAGGCTAGGGATGGAGGTGAGATCAGTTTGATGTCGGCGTGCAGCTAGGGCATCGACCGAGAGAGTATGAGGAGAGGGGGCCGGGCGAGCGTTAAAAACAAGAACAAAACAAAGAATAGGAGGAGGACGAGGAGGAGGAGGAGGAGGAGAAGGAGGAGGCTTACCTCAGAGAAGGAGGAGGAAGACGGTGTTGGGGTATGTGGAGACCATTGGTGATGAAGAGAATTGAAGGAGAATCAATTCTGCATAATTCTGTCTGGCGGACTGTCGGAGTCGACTCGAGCTACAGTCGAGTCGACTCGGGAACAGTCGAGTCGACTGGGGAACAGTCGAGTCGACCCGGGAGGAGAAAGGCCAGAAGACCGAGAAAACCATGTTTCTGTCTCGACTGTCAGAGTCGACTCGAAGCATCGTCGAGTCGACTCGAGCTACAGTCGAGTCGACTCTAGATCGTGCCAGTTTTGTCCAGACGTGCCAGAGTCGACACGAACCACAGCCGAGTCGACTCGGGCTCGCGAAAAATCGTACGGACGATTTTCTTTTGGTGTTTTTGGTGGCGTTTCGACGGCTATGATCATCTGAAGGTCTTGAGACTATATATATGACTCATGAGAGCCCTAGGAGGATAGATATTCAAGGATAATTTTGAGAGAGACTCTTGTTTTGTGCGGCTAGGGTTCTAGAGAAGAAGAGGATTGGGATCCTACTTCTTGTGCAAAGGGAATTCTGTGTGAATCTCTTGTAGAGCGATCGCGTGTGATCGTTCGGCTGTGTGCTATCTCTGTAATCTGTTCATCCTAATTGAGATTTGGAGCGGTGGAGGACGTAGGCTACTTGTAGCCGAACCTCGTTACATCTTTGTGTTTGCTTTGCTATTTTCTTCCTATTTCTTCTTCTTTTGGTTTGATAATCCGCTGCGGTGCTCAAGTGTTTTACCCTATTGATACCACGGGGTAATCTTTTGCCCTTTGCAGCGGAAGCGAAGCGGTGATCCTTGAGTCCGGTGTCGAGGGAGCGAGAGAGTGGCAGCCACCCGACTGCAGTGGCAGCCAGCAGCCGACTGCAGTGGCCGGAGGGGAGGAAGGAATCAAGAACAATCTTAGTTGGGTCCAAAAAAGATTATCTAAGAATAGAAGAACAAGGAGAAGGGGAACTCACCGGTGAGTATCCGGAGGGAACGGATCTCGGCCGAGGGTGGCTTGGTTCGGCGGTCAAGCGGCGGATCTCACAGTGGCGGCTTGAAGCCGATCGCGAAATAGAGGAAAACATGGATCACGGAAAGGTCTTTGGACGACGCTTGGCCGGGGTGGCATGCCAGCCATTGGAGGAGGAGTAGAAGGAGAGGGAGGAGAGGGTGGAGAGAGAGGAGAGAAGGCTCGGCGGTGGTGGCTCAGAGGAAGAGGAATTTAATGCCCTGTTCTCACACGTGGAAAGTATAAAATTGTAAAGGTAATTAGAAGTTCTTGATGTGAAAACTCGAAAAGACCTTTAACTAAGCCGATCTTGTTAATCTGATGACAATAAAATATTTATTTAGCACTGTTAAGTGTAACTATTATCAATGACACATGACTAATATATCGAGTTTATTGACTTTAATGATATTTGATTCAAGTCAAGTTGATCTTGAGTATTGCTTTTTTCTTATCAAGTCGAGTTTGAGCTTGGATATTAAGGCTCGACTAATCTTGAGAATTTTAATTAAATTGGGGAGCATCTAGCTACTCAGCTCGATTGCACCTCTTTTTATAATCAAGGCACGTTTACTAACTTCTATAAATCCCCTTTTAGCTGTGTACTTGTACTCATTAGCATCAAGGATGCCTAAAGAGATGAGATTCCTCTTCAAATCAAAACATGCCAAACATCAGTTAAGCTTCTCATCACACGACATGCATTTTAATTCGAACCGTCCCTTTTCCAACTGTGTTAATTGGGGCATTATTGCCCATCAACACAACTTTACTGTCAATTGATTCATATATGGAGAACCATTCTATTGGGATATATGTAGTAGAAACAACCTAAATTTAGAATCCATTCACCTTTGGATCTAACTCCATTAGTCACTGTGAGAATGTTTTCAGTACCATCAGAAACACCATTTGCTACACTGGCTTCTGCAAATTTTGCCTTCTTTTTTTGATCCTTGTAATGCTTAATTTTTAACTTATAATAATTAGTCTTAATATATATTTGCCTATAACAATAATGACAAGTCAAACTCTTCTGTTTGGACTTCGATCTGTAAGAACTACTATCTGAGCACTGTTGATTAGACCTTCCTTTAGCTAAGGCCCCGTTAGGGGGGAGCTTTTGACAATAGAGCTTTTGGAAGTATAGCTTTTATAAAAAGCTATTTGTTGTTTGGTAACTACATTTCTAAAATGTCGTGGAATTTTAACATGTGTTTGGTAAATAAACTGAGAAAGTACTTTTGGCATGACAAATGACCATAAAAGACATTATATAGTATTATACAATAGAACATAATAAAATATAATACAATAATAAAGATATAAAATATTATAATTATATCACATAATATATTTTGTGCAATTATTCTATTTTATTATGGGTATTTTCGTTCAAAAAAAAATATTATAACTCAAAACAGATTTCCGACAATTTTTTATAGTGCTTTTTCGGAGAAACTCCAAAATGGAGGGCCAGAATGTGCTTTTTGGCCCTCCAAAAGCTCCTCCAAATGGGGCATGAGCCTTCCGACCATCACTTTAGTTACTAAACTCTTATGCTTCCTTTCTATCTCACTCGTCTTCAATCCGCAACAATGTCATGCTAAAGCTAAGCTGGTTAAGTCAAGGTTTGGAAGCATATACAATTTGGCAGCAATTATGATGCTAAACCTATCCAAATCAACTTCTTTGATGCCTGTCATCTAACTAATCTATGTTTGTTTTTCCAAGGTAAGAGAGTATTGTTGCAGAAATTATGATGAAAAAGCTAGCATAAGTTTTTTCGCTCAGAGATTTCTTGTCCCATACAGTAACTTTTTTCTACAAAAGGTTAGCAGCAAGTTCAAAAAAAAATCATTGCCCACAAGTTTCTGCTTATACAAAGAATAAATGAAAGTTCTTTTCTTCTTCCTTGGATGCAGAAGATTGAGGCAAATTAAAGTTTCATACGCAACAAGAAGAAATTGCAGTGGCAGCCATTGCCAATTTGATTGAGCTGGCCTGGGAATAGTCAGAGTGGAAACTTCAAATTTTCCACATGCCAACTTTGGTTAGTTTCTCATTGATAGGAGTGTGGCCAAGTTTGGGGTGTAACAATCAACTCGAATAGATGTCCGATTTGAAAAATCCAAGGATTACTGTCAGAGTTAGCCATGCTTTTTAGCTTCGTGTATTTATAATCTAGGGCCTCGTGCTCTTGACCGTAATGAAAGAGGTTCAACGACGTGACAAGAGACTCAGCAATCAGGTAAGCACCAATTATAGTGTAGGACCAAGTGATAAAACGAAAGAAAGCTTTGAAAGTCCCCATTGAGTAACTTTCTTGTTGAAGCCATTGTTGATTTTGTTGCGCTTGGAATTGGCGACGTGTACTTCAATCTGAACTCTGAACTCTGAAGCATACTTGTATGCTGGTTTATTCAATGTATTTGGAAAGTAGGTGCTTGATAGCTACTTGAGCAGATTTTAAACCTAGACTAATGTTACCCACAAACCATGGTTCCTGGTGCATGAGCAAGAGTTTAAACCAAATAGATCCTCTAGTTGCTTAGAAGAACCATACAGTCGCTAAGAGTTTAGAACATAGGAGGTCCAAGATCCTTCGTCTCAAAATGTTGACTAAGAAAGTGCTTAAGGTCTGAAATGCCTAAAAAATCATCCCTGATGCTTAAGGTCTAAAATATCCATTTTTCATCTACAGTGATGCTTCATAGAAAGGATTGGGTTGTGTACTGATGCAGAACAATAAGGTTATTGCTTATGCCTCTCGATAGCTAAAGCTATATGAAGAAAATTATCCCACTTATGCTCTTGAACTTGCTGCTGTTGTGTTTGCATTAAAAATTTGGAGACCTTACTTATATGGTAAATCTTGTAAGGTGTACATTGATCACAAAAGTTTAAAATATTGCTTTACTCAAAAGGAACTCAATATAAGGCAGAGAAGATGGTTGGAGTTGCTTAAATATTATGATTTGTCGATACATTACCATTCGAAAAAAGCTAATATAGTGGTTGATGCACTAAGCAGAAAATCTATGGATAATATTACTGCTTCACTCACCTCTTAGAGGGACATTTTGGAAGATCTGAGGAGTGCGGAAATCGAGGTAAGTTGGCATGATCCTGATATACATTTGGCTAAGTTGCGTGTCCAACCTACCTTAATAAAAAGGATCAAGATTGCCTAAGTAGATGACCCTCAGCTGCAAAAGATAAAAAATGATGTTGAGTCAGGTTCTCAGTCAGAGTTTTGAATGTATGAGGATGGATCATTGAGATTCAAATAGAATTTGTATTTTAAATGATTCTGAGTTAAAAAGAGAAATTATAGAAGAAGCTCATAGCACAGGATATATAGTGCATCCTTGGAATACTAAGATGTATAAGGATTTTGAAAAACATATTTTGGTGGAAAATATGTAGAGAGAAATTGCACAGTTCATAGCACGATGTCAGACATGTCAGCAAGTTAAGGTAGAATGTAAGAGACCGGCTAGATTGTTGCATCCTCTTTCAATTCTTGAATTGAAGTGGGAACAATTACAATGGACTTCGTCTCTCGGTTGCCTCGTAGTCCTAAGGGTCATGATGCTATATGGGTGATTGTAGATAGATTGACAAGTCAGCTCACGTTTTGGCTTTCAAAATATGAATGATATTGAAAAAGTTTGCAGAACTCTATATTCAGTAGATAGTGTAGTTGCATGGGGTACTTGTATCCATTATTTTTGATAGGGACTCACGGTTTGTATCTCATTTTTGGGGTAGTCTGCATGAAGCTTTGGGGACCACACTTAGCTTCAGTAGAGCTTTTCACCCTCAGACTGATGGCCAATCAGAAAGGACCATTCAAATTTTGAAAGATATGCTGAGAGCCTGTACGATTGATATGAGAGGTTCTTGGGACCGTCACTTGTCTTTGGTTGAGTTCGCATATAATAATAGTTACCAGACAAGTATTTAGATGGCCCTTTATGAGGCTCTATATGGAAGAAAGTGCAGATCTCCCATCTGCTGGGATGATGTAGGTGAAAGAAAACTTATGGGTCAAGATTGTTCAGCAACCAGTAGAGAAGTTCTAGCTCATTAGAGAATGCCTCCGGATAGCTCAGTGCAAACAGAAAAGCTATAAAGATAATAGAAGGCAAAAAATAGAATTCTAACTAAGAGATAATGTATTTTTGAAAGTATCTCCTACTAGGGGTAACGCGATTTGTAATTCGTGGAAAACCCAGTATGCATTATGTGGGACTCAAGATTCTGGAAAGTGTTAGAGCTGTTGCATATAGATTGGCACTTCCACCTTCACTGTCTGGAGTTCATAATGTTTTCTATGTTTCCATGGTAAGAAAGTATGTTCCAGATGCAGGCAATGTGGTGGAAATAGCTCTTTTGCAGCTTAAAGAAGACTTGACATATGATGAGCAGCCTGTACAAGAGGCTATTATCAATGGGAGGCTATTATAAATATGGTAGAAATAGCTCTTTTGCAGCTTAGAGAAGACTTGACATATGATGAGCAGCCTGTACGCGTGGTAGATCAAAAGAAACAAGTATTAAGAAGGCGCACGATTCTTTGTCTCATGGTCTAATGGAGTAATAACTCAGAATGAGAAGCTACTTGGAAACTAGAGGATGAGAAGATGAAAAAATATTTAAACCTTTTTGCAAGTTAAGGTATGTTAAATTTCAAGGACGAAATTTTTCTTAGAAGGGGAGGATGTGAGGACATGCCCTGAATGGGCCATATTGGGCTGAAGTCAGTAAACCCAAATGACTTTAGCTCGGAGCCTGAGGAAAAGCCAGAATAGAGGATCGCAATCATGATGTTCTGCACCGTCTTCCTCGGAGCGATGAGGACGCAGAGTTGTGGCCGACTCCGCGAGGAGTTAGAATGGCCGTCGACTGTCCATTCGGAAGCCCTCTCTATAAAAACCCCTCGACCCTTAGATTAATCCACCATCCTCTCCTTCCTCCTCCTCCTTCTTCGGTGGCCGGCGTGCCACCCCAACCTAGCACTGCCGCCTAAAGCTTCCATTTCTCCCTCTATCCTATTCGAGTGCTCTATTCTGATACTCTTCCGTGTTTCGAGCACCACCGCCACTAGTCAACCAGCCAAGCTATCCTTGACCGAGGTCCTTCTTCTTCTTCGGTGGCCAGCATGCCACCTGGCTAATCGCCACCGCTTGAAGGCCTCTCTCTCCCTCTTGATATCTCATTTTTCCATCGCCCTGTTTTATAGACCAAGCACCACCGCCCTCCTTCCGTCGGAAGTTGCCACCACCCTCCTTCCGTCAGAAGCCGCCACCACCCTCCTTCCGTCAGAAGCCGCCACCGCCACGAGATCCATTGCTACCGTTGTCTGCCAGGGAGTCCCCTACCTTGCCGGGCGTCCTCCTTGGCTGAGGGAGCTGCCACCTTGGGTATCTAGGGGCGCTGCCCTTCCCTCCTTTCTCTTCTGTTCCCTGCCCATTCCTGGCCGAGTGACCGCAGCACCGTGTCGCAAGCCGTGCCACTGCTCCACAGGCCATGCCATTGCGAGCCGCCGGCCGGGCCACCCCCAAGCCATCGACCACTCCCGGCCTTCTCTTTTCTCTTCCTTCTCTTTCCCATTCCTCCTTGTTTCTAAGTTCATCGGGATGAAGAACTCTTTTGGACCCTGTTGGGCCGTGTCCATCGTGAGCCGAGTTCGGGCCCTGTTTACCATGTTGGGTCGTGTCCATTATGGGCCAAGTTCGGTCCATGTTCATCATGTTGGGTTGTGTCCATTGTGGGCCAAATTCGGGCCCTGTTCACCCGGTTGGGTCGTGTCCATTGTGGGCTTAGTTTGGGCCCTGTTCATTCTGTTGGGTCGTGTCCATAAGGGATTGTATTCACTTTGGACCTCTTCATCCTGTTGGGCCATGTCCATTGTAGGTCATATTCACCTTAGGTCTGTTCATCCATTGTGGGTCGTGTTTATTTTGAGGCCATTCTCTAGTAGTGTTGAAGTTTGATTTTTGAAATCATGTAAAAATTAATAATATTTTAATGATATTAAATAGGTGTACCCATACTATTTGTCTGAAATGTAATTTAAAGTGAGAAAATATAAATAACCTAATGCTTCAAAGTGTGTTCTCCAAGTTATTTGGTAAAATATTATTAGTTGATTAAATTTTGATATATATTTTGTACTTAGTTAAATAGGTCACGCATGTTAATAATTATTTTAAAATTATTTTATATGTTATAATATTTGAAAAATGTGATCTATGAAAAATTAATTTCAATACCGCACCACTAGTGATTAGAATAGTGGTATTTGGACACCGTTGCCACCGGTGGTTATTAATAATAGTTTTTGGCACTTTGTGCGACCCATGCCAGTAGGTTACATGGCCGTAGCCTATTGATGTTGGAATTTTGGTATCAGTTTTTATGAAAATGATAATAAATTTCAAAAAAAATTATGTTTCTTGATGATTTATTCCTCAATTAATATTTTGTTTTTTAATTAAATATTTGGCATGTTTTGACCCACATTAGGATATTATGGTGGGCTAGTGTAGCTCACTATCATATTTTTTTATTTTTTTAGATTTAGATGCATGATCTTATGGGACTGGGGAGTAGGTTAGATTTTCTAAAGATACTTTCAGTTAATGGTATTTTAGTCAGATTAATTAGAGTATTTAATTTGATTTATTTTATTAGTTAGCACATGTTGACATATGTTACATTGGAACTTTGTAAGATTGCTTTGAATAAATTATTCATTAAATAAAATTTTAAGATTTATTATTGCTTTGATATGATCTGTTGCTTTGCATGCGTGTATGGCCCGCCATACAGGTGTGCAACATTTATTGTGCTCCAGGTTCGAGGCTTGATAGTAGACAACCTTCCAATCCAATTTTGGGGTGCATGTGTTTTAACTGCCGCTTATCGTATTAACCGACTTCCTTCTCCTATGTTAGGTGGTAAATCTTCTCATGAAATGTTTTGGATAAAAAACCCTCTTACTGCCATTTACGTACCTTCGAATGCCTTTGTTTTGCTCATATCCAAGCCAAAGATAAATTTGGACCTCCCGCATATAAATGCATTTGTGTAGCATATCCCTGTAGTCAAAAAGACTACCGCGTGTATGACCTACTTGAGAGAAAAATATTAACTAGTAGGGATGTCATTTTTCATGAATCAGTTTTTCCATTTTCCCACACATCTCACATTTTTCGTTCTTCCCAATCACCAATTCTTTCTCACATTACTGATAATGGGTGATGAACCTATAGTCTCTACTCCTTCAATTTATCTTCCATCTTCATCTACTTAGCCTTTTTCCACTTCTGATCAATATTCCATCGAACCAGATGATCTCTCTAAAACATCTGTCGAACCACCTCTAGAATGCTCCACTAGGATTTGATGTCCTCCCAAGTAGCTGCAAGATTTTCAGTGCTCTCAAGTTTCATCCTTTTCTTTCCCATACCGAAACAACCTCGTGGCAGGTACTAAGTATCTAATCTAAAATTATCTTTTCTTTGATAAATTCTTTAGCTCTCACCATGCTTTTCTAGTTTCTATTTTCTCTTCTCAGGAACCCAAGTCCTTTTCCTCAGAAATGAAACATGCTCACGGGAGTGATGCTATGGCCGATGAAATTAAGGCCTTATAGTTTAATCACACTTGGACCGTGATGCCACTTCCACCAGGCAAATATGCTATTGGATGCAAATGGGTATTAAGATTAAATACAAGTCCAATGGTAGAATTGAATATTATAAAGCAAGACTTGTTGCTAAAGGCTACACTCAAGCTGACAACCTAGATTTTTATGAAACATTTGCTCCTATTACCAAATTGGTTATGGTTTGTTGTCTTATTGCCAAATTGGACTTTAATGCCAAATAAAGTCCAATAATGCCTTCCTCCATGGTGATTTAAATGAAGAAGTTTACATGCTGCTGCCACCAGATTTTTCTCGAAAGGGGGAGAAAAAAGAAAAGTTAGTCTATTGCCTCAATAAATCCTTATATGGTCTTAAACAAGCCTCCCGTAACTGGTTTTCCAAATTCTCCACTACACTACTTCAGGTTGGTTTCACTCAATCAGTTGCCGGTTATTCACTCTTTACCCAAAAATCCAAGGGCAACATTACCATTGTGCTTGTTTATGTTGATGATATACTCATTATTGGTAGTGATCCTTCTTCCATTGCTTCCACTAAATCTTTCCTCGAAGGTCAATTTCAAATTAAAGTTCTTGGCATACTGAAATACTTCCTGGGCATTGAAGTTGCAGGCTCCAGTAAAGGTATTTTTCTCTCTCAACAAAAATATACCTTAGATATTCTTGAAGATGTAGCTGTTCTAAGTACTAAACTAGTGCACACCCCGATGGAGCAAAAATTAAAAATATTACTTGATGTTGGTATGTCGTTTGATCTATCTCATAATCACTCATCCTTCTTAGTCAATTTATGCAAGCACCATGCCAACCCTATATGGATGTTGCTCTTCGAGTCTTAAGATACCTCAAATCATGCTCTCGCTTTGGAATTCTCATGCCTGCTTCGAACAACTTTCAACTCAGTGCTTATCGTGATGCTCATTAGGCGACTTGTTCCACTAACTGTTTTTTCACAGGTTATTGCAACTTTTTTGGTGATAGTCATATCTCATGGCACAAAAAAAAAATTAAGTACTGCGTCTCGCTCCACCGCTGAAGCTAAGTATAGATCATTGACCTCTACCACTTGTGAATTAGTCTGGCTCAAAACTCTAAACTCTAACTTGGCTATTCACCACCCTCAACCTATGTTTTTCAATTATGATAACCAAGCAACACCTCTTATAGTTGCCAACCTGTCTTTTATACATAGACAATACACTGAAGTAGATTGTCACGTCGCTCGGAAAAAACTACAAGCAGGCACAATTCAGACCAAGTTCCTTCGAAGTGACAACCAACATGCTGATATATTTTCTAAGGCATTGGGCCGTGATCATTTTTTTATCTGCTACTTAAGTTGGGTGTTAGAGATCTACACACATCAACTTGAGAGGCAGTATTACAATTGTCAGAATCATGCACAATCTCGCTTATTATAGTATGTACGATATTAAATATCATAGTTGCCACATATTGCATTCATAATCTTGGTATATTAACTCAGATCAATTTTCAAAATTTATGGGATCTAATTGTAATATTTAAATTTAGTATTTGTACCAAATCATAAAATTTTGCTATTATATTATACTATATCTGATCCTAGTATTATTCACATAATCATGAGATTTTATTACTGTACTCTACTATATTTGGGAGTTCAATTTATATATAAAGCACGCCAGTTCAAGAATAAAACAAGCAATTCGTATTTTATTTTCAATACAAATTTCTCAACTATAAAGATCCAAAATTTCTGCAAACATGTTAACTTTTGTTCTTATTCTTGATCTTTAATGCATTCGTATGGCTGCGGTTCGTTTGCCGCGTACGTTTGACGGTGACTTTACGTTGTTATTTGAGTGGGGTTTTGGACTTTTGGGGGGAGCAGGGCCGGCCCGAGCCTTAGGCGACTGAGGCGGTCGCCTAAGGCCCCGGGCCAAAGGAAGGCCCCGGGAGGCTGACCAAAAGGAAGCAAAGGCCCCATATAAACGGGATCAGGAGCTGGCTAAGAATCTTCTCCCCTCCATCGGTGGAGAGTTTCCTGGCCTGCAGAGGGGCAATTTGGAAGTTGGGGACAGTAGTTTTGTTTTGGGTTGGGGGGGGGGGGGAGAGAGAGAGAGAGAGAGGAGGGATTTGGTTGGCTTGATAGACGCCTGAAGCCACTCTTACCTTTCATCTCTTCTCTTTTTTGGTTTTGGTCTTGGTTTTCCTTCCCTCACACTACTCCTGATCCAGCTGGGCCATCCGGAAGAAAGATAGGGGGATTGGAGATGGACGTCTTGGAGGGTGGAGATTCTTTTAGTTTTCTCCTCTCGGTTTCTTCTCCCCTCTTGGGTGGTAGAGAGAGAAAAGGAGGGAGGGGGTTGAATGGCTGCTGTGCCGTGATGTTGCAGTTGCTGCTTGGGTACTCACTTGAAGGGGAGATGGTGGGATGGGATTTTTATTAATTTGATGGAGTGAATTTCCCATAATGACCCTACTTTCTCTTATTGAGAGATTTCTTTATGGACAAATTCTTTTCTTACCTTGACCATGAAGTGCCATGGGATGACCTTTTCCTATCCGGCTCTTGCTTGACATGGTAAACAGTATTTCCAAGTATTATCTCAGTTATTTAATCAGTTTCATGGCCCTTCATTTAGAATAATTACTTTTATGTGCTTCCATTCAAGAATTATATTAAATTGAAAAGGCTTCTTATCTATCTTTGTTAGATTCATGGTTAAAATAGTGTACTTGATAGCTATCTATTTTCATATATTTTTTTAAGTATTTTATATTTATTAAAAAAAAATATTATTAAAAAAATTATTATTAAAAACAAAAGGCCTCATTTATTGGATTCGCCTTAGGCCCCAGAATGTATTGAGCCGCCCCTGGGGGGGAGCAATGGGGAGGTTAGACCAAATAGATCCTCTAGTTGCTTAGAGGGACCAGACTCATTCAGAGGAGGGACTAGTAAAGTTTGACTCCAGACTAAACAGGTTCACGCTTTTTTGGTGGGATAAAGTTATGTAAATGGTTTACCTGCAACCTTGAAACAAGGGAGTGGCTTGAACCTAGCTTAAAAATCTCCCACCACGGTTCTCTCCCTCTCATTAGCCCAGCCTTCCACCTCGCTTCCTTTCTATCTCACACGTCTTCAATCTGCAACAAAGTCCTGATAAAGCTAAGCTGGTTAAGTCAGGTTTGGAAGCATGTACAATTTGGCAGTTATGCCCTCACTTTATTCAAATTTATTCCCTAACCACACTGAACCTTTCTACAAACCTATCAAAAAAAACTTCTCTGATGCCTGTCATCTAACTAATATATATTTTTTTTCCAAAGAAAGAGAGTATTGTGCCACCAAGGTGGTAACCTAGTGGTATTGGGCGGGGATTCTAACCTCATGGTCCCAAGTTCGAGTCGCTGCGGCCACGATTAAAATGTGGCTCCGGCCACTGCTTTGACATGAGGTATAGGACCGCTCTTGGACTGCTAGTAGCCGGGATGGTGCCAGGTGTAACGTACTCATACTTGGGACTCGAGCCAGAGCCCAGAAGGGTAGCTGAGCCGGGCCCATGGATGGGGAAGGCATGAGTAAAACCGGTCGGGGTGCCCAACACACGGCCATTTCTGCCCACATCAAACATTCTCCTGGCGGGGCGGGGGCCCAGTGGGGGCTGCTACACGGGGGTGGGCTTGTCCCTTCCTCCTCCCTATCCCTTTTTGCTTTAGCAAAAAAAAAAAAAAAGAGAAAGAGAGTATTCACTACAACAAAAGTTGGTTTTGCCGACTTACTTTTTCCGACGCTAGGGGAAAGCGTCGGTAAAGGTTGGCTCACAGCCAACCTTTCCCGACGCTTTGAAACAACGACGCTATAAAGCGTCGTTATAAGTTTAAGAAACAACGACGCTTATAAGCGTCGTTAGAAACCTTACACAACAACGAATGGGAGTTTTGGCGACTGTGTTTTCCCGACGCTAGGAAAGCGTCGGGAAGGTTTGGCCCAGCCCAACCTTTGCCGACGCTTTTAGTAAGCGTCGGTAAATCCAAAGAAACGACGATGCGTTGAAGCGTCGGTCAAAGATTTCGAATCTACGACGCTTAAAAGCGTCGTTAGGAAACATTAAACCGGCCCCGTCTTCTCCATTTTCCATCGGTCGAGGCCCTTTCTATCAGTCGATGCCCTAGCTCCATCGCCAGCTCCATCGCGATCCGTGGCTTCCCTGCTGCCGTCTTCCTCCTCCTTCTCTGAGGTAAGCCTCCTCCTTCTCCTCCTCCTCCTCCTCATCCTTCTCGTCCTCCTCCTCTTCTTTGTTTTCAGGGCTTGCAAACTGATCTCACCTCCATCCGTAGCCTCGATCGGCGATCGAAGATTCCGCTTCTCCGCCGCCGTCGACCTCGCCATCGTCTGAGGTAAGCCTCCTCCTCATCCTTCTCTTCCTCCTCCTCCTCCTCCTCCTGTTTGTTTTCTTCTTGTCTTTAACGCTCGCCCGGCCCCCTCTCCTCATCCTCTCTCGGTCAATGCCCTAGCTGCGCGCCGACATCAAACCTCCATCCCGAGCCCTAGCTACTCGGCGGTCGTCTGAGGTATATTGCTTCGAAAAAGAAGGTTTTATCAGAAGGCCTTGCAGGTGCTTGCTTCTTTCTTAACTAAGATTCTGATATGTACGATTTTAGATGTATTAAGTACATGATTACTCCATGGCATGAGAATTATCTATGGTTGTGCTTGCTGGTTATTCTGATTTAACTGTACATGTTATTGCATATTTCTTCAAGTGTATTTTGCTGCTATGTTTGGTATCAAAAAATATAAATTATCATATGATGCTTGTTTTCTCTTACAATTTTCTTTTGATGTGTTTGTGATTTTTTTTATTTTCAACTATACATAATTATAAGTGATAAAAAAATAACTTGCAGAAATAGGAAACCTGTATGCTGCTATTTTTTCTGGATCTCAGATGTGGGAACTTAAGAAATTTTTAAGAGAGGAAATTAGCGCTCTCGCATCTCTTATTCCTGTTCCATTGTTTGAACCTATGAGAGCAAATTTCATATGCTAATCCTTATAGACCTGGCTCCTGCCACTAACTATATGGTTGGATCTCTCTATTGCAACTATTCATGGAGATCAAACACCTTCCCTTATCAACATAACTATTATTTTTCCTCCTTTGAAATGTCTGCCCACCTTTGTCACCATTAGACCACCACGATTTGCTGGTGGCAGCACCTGTCTCTTTCTACTTTTTCCAGCTAGCATAATTCTTTTCCTCTTTCTCAAAAGCTTAATATATTTCTTTAACAACTGGATAAATTACTTGACTCTGTACTTTTGCCGTTAAATAAAATACATGATCTGCGTGAGTGGGTGTACTGAACAATCATCCATGGGTTAAATCTGAAGTGGTATCTTCCTAGGTCCTTCCTAATTTTTAGAGACGCACTTCCTATTTTAAATTTTTAGATTCAATTAAATATGACCTTTTGATAAACTTGTCTTGTTCTTTATCTTAGCAATAACTTACTTTATTCTATGCAATTTTCTTAGAGTTGCATTTCGTATTTTAAATTTTTAGATTCGATCCAATATGACCTGTTCATAAACTTATCTTGTCCTTTATTTTAGCAATAATTTACTAAATGAAATTAGCAGAAGAAAACCCAAGCCAAACATAGCATTTGCAGCTGACTGACTAACTATCTTGGAAGTCTAGTGAAGTACTTTAATTTAAGGTGGTTTGATTTGGCTTGTGCAATAAGTTTCATAGCAACCGAGTAATATTCTTGGATTGCTTGGAAGGTTAAGAATTAGCATAAAGAAAAAGATTATCAAATTAGATTTGAATGAGAATGGCATACTCCAAAAGGGTCATAAGTTTCAGCCTATGTGAACATATAAAGTCATTAGCCTGTAAACATAAAAAGGGTCATAAGTTTTATACTCAGTTTCGTGACTTTGTTTCGTGACTTCTAAATCTTTGAAGCTTTTGATGAGGTGAGAAGATCGGTCGGATCGATAGGTTTTCTTTATTCTCTCGCAGGTAATTCGTAAAATGACATATTTGTAAATGTTGCTGGTATCTGATGCTTTGTTACTTCCAACTGCAGCTGTTTCTATTGAAGCGAGGAGGGGAAGAGATATACGTAGGCCCGTTGGGGCGACATTCTTGTCATCTGATCGATTACTTTGAGGTAAGAAAATGGACAGCAGAAAGGTTGCATCGTTTTTGGTTTTCAGAGTTTTAGCTCCTGAAACATTTTATATTCGAGCGACGCGACGACGTCTGTAACTTTGCATTTATATTATCAGCAAATCGAAGGAGTGAGCAAGATACAAGACGGCTATAATCCTGCAACATGGATGCTGGAAGTAACAACACAATCACAAGAAGAAATATTGGGGGTTCGTTTCAGCGAGGTGTACAAGAATTCGGAATTGCATCAGTAAGTAGTCTGGCTGCTGTTCCAACGTACGGATTAATTTCTGATGGAGGTATTACCTAGAAACAATTGACTCTTTTACTCTATATTGTGTTGCAGGAGAAACAAAGCTTTGATCAAGGAACTGAGCATACCTCCTCCTGGCTCTAGCGATCTTCACTTCCCAACTCAGTACTCTCGACCATTCCTCACACAATGCTTGGCATGCCTGTGGAAACAACGACTGTCGTATTGGAGGAATCCTCCATATACTGTCGTATTGGAGGAATCCTCCATATACACTGGAGGAGAATACCTCTTGGACAAGGTGTGTTGCAGGTTGCTGAGAACCACAAACACAAAAGATGAGTACTTTAAAGCACCAGAGGAGCCCATCAATTTCTTGGACCATACAAATTAGGCCATATGACTTGGGAGCAGTAAACTTTCCAAAATTTAGCTCTTGGATCAATTGTTTTGAAACTATTGTAGTTTTTTTTTTTTTTTTACCTTGTGTAACTTCTGAATTTCTGTAATCAGAATGCCCCTCTCAATGCTCAAGGAGATGCTCGAATACCCAATACCACAAGCCATGCATGTTCTTCTGCCAGAAATGCTGCATGAAGTGCCTCTGCGTGCCCCCAGGCTTCTATGATACAATTGGGAACAATGTTCTCCATCTGCATGGTCTGCCCACCCAGGAGTACTGGTATTGGCTTGGTGTTGGTGTTTTATTGGCGTATTCTATCCTCTTCAACATTTTGTGCACCCTTGCCTTTGCATACCTTAACCGTATGTCTACTGATATGCCTACTTTTTATTCTATTGTGCTTTAGTTCCATTTTTTCACTTGATAGAATTTCTTACTTCCTTTTTTAATGTCATCAAAGCACTGGGAAAGGCACAGGCAGTGATCCCATCGGATTCTGCAGAAAAGAAGGACGAGGGTGTTTTAGGCACTAACTCTGAAATGGGATCTAAAGGTGACCTCCTGTTGGAGCAGATGCATCCTGTGGCTCGTGTTTATTTTGTAAATGTTCCTGGAAACTTTTTGCTTTCATTTTAAATAACTAGTGGAACTCCTGGTGATTGCACCAGTAAGCAACAGGCCCGAGTCATCTCAAATGAGAACTTCAGAAGGAAGTACCCCGAAGAGAGGAATGATCCTTTCCTTCCAACCAGTATCCATGACATTTCATAATGTCAATTACTTTGTTGACATGCCAAAGGTTGGTAGATGATAATTGTTTATTTTGCTTCATGTTAAGACATATTATGAAACTATTGGATCAATTGTTTTGAAACTATTGTAGTTTTTTTTTTTTTTTTTACCTTGTGTAACTTCTGAATTTCTGTAATCAGAATGCCCCTCTCAATGCTCAAGGAGATGCTCGAATACCCAATACCACAAGCCATGCATGTTCTTCTGCCAGAAATGCTGCATGAAGTGCCTCTGCGTGCCCCCAGGCTTCTATGGGAACAAAGGTGTCTGCCCCTGCAAGCAGCAGAAGGCTTCTATGAGAACAAAGGGTCCCGAGCAAGCAGCAGAGCTTGGTTGACTGGGCTCGCCCCAAGTTTAATGACAATATTGTAGAGATGATGATGCCGACCCTTGATACATATTGTAGATTGTGTACTTAGGAATTTGACTTGTATGTTTTTAGAATGTTTTTGAAGTACAATGTAATCAAATATGATAATATGAATGTAATCAAAGTTCTTGTTTGTGACTCATATTTTGTTATAAATGTGATTCAGTGTATTTGTTTATATTGTTTTGTAAGAATTTAATGTACACAGAGTATTTAAAAATTACTTTTACAAAAATTTTTTTTTTAAAAAAAAATTTAATGCCGACGCTTATAAGCGTCAGGAAATGCAACAAGAATGTAAACCTAATGACAGGCCTTTAACGACGCTTTTAAGCGTCGGCATATGTAAGTAGTAACCAATCGTTCTCGCCGACGCTTATAAGCGTCGGAGTATGATAGAATAAACGACGCATAAAAGCGTCGGGAAAAGCAAGCCTTTAACGACGCTTTTAAGCGTCGGCCTAAATCCGTATTAACCAACCCTTCTCTCCGGAGTCTGATAGAAGAAACGACGCTTAAAAGCGTCGGAAAAACGAAACGACGCTTATAAACGTTGGAGTATGGTAAACGTAACGACGCTTAAAAGCGTCGGCATAGACCAACGACGCTTTTTTGACGCGTCGGGTTACACCCGACCCACGCCCACCTGCCCGATGTCTGACCCACGCTTTGTGAAGCGTGGGCTGCGAATTCGCCGACGCTTATAAGCGTCGGTAGAGACAAAAAAAAGCGCCGGGAGTTCTACCTTCTTTTGTAGTGATTGTTGCAGAAATTATGATGAAAAAACTAGACAGACGGCCATTTCTGCCCACATCGAACATTCTCCTGGCGGGGCGGGGGCCCAGTGGGGGCTACTACGCGGGGGTGGGCTTGTCCCTTCCTCCCCCCTACCCCTTTTTGCTTTAGCAAAAAAAAAAAAAAAAAAAAAAAAGAGAAAGAGAGTATTGTTGCAGAAATTATGATGAAAAAACTAGCATAAGGTGTTTCGCACCTCAGAGATTTCTCTTCACATACAATAACTTTTTTCTACAAAAAGTTAGCAGCAAGTTCAAAAAAAAATCATGGCCCACAAGTTCCCACTTACTTAGAATAAACGAAAGTTCTAAAAAAAAAATCATGGCCCACAAGTTCCCACTTACTTAGAATAAACGAAAGTTCTTTTCTTCTTCCCTGGATGGAGAACATTGAGTTAGAAAGTTTCATACGCGACAAGAAGGAATTGCAGTGGCAGCCATTGCCAATTTGATTGAGCTGGCCTGGGAAGAGTCGGAGTGGAAACTTCAAAATTTCCACTTGCCAGCTTTGAACAGTTTCTCATTGATAGGAATGTGGCCAAAGTCTGGGGTGTAACAATCAACTCGAAAAGACGTCCAATTTGAAAAATCGACGGATTACCGTCAGAGTTAGCCATGCTTTTTAGCTCCGTGCATGTATTCTACAATCTAGGGCCTCGTGTTCTTGACCGTAACGAAAGAGGTTCAATGACATGACAAGAGACTCGGCAATCCGGTAAGCAGCAATTATAGTGTAGGACCAAGTGATGAAACAAAAGAAAGCTTTGAAGTCCCCATTGAGTAACTTTCTCGCTGAAGCCATTGTTGACTTTGTTGCGCTTAGAATTGGCGACGTGCACTTCAATAAACATACTTGTCTGCTTTTTTATTCAATGTATTTGGAAAGTAGGAGATTGATAGCTACTTGAGCTGATTTTGAACCTAGACTAATGTAACCCACGAACCATGGTTCAAGGTGTATGAGCAAGAGTTTAGACCAAATAGATCCTCTAGTTGCTTAAAAGAACCATACAGTCGCTAAGAGTTTAGAACTTTGGAGGTCCAAGATCCTCTTTTTTTTTTTTTTTGGTTACGTCGGTAGTTTACACACACACACACACACGTAGTGTGAGCCCAACCCAAAAAGTCAGATACTATAATAGAAAAAAAGGAAGACAAAACAGAGTCGTGGGTCTCCCAGATAAAATCTCCAAAGTGGTGAGCTGCATGAGATGCCACCCAATCTGCAGCGCTGTTGGCCTCTCTGAACCATGGATAGCCTAGAAGGCTATGTATTTGCCTAAGAGTTGGCGAATGTCGTGAATCAGCCGCATCTCCCTGACGTCACCCCTGAGGCCCATGATCCCCTCAATCATCGTAGCAGAGTCTCCCTCAAGTAGGATGCGATCTGCCCCCAACACCCGTCTGGTGTAGGAGACCCCTCCAATGCAGCTCTGACCTCAGCGCCAGTGACGAACTGATCAAAGATACGTCGACCTCCGGCAACTACTAGTCTAGCCTGCTGATCCTTGATGACGAAATCGAAGTGCTTAAGGTCTGAAATCCTACAATATCATCCTCGATGATTATCATATCATCAACATAGAATAAAATGATAATGGTGCCTTTGTTAGACTTGCGAATAAAAAAGAGCTAAGTCATAAGGGCTGAAAGAGGATGCCCCATGCCCAAGGTGGTAGCCCAATTGGAACGGGGCGTTTGCTTCCAACCAAGTAGTTCCAGATTCAAAACGCGCAGGCGTCGATCAAATTCAGGGACCGGATGCCCCACGCCTGGACACGGGGTCTGGAAGTGCTACTGGTCGGCTAGTAGCCTGGGTGGTGCCAAGTGTGACGTACTCACATGGAGGGTCGGGTCGGATAACCGAGCCGGCCCACGGGTGGGGAGGGTATGAGTAAAATAGGTCGGGGTGCCCAACACACGACTCGATCTACCCGTATCGAACATTCTCCTGGTGGGGTGGGGGCCCAGTGGTCGGGCCTGCTACGCGGAGGTGGGCTTGTCCCTTCCTCCCCCCTTTCTCTTCTTTTAAAGCAAAAAAAAAAAAAAAAAATCCAAAATTACCAATAGTGGCACTAAACTTGGCAAACTAAGCTCGAGGTGCCTGCTTGAGGCCATATAGAGCTTGTCGAAATTATAGACTTTCTAAGATGGATGATTATAGCCAGGAGGAGGTTGCATATAAACTTCCTCTTGAAGATCCCCATTGAGAAAGGGCGGGCGTCCTCCCTGCCGATCACCACCATCTTGAAGCCTAGTGCCACCCCCATCGGGGCATCGCCCAAGCTGGTCGCCTCCCATGCCTGGGGCTCCTTCATGACGCTCTCTCCGAAACACGTGGAGCTTCTGGAGCACGCTGCCGGCCGCCACCTCCACCGCCGCCCTCGGTGGCGTAGCTGGAATTCCGCAGGCCCCCCAGGATCGTCGGCGAAAGGTTCCAGCTCCGAAAGCTCCACCAGTCGCCTTTTGGTGTGCCGCGGCCTCGCCTAGCATGGCTAGCATGGAGGGCACCGATGCCAGGCAAGCCAGCCCTCGATCCGCCGGCCTACAGCCTATCCTCCGCTTGGACAAGCTTCTAGCCCGTTTCAATGGGCCGGGCTCGCATCCCGCGCACGCTGGCCCTGGGTCTGCCCTGCGCAATTGGGCTTGGCCCTAGCCCTAGTCCAGCTGATGGAGGACAACTGCAGGGAGAATAGAGAAAGAAGAGAAAGAAGAAAAGAGGAGGAGAAGGGAGAAAAAGAGAAGAGGAGAAAGGAGGAGAAAGAGAGGCCAATTTTATTCAATTCTTCAATATCTTAATTCACGAGAGGGATGGTCTTTATATAGGCCTTACATCAGATCAATCAATTAACTACATACCAAATTTGGACCCTTACATCAACTCAATCAATTGACTAAGTCAATTGATTGATTACATACAAAAATCGATCCAATCACTCGACCTAATTACATAACTTAACATGAAGAAGGATCGGGGTTAGAACTAGTCTGAAGCTTGTCAAAAGGCTTTTGATGGTTTGAAGATGGCGATGGTGATTGAGCCGGTGCTGAAATCTACCGGCCAGGCCGAAGAGAACCTCGTGGTTCGGGTGAAGAAACCAAGGCCTTCGATTTATTCAATTGATTGATTGCATACAAAAATCGATCCAATCACTCGACCTAATTATATGACTTAACAGCTAACTCAATTGACTTGTTTAATAACAAAACAACTGACCAAATTGACTTGATTAAAAGTAAATGACCAAATTGACTAGATCAAATAAAAGCAAAATGTAGAAAATAAAATGAAGCAGACTCAATTGGACTAGTCCGGGGCCCGACTCAGGCTGGTAGCTCAAGATCATCTTCCAACTATAATGATGTCAATCCTTAGTGCGAACGCGGGCGAGTGCCTCTGATGGCACGATCATCTGAATAAATGGCTCTGATGTCTCCATCACCAGCGACACCGCAGCTCGATTCGTCGCGTGGCGATCTTCTTCAGCTTCTGCCAAGCCTCGGAATCCGACAGTGACTCGGGCGCACTCGGCCCTTCCTTGGCCGGACCTGGCCCCGAGTGCAAGGAGCCCAACCCCCGAGTCGACTTAGAGGGGGCCTCGATCGTCTTCCTCGCTTCGCCTCTGGCGACGCAGCTCCGCTGCTAGCATTCTCGGATGGTGGCCATCCACGGGCCGAAGACCGTCCAGGCCCCCTCCACTGGGGCGCCCTCCTTCATCTCTCCCGATGGTGCATCCGAGCCCTCGGCTGCCTTCGGGTCCGCTCCCTTCCTCGGCTCCGACCCCGAGCTATGAACCCAACAATCACCGGACTAGTGGCCGATGCAGGCACACTAGTAGCAGAGAACCGGCAAGTCTCCATAAATGAAGGTCTGCCAGAACCTTGTCTTCCCTCTTTGGATGAGGTTCCAGGTACCAAGGGTTGAAGGGAGTCGATCTCGACATTCACCCTTACATACTCAATCCATCCTTTCAAAAAGCTACCCATTCCCTGAGCCCATAAGTAGTAATTAGAACCATCTAGAAAAATTGAAATAGGCGAGAAGTATCAAATTTATCGGTAGGCATTGCTATCATGGAAGGTGCTGACATGGTGTCTAGACTGGATGAGATGTGTCTGAGGCTGGAGATCTGTTGACCATATCAAGTCAGATCTAGGGCCTTTTGATGGCTCTTGAAGCGGAGGTGCTAGCAGCTACGTCGATCAGATGAATGATTCTGGTGAAATGACGTGGTGATTCTCGTCGGTGGAGTAGATGTGTGCAATGACAATAGTGATGGCGCGTGCATTGTCGGATGGAAAAGTAGCAGAAGTCTCCGCGGCTGGAGGGGGCACAGACGGTTGGAGAGATGGATCTGAGAGAGGCTTCTTCACAAGCTAGATAAGTATCCTGAGAGAGATCAATCTTAGAGAGATCGATTGTCAGATTTGTCTTTCATCGCGGATGCTGGCTTGGGAGGGATCAGATGAAGGTAAAAGATAATTATTGATAGACGGACGACATGTCTTCAGGAGATGGCTCGATACGATGTTAGAAGAAAGAAACAAAAGAGAGAGAGAGAGAGAGAGGGAAAGAAAATTATTTTTTTATCATATCATATTCGGTATAGTTTAAGGGTTATATATACTAGTGTACTAACTCTATAAAAAAAATAATACAGACTCATACATAATCATGTTAACAAAGAAAAAATATTATAGGCTGATATGGATTGTTACATAATCCTATAGGGTTACTAAATATTTTGCCCATAACAATATCTACTTAAAAGCCTTGGTTCTTATCTAAGAACCAAAGCCACACCTATCTTAATCTCATACTCTAGCAAGAGCATGGTAACAAAAAAAAAATAGAAGCTAATAGAGGATCATACTAATTAAAAAAAATATTATGGGCTGATATAGGTTGCTATGTGATCCCTAAAATCACTCTAAAAGAGAAAAATATGCCTTCAACATGCTGTAGCACATATGTCATATTAGCATTGCATAGAGAAAAAAAAAAAAAAAAAAAAACAGAACCTATGCTGGTGTAGTGGATGAAGTGCTACATGCTGCTAAACTGAACTAAAATACTCTTAATATAGTGCTAATCCATGTCAATTCGGTGCTATGACAAAAATACATCAGCAAACACATTCATGTGCACTTGGTACCTCAACAGCAAGTGCAAACCTATTTGTAGGAATCAGGCCAATTGGGCCAAACCTGCACCAAAGTCGGCAGGCCCAGTCGGGCTTTAATTCAAAATTCAAAAAAAAAGGAAATCGGAACAGGGAACTGCGATTGATCCCCTGCCCGAGCGGCCCGAACGGCCCCCGTTGAGGCGCATTCCAGGGAGCTGCAGCCGATGCAAAACCCCTGGGGCCGGTACTAACGGCTGGTGGCCGTTTGGGGTAGTTGCAACTAGCGAATGGCCGACCGGTGCCACCGTTCGTCCAGACTAATCCTCTCTCTTTGGGGGTTATAAAAACCCCGATTCCACTCCACCCGATCCTTCGCTCGCTGTTCCTCTCCTTCCTCCTCATCCTCCGGTGGCCGGCGTGCTGCCTCGGTCGATTGTCGCCCCCCAAAACCCCCTAATTGCCAGCCTCCCTTGTTACAAGTGCTTTTTTTCTCTCTTCTAGCTGGGAACCACCAGAAAACGCCTCCACCAACCATCAGTCGCCATCCGCATCCCTCGCTAGTGAGTCCCCATCTTCTGTCGAACCTCCCTCAAGCTTTAGGGAAGGCCACCAAGGCAACTAACTCTGACCCTCTTCCTTACTTCCTCCTTTTTGGCTGAGCACGACTATCACTGCTCGCTCGTCGCTGTAGCCACTGCCTCCAGCTACACCCACCGAAACTCAACCACGGAAGCCATCATGAACCACCCTCTCATCTTTCCCCTGATTACTAAGAAAAGAAGGAAGAAGAAGAAAGAAAGTGTTGGGAACCCGCCCATGCCGCTGATATTTCAAAAATTTTTCAGATGGCAGCGGAATCGGCATGCGCGGGATCGACGTTCATCGCATGAACGCTTGTTTCGAGACCTTTCGTAATTAGGTAAGAATTAAAACTTTTAGAACTAATAGGAAGATCAAATCTTCACCTTGCGCGGGTAGATGATCACCGCGAATCTGAATTCGTGGTTTTAGGAAGAGGGTTCGCTTGAAGCCGTTCAAACGTCCGGCCTCTACGGGTATCCACACGAAGCAGGATCCGATCCAAGCTCTCTATCTCACCGGGGTGCTAGCTCCCTTGCAGAGATAGCTTTTGATGGCTGATCTCCTCTCTTTCAATCAACTCTTGATTGCACTTGAGAGGAGGAAGAAGAAGGATGAAGAAGAGGAAGAAGATCACAGCCTTTCGCAGCCTTCTTCTTTGTCTTGCGTTGGAACAAGGAGGGAGGAGGAAGGGACCCGTCAAGCACCTTCTTTTCTTTTCCTTGCTGTCGGCTGAAACAAGGGAGGGAGAGGGTGGCCACGGCACCAAGGGAAGAGAGGAATCCAATACCTAGGGCGCCGGCCCCTAGTCCTCTTCTTAAAGGGATTGGAGCTCCTAACATTTAGGAGTTCCATGACAACTTACCTAAGAAGGGGCGCCGGCCCTAGGTCCTCATGTCGCCCTAGCCAAGTGGAGAGGGGCTGATGTCCCTCTTACTTGGTTAACCTAATCCTCTTCCAAAGAGGATTAGGTGCCTCTCTCATGGTTTAATCTATGCTAGTCCTAATCCAATTAGGACTTGGATGAATCATGACTCAATTGAACTCTTCAATCCTAATCCAATTAGGAGTCATGTTGATTCATTAGATTATTAATTAATTTAGACTTGAGGAATCCTAATCTAATTAGGATTTGTTTAATTTTAGTCCTAATCCAATTAGGACTCTATTTGAATCCAAAGTCCTAATCCAATTAGGATTTCTAGGAATCCTACTCCAAGTAGGAATCCAATTTTGATTCAAAACTCCTAATCTCATTAGGATTGAGGAATCCTATTCCAAATAGGAATCCCAGTCCTACTCCAACTAGGATTCCCAGTCCTAATCCAATTAGGACTCTAGGAATCCTACCCGAAGTAGGACTCTTGTTTCAAGTCCAATTAATTAATTCCCTTTGTTCCTTTTTCAACTTCTTATCAATCAAATTGATTTCTTGTGATTCCTAATCACGATTTCAACCATCGGATCGGTCAATACTTCTAGTGTGTGTGACCCCATAGGTTCTATTCTGACTGGTAGTGAGATATATTGTGATCTCTATCACTATATCATTGAAAACTCCTTTCAATGGGTTGGAACGATTCCAACTCAACTCATTAGGGTTTATCGATCATCAAGATAATCCCTATGAGTCCCACCATCCACCAGTGACACCTAGCAGCATGTAGTGGCTACCCAGCAGAATGGAATGATGAACCTCTAGGTGCAGTTAACATGTGATACAGTCCTACTATCGTGGATCCCTACAGGACGGAGGTCATGGAGAACTCGTCAAACCCCATCGTCTGTCATATGTCAAGATTTATTCGACTCGAGTTCGATAGTGAGAAACTCTTTCTCCACTGTGCATACTGCCCCGGCCGAGGTCTTACGAACTCAGTCTTATAAATCACATAGGATCTCTCCTTATCTATCAAGGTCGATAGATTCCATATAGGTGCATACCCTACTCCTACAGTGAACTTACTGCAGCCAATCTACACTGCATGGACCCATATGGCTAGGGACCATGTATGTGTGCAGTCAAACTACAATAACCCCACTGTGAGCAGCCGAAGCACCGCAGGTCAAAGGACCAGTCACACTACTGCAACATCAAGCAAGTCACTGACGAGTGGATAGACATCCAAGTGACTTCTTGTATTGGTCACGCTCAGTACCCTTGTTCTCTAACAAGCACCTGCACTATCACTTCAGTGTCCCTACACTGTGGACTCAAGTCTCGTCCATCCAGAAGGAGAGTGATCTGTGCACTGATCGGATCGATCACCGTCCTCGGGATGATCCTTTGATCAGGAGCATTTAGATATTAATCACCAATGATACATGGCTCAAATTCTCAACTCTTGAGAATATGTATCATCATCTTATTAATTTCTTGGACGATTCATAGACACATAAACAATATGAATGAAAAGATGCCTTTTATTTATTCAATAATAAATAGTCAAGTACAAAATTATGTCCCTAGAATCAACAATGTGTCAGCCAAATTGGCTTCTAGGGCATACATCTAACAATCTCCCACTTGCACTAAAGCCAATTGGTCATATATCTTAGGCCCATCTTCTCAAGGTGGGCTTCAGTCTTTTGCTGACTCAGCTGCTTAGTGAAAGGGTCTGCCACGTTATCCGCGGAGTCTACTCTCTGCACCTCTACATATTTCTTCTCCACATAGTCGCGTATGAGGTGAAAGCGCCGCTCTATATGCTTAGACTTCTGATGAGACCTTGGCTCCTTAGCAAGGGCTATGGCGCCATTGTTATCGCAGTAGAGTGTTATGGCATCTGATGTCATCACATCCAGCTCTGCAATGAATTTCTTGAACCAGAAGCCTTCCTTAGCAGCTTCAGAGGCGGCGATGTATTCGGCTTCCATAGTAGAATCAGCAATGATCGGTTGTTTAGAACTCTTCCAATTCACCGTACCACCATTGCACAAGAACACGTATCCAGATGTTGACTTCCTGTCATCGACATCAGTCATGAAGTCTGAATCTGTGTACCCTTCTACCTTTAACTCTGATGATCCTCCAAAAACCAAGAATAAATCTTTAGTTCTTCTCAAGTACTTAAGAATATTCTTCACAGCTGTCCAGTGTTCTTCACCTGGATTCGACTGATATCTGCTTGTGACACTCACAGCAAGAGCTATATCAGGTCGTGTACATAGCATGGCATACATGAGGCTTCCTATTGCTGATGCATAAGGAATCTTGCTCATGCGTTGAATCTCCTCAGATGTGTTGGGGCACATCTTCTTGGAGAGATGAATTCCATGCCTTAGGGGTAAGAGACCCCTCTTGGAGTTTTCCATGCTGAACCTCTTCAGCACCTCCTCTATGTACATCTTCTGTGAAAGGCCAAGCATCCTTTTAGATCTATCTCTATAGACCTTTATTCCCAAAATATAGGATGCTTCCCCAAGGTCTTTCATGGAGAATTCTTTTGACAACCAGACCTTGACCGAGGTTAACATGGGAATATCATTCCCAATCAGGAGAATGTCATCTACGTACAGTACGAGAAAAATGACAGCACTCCCACTAACCTTTTTATAAACACATGGTTCCTCTTCGTTTTTGATGAAATCAAACGTTTTGATTGCATCATCGAAACGAGTGTTCCAACTCCGAGAGGCTTGCTTTAGTCCATAGATGGACCTTTGCAGCTTGCAGACCTTGTGATCTCCATCACTGGAAGTGAAACCCAAAGGCTGTTCCATATAGATATCTTCATCAAGATATCCATTCAGGAAAGCAGTTTTCACATCCATCTGCCAGATTTCATAGTCATGAAATGCTGCAATGGCAAGCAATGTCCGGATGGATTTTAGCATGGCTACAGGTGAAAAGGTCTCCTGATAGTCAATACCTTCGCGCTGACTATACCCTTTCGCCACAAGCCTTGCCTTATAGGTCTCTACCTCTCCATCCGAACCTATTTTCCTTTTGTAGATCCATTTGCATCCAATAGGTACAATACCTTCTGGTGGATCTACTAAGGTCCAGACTTGGTTGGAATGCATGGAGTCTATCTCTGACTTCATAGCTTTCAGCCATTTCTCGGAATCGATATCAGATATCGCCTCGTTGTAGGTTTTGGGATCCTGTATGTGATCCCTATCTCCCACTAGGAACATTTCCTCGGTATCCTCTTCTAGTATACCTAAGTATCTATCGGGAGGATGGGAGACCCTACTAGATCTACGAGGTGGTTGAGGGACATCGTGTACTGGCTTTGTATGAATGGGTTCTATAGGATCCATGACTCGTTGCTTTTCAGAGACTTTCTCTTCAAGCTCAATTTTCCTCCCACTGCCTCTATCAAGGATAAACTGATTTTCCAAGAAGATGGCATGACGGCTCACAAACACATTGTGATCCTCTGAGACGTAAAAATTGTATCCTAATGACTCTTTAGGATATCCTATAAAACGAGCACTTATGGTCCTAGCCTCTAACTTGTCCGCCTGTAGTCGCTTGACGTGGGCCGGACACCCCCAAATCTTGAGATGACCCAGACTTGGTTTCTTACCATGCCATATCTCATACGGTGTGGTAGGAACGGATTTAGAGGGAACTCTATTCAATAAATAAATCGCTGTGAGTAAGGCATCTCCCCAAAGGAACATAGGTAAATCAGTGAAGCTCATCATGGACCTGACCATATCCAATAGGGTCCGATTTCTCCTCTCTGACACCCCGTTGAGTTGAGGTGTACCCGGAGGTGTCCATTGTGAGACTATGCCGTTTTCTTTGAGATAGTCTCGGAATTCCCCACTAAGGTATTCTCCTCCCCGATCTGATCGAAGAGCCTTAAGAGGTTTTCCAGTTTGTTTTTCTACTTCATTCTTGAACTCTTTGAACTTTTCAAAGGATTCAGACTTGTGTCTCATAAGATACACATACCCATACCGTGAATAATCATCGGTAAAGGTAATGAAGTAAGAATAACGTCCCCTGGCTAGCACATCGAATGGGCCACATACATCTGTATGTACTAGGGTAAGTATTTCAGTGGTCCTCTCCCCATGTCCTACAAAGGGTAGTCTAGCCATCTTTCCTTGAAGACAGGACTCGCAAACTGGATATGACTCGGAAGTCAATGAACCTAAAAGCCCATCTTTATCCATTTTGTTCATTCTATCTTCTCCAATATGGCCAAGTCTGAGGTGCCACAAATATTTTTGGTTTATCTCATCTCTGGATCTTTTGGATCCTTTGGCACTCACATCTTGCTCGGTAACATTCACAGATACATCCATATGTAAATGGTAGAGACTGTCAATCATAAAACCACGTGCGACTATTTTATTTCTTAAATAAATAGAACAGCAGTCTTTGTCAAATGTAAAAACATGACCTTCCTGTGCTAGACATGAAACAGAAATCAAATTTCTGCTAGCAACAGGTACATAATAACAGGCTCTAAGTATTAAACTAAATCCAGACGGTAGTCGCAGATGGTAGGTGCCCACAGCCACAGCAGCAACTTTTGCCCCGTTGCCAATCCGAAGGGTTACCGCACCTTCCGCCAGCCTTCTACTTTCCTTTAGACCCTGCATGGTAGTGCACAAATGAGCACTAGAACCAGAATCTATAACCCAACTAGAAGTAGAAGAAACCGTTAGATTAGTTTCAATAATGAGCAAGTCTATACCTTCTGAAGGTGTGTCACCTTTCTTGTTCTTTAGGCTCTCGAGGTATGAAGGACAGTTTCTCTTCCAGTGGCCTTCGACATTGCAGTGGAAACATTTTCCTTTGTCGTTAGCCTTTTTCTTTTGAACTTCCTTCTTTGGCTTCTTGTCTTTCTTCTGCTTCTTTGCAGGCTTCTTTTTCTTCCAAGTAGACTTTCTCTTGGAACCAGAAGTCAACTCAGCAGCGAGGACATTGCCCCTTGAACCTTTCAAGGCTCCCTCAGCAGTTACCAACATGTTGATTAGTTCAGTCTTAGTGCATTCAATCTTATTCATGTGGTAGTTTACTATAAACTGACCAAATGAATCAGGAAGTGACTGTAGGATCAAATCCACTTGCAATTCCTTGTGCATGTCCATACCGAGCTTCTCAAGCTCCTCTAGGTCCTTAATCATGGTCAGACCGTGATCATGGACAGACTGCCCTTCGCGCATCTTCGCTTTGAAAAGCCTCTTGGACACTTCAAAACGAGCTGTGCGACTCTGCTCACCATACAACTCTTGTAGGTGTGCCAGTATGTCCCTAGCAGTCTTTATATTTTCATGCTGGCATTGGAGTTCATTAGACATAGATGCCATCATATAGCATTTTACTCTAATGTCATCGTCCAACCACTTTTTATGCATCTCACGCTGAACATCAGTGGGACGTGCTGGTAATGTGGGGATATCTGAATCGAGTATATAGCCTATCTTCTCACAGTCCAAAACTATTTTGAGATTTCTAAGCCAGTCCTTGTAATTGGTTCCGGTCAGTCGGTTGGTCTCAAGAATACGGGTCAAAGGGTTTGAAGCCGACATTGTATCTGCAGAGAGTAAAGATTCTAGTTAGACTCTTGTACTTGATCCTAATCTGTCCTAAGGTCTTTTAGAACAAATATGACTCCCACTATTTTCTCGAATTCCTCACACTCCCCTGGTAGGAAAACGGAAATCCCACACGACTAGGGTTTCTAGTGGGTACTGCGGTCCCACCAATTCACATGCCACCTCACCTAACAGTTATTGGTGACACATAGATGGATGAGTGTACAACTCTTGTACAATGCTTCTCAAGCATGTTGCAGTGCAACTTGGTCTCTAAGCCATGAAGACCTCACCTAACAGTTATTGGTCCCATTTCTTAGTTAAGTCAGACCCACCGTATAACCGTAGGAATAAAGTCGTCATTGGGTCCTCACCTAACAGTTATTGGTGCCCAACCCCACCTTTACCCTACAACATCTCATGTCTATAGAGAGGTCCAGCCCCCCAATGCAACTTGACCACTGTATCCAGCCGAGACAAGTCAACATCAGAAAGGCCTTAGCAGCTCTACTACAGTGGAAGACCTATTGACTTAATATTGGTTAATCAGGTCTTAGTGTTTGCAACTTGAGCCTTTCATAAGAGGTAATCGAACAATTGGCCAGGTAAGCAGGTGGGAGGCTCCCCTTACTCAGAGAGTAAGGTCCTAATTAAGTAACCACCTTTCATGCTTTCCTAGACACCAATTAGATCAATTAATCTAATATGACTTGCTCATGTCGGTTCACTCTCGACTTGATTGAGGAGGTTTTAATTTAGGTCTCAATTGGGTTTGCTACATCACATGTAGACCTATCTACCCGACTCTCATTCACATCACATGCAAACGGCGCATTGCAGGCAGTTATAATCGCGGCATCAAATTAAAGCTAAACTTTAACTAGGTGATGATCATGGATTCTAATTAGGTCGTATTACAAGCACATGCACATCAATCGATCAAGTGGTCTTCAACTCTTGAATTGGATCCAAGCTTCCTTGATTCGATCCTTGATCAACTCTTGATCCCATCGCCATCAACCGCTTAGACCCCTGTTCATCTCATGCATCGTCTTCGACTTGATCGTTGATGTACATCACATCACAGAAATACAACCAGATGTAAAATAAAAATAAAAATAATTTACATCTCCTTTTAGGAGGCACGCAGGCCTCTCAAAACATCAAATAAGATGCATGCAAGCATCTGAAAAATTACATGACATCGCAGATCACATCGCAGGTCATTACATTTGATACCAAAAGGGGTTGAATCCTATGATCATCACCGTATGCTACAATTATAATTTCAGATCTGAAAACTAACTGATTATATCATGACATAGGTCGCTGATCATGCTAATCATGATTCTAAACTTTGTAATCCCATTAACAATGCAATTAGAATCATCTTTTTATCACATAAAAATCAGCATGTAAAAAATCAGCACCCCTGAAAAAATCTGCATGCAGAATTTTTCAGCATGCATGATCATTTAATTTTCAGATCTAATATGCCTTTAGATATTTAATTCTTACCTTAATCTACGAAGCCTAGGCTCTGATACCACTGTTGGGAACCCGCCCATGCCGCTGATATTTCAAAAATTTTTCAGATGGCAGCGGAATCGGCATGCGCGGGATCGACGTTCATCGCATGAACGCTTGTTTCGAGACCTTTCGTAATTAGGTAAGAATTAAAACTTTTAGAACTAATAGGAAGATCAAATCTTCACCTTGCGCGGGTAGATGATCACCGCGAATCTGAATTCGTGGTTTTAGGAAGAGGGTTCGCTTGAAGCCGTTCAAACGTCCGGCCTCTACGGGTATCCACACGAAGCAGGATCCGATCCAAGCTCTCTATCTCACCGGGGTGCTAGCTCCCTTGCAGAGATAGCTTTTGATGGCTGATCTCCTCTCTTTCAATCAACTCTTGATTGCACTTGAGAGGAGGAAGAAGAAGGATGAAGAAGAGGAAGAAGATCACAGCCTTTCGCAGCCTTCTTCTTTGTCTTGCGTTGGAACAAGGAGGGAGGAGGAAGGGACCCGTCAAGCACCTTCTTTTCTTTTCCTTGCTGTCGGCTGAAACAAGGGAGGGAGAGGGTGGCCACGGCACCAAGGGAAGAGAGGAATCCAATACCTAGGGCGCCGGCCCCTAGTCCTCTTCTTAAAGGGATTGGAGCTCCTAACATTTAGGAGTTCCATGACAACTTACCTAAGAAGGGGCGCCGGCCCTAGGTCCTCATGTCGCCCTAGCCAAGTGGAGAGGGGCTGATGTCCCTCTTACTTGGTTAACCTAATCCTCTTCCAAAGAGGATTAGGTGCCTCTCTCATGGTTTAATCTATGCTAGTCCTAATCCAATTAGGACTTGGATGAATCATGACTCAATTGAACTCTTCAATCCTAATCCAATTAGGAGTCATGTTGATTCATTAGATTATTAATTAATTTAGACTTGAGGAATCCTAATCTAATTAGGATTTGTTTAATTTTAGTCCTAATCCAATTAGGACTCTATTTGAATCCAAAGTCCTAATCCAATTAGGATTTCTAGGAATCCTACTCCAAGTAGGAATCCAATTTTGATTCAAAACTCCTAATCTCATTAGGATTGAGGAATCCTATTCCAAATAGGAATCCCAGTCCTACTCCAACTAGGATTCCCAGTCCTAATCCAATTAGGACTCTAGGAATCCTACCCGAAGTAGGACTCTTGTTTCAAGTCCAATTAATTAATTCCCTTTGTTCCTTTTTCAACTTCTTATCAATCAAATTGATTTCTTGTGATTCCTAATCACGATTTCAACCATCGGATCGGTCAATACTTCTAGTGTGTGTGACCCCATAGGTTCTATTCTGACTGGTAGTGAGATATATTGTGATCTCTATCACTATATCATTGAAAACTCCTTTCAATGGGTTGGAACGATTCCAACTCAACTCATTAGGGTTTATCGATCATCAAGATAATCCCTATGAGTCCCACCATCCACCAGTGACACCTAGCAGCATGTAGTGGCTACCCAGCAGAATGGAATGATGAACCTCTAGGTGCAGTTAACATGTGATACAGTCCTACTATCGTGGATCCCTACAGGACGGAGGTCATGGAGAACTCGTCAAACCCCATCGTCTGTCATATGTCAAGATTTATTCGACTCGAGTTCGATAGTGAGAAACTCTTTCTCCACTGTGCATACTGCCCCGGCCGAGGTCTTACGAACTCAGTCTTATAAATCACATAGGATCTCTCCTTATCTATCAAGGTCGATAGATTCCATATAGGTGCATACCCTACTCCTACAGTGAACTTACTGCAGCCAATCTACACTGCATGGACCCATATGGCTAGGGACCATGTATGTGTGCAGTCAAACTACAATAACCCCACTGTGAGCAGCCGAAGCACCGCAGGTCAAAGGACCAGTCACACTACTGCAACATCAAGCAAGTCACTGACGAGTGGATAGACATCCAAGTGACTTCTTGTATTGGTCACGCTCAGTACCCTTGTTCTCTAACAAGCACCTGCACTATCACTTCAGTGTCCCTACACTGTGGACTCAAGTCTCGTCCATCCAGAAGGAGAGTGATCTGTGCACTGATCGGATCGATCACCGTCCTCGTGATGATCCTTTGATCAGGAGCATTTAGAAATTAATCACCAATGATACATGGCTCAAATTCTCAACTCTTGAGAATATGTATCATCATCTTATTAATTTCTTGGACGATTCATAGACACATAAACAATATGAATGAAAAGATGCCTTTTATTTATTCAATAATAAATAGTCAAGTACAAAATTATGTCCCTAGAATCAACAATGTGTCAGCCAAATTGGCTTCTAGGGCATACATCTAACAGAAAGGAAAGAGGAGGAAGAAGAGGAGAGAGAGAAAAACTCATCCCTCTCTTCCTCTCTCTCTCTCACTCTATCTCGTTTTTTCTCTCTTTCTCTCTAATCTCTCTATTTCTCTCTCTAAAAGATTGGAATCAGTAAAAGAGGTCACATCCTTGTTTCAATCTTTCTCTCTCTACTAGATTTGTAGATATTTATCCAGTCGGACTTGAAGCATGCTCAAGTCAATTTCGGGTTTCTTAGAGCTTTTTAATATATACTTAGATTTTAAATAGTGAATAAGAAGTAATTTATTTTTTTAAATAGTTTTGACAGTGCAACAGATTTGCCCAACTGAACCTAGTGATTTTTGGGCGAACAGAGGTAAGTGACCTCGGCACTTAATTTCAAATTATTGATCAATTTTTAGTATGAAATTATGAAATATATTTGACATGATTGACCCTGCATTTTCTTTAAAAAAAAAAAAGGATCAAGCATATGATTGGAAATGATCCATGTTCTTGGCCAAATAGAATTCTTATTGAATACTTCATTATAAATGATCTACATATGAATTATGATTATGAAAAATTGTATGTTACTATGAAAATGATATATATGGCATAATTATGCATTTTAACTTTTGCGATGCCATTTAGCATTTCTAACCTATTTATAAAGGTATGATTTATGAAAAATATAAAATATTTTATGAGCTCTCTAATAGCTATAATCGCCTCTAGAAATGGAGGCCAATCGATACCCTGTAGCTAGCATCCAACAAAAACGGCCCTCTACCAATGGGTTAAAGATGATAACGAATATGAACTATGATATTGATGACCCAAAGATTGATTCAAAGATTGATTTTGATGATCACAAAACCTTGAAGTATAGATACTAATGTTTATGTTGCAAGGAGAAAGATATTTATTTTGCAAGGAACATAGCAAGTTGGAAGAACACAAGAAGGCCTCCAAAGTTCTCAAGAAAAGTTGGAAGAAAGCTGCAATTTATTGGCCCAAGTTTCAAGTTCAAAGGATTCAAATTGGAGGAGCAAATTCAAAGAAAAATTCAAAAGAATAGTCTTCGAGTCGACTCCAGAGTAGAACGAGTCGACTCCAGGGTGTAACAGGCAGAAAAGTCAGAGAGCGATTTTCGACCCTGAGATTCGAGTCGACTCCTGTGGAACGCGAGTCGACTCCGATGGTTGGCAGGTCGACTCTCAGTGTTACACAAGGGAAAAGTCAGAGAGCAGTTTTTCGGACACTGAGATTCGAGTCGACTCCCACAAAGTCCGAGTCGACTCAAAGACAGCGCAACCCCAAAGACAGAAGACGGTATTTTCGTCTCTGAGAGGCGAGTCGACTCCCAGACAGCTCGAATTGACTCCAAGGCAGCGCTACACCAAAATGGCAGAAGGCTGTGTTTCGAAAACTGAGAGTCGAGTCGACTCCGGAACAGTTCGAGTCGACTCCAAGACCAGACGAGCCAAAATACAGAGGATCAGTTTTCGGGCTCTGAGAGCCGAGTCGACTCCAAGAGAATCCGAGTCGACTCGAGGAAGAAAATCAGAAAGTATGTCCTCTGGATTCATGGGATGAGCCGACTCCGAAAATGCCAAGTCAGCTCCAGATGTTGGCGAGTCGACTCCGGGTTAAGTCGAGTCGACTCCCAGTCGAGGATGCACAATAATTCAAATTTGGAACAGTGGCCGAGTCGTCTCCAGTGAAGCACGAGTCGACTCCTGCAACAGGCGAGTCGACTCCTGATCGTGCGAGTCGACTCCGATCCCAACGGTAATATTGTCAGGAGGTGCAGACTGTGTCCAACGGCTCTATTTTTGTCTCTAATGGTTAGATTCTTGTTTCCACGCCATCTAAAGCTATAAAAACAAGAGGAGAGCTAGGGGAGAAGGCATGGAAGTGGGAGAGAACATTTAGGAAAGAGATTTCAAAGAGATTACTTGGCAAATCTCCCATATGCACAAAAGGGCCATTCAAAGTAAAATAGAGAGAAGAAGAGCATCCAAGTGAATCCCAAAGCTTTCTCTCCATCCGTGTGCTGCCTTGGAAATCCTCTACTTCGTGCAAAATCAGAAGAGGGTCAAGTAAAGAAGAAGCCGAGCTCCTTCATCTTCAAAACTCGTTTGAAGGCTTCTCTTTACTCTATTTGTTTATATTGTTATATTTGCTTATTTAAGAAGCTTTGATTTGTTTTAAACCTTTATTTTAATATCTTGTAACTTGATTCAATCAAGGAATTGAATCAAGGGGTTAAGGTTTGTTGGTGAGCCAAAGGAAAAACCAACGGTGTTAGGTTTGTTGGTGAGCCGAGGGTAAAACCAACGTGTAAGGGTTTGATTGTGATCCCGAAAAAACAATCGGGGTGGTTCTAGTCGGTGAGCCTGGAAAAACCGACCGAGTTCGTTGTGCGCTGGTAAAACAACGAGTTGAGTAGTTTACTCGAAAAACTACCGGATTGTAGGGTTCGTTGTTAGCCCGGGGTAAAATAATGAGTTGGGTAGTTCACTCGAAAAACTACCGGATTGTAGGGTTCGTTGTTAGCCCGGGGTAAAACAACGAGTTGGGTAGTTCACTCGAAAAACTACCGGATTGTAGGGTTCGTTGTTAGCCCGGTGTAAAACAATGAGTTGGGTAGTGCACTCGCAAAACTACCGGACTGTAATCTGTAGGATTATAGTGAAATTCCCAAGAGGTCTTGGGGAGTGGATGTAGGTGCTGGGGTGCACCGAACCACTATATGTTTGTTGTGTTTGTAATGCTTCTTGTCATTGTCTAACTTACACACTTACTCACTTAGATAAATTGCTTGCTTAACTATTATCCGCGAATTCTTTAGTTGCAAGCATATTCAATCAAGTCACAATCTATACATCAAACTGTTGCTAAGTTTAACTTTCACTGTACATCTATACAACTTAGCATAATTAATCAAAAACTTTCAGAAGCTTGTTAAAAGTTTTAAAAGACCCAATTCACCCCCCCTCTTGGGTTGTATCTACTGGGCAACAAGTGGTATCAGAGCAGGTGCTCAAATATTATTTGTAGTCTTAACCGACTTGAGCCAAAGATCATGACAACCCCACATAACGTATTACTTGCTGAGGGACTTTCCACAAACAGACCTCCACTGTTTGATGGATCTAACTATATTCAATGGAAAGCTAGAATGAAAATCTTTACTCAATCACAAAACTATGAGTTATGGAGTGTCATAACAAATGGCCTACACACACCCACGAAATTAATTGAAAGTATGTTCGATAAAAATTTGGCTGAACTAAATGCTAAGGCTATGAACCTTCTCTACTGTGCATTTAATAAAAATATTTTCAACCAAATTTGTATATGTTCATCTGCCAAACAAATATGGGATACTCTTGAAGCAACTTATGATATTTCCCAAGAACCCCATGTTAGTTTACTTGAGGATAATTGCAAGACTAACATTGAGCATGCAGGAAACACTCTAAATCAGGAAGAAAGATTCAAAAGCTTCCTAAAGACAAAGAAGAAGAGGAAGCTAGAAGAAAGGAAGAAAGAGATAAAAAGGAAGAAAGCCAAGACCAAGAAAGAGTCAAGCAAGAAATTAAAAGTTAGGAGCAACAATGATGATATTAGCTCCAAGGAACTACAAGAGGTAACTAACTCGTGCTTTATGGCACAAGAAGACAAGGTAAAATCTGAATCTACTCTTACCTCAAATGATTTTCAAGAAGAATTCTCTTATGATGAATTATTAAATGCTTTTCATGATTTGTATGGTGAATGTAGAAAATTAGCTGTGAAGAATAAAAATCTTAAGAAACTAAATCTGAAAATTTCAAAAGAAAGAAATTCTAATGATGAAATACAAGATAAACTAAATTCTGAAAATGAAATTTTAAGGTTGAATTCAGAACAATTAATTCAGAAAAATCAGAATTTAATTAAAGAAAATCAAAACTTAAGTAAAGAAATTAACCAATTGAAGTCTTTTATTAACAAATTTACTGTAAGTTCAGAAAGATTAAAAATGATGTTTGAAAGCCAACATGCTGATTTTGATAAATCAAAATTTGGCTTGACTCCTTTACTTAATAATAAATCTCTAGAGAAAAAGGTTATCAATTCACCAAGCAAACTATTAAATAAGATAACTTATTTCAAACATGAAAAAAATGGGCATAACAACTTTACCTATCGTTCTAACATAATTAAATCAAGTGGTAAAGTTATTACAATTAAACAAATCTGGGTTCCAAAAGGAACCATATGTCCTAACTCTCAAGGACCCAAGCAAGCTTGGGTACCCAAAATGAAAAAATGAGGATGTAGATGAAGGTGTGCCAAGATACCCATAAAACAAATAGAACTTTCATACAAATGGGTGCTCTAGACACACATTAAAGAGTGAAACTTAAAATACACTTATGAAAAGTAATTAAAAAATAATAATAATGAAATCAGTAACCCTTGCATCTCATCATTACTTTTGCTTTAGTATTTGATTAAAATATGAATTGCAAGTATTGATCAATTTTGTGATATAGAAAATACTTTTGAAAATAGTATCAAATCACTTCATTTTATAGTATGATTTACTCACTATTGGATAAGTTGCTAAGAATAACTCTATGAATTCTCTATATGCTTGATTGAGAGTTTTTATCCATGGCATTATTATTTATCGATCATAGATATGAAAATGTGCACTTGGTATGCCTTTGAATATATGTACTATGAATACCAAGATTAAAGAAACCATCTTTGGGATATAAAATCAACTCATGCTAGTATGTACTTAATCTCAAAAGACCTTGCCATTGGCTTACTTAGAGTATCTTCTGAAAGGTCAAAGTTAACTATGCATGTTAACTAAGGAAACAAACAAAAATTAATTTCTAAATCTAAAGTTGTTGTTTCCAACACTAAGTTTTCAAAAGCTTACATTGGTTTTGTTCTTGGCACTTAAATTGAAATATTTTCTGCATTGGCACAAACTCACAAAAAGGGATCAAATGAAAAAGGTTTGCAAACTATGAAAGTAAGTATCATGGCATAGTGTTGAAAACCAATTTTGTATTAAGTTGTGCACAGAAAATAATATTGAATGCAATTGTTTCTGCACCAAGAACACTATAAGTAAAATAGGATCAATAGAATCCTTGAAGAAATGAAGAAGGCAATGTTGTATGATAGTCATCTACTTAAATAATTTATTAAAAGCTATCATCATTGCTTGTCATATATATGGTTTTTATTAGGTCTATTATTGATGAAAACTCCATTTGATCTTCTGAAAAATAGAAAATGATCTATTGCATATCTTTCATATTTTTCAGTAGCTTATGATATGCTTGATATGGTCTTTTGAAAATAATGCCGAATCTGATAAAGATATTTCTATCCTTGGATATCATTCATCAAGCAATGCGTATAGAATGAAAAGATTCTAGTTGAAGAAATATCAATTCAGTTTATTCTTTATGAGACTAATGATTTATTATCAAAATACTAAAATCAAATTATATATGTATATGGTTAATCTTTTACATATAACAATCTGAAAACTTGTTAATAATTAGAACCAAATTGAGTTCTTTAGAAATGCACTTAATGAAGAAAAATTGATAACTACTAAAAGACTAAATCAAGAAAAGATGAAATAGATCTTGATGAAATTCTTGCATGATTAGAAGTAAAAGATCACCATTATCATTTGCTTGCTTTATGAGCTTTATATTCTGTCAAATGAATGTGTAGAATACACTCCTATGTGGTTATTTCATTAAAAAAGGAATCTATGTAAAATAACCACCTTATTTGAAAACATTCATTACAAATATGATAAAGTAATTTGTGATTTGGAACAAGCATTAAAAGCATGATAGAATTATCATTTTATCATATACCTAATAGACCAGATTGTGTGATCATTATGTGCCCTTGTGCAAGACTTCAATCTAACTCTAATGAATCATAATTTATTGATAACAAATGAATCATAATCTGAATTTTGATAGAAACAATTGTTTAAGGCAATTTGATCAAAACTTAGCTAGCATGCCTTATTGACAATTATCTTAAGCAAATAGAATCTAAGCTAAATTGATGTTGAAAATAAGAAATTGATTTGATCTTGATAAATCTTTCTATTGTCTCACATGCTTGTCCTTAAACCATATTGGTTAATGAAACCATCTCTTTAGTTCAAGTGATATGTGCTTGCTTATACTTAGGGAATCTCTTGAGTAAAGTGACTCAACATTCAACTAGTGTCATATCTTATATTGAGTCATCTAGTTAAAAATATGGTGGATGAATGTTTTGTATCTTGAAGAAACTAATAACTTTCTTTCAAGAAAGAAAAGGAGCTTGCAGGATCCTTGAGCAAGAAAATGAGAGATTTCAACTTGAAGGACACCTCCATAAAAGGTACAATAAACATTCACATGCAAACAAGAGAGAGGACTTTCTTCAGCCAAAAGGTTACACATAAGAAATCTAGTAGGTATTTGACTTGAAGAATGCAGAATGATTCGGTAATTTTAGATACCTCTCTCATAAATTAGCTGAGCAAAGTCATTAACTTAAATCTTACTATGGCATGATTAAAGTCTTTAATTATTAATTTCTTGATATCATGTCTATATATGTATTGATTGACTTATGCTTTTAGAAATTGTTTCATGGTTTGCTCAAACTAAAATATTCCTTTGCCTATATCATAACCATGAAATACACAAGTATATGCTTAAAATATTGATTTAAAATAACTTGTGAGAAGCTATGAATCCTTGAGCATAATGAAAATGTTGTTTGCATGATATACATCTATATGATACATAAGATTATTTCTTTATTCTACTCTTTCATGTAAATTACTTGAGAATAATAAAAAGAGAGAGATAAAGAAAAGAAAATGGATATTATTCAAGAGATGTAAAATCTAAGCAAAGGCAAATACTCCAATCTTAAAGAAAAGAAAAACAAGCATAATATATTCAGCACTTTTGGAAGGGATAAATTTGTAATTAATTACACTTAAACAGGGAAAGTTTGAAGTGAACATTTGAACCTTTCTATACTGCTCATCATAGGGATGATGCTAATGGGGAGGCTAGTGGTAGTACCCGGCACTATTTGACCCAACTATTCGGTATAGGGCATATTAGTGACGGCACAAGAGGGAGGCTAGTGGTAGTACCTCGTGCCCCTTCCAACTCCACCGGATAGGGAGCAAATAGAGAATAGAGCATAAAAAAGTAAAAATGAATGACAAAGTAAATGAAAGTATATAAGAAGCATCAAGTCAAGCTTTAATCACTTGGAAACACACCTTAAGGATGAAATCAATGCAAGATTATATTTAAACAGGGAGAGTTTATTTGAAAAAGAATTGATTTTGATCCTTGACATGCTTATTCTTAATATTTTAATGCATGACTTAACACGTAATATGTTTTGCATGTGGCATGATGCTTTAAATTACGGACTCTCAATATTGTGTAATGCTCCATGCTTGGATAATTTGATTGAATATTTGAAGTACTATTTTTTTTAGGTAATATTAAAAAAAGAAATTTCAGTTTTGTCATTCACGTTTATCTTTGAAAGTTAAATAGATGTGCAAAAAGAAGAAGAGAAGGATATTTCTATTTAGGCAAAATGAATTGATCTTGATCTATCTTTCTACTTGCCTAACTTTGATACATAATGTCCTAATACTTGTTAAAATATCCTCCATCGTGTATCGAAACTCAATATTAAATATAAAGATTCTGAAAGTGCTCTAATGTTATTGAAATATGTGTTTTCAATCATAATGATTTAAGATGAGCTACAGTGTGGAAGATACATATCTCAAATTATGACTTTGAAAGCCTCTATTGAAAATCTTTATGAAATTCAGAATCTGATTTTATATAATAGCTTAAACTCAATATGATTTCTAAATAAAATCTTAATGTAAGAAAAACAGAATTAATTTACTTAACATCTTGATGCCTTGGTTGATTGCTCCGATACGCATCCGAAACATATCATTACTTATCTTTAGAGTGTACCAATATTGATCCAAATGATGTGTCTTTCAATGATCTTAATTGCAAACAAATATTTTTAAATATATGATTTTATTTTGATATTAAAAAGATTTATTGTGTTTCATGTATACATTGCTGAATAACTATGATTAAGAAATAGAACTCTATAAATATATATACCTCAATGATCATCTATATGTTTTTCTCTCCTACATTCTTAAAGACTTCCATCAGAATATATATAGAGTGAATGATTTTAAAGCTAGAAATATTTCAGCTCACTCAAATGATTCTAAAAGAAAGAAAATGTGAATGCTTTTGAAAGAAACTGAGCTTCAAATGAATCATTTTCTGATTAATATTTCTACACATTTTCTCTAAGATTAAGAGAAAGCATAACTTGTTCTTGAAGGATTAGAAAGAGTAATTGCTACAAATTTTGAATAATGATAGATTACTCTACATTCTCGATATCATAGAATTTCAGTTTTATTCACGTTTAACATTAAAATCTGAAATTCAACAAAAGAAAAGAATGATTAAAGAAGTACGCATCTTTCGAGGGGGAGCTTTAGATATCTTATCCTAAAGTTACTTCAATTTGAAGCATACCTTGATTTTTATGGATTGATTTTGATGAACCTCCTTATATTGCCAGACTTGCTTTAATTATATAATAAGTTTATACCTTGAGAAGAGTTCTATAAAGGTTGTCTTATCTCATACCTTGAGTCCTATGAAAATAAGCTGAAACTTATAGAAAATATATTTTTGAGATTGACAATTTTATTGAACATTATCTTCAAATTCTAAATTCTTAAATGGAATGATCAATTGAGGAGAGAGAAAGAAAATTTCAGAAGAAGAGGTCTTATAGAACTTAATCGCATAAATCTATAACTAAAGGAGAAAGAAAGCATAATGAAAAGTGATCCTAATACTCTCCAATATGTATCATCTGAAATTTAAATCTGAATATCTTTATGATACACCTTAAGACATGTTACTTGGTTAGTATGTCTTATGCATCAATCATGAACCAAATTGCAATTCAAATAGTTGATCTTAAGAGCCTCTAATTTAATGAAAAAGGGGGAGAATAACGTGTTGAATTTTCTTGAGTATCTCTTAGAAAATCTATTTTGAAATTCACTAATGAGTCCAAATTGGCTTGCTCTTTAGAACTTAAATTGTGTGCCAATTCATATTTTTTATGTATCAAATTGTGCTTATTTTCTAAAAGAACAAAAGAAAGTCTTTAAAAGAGCTCTGAGATGAATCATAAATTGCATGAATTCATATTTTGGTATTTGTGCCCCAATGCTCTTATTATCATAAAAGAACCTTGAAGTCATTAAGAATTAATGATCCAACATGATGATATGTCTTTCAAATATATAAGTTTTGATCTTTTACTCTGAAAATAAATTAAATTGCTCTCATGTTGATAAAATACTTAATAGATTGGGCAAAAGGTCTTAAATGAACAAGCTTTCATACTTATTAAAGAGAGGTTAGATTTCCACTCATGTGTTTTCTTGAATATCATTTGTGGTACTTCTTGTATTAACCTAAGGACGATTCCACCTATACTTGATTAGAAAACTATCTGTGGTATCAAATTAGAAAACTTCTTGAAATCACATTCGATGTGTTCTGCTCTGCAATAATTTGACATGCAAATCAGAGTACAATAAGGAAAAGAAATATTTGAGTATTCTTATCTTTGTGCTTAATGTTTCACTATCTTTTTGATGTTGTCAAAAAGGGGGAGAAATATCTAAGTATATGCTCATAATGCTTTGTGTTTTGTATTGAATACAAATCAGCTTAAATTGAAATATGTTGATTGTGTTAAGCTAATTAAATCTAAAGCATTATCATGAAGTATGTTTTTAAATATATATGTTTTCTACTTCATGCAACTTAGCTATGTATTACTCCTAGAAAACAATATCTTTTATATTGCATATACTCCAAGTTTTGTCATCATCAAAAAGGGGAAGACTGATGACCCAAAGATTGATTCAAAGATTGATTTTGATGATCACAAAACCTTGAAGTATAGATACTAATGTTTATGTTGCAAGGAGAAAGATATTTATTTTGCAAGGAACATAGCAAGTTGGAAGAACACAAGAAGGCCTCCAAAGCTCTCAAGAAAAGTTGGAAGAAAGCTGCAATTTATTGGCCCAAGTTTCAAGTTCAAAGGATTCAAATTGGAGGAGCAAATTCAAAGAAAAATTCAAAAGAATAGTCTTCGAGTCGACTCCAGAGTAGAACGAGTCGACTCCAGGGTGTAACAGGCAGAAAAGTCAGAGAGCGATTTTCGACCCTGAGATTCGAGTCGACTCCTGTGGAACGCGAGTCGACTCCGATGGTTGGCAGGTCGACTCTCAGTGTTACACAAGGAAAAAGTCAGAGAGCAGTTTTTCGGACACTGAGATTCGAGTCGACTCCCACAAAGTCCGAGTCGACTCAAAGACAGCGCAACCCCAAAGACAGAAGACGGTATTTTCGTCTTTGAGAGGCGAGTCGACTCCCAGACAGCTCGAGTCGACTCCAAGGCAGCGCTACACCAAAATGGCAGAAGGCTGTGTTTCGGAAACTGAGAGTCGAGTCGACTCCGGAATAGTTCGAGTCGACTCCAAGACCAGACGAGCCAAAATACAGAGGATCAGTTTTCGGGCTCTGAGAGCCGAGTCGACTCCAAGAGAATCCGAGTCGACTCGAGGAAGAAAATCAGAAAGTATGTCCTCTGGATTCATGGGATGAGCCGACTCTGAAAATGCCAAGTCAGCTCCAGATGTTGGCGAGTCGACTCCGGGTTAAGTCGAGTCGACTCCCAGTCGAGGATGCACAATAATTCAAATTTGGAATAGTGGCCGAGTCGTCTCCAGTGAAGCACGAGTCGACTCCTGCAACAGGCGAGTCGACTCCTGATCGTGCGAGTCGACTCCGATCCCAACGGTAATATTGTCAAGAGGTGCAGACTGTGTCCAACGGCTCTATTTTTGTCTCTAACGGCTAGATTCTTGTTTCCACGCCATCTAAAGCTATAAAAACAAGAGGAGAGCTAGGGGAGAAGGCATGGAAGTGGGAGAGAACATTTAGGAAAGAGATTTCAAAGAGATTACTTGGCAAATCTCCCATATGCACAAAAGGGCCATTCAAAGTAAAATAGAGAGAAGAAGAGCATCCAAGTGAATCCCAAAGCTTCCTCTCCATCCGTGTGCTGCCTTGGAGATCCTCTACTTCGTGCAAAATCAGAAGAGGGTCAAGTAAAGAAGAAGCCGAGCTCCTTCATCTTCAAAACTCGTTTGAAGGCTTCTCTTTACTCTATTTGTTTATATTGTTATATTTGCTTATTTAAGAAGCTTTGATTTGTTTTAAACCTTTATTTTAATATCTTGTAACTTGATTCAATCAAGGGATTGAATCAAGGGGTTAAGGTTTGTTGGTGAGCCAAAGGGAAAACCAACGGTGTTAGGTTTGTTGGTGAGCCGAGGGTAAAACCAACGTGTAAGGGTTTGATTGTGATCCCGGAAAAACAATCGGGGTGGTTCTAGTCGGTGAGCCTGGGAAAACCGACCGAGTTCGTTGTGCGCTGGTAAAACAACGAGTTGGGTAGTTCACTCGAAAAACTACCGGATTGTAGGGTTCGTTGTTAGCCCGGGGTAAAACAACGAGTTGGGTAGTTCACTCGAAAAACTACTGGATTGTAGGGTTCGTTGTTAGCCCGGGGTAAAACAACGAGTTGGGTAGTTCACTCGAAAAACTACCGGATTGTAGGGTTCGTTGTTAGCCCGGTGTAAAACAACGAGTTGGGTAGTGCACTCGCAAAACTACCGGACTGTAATCTGTAGGATTATAGTGAAATTCCTAAGAGGTCTTGGGGAGTGGATGTAGGTGCTGGGGTGCACCGAACCACTATATGTTTGTTGTGTTTGTAATGCTTCTTGTCATTGTCTAACTTACACACTTACTCACTTAGATAAATTGCTTGCTTAACTATTATCCGCGAATTCTTTAGTTGCAAGCATATTCAATCAAGTCACAATCTATACATCAAACTGTTGCTAAGTTTAACTTTCACTGTACATCTATACAACTTAGCATAATTAATCAAAAACTTTCAGAAGCTTGTTAAAAGTTTTAAAAGACCCAATTCACCCCCCCTCTTGGGTTGTATCTACTGGGCAACAGATATCTTATCAATTACGAAGACCATCCCGCCACGGGTTATACTGACCGTAGTGCAAAAATCTGTGAGCACTATTTTGATTAAAAGTATGGATAAATGGCAAATATTTGATGATTATGGATATTTTAAATTGCATCTTCAGCCTTACGAACTTGCATGATTTGTGCATATATGATTGGTTTGTTATGATAATTTGTTATTATGTTTATGCAATATTTTATTTTACAGTATAATTTTACTTTCCAAATGATGTATTGAATCATGTAAAAATTTATGCTTGATCTGGTAAGGTGGTGCATGGTTACTTACTAAGTTGCAAAACTCATTTATCTCTTTATATTTTTTTTAGATAATTAAGGTTGCTAGGAAGATGAAAGAATAAATGAATGAAGGATGAAAGAATAAAGCTCGAAGCATAGTTGCAAGCAATCAATAAATGTAGTTATGACTAAGTTTGGGTTATGTAGTCTTGAACATTCAAATATTGGATTTATATGCTCTGTACCTACTTCTCTTTGTTTAGCAAATGAAATTGGACTAAATTTATTATTTTATAAATTTTTATGAAGAACTTTTTATTGTGGGCTTCATGTTATTGTGGGCAATACCTTATAATAGCAAGGCCATGTCATATCCGGATCTGGGACGTGATATTTTATTTCAATATTATTCAAATAAATTATGTGAGGACTCATGCGGACGTGTGTTTAGTCCCACATCGGTTATTCGCTGGATAGATCTTGGGTACTTATACAGGATCAAGAAACTCAAATAATACATTCTGGCTAGCCATTTTGGGTAAGATCTTGAGTTGTTATAAATGGTATTAGAGCGGACGTGACCTATTGTTGGGACTTGTGTCCTAAATCCAATCAATTGTTGATTGTAAATGTATTTGAATCAATTATAAATAACATGGTATTTATTCATCACCAGAATATCTTCACAAACTCCGATGTGATGAAGTCCTTAGGACTGCTTTGTGTAATGAAATATGATTTTGTCACATAGGTTCTTAAATGTTCATGACCGTATGATATATTATTAATAGGACGATAGTATTATCGGGCGTAGGTCATTGTGTATCATATTTGTTGGTTGTCTTCCAAAACAAAGAGTATAGAGATACTAGTATGGTACACAGGTGAATGGTAGTGTATGTTCACTGAACGTGACCAATTGACGGACTCTCTCTTGTCAAGAGTTGTTCCGAGTGGATATGGGTATATGTATCCTTTAGATCTGAGTTGCAACTGGTGGCTTGCAAGCAACTCACTGTACTTTGGTGCCGGACTATCTGGATTTCTAATCCAGCGATAAAAGGTTTCTGCATCCAGTCAAGTACTTGTGGTAGTCAGTTGCAGATCAAGTTGGGATTGACCTCCCTTAGAAATAAGAGTGAATGCCTTGTGTTTTCAATTAAGTAGTACCCTGGCCAGAGAAAGTCAAATCACTATCACTTGACTTATTGAACTGAAACATATTTCCGGATGGATCGTTTCAGGGTAGATAGACTCTGAACCCACCCTGGGCATTTTCTGGTCAAGAGCATGAATTATGCGGTAACCATAGTCCATAGGTTCTAGAATGTTGCTTTGCATCTATTCGACCTATCCGGTCATCGGAACCCATTGCTAAATGGTTACTTCAATTTGTGCAGAAAGTATTCTTGTACTACCGGCTTAGGTTCGAACCTGTGAGGTCACACGCTTAGAAGTTTCTGGATTGATCAAATGGCTGATTGACGATTGAGAATCGTCTAGAGGTAAAATAGTCAATGTGATTGACTGATTGCCCTAAGCAATTGTTGCTTGGAGAAGTTAATTAGTGATTGGATCACTGATTAGACTCAATTTGATTGAGTAATAGAGATTGGGCTTGACCAAATTCAAATATGATTTGAAATTGGTAAAACTGTAATTGACACCAAAATTGGTTTGGTGAAAATATCTAATTTGCCCCCAACCAAATCAGATTTGGCTTGAGTCAAATTGGATTAAAATCAATTATGATTCTAGTATGACTAGGACTTCCTTCCCTATGTGGGACCCACGTCCTGCCTAGGTGGGACCCACATACTGTATGTGGGACCCACGTCCTGCTTAGGTGGGACCCACATCCCGATCGCCCTCCAGGCCACCTCACCCCTTTGCATGCGTGACACATGGCAGAGCAGGACACCTCTTTTGCTTGCATGTATGACATGTGGTGGGCCTGGACACCTCACACTCCTCCTGATGTCATCCATAACCTCATCTGCCTCATGAGGTCATCCATGACATCGCCCTCCAGGCCACCTCACCCCTTTGCATGCGTGACATGTGGCAGAGCACGACACCTCTTTTGCTTGCATGTGTGACATGTGGCGGGCCTGGACACCTCACACTCCTCCTGATGTCATCCATGACCTCATCTGCCTCATGAGGTCATCCATGACATCGCCGTCCATGCCACCTCACCCCTTTGCATGCGTGATACGTGGCGGAGCAGAACACCTCTTTTTCTTGCATGTGTGACATGTGTCCTGGCAGGACACCTCATCGGGACACCTCACCCTCTTCTTGGCCTATAAATAGGCCACCCCTCTTCCTTCTTCTCTAGATTAAGAGCACCAAAGAAAGAGAGTGAGAGAAGAGAGAAGCTTTGAAGGTGAAAGCCCAAGAAGGAGTTCTTGAGCTATGAAGGTCCATCTTCTTCCTTCTTCTTCCTTTCAGCCAACCTTCTGCCTCTCTGCGAGCTAGCACTCCCTGGAAAGCTGATCATTCCGGAGCTTCGCGTGGATGAGTCATCGAGGCCGGACGCTTGTGCGGCTGCGAAGCATCCTTGAAGGAACCTCCTTCTAAAGGTAAGAGATCTGATCTCTTTTATGGTTGAGATATGATCTCAATCTTCAAATCACAAGAAGTTGTGATCTATGCATATTTATTTGAATCACACAATTCTCGGGGTCTGAGGGCTTTGTGATATTTAGTGTCAAAGCAAAGGATTAGTGGAGACTATCCGATTTTTGGAAACTCTCACGCGTGATCGTGTGACGAAGCGTGGCTCTCCACCCGGGGGCTCATATGATGAGTGCTTTGATAGGCACGCGCGGGTGTCACCCTATGTATTGGAACTGAGCCTGCGCCACATGTGATGTGCAGTTGAAGACTGTCTTCGACTGATACCAAAGTCAAAATATCTAAAATATCAAGCATGTTTTGGGTTAAAATGTTTAACCCGTTCTTTCCGCATAAAATTTTTGAAATTCAGCTTAGCCCTCTGCACGCAAACCATTATCTATAATCTATATGGACTAGAGGACATTGCAGTATAGATCCATTGGAGCTGACTACGAGCCTATTGTGGTGCTTGTGATTAGATTTGAATGGATTTGAACCTTTAGCCTGACAAGGATGTTAGAGCTTAAACGGAATGAATCTGTGAGAACTCATGCAGGCGTGTGTTTAGTCTTATATTAGTTATTCGCTGGTAGATCTCGGATATTTATACCAGATCAAGAAATCCAAATAATACCTTACGGCTATACATTTTGAGTGAGGTCTTGGATTGTTACACTATTTCTTCGTGATTTGAGAGACATATAACAAATCTTAAAAATCTTTGCTACCATGGCTCTAAAAAGTAATTGCTACTTTAAGTAATTTAACTACTAGAAAAAGATCTAAAAATTTTACAAATAATTTCCTGAAAAAAGGATTTCACCATATATGTTCAGTCTATTTCGTTTTTCTAGTCTGATTCTATCTCTATTAAATGTCTCACTAGTCAATTCGCAACACAGTTTCCTCTATGATAGGTATATGGCATTCGAAGGGTAAAACCTGCAGAAGAAAAGCTCCGAATATCTAATGGGCAAGGGCCATAACAAAATTAATTGTGTAAGGCATAAAAGCTTTAACCATGTTAGTCCTTGAGCCTTCGAAATTCCTTATCTTCTTATTATTTTGTTAAATTGAATGGACTCAACTGCAAGGGCTTCATAACAAAAAGTCCTTGCAGATGAAATACTAGAATGAATCAGGGATACGAAATAAATGAATCTAAATAAATGATCCATGTCTCCGCTTCTTGTCAGGGCTGACAAGTTTGAAAAGATTTGATTGTGTCTAAAGTCAAGAGAGCTTTAGGATTTTAGTGTTTTTTTTTTTGTTGTTGTTGGTTGTTGATAGGCACCAATATGCTTTGTAGCATTTTTGTTACGGTATGCAAGTCAGTACAAAATCCAATTCAAATTTAAACTGGAATTTAAGTTTTGCATATATGGAAATCATGAAGACATCTATTTAAGATGTGCACCCAAAATCAAATTCAAATTTAAATTCATGCCTCCTATTATAATTGTGATTTCACATGTGATGATCTCCCATTAGCAAGGCTCCTTCAGTGATAATTGCACGACCAACTAACCTATAACTTTACTACATGATTTGATCCTACCATCCCAATTTGACCTCCTAATTCATTTTGACCCAGTTGTAAGCGGTATCCTAACACAAACTAGCCTAGCTCAACCTTTAAATTTATTCTAACTCAACTAGCCTATCTGCACTTGCATCATTGTAACTTGTTATCAATGCAACCCATCCCAATTCAACCATTGAAAATCTTATCAAAACAAAAGAAAACATAGAATTGACCAAAGAGGTCGAATCTTCATCTATTTGTGGACACTTTGTGAGGCCTAGCTTCACTGGGTCGGCCCATTGGCCTGGCCCGACACCAAGAGAAGGCCCAAAGGCCCTCTTCCCATTCAAAGTAGGGCAGTCCCCTGTTCAACCACGTGGAGGAGAAGGAAGAGTCCTCCTCTACCGCGGACACTGCCGGAGGTTAGGATAAGCCTAGCCTCCACTCCGATCGAGTCTATCCACCGCGATTCTCATGGCAGACCAAGGACCCCGAGCTTATCCTCTCACCCTCAAGTTTATCTCCTTCGGAAAACCTTCCAATAAATCTCCCATCTCTCAGCAATTGACTCACCCCTGAGCTCCACCGATCACCTCTCCTCCTCCTTCCTTTTTCCAGTGACCGTGGTGCCACCTCGGGCAAGCGCAGTCGCCAAAGTTTCTTCTTCTTTTCTCTAGACCACCAACGACCCTATTTTCTCCTTCTCCCTATTTTGAGATCCACGCCACTAGCCGTCTGACCAAGCCACCGTCGGCTAAGATCCGCTACCTCTATCGATCGCTAGTAAGTCTCCTTCCCCCTATTCCTCTATTCCAACCCAGAACCGAGCGGTTTTGTTCCCCTATTTTGAACAAACAAAGAATGATCTCGATGTTCCTTTCTCGCCAGCCGCCACCGGCCGCCGACCACCGAGGCTCGGCCGCCACCGGACTTTCTTCCTCGGCTTCTTCTCCCTCCTCTTCCCTCTCTTCCTCCTCTCCATTCTTCTTCTTCTTATTATTTCTTCTATTTTCTTCCCATTTGTCCCCTATTTGTAAGTAATAAAAAAAGAAAAAAACAAGAAGGAAAATATTTTCTCTCTCTACATGACTATGGACCAGATACATTGATGATCCTGGATGGCCCATACCATCGATGGACAGAACCCAGACCCCTAGCTGGACATAAGCTGGGATTCCTTCCTCTTTCTCTTTCTCTCTCTAGACCGTCTTAGAGATCCCAGTGTAGGCCTTATTTTTCTTATTGCTCGGATCTAAGTTGACTCAGTTTGGAGATCCTAAACCACTCTAATATTCGGGTGGTAGACCGGCCCATTACTTCAGTCTAGCTTGATTTGGTCACTTTTGATCTTCACCTGACCTGTTGAATCCTCCTTGCTCGGACTGACTTGGTCAATCGGGCACTATCACTTGACCGACCTGATTTGGGGGCATGAGGCCATTCTTTAGTAGTGTTTGATTTTGACTTCGTTTGACTTCTCGAATGATGATGAAATTTATAATATTTTAATTATATTAAAATAGGTGTACTTGATCCGTCTAACTGAAGTACGATTTTTGAAGCGAGAAGAGGTAAGTAACCTCCTGTGGCCGCCACGGCCCGGCCCCCTTCCGGCGCCGCCAGTTCGTGGGAGGAGAAGAAAGAAGAAAAAAGAAGGGAAGAATAGAAGAAAAAAAAAGAAGAAAAGGAAAGAAAAAGAAGAAAAGAAAAGAAAAAAAGAAAGAAAAGAAAGAAAAGAAAAATAAATAAATAAATAAACAAATAAATAAATAAATATTTATATTTATACGAATGAATTAATAAATAAATAAATAAATCATATATTATAATTAAAAATAAAAATAATTATAAATAAATAAATAAATAAAGCCATTATGGCACTGCCGGCCGTGGCCGACACGGCCCGACCCCCTTCTGGTGCCACCGGCCTCACGAGAGGAGAAAATAGAAGAAAAAAAAGAAAAGGAAAAAAAAAGAAAAAAAAGGAAAAAAAAGAAAAAAAAAGAAGAAAAAAAAGAAGAAAAAAAAGAAAAAAATAAATAAATAAATATATATATATATGAATGAACGAATAGATAAATAAATAAATAAGAAAGATAATAAATAATTATATTGTAATGAAATAAAATAATAAATAGATAAAATAAATAAATAAATAAATAAAAGCCACTGCAGCTGCCGCCGGCCGCCATCGGGCTCCATCCCGCGGCCGCCACGACCCGGCCCCCTTCTGGCGCCGCCGGCCTCACGGAAGAGGAAAATAGAAGAAAAGAAAAAAAAGAAAAGAAAAGAAAAGAAAAAGGCTGCTTTACTTATTTATTTATTATTTTATTTCATTACAATATATTATTTATTTATTTATTTATTTATTCATTCATTCATATATATATATGTATTTATTTATTTAATTTTCTTTTCTTTCTTTTTTTCCTCTTTTCTTTTTTATTTTATTTTCTTTTCTTCTTTTTCTTTCCTTTTCTTCTTTTTTTTTCTTTTCTTTTATTCTTTTTATTTTCTTTTCTTCTATTTTCTCCTTCCGTGAGGCGGGCGGCGCTAGAAGGGGGCCGGGCCATGGCGGCCGCGGGAGGGGGCACGGCCGTGACAGCCGCGGGAGGGGGCCTAGCAGCGGCCGCTTTATTTATTTATTTATTTATTATTTTATTTCATTACAATATATTATTTATTTATTTATTTATTCGTTCATTCATATATATGTATTTATTTATTTAATTTTCTTTTCTTTCTTTTTTTCCTCTTTTCTTTTTTATTTTATTTTATTTTCTTCTTTTTCTTTCCTTTTCTTTTTTTTTTCTTTTTTTCTTTTTTTCTTCTATTTTCTCCTCCCATGAGGCCGGCGCCGCCAGAAGGGGTTCGGGCCGTGGCGGCCGCGGGAGAGGGCCCGGCTATGGCCGCTTTATTTATTTATTCATTATTTTATTTCATTACAATATATTATTTATTTATTTATTTATTTATTTATTCATTCATTCATATATATGTATTTATTTTTTTATTTTTTTATTTATTTATTTTTTCTTTCTTTTTTTCTTTTCTTTTTTTTTCTTTTTCTTTTCTTTTCTTCTTTTTTTTTCTTTTCTTTTTCTTTTCTTTTTTCTTCTTTTCTTTCCTTCTCCTTCCTTTTTCTTCCTTCTCTTCCCGCGAGGCCAGTGACACCGGAAGGGGGCTGGGCCGTGGTGGCCACATGAGGGGGCCACGAAAGTGAAGATAATGAACACCTTTTCATTTGGTTCTTTGAGAGGATACTGCATAAATTGTAAGTTTTGTCTCACTTTTTCTTGCATTAGTAGTACAAGTCAAAAATTTAGTAGTATATCTTGAAGCATCTTTGAAAGACGTTGTTACAAAAAATTGTCTCACTAAAAACATAGTACAGGTAGGACTACTAGCATATATATCGTAGTCTGTGCTCTAGGATTGTGAAATCATGGAGCACATACCAGCTCTTCTTAACCATAAGTAGAGCTTAAGAGTATAGGGTTGTCACCTAGGAAGTGCAGAAAATTCACATCGCATGCCATGTCCATGTCAAATAAGTATTGGATACTGATAATTAAAAGTGCAAATGGGTCGGATCGGGTCGGGTCATGAGTCACCCCGACCTAACCAGGTTCCTTGTTTAGGTCCAAGTTTTGGACCCAGACCCAATCCAATAGAAGAACAGGTCGGGTTAGGTTGGGTCCACCGCTATAATTTTTGACACAATGGGTCATTCGGATCGGGTCGGATCCATGTACAACTCAGACCCAACCTAAAAAATTCAAGAATGGTTTGGGTCCGGATTGGGTCCACTCGACTTTCAAAAATTTTGCATGCTTACTTCAGCTGCGTGAAGTATCAACTTGCGAGTATTCATCATAAATTGAGTTCAAGATGAAGAAAGTGCATCCAGTTGAATCATTAAAACCAAAGCAAACATTGGCTTCCTTCAGAATTTCAACCTAATAGTATTTGGAGTCACTACTTTGGTTTTACTTGAAAAATGTCTGCTGCCTAGGAGAAGAAGAATCATATTTTGCAAACCTTCCTATCAAACCTTAGTTTAAGAGAGTACATCAATTGTATCCAAGCTAAGAACATTCAGAAACTCCTGCCGTGATTGTAGCAAGAACTATAGGAAAACCACTGATCAGAGATCTGAAATTATGATATATCACATATTATAAAGAGAGGTTCCATTACAATGGCACATGAACAAAAATTGTTATGGGCTTATTGCAGGCTTTACAAGAATAGGACAGGAGACTTCAACCAAAAAAAAATTACACCGGCTTGTGAGAGAAGCTCTGGGGAACATAGTCCTCCAAGGTGTTAACGACTAGTTTTTGCCGGTGAAGAACTCGGCGAGGTCGTCGCCGGTCAAGGTGAAGGGGTGCTCCGGCAATGCGGGGGGCCGGCCGGTTACAAATCCCAAGGGGCAAGCGGGCACCTGGCGGAGGGTGATCGGCAGGGTCTCTACGGATAGCTTGGTGTTCCAGGGATGCCTCCATCTCTTAACTACGGTCTTCTTCCTTGCAGGGTGGAAACTCCACCAATGGACCGGAAGGGGAAGCAACCGGCGGGGACAGCAACGGAGGGAGCGGCGAGAGGCAACAGTAAGGGTGACGGGCGTGGGGGAAGCTCCGGTGCCTGGTCGAGGCCGGGGCCGTGGGTGACTCAATGGCCCACGACCGCAGAGGTGGAGCGGCTGAGCCATCGCTTCCCTGAAGTCCTGATACTTCCGGAGGAGACGATTGCGGCGGCTCGGTTGGAGTGGAAAGGGCGGACGGCGGTAGTCCGAAGCTTTGGCCGTCGTGTCCCGGCAGAATGGGTGACCAAGGACGTCACTGCTCGAACCAAGTTGAAGGAGGTTGTGGCCGTCCCACTCGAGGATGACTACCTCGTCTTGATGTTCCGGCCGATGGAGGACCGGGACTAGGCCCTAAACAAGGGCCCATGGGTGGTGGCAGGGCAGCTCCTCGCCATTAGCCCATGGGTCCCGAACTTTGGGCTCGGGGAGGATGCCGTGCAAATGGCGATGGTGTGGCTCCGCCTGCCTCGCCTGCCTCACTTGCCGCCGGAGTACTGGTTGACGACGACCATCCTCCACATCGCGGCCCAGGCGGGCTGGCCGATTGCGGTGGACGACGTCACCGAGCAACGGCAGGTGATGGGGTTCGTGCTGAGTTACGCCCCGTTCGATGCGATATTCGCAGCGGAATTCGAACGGAACGTCGTTCATCATATGAACGCGCCTCGAATCGTAGAGTTCAAAAATTTTCTAGATCCAAATCCAGAAGATCCTTGAACTCAAGAGGGAGAGAGATTAGGATCTGAGGAGGGTTGATTAAGATTCATAAAACTAAAACAAAATCAGAAGTTATTAATTTGAAGATCTCATCTTCAAAAATTCTGCAGGTGTAGAACACCGCAGCCTGATGATCTTTCTGAGTTCCTGGTTAAGCCGCACACATGTCTAGCCTCTACAGGTATCCACCCGAGGATTAATCATCTGAGATAAGGTCTTACCGGAGTGCTAGCTCCTTGCAAAGACCTCTCATGACTATCATAATATGGAAAGATAAAAATCTGCAGCATACCTTTTTGAAAAAGAATGCTTTCTTCTTCAACCATGCTCGCAATTAAGGGAGAGATGGAGGTAGCTTTGCTCGTGGATCTTTCTCGCCTTGCAACCATGGAAGAAGAGGATGAAGAACACCCCTGCTGCCATGGAGAAGGAGAAGAGGAAGAAGGGGCTGACGTGAGGAAGAACACCTTCTTAAGGGGCTGACGTGAGGAAGAACACCTTCTTCCTTGGCGTGTTTTGATCTCTTCCTTTGCTTCTTCTTCTTTTCTTTCCAACGCTTGGAGGAAGAAGAACACTTTTACCTTGCTGCCGTGAGGAGAGAAGAGAACCTCCTCTTGCTGCCGTGGGAAAGGAAGAAGGGAAGAGAAAAAGAGGCATGGAGAGGAAGAGGAAAGAATTGATTCATAACGTCTCTCTTGCTACCCTTTTATAGATTATGTTTAGGGCTTCTCCTATTGTTATTAAGAGTATGGGACTATAACCCACCCTTGGATTAATGCCAAGTGTCCAATCCTTGTGCTCATATATACATGATATGTGTCCACTTAATCAATTGATTAATTTTCTAATCACAATAGGACTCCTAATATTATTAGGAGAAATAATTGATTTGGGAGCATGCATCCTACGACGCCATGTGGACTTTAAAGTCCGCATAGTGTGAACATGACTTAAGTCATATTCATCCTACGACGACATATGGTATTTAAAATCCGCACAAACCTTGGTTTAATCAAATTGATCCAATCATGAACCCAAATCAATTTGGGTCGAACCCAATTTGATTTGGCTCATTAAATCAGCCCAATTGCAATCAATTCCACTTAATTCTTCTTCCATTAACTCACTAACACTTAGTGGGTTAATTCAATCACCAATCATATTGATAATTGACTTCAGTTGAGATTCTAAATCACAATTATGATAGTCTGACTAATTAAATTCTCTATGTGTGTGATCCCGTAGGTTCTATTCTGACTGGTAGTGAGACATATTGAGATCTCCATCTCAATATTACTGAAACTCCTTCCAGTGGACTGAAACAATTTCAGTTCTACTCTTAGGGTTCACTGATCATCAAGTGAATGCCTTCGAGTCTCACAATCCACTAGTGACACCTAGCAGTATGTGGTGGCTGTTGGAAATCCGCCCATGCTGCAGAAAATTTAAAAAAAATTCAGATGCAGCGGAAGAGGCATAAGCGGGATCAATCGTTCATCCTATGAACGTTGTTCAATAACCGTTCGTAGATAGATTAGAATTAAAAACTTTTAAACTAATCATGAAGATCAGATCTTCACCTTGTGCGGGTAGATGATCACCACAAACTGAAGTTCGTGGTTTAGGATGAAGGTTCGCTTGAAGCCGTTCACGCGTCCTGCCTCTACGGGTATCCGCACGAAGTAGAGATCCGATCAAGGCTTTCTTATCTCCCCGGGGTGCTAGCTCCCTTGCAGAGACTTCTTTTAATGGATGATGTCCTTCCTTTGAATCAACCCTTGATTGTGCTTGGGAGGAGGAAGAAGAAGGATGAAGAAAAGTAAAAGAACAAAGCCCCTGCAGCCTTCTTTCTTTTCCCAGTGTTGGAAGGAGGAAGGGAGGATGAAGAGGCCACCAACACCTTTTATTTTGCTTCCCTTGCTTGCGGCTGAACCAAGAGGAGGAAGAGAGGGGGAGTATGTCTAAGGAGGAGAGGGCTTCAATGCCCTAGGTGCCGCCCCCTTCTTCCCCTTTTAAAGCATGTAGGGCTCCTACAAGTTAGGAGCCCTTTGATTTATTTCCAAGAGGGGCGTCGGCCCCTCTTGTTGTGCCGCACCATGCAAGGAAGAGGAGGAGGGGCGTGAGCCCCTCTTCATATGTTGCCCTAGTCCTCCTCTAAGGAGGATTGGGAGGCCCCTATTTGGTTTAGTCATAATCACATTAGGCTTTAACCAAATCATGAACCATTTGGATTTAATCTAGGTAAGTCCTAATCCAATTAGAACTCAAATCAATTATGACTCAATTGAACTCTTCAATCCTAATCCAATTAGGAGTCTTGTTGATTCATTAGATTAATAATTAATTAGGACTTAAGAAATCCTAATCCAATTAGGATTTATTCAATTTTAGTCCTAATCCAATTAGGACTCTAATTTGAATCCGAAGTCCTAATCCAATTAGGACTTCTAGGAATCCTATTCTAAGTAGGAATCTAAATTGAATTCAAAATCCTAATTCAATTAGGATTGTAGGAATCCTATTCTAAGTAGGACTCCCAGTCCTACTCTAAGTAGGATTCCCAGTCCTAATCTAATTAGAACTCCCGAAATTCTACTCCAAGTAGGATTCGTGTTTAAGTCCAATTAATTAATTCCCATTGTTCCTTCTTCAACTGATCATCAATCGAATTGATTACTCATGATTCATAATCACATTTCAACCATCGGATCGGTCAATACCTCTAGTGTGTATGACCCCATAGGTTCTATTCTGACTGGTAGTGAGATATATTGCGATCTCTATCACAATATCATTGAAAACTCCTTTCAATAGGTTGGAAAGATTCCAACTCAACTCATTAGGATTTATCGATCATCGAGATATTCCCTGTGAGTCTCACCATCCACCAGTGACACCTAGCAGCATGTAGTGGCCACCCAGCAGAATGGAATGATGAACCTCTAGGTGCAGTTATCATATGATACAGTCCTACTATCGTGGATCCCTACAGGATGGAGGTCATGGACAACTCGTCAAACCCCATCGTCTGTCATATGTCAAGATTTATTCGACTTAAGTTCGAGAGTTGAAAACTCTTTCTCCACTATGCATACTGCCCCGACCGAGGTTTTATGAACTCAGTCTTATAAATCACATAGGATCTCTCCTTATCTACCAAGGTCGATAGATCTATATAGGTGCATACCCTACTCCTACAGTGAACCTATTGCAGCCAATCTACACTGCATGGACCCATATGTCTAGAGACCATGTATACGTGCAGTCAAACTACAATAACCTCACAGTGAGTAGCCGAAGCACTTATGGTCCTAGCCTCTAGTTTGTCCGCCTGTAGTCGCTTGACGTGGGCCGGACATCCCCAAATCTTGAGATGACCAAGACTTGGTTTCTTACCATGCCATATCTCATATGGTGTGGTAGGAACGGATTTAGAGGAAACTCTATTCAGTAGATATACTGCGGTAAGTAAGGCATCTCCCCAAAGAAATATAGGTAAATCAATGAAGCTCATCATGGACAGGACCATATCCAATAGAGTCTGATTTCTCCTCTCTGACACCCCGTTGAGTTGAGGTGTACCCGGAGGAGTCCATTGTGAGACTATGCCATTCTCCTTGAGATAGTCCCGGAATTTTTCACTAAGGTATTCTCCTCCTCGATCTGATCGAAGAGCCTTAAGGGGTTTTTCAGTTTGTTTTTCTACTTCATTTCCGAACTCTTTGAACTTTTCAAAAGATTCAGATGTGTATCTCATAAGATACACATACCCATACCATGAATAATCATCGGTAAAGGTAATGAAGTACGAATAACGTCCCCTGGCTAGCACATCGAATGGGCCACATACATCTGTATGTACCAGGGTAAGTATTTTAGTGGTCCTCTCCCCATGTCCTACAAAGGGCAATCTAGCCATTTTTCCTTGAAGATATGTCTCGCAAACTGGATATGACTCGGAAGTCAATAAGCCGAGAAGCCCATCTTTATCCATTTTGTTCATTCTATCCTCTCCAATATGGCCAAGCCTGAGGTGCCACAAATACTTCTGGTTTATCTCATCCCTGGATCTCTTGGATCCTTTGGCACTCACTTCTTGCTCGGACACATTTACAGATACATCCATATGCAAATGATAGAGATTGTCAATCATAAAACCACATGCGACTATTTTATTTTTGAAATAAATAGAACAGCAGTCTTTGTCCAATGTAAAAACATGACCTTCCTGTGCTAGACATGAAACAGAAATCAAATTTCTGCTAGCAGCAGGTACATAATAACAGTCTCTAAGTAATAAACTAAAATCAGACGGTAGTCGCAGAGGGTAGGTGCCTACAGCCACAGCAGCAACTTTTGCCCCGTTGCCAACCTGAAGGGTTACCGCACCTTTCGTCAGCCTTCTACTTTTCTTTAGATCCTGCATGGTAGTGCATAAATGAGCACTAGAACCAGAATCTATAACCCAACTCGAAGTAGAGGAAACCGTAAGGTTAGTTTCAATCATGAGCAAGTTTAACATACCTTCTGAAGGTGTGTCTGCCTTCTTGTTCTTCAGGCTCTCGAGGTATGAAGGACAGTTCCTCTTCTAGTGGCCATCGACATTACAGTGGAAATATTTTTCTTTGTCATTAGCCTTTTTCTTTTGAACTTTCCTCTTTGGCTTCTTGTCTTTCTTCTGCTTCTTTGCAGGCTTCTTTTTCTTCCAAGTAGACTTTCTCTTGGAACCAGAAGTCAATCCTATTCATGTGGTAGTTTACTATAAACTGTCCAAATGAATCAGGAAGGGATTGAAGGATCAGATCTACTTGCAATTCCTTGTGCATATTCATAACGAGCTTCTCAAGCTCCTCCAGGTCCTTGATCATAGTCAACCGTGATCATGGACAGACTGCCCCTCGCGCATCTTTGCTTTGAAGAGCCTCTTGGACACTTCAAAACGAGCTGTGCGACTCTGCTCACCATACAACTCTTGCAGGTGTGCCAGTATGTCCCTAGCAGTCTTCATATTCTCATGCTGGCATTGGAGTTCATTGGACATGGATGCCATGATGTAGCACTTGACCCTAATGTCATCGTCTATCCACTTTTCAAGCGTCGCACGCTGATCAGCGGTCAGACGTGCTGGTAATGTGGGGATATCATTTTCGAGCACATAGCCTATTTTCTCGCAACTCAGAACAATTTTGAGATTTCTAAGCCAGTCTCTATAATTGGTACCGGTCAATCGGTTGGTCTCAAGAATATGGGTCAAAGGGTTTGAAGCTGACATTATGATCTGCAGAGAGTAAAAATTTTAGTTAGACTTTTGTACTTGATCCTAATCTGTTCTAGGATCTTTTAGAACAAATGTTCCTTCCACTATTTTCACGAATTCTCACACTTCCCTGGTAGGAAAACAAAAATCCTACACGACTAGGATTTCTAGTGGGTACTGCGGTCCCACCGATTTACATGCCATCTTACCTAACAGTTATTGGTGACATATAATTGGATGAGTGTACATCTCTTGTACAATGCTTCTCAAGCATGTTACAGTGCTACTTCGTCTCTAAGTCATGAAGACCTCACCTAACAGTTATTGGTCCCATTTCTTAGTTAAGTCAGACCCACCGTATAACCGTAGAAATAAAGTTGTCATTGGGTCCTCACCTAACAGTTATTGGTGCCCAACCCCATCTTTATCCCTACAACATCACATGTCTATAGAGAGGTCCAGCCCCCCGATGCAACTTGCCCACTGAGTCCAGCTGAGACAAGTCAACATCAGAAAGACCTTAGCAACTCTACTACGGTGGAAGACCTATGGACTTAATATCGGTTAATCAGGTCTTAGTGTTTGCAACTTGAGCTCTTCATAAGAGGTAATCGAACAATTGGCCAGGTAAGCAGGTGGGAGGCTCTCCTTACTCAGAGAATAAGGTCCTAATTAAGTAACCACCTTTCATGCTTTCCTAGACACCAATTAGATCAATTAATCTAATATGACTCGCTCATGTTGGTTCACTCTCGACTTGATTGAGGAGGTTTTAGTTTAGGTCTCATTTGGATTGGTCTATTAGTTTGCATCACATGTAAACCTATCTACCCCGCTTACATTCGCATCACATGCAAATAGCACATCACAGGCAGTTATAATTGCAGTAATAAATAAAAGCTGAATTTTAAATAGGTGATGATCATGGATTCTAATTAAGTCATATTACAAGCACATGCACGTCAATCGATCAACTGGCCTTCAATTCTTGAATTGGTCCCGAGCCTTCTTGATTCGATCCCTGATCAACTCTTGATCCAATCGCCATCAACTGCTCACATTCGCCGTTCATCTCATGTACTGTCTTTGACTTAATCGTTGACGTACATCACATCACAGAAATATAACCAGATATATAATAAAAAATTACATCCCCTTTTAGGAGGCACGCAGACCTCTCAAAATATCAAATAAGATGCATGCAAGCATCTGAAAAATTACATGACATTGCAGATCACATCGCAGGTCTTTACAATTGATACCAAAAGGGTTTGAATCCAATGATCATCACCACATGTAACAATTATAATTTTCAGATCTGAAATCTCTTATGACATGGGTTGCTGATCATGCTAAACATGATTCTAAACTTTGTAATCCCATTAACAATGCAATTAGAATCATCAATTTATCACATAAAAATCAGCATGCAAAAAATTAGCAACCCTTAAAAATTCTGCATGCAGAAAATTTCAGCACACATAATCTTTTAAATTTTAGATCTAACATGCCTGTTTATAATTAATTCTACCTTAATTTACGAAGCATAGGCTCTGATACCACTGTTGGAAATCTGCCCATGCCGCAGAAAATTTAAAAAAATTTTAGATGCAGCGGAAGAGGCATAAGTAGGATCAATCGTTCATCCTATGAACGTTGTTCAATAACCGTTCGTAGATAGATTAGAATTAAAAACATTTAAACTAATTATGAAGATCAGATCTTCACCTTGTACGAGTAGATGATCACCGCAAACTGAAGTTCATGATTTAGGATAAAGGTTTGCTTGAAGCCGTTCACGCGTCCGGCCTCTATGGGTATCCACAAGAAGTAGAGATCCGATCAAAGCTTCCTTGTCTCCCCGGGGTGCTAGCTCCCTTGCAGAGACTTCTTTTAAAGGATGATGTCCTCCCTTTGAATCAACCCTTGATTGTGCTTGGGAGGAGGAAGAAGAAGGATGAAGAAAAGTAAAGGAATAAAGCCCCTGCAACCTTCTTTCTTTTCCCTGCGTTGGAAGGAGGAAGGGAGGATGAAGAGGCCACCAACACCTTTTCTTTTGCTTCCCTTGCTTGCGGCTGAACCAAGAGGAGGAAGAGAGGGGGCGTACGGCTAAGGAGGAGAGGGCTTCAATGCCCTAGGTGCCGCCCCCTTCTTCTCCTTTTAAAGCATGTAGGGCTCCTACAAGTTAGGAGCCCTTTGATTTATTTCCAAGACGGGCATCGGCCCCTCTTGTTGTGCCGCACCATGCAAGGAAGAGGACGAGGGGCGTGAGCCCCTCTTCATATGTTGCCCTAGTCCTCCTCTAAGGAGGATTGGGAGGCCCCTATTTGGTTTAGTCATAATCACATTAGGCTTTAACCAAATCATGAACCATTTGGGTTTAATCTAGGTAAGTCCTAATCCAATTAGAACTCAAATCAATTATGACTCAATTGAACTCTTCAATCCTAATCCAATTAGGAGTCTTGTTGATTCATTAGATTAATAATTAACTAGGACTTAAGAAATCCTAATCCAATTAGGATTTATTCAATTTTAGTCCTAATCCAATTAGGACTCTAATTTGAATCCGAAGTCCTAATCTAATTAGGACTTCTAGGAATCCTATTCTAAGTAGGAATCCAAATTAAATTCAAAATCCTAATTCAATTAGGATTGTAAGAATCCTATTCTAAGTAGGACTTCCAGTCCTACTCCAAGTAGAATTTCCAGTCCTAATCCAATTAGAACTTCTGAAATCCTACTCCAAGTAGGATTCATGTTTAAGTCCAATTAATTAATTTTCATTGTTCCTTCTTCAACTGATCATCAATCGAATTGATTACTCGTGATTCATAATCACATTTCAACCATCGGATCGATCAATACGTCTAGTGTGTGTGACCACATAGGTTCTATTCTGACTGGTAGTGAGATATATTGTGATCTCTATCATAATATCATTGAAAACTCCTTTCAATGGGTTGGAACGATTCCAACTCAACTCATTAGGGTTTATCGATCATCGAGATATTCCCTGTGAGTCTCACCATCCACCAGTGACACCTAGCAGCATGTAATGGCCACCCAGCAGAATGGAATGATGAACCTCTAGGTGCAGTTATCATATGATACAGTCCTACTATCGTGGATTCTACAGGATGGAGGTCATGGACAACTCGTCAAACTCCATCGTCTGTCATATATCAAGATTTATTCGACTTGAGTGGAAAACTCTTTCTCCACTATGCATACTGCCCCGGCCGAGGTCTTACGAACTCAGTCTTATAAATCACATAGGATCTCTTCTTATCTACCAAGGTCGATAGATTCCATATAGGTGCATACCCTACTCCTACAGTGAACCTATTGCAGCCAATCTACACTGCATGGACCCGTATGTCTAGAAACCATGTATACGTGCAGTCAAACTACAATAACCTCACTATGAATAGCCGAAGCACCGCAGGTCAAAGGACCAGTCACACTACTGCAACATCAAGCAAGTCACTGATGAGTGAATAGACATCCAAGTGACTTCTTGTTTTGGTCACGCTCAGTACCCTTGTTCTTAACAAGCACCTGCACTATTACTTCAGTGTCGCCACACACCCAGCTTCGGACGAATCATCCTCGGGAAGGAGTTCAGTCTCACGCAGTGAAGAGATCCGTTTAGTAGACGACACTGTGGACTCGAGTCTCGTCCATCCATAAGGAAAGCAATGTGTGCACTGATCGGATCGATCACCGTTCTCATGATGATCCATGATCAGGAGCATTCAGAAATTAATCACCAATGATGCATGGCTCAAATTCTTAACTCTTAAGAATATGCATCATCATCTTATTAATTCTTGGACGATATCATAGACACATAAACAATATGAATGAAAAAGATGCCATTTATTTATTCAATAATAAATAGTCAAGTACAAAATTATGTCCTAGAATTAATAATGTGTCAGCCAAATTGGCTTCTAGGGCATACATCTAACAGTGGCAACCCAGCAGAATGGAATGTCTGAACCTCTAAGTGCAGTTAGCGTATGATACGTTCCCTCTATCATGGATCCCGATGTGACGGAGGTTATGGATATCTCGTCAAACCCCATCATCTGTCATATGTCAAATTTATACGACTTTCAGTTCGAGATATAAAAAACTCTTTTTCCAAAATACCTGACCAGAAATTTATCGAACTCAGTCTCATAAATCACATAGGATCACTCCTAATCTATCAAGGTCGATAGATCCCATCTAGATGCAACCCTATTCCAAAATGAACCTACTGTAGCCAATCCGCACTACAAGGATCCAAATGGCTAGGGCCCAAGTTCACATGCTCGTCAAACTACAGCAACCTTACAGTGAATAGCTGAGGCATCGCAGGTCAAAGGACCAGTCATACAACTGCAGCATAAGTAGTCACTGACGAGTGGATAGACATCCATGTGATTATTATCTTTGGTCACGCTCAGTACCTTGTTCTCTAATAAGTACTTGCATAATCACTCCAGTGCCTCTACACCATGGACTCGAGACTCGTCCATCAGACTAAGTGATATGTGCACTAATCTCAGCGGATCAATCACCGTCCCTCGTGATGGATCTATCGATCAGGAGCATTTAGAAATTAATCCCTAATGACACATGCCTCAAATTCTCAACTCCTTGAGAATATGTGTCATCATCTATTAATTTCTTGGACGATTCATGGACACATACAAACATGAATGAAAAACAAATTGCCCAATCTTATTTATTAATAAGAGTCAAATTACAAATTTGTGCCCCAGATTACAAATATACGTCAGCCACGTTGGCTTCTAGGGCATACTTCTAACAGTTCGCCCGGGTGAAGGTGGCAGTCAACACCACCAAATCCTTTCTACCAGGTGTGTTGATCCAGGCAAAGATGAAGGTGCAATGGCAGCCCTTCGTCTTCGAAAATGTGCCGGCCCTCTGCCCCCGTTGTAGGCGGATGGGTCATCTGGCGGCGGCATGCCGTCTTCCGGCGACCGCCCGTGCCGAGGAGGGTTTGCCCTCGGTGGAGGTGGACCCGATGGGTCATCTGGCGGCGGCATGCCGTCTTCCGGCGACCGCCCGTGCCGAGGAGGGTTTGCCCTTGGTGGAGGTGGACCCGGGGGCGGGCCTGCTCAGCCGCCTCCAAGCGTCGAGGAGGAGGCCCAGGGCCAATATATGGCCCTGAACTGGCCGCCGCGGCCGAGGGAGACGATCGGGCCTCAATCGGGGCCTGGGTCTTCCTCAACTCGGCCGCCATCTCCGACGGCTCGCTCGACCACGCTGGTGTCCCCGACGGACACCAACGACTAGCAAAAACCAGCAAAGGTTGCGCGCCGCCGGTCGCCGCTGGCTGATTGGAGAGATGGGCCATACCTAGAACCCCCCTTCAGCCCTCCCCAGATCGACTCGACCGACGAGCCAGCGGAGGGCTTGGCCGAGTCAGGCGACCCGGGGCCGAGTCGGCGAGTCAGCCCGGTCCCATTGCAGGCTGACCCGGGGCCCAGCCGAGCGGGCGAGGCCCGAGCCCAAACTCAGAAGTAGCCCAGGCCGCCTGCAGGCCTCGGCCCGCTAGGGGGCCCAGCCGGCCCACGCGACCCCCGCATTGGGCCAGCGGGCCACCACTCGGCCAGCCCAGCGCACCCAAGCCCACTAGGCTGGGTGCCAGGTACGTGGGCCGGCGGGTGCCGCCCAGGGCGCACGTTGCGCCGTGGGCGCGCCCCGCGCTGAGGTCGCGCCCCGTGCTAGGCCCGCGCGAAGACACGCGCGGCCAGGGGGAGATCGCCGCGCTGCGTGAGGACGACCCGCGAGCCTAGGGCCCTCAGGCCCAACTCGCAGTGGAGCCACGGGTCCAGGTTACGGCGGGCCCACAGGCCCGGTCAGTCTTGGGCCTGGGGAGTCAGGCCGAGCCGGACTTGCTGGCCTACGATGAGGTGCCAGCAGGGCCTTTCCAATATAGCCCACCCTGTCGGGGGCTTGATTTGGAGCTGGGGACCCCCCTGCCCGATGGCTAGGTGATGCAGCACAAGTGTGGGGAAAGAGGAGAAGAAGGAAGAACAAGAGAGGAAGAAGGAAGAAGAGGTTCTAGGGACGCAGAAAGAAGAGAAGGGGAGGAGGAGGAAGAAGAAGAAGAATAAGATGTGGAAAAAAAGAAAGTTCTTAATCATTCATTCATTAAAACCCTAATCATGCAAATAGTCCCCTATATATAGGGCCAAATAAACACAATTAACATAAAACCCCCTTACACAAAAATAACTCTTAATAAGCCCACAAATAACACAAATAAGCCCTAAAATGCAAACAAGTCCAGAAATAAAAATAAAATAAATATGCAAATAAAATGGTGGCCTAGCTGATGTCCCCATCAACTCCTCCCGGATGGAAAAAAATAGACCCAATCCGAGTCTGACTCAATCTGGGGGCTCAGGATCATCTAGATGAAGGGCTCTGATGTCCCCATCACCAGGCCCTTCTCACGTCGGACGTGATGAGCGAGCCGCAGCCATGGGACGTGCATGAGGGCATTGGGAGAGGCCTAGATGGGTTTTTTTGGTTCGGTCCTTTGCCCCCGACCTCGGGAAAGTAGGTGGAGGCTGGCCTTGGTGGGAGTGAGGTCGGGGGCCACCCTGTGTCGCATTCGGAGGGGAGTCTGGCCGAGCCACTGACACTAGGAGGGGGTACGGACCACCCAACTGTCGTGCAACGAGTCAGGACGGCAGTCATACATGTCATATCTACTGCAGGTTATGAGGATGAGCAGGGGGGCCTAGGCTGCGAGCTTGAGGAAGCCCCTGTGACCCAGGGGGAGGATGAGTCTTCGGCCGACTATGTGGACTGTGAACCATGAAGCTCTTAGCCTGGAATTGTAGGAGGCGGCCAAGCCGTCCTTCATGTCCTCCTTTAAGCGGTTAGTGCAGATCCACTGTTCGGAGATCTGTTTCCTTTGTGAGACTCGATTATCTGGTGAGGGGCTCGCACGGCTGAGGCAGCGCCTAGGGAGGGACTGGGAGACATATGTAGTCGATTTTCAGGGGCTGTCGGGAGGTATCCTGGTCCTGTGGAGGTGAAGGGTGGCGACAGTTGATGTTTTCCACAACTGCCTCCAACAGGTAGTTATGATCGTGTTAGAACCTGATGCTGCACCGTGGGTGCTGTGTGGTGTGTACGCGAGCATGGATTACAGGGTTAGGAGAGTCCTTTGGTAGGAGATCATCAACCTTGCCGCCCAGGGTGTCCCAACGGTGGTAGTTGGTGATTTCAATTGTATCCTGAGTACGAGTGATAAGAGAGAAGGTGCAGCCTTCACAGATAAGGAAAGAAGACTTAGGAGGCGCGCTCTCGATGGATGACATGGTTGACCTTCGGGGGCTTCTAGCGACTCACCACTCACTACTACGGTAGCACGAGATCTTCTGGCGACAGAAATCTCGGGTTCAGTAGGTAAGTGAGGGTGATCATAATACTAGATTCTTCCATCGGACTACGATTATTCGGAGACAGCGGAGCATGATCCACTCTTTGCGAGATGGGTCTGGCCATCAGGTGGAAGGCGAGCCTGCTGTAAGACAGGTCTCACTTGACTTTTTCCACGCCAGATGGACGGAGGATGAGGACTCTGGTGATGGAGACCACCTCCCAAGGATAGATGCGGGTATTGATGATGATAAGAACGCAACCCTGGGACAAGGCCCCGGGACCTAATGGTTTCCCCCCGTTCTTTTTTCGGCAGTTTTGGGGTATCATTCGGGGAGCTGTGGTAAAGGCTGTTCAGTGCTTCTTTACTCAGGCGGTGATGCCGGAGGATTGGAAGACCACATTCATCACACTCATACCGAAGCGTCAGGAGGCGGCAGAGCCTGTCATTTTAGGCCCATTATTTTGTGCACAACCCTGCACAAGGTTGTGGCGAGAGTAATGGTGGGTAGGATGAAGCCCCTATTGCCTTGCACCATTAGCCAAGAGCAGGGGGCTTTTGTAGCTGGCAGAAATATTTTTCATAACGTTATGTTGGCTCAGGAGATGATGTGAGATCTTCAGCGAGCACCGAAGTGGCGAAGCTTGATGGCTATCAAGCTGGATATGGAGAGGGCTTACGACAGAATCAGGTGAAGTTTTTTTCAGCAGGAACTGGAGCCTTACAGCTTCCACAGGCGGTGGATTGGATGGATCCTAGGGTGTGTTCGGGGGCCAAAGTTCTCTATCTTGGTCAACGGCACACCGTCACCTTTCTTCGAGTCCACCATGGGGCTGCGTCAGGGATGTCCCTTATCTCCATATTTGTTTATTATCTGTGCTGACATTTTATCTCGTGATTTGCAGAGAGTGTGTGCCAGCCGAAAGATGGAGGCCTATGTTCCAGCACCGTGGGCTGGACCTCTTTTCCACTTACTTTTCGCTGACGATTGTCTTCTTCTGGCCAGGATGCGGGTTTCTGATGCACGGATCCTCCGTAGGGTGGTCGCGGGCTACTGCGCAGCATCCGATCAGAGAGTAAACTTTCTGAAGTCAGCTATCCATTTCAGCCCGAGCATGGAGAGCAGGGTGAGAAAGGAGATCTAGAGGATTCTGTAGATACCGAGCAGGAGGGGACACTGACCTACCTGGGAGTCCCCATCACTGGCCGTAGACTACGGGTGGCAGAGTGCTCTGGTCTGGTGCAGCGGATATATAGCAAGTTGGAGCGATGGAGGGCATCCTCCCTATCCATGATGGAGAGATTGACACTGGTTAGGTCGGTGTTGGGGTTCATGCCGGTATATCTAATGGCCAACACTGTGGTACCGAAGACGACTTTGCTGAGGATCGAGCGGCTCCTTCGATGCTTCTTGTGGGGGTCACACGGTGGAGGCCATGGGGTGCATATGGTGGCCTGGGAGCAGGTTTGTCGTCCCACCAGTGAGGGTGGTCTAGGGGTGCAGTCCCTCCTGGAGCAGCGCGAGGTTTTCATTGCTCGGCATGCAGTTCGGTTCCTATTAGAGCCACATGGACTCTAGAGTTGGGTGATGGTAGCCAGATATGGTCGAGCGGGCTCAGAGGTAGCATGGAGTGGTCGTCGAGTCTCCTTCATGTGGTGCGAGATCGGGAGGTACTTGCCGATTGCATTGCCAAACACCAGGTGGCTGATAGGCGATGGGCGGAGCATCGAGGTGACTGCTGACCCATGGGTGGATACCCTTCTCCTGAGGTGCTGGCCGACCATGGTTGATACTGAGGTAGTGGAGGGGCTGCAGGTGTGCGACCTCCTAGCCCTAGGAGGGGCAGCATGGGATGAGACCAGACTACGACAGTTGTTTGGGGTATTCCTAGCTGAGAGGATCCGATCTCTTCCGGTACCAGGATGTGCGGGGCTAGATGTCAAGGTTTGGGGCACCTCGTGCAGGGCCAGTGTCAGATTGGGAGACCTCTTCTGTGTCATCCAGCGGGAGCATAAGCCGGGACAGGACTGCACTTGGATCTGGAGGTCGGGGCTTCACCCGAGGGCAGCACTCTTCTTATGAAAGGTGATGTGGGACTGCCTTCCGACGAGAGAAGTGCTGAGTAGGCGTGGTTGGAGGTTCTCGTGGAGTGCGGGGCATGTGGTGCTGAGGAGTCGGTGGACCATGTGCTATTCCAGTATACATGGCCGAGGTCGGCATGGCAGTGGACAGGGATCCCGCAGGAGGCCTAAAGTGGGAGGCTTCGGTTTCTACAGGTGATACGGCAGTGGTTGGCCAGCCTCCGGACATGTCAGGAGGTCATCAGAGCGACTTGCACAGCACATCAGATCTGGCTGGCAAGAAACGTCCATACTTCGGCGAGCGCAGGATGTCACCGAGGTTTGTTGCGGAGTTCGCTCGAGTACAGGTGATGGAGATTAGGCCCACTCTCTCTTCAGATAGACCTTTGACAGCTCGGGACAACTAAAATTTTCTCTCTGCTCAGGCAGCTCCTATGATAGTGTTTTTCACCTGAGAACCCCCACCCCCGAGTTTTTCCAAGGTCAACTTCGATGGATCGGTACTGGATGGAGACGCGCGGGGTAGTGCGGGCTTTGTTATACGGAACCCGCAGTACTCCAGGGTGGTGGCAGCGGGTGGCTGCCAGTTGTTTGGCACATCGGTTCCGAGGGCAGAACTGCGAGCCACCTGGGCTGGTCTTCGACATGCGCTGCAGGCTAGCTCGATCATTTGGGAGGGTAATTCGGCCACGGTTATTAGATGAATCCAGGGGGACCGAGGGGTGAGAGCACAGACCACCCCCCGATCTGGGACATAGGGATGATGATGAGGGATGGGGTGGCCTTCTAGGCCAAACATGTATTCAGAGAAGCCAATGGGCCGGCCGACTGGGTGGTTGCCTATGCGGCTCACTACTCAGGGTACACCCTCTGGTCAAAGAAGGGGGAGCTGCCACAGGCACTTCACGAGTTGGTGTTTTTTGACTTTATTGGGTGTATTCATACACGTATTGTATGAAGAACCCGCTTAAGCAAAAAAAAAAGGGAAAAGAAAAAAGAATAGGACATTGGGAGTTCAGAGGATAGTTTACCTTGTAATACTAGGTGGTAGTCTAACTGAAACACAACCAGGGATCCCATAAAAAAAAGAAAGTTAAGATTGAAGCAATTGACATTTTTTGGAAGGTGATATGAACTAAGTGATACCCGCTAATTACAGTAGACTGAAGAGTAGAAACTCCTACAACAAGGATAAATGCATCAGCCTCATAAATATCCCTCCCACATACAACTCAGGAAATGCATCCAATATCCTCATTTACCATAAAATCTGTCACCATTTTGTTGTCACGAAATTTTAACCCTTTTACTTTCATTGACTCTAGCCATGGCAAAAAAAAAATTCCTCAATTGTCCCACGACACCAAATATCATCAAAGTTTTGTTGTACAAGGACAAAGAAGATAGACATCTCTCAAGACCTTAGAAAGGTGATAAAAGCATGGGAAAGAATATCTAGGATACTAATTGTCAGCATAAAATATACCACTGCAGCTCGCGGATCCAAATAATTTTACAGATTCGGGTTAGGTTGGGGCGTATCGTAGGATTGAAAATCCAAAATAATCCAAATTTTAAATGGGTGGGTCAGATCTGAATTCAGCAAACCCAGACCCGACCTGAAAAATGGAACGAGTCTAATTTTAGGATCCGACCCGGCCCCACGGATTCTCCAAAATAGGTTGGGTCGGGTCACAGGTCAACCTGACCCATTTGCAGCCCTACTAATAATCATCAGATACTTCTAGGGTATGCATCCCATTCATATGTTTTTAAGTTTCCAACTTGCCAAAATAATGGAAAAGGACTTGGGATACTTAGTAGATACACTTGAGACACTTCCCTCCTTCTAGCAGTGAAGGGAGGTGCATTCCGTTCCTTTTTTTAATATAACTTAATAATAAATGGTAACTTTTGGAGTTTGTAATGTTGATATTATACTGGAGAGCCTAGAATGGGCTTTATGCATTTGAATGATGATTAAATGATAAGTTTATGGAAGTTGAATCTATTATATAAAGTATAGACTATATTATGTTCAAACCCCTTTGACTCTGCCAATGATGAGAACAGAATAGGGAAGATCCAAGCAAATCCTTCTAATTATCAAAACAGGCTGTTTAAATGGACCTGGCTATGGGAAAATGCCTATCTGTTATCTCAACTGGGAAATATGGATCTTCTTTTCTCAGTTGAAGTCCCTATAACACGTAAGCAGGTGTCTGTTGGTTAGCACCATTTACTTTGCTATACAAAGTTACATTGCCATACATAATTACATTGCCTTTAGATTTATTAATTGTTTGTGCTAATAATTTGTTTGCAAGTCAGCAATCATATTTCTTTTCCTTTTTCTATTTCTCCCAGTGGCTCAGCTCTCTTCATTTTGATCTTCAATTTCCTATCTTCTAACTAGTTTCCATATTCTTCTTGATTTTTGTTTTACTTTTGACGGCATATATGGGTCATGGATTAATGAAGACGAGCAGAAGTGTCAATATTCCAATTCCGGTATGATGCCAATTCCGTGTTCCTGTAAATCTGATAACTGCATTTGTGCATGAATTAAAACCTTCAAATCAAATGATAGGGAGATGAAGTATCAAAGAAAAAAATCAGGGAGCAGATACCTAATGTTGATCTTTCATCTTCTTCCTATGACACTGCATGGGTAGCTATGGTCCCCTTGCCAGAATTTCCACAGTTTCCATGCTTCCCAGAGTGTCTTAATTGGATAATAAAGAATCAACATCCTGATGGCTCTTGGGGAATTCATGGTCTCCACCCCTCTCTTGTCAAGGATGCTCTCTCTTCTACATTAGCCTGCGTACTTGCACTAAAGCGATGGAATATTGGTGAAGAACATGTCAGAAGGGGTATCTTCAAAGAACACAAGATCATATGCAATTTTTTTTTTTACTGCATGCGCATTAAAACAGAACATTATGCCTCAAAATGCAGGGCTCCACTTTGTTGGATCTTATTTTTCCTCTGCTATGGATGAGAAGTTGCATTCTCCTATTGGCTTTCAGATCATATTTCCTGGAATGCTTGGATATGCCATTGATATGGGTTTAGATCTTCCTATTAGCCAAAATGACATAGATGTCATGTTTCACATGAGGGATTTAGAGCTGCAAAGGTGTGTGGTTCCTTTGGTTATCTATATCTTAGGATTCTCTTCATGTTTTCCAATTTTTTATAAGCAATCTTCTCATGACAAGACATGTATACTATAGCATACTACGTTCTGATTTGATTATCTCATTGTTCATCATGTTAATCTAAAATCTTGTATCTCCATGAAGACTCTGTTAATATGCATATGCTATATGCATGTGCCCTATAAGTATTGAAATAATATAACTGGACAATGTATATGTACATTCACATTTTTATATTTCGTCTAATCTATTACAACAGTTTGAGTAACTAATTCTACCTGCACGACGTTGTAATTCATAATCGCATCAAAGGAAGTCTTAACTGCATAGATGGCTTCGTGTTGGACTTTAGGGAACAATGGATAGGTTAGAAATTGCACAACATGGAAATAGATGTTAAGTGAGGACGTCACCAAATGTAAAGGTGAAAAGATGAGGATGAAAATTGAGAGTCAATGGAAATTACTAAATATTAAGGATCTCTGGGTAGTAAAAAATAAAATATTACGAAAAAATTCATCGAATAAGAAACAACTTGGAACTATGTTCGTCCAACAAACCAAAATAAGATAAAATTATAATTGGAGATTTAGGTTGGGGATGATGAAATCAAATAACTCTTTAGTTTTTTGGGTACTTACTGGCAAGATCTACAAAACTATACCAGTACACTACCGGCTTCGTACGCACCTCGTACCAAGGTAGGCTCTCAATACTTTTTTCTTTTTCCAAGTCATGGTAGTTCCAAATCCAGGCAATACCGGTTTTGTACCAGGCAGTAAGGGTAGTTCCACTTGGTTCCGATCGGTACCTACAGGTTTAGCTTGATACCAAATGGAAATCGTGAGTAGTCATAAACTACTAAGTACCTCATGCAGCTTTCTGGATTTTATTCCCAATGAATAATCATGTGGAAAAATCCAGATAACCTTTGTATAATACATACCATTTTACTAATTTGTTGCATCAAACAATCTTTAGAACGTAGCAGAACATTCTACTGGAGTATCACCATAGCTAATTTCTTATGCTATGAAATTCTTAGTATTTATAGCACTACTTATTACTTAAGTTTTTCATTTTAACATCTACATCTTTTTGACTACTACATCTTTGTCTCCTGTAGTTGCTAAATAGTAATATTCATGTACTTTCGTTCAGAGTGTCTGAAAACAGTTCTGAGGGTAGGAAAGCCTATCTGGCATATGTTGCTGAAGGATTGGGCAAGTCACAAGATTGGCAAGAGGTTATGAAATATCAGAGGGAAAATGGATCTATGTTCAATTCACCTTCCACACCGGCTGCTGCACTGACCCATATACGATGCAAAATCCCTTGAGTACTTGCGTTCGCTTCTACAGAAGTTTGGCAGTTCAGGTAAGTGCCACTGTTTTATCATTTTGAAAACATTGTATTGCTAGTATTTCATGCTTTTGAAAAGATGTAACTTTTTTGCGGTTGATTCTGTACAGTGCCTACTTCATATCCTAGGGATATTCATACCCTTCTTTGTGTGGTTGACAAAATTGAGAGGCTTGGAGTCGCTCGACATTTTAGTTTTGAGATAAAGAACATTTTGGACAGAATATATAGGTAGTGAGGTTAAAACATGCTCAGAAGTTAAAACATCTTATAGTACCATTCTCATTACAAATCTGACTTCAGCTATCATTCAGATGCTGGTTAAATAATGATGAAGAGATCAATGCAGACATGGCTACATGTGCCATGGCATTTCGTCTATTACGTATGAATGGATTTGGTATATCGTCAGGTACTTTCTGCTTCAAGCTGTAGGGTTTTGAATTGTGGTTACTATGGGGTATCTATCTATCTTTAGTGTTGGTATAATATGTTGACGTGTTATGCAGATGCCTTATCTCAATTTGGTGATGCAAGCTTTTTCTTCAATTCAATCCAAGGGCATCTGAAAGATATGAAAACAGTTCTAGAGTTATACAAGGCATCTGTCACGCCCCAAACCCATCACTCGGGTCGACCACGTGACACGGCCACATAATCCCTAAAGTAGAACCCTAGAGATCATGTAAGGCCTAGAAGGTACAATATTTACATAAATGCCAAGATTAATGATTAATGTAATTAAATCAAATCCAACCAAAATGTACTGATTAATTACATAATTTCAAATATCCATAAGCAAAAGATAATTAACTTCTATCTATCTAGCAGTCAAACTCCATGCTGATCTCATTTCTCGTCCCACCCGATAGACTCTACAAATCCGTGCCTCTGAAAAAGAAAGTAAGAGTAGTATGAGCTTTTCCAGCCCAGTAAGAATCCCAACAGCCACATACAGTAATAATGATAAAATCATCAAAGTAACAAATAAATGTCATTTCATCATTTCAAAAGCTCAACAAACAACAAGTATATATAACCAGTACATATACATAAATCCTCTTTACACATTATGTGATCCACTTTCGTATTACTCTGATCCCCAAGTTTTAAGACTTTTCACTTCTGGCTTTGGACTAACCAAGATCATAGCCCAGTCTAAGACTGCACAAATCCCACGCATAAGCTCGTGGCAGCTATCCCACGCGTAAGCCCGTGGAGGCTATCCTACGCATAAGCTCGTAGAGGTTATCCCACGCGTAAGCCCGTGGAAGCTATCCCACGCATCAGCTCGTGGCAGCTATTCTACGCATAAGCTCATAGAGGCTATCTCATGACAAGGCTAGTCCAACCCAATTTACATGCCTAGTTTTACATGTTTAATCCAAGTCCAATCACATCACATATTTTCATAAATTCTCAAAAATATGAATTATTCTTCCCAATTGAATTATTTTAATATTTCCATAGCAATCAACATGCACACCTCATATGTGTCGTATCAGCCCATAAAACAAATAACCACATAATTATAAAATAAATCCAACGGTAAATCAAATATATGCATAGAGGTGCTCAGATGTAGGGATTCTTACCAGAATTGTAGACTGATACAAACACGGATCCGAATCACAACCTACGCGCTGGGGTGCTGAGTCCCCTGATCAAAACCTCCTGGCACCGCTGACTCTTCCCCTACAACATCAATTATAAATCACAAACTAATTATTTAATATTTAAATATTCTGAACCATAATTCACATATACTATGGGGTCCATAACCAAGTTCCCAAATATCTTAATCCCTCCAGATCTAGGGCAGTCAGGGTGGCCCGACTCTCATCTTGTACCACAGGCCTATGTCGTCGCCAGCCGTGGCCACCGCCATACCGGCGACGATGGCCGGTCTCGGTGAAGAGACTAAGAGAAGGGTGGATGAGAGAGAAGGGTTCTTCCCTTCCCTTCTCCCTTCACGGATGGGAGTACATCTCCCATCCTCCACCTCTTTGGTCCAAAGGCAACAGCCATGATGGCTGTGCCCTCACCTTTTTCCCCAACCCGACACACCTCGGCCACCACTGGCCGAACCATCGCCGGCCGCCACTGTTGCAGTCACCAGCGATGGTGGCCGGCCAAGAGAAAGGGAGAAGAAGAGATCTCCTCTTCTTCTTCTTCCTCCCAAGAATCGACAAAGGGTCTCTTTCCTCCCTTCCCCCTCCTCCATCATCAACAGAAAAACCACCGAGATGGTGGCTCGGCCCCCACCCGACGGCAACCCCAGTGGCCCCCCCCTCTGTCGTCGCCGCCGGTGGCCAACCGATGCGAGAGGGAGAGAAGAAGAAGGTGGAACCATGAGGGAGAAAACCTCGGATCCACCACTCCCATCTTCAATTAATCATAGATACCCCTCACAAATCCAACACACAATCCCGTTCAACACAAATGCCATGGATCTCGGCCAACCCGACGGCCACGGCGGCAGCAAGATCCGAAAAAGAGAAGTCAAAATAGGGTACCCCTGTTTCGGATCCTTCTTTGACGGTCTCACCGGCCAAATCCCCACCATCATAGCCCTAAATCCAGGAAATGAAGCACAAGGGGCTTCCCTCAGTCCGACGGGATGCTCCGGCGACCTTTCCGGCGAGAAATTGGAGGAGGAAATTCACGAGCAACTCGGACAAACACGCACGGATCCAAAGCTTCTTCTCCCGATTTATGGGGGATCTTCACCGAAGGGAGGAGAGGCTTTATGGCTTCCTCCACCACCGGCCGACGCTTGGAATCGCCTCTCCCCGGCGCTCAAACCCCTCCGGCGAATCAACTCACGCCGCCGCCCCTCCTGCAACACTCCTCTTCCACGATCGTGCCTAGGGCACGATCGTAATAAAGGGTGCTGACCTAAAGATTGCTTTTGATAATCACAAAATTTTGAAGTATAATTACTAATATTTGTATTGCAAGAAGAAATATATTTATTTTGCAAAGAACATAACAAGTTGGAAGAATAGAAGAAGACCTCAAAAGCTCTCAAAAAGTTGAAAGAAAGTTATACTTCATTGGCCCAAGTTTCAAGTTCAAAGGATTCAAGTTGGAGGAGCAAATTCAAAGAAAGATTCAAAAAAATAGTCCTCGAGTCGACTCCTAGAAGTTCAGAGTCGACTCTGGCACTCTGGAGTTTTAAGAAACAGTGCTCGAGTCGACTCCAGGACTCTACGAGTCGACTCCGACTGAGAACAGACAAAGAGACAAAGAGTTGATTTTCAGCGCTACAATGCTCGAGTCGACTCCAGCTACAGCCGAGTCGATTCCCAACTACAGTGCCGGCAAACTCCTATTCACGAGTCGACTCCTGCTTCAGCCGAGTCAACTCCTACTTCAGCCGAGTCGACTCGAGCACGCTGGGAGGCATAACGGCTAGTTTTTTCTCGACTCCAACAACTCTATTTTTGTCTCTAACGGCTAGATTTTTGTTCCCACGCCATCCAAAGCTATAAAATCAAGGAAAGAGCTAGGGGAGAAGTTAAGAAAGTGGGAGAGAACACATAGGAAAGAATTTCAAAGAGATTTCAAGAGAAACCTCCCAAAAGCATAAAAGGGCCATTCAAAGCAAAAGAGAGAGAAGAAGAGTATCCGAGTGAATTCCAAAGCTTCCTCTCCAATTGTGTGCTGCCTCAGTGATCCTCTACCTCGTGCGAAATCAGAAAAGGGTCAAGTAAAGAAGAAGCCGAGTTCCTTCATCTATAAAACTTGTTTGAGGGCTTCTCTTTACTCTATTTGTTTACATTGTTATATCTGCTTGTTTAAGAAGCTTGTATTTATTTTAAACTCTTGTTCTAATACCTTGTAACTTGATTCAATCAAGGGATTGAATCAAGGGGTTAAGGTTTATTGGTGAGCCAAAGAAAAAACCAACGGTGTAAGATTGTGGTTGGTGAACCGGAGAAAACCAACTGGGTTTGATTGTGAACCCGGAAAAACAATCGGTTGGTTCTAGTCGGTGAGCCTGTTAAAACCGATCGAGTTCGTTGTGATCTCGTGAAAATAACAAGTTAGGTTGTGAGCTTGTAAAACAACCGGCTGTAATCTGAGGAATTATAGTGAAATTTCCAAGAGGTCTTGAAAAGTGGATGTAGGTGATAAGTGCTAAAAATACATAAATTAACCCATTTATTATAGCACTTATCATTTTTATTATGCACATATTTCACTCTAAAAAGATATATTTCCCTTCAACGTTGCATTCTAGTAATTTGTCAAAAGTAATTTAGGTTTGTTTGATTTTGGATCGAATTCAACGTATGCAGGTTGGGTCAAACCCATCATCTGGTTCATAACCATGAAGCCTGATCACGCTAGAGCACACGTTGCAACCAATCCGAGTCCCTCTCTAGAGCTCGTTCAAAGAATAAAGCCGGGATCTCCCGCGCCTCACGAATCATTTTCTCATCCCATGAAGCATGCTCTTATCCCCTCATGAATCCAGCCTTACCCCTTGCTTCGGAACAAAGTCTCTAGTGTCCACATCCCATGTTGTTCTCATACCTTCCACGTCATTCCTCTTCTGAACCAAGTCATCTTCCCTTCGGTCCGCATGAACCCAGCAACCGCATTCATCCCACGATGCAACTTCATCCTCCCAAGCTTCCCAGCCTCAAAACACCCATCTTCCCTAGAAGCTAGCAGCCGTCCGCGATTCAAGGCCCCTTTCGGATCATCTCCCAGCCGTCCCAGGTCCCGTTCAGAATCCAAACTCCCACGTCTCCGTATTCATCCTCATCCTCCCGAATCATCTGATCGAGCTTCATCTCCCAGCTCATCTTATCTTCATCTTCCGAATCAAGCTCATCCCAAGTTCACGTGCTCACCTCCCCTATTCTGAGTCCATCCTATATCCAAAGCAGCCTTATCCCACGGACCAACCATCAGCCGAATCATCTACGGATTCATCCCATCGTCCAAGCTAATCGACTCCTCCACGTCCTTCCCAGATCCCGTATCCCACGAACAAAATCAAGCCAGCTTCTTCCGCTAGATTCCACGCTCATCACGTCCACGTTGATCTAGTCTTCATCTCAGCCGTAGATAACATCCCAACATCTTCCAGCAAATTTCGGAATCCCAGCTGCCAGCCGAGTCCCAAGCATCCAGCTTCATCTCTTCCGCATTCCAACTCCCTAGCCCTCCTTCTATCTCGGTTCATCCTTATCTTCCCGTTCACGTATCCTCCAGCATCATCTTCTCAGCTCACGCATCTTCCTCGCATGCATCCCATCGTCTCTTCATCACGGATCGAGCAAATCTGGGCGTCTGTTCTCAACCCGAGCTTCACGGATCATCTTCCATCCTCCCCTATTCCGATTTGTCCTCTGCTTCCGGATGAGAGCGAGCAGCTGCCTCCACGTGAGCGTCTTCCCATCACGAGCTTCACAACCGCGGATCCAGCGAATCAAATCAAGCAACCTCCCGATGGCTTCCTTCTATTATTCACAAGATGAATACCAGCAGCGATCATCACTATCCCCTGTGTTCCCAGCTCGCCCACACTTGTTCCAGCCATCCGAGATCCTCTCAACATCCATGGTCTCCTCCAAATCCCAGCTTATCTTGCCAATGTCCAGAAGAGATGAAGCCTCCACGAGCTTATCTTCCCACTCGGAAGATCCTATCTAGAGAGGGAAACAAGAGGGCTTGTGAAGGCTATAAAAGGGGAGGAGACGGATCCCATGAAAGCATCTTTCGGAGGTTGAATCCCATAGAAGACAATAGGGAGAGAATACTTTTGGGTATTATGGGAAGACTTCCCATGGAAAGAAAAAAAAATGAAATGGAACGAAGGAGGGGAGGGGGAAACAGAGCTTCTTCTACCATCGCATCATCACGCTTCCTTCTCCGACTAAAGACACCAGCCATGCCGTCTTCATCCTTCTTCACTGCCGTCGTCCACAATTCCATGGAAGGCTGAACCCTTCTCTAGGGCTGGATGCAGCCCTAGCAAAGGAAGACGGGTTTTGTTTATTTAATTTCATATTCTTGGAATTGTATAGACATTCTTGTTCTTAATAAATATCCTTTTACCTCATGCTTAAATTTTGTAATTTCAAGTATGAAGTCTATACAAAAGTTTTTCATAATCATTGAAGTAAAAATAAGATAGTTCATGCTTAAGGAAGATGCGATGTGCTACCATCTTAGATTAGGGTAGACATTTCATACTAACTAAAGATGGATTATGCCTAAATTACTTTTGTGAAATTTTATTCAAATGCTTATTAGGCTTGTAGCCGATCTGCATAATAATCCAAGAATGAAATAAATTACAAATAACCCTTATTCCTGAGTTAGTGGTGAATTCCTTGCCCTAGGTTTCTCCCAACTGATATTATTATCAATTATATTTTTATTAAATTTCTTAGTTTAATTTTCTTTACAAACTCTCCTTTTTAAATATTTTAATAAAACAACTGTACCCCAATTCCTGTGGATCGATACCCGTAATCACTATCCTATAAGGTACCTGCTATTGCGTGGTCTTTAAAGTTGACTATCAATTTTTGGCGCTGTTGCCGGAGATTGCTAGCATAGTTGTTTTTCTTTTCATAAATTAAACTTTCAAAATATATATATATATATATATAAAATAAAATAAAAATATTTTCTATTTTTACTTTTCTTATCTCCTTCTCTCTAAGGAGGTTTGTTTGAATAGGGAATTTATTAAGAAAAGTCTACATAGCTCTAAATTCATGACATTGGCATTATCATATATATTTTTTTATGATGTTTCCAAGAATTTTCATAAATTCTGAAGGGGGTAGAGCTTTCCCTCTCCACTCCACTTGATATAGTGCCACATCTTCAAAATGCTTGAAAACAAAGTTGCTTCCTGATACATTATTATCATTGAACTTTCCAATCGAGCATACGGAAACTTGGAAGAAAGCATCATCCCACTATTCTTCATTAGCCTCAGGTAAGGCTAGATGACTAATATAGCTTACATACCCTTCTTCAACAGTTTGTCCTAGTGTCCTATATATTAAAAAAAAAAAAAAAAAACTTAGCAAGTTTGTTTTTTTTCTTCCTATAGGATTTAGGCCATTCAGACCAGCCCACTTCTATTCTATTTCTAGGTATTTATGAATATAAGCTTAGCCAGCCTATAATTCTATAATTTTGTTGGTTGTATTGGCCCAATCTATATATGAATCCAATAAAATTTTCAGCCCAATCATCCAAACAGGCTCTAAAATATCTCACTACCTTAAAAGTTCTGATGTAGATTATATCGATTGTGGGTATGCAACCTTATCATTTCTCATGTTTTGTGGTATGCATGCACAGTCATATTGATCAACAATTTTCACTACCTATTTAAGGAAATAAGCTTATTCGCATAAGAAAGACTCTTTATAAGGACAAAAACAGTAATGCTGTCACATGGAGATCACACAGCTAAAACAAAATAAATTCACCATGCATCATGGGAAGCCATAAGCGAACATCGCCAGGATGAAAATGAGACTGAAATGTGCAATTACGAAGATCACCTACAAAAGGATGGTGCCCAACACATAACGGAGAGTCATAAGACTTGGAGGTCAGCAGAACTAACGTTTTATTTTATTTCCAAACCTTCTATTTCTTCATAAAAACACTATTTTAATTGCAAGGACACAATAATTTTGTATACCACGAGCACAAAGGCAGGCTTGCAATAGTGCATGTAGATATCTGGCAGCATAGTCTGCTCCCCTAAAAGCAACATCTAATTACTTCAGCTATATATCATTCAGATGGGCACGTAAGGAATAGCAATTAACCACAGAGGCGACTTCAAGCCCACGGCTGCCCCAAAGGACTCGTTCATGTCCAAATCATTGGGGCCCATCCCATTAGGGAGCTTCCAATCAAAATAGTAGAGCAGGTTGGCCAGGGCCATCTCCACCTGAGCCATGCCAAAGGTCATCCCCGGGCACATCCTCTTGCCTGCACCAAAAGGCATGTACTCATAGTTGCCACCTTTGTAGTCCACCGAGCTGCCATCGAATCTCTCAGGCCTAAAGCTCTCCGGGTCCTCCCAATACCTCGGATCCGTTGCCATAGCCCATGCATTGACCATAATCCTGCTCCCTGCAGGGATATCGTAGCCGTCCACTTGGCATCTCTCACGGCAGACTCTCGGCAGGAACAGCGGAGCCGGCGGGTGCAATCTCAGAGACTCTTTGATCACCAACTTCATGTAATGGAATTCATTGGTATCTTCCTCCTTGATCTTGGCCTTCCCCTTCAAAGCTTGCCTCAACTCTGCTTGAACCTTTTCCATTATCTCGGGGTGTCTCATTAACTCCGCCATCGTCCAGTCCAGCGTCGTCGATGATGTCTCAGTCCCTCCCCCGAACATATCCTACAAATAATTGAAAGATAGGTACTTGAAACAATATGTATTGCCATGCCTTTTATTTATTTATTTATTCATTTTTATAGAAAAAGCTAGATGCATAGTTAGGCATACTGACCATGATTACGGCCTTGATGCTGGTGAGCGTGAGGGGGAACTCAAGTCCACCATTTTCTTTTAGCTCTAAGAGAACGTCGACAAGATCTTCCCCTTGTTGCCGTTCCTCGTTGCTGCTATTTTTGGTTTCTCTCTTCCTTTCATGCTCCTTGATGATCTCCCCGAGGATCTCATCCATCTCCCGGTGACATTTTTTTAACCTTGAGCTGAGAGTGTCAATAAAGCTTAACGAGGGGAATAGATCAGCTACGCTAAATCCGGAGAGGAATTCAACGAGTTTCTTCATTGCTGAGATGAATCTCGGCCCATGCTTGCATTTTGTACCAAATACCACCCTCGAGGTCGTAGTATTGGATGCCAGGAGAAACATCTCACTGAGGTTAACTGGGGAATTGTTCATCGTGGAGATATATTCCACTAGGTTGGACATCTCCTCTTGTCGAAGTGTGCTGAAGGACTTGACACGCTTTGCACTCAGTAGTTCGATAACGCATATCTTCCGCAGCTCCCGCCAGTAGCTGCCGTAGGGCGCGAAGATGATGTCAGCGCCGTCATAGAACGCCTTGGACGCTAGTATTTTGTCCCGCGAGGCGAAGATGAGATCTTGGGTCTTCAGGATCTCTCTTGCCATCTCCGGGGAGGAGACGATAATGTGATCGACTTGTCCGAGCCTGAGGTGCATGAGAGGGCCATGCCGCCGCGACAGCTCACGGAGGGCACGGTGAGGGAGAGCTCCGAGCAAGTGGTGGAGGTGACCTATTATAGGGAGCTTCCATGGGCTCGGAGGCAGCTTTCGTGTTGCTGTGGATTTGGTTAACTTTATCACTATGAGTACAAAGAGGAGGAAGGCGAAAAGGATGGGTAAGGAAGGGAGCTGGAGTTCCATGGCTGGTGCTCTGATGCTTTTGAGTGTAATGTGCTCTGATGCTCTTCTTAATTTATAGGGGGCATACGATTCTAGTGTCGTAATTCTTTTTGTTTCTTTTTTTTGAAGATAAAGGAGGCTGTAAAGGGCCACCCAATAGTGTTGTAAAAATTAAAGGAGTAATATCATGCACGTTGCTTTGATTCGCCACCATTGTTCAACGGAAGTGACGGAGAGCCACGAGACTAAACTATAGCAGTACTGAAAGTGATGGTCAAGTTTTTCTTCTAGTGAGACGAAAAAATGATCAAGGTTTGATGGGAAAAAGTAATGATGCAATTGTTTAAGTGAAAGTCGAAGCGATTATTGAAGACTAATGAAGCTTCAAAATTTCCGCAAACGATGTTGACTTTTGCTCTTATTCTTGATCTTTAACGCCTTCGTATGGCTGTGGTTCGTTTGCTGGTTACTTTTGACGGTGACCTTACGTTGTCATTTGAGTGGCTTTTGGACTTTTGGGTGGGGCAATGGGACGGCTTTTGAATCTGATACTGGCAGGGTGCGGTAGTGTCAGATTTTAAGTTGGAAAAGCTTGTTTCTAATTATTGTTGTGTGTGTTGAGCTGCTAGTGGGGTGGTTCTATATACACCCCCCCTATTGCTCAGGACACCCCCCAAAAATTAAAAAAAAATTAAATACTCTCTACACCCCCCCATTTGCTAAGGACACCCCTAAAAAATTAAAAATTCCTAAATTACCCCCCACCCTCCCCACCCCCTCACCTAAATTGCTCTCTACACCCCCCAAACCCCCCCCACCCCGGTCTTCCCCTCCAAAACACCTCGCCAACGCCCAAAACCCCCCCGTTCTCCCTTCTCCCTCTCGTCGCCGGCATTCTCCCGATCTCCGACCACCTCGCCGACTTCTCCCGGAACCACCTCGCCGGCTTCTCCCGAAATTTTTTTTTTCACGGTTCGTGCTCCGTTCGGCACTGGATCGCCGAACAAAAGGCTTCTGTTCGGCTGAACAGTGCCGAACAGCAACCCTCAACCGAACAGATCTGTTCGGCTGCACAGTGCCGAACAGAAGGCTTCTGTCCGGCACTGTTCAGCCGAACAGAAGGCTTCTGTTCGGCGATCCAGTGCCGAACGGAGCACGAACCGTGAAAAAAAAAAATTTCGGAAGAAGCCGGCGAGGTGGTTCCGGGAGAAGCCGGCGAGGTGGTCGGAGATCGGGAGAATGCCGGCGACGAGAGGGAGAAGGGGGAACGGGGGAGGAGGGGTTTAAGGGGGGTTTGAGGGGTGTTTTTTTTTTTTCTTTTCAAAACGAAACGGAGGAGGAGGAAGGGGGGTGTATGAGAAAATTTCAAGGGCAATATGGTAATTACACTAAAGGTTAGTTTGGGTATTTTTTTTTTGGTTTTTGGGGGTTGTCCTGAGCAATAGGGGGGGTGTATATAGAACTACCCCTGCTAGTGCCGTGTCTTAGATGCTGTTTGGGCGTCAGTTTACAATATTCCTTGGAAAAATGAGCCAATGGTGGAAGGAAGGAAATTTTTGTCTCTAGCTTCTTTTTTTTTTTTTCCTTGTCTCTTTCTTTTCTTCCTCTTGGCACAGTTTTTTTTTTTTGATTTTTCTAATAAGGTTTTGAAAAAGAAAAAAAAAACTTTCTTTTTTTATAAAAAAATTAATTAAGAGAGGAAAAGAAAACCTCACCTGCGTAGCAATCCCACTGGGCCCCTTTCCACCACGAAATGTTCGATGAAGGCCGCAAGTTTTCCGCGTACCCTTCCGACCCATGGGCTCCTCCCACTGGGATCAACACCCATGTATGAGTATAATACCCATGTGTGAGTACGTCACCCCAGTGCCACCTCAGTACCAGCAGACCAGAAGCACTTCCACCGGCAACATCCAAGCGTGAGGCATCCGGTCTCTGAATTTAATCGATGCCTGCGCGTTTTGAACCTGGACCACCCCAGTGGAACACAGAACCCCGTTCCATCTATGCTACCACCTTGGTGAAGAAAAAAAACTCTCTCACTGCATGTACTTAAGAATAAGATCTCAAAAAATTTCATAAAGAAATAATCGTTCAGATGGTCCTATAGTTTTATTTTTTTTATTTTTTATTTTTTTGGATCACGGGCTCCATGAAGGTCAGGGTTAGTTTTTTCGTTGAATTTTCTATCTTCATTTGTATCTTCCCCTCACCCTCAGTCAAAGATTAGATTCATTCAAAGGAGAGACTAGTAAAGTTTGAATCCAAAATTTCCACTTGCCAGCTTTGATCAGTTTCCCACTGATAGGAATGTGGCCAAGTCTCGGGTGTAACAATCAAAGAAAGAATATATTACCGTTAGCCATGCCTTTTAATTAGCTCCGTGTATTTAGAATCTAGGGTCTCGTGTTCTTGACCGTAACGAAAGAGAGGTTCAATGACGTGACAAGAGAAGGTAAGCCGCAATTATAGTATAGGACCAAGTGATAAACGAAAAAAAGCCAGTGTTGATTTTGTTGCGCTTAAAATTGGCGACGTGCGTGCACTTCAATTTGAACTCTGAACTCTGAAGCATACTTGTCTGCTGGTTTATTCAATTTATTTGGGAATGTAGGTGATTGATAGCTACTTGAGGTGATTTTGAGTATTCCAAAATTAATGTTCTAGGTTGAACCTTGACTAATGTTACCCACGAACCATGGGTCATGGTGTATGAGCAAGAGTTTAGACCAAATAGATCCCCTAGTTGCTTCCAAGAACCATACAGTCGCTAAGAGTTTAGACCAAATAGATCCCCTAGTGCCGGGTCGTTGGGGATGTTAGAGTTTCAGTATAAAATACTACTAGGATAAAGTGTGTCAATGGTGTGGAGAGCCTCGGCATAGGCAGGAATGCGATACTATGGATAGCCTAGTCACAACTAAGAATGTGATGCTATGCAGAGCCTTACCTTGGGCAAAAATTTGGTACTGTGGTTTATCGATCACGAGCTAAAGCATGGTTGTGGTGTTATGCCCCGAGCGCGGAGCGCGACAAACGCCGCACACCTGCACGGCGGATTGTACAAGCATGCAAGGCTGCAGATCATATCAAAGCAATGACAAATTTTTAAATTTATTTTTTAATAATTTATTCAAAGCAAACTTCTAAGTTTCAAAATACCATATGTCAACATAAATTAATCAAATACTCTAACTAGTATATCTAAAATGCCAATAACTGAAATAATCATCAGAAAATTTAGTGCACTCCCTAAGTCCCGAGTGATTGGGTGTCCATACATCTGGATATGAAAAACAAAAAAAATATGATAATGAGCTACACTAGCCCAGCAAGCAACATAACATCCAAGAGTGAGATCAAAGCATACCAAATATTTAATCAAAACATAAAATAATGACTGAAGAATAAATCATAAATAGCATAATTTTTTTTGAAATTTATTATTATTTTCACAAAAACTCTGATACTAAAATTCCAACATCAATAGGCTATGGCCACGTAACCCAGTGGCATGGGTCGCACAAAGTGCCAAAAACTACCATTATTAACCATCGGTAGCAACGGTGTTCAAAAATCACTATTTTAATCATCGGTGGCAAAGTGTCTAAAAATCACTATTCTAATCACCGGTGGCAAGGTGTCCAAAAACCACTATTTTAATCACCAGTGGCGTGGTGTCAAAACCGGTTACTCATAGATTACAAGTCGACAGGGCCAACGAATAATCTTCATTGGTCGGGCCAGATTATAGTCATGCTGAGAATACATATATGTATACAAAATAAATTTTTCATAATTTGCCCAATTACATTTTTCAGATATCATAACATATAACATAAGTTTTAAATGATTATTAATATGCTTGATCCATTTAACTAATTACAAAACATATATCAAAATTAAATCCACTAATAATTACTTAACCAAGTACTTTGGAAAAATATACTTTGAAGTATTAAGTTACTTACTTCTTTTCGCTTTAAATCCCACTTCAGAGAAACATGTCAGATACACCTATTTAATATCATTAAAATATTATTAATTTTTAATATCATTTCAGAAATCAAAATTAAATACTACTGTCCCATGCCCCAAATCAGGTTGGTCAGATAATAGTACCCGATTGCTTAGGTCAGTCTGAGCCAAAAAGATTCAATGAGTCAGGTAAAGATCAAAAGCGGCCAAATCTAATTGGGGTTGAAGTAATGGCCAGTCTACCGTTCGGATGCCGGGGCAGTTTACGGTCTCCAAACTGGTTCAACTTGGATCTAAGCAACAAGAATAACAAGGCTTATACTAGGATCCCCAAGCATGTTTATAAAGAGAAAAAAGAGAGGAGAGAGAATCTTAGCTTAGGTCTGGATTTGGTCTAATCCTAGTCTTGGGGTTGGTCCAAGTGGTTCAGATCGACCATCAAAGAAAAAGTCTAGACCTAGTAGAATGTGGGCTTGCTTAAAAAGAGAAAGAGATATACGATCCAAGGCTAGTTAAGCTTTTGGGCTTGATCTGCATAATTAGGTCCAATCCGAGGCTTGGCCTATTTAGTCTAATTTGACCAAAATCAAAAAGAGATATTTGGCCTGGGTTGCCTGGATCAATTTGGTCCAAAATGAACGGACTCGGCTCACAATGGATAAAAAGGGCCCAAACGGAATACGACCCACAATAGATGAGCGAGGCCCAAAATGAATAATCATGGCCCAAAATGAATACGGCCTACAGTGGACACGACCCAACAAAGTGAATAAAGCCCAACAGGTATACAACCCATAATGGGCACGGCACAACAGGATGAGGGCCCAAACTTGGCCCATGATGGACACGACCCAACATAGTGAATAGGGTCCAACAGAGCCCAAAAGGTATGCAGCCGACAATGGGCACAACCTAACAGGATGAACCCCACAATGGACACAGCCCAATAGAGTGAATAGGGTCCAACAGGACCCAAAAGATATACGGCCCATAATTGGCACAACCCAATAGGAAGAATAGGGGCCAAACTCGGCCCACTATGGATACAGTCCAACAGAGTGAACAAGGCTCAACAAGGCCCAAAATGGGTACAACCCAACAAGAGTCAAAATGGGCATGACCCAAAGAGTGGATAGGGCCCAAAATGGGCACGACCCGACAGAGTGAACAGGGCCCAAAATGGGTACGGCCCATCAAAGCCCAAAATGAATGAACTGGGCCCAAATTCGAATAGGGCCCAAATGAATAATCACGGCCCCATCACGGCCCAAAATAGGGGTTCTTCACCCCGTTGAGAAAACAAGGAAGGAGGAAAAACAGGAAGAGAGGTAGGAGGGAAGAGGAAGCTCTGATGGTGGTTGGACTTGGGTTGCTGGAGGTCAATGGCCACCCGACTGCAGTGGCAGCCAGCGGCCGTTGTAGTGGCCGGAGGGGAGGAAGGAATCAAGAACAATCTTAGTTGGGTCCGAAACAGATTATCTAAGAATAGAAGAACAAGGAGAAGGGGAGCTCCCCGGTGAGTATACGGAGGGAACGGATCTCGGCCGAGGGTGGCTCAGTTCGACGGTCCCGCTGCGGATCTCACAGTGGTGGCTTGAACACGATCTTGAAATAGAGGAAAACATGGATCACAGAAAGGTCTTTGGACGACACTCGATCGGGGTGGCATGCCAACCATCGGAGGAGGAGTAGAAGGAGAGGGTGGAGAGAGAGGAGAGAAGGCTCGGCGGTGGTGGCTTGGAGGATGAGGAATTCATAGGTGGGTTTCAGTTTGTTCACTATCGTGATTCTTGCGGCGGTTGAGCAAAATCGGCAGCTGTTCAAGCTGCCGTAAAATGGCCACAGGGCAGCCGTGGGGTTGCCGCGGAGCGCCCGCGACGCCTCCGCTCCATCTCGCTCGAGGAAGGTGGAGCGGGGGATCGCGATCGCGATCCCCTATTTCGCTTCTTCTATTGGGCCAAAGGCTGGAGTCGGTTGGGCCTGCCGACTTCAGCCCATTAATGCCCTATTCTCACACGTGGCAAGTATAAAATCGTAAAGGTAATTAGAAGTTCTTGATGTGAAAACTCGAAAATGCCACTGAGACTGATCTTGTTAATCTGATGACAATAAAATATTTATTTAGCACTATTAAGTGTAACTATTATCAATGACACATGACTAATATATCGAGTTTATTGACTTTACAGATATTTGATTCAAGTCGAGTTGATCTTGAGTATTACTTTTTTCTTATCGAGTCGAGTTTGAGCTTGGATATTAAGGCTCGACTAATCTTGAGTATTTTTAATTGAATTGGGGAGCATCTAGCTACTCGACTCAGCTCAGCTCGATTGCACCCCTTTTTATAATCAAGGCACGTTTACTAACTTCTATAAATCCCCTTTTAGCTGTGTACTTGTACTCATTAGTATCAAGGATGCCTAAAGAGATGAGATTCCTCTTCAAATCAAAACATGCCAAACATTAGTTAAGTTTCTCATAACACCACATGCATTTTAATTCAAACTGTCCCTTTTCCAACTGTGTTAATTGGGGCATTATTGCCCATCAACACAACTTTACTGTCAATTGATTCATATATGGAGAACCATTCTATTGGGATATATGTAGTAGAAAGAACCTAAATTTAGAATCCATTCATCTTTGGATCTAACTCCATTAGTCACTGTGGGAATGTTTTCAGTACCATCAGAAACACCATTTGCTACATTGGCTTCTGCGGATTTTGCCTTCTCTTTTTGATCCTTATAATGCTTAATTTTTAACTTATAATAATTAGTCTTAATATATATTTGCCTATAACAATAATGACAAGTCAAACTCTTATGTTTGGACTTCGATCTGGACTTACATCTACTACTATCTGAGCACCGTTGACTAGACCTTCCTTGAGCTACTAAGACTCCGTTTGGGGGAGCTTTTGATAGTATAGCTTTTGGAAGTATAGCTTTTATAAAAAGCTATTTGTTGTTTGGTAACTACATTTTTAAAGTATTGTGGAACTTTAACATGTGTTTGGTAAATAAACTGAGAAAGTACTTTTGGCATGACAAAATGACCATAAAAGATATTATATAGTATTATACAATAGAGCATAATAAAATATAATACAATAATAAAGATATAAAATATTATAATTATATCACATAATACATTTTGTGCAATTATTCTATTTTATTATGGATATTTTCGTTCAAAAAAAAATTATAACTCAAAACAGTTTTTCGATAATTTCATATAGTGCTTTTTCGGGGAAACTCCAAAATGGAGGGCCAGAATGTGGTTTTTGGCCCTCCAAAAGCTCTCCCAAATGAGGTCTGAGCTTTCCGACCTTCACTTTAGCTACTAAACTCTTATGCTTCCTTTCTATCTTACTCGTCTTCATTCCGCAACAATGTCATGCTAAAGCTAAGCTGGTTAAGTCAAGGTTTGGAAGCATATACAATTTGGCAGCAATTATGATGCTAAACCTATCCAAATCAACTTCTTTGATGCCTGTCATCTAACTAATCTATGTTTGTTTTTCCAAGGTAAGAGAGTATTGTTGCAGAAATTATGATGAAAAAGCTAGCATAAGTTTTTTCGCTCAGAGATTTCTTGTCACATGCAGTAACTTTTTTCTACAAAAGGTTAGCAGCAAGTTCAAAAAAAAAAATCAGTGCCCACAAGTTTCCGCTTACAAAGAATAAATGAAAGTTCTTTTCTTCTTCCTTGGATGCAGAAGATTGAGGCAAAAGTTTCATACGCAACAGGAAGAAATTGTAGTGGCAGCCATTGCCAATTTGGTTGAGCTGGCATGGGAATAGTCAAAGTGGAAACTTCAAATTTTCCACGTGCCAGCTTTGATCAGTTTCTCATTGATAGGAGTGTGGCCAAGTCTGGGGTGTAACAATCAACTTGAATAGACGTCCAATTTGAAAATCCAAGGATTACCGTCAGAATTAGCCATGCTTTTTAGCTTCGTGTATTTATAATCTAGGGCCTCGTGTTCTTGACCGTAATGAAAGTGGTTCAACGACGTGACAAGAGACTCAGCAATCAGGTAAGCACCAATTATAGTGTAGGACCAAGTGATAAAACGAAAGAAAGCTTCGAAGTCCCCTTGAGTAACTTTCTTGTTGAAGCCATTGTTGATTTTGTTGCGCTTGGAATTGGCAACGTGTACTTCAATCTGAACTCTGAAGCATACTTGTATGCTGGTTTATTCAATGTATTTGGAAGTAGGTGCTTGATAGCCACTTGAGCTGATTTTAAACCTAGACTAATGTTACCCACGAGCCATGGTTCATGGTGTATGAGCAAGAGTTTAAACCAAATAGATCCTCTAGTTGCTTAGAAGAACCATACAGTCGCTAAGAGTTTAGAACATAGGAGGTCCAAGATCCTTCATCTCAAAATGTTGACTAAGAAAGTGCTTAAGTTCTGAAATGCCCGTAATATCATCCTGGTGCTTAAGGTCTGAAATATCTATTTTTTATCTACAGTGGTGCTTCATAGAAAGGATTGGGTTGTGTACTGATGCAGAATGATAAGGTTATTGCTTATGCCCCTCGATAGCTAAAGCTATATGAAGAAAATTACCTCACTCATGCTCTTGAACTTGCTGCTGTGGTGTTTGCATTAAAAACTTGGAGATATTACTTATATGGTGAATTTTGTAAGGTGTACACTGATCACAAAAGTTTAAAATATCGCTTTAATTGGAAGGAACTCAATATAAGACAGAGAAGATGGTTGGAGTTGCTTAAAGATTATGATTTGTGGTTGCTCAATATATAGACATTATCATCCGGAAAAAGCTAATGTGGTTGCTGATGCACTGAGCAGAAAATCTATGAGTAATATTGCTGCTTCACTCACATCTCGGAGGGACATTTTGGAAGATCTGAGAAAAGCAGAAATCAAGGTAAGTTGGCATGATCTTGATATACATTTGGCTAAGTTGTATGTCCAACCTAACTTAATAGAAAGGATCAAGATTGCCGAAGTAGATGACCCTCAACTGCAAAAGATAAAAAATGATGTTGATTCAGGTTCTCAGTCAGAGTTTAGAATGTATGAGGATGGATCATTAAGATTTAAAAATAGAATTTGTATTGTAAATGATTCTGAATTAAAAAGAGAAATTATAGAAGAAGCTTATAGCACCGGATATATAGTGCATCCTAGGATACTAAGATGTATAAGAATTTTGAAAAACATATTTTGGTGGAATAATATATAGAGAGAAATTGCACAGTTTGTAGCACGATGTCAGACTTGTCAGCAGGTTAAGGTAGAATGTAAGAGACTGGCTAGATTGTTGCATGCTATTTCAGTTCTTGAATTGAAGTAGGAACACATTACAATGGACTTCGTCTCTCGGATTGTAGACAGATTGACAAAGTCATGATGCTATATGGGTGGTTGTAGACAGATTGACAAAGTCAGCTCACTTTTTGGCTTTTAAAGTAGGAATGATATTGGAAAAGTTTGCAGAACTCTATATTGAACAGATAGTGTGGTTGCATGGGGTACTTGTATCCATTATTTTTGATAGGGACTCACAGTTTGTATCTCATTTTTGGGGTAGTCTACATGAAGCTTTGGGGACCATACTTAGCTTCAGCAGAGCTTTTCACCCTTAGACTGATGGCCAGTCGGCAAGGATCATTCAAAATTTGGAAGATATGCTGAAAGCTTGTGCGATTGATATGAGAGGTTCTTGGGACCGTCACTTGTCTTTGGTTGAGTTTGCATATAATAACAGTTACAGACAAGTATTTAGATGGCCCCTTATGAGGCTCTATATAGAAGAAAGTGCAAATCTCCTATCTGCTGGAATGATGTAGGTGAAAGAAAAATTATGGGTCTCGAGATTGTTTAGCAAACAGTAGAGAAGTTCTAGCTAATTAGAGAATGCCTCCGGATAGCTCAGTGCAGACAGAAAAGCTATGAAGATAATAGAAGGCAAAAGATAGAATTCTAACTTAGAGATAATGTATTTTTGAAAGTATCTCCTACTAAGGGGTAATGCGATTTGTAATTTGTGGAAAACCCAGTCTGCGTTATGTGGGACTCTTTGAGATTCTGGAAAGAGTTGGAGCTGTTGCATACAGATTGACACTTCCACCTTCACCATGTGGAGTTCATAATGTATTCCATGTTTCCATGTTAAGAAAGTATGTTCCAAATGCAGGCAACATGGTGAAAATAGCTCTTTTGTAGCTCATAGAAGATTTGACATATGATGAGCAGCTTGTACGAGAGGTTATTATCAATGGGAGGCTATTATCAATGTGGTGGAAATAGCTCTTTTGCAGCTTAGAGAAGACTTGATATATGATGAGCAGCCTGTACGTGTGGTTGATCAAAAGGAACAAGTATTAAGAAGGCGCACGATTCTTTATCTCATGGTCTAGTGGAGTAATTACTCAAAATGAGAGGTTACTTGGGAACTAGAGGATGAGATGAAGAAAAAATATTTGGACCTTTTTGCAAGTTAAGGTATGTTAAATTTCAAGGACGAAATTTTTTTAGAAGGGGAGGATGTGAGGACAGGCCCTGAATGGGCCATATTAGGATGAAGTTAGTAGACCCGAACGACTTTAGCTCGGGGCCTGAGGAGAAGCCAGAACAAAGAATCGCAATCGTTTTGCTCTGCACCTTCTTCCTTGGAGCGATGAGGCCGTGGAGTTGTGGCCGACTTAGAAAGGCTGCCGGCTGTCCATTCGGAAGCCCTCTCTATAAAAACCCCTCGACACTTAGATTAATCCACCATCCTCTCCTTTCTCCTTCTCCTCCTCCGGTGGCCAGCGTACCACCCCGACCAAGCACTACAGCCTAAAGCTTCCATTTCTCCCTCTATCCTATCCGAGTGCTCTGTTCTGAGACTCTTCCCTATTTCGAGCACCACCGCCACTAGTCAACCAGCCGAGCTGTCCTCGGCCGAGGTCTTTCTTCTTCTTCGGTGGCCAGCATGCCACCTAGTCAATCGCCACCACTTGAAGACCTCTCTCTCCCTCTTGATATCTCATTTTTCTGTCGCACTATTTTCTAGACCAAGAACCACCGTCGTCCTTTTTTCGGAAGCCGCCATCACCCTCCTTCCGTCGGAAGCCACCATCACCCTCCTTCCGTCAGAAGCCGCCACCGCCATGAGATCCATCGCTGCCGTCGTCTGTCGGTGAGTCCCCTACCTTGCCGTGCATCCTCCTTGGCTGAGGAAGCTTCCACCTTGGGTATCTAGGGGCGCTGCCCTTCCCTCCTTTCTCTTCTGTTCCCTGCCCATTCCTAGTCGAGCGACCGTGGCACCGTGCCGCAAGTCGTGCCACTGTTTCGCAGGCCATTGTTAGAAGTATGCTCTAGAAGCCAACGTGGTTGACGCATATTTGTAATCTGAGGCATAAATTTGTAATTTGACACTTATTAATAAATAAAATTGGGCAATTTATTTTTCATTCATGTTTGTATGTGTCCATGAATCGTCTAAAAAATTAATAGATGATGACACATAATTTCAAGAAGTTGAGAATTTGAGGCATGTGTCATTAGGGATTAATTTCTAAATGCTCCTGATCGATGGATCCATCACGAGGGACGGTGATCGATCTGCTGAAATTAGTGCACAGATCACTTAGTCAGATGGACGAGTTTCGAGTCCACGGTGTAGAGATACTGGAGTGATTATGCAAGTACTTGTTAGAGAACAAGGTACTGAGCGTGACCAAAGATAGTAGTCACATGGATGTCTATCCACTCGTCAGTGACTACTTATGCTACAGTTGTATGACTGGTCCTTTGACCTGCGATGCCTCAGCTATTCACTGTGAGATTGCTGTAATTTGACGAGCATGTGAACTTGGGCCCTAGTCATTCGGGTCCTTGTAGTGCGAATTGGCTGCAGTAGGTTCATTTTGGAATAGAGTTGCATCTAAATGGGATCTATCTAGATTAGGAGTGATCCTATGTGCTTTATGAGACTGAGTTCGATAAATTCCTGGCCAGGTATTTTGGAAAAAGAATTTTCAATATCTCGAACTGGAAGTCGTATAAATTTGATATATGACAGACGATGGGGTTTGACGAGATATCCATAACCTCCGTCACGTCGGGATCCATGATAGAGGGACTGTATCATACGCTAACTGCACCAAGAGATTTAGATATTTCATTCTGCTGGGTTGCCACCACATACTGCTAGGTGTCACTACTGGATTGTGAGATTCGAAGGCATTCACTTGGTGATCAGTGAACCCTAAGAGTAGAACTGAAATCGTTTCAGTCCACTGAAAGGAGTTTCAGTGATATTGAGATGGAGATCTCAATATTTCTCACTACCAGTCAGAATAAAACCTACAGGGTCACATACATAGAGGATTTAATTAGTCAGACTATCATAATTATGATTTGGAATCATAATAGAAATCAATCATCAATATGATTGGTGATTGAATTAACCCACTAAGTGTTAGTGAGTTAATGAAAAAAGAATTAAGTGGAATTGATTGTAATTGAATTGCAATTGGGCTGATTTAATGAGCCAAATCAAATTGGGTTCAACCCAAATTGATTTGGGTTCATGATTGGGTCAATTTGATTAAACCAAGGTTTGTGCGGATTTTAAAGACCACATGTTGTCGTAGGATGAATATGACTTAAGTCATGTTCACACTATGCAGACTTTAAAGTCCACATGGCGTCGTAGGATGCATGCTCCCAAATTAATTAATTCTCCTAATGAGATTAGGAATCCTAATGTGATTAGAAAATTAATTAATTGATTAAATATACACATGTCATGCATCTATGAGCACAAGGATTGGACACTTGGCATTAATCCAAGGGTGGGTTATAGTCCCATACTCCTAATAAGATTAGGAGGAGCCCTAAACCCAATCTATAAAAGGATAGCAAGGGAGAAGTTATGAATTAATTCTCTCCTCTTTCTCTCCACGCCTCCTCTTCTTTCTTCCTCCTCCACGGCAGCAAGGGATCTTCATCCTCCTCTTCTTCCACGGTAGCAAGGCAAGGAAGATCCACGTGCAAGGTTCCTCCTTTCTCTTCCTCCATCGCGAGCAAGGTTGAAGAAAAAAGGGTTCTTTTTTAAGGAGGTATGTTGCAGATTTTTATCTTCTAATCTATATGATAGTCATGAGAGGTCTCTGCAAGGAGCTAGCACTTCGGTAAGACCCTATCTTAGATGATTAGGTTCTCGTGTGGATACCTATAGAGGCCGGACAATTGTGTGGCTCAAACAGGAACCTAGATAGATCATCAGGCTGCGGAGTTCTTCACCTGCAGAATTTTTGAAGATGAGATCCTCAAATTAATTTCTTCTGATTTTAGTTTCAGTTTTATGAATCTTAATCAACCTTCCTCAGATCCTAATCTCCCCTTCCTAATAAATTCAATGATCTTTTGAATTTGGATCTAGAAAATTTTTTGAATTCTACGATCCGAGGTGCGTTCATGCGATGAACGACGTCCCGTTCGAATTCCGCTGCGAACGTCGCATCGAACAGGGCGTAACTCAGCAGCCATGCCATTGCAAGACACCGACCAGGCCATCCCCAAGCCATTGACCACTCCTAGCTTTCTCTTCCCTCTTCCTTCTCTTTCTCATTCCTCCTTGTTTATGAGTTCAACGGGATGAAGAACTCTTTTGGACCCTGCTGGGCTGTGTCCATCATGAGCCGAGTTCAGGCCCTGTTCACCATATTGGGTCATGTCCATATGGGCCGAGTTCAGGCCCTATTCATCCTGTTGGGTTGTGTCCATTGTGAGCTAAATTCGGGCTCTATTCACCCCATTGGGCCATGTCCATTGTGGGCTTAGTTTGGGCCCTGTTCATTCTGTTGGATCGTGTCCATTGTAGGTCGTATTCATCTTGGGTCTATTCATCCATTGTGGGCCGTATTCATTTTGAGGCCGTTCGCCAGTAGTGTTGAAGTTTGACTTCTGAAATAATGTAAAAATTAATAATATTTTAATGATATTAAACATGTGTACCTAATCTATTTGTCTGAATTTAAAGCATGAAAATGTAAATAATGCTTCAAAGTGTCCAAGTTATTTGGTAAAATAATTATTAGTTGATTATTTTTTGATATATATTTTGTATTTAGTTAAACAGGTCAGGCATGTTAATAATCATTTTAAAATTATTTTATATATTATAATATCTGAAAAATATAATCTATGAGAAATCGGTTTCAATACGGCACCACTGGTGATTAGAATAGTGGTATTTGGACACCATTGCCACCAGTGGTTAATAATAATGATTTTTGGCACTTTGTACGACCCATGCCAGTGGGTTATATGGTCGTAGCCTATTGATGTTGGAATTTTGGTATCATTTTTTATGAAAATGATAATAATTTTTTTAAAAAAAAATTGTGTTTCTTGATAATTTATTCCTCAGTCAATATTTTACTTTTTAATTAAATACTTAGCATGCTTTGACCCCACATTAGGGTATTATGCTGCAAAGTGGGCTAGTGTAGCTCACTATCATATTTTTTCTATTTTTTTAGATTTAGATGCGTGATATTACGGGTCTGGAGAGTATGTTAGATTTTCTGAAGATGCTTTCAGTTAATGGTATTTTAGTCAGACTAATTAGAGTATTTAATTTGATTTATTTTGTTAGTTAGCACATGTTCGCATATGTTACATTAGAACTTTGTAAGATTGCTTTGAATAAATTATTGATTAAATAAAATTTTAAGATTTATTATTGCTTTGATATGATCTATTGCCTTGATTGCATGTATGGCCCGCTATACAGGTGTGCGACATCTATTGTGCTCCAGGTTCGAGGTGTGACACTAGCCAACCTACCAATCCAATTTTGGGGTGAATGTGTTTTAACTGCCGCTTATCATATTAACCGACTTCCTTCTCCTATATTAGGTGGTAAATCTTCTCATGAAATGTTTTGGATAAAAAACCCTCTTACTGCCATTTACGTACATTCGGATGTCTTTGTTTTGCTTATATCCAAGCCAAAGATAAATTTGGACCTCCCGCATGTAAATGCATTTTTGTAGGATATCCCTGTAGCTAAAAAAACTATCGTGTGTAAGACCTACTTGAGAAAAAAATATTCACTAGTAGGGATGTCATTTTTAATAAATTAGTTTTTCCATTTTCCAACACACCTCACACTTCTCGTTCTTTCCAATCACCAATTCTTTCTCACATTACTGATAATGGTGATGAACCTATAGTCTCGACTCCTTCAATTTATCTTCCATCTTCACCTACTTAGCCTTTTTCCACTTTTGATCAATATTCCATCGAACCAGATGATCTTTCTAAAACATCCGTCGATCCACCTCTAGAATGCGCCACTAGGATTTGATGTCCTCCCTAGTGGCTTCAAGATTTTCAGTGCTCTCAAGTTTCATCCTTTTCTTGCCCATACCGGAATAACCTTGTGACAAGTATTAAGTATCTACTCCAAAATTATCTTTTCTTCGACAAATTCTTTAGCTTTCACCATGCTTTTCTAGTTTCTATTTTCTCTTCTCATGAACCCAAGTTCTTTTCCTCAGAAATGAAATATGCTCACTAGAGTGATGCTATGGCCAATGAAATTATGGCTTTATAGTTTAATCACACTGGGACCGTGACGCCACTTCCACCAGGCAAATATGCTATTGGATGCAAATGGGTATTAAGATCAAATACAATTCCAACGGTAGAATTGAATGTTATAAAGTAAGACTTGTTGCTAAAGTCTACACTCAAGCTGACAACCTAGATTTCTATGAAACATTTGCTCCTAATACCAAATTGGTCATGGTTTGCTGTCTTATTGCCATTGCAGCTGCCAAATAATGGCATCAGTAGCAGCTTGATGTCAATAATGCCTTCCTCCATGGTGATTTAAATGAAGAAGTTTGCATGCTATTGCCATCAGATTTTTCTCGAAAGCAGGAGAAAAAAGAATAGTTAGTCTGTCGCCTCAATAAATCCTTATATGGTCTTAAACAAGCCTCCCATAACTGGTTTTTCAAATTCTCCACAACACTACTTCAGGCTGATTTCACTCAATTAGTTGCTGATTATTCACTCTTTACCCAAAAATTCAAGGGCAACATTACCATTGTGCTTGTTTATGTTGATGATATACTCATTACTGGCAGTGATCCTTCTTCCATTGCTTCCACTAAATCTTTCCTCCAAGGTCAATTTCAAATTAGAGATCTTGGCATACTAAAATACTTCCTAGGCATTGAAGTTGTAGGCTCTAGTAAAGATATTTTTCTCTCTCAACAGAAGTATACCTTAGATATTCTTGAAGATGTAGCTATTCTAAGTGCTAAACTAGTGCACACCCCGATGGAGCAAAAATTAAAAATATTACTTGATGTTGGTATGTCGTTTGATCTATCTCATAATCACTCATCCAGACATTACATTTCCTGACAATCTTCTTAGTCAATTTATGCAAGCACCATGCCAACCCTATATGGATGTTGCTCTTCGATTCTTAAGATACCTCAAATCATGCTCTGGCTTTGGTATTCTTATGCCTGCTTCGAACAACTTTCAACTCAGTGCTTATTGTGATGCTCAGTAGGCGACTTGGTCCACTAACCGTTCTTTCATAGGTTATTGCAACTTTTTTGATGATAGCCATATCTTATGGCATTAAAAAAAAAAAAATTACTGTCTGTCACTCCACCGCTGAAGCTAAGTATAGAGCAATGACCTCTACCACTTGTGAATTAGTCTGGGTCAAAACTCTAATCTCTGACTTGGCTATTCACCACCCTCAACCTATGTTTCTCAATTATGATAACCAAGTAGCACCTCTTATTGTTGTCAACCTGTCTTCTATGGATAGACAAAATACATCGAAGTAGATTGTCACGTCGCTTGGAAAAGACTACAAACAGGCACAATTCAGACCAAGTTTCTTCGAAGTAACAACCAACATGCTGATATATTTTATAAGGCATTGGGTCGTGATCATTTTTTTATCTGCTACTTAAGTTGGGTGTTAGAGATCTACACACATTAACTTGAGGGGCAATATTATAATTATCAAAATCATGCACAATCTCGCTTATTATAGTATGTATGATATTAGATATCATAGTTGCCACATATTGCATTCACAATCTTGGTCTATTCACTCAGATCAATATCCAAAATTTATGGGATCTAATTGTAATATTTAAATTTAGTATTTGTACCAAATCATAAGATTTTTGCTATTATATTATACTATATCTGGTCCTAGTATTATTCACATAATCATGAGATTTTATTACTATACTCTACTATATTTGGGAGTTCAACTTATATATAAAGCACACCAGTTCTATGAATAAAACAAGCAATTCATATTTTATTTTCAATACAAATTTCTCAACTATAAAGATCCAAAATTTCTGCAAACATGTTAACTTTTGTTCTTATTCTTGATCTTTAATGCATTCGTATGGCTGCGGTTCGTTTGCCGGATACGTTTGACGGTGACTTTACGTTGTTATTTGAATGGGGTTTTGGACTTTTCGGTGGAGCAATGGGGAGGTTAGACCAACTAGATCCTCTAGTTGCTTAGATGGACCAGATTCATTCAGAGGAGAGACTAGTAAAGTTGGACTCCAGATTAAACAGGTTCACGCTTTTTTGGTGGTGGGAGATTTTTAAGCTAGGTTCAAGCCACTCCCTTGTTTCAAGGTTGCAGGTAAACTTCCACCTCGCTTCCCTTCTATCTCACACGTCTTCAATCCGCAACAAAGTCCTGATAAAGCTAAGCTGGTTAAAGTCAAGGTTTGGAAGCACATACAATTTGGCAGTTATCCCCTCACCTTATTCAAATTTATTCCCTAACCACACTGAACCTTTCTACAAACCTATCCAAAAAAACTTTTCTGATGCCTGTCATCTAACTAATATAATTTTTTTTTTCCAAAGAAAGAGAGTATTGTTGCAGAAATTATGATGAAAAAACTAGCATAAGGTGTTCCGCACCTCAGAGATTTCTCTTCACATACAATAACTTTTTTCTACAAAAAGTTAGCAGCAAGTTCAAAAAAAAATCATGGCCCACAAGTTCCCACTTACATAGAATAAACAAAAGTTCTTTTCTTCTTCCTTGGATGGAGAACATTGAGTTAGAAAGTTTCATACGCGACAAGAAGGAATTGCAGTGGCAGCCATTGCCAATTTGATTGAGCTGGCCTGGGAAGAGTCAGAGTGGCAACTTCAAAATTTCCGCTTGCCAGATTTGACCAGTTTCTCGTTGATAGGAATGTGGCCAAGTCAGGGGTGTAACAATCAACTCGAAAAGACGTCCAATTTGAAAAATCAACGGATTACGGTAGATTGTATTCTACGATCTAGGGCCTCGTGTTCTTGACCATAACGAAAGAGGTTTAATGACGTGATAGGAGACTTGGCAATCAGGTAAGCAGCAATTATAGTGTAGGACCAAGTGATGAAACGAAAGAAAGCTTTGAAGTCCCCATTGAGTAACTTTCTTGCTGAAGCCATTGTTGCGCTTAGAATTGGCGACGTGCACTTCAATCTGAACTTTGAACTCTGAAGCATACTTAATTGTCCGCTGGTTTATTCAATGTATTTGGAAAGTAGGCGATTGATAGTTACTTGAGCTGATTTTGAACCTCGACTAATGTTACCCACGAACCATGGTTCAAGGTGTATGAGCAAGGGTTTAGACCAAATAGATCCTCTAGTTGCTTAAAAGAACCATACAGTCCCTAAGAGTTTAGAACATTGGAGGTCCAAGATCCTTCGTATCAAAATGTTGACTAAGAAACTGTTTTAGGTCTAAATTGCCTGCAATATCATCCCCGGTGATTATTATATCATCAACATAGAGTAAAAGGATAATAGTGCCTTTGTCAGACTTGCAAATAAAAAAGAGCTTAGTCATAAGTGATGAAAGAGAATCCAAAATTACCAATAGTGGCACTAAACTTGGCAAACTAAGCTCGAGGTGCCTGCTTGAGGCCATGTAGAGCTTGTTGATATTATAGACTTTCTAAGATGGTTTATTATAGACAGGAGGAGGTTGTATGTAAACTTTCTCATGCAGATCTCCATTAAGAAAGGGTCGGCATCCTCCCTGCCCATCACCACCATCCCAAAGCCCGGCGCCTCCCCCACCGGGGCGTCGCCCGAGCTGGTGGCCTCCCGTGTTGGGGGCTCCTTCATGACGTTCTCCCCGTGTGCCGCCGCCCCTCGCCGATCATGCGGAGCTTCCGAACCACGCTGCTGACCGCCATCGTCGACCCCGGTGGCGTAGCTGGAATTCTGCAGGCCCCCCACAATCACCTGCAGAATTCCAAATGATGTATTGAATCATATAAAAATTTATGCTTGATCCAGTAAAGTGGTGCATGGTTACTTACTGAGTCGCAAAACTCATTTGTCTCTTTATGTTTTTTCTAGATAATTAAGCTTGCTAGGAAGAGAAAAGAATAAATGAATGAAGGATGAAGAATAAAGCTCAAAGCATAGTTCCAAGCTATCAATAAATGTAGTTATGATTATAAAGTTTGGGTTATGTAGTCTTGAACGTTCAAATATTGGGTTTAGATACTTTGTGCCTACTTCTCTTTGTTTAGCCAATGAAATTGAACTAAATTTATTATTCTATAAATTTTTATAAAGAACTTTTTATTGTGGGCTTTGTGTTTTGTGGGCAATGACTTACAATAGCATGGCCATGTCATGCCCCGGATCTGGGGCGTGATATTTTATTTTAATATTATTCAAATAAATTATGTGAGGACTCACACGGGCATATGTTTAGTCCCACATCGGTTATTCGTTGGATAGATCTTGGATATTTGTACAGGATCAAGGAACTCAAATAATACCTTCTAGCTAGTCATTTTGGGTGAGATCTTGGATTGTTATAAATGGTATTAGAGTGAACCTGATCTATAACCTATATGGACTAGGAGACACTGCAGCACAGATCCATTGGAGCTGACTACGAGCCGATCGTAGTGCTTGTGATTAGATTTGAATGGATTTGAACTTTTAGCCTGACGAAGACGTCACGCTTAAATGGAAGGAGTATATGAGGACTTATGCAAGCATGTGTTTAGTCTTATATGATCAGTTATTCGCTGGATAGATCTTGGGTACTTATACCGGATCAAGAAACCCAAATAATACCTTACGGCTAGTCATTTTGGATGAGGTCTTGGGTTATTACACTATTTTTTGGTGATTTGAGGGACACATTACAAATCTTAAAAATCTTTGCAACCATGTGGCCCTAAAAAGTAATTGCTACTTTAAGTAATTTAACTACTAGAAAAGGATCTAAATATTTTACACATAATTTCCCAAAAAACGGATTTCACCATATATGTTCAGTCTATTTCGTTTTTCTAGTCTGATTCTATCTCTATTAAATGTCTCACTAGTCAATTTGCAGAACAGTTTCCTCTCTGATAGGTATACGGCATTTGAAGAGTAAAACCTGCAGAAGAGAAGCTCCGAATATCTAATGAGCAAGGGCCGTAAAAAAATTAATTGTGCAAGGCACTAAAGCTTTAACCATGTTAGTCCTTGAGCCTTCGAAATTTTTTATCTTCTTATTATTTTGTTAAATTGAATGGACTCAACTGCAATTGGCTTCGTAACAAAAAGTCCATGCAGATGAAATACTAGAATGAATCGGGGACACGAAATAAATGAATCGGAATAAAAGGCTTACCAAAAACTTTAATTTCTCACAGCAAAATTTAACCTTTTTGGTCGCCTTGGACTTAGTTCCAACATGAAATGGTCATATGACGTCTAAATCATATGCCTTGTGCCAATTCATGTCAGGACAAGATCAGAATCACCCTCGCTTGACCTAATTGTAGCACTCACCCAACGTCTTGATTCACATTAGGACTGTAGAAGCGATGATTATTCTACACTTCAGATGGGTGCATGCGGACTTGCAGATCCACGTCTCCGCTTCTTGTCCGGGCTGACAAGTTTGAAAAGATTAATTTGATTGTGTCTAAAGTCATGAGAGTTCTAGGATTTTAGTGTTTTTATCAAGTTATTTTATTGTTTCCGGAGCTTTGCTTGGTAAGTTATATGCACTCGGGGAATATGGTCCAAGTAAATGTTTGAGTGAAATCTTGTTAGAGAATAATATTAACCCTGCCAGCACAGCGTTTTTTTTTCTTTTTTTTTTTGTTGGTAGGCACCAATAGTTTTGTTTTCATTCTACCAATTAACTGCTGTTACAACCAATGGACCTTACCACAAAGCTGGAGGAGAATGTTGACCTCGAAATCTTGAATGCTGGCAATGGTTAAGATTTTCTTTGGATCTTACCCTAAAGGCAAGCCAAATTTTGGTAACATACAGCCCACCCAAACGGAAGATTCTCAAGCTGAGAATCATATGAATGGGTGCTGTCTGAGATACTCTACGTAGATGATTGTATCCGCTTAATCAAGTAGAGCCATATTATTTGGTAAATCTCCAAGCATTTAAAAGTCTCCAGAAAAGTTGTTTTGTTATTCTCATCATCACCTCCCACCTTAATTTCAAATATCAGTGAAATTTTTTTGCACCTAAAGTCTGACATGTTGAGTAGATCGTTCGTGCCGACCCAAGATTTAAAACAAATACTAAACAAATAATAGAAAAGAGATGCAGAAAAAAATAATTAGGAGGAAAAAAAATTTAATTAAAAAATTGAGCCACATAAAAAGTTCTATCTCACTTTTCACCAAAAACGACTACTCTCACTCTCTCCTTTGTCTCTTTTCTCATATTACAAGACAAATGCCTCTTTAAATAGAATACCATATGGATAAGATATTTGATTCCTATTCAAATTCAAAAAATCAATAGCATAACTATTTAAAAAATAATAATTAAATACAATAAAACTAAAAATAAAATCTTAAAGTTACAAAAATTAATAACCAATTAAATAAAAAATTTAATAAAATTAACATTTAGCGTTGAATCTCAGCAAAGCCAATGTCGACCTTCTATAATGTGTGGTTTCTTGACAATCTGCGCATAGATCAATAAATTTTTTTCCACCCAATATGCAGGACTTACACCTGTCAAAGTGCATTCGTACAAACTGGGCTCTAGCATTCGGATGCGGTCATGGAGAGTGTTCCCGTCTATTTATTGACGTTGTTTCTCCCTTCCCCACCGTAGCTTCTTCATTCTCTCTCTTGGTTCTTCTTGGTGCCTGTCTCTGATCTGTGTCCATTCGCCGTACGTTGGTAATGCTTCTCTTTCATTTTCCCCCCTCTCTCGCTATGTTTGATTGTTCATTGATATTAGAATCCTTGCTAAAGCCAGCTTAGGTTGTCATAAAGGGGCATGCGAGCAAGTTTCAAGCTCTCAAGAGGGTATGCATAGTTTCTCACCTTTTAAAATAGTTTCTCACCTTTTAAGGGCGATTGAGCCAACTAGGCACACAAACACAAAAATAGGTATCTAGAGAGTGTTGAGCTAAGATTCTACAACATTTCATGATAGGCATGGTGTGCACTGGTCATGTTTGATCTACAACATTCGAAATAACTAAAAGCAAAGAAACATCTGTTTTGAATGTCTCTTGTATCTGTATCAAGTGGACAAAATGGACAACTTTAATGGCATGATTAGGGGCAGAGCCAGGATTATGTTATACGAGGTGCCAAGGGGAAAACAAATTCACTTATGCTTTCTTTCTCCTCCTTTTTTGTTTGACTTTTCTCCCATTTGTTTTTATCCTTTGATCTTTCTTGGCATGTCTTTCCCTCTTCACAGTGAAACACTCCAAACCATAGCTCAATAGCGATGCAGTTCCTTTCTCTTTCTGTCTATAGTTCCGGTTGTGGCATTGGATATCCAAATATCTATATGCCTAGTTTGAGGATCACGCATTCCACAAGAGCAGTTGCTGCTAAAGGTCTCACAGGTACGAAAGGTTCCAAGTTTCCATTTAGTCAAATAAAATGATATCTAGACACATCAATTTGTTTCCCGGGCCTTGGTTGCAGTAGTGCTATTTAAAAAGATCAGCAAGTTTATGATTCTGTGTTTCATATTTTCGGTTTTCATCTTATTTGTGTCAAATGTATAGTAAATTGGAGGATTTTTTTTTTTCTTGCTCAAAACTCATTTAGCTCTTATTGTAACTTTTTATTTGGCAGGATATAGTATGTGATAGATGTATTAATGATTGCATCAAGCAATCCTGTTGGCTTATCTCTATCTTAATGGATCCGTGTTATGATGATAATTAAGTACCATTTTCTCATATGGGTGGCTGGGTGTGGGATAACCCCCTCACTTTTCTCAAGGAAAAAAACAGAGACAATTAAGTTCCATTTTTCTGTCTGTTTTCATCTTTTCTGATATCTTGGATAATAGTTTAGACATTGTTTTGCGGTATATGGAGAATCTTTATCATCATCTTGTAAGCATATTAAAAACATATGTTCTACGGAAGTGAAGATAATTATGAAAACCTTTTCAATTAGCTCTTTGAGAGGATACTGCATAAATTGTAAGTTTTGTCTCACTTTTTCTTGCATAAGTAGTAAAAAGTCAAAAATTTAGTAGTATCTTGAAGCATGTTTGAAAGATGTTGTTGCAAAAAATTGTCTCACTAAAAACATAGTATAGGTAGGACTACTAGCATATATATCGTAGTCTGTGCTCTAGGATTGTGAAATCATGGAGCACATACCAGCTCTTCTTAACCATAAGTAGAGCTTAAGAATATAGGGTTGTCACCTAGGAAGCGTGGAAAACTCATATCGCATGCCATGTCCATATCAAATAAGTATTGGATACTAATAACTAGAGGTGCAAATTGTAATGTCCGGGCCCACAACCTACTAGGCCCAATAAGAAATGGGCCCAGTTAAGGGTTGGGCCCAAATTTCACTGTGGGCAGTATTATTATAATGGATAAAAAAAAATATAAATATATATATATATAAAAAATTAAAATGAACTCACCGGACCTTGAAGCTCCATCCTCGGACGATGGCCTTACCTCGTCGTGGTCGGAGCAGGAGGAGACCTCCCAGAGGAGGTCCAGCCGCGACCCTACCTTCCGGCGCTCTTCCCCTTCTCCGGCATCTCTTCGGAAAAGAGGAAGGGCCGGCCTTCCTTTTGCCGGCGCTCCGGGGGGAAACTCCACCTCGGTTGGTAGATCGGGGGGAGCCTCGTCTCCCCGGCCGCCTGCAAGGGAAGAAAAAGGAAGAAGAGGAGGGTTTCGGTGGGCCGGAAGTCAGGATTTCGGTGAAAATAAAGAAGAAAAAGAAAAAAAAAAAAGAGGAAAGAGAGAGCAAGGGAGGAAAGGAGAGAGAGAGGAGGCCGTAGATCCGGCCGGAGGAGAAGAAGAAGGCCGAAGGACCGGCCGGAGCAACCGAGGTCGTCGGTAGAGATGAAGGAGAGAAGAGGGAGAGAGAGAGAGAGGGAAAGAGAGGGAGTGACCGAGAGGGGGAAGGCCACAGATCTGGCCGAAGGAGAAGAAGGGGAGCCGGAGGGCCGGCCGGAGGCATGGGTTCGGTGGAGACGAAGGAGAAAAGAGAGGAGAGAGAGAGGAGAGCGGGAGATGAAGAGGCGGAAGCCTCTGGAAGGGGGGAGAAAAACCTGATAACGGGTTCGCGGGTCGGATCCGAATCCGAACCCGCAACCCGTTAAGCCCAAAGAAAAAGAAAAAAAAAAGAAAAAGAAAAAGAAAAAGAAAAAGGGAAAGGGTTTAGCCAAATTTGACTAAACCCGAGCCCAATCAAATTGGGCTAAGTCTGGACAAGCCAGACTATAAATTTAACCAAAATTAAGCCCAAAGGGAATGAGGCCCAAACCCAATTCGGCTGGAATTGGTCCTAACAGACCAAACTAATGGAAATCGGCCCAATTAAAGCCCAATTCAAGCCAATGTAATTAATTTGGGGGCCAAATTGATCCCGGATTGACCCTGACTCAGGCCCAAACGGGTCACAGTGACCCTAAACCCGAAATTAAACCCAATTAAGTTGGGAATTAAGCTTAGTGGCCAATCGAAAGGCCAATTAAGACTTATGAGCCCAGCCAAGACCCCAATACAGAGGAATTAGGCTTGGGCTAAATTTCAGGTAGAAAAGGAAATAACATATTGTTATTATGACATGATTGTAGGTGACTTAGGACTCGTCACCAGGACGCAGGAGACCTAGGAGAAAGGCAAATTACTGTAAGTAACTTGTTGTAATCTTGTTGTGAATCGTGTATGTAAGTAGCCTGCCCTAATCTTTATGGATCATACATGAAATTTAACATGTTATGCATGTACTGTAGGCTAAGAGCGATATGTGTATCTGACATGCTCTAGTTACACAAGATATGATGATATATGCTTTATATTCCGTTATGCCAACAAAATACTGGGATTACATTACATGCTAAGATATGAGTTATGAAATATGAACATGAGTGGCACATGTCATTCACATAATTCATAGTGGTGCACATATTATGTTTTCATAACTCTTGTGATATATGCAAAATGAATTGAATTCCTTATTATGATTAGCATGAGTGTAAAGAATGGTAATGATTTGCTCTAGCTGCATATTGCATTATAAAAGGGTACCTAAGAACTCCTATTGCTACGGGCCGAATGCAACTGAGCCGGCCTTGCCAGTGGCCGATAATGACTGAGCCAGCCCCGCCAGTGGCCGACTAATAACTGAGCAGGCCCCGCCAGTGACCATTAATGAATTCGCCGTAGCATCTATGAGGTACTACCTATACGGAGCATTATTTATGAACTCTTAAGAGCTACTGACCTAATGTAACTGAGCCAGCCTTGCCAGTGGCCGAGAATGACTGAGCCAGCCCCGCCAGTGGCCGCCTAATAACTGAGCCGGTCCCGCCAGTGGCCAAGAAAGACTTCGCAGTAGCATTTAAGAGCATGACCACGGCAATGCCGGTGGCACGATTTTTCCTACATGTGCATATTACATGATTTCTTGACATTGTAGGATACTGTTTTATTTACTCAGCATGGATATTTTATTATGACGATTGATTTAGTAGCATACATGTCAGCTTCTCAAACTCTAATAAGCATGGTTAGCATTTTTAGTCGATTCGACAAGATTATGCAGGATTACTTATTGAGCCGTGTAGCTCATGCCTGTTCATTTACGTTTTTTTTTAAATCACCACCAGTGACAGCTGCCAGAAGCATTTTTCTTTTGCAACAGGGCTTCTTTATTTTTGGGGATGATATAAATAAACTTTTGTGTATATAAACTATGTAGAAGCTCTGTACTTTATATGAACCAGTGGGTTGTAATACCTCATTTTGATATATACAAGTTACACTGCTTTTGACTACCTGTTGACCATGTACGAGGCTGCGTGCTATTGTGGGCAGTAGTCGGCAATAGCACGGCCGTGTCACGGATCCGGATCCGGGGCGTGACATCTCGTGGTATCAGAGCTTTAGGACTAACAAGAACATAACAATAAAATTTGGGGTTAACGGGTAGTTAAGGGAGTTGAGACTTATTAGGGTATATTGACCTTACTTTGAATTTTGGTTGCAGTAAACACTATAAGATATGGAGGATGATAGGAGGCCACCGTCCCCAGATCCTAGCTACCGCTCCGAGTCCCCGGATACACCACGCTCTGGGGCAGGTAGCGCGGATCTAGCTGGAGTGTACCAGCTGATAGTGCAGCTCCTCCAGCAGCAGCAGCAGCAGCAGATACAGTTAGCTACCCTACAACCAACCAGCTCTTATTATGAGAGGTTCCGACGACTGAACCCACCAGTATTTGATGGCGGACCGGACCCGATAGCGGCCGAGACATGGATTCGGGATATGGAGAAGATGTTCCAAGCACTCCAGTTCCCCGAAGAAACGAAGGTCCGATTAGCCATCCCCCAGCTGAAGGGGAGCGCCGAGTTTTGGTGGACGACCATGGAGACCGCATACCCCGCCAGCAGGATTACTTGGAGGGACTTCACGAGGCTGTTCTATGCAGAGTATTTCCCGGAATCGGTGAACCAGATGAAACAAGATGAATTTTTGACACTGACGCAGTCCGAGCATATGTCTGTCCTGCAGTATGCCAGCAAATTCAACGAACTGGGCCGGTTCTGCCCCCAGTTCATGGAAAATGAAAGGAGTAAGGCAAGCCGGTTTGAGCGGGGGCTGAGGTACAGGATCAGATCTCGGATATCTTTTCACCTATTCACCTGCTACAGAGACGTGCTGGACCGGGCCTTGAAGGTTGAGGCCGACTTGATGAGGCCGGACTTAGAAAGAAGTGATCTGACGAAGGCCAGGTCAGCAGGAGGACAGAGCAGTAGGCCCAAGGGCATCAAGGGGTCTATGATTAAGAAGAGGCAGAACCGAGGTTGCCCTAGCTGCGGCAAGCATCACAGTGGGCCCTGTCTGAAGAAAATTGGGGCCTATTTTACATGCGGGCAGCTCGGACATATGGCACGTGACTGCCCAAAGAGGGCACCCAGACCTCCTGCAACTGAGGGCCAGAAGCCAACGAACACCCCCCGAGTATTCGCACTGACTCGCCAGGATGCTAGTGCGAGCGACCAAGTGGTGACAGGTACACTGCCAGTTAATTTGATTGATGCCTCTATTCTATTCGATTCTGGTTCCACACATTCCTTTGTGTCAGTTAGTTTTTCCAAACAGTTGCACTGCACATCTGAGAAAATAGAACCATTGCATGTTGCCACACCCCTTCAAGAGACAGTGATAGTTGACACTAAATACAAGAACTGCATAATTCAGTTGGGAGGAAAAGAATTAGAAGCAAATCTTCTACAGCTGGACATGCATGATTTTGACATCATCTTGGGGATGGACTGGATGTCCCAGTATTATGCCCACATTGATTGTTACCATAAGAAAGTGGTATTCCGAATGCCAGGAGAACCAGAATTCTTCTTTCAGAATGACGATACGCCCCCTCAATGTAAGCCGACACTGCATTTCATTTCTTCCTTGCGAGCCATTAGAGCACTCAGAAAGGGGTGTACGGCTTACCTGGCATGTGTCACGGATACCCAAAAGGAAATCAAACTAGAAGATATTCCGGTAGTCAGAGAATATCTGGATGTTTTTTCTGAAGAGTTACCGGGACTACCCCCTGATCGAGAGGTCGAATTTACTATAGACCTCACCCTTGGAGCAGGACCTATCTCCAAGGCTCCTTATCGAATGGCCCCTGCTGAGCTCAGAGAATTAAAGACACAATTACAAGAGCTTTTGGATAAAAAGTTCATTCAACCCAGTGTGTCTCCATGGGGAGCTCCAGTACTGTTTGTAAAAAAGAAGGATGGGAGCATGCGGCTGTGCATCGATTACCGGGAACTGAACAAGATAACTATAAAGAACAAATATCCTCTGCCCCCGATCGACGACCTGTTTGACCAGCTGCAAGGTGCCCAAGTCTTCTCCAAGATAGATTTGCGGTCCGGTTACCATCAGTTAAAAATCAAGCCTGATGACGTGCCAAAGACTGCATTCCGAACCAGGTATGGGCATTACGAATTTCTGGTTATGCCATTCGGACTGTCCAATGCTCCAGCTGCTTTTATGGACTTAATGAACAGAGTCTTCAAGCAGAATTTAGATCAGTTTGTGATAGTCTTTATTGATGATATACTGATTTACTCAAGGAGCAGGGAAGAGCACGAAGTTCATTTAAGAATGGTACTACAGACCCTTCAGAAGAAAAAGTTATATGCCAAGCTGAGCAAATGCGAGTTCTGGTTGAGCAGCGTGGCATTCCTCGGTCACGTGATCTCCGGGGATGGGGTGTCAGTAGACCCTAAGAAAATAGAAGCAGTGGTAGATTGGCCTCATCCCACCAATGTCAAAGAAATTAGAAGCTTTTTGGGACTGGCCGGGTATTACCGACGGTTTGTGGAAGGGTTTTCCAAAATAGCCACTCCCTTGACCCGATTAACCAAAAAAACGGGCCAAGTTTATCTGGGACAGCAGTTGTGAGAAGAGCTTCTAGGAGTTAAAATAGAGGTTAGTATCTGCTCCAATTTTAACTCTGCCATCCACAAATGGAGAATTTACTATTTATAGTGATGCTTCCAAAACCGGGCTAGGCTGTGTATTAATGCAAAATGGCAAGGTAGTAGCCTATGCCTCTAGATAGCTAAAGCCCTATGAGCAGAATTATCCAACCCACGACCTGGAGTTAGCTGCAGTGGTCTTTGCCCTGAAAATCTGGAGGCACTACCTGTATGGAGAGCATTGTGAAGTGTACACTGACCATAAGAGTTTAAAGTACATATTCACTCAGAAAGAATTGAATATGCGGCAAAGAAGATGGTTGGAACTCCTGAAAGACTATGATTTGGATATCAAATATCATCCAGGCAAAGCTAATGTGGTGGCTGACGCTCTAAGCAGAAAGTCAGCAGTAAGTTCATCTGCACTACTCACCACCCAGCCACAGGTTCAGAAGGATCTTGATAAGCTGCAGGTTGAAGTAATTGTACAACCTACAAAAAGTCTGCTGGCCACTCTAAGGATACAACCGACACTGATCGACAGAATAAAGATCGCTCAGCAGTCTGACGCACGCACAGGTCAACTCAAGGATGAAGTGGAAAAAAGGTTACGACCCGAGCTCCAGATTCACTCAGATGGTACCCTGAGGTTCGGTCATCGATTGTATGTCCCAGCTGATGTGGAATTAAAGAAAGAAATTCTAGGAGAAGCCCACCAATCCCGCTTCTCCGTTCACCCCGGCAGTACCAAGATGTACAGGGACCTCCGAGAGCATTACTGGTGGAAGGGTATGAAAAGAGAAATAGCTGAGTATGTTGCCCGATGCATGACCTGTCAGCTGATAAAAGCAGAACACCAGAGGCCGGCAGGGTTACTAGAGCCATTGGAGATTCCAGAATGGAAATGGGAGCATATCACTATGGACTTTGTTACAGGGCTTCCAAGAACAGTAAAAAGGAATGACGCAGTGTGGGTGATTGTCGACCGCCTCACAAAGTCAGCTCACTTCCTACCCTTTAGGGTTGGAACCTCATTGGACAGGCTGGCCCAAGTGTACATTAATGAAATTGTGCGCCTACATGGAGTGCCAGTGAGCATCGTCTCTGATCGCGACCCCCGATTTGTATCCAGATTCTGGGAAAACTTTCAGAAGGCCATGGGTACCGAATTGAGGCTCAGTACCGCATACCACCCCCAGACCGACGGTCAGTCAGAGCGAACAATACAGACCCTGGAAGACATGTTAAGAGCTTGTACCATGGACCTAGGTGGAGGCTGGGACGACCACATACCTCTGGTAGAGTTTGCCTACAACAACAGTTACCATTCCAGCATCCAAATGGCACCATATGAAGCTCTATATGGAAGGAAATGCCGATCTCCTCTGCATTGGGATGAGGTCGGAGAGCGAAAACTACTCGGTCCTGAATTGGTCCAGAGTGCTAGAGATAAGGTACTGCTAATAACGCGGAGACTACAAGCCGCTCAGGACAGACAGAAACGATGGGCTGACAAAGGCAGGAGAGAATTGGAATTTTTGGAGGGGAACTTTGTCTTCCTAAAAATTTCTCCGTCAAGGGGTGTTACCCGATTTGGGCGGCACGGTAAACTGAGTCCCCGCTACATCGGCCCATTCGAGGTTCTCGCTAAAGTGGGCAAGGTCGCCTACAAGCTGGCCCTACCTCCAGAGTTATCAGGAGTACACGACGTCTTTCACGTCTCCCTCCTACGCAGGTACATCCCAGATCCCAGCCATGTATTACAGTATGAACCCTTGCAGATAAATGAAGACCTGACCTATGAGGAAGCTCCTCTGCGCATCGTCGATAAGAAGGAGCAAATTCTTCGGAGGCGTACCATCCCTTATGTCAAAGTTCAGTGGGCCAACCACACTGAACGGGAAGCCACCTGGGAACTTGAAGAGGAGATGCGCCAAAGTTACCCCCAGCTCTTCGAAGATAGAGGTATGTATAATTTCGCGGACGAAATTTATTTTAAGGGGGGTAGGATGTAATGTCCGGGCCCACAACCTACTAGGCCCAATAAGAAATGGGCCCAGTTAAGGGTTGGGCCCAAATTTCACTGTGGGCAGTATTATTATAATGGATAAAAAAAATATATATATATATATATATATAAAATTAAAATGAACTCACCGGACCTTGAAGCTCCATCCTCGGACGATGGCCTTACCTCGCCGTGGTCGGAGCAGGAGGAGACCTCCCAGAGGAGGTCCAGCCGCGACCCTACCTTCCGGCGCTCTTCCCCTTCTCCGGCATCTCTTCGGAAAAGAGGAAGGGCCGGCCTTCCTTTCGCCGGCGCTCCGGGGGGAAACTCCACCTCGGTTGGTAGATCGGGGGGAGCCTCGTCTCCCCGGCCGCCTGCAAGGGAAGAAAAAGGAAGAAGAGGAGGGTTTCGGTGGGCCGGAAGTCAGGGTTTCGGTGAAAATAAAGAAGAAAAAGAAAAAAAAAAAAAAGAGGAAAGAGAGAGCAAGGGAGGAAAGGAGAGAGAGAGGAGGCCGTAGATCCGGCCGGAGGAGAAGAAGAAGGCCGAAGGACCGGCCGGAGCAACCGAGGTCGTCGGTAGAGACGAAGGAGAGAAGAGGGAGAGAGAGAGAGAGGGAAAGAGAGGGAGTGACCGAGAGGGGGAAGGCCACAGATCTGGCCGGAGGAGAAGAAGGGGAGCCGGAGGGCCGGCCGGAGGCATGGGTTCGGTGGAGACGAAGGAGAAAAGAGAGGAGAGAGAGAGGAGAGCGGGAGATGAAGAGGCGGAAGCCTCTGGAAGGGGGGAGAAAAACCTGATAACGGGTTCGCGGGTCGGATCCGAATCCGAACCCGCAACTCGTTAAGCCCAAAGAAAAAGAAAAAAAAAAAGAAAAGAAAAAGAAAAAGAAAAAGAAAAAGGGAAAGGGTTTAGCCAAATTTGACTAAACCCGAGCCCAATCAAATTGGGCTAAGTCTGGACAAGCCAGACTATAAATTTAACCAAAATTAAGCCCAAAGGGAATGAGGCCCAAACCCAATTCGGCTGGAATTAATCCTAACAGACCAAACTAATGGAAATCGGCCCAATTAAAGCCCAATTCAAGCCAATGTAATTAATTTGGGGGCCAAATTGATCCCGGATTGACCCTGACTCAGGCCCAAACGGGTCACAGTGACCCTAAACCCGAAATTAAACCCAATTAAGCTGGGAATTAAGCTTAGTGGCCAATCGGAAGGCCAATTAAGACTTATGAGCCCAGCCAAGACCCCAATACAGAGGAATTAGGCTTGGGCTAAATTTCAGGTAGAAAAGGAAATAACATATTGTTATTATGACATGATTGTAGGTGACTTAGGACTCGTCACCAGGACGCAGGAGACCAAGGAGAAAGGCAAATTACTGTAAGTAACTTGTTTTAATCTTGTTGTGAATCGTGTATGTAAGTAGCCTGCCCTAATCTTTATGGATCATACATGAAATTTAACATGTTATGCATGTACTGTAGGCTAAGAGCGATATGTGTATCTGACATGCTCTAGTTACACAAGATATGATGATATATGCTTTATATTCCGTTATGCCTACAAAATACTGGGATTACATTACATGCTAAGATATGAGTTATGAAATATGAACATGAGTGGCACATGTCATTCACATAATTCATAGTGGTGCACATATTATGTTTTCATAACTCTTGTGATATATGCAAAATGAATTGAATTCCTTATTATGATTAGCATGAGTGTAAAGAATGGTAATGATTTGCTCTAGCTGCATATTGCATTATAAAAGGGTACCTAAGAACTCCTATTGCTACGGGCCGAATGCAACTGAGCCGGCCTTGCCAGTGGCCGATAATGACTGAGCCAGCCCCGCCAGTGGCCGACTAATAACTGAGCAGGCCCCGCCAGTGACCATTAATGAATTCGCCGTAGCATCTATGAGGTACTACCTATACGGAGCATTATTTATGAACTCTTAAGAGCTACTGACCTAATGTAACTGAGCCGGCCTTGCCAGTGGCCGAGAATGACTGAGCCAGCCCCGCCAGTGGCCGCCTAATAACTGAGCCGGTCCCGCCAGTGGCCAAGAAAGACTTCGCAGTAGCATTTAAGAGCATGACCACGGCAATGCCGGTGGCACGATTTTTCCTACATGTGCATATTACATGATTTCTTGACATTGTAGGATACTGTTTTATTTACTCAGCATGGATATTTTATTATGACGATTGATTTAGTAGCATACATGTCAGCTTCTCAAACTCTAATAAGCATGGTTAGCATTTTTAGTCGATTCGACAAGATTATGCAGGATTACTTACTGAGCCGTGTAGCTCATGCCTGTTCATTTACGTTTTTTTTTAGATCACCACCAGTGACAGCTGCCAGAAGCATTTTTCTTTTGCAACAGGGCTTCTTTATTTTTGGGGATGATATAAATAAACTTTTATGTATATAAACTATGTAGAAGCTCTGTACTTTATATGAACCAGTGGGTTGTAATACCTCATTTTGATATATACAAGTTACACTGCTTTTGACTACCTGTTGACCATGTACGAGGCTGCGTGCTATTGTGGGCAGTAGTCGGCAATAGCACGGCCGTGTCACGGATCCGGATCCGGGGCGTGACACAAATGGTTCGGGTCGGGTCGGATCATGAGTGACCCCGACCCAATCTGGTTTCTTGTTTAAGTCCTAATTTTGGACCCAAACCCAATCCAACAGAAGAACGGGTCGGGTTAGGTTGGGTCCATTGCTGCAATTTTGACACAACGGGTCATTCGGATCGGGTCAGGTCCATGTATAACTCAGACCCAATCCAAAAAATTCAAGAATGGTTCGGGTCCGGATTGGGTCCACTCGACTTTCAAAAATTTTGCACGCTTACTTCAGCTGCATGGAGTATCAACTTGCGAGTATTCATCATAAATTGAGTTCAAGATGAAGAAAGTGCATCCAGTTGAATCATTAAAACCAAAGCAAACATTGGCTTCCTTTGGAATTTAGTATCTGGAGTCAGTACTTTGGTTTTACTTGAAAAATGCCTGTTGCCTAGGAGAAGAAGAATCATATTTTGCAAACCTTCCTATCAAACCTTTGTTTAAGAGAGAGTACATCAATTGTATCCAAGCTAAGAACATTTAGAAACTCTTGCCGTGATTGTAGCGAGAACTACAGGAAGACCACTGATCAGAGATCTGAAATTATCATATATCATGTATTATAAAGAGAGATTCCATTACAATGGCACATGAACAGAAATTGTTATGGGCTTATTGCAGGCTTTACAAGATCAGGACATTGGGAGTTTAGAGGATAGTTTACCTTGTAATACTAGGTGGTAGTCTAACCGAAACACAACCAGGGATCCCATTAAAAAAAAAAAAGTTAAGATTGAAGCAATTGACATTTTCTGGAAGGTGATATGAACTAAGTGATACCTGCTGATTTCAGTAGACTGAAGAGTAGAAACCCCTACAACAAGGATAAATGCATCAGCCTCATAAATCTCCCTCCCACATACAACTCCGGAAAAGCATCCAATATCCTCATTTACCATAAAATCTATCACCATTTTTTAGTCACGAAATTTTAACCCTTTTACTTTCATTGACTCTAGCCATGGCAAAACAAAATTTTCATCAACTGTCCCACGACACCAAATATCATCAAAGTTTTGTTGTACAAGGACAAAGAAGATAGACATCTCTCAAGACCTTAGAAAGGTGATAAAAGCATGGGAAAGAATATCTAGTATACCAATTGTCAGCATAAAATATACTACTGCAGCTCGCGGACCCAAATAATTTTATAGATTTGGGTTGGGTCGGGGCGTATCGTAGGATTGAAAATCCAAAATAATCCAAATTTTAAATAGGTGGGTCATATCTGAATTCAGTAAACCCAGACCCGACCTAAAAAATGGAATGGGTCCAATTTTAGGACCCGACCTAGTCCTTCACCCCTTTTCGGTTATAGTCCCACATCGGAAAGACTTGTTCCAGAGCCTGGGCATATGAGGCGGCTGTCTCCAAATCCTGCAGACGCGTTTTGGGAGAAAAACAAAAATCGAAGAGGGGTGAAGGATGCTTGCGTGAAGCCCCAGAACTGGACAATATCTGGCAGGGGAGCCCCATATTTTTCCCCTCATGTGGCCCCCACATGGGCACTGGGTGCCTCACGTGTCCCGCGCAGGCGGAGGCGTGACATTTGGTATCAGAGCCGAGGACGGCTCTTATTCGATGGTGGAAAAGGTGTGAGGCCCAATAGTCCCACATTGGAGAAACTCATTTCAGAGCCTGGGCATATGAGGCGAGTGTCTCCAAATCCTGCAGACGCGTTTTGGGAGGAAAACAAAAATCGGAAAGGGGTGAAGGACGCTTGCGTGAAGCTCCGAAATCGGATAATATCTGACAGGGGAGCCTCGTGTCTTCCCCTCTCATGTGGCCCCCATGTGGGCACTGGATACCTCACGTGCTCTGCGGAGGCATGGGCGTGACATTTGGTATCAGAGCTGAGGACGACTCTTGTCCGATGGTGGGAAGGGTGTGAGGCCCAATAGTTCCACATCGGAAAGACTCGTTCCAGAGCCTGGGCATATGAGGCGGGTGTCTCCAAATCCTGCAGACGCATTTTGGAAAAAAAAACAAAAATCGGAGAGGGGTGAAGGACGCTTACGTGAAGCCCTGGAACCGAACAATATCTGACAGGGGAGCCCACATGGGCACTGGGTGCCTCACGTGCCCCACGGAGGTGGGGGTGTGACAAAATATACTACTGCAGCTCACAGACCCAAATAATTTTACAGATTTGGATTGGGTCGGGTCGTGTAGTAGGATTGAAAACCCAAAATAATCCAAATTTCAAATGGGTGGGTCAGATTTGAATTCAGTAAACCCAGACCCGACCCAAAAAATAGAACGGGTCAAATTTTAGGACCCGACCTGGCCCCACGGGTCCTCCAAAACAAGTTGGGTCGGGTCACAGGTAAACCCGACCCATTTGCAGCCCTACTGATAATCATCAGATACTTCTAGGATATGCATCTCATACATATGTTTTTAAGTTTGCAACTTTCCAAAATAATGGAAAAGGACTTGGTATACTTTGTAGATACACTTGAGACACTTCCCTCCTTCTAGCAATGAAGGGAGGTGCATTCCGTTCCTTTTTTTAATATAACTTAATAATGATTGGTAACTTTTGGAGTTTGTAATGTTGATATTATAATGGAGAGCCTAGAATGGGCTTTATGCATTTGAATGATGACTAAATGATAACTTTATGAAAGTTGAATCTATTATATAAAGTATAGACTATATTATGTTCATACCCTCTTGACTCTGCCAATGATGCGAACAGAATAGGGAAGATCCAAGCAAATCCTTCTAATTATCAAAACAGGCTGTTTAAATGGACCTGGCTAGGGAAAATGCCTATCTGTTATCTCAACTGGGAAATATGGATCTTCTTTTCTCAGTTGAAGTCCCTATAACACGTAAGCAGGTGTCTGTTGGTTAGCACCATTTACTTTGCTATACAAAGTTACTATGCCATACATAATTACATTGCCTTTAGATTTAGTGGCTTTTCTGTGCAACTGTAACACTTGGAAGATGGATAACTATCGGATGATCAGATTTCGAAGGTCCATTCAACAGATGGCTGGATCATTGATTTGTCGATTTTATCAACACAATCATCCTCTCGCTATGATCGGCCATGGAAGGAAGGTTTAACTTAAATTAAAATAGGTCCCCTGGCAATGCAGAACAAATTACATGCAGAAAAAAAACATGAAGAAAAAACTCAGAACTTGTATTTTTTACAAAAGAAATTATTAAGAAAAGAAAGCGAAAAGAAAAGAAAGGGGTGGAAACACGAGTCATGATTGAATGATAACTCAGAAAAAGTAACTAGTGTTATGTAAGAAAACAAGAAAGAAGAAGAGCTGAGAAGGATGAAAATTCAGAGTTAAAAGAATAAATGATTCTTCTTGAATTGATTGCCTCTATACAGTGGATACACTCTCATATATATAGGCCTACAACCATGTCAAAAGGGAATCAGAATGGGGATCAAATAACTAATCCTGACAAAGAATCGAAACAACCAAACTGAATGATTCAAAAAGTAGCCGTTGCCAACTTGAGTAAAATTTCAAGTTTGCCACAGGCGTGCTATGATACGCTATTGTTCACTGTAGCAGCATATGGGAGTAGAGCTATACTATCCAGAGTTTTGAGACTCCCCCTCAAGATGGGCATAGATATTCATAGTACCTATCTTGGACAATAGGAAACCCAATCTGGCAGCCGGTAGAGCCTTTGTTAATATATCAACCAGCTGAAGCTTTGCAGAGACATGTAGTGGAATGATCATTCCTTTTAGCACCCTTTCTCTAACAAAGTGGCAATCCAATTCAATATGTTTTGTTCTTTCATGAAAGATGGGATTCTTGGTGAGGTAGATTGCCGACTGGTTATCACAGAATAGAAGAGCTGATCGGGTGTGCATCTCGTTGAAGTCCTTTAACAATTTCTTCAACCAAACTATCTCACAACTTGTGTTGGCTAAGGCTCGATATTCAGCTTTTGCTGATGATCTAGATACCGTGGGTTGCTTTTTAGATCTCCAATTTACCAAGGAATTGAAAGAGTAGATGCCCTACAAGCCAATCGCAATTTGTATTGCGAAAGGTTTTTTCTTTTGATTTGTCCAAATCATGTACATGACATTTAAATATGAATAAAGGCGTTATGTTTTATCATATGCTGTTGATTATATTTATGATAAACTCCTTAGATTAGGGCAATGGTTTTAAGACTATGATGAGATCATACTAGTGAGACTTAAAATCCTAAAATCCTAATCTTAAATATTCCCAGTCATTGGTACATTGAGTCGGGGATCAATGATTACCGGAAAGACTGGCATGTCTTATGTATGCTCGATGCAGAGGATGATTGATCTCACAATCATTTGTGTGGAGACACTAATACAAAGATGTGGGTGCTCATTAGAGGAATGAGTTCACTGAATTGACCTACAAAGAGAAATCTTATGAAGTCTTACTTACATGTCAAAAGATGATTCTCTTAGTGGGAGTTGTGCAACTGATCCTATGACCTGAGATCACCATGGTATCTTGTGCACATGAACCCATATTTTGGTTTACACTCATTCATGACAATAAGTTATGTACGAGGTCTTCTGGATATGGTGAATTGTGTACGAAGATTATGAGTAGGTCAACAAGGAATTAATCACTTCTAGTAAGAGAAGATAGCATCCTATTTATTCTAATCATATGATAATTCAGGAAGCCTTTGATCAAAGCAGAATGAAAATTAGAAAGAGTTTCTACTATTTCATTATTTGAATTATTATTAAAAGATTGAGAAAAATATGAATATGAAATTGAGTTTGACATATATTCATACTCATATACATATTTGGGATGCAGTTTGATTAAAGGATTGAATTGCATGGTAACTTGCCACTGAAGGGTATTTTTGGTATTTCCACCAAATTCCATATTTTTCGGGTAGACATGACACGTTGCTAGACGTCAATCTTGTCTTATAGGTTTGATCGAATTAAAGAGTTTAATTCGATCACCAATTAGAAAGGATTCTAATTGTTAAGTTTGGGTTCGCGCAGTTTGGACTTAAATCGATTAGAAAAGTTCTAATCAAGTTGGGTCAACTTGCACTCACACCTATTGCTGGCTAAGTATGGAACCCAATGGGTCACACACAAGAAAACTTATTAAGGGTCTAATTGGATTAGATCATGTTTGCAAGATAGACATCCTAGCAGGTGTTGCAAACCCTTAGCTCTTGATTCGAATTGAATTCGAATCTGATTCTTAATTGATCTAATTTGATTAGATCATCTTCTAATATGGGTTAGCCAAGAGTTGGCACCTAATTGGCTTGGTTTGAGTCTAATTGGATTAGATTTAATAAATCATTCAATCTAGACCGTTAGATCTTGATCTACCGTTGGATGAAGACATAATGGAGAGTTGGTTTAACCCAATTGGATTGGGTTAGAGGATGGCTATCATAATTGACCATTGGATCTTAATCCCACCATTGGATGAAGACATAATGGGTCAAGTAAATGGCGCCTTGCATTGGAGCCCTTGGATCATCATCATGAAAGATCAAGAGGTGAGGCATGATGGACATGTGATTAGCATGTGATGTTGACTTGGTCAAAATATGGCACCACATGAAAGGACATATCATTTGATACACCTCTTCACTTGATCTGCACCTCCTCTTATTTGATATGGCCCTTAAATGATGTCCTTTCATGAAAGGATGTGTGGATGGGATGCATCCCTTGGAGATGCATCCCTACACCTATTATAAATAGGCTAGCACTCCATGGGTTTCATCATTCCAACTCCACCCCACTCTTCTCTTCTTTCTTTCTTATATTAGTTTCTTTCTTTCTAGCATTGCTTCTAGTGTGTCCTAAGCCAAGACAAGGTGGTCTTCTTTAGGACAAAAGGATTAGAAGTAATTTTAGAAGGTTAAAGAAAAATAGAAAGAAAGGAAAGCAAGCCATTAGAGTTCTTTAAGAATTCTGCATTAAGGATCAAAGTCTTTGGAGCTTAAGACTTAAATCAAGTTTTCGTGTGGATCAACGTTGGAGGGTGAACACTTGGGCACCTAGTGGAAATTCTGCATATTGGATTAGCGTTAGAGGTATTCTTCTATTTCTGCATTTATATTATATTATTTGATTGCTTCCATTAAGGTGATCTTGGCTTATAAGGGTTTTATGTTAAGAAACTTTATCAAGAAATTTTTAAAATTCCTAACTTCCGCTGTGCATTATAACATGCTAAAACCCTTCAGTGGTATCAGAGCCATCCTTAATTGGTTTAATCAAATAATTATGTATGATGTATGATTATTAATTTACTATGAGATAGTAATGTCATATGCTTAGAGAAATGCTGAAATGTATGATTAATATATGATATGTTATGTAATAAAATATCATGATATGAAATTTTCCATATGAAAATATGTTGAAGCATGTTAATTAATTGCTTATGATTTATACATGCTATGAGATAGCCATGATGCATAATCGTTTATTTTAGACATGTTAAATGTATGTTACAATTAAAGAATGTGCTAGAGACTAGTAAGCCCTCAATAAAAATTATATTAAGTCATAGTGTTGAAAAACTTTGAGCTAACCCATTCTAGAACAATTAATCTAATTGGTGTCTAAGGAAAGCACTAAAGGTGGTTACTTAATTAGGACCTTACTCTCTGAGTAAGGGGAGCCTCCCACCTGCTTACCTGGCCAATTGTTTGATTGCCTATTATGGATAAGCTTAATATTGATATAACACTATTGATAGCCTTCCTTCATGCCTCGATATTATTATGTCAAGATCCATGCTAGTTTGTTGTGTTAACACAAGACTTGCAATGGGGACTGATGTTATACTGTCTTGGTGCATTAAGATGCTTATGGCATATTTTAATATATATTGCCTTGTTGTGCAACCACAAAGGCAATATTATTCGAATATGACTATATGGAAATGAAGGGTTTGACTTAACTAAAATATTATTGTTTGTTGTGCTAACACAAGGCAATAAGTATTTTAAGAGGACAAGATAAAGTTGAGAATTGCATGAGATGCAATTGGAAAGAGTTTCCTACCTTTGAACTCATAAGAGTTTGTTGTGTAAACACAAGGCTTTTTATGATGAATTAGGATCTCAACCCTACTAAGAAAAATTATATTTTCACGTTTATCATAGGAGAGGGCTATGATATTCGATAAAAATAGTAGGAGACAAATTAGATTAAAGTCCTTATCTAGTTGCAAACATGTCATCATGATTGGTCTGCTTATATTAGTTTTGTTCTTGCATATGTAGAATTATTAAATGGCTTCTTCACTTTCACTAAGAGGCATCTTAGATGCCAACAAGTTGACCGGACCAAACTATGTGGACTGGTTGAGGAATTTAAAGATAGTACTCACTCAGGAGAAAATTTCCTATATACTTGAAACTCCTGATCTTGGAGATCTAGGGGATGATGCTACAGAAGAGGAGGTTGCCACATATAAGATGTGGAAAAATGACAGTGTGACTGTCAAATGTATCATACTTGCCTCTATGAACAATGAATTACAGAGGCAACATGAAGGCATGGACACTCAATCCATACTTCTCAATTTAAAAGAGTTGTATGGAGAACAAAGCAGGACTGCTAGGTATGAGATATCTAAGCAGTTGTTCCGTGCTAGAATGAATGAAGGAACTCCAGTGCAAAACCATGTTCTTATGGTTATAGACTTGATCACCAGATTAAGTCAATTAGGTTTTGCTATGGATAGTGAGCTCAGTCAGGATTTGATCCTGCAATCACTGCCTGATTCATTCTCTCAGTTTGTTGTGAACTTTCACATGAACAAGCTGAACACCTCCCTGCCCGAGCTGTTAAATATGCTCAAAACAGCTGAAGGGCATATTAGGAAGGATAAAGGTCCACTCCTTCTTATAAATAGCACCTCTATGAGGAAATCGGAAAATAAGGGTTCTAAGAAACGATTGAACCCCAAGAGTAGCATCAAAAAGAAAAAAGGAAAGAAAAACTCCGGATCAAGTACCTGTTTTCATTGCGGCAAAGCTGGCCACTGGAAAAGGAATTGCAAGAGTTTTCTTGCAAGTATGAAGACCGATGCAAGAGTTGCATCAAAAGGTATGTTTATGTTACATGCCAACTTGTCATTAAGTTCTTCAAATTCAAATTCATGGGTATTGGATACCGGCTGTGGTTTTCACATTTGCAAATCTTTGGATCGACTACAGAAAATTAAAATTTTGAAGAAAGGTGACTTCGAGCTGTATGGCGCTGGAGGAGAGTCCATCCAGGCTGAAGCTGTTGGAACCTACAACTTGGAATTGCCTTCGGGAAAGCTCCTACAATTAGAAGATTGTTATTATATGCCCAAAATTATTAGAAATGTAATTTCCATTCCTTTGTTGTTAAAGAAAGGTTTTGAAATTAATGGAAAGGGCAATGGTTGCTCTATTTATTTTTCTAATAAGCATCTTTGCAATGGCATTATGGAAAATGGTCTTCTAGTTTTATTACTTAATGACAATGTCTTTCATATTAATAAAAGCAATAAAAGAAAGAGAGAGGAAGTGAATAATACCCTCCTTTGGCATTGCCGACTTGGTCACATAAGTGAATCAAGAATCAACAAGTTATACAAAGAAGAGTTCTTTGATCCTTATGATTATGAATCATTAGGAACTTGTGAATCTTGTCTTATGGGAAAAATGACTAAGTCTCCATTCACTGGACATGGAGAAAGGGCAAGTGAGTTATTAGGACTTATACATACAGATGTATGTGGTCCTATGACAACTCCAGCTAGAGGTGGATACTCTTACTTCATCACATTCACTGATGATTTATCAAGGTTCGGATTTGTGTATCTTATGAAATATAAATACGAAGCCTTTGATAAGTTTAAAGAGTATCAAAGTATGGTTGAAAAACAAACCGGAAAGTGTATTAAAATCCTTCGATCTGATCGAGGAGGTGAATACCTTTCTAGTGAATTTTTAAATCATCTTAAAGAAAAGGGCATTCTCTCTGAATGGACACCTCCGTATACGCCACAACTAAATGGTGTAGCTGAACAGAGGAATCGTACTCTATTAGATATGGTAAGGTCCATGATGTGCTTTACAGATCTTCCTATTTCCTTCTGGGGTTATGCCTTAGAAACTGCTACATATGTGCTAAACAGGATACCTTCAAAATCTGTATCTAGTACTCCATATGAGATATGGAGAGATAGAAAACCCAATCTTAAATATTTTAAAATATGGGGCTGCCAAGCATATGTCAAAAGAAATTTTGGACATAAGCTAAGTGCTAGATCAGATAAATGTACATTTATAGGTTATTCCAAAGAAAGTATTGGATATCTCTTCTATCACCCTACTGAACAAAAGGTATTTGTTAGTAGGCATGCCACTTTCTTAGAAAAAGAATTTATCTTAGAAAAGGGCAGTGAAAGAAGAATTGAACTTAATGAAGTTCAAGACCTACAAATAGAAACACAAGAAATTCTTCAACCAGATGTACCCATTGATGAAGTACAACCACAACACACATCTCCTCTCCAAAGGTCAGATAGAGTGCGAAATGCACCTAAGAGGTATGGGTTTATCATTGAGAATGATGAAGCCCACATCGTCGAAAATGATGATCCTCTAACCTATTCGGAAGCTATCATGAGTAATGACTCTAACAAATGGTTAGAAGCTATGAAATCCGAAATAGACTCTATGTATACCAACTAAGTATGGACTTTGGTTGATGCACCAGAAGGTGTAAACCCTATAGGTTGCAAATGGGTCTATAAGAAGAAGATTGGAGCAGATGGCCAAGTAGAAACCTACAAGGCTAGATTAGTGGCAAAAGGTTTCAGGCAAAAGCAAGGAATTGACTATGATGAAACTTTTTCACCAGTTGCCATGCTTAAATCTATTCGGATTTTGCTTGCAATAGCTGCATACTATGATTATGAAATTTGGCAGATGGATGTCAAAACCGCCTTCCTTAATGGTTATCTTGAGGAAGAGGTTTACATGACACAGCCAGAAGGATTTGTCTCAAGTGGGAGAGCAAATCAAGTATGCAAGCTTAAGAGATCCATTTATGGATTAAAGCAAGCATTGAGGAGTTAGAACATCCGTTTTGATACAACAGTCAAAGAGTTTGGTTTTATCAAAAATGTGGATGAACCATGTGTGTACAAGAAGACTAGTGGGAGTGCCGTTGTCTTCTTAATATTGTATGTAGATGATATACTAATCATTGAAAACGATATTCCAATGTTACAATCGGTCAAGACTTGGCTATCAAAAAGCTTTTCCATGAAAGACTTGGGAGAAGCATCCTATATACTTGGTATAAAGATCTATAGGGATAGATCTAAAAGGATGTTAGGCTTGTCCCAATCTAAGTACATAGATCGTGTGCTGAAAAGATTCAGCATGGAAGGAAGTAAAAGAGGTTACTTACCTATGAGTCAAGGCATACGTCTCTCTAAGAAGATGTCTCCTAAGACATCTGAAGAGAGGAATAGAATGAATTCTATTCCCTATGCTTCGGCAGTAGGATCAATTATGTATGCTATGCTATGTACTAGGCCTGATGTTGCTTATGCCTTAGGCATAACAAGCAGATTCCAGGCTGATCCAGGAGAAAATCATTGGATAGCTGTGAAAAATATTCTTAAGTACTTAAGAAGGACTAAAGATATTTTTCTAATTTATGGAGGATCTGAGTTGAAACTAGAAGGATTTTCTGATTCTAGTTTTCAATCAGATCCAGATGATAGCAAGTCCACTTCAGGGTATGTCTTTATCCTAAATGGTGGTGCAGTGAGCTGGAAGAGTTCCAAGCAGCAAATTGTAGCTGACTCAACTACTGAGGCAGAATACATCGCTGTAAGTGAAGCCGCTAAGGAAGCTGTCTGGATGAAGAAGTTCATCGCTGAGTTGGGAGTAGTTCCTGAGATTGCTGGACCAGTTTCAGTTTATTGTGACAACACTGGAGCTGTTGCTCAAGCAAAGGAACCAAGATCTCATCACAAATCCAAGCACATTCTAAGACGCTTCCACCTCGTTCGAGAGATCGTCGAGAGACAAGACATAGTCATTGAATGAGTAGACACAAAGAACAACTTAGCAGACCCGTTCACTAAAGCTCTACCACAACAGCAGTTCGATCGCCACCTCGATTGTATGGGGATAAAATATAAGAGCGATTGGCTTTAGTGCAAGTGGGAGATTGAAAGAGTAGATGCCCTACAAGCCAATCGCAATTTGTATTGCGAAAGGTTTTTTCTTTTGATTTGTCCAAATCATGTACATGACATTTAAATATGAATAAAGGCGTTATGTTTTATCATATGCTGTTGATTATATTTATGATAAACTCCTTAGATTAGGGCAATGGTTTTAAGACTATGATGAGATCATACTAGTGAGACTTAAAATCCTAAAATCCTAATCTTAAATATTCCCAGTCATTGGTACATTGAGTCGGGGATCAATGATTACCGGAAAGACTGGCATGTCTTATGTATGCTCGATGCAGAGGATGATTGATCTCACAATCATTTGTGTGGAGACACTAATACAAAGATGTGGGTGCTCATTAGAGGAATGAGTTCACTGAATTGACCTACAAAGAGAAATCTTATGAAGTCTTACTTACATGTCAAAAGATGATTCTCTTAGTGGGAGTTGTGCAACTGATCCTATGACCTGAGATCACCATGGTATCTTGTGCACATGAACCCATATTTTGGTTTACACTCATTCATGACAATAAGTTATGTACGAGGTCTTCTGGATATGGTGAATTGTGTACGAAGATTATGAGTAGGTCAACAAGGAATTAATCACTTCTAGTAAGAGAAGATAGCATCCTATTTATTCTAATCATATGATAATTCAGGAAGCCTTTGATCAAAGCAGAATGAAAATTAGAAAGAGTTTCTACTATTTCATTATTTGAATTATTATTAAAAGATTGAGAAAAATATGAATATGAAATTGAGTTTGACATATATTCATACTCATATACATATTTGGGATGCAGTTTGATTAAAGGATTGAATTGCATGGTAACTTGCCACTGAAGGGTATTTTTGGTATTTCCACCAAATTCCATATTTTTCGGGTAGACATGACACGTTGCTAGACGTCAATCTTGTCTTATAGGTTTGATCGAATTAAAGAGTTTAATTCGATCACCAATTAGAAAGGATTCTAATTGTTAAGTTTGGGTTCGCGCAGTTTGGACTTAAATCGATTAGAAAAGTTCTAATCAAGTTGGGTCAACTTGCACTCACACCTATTGCTGGCTAAGTATGGAACCCAATGGGTCACACACAAGAAAACTTATTAAGGGTCTAATTGGATTAGATCATGTTTGCAAGATAGACATCCTAGCAGGTGTTGCAAACCCTTAGCTCTTGATTCGAATTGAATTCGAATCTGATTCTTAATTGATCTAATTTGATTAGATCATCTTCTAATATGGGTTAGCCAAGAGTTGGCACCTAATTGGCTTGGTTTGAGTCTAATTGGATTAGATTTAATAAATCATTCAATCTAGACCGTTAGATCTTGATCTACCGTTGGATGAAGACATAATGGAGAGTTGGTTTAACCCAATTGGATTGGGTTAGAGGATGGCTATCATAATTGACCATTGGATCTTAATCCCACCATTGGATGAAGACATAATGGGTCAAGTAAATGGCGCCTTGCATTGGAGCCCTTGGATCATCATCATGAAAGATCAAGAGGTGAGGCATGATGGACATGTGATTAGCATGTGATGTTGACTTGGTCAAAATATGGCACCACATGAAAGGACATATCATTTGATACACCTCTTCACTTGATCTGCACCTCCTCTTATTTGATATGGCCCTTAAATGATGTCCTTTCATGAAAGGATGTGTGGATGGGATGCATCCCTTGGAGATGCATCCCTACACCTATTATAAATAGGCTAGCACTCCATGGGTTTCATCATTCCAACTCCACCCCACTCTTCTCTTCTTTCTTTCTTATATTAGTTTCTTTCTTTCTAGCATTGCTTCTAGTGTGTCCTAAGCCAAGACAAGGTGGTCTTCTTTAGGACAAAAGGATTAGAAGTAATTTTAGAAGGTTAAAGAAAAATAGAAAGAAAGGAAAGCAAGCCATTAGAGTTCTTTAAGAATTCTGCATTAAGGATCAAAGTCTTTGGAGCTTAAGACTTAAATCAAGTTTTCGTGTGGATCAACGTTGGAGGGTGAACACTTGGGCACCTAGTGGAAATTCTGCATATTGGATTAGCGTTAGAGGTATTCTTCTATTTCTGCATTTATATTATATTATTTGATTGCTTCCATTAAGGTGATCTTGGCTTATAAGGGTTTTATGTTAAGAAACTTTATCAAGAAATTTTTAAAATTCCTAACTTCCGCTGTGCATTATAACATGCTAAAACCCTTCAGGAATCACCAATGAAAATGCAATAACCTATGATGGATCTTCTGGTTTCAGGACAAGCTGCCCAATCTGAATCACTGTAAGCCTTCAAGTGTACATCTGATTTGGAAGAGAAGAATACTCCTTGGCCTATGGTACCTTTGAGATATCTTAAGATTCGATGAGCTGCTTTTAGATGTATTTGTGATGGCTTATCCATGAACTGGCTCAGTACATTAACCGCATAGGTTATGTCCGGCCTACTGATTGTAAGATAGATTAATCTTCCAATTAATCTTCTGTAACACTTAACATTTTGCAACATATCTTGAGATGTATGACATAATTTGTGATTCATTTCTATGGGTGTATAAGCAGCTTTGCAACCGAGCAGTCCTGCATCCTCCAATATTTCAAGCGTATACTTTCTTTGGCATAAATGAATTCCATTAGATATTCTTGAAATCTCAAGTCCCAGAAAATATTTCAGAGGTCCAAGATCCTTCATTTTAAACTAAGATTGTAAGTACATCTTAACTGAATCAATGGAAGCTATACTATTACCTCCCACGATAATGTCATTCACATAGACCATGAGTGCAGTAAAATTATTTCCATCATGTTTGGTAAAAAGAGAGTACTCTGATGTTGACTGTTGGAAACCAAAAGCCATAAGGGAGGATGAGAATTTGGAATACCATTGCCGTGAAGCCTGCTTGAGTCCATATAAAGATTTATATAGTTTGCAAACTATCTTGGCACACGGTAGAGACTCCCCCTTTAGCTGATAACCTGGCGGCAGTTCCATATAAATCTCCTCATTCAAATTTTCATGAAGAAAAGCATTGTGTACATCCATTTGATATAGAGACCATCCACGAATGGCTGCCAATGCAAGGAAGATCCGGACTGAGCTGATTTTGGCAACCAGGCTGAAAGTTTCTTGATATTCTAGCCCCTCCCTTTGAGTATATCCTTTTGCAACTAAGCGTGCTTTGTATCTATCAATGGCACCCGTGGAAGTAAGTTTAACCTTGTAAACATATTTACATCCCACTGCTTTCTTTCCTGGTGGTAATTCATTGACAGTCCAAGTGTCGTTTTCCTATAATGCATTCAGCTCTGAGTTCATAGCATCACGCCAATGTTTATGTGCCACAGCTTCTTCATAGGATCGTGGTTCTTTTGTGAGGGAAAGTGAAAGGGTGAAGGCCTTATGAAGTGGAGATAAATGTCTATAGGACAGGGAGGCTGCCAAGGGGTGACTGGTAGAATTCTGAGAGGAGACTTTGGCATTTGAAGTAGCAACTTGACAGTGATAGTCATGAAGATAGGTAGGAGGATTTCTAATTCTACTTGACCTTCTAAGTGGAATGGTAGAGTTTATTGGTTCATTAACAAGAAGAATGTTCTCGGTCGTAGGAACTTCAGGTTCTGACTCATGAGCATTTCCTGACCGGGCAAAGAAGTAGTGTGTTTGGTGGAGTTATAAGCCAATTCCGTGTCATGAAAAGGAACTGGAATAACTAGATCATTAGGAATGGGGAATTGTATATGTGTGATAGAATTGGGTGCATGAAAAGGAAAAGTAGACTCATGGAAGACAACATTTCTAGAGATAAATGTACTTTGACTATCCAAGTCATATAGCTTATACCCTTTAACACCAGCAGGATACCCAAGGAAGATACATTTTCTGGCTCGGGGATGAAATTTGGACCTATTGTGTTGAATGGTAGAGGCAAAACAGAGACAGTTGAGGTGCCGCAAGGCCTTTCCCTTGAGTTGGAGAGATGACCTGGTTTGCTGAATGAGGTGCCACAGATTTATTGTTAACGAAAGGGGACTTTGTCTTAGTAAACTTAAAATTAGGAGGGAACCCAATAAGCCGATAACACTTTTTCCTTGTGTGGCCAGATTTTCCACAGTGATAGCAAGTGATATCTGCCTTGTTCTTTGATTTGTTAAGAACGGCTGCAAGTGCAGATGATTCTGGTGCAGGGAAGATTATAGCCCGAGCTTGTCTTTGTCTTTCCTCTTGCAATACCAAGGAAAAGGTTTTGTCCAAGTTTGGTAGAGGACTCATGAGTATAATCTGACCCCTAATAGTGTCAAAAGTATCATTAAGTCCCATTAAAAAATGAAAGATATAATCGAGTTCTAGATCTTCTCCTACTCCTTTGAGTGCATCACATATGCAATGGCCACAAGAACAATATGGCAGAGGTCTATAATTTCGTAATTCTTCCCATATAGCATTTAACTGAGTGAAATATTCGCTTACAAAGAGAGTTCCTTGAGTTATTGAACTGAGCTGGTGTTTCAGTTGATAGATCCTCACATTATCTGGTTGTGCAAAGCGGGATTTCAGTTTGTTCCATACCTCTTTTGCTGATTTGATGAAGAGGACATTGGATGCAATCTCCTTTGAAATCGAGTTTAGTAACCAGGCAAGGATGAGATTGTTGCATCGTAACCAAGGAACATAAAAGGATCTGTGACTTCTGGATTAGAAATGCTTCCATCAAGGAATCCGAGTTTGTTCTTAATGGAAATGGCTAGAGAAAAGGATCGGCTCCATGAAAAATAGTTTGAACAAACTAATGGAGGGGTGACGATCATAGTCTGGGCATTATTAGTATGATGGAGGAAGAATGGGCTATTTGGATCTTCAGAAGGGGTGAAAATGTGAGTTGGTGAGATGGCTGAAGCGGAAGAGATATAGGAAGCTGCAGCCATTTATTGCTCTGATACCATGTAAGAAAACGAGGAAGAAGAAGAGCTGAGAAGGATGAAAATTCAGAGTTAAAAGAATGAATGATTCTTCTTGAATTGATTGCCTCTATACAGTGGATACACTCTCATATATATGGGCCTACAGCCATATCAAAAGGGAATCAGAATGGGGATCAAATAACTAATCCTGACAAAGAATCGAAACAACCAAACGGAACAATTCCAAAACTAGCCGTCGCCAACTTGAGTAAAATTTCAAGTTTGCCACAGGCGTGCCATGATACGCTATTGTTCACTGTAGCAGCATATGGGAGTAGAGCTATACTATCCAGAGTTTTGAGATGTTATGCCATATATTATTAATTATTTGTGCTAATAATTTGTTGGCAAGTCAGCAATCATATTTCTTTTCCTTTTTCTATTTCTCCCAGTGGCTCAGCTCTCTTCATTTTGATCTTTGATTTCCTATCTTCTAACTAGTTTCCATATTCTTCTTGATTTTTCTTTTACTTTTGACAGCATATATGGGTCATGGATTAATGAAGAGGAGCAGAAGTGCCAATATTCCAATTCTGGTATGATACCAATTTCGTGTTCCTGTAAATGTGATAACTGCATTTGCGCATGAATTAAAACCTTCAAATCAAATGATAGGGAGATGAAGTATCAAAGAAAAGAATCAGGGAGCAGATACCTAATGTTGATCTTTCATCCTCTTCCTATGACACTGCATGGGTAGCTATGGTCCCCTTGCCAGAATTTCCGCAGTTTCCATGCTTCCCAGAGTGTCTTAATTGGATAATAAAGAATCAACATCCTGATGGCTCTTGGGGAATTCATGGTCTCCACCCCTCTCTTGTCAAGGATGCTCTCTCTTCTACATTAGCCTGCGTACTTGCACTAAAGCGATGGAATATTGGTGAAGAACATGTCAGAAGGGGTATCTTCAAAGAACACAAGATCATATGCAATTTTTTTTTACGCATGCGCATTAAAACAGAACATTATGCCTCGAAATGCAGGGCTCCACTTTGTTGGATCTTATTTTTCCTCTGCTATGGATGAGAAGTTGCCTTCTCCTATTGGCTTCGAGATCATATTTTCTGGAATGCTTGGATATGCCATTGATATGGGTTTAGATCTTCCTATTAGACAAAATGACATAGATGTCATGTTTCACATGAGAGATTTAGAACTGCAAAGGTACATGGTTCCCTTGGTTATCTATATCTTAGGATTCTCTTCATGTTTTCCAGTTTTTCATAAGCAATCTTCTCATGACAAGACATGTATCCTATAGCATGCTACGTTCTGATTTGATTATCTTATTGTTCATCATGTCAATATAAAATCTTGTATCTCCATAAAGACTCTGTTAATATGCATATGCTATATGCATGTGTCCTATAAGTATTGAAATAATATAACTGGACAATGTATATGTACATTCACATTTGTATATTTCGTCTAATCTATTACAACAGTTTGAGTAACTAATTCTACCTGCACGACGTTGTAATTCATAATCGCATCAAAGGAAGTCTTGCCTGTAAAAATGGCTTGGTGTTGGACTTTAGAGAACAATGGATAGGTTAGAAATTGCATAACATGGAATTAGATGTTAAGTGAAGACATTAGCAAATGTAAAGGCGAAAAGATGAGGATGAAAATTGAGAGTCAATGGAAATTACTAAATATTAAGGATCTCTGGGTGGTAACCAATAAAATATTACGAAAAAATTCATCAAATAAGAAACAACTTGGAACTATGTTCGTCCAACGAACCAAAATAAGATAAAATTATAATTGGAGATTTAGGTAGGCGATGATGAAATCAAATAACTTTTTAGTTTTTTGGGTACTTACTGGCAAGGCCTACAAAACTATACCAGTACACTACCGGCTTCGTACGCACCTCGTACCAAGGTAGGATCTCAATACTTTTTTCTCCTTCCAAGTCATGGTAGTTCCAAATCCAGGCAATATCGGTTTGGTACCAGGCAGTAAGGGTAGTTCCACTTGGTTCCGACCGGTACCTACAAGTTTAGCTCGATACCAAATGGAAATCGTGAGTAGTCATAAACTACTTAGTACCTCATGCGGCTTTCTGGATTTTATTCCCAATGAATAATCATGTGGAAAAATCCAGATAACCTTTGTATAATACATACCATTTTACTAATTTGTTGCATCAAACAATCTTTAGAAAGTAGCAGAACATTCTACTGGAGTATCACCATAGCTAATTTCTTGTGCTATTAAATTCTTTGTATTTATAGCACTACTTATTACTTATTTTTTTCATTTTGACATCTACATCTTTTTGACTATCACATCTTTGTCTCCTGTAGTTGCTAAATAGTAATATTCATGTACTTTCATTCAGAGGGTCTGAAAACAGTTCTGAGGGTAGGAAAGCCTATCTGGCATATGTTGCTGAAGGATTGGGCAAGTCACAAGATTGGCAAGAGGTTATGAAATATCAGAGGGAAAATGGATCTCTGTTCAATTCACCTTCTACAACGGCTGCTGCACTGACCCATATATACGATGCTAGAGCCCTTGAGTACTTGCGTTCCCTTCTACAGAAGTTTGGCAGTTCAGGTAAATGCCACTGTTTTATTATTTTGGAAACATTATATTGCTAATATTTCATACTTTTGGAAGGCTGTAACTTTTTTGCTGTTGATTCTGTACAGTGCCTACTTCATATCCTAGAGATATTCATACCCTTCTTTGTGTGGTTGACAAAATTGAGAGGCTTGGAATCGCTCGACATTTTAGTTATGAGATAAAGAACATTTTGGACAGAATATATAGGTAGTGAGCTTAAAACATGCTCAGAAGTTAAAACATCTTATAGTACCATTCTCATTACAAATCTGACTTCAGCTATCATTCAGATGCTGGTTAAATAATGATGAAGAGATCAACGCAGACATGGCTACATGTGCCATGGCATTTCGTCTATTACGTATGAATGGATTTGATATATCGTCAGGTACTTACTGCTTTAAGCTGTAGGGTTTTGAATTGTGGTTACTGTGGTGTATCTATCTATCTTTAGTGTTGGTATAATATGTTGATGTGTGATGCAGATGCCTTATCTCAATTTGGCAATGCAAGCTTTTTCTTCAATTCAATCCAAGGGCATCTGAAAGATATGAAAACAGTTCTAGAGTTATACAAGGCATCGCAAATCAAAATCTTACCAAATGAGCAGGTTCTCAATAAACTAGGTTCTTGGTCAAGTAATTTTCTGAGAGAGGCATTATCCGCCAATTCAGAGCATGGACTCCAAGTTCTTTCTCAGGAGGCAAGTTTTTTATTTGAGCCTATAAAAACTCAATGTGCTTGCATGTTCAGGACAGAAAATTTGTAAACATCTGGAAATAGCAATGGAAGTTTCATAACTCAAATTCTTGTCATCTCAGGTGGATTATGCACTTAAATTTCCCTTCTATGTCAATGTGGAACGCCTAGAGCACCAGAGTTATATTGAGAACTTTAAAGTTGAAAACCTTCAGGTTCTCAAAACATCATATACGTAAGTATTAACTTGTCTGGAAAGAAAATCCTGTCTTCCATTTGCACTTATGATTCATGCATTGAACCATTTATCAGGTCTTCTGGCATTGATGACAAGGATCTGTTAGAACTGGCACTGGAAGATCTCAATTTATGTCAGTCTATATACTGCAAAGAACTCCAACATATTGAGAGGTACATATTCTTTCCTCTGGTGAAACACAAGCCTATTCCTTTTCTTTGTTCAATGTATGTTGATAATTTTAATTGAACAGTTGGGTCAAAGAAAACAGATTGGATCAGCTAGAATTTGCTCGGCAGAAACAGATATATTGCTATTTCACAGCTGCAGCTATGATATTCTCCCCCGAAAGTTTTGATGCTCGTATGTCTTGGGCCAAAAATACCGTGCTAACCGTCGTCGTCGATGACTTTTTTGACAATGGAGGATCTAGAGAAGAATTAGTAAATTTTATATCATTGGTTGAGAAGTATGACTTATTTTCTTTTTCAATTGGTGTTACCCTGGTGGTTGCTCTAAGTTATTAGGTATATAACTTATCCAGCTCTTTTCCTCAAATCTATAACAGGTGGGATGGAAATCATGAAAAACAATTTTGCTCTGAACGAGTCAACATTTTATATTCGGCTCTCTACAGTACAATTAACGAAATCGGAGCCAAAGCATCTGCATTGCAAAAGCGTTGCGTGACCGACCATATTGTTGAGACAGTGAGATGTGATTTCACAAGTCTATTTTTAGATAAGTTTATGAGCGGTGTTGTAACATTTGGCCTTATAATTGACAGTGGCTTACATTGGTGAAAGCAATGATGAAAGAGTCAGAGTGGGCAAGGACCAATACAGTGCCCACAATGGATGAATATATGGCAAATGGGTACATATCATTTGCTTTAGAACCCACGATTTTCCCAACACTCTTTTTTGTTGGACAGGAGGTTTCAGTTGATGCCTTTGGTGGTCCAGAGTATCATAATCTAAACAAACTAGTCGGCATCATTGGGCGTCTCATTAATGACATGCAAAGTTTTGAGGTAACATGTTTACAGTTTACCAATAGATGTCTCTGATTTTCCATTTAAACGAGCAGGGTATGCCCTGTACCATCCAGTATACGTCAGTACGTATGCTGCGCGGATAGATGCTCAAAGATGCAAAATAAAAAATGGTTCCTGTTGAAGATTATATTTGATGGTTTTCTATTTATGAATAAACAAGTTTTGATCATTTAAAATGTGTATTGTTTTTTTATTAACAGCATCAGATTTTGGACGTGCATTTTATTTTACTCTGTACTGTAAAAGTGCTCATTCTAAACATTAACAGTAGTATGCTCCAAATATCAACAAAAATTTCATTTATGAAGTATTTTTTTGCAAAATTAAATCTTTAAAAATTTTGGACCAAGTATCATAACATTTATGTGCAATGATACAAATTAATACTGATGATTCTTGGTTCACCCATCTTCCTGAGATTCATTGACATCCTTCTTGCGAGGCCTTAAAAAGGATTTTGTATATATAATGGTGCTTAATTTTTTAATTTGGACTTTGTTTTGATATAGAACTTTCTTCATTAGACTATATGGCTCTTAATATTCCATCACCAAATTCCTTGAATGTATCTAGCCTGTTTCTAGCAATAAGATCATTTAACCTAAGACATATTTACCAATTGTTTTGGATACCACTTTCACACATTAATGCCTTTCGAATCTTGTCTAATCATCTACATCTGTAAATTCTTAGAACCTGTGGATGTCACTCATTTGTTTCAATGCCTTTCAATGTTATGGACAAACATATCTGAAAAAACATGTGTACTTACTGTTTAGTATAGGAATGACCTTGATGAAGGCGAAGTGATCGAGCAACTGTTGAAATAATGAGAAAGTAAGGGGATGAGCATAATAATGAACAAAATTCTCCGAAACATTATTTATATTTTTACTTATAGAAAACCTTTCTCCTTATAACCTCAATTGTTAGTTTGTCCTGCCCAATAGTTGCCACTTATGCTTCATATTACCAAATAATACCTCCTCCCTTGAAGGGCAAGATGTCTTAACAAGCTTGATGGTGTTTTTTTTTTTGATAACAAGGACAAGCCAAATAGCGCAGGTAAAATGGAATAAAGTAGGATTTCCTCCTAAGAGTTAGACTAACCTCAGACTTAATATATTAACCACTTAGTAGTTATCTAGTTCTATGTAATATATTGCTTAGGGGTGACTGTAGCCTACCATAATAGTGGACATTAAGTTCCTTGCTATGAAGCTCTACCTATAGTTGTGGATTGATAATTTGTTTTGAAATTAATGAGTATTTTGGCAGAGGGAAGGCAAAGAAGGGAAGTTGAATAGTGTGACGCTTCGTATTGCTCACAGTCGCGGTTCCACTTCCGAAGAAGAGGCTATTAGGGAGATTCAAAGCATAATTGACTCTAGCAGAGTAGAACTGCTGAGACTAGTGTTGCAGAATGAGGGAAGTGTGGTTCCAAGAGCTTGCAAGGACCTATTTTGGAAGACGAGCAGAACGCTGCACCTCTTTTATATGAAAAATGATGGATTCACATCACCAACGGAAATGGTTAGTGCAGTGAATGCAGTGATTTATGAACCGCTTAAAGTTGGTCACAAGTTTTCAGAGGTTAATTGATAAAAAGATTTATTTGCCTGTATTCTAAAATGAAAAGGTACATGAACTTTTATGGAGACATATTTTTATTGATCTTCAACATGACGTGGTGTCATGATATTATTGGTTTATTATGGCCTGAAGCTGGATGATCTGAGCTTGAATATTAGATAAGCTGCAGTCCACAAGTTATAAGTATGCATTCATCTTATACTTCTTTGAGTATTTGTAAGGACCATGTGGGCATGTGTTTAGTCCCACATCGGTTATTCACTGAGAACAATAGAGTGAAGTTGTACAATACCTCAGTGAGTGTGTTTAGAAAATGAAGTGACAATCGGTATCCGCATATCTAGTATGTTTATGAAAAATATCATTATGAGCAATCTGAATGACACTTTGATTGCCACAATAAAGAGCGGTAGCACCATAATTAGTGATTCCTATATTCTTTAGTAACCATCTAAGCTAGATAAATTCATCAGTAGTATTAGTGCTAGGCCTGTATTTATCCTCATTGCTAGATCTAGAATTGATATTATGATTGTTGTTGCGCCAAGAGATAGGAGAGTTGCCTAGAAAGAAAAAATAGCTTGTAGTAGATAGTCTATTAGTAGGATCACCAGCCCAAAATAAGCATTCAGGCACAAAAGAAATTGATAGTAAAATGCAACATATGAAACAAAGTACCTTTGATATAGCATAAAATATACACACAAAAAAAACAGCATAATGAGTAGATTTAGAAGTTGCCATAGACTAACTGATAATATAAACGGCATAAGCCATATTAGGATAAGTAATTGTGAGATATGCAAGACCACCAACGAACTATCTATAACGAGTAGCATCCAAAAAAGAGTTCCGTCGGTGGGTGTTAATTTGGCGTGAGTCTCAAAAGGTGTACAAGTAATCTAGCTCTAGATATGAGATAAGATGGATATTTGGCCTATGATAATAATACCTATCAGAGCTAAATATAACCTCAAAGCCTAAGAAGTAATTCAATGCTCTTAACCCTTTCATTTCAAATTTTTGACCAAGATACTATTCGAGATCATGAATGCTAGTGAGATTATCCCCGGCTATAATTTTGTCATCCACATATATTAATAATAATGTCATACGTATATAGTATTTAATATGTATGGTATATTATAATATATTATTAGTCATATTATTATTGAATTATATTTTAAAATTATAATAGAAATATATCACTGTACTTTTTCTTTATATTGTGACATTATTTAATATATTACTTCTATATGCCTTATTTTTCTAATCAAAATAAATATTAGTATTAAATTAATAATATATTATAAGAATAAATAAAAAAATTAATGCTATAATAAAAATTAATATGTTTTTATACGATTTATAATTTATATGATTAATACATATATATTGCGTAAAAATATCAGGATAGTTTTCGGTCTTTTGGTATTATATAGTCAGTGCCCTTTAATTCTCGTGGAATACTATACAAGTTGGTCAGAGATATCCAAAGATCTTTAATCAATCAAATATAGTACATCAAATATAGTGATCTTAGATTATTGGAGACCATATTGTTCCAAGATAAAGATAACTAGCAATCTAAGATCATCCTAGTAACCCCATTTGGGTTACCAAACGCCTCTTTAGTTGTTTTGTAGATAAAAAAATCGAATCACAAGAACTACGAGTGAAACCAAACCGATTGATAATAGCACTGAATTTTGAATATAATATTGGATGTACATCTCTTTATAGAGATTTACATATATAATTAAGCTATATATTGTAATATATATGTTGTTGTAAAATAAACAAAAAGTATAGCGATTTCACCTCCTCTTCTTCTCTCTGTTTCTTTCTCTTTTCTTATCGTAGTATCAGTACCTCCCAGTCATCTACTACGATAGTCTTGAACCTACAGCAAACCCGCATCTCTCGCCGCAGGGGCGGCCCAATACATTTGGGGGCCTAAGGTGAATCCAATGAATGAGGCCTCTTTTTTTTTAATAATATTTTTTTTAATAAATATAAAATACTTAAAAAAAAGATATAGGAATAGATAGCTATCAAGTACACTATTTCAACAAAGATACATAAATCTAACAAAGATAGATAAAAACTTTTTCAATTTAATATAATTTTTAAATGAAAGCACATAAAAGTAATTACTCTAACAGAAGGGCCATAAAACTGATTAAATAACTGAGATAATGCGTGGCAATAGTGTTTACCATGTCAAGCAAGAGCCGAATAGGAAAGGGTCATCCCATGGCACTTCATGGTCAAGGTAAGAAAAAGAATTGAACCTCTCTATTAGAGAAAGTAGGGGCATTAGGGAAAATTCACTCCATCTAATAAATAAAAGTCCCATCCCACCATCTCCCCTTCAAGTGAGTACCCAAGCAGCAACTGCAACATCACAGCACAGCAGCCATTCAACCCCCTCTCGCTCCTTTTCTCTCTCTACCACCCAAGAGGGGAGAAGAAACCGAGAGGAGAAAATTAAAAGAATCTCCACCCTCCAAGAAGTCCATCTCCAATCCCCCTATCTTTCTTCCCGATGGCCCAGCTGGATCAGGATTAATGTGAGGGAAGGAAAACCAAGACCAAAACCAAAAAAGAGAAGAGATGAAAGATAAGAGTGGCTTCAGGCGTGGATCTTTGAGGATGGTGGAAGGAAGACGGGGACCGGGGGGGGGGGGGGGGGGGGGGGGCGACGAGTGTTTGTATAGCGGCAGCACCTCCCGGTTCCAAGAGGACTTGATCGTCCCAAGGATCTTTGAGGATGGTGGAAGGGAGACCGATATACGTTACTTCTAAAATCTTTTACTTATAGCCGGAGGATGGGCAGCGGGGGGCGCAGGACGGCGAGCTTGATGTCGCAGCTCCGGAACCCGGCCTCGCCGAAGACCCGGCTGACGATCGGGTCGTCAAGGATGGCGAGCACCAGCTGCTGCAGCTCCACCTTCACGCCGGAAAACGATGACCCGAGGGAAGGCCGTGGTTGGGGGCCTTCCCTGGGCTGGGGGTCTTAGGCGACTGCCTCGGTCGCCTAAGGCTCGAGCCGGCACTGGTAGGAACGCCACAGAGGAAAAGAAAAGTACGGCGGCGAGCAGTGCCGGCTCGAGCCTTAGACGACCGAGGCGGTTGCCTAAGGCCCCCGGCCCAGGGAAGGCCCCCACCCACGGCCTTCCCTTGGGTCGTCATTTTCCGGCGCGAAGGTGGAGCTGCAGCAGTTGGTGCTCGCCATCCTCGACGACCCAATCGTCAGCCGGGTCTTCGGCGAGGCCGGGTTCCGGAGCTGCGACATCAAGCTCGCCATCCTGCGCCCCCCGCTGCCCATCCTCCGGCTATAAGTAAAAGATTTTAGAAGTAAAGTACATCGGTCTCCCTTCCACCATCCTCAAAGATCTTTGGGACGATCAAGTCCTCTTGGAACCGGGAGGTGCTGCCGCTATACAAACACTCGTTCCCCCTCTCGTCTTCCTTCCACCATCCTCAAAGATCCTTGCGACAGTTGATGCATGCCCGAAGCCACTCTTATCTTTCATCCCTTCTCTTTTTTGGTTTTGGTCTTGGTTTTCCTTCCCTCACATTAATCCTGATCCAGCTGGGCCATCGGGAAGAAAGATAGGGGGATTGGAGATGACTTCTTGGAGGGTGGAGATTCTTTTAATTTTCTCCTCTCGGTTTCTTCTCCCCTCTTGGGTGGTAGAGAGAGAAAAGAAGCGAGAGGGGGTTGAATGGCTGCTGTGCTGTGATGTTGCAGCTGCTGCTTGGGTACTCACTTGAAGGGGAGATGGTGGGGATGGGACTTTTATTTATTAGATGGAGTGAATTTTCCCTAATGCCCCTACTTTCTCTAATAGAGAGGTTTAATTCTTTTCCTTACCTTGACCATGAAGTGCCATGGGATGACCCTTTCCTATTCGGCTCTTGCTTGACATGGTAAACACTATTGCCACGCATTATCTCAGTTATTTAATCAGTTTCATGACCCTTCTTTTAGAGTAATTACTTTTATGTGCTTTCATTTAAAAATTATATTAAATTGAAAAAACTTTTTGTCTACTTTTGTTAGATTCATTTATCTTTGTTGAAATAGTGTACTTGATAGTTATCTATTTTCATATTTTTTTTAAAATATTTTATATTATTAAAAAAATTTATTATTAAAAAAAAGAGGTCTCATTCATTGGATTCGTCTTAGGCCCCCAAATGTATTGGGCCGCCCCTGGTTCCTGCTCGGATCCTCTTAGTGAAACAGAAGGGCTTCTCAGATGTCACCTCGGTTCGCCGCCGTACTTTGCTGGTTCTTGCATCATTTTTTTCAAAAAAAAAAAAAAGGAAAAGGTCAACACTTTTTCTTGATAGTTGAAAAATGTAATATTTTATCCATGTCTCTTCGAGCACTATCACAAAGCTAACCTATTGGCTTTGGCCAAATCATCATTGCATATTTCCACTCTCTATGTTTATAAATACTCTCAGTTTAAGTAAGCAAACTCTTCTGGGTTTGGATTTTACTTTCTCTTCAGTAGAGAGAAGAAATATACTAGCTAAGCATGGGAGTCTGTTTGTATGGTTACACAAAAAAGAAAAAATATTGAAATAGCTTCTCCACCCAAAAATGTATAAAATAAATTTTTTAAAAAAAGAAGCAGATCTATAGTATAAAACCCCTATATCAATAACAATAGTTTCTAAGCTATTGAAATTTTCTCATTACCACTGGGCAGATGATTTTCCAGTATTCTTGGGTCATCTTGATGGATGGTAACTAGTTGATAAAATGATTCCCAAATTGTTAATCTAATCATGAAATTTTCAGGGAAAAATCATGCATTTCATATTGAAGATGGCGGCAGCTGTAATGTTGTTCTTGCAATTGTTTATTGCAGGTTCAATCCTTGCATTACTTTACTTATATAGACAAATAAATATACTAATAATTCACATTTCCATCTTTTTTTCTGATTTGTGCGATTTAAATCTTTTTTGAACTTGTGGTGAAATTTTTGTATTTTTTTTCCCTGAGCTTTGAATCCTTTCGGAATGCGAATGGTTCCCAACTTGTATTCACTCTCACTGGGTGAATCAACAACGTAGTTCATGAAGTCACCAAAAGTTAGATATTACGTCAGGTAACACTTTTCTCCCTACAGTTGTCTACACCAGAAATCTTCTCTTGATACGTCAGCCCAGTAGCCGAATGCTTTTGTTCAGATTTTTTTCAGAAATAACTTATATTTAATAGCAAGGTGTCTCTTAACTTTAGGTATAAAATTCACACCGAGGACTAGTTTGGACGTCTGGTCAGGCAGTGTTGATGCAGGAGCATCCCCATTGGGCGTGGAGTTTTGGGTCTAGTCCCTTGAACATGGAGATTGAGTTCCCTCCTTGGGTGTACACCAAGTTACATGGGGTTCAAGGAGTTCCAATATCAACCATGTTGAGCCCAATTGAATCATGGAGTGAGCATGGAGATCGAGTCTTCATCCTTTGGACGAATCGAGCCAATCAAGAGCACGAGCCTTTCATGAGCCCAATTGAATCATGGGGTGAGCGTGGAAATGAAGCCTAACCATAAAGCACCAAATCATCATGAGTTGAGTCTATTATTGAGTCATGAGTCCAACATTAGGTGTCAAGTCATATTGGGTCATGTGTGAAGAATTTAGTTTAGTCATGTGAGTGAAATTGAGTCCTTATGTGAGAGGATTGAGTCCATGTGTTTAAGATTGAGTCCTTGTAATTGAGTGCCATTAAGAAGGATTCCTAATGCCATGAAGATCATGACTCATCACGTGGAGAAGTTCAACCATGAAGATCTCTCACATCTGGAAGGAATTTAGATTTCAGATCCAGTTGAAGTTCGTGACAGATTGAACACCATATAGTATTTTGCATATTTTGGAAGCTACAGAAGTCCGATTAAGTTGATTCGAATTTTGTTGGAAAGTAGACATCCATAGCTTTCCAATGACTATAAGAATATGAAATTTGGAGATCTGATGAATTTTGAGAAGTCTCCCGAACTTCATGCTGATGCTGGTACTCGAGAAGGAGTTTGAGTCAAAGTAGGAATTGTATGCGGTTGAAGATTATCCATTTAAACTCCAACCCGCACACAATCAAGGGGTGACACTTGTCCAACCTTTAGTTAACAAGTTGTTTTGGAAGTTTATCATTTGATTTGAATTTTAAAAAGTATCCTTATTTGGTTTTGAGTCCAAGTAAAGTCTGGTTGTAGTCTTTATCTTTTCCAACCTTCTTTTCTATATAAAAGGAGAGGTATGAAGAATAAAATTTAGAGAGTTTTAGATGACAAAATTGGTGAGAAATCTCTGGGTAATCCAGTGTTCTTTTGTGAGGAGAGATTCCTTTATATGCTTGGTGAGATTCCAAGTAAGATTGGAGAGAAGGTGAGACTCCTTTCTCTCTAATGGTTGGATCTTTTGGAGGTGAGACTCTTCCATTGGTTCAATAGTTATCCTTTTTATTTTCTACTTTAATTTCTTGTTTTCTTAGTCTTCCTTAGCATCAGATTCTATTCCATTCATCTATCCCATCTACATAATTTATAGATTTTAGTTTTTCCCGAAATCAAAATAATTCAGCCATACAACCATCTCATTCTTGTTCTTCTTATCAAATCAAGTTTCTTCTTTGTTTAATCTTTTGAAATCATTACATCATCATCTAGCCTTTCTCCCACATCTCCCATAATCCAAATCCCATCACTTTTTCCTAAGAATTCATGTCCGGATCAAGTTCCACGAGATCAGCCCGTCCGTGAAGTTCAGGATTTTCTGAAAGAGTCGACTCCTCCCGACCTCGAGTCGACTCCACATCGTCTCGAGTCGACTCCAAAGTTGACCCAAGTCGACCTCCAAAGCCTCTCAAGTCGACCCGTCTGGTACAACAGAGAACTCGTTCCCTGATACGCCCAGCGAGTCGACCCCTTCAGAACTTGAGTCGACTCCAACCTTGCTCGAGTCGACCCCAAGGATCCTTGAGTCGACCCCAGCCGGAAAACAGAAGAACTTGTTCTCTGAATTCTCTAAGAGAGTCGACCCCAGCCTGTCACAAGTCGACCCCGACCCACCTCGAGTCGACCCCAGCTTAGCATGGATCGACCCCAGGTCTGCTGATAGCACAGAAAGCCCTCTGCATCTCCTTCCGCCCCTGCATCAACTGGTATCAGAGCCCACTGCATCTCCTTCCGACCTGCATCAAGTGGTATCAGAGCCCACTGCATCTCCTTCCACCCCTGCGTCAAGTGGTATCAGAGCAAAGGATCCTTCACCAACCAGAGCGAAGATCTCCATGAATACTCGCAGCGGACGCCCCTACTATTGGGAGAGACAACTTGCTGAAACCGTGAACCCCTATGGTCACCAAAATAAGCAGGTTCGCGTAGAGATAGCTGATTACAGCGGAAGCATGGACCCAACCCACTTCCAGGTTTGGCTGATGTCCCTTGAAGATTACTTCGAGTGGTTCCCCATGTCCAATGAAACAAAGATTTGATTCGTTAAGATGAAGTTGAAGGGCCAAGCACGCGTGTGGTGGTATTGTTGGGAACTCGCCCATGCCGTAGAAAATTAAAAAAAATTCAGATGCAGCAGAAGAGGCATGCGCGGGATCGACGTTCATCCTATGAACGTTGTTCAAAAACCGTTCGTAGATAGATTAGAATTAAAAACTTTTAAACTAATTATGAAGATCAGATCTTCACCTTGTGCGGGTAGATGATCACCGCAAACTGATGATCGTGGTTTTGGAAGAAGGCTCGCTTGAAGCCGCACACGCGTCCGACCTCTACGGGTATCCACACGAAGCAGAGGACCGATCAAAGCTTCCTTGTCTCCCCGAGGTGCTAGCTCCCTTGCAAAGACTACTTTAGATGTCTGATTTCCTCCCTTTCTTTCAACTCTTGAATGTGCTTGGAAGGAGGAAGAAGAAGGAGGGATCTTTGGAGAAGAACCAAAGCACTTTGCAGCCCTTTTCTTTCCCTTGCGTTGGATGAAGCAAAGAAGGAGGGAGGAGGCCGCCAAGCTTCTTTCTTTTCCTCTTCTTTCTTGCGGCTGAACCAAGGAAAAGGGAGAGGGAGGCATTTGGCCACAAGGAGGAGGACTTCTATTGAATGCCCTAGGTGCCTCCCATACCCCTTTATAAAGCAAGTGGAGCTCCTAACTTTTAGGAGCTCCTTGATCATATTCCAAGAGGGGCGCCGGCCCCTCTTGTTTGCCGCACCAAGAAACAAAAGGAGGAGGGGCGTGAGACCCTCCTTCTTGTGTTGCCCTAAGGAGGATTAGGAGGCCCCTATTTGGTTTAGTCCTAATCCAATTAGAGTTTAACCAAATCATGAATCAATTGGGTTCAATCTATACTAGTCCTAATCCAATTAGAACTTGAATGAACCATGACTCAATTGAACTTTTCAATCCTAACCCAATTAGGAGTCATGTTGATTCATGAGATTAATAATTAATTAGGACTTAAAAAATCCTAATCCAATTATGACTTATTTAATTTTAGTCCTAATCCAATTAGGACTCTAATTTGAATCCGAAGTCCTAATCCAATTAGGACTCTGAAAATCCTACTCCAAGTAGGAATCCAAATTTAATTCAAAACTCCTAATCTAATTAGAATTGTAGGAATCCTACTCCAAGTAGGAATTCCAGTCCTACTCCAAATAGGATTCCTAGTCCTAATCCAATTAGGACTCTAGGAATCCTACTTGAAGTAGGATTTGTGTTTAAGTCCAATTAATTAATTCCATTGTTCCTTCTTCAACTGATTATCAATCGAATTGATTACTTGTGATTTCTAATCACGATTCAACCATCGGATCGTTTAATGCCTCTAGTGTGTGTGATCCCATAGGTTCTATTCTGACTGGTAGTGAGATATATTGTGATCTCTATCACAATATCATTGAAAACTCCTTTCAATAGGTCGGAACGATTCCAACTCTACTCATTAGGGTTTATCGATCATCGAGATAATTTCTGTGAGTCCCACCATCCACCAGTGACACCTAGCAGAATGTAGTGGCTACCCAGAAGAATAGAATGATGAACCTCTAGGTGCAGTTATCGTGTGATACAGTCCTACTATCGTAGATCCCTACAGGACGGAGGTCATGGACAACTCGTCAAACTCCATCGTCTGTCATATGTCAAGATTTATTCGACTTAAGTTCGAGAGTGGAAAACTCTTTCTCCACTATGTATACTGCCCCGGCCGAGATCTTACGAACTCAGTTTTATAAATCACATAGGATCTCTCCTTATCTACCAAGATCGATAGATTCCATATAGGTGCATACCCTACTCCTACAGTGAATCTACTGCAGCCAATCTACACTGCATGCACCCATATGTCTAGAGACATGTACACGTGCAGTCAAACTACAATAACCTCACTGTAAGTAGCCGAAGCACCGCAGGTCAAAGGACTAGTCACACTACTGCAACATCAAGCAAGTCACTGACGAGTGGATAGACATCCAAGTGACTTCTTATCTTGGTCACGCTCAGTACCCTTGTTCTTTAACAAGCACCTGCACTATTACTTCAGTGTCGCCACACCGTGGACTCGAGTCTCGTCCATCCACAAGGAAAGCAATGTGTGCACTGATCTCATCGGATCGATCACCGTCCTCATGATGATCCATTGATCAGAAGCATTTTAGAAATTAATCACCAATGATGCATGGCTCAAATTCTTAACTCTTAAGAATATGCATCATCATCTTATTAATTCTTGGACAATTCATAGACATATAAACAATATGAATGAAAAAGATGCCTTTTATTTATTCAATAATAAATAGTCAAGTACAAAATTATGTTCTAGAATTAACAATGTGTCAGCCAGATTGGCTTTTAGGGCATACATCTAACAATCTCCCACTTGCACTAAAGCCAATCAGTCATATATCTTAGTCCCATCTTCTCAAAGTGGGCTTCAGTCTTTTGCTGACTCAGCTGCTTAGTGAATGGGTCTGCCACATTGTCCGCGGAGTCTACTCTCTGCACCTCGACATACTTCTTCTCAACATAGTCGCGTATGAGGTGAAAGCGCCGCTCTATATGCTTGAACTTCTGATGAGACCTTGGCTCCTTAGCAAGAGCTATGGCGCCATTATTATCGCAGTAAAGTGTTATGGCATCTATGTTGGGATTTGTATCCTAAATGTCAATCGTCAGCATATTGATAATTGAATTTTATAAATGAATTGACAAATTAATAAAGTGTTATTTGGCATTATTCATCATTTCATCTTCAAATGAACTCTTATATGATGAAGTCCTTAGGACTTATGTTATGATAAAGGAGGATTTATCTTTGAGTCCTTAAACTTGTTCGCGACCAAATGATATGTTGTTACTAGGACGACAGCATTATCAAGATTAGGTCGTTGTGTGACATATACGTTGGTTGTCCTCTTAACCAAGGAGTGTGGAGACACTGGTATGCCACACAGGTGAAGTGTAGGAGTACATTTCACTGAACGTGACCAATTCCGGAACGCTCTACTGTCGAGAGATGTTCCGAGTGGATATGGGTATAAGTTTGGCCCTCTGACCTGAGACCGCAACCTGTGACTAGCAAGCAACTCACTGTACTTTGGTACCGGACTACCTGAATTTCTAATTCAGTGACGGAAGGTCACTGGGTGCAGTCAAGTACTTGCGTAGTCAGTTGTGAGTCAAGATAGAATTGACCCCTCCTGAAAACAGGAGATAATATCTTGTGATTAATTTAGCAAAACCTTGGCCAGGGTAATTCCAGTGAGGAGTCACGGGATATCTAAAGTTAATCACATAATGGATGTACTAATTATAGGGTTGACAGTGAGCTCTAAGTCATCTTGGCATTAGGAGTCAAAGGGATTGAATTATACAGTAACCATAGTTCAGGGTTCCAGAATATTTGCTTCGCATATATTCGGCCTATCCGAACGTTGGGTACCATTGCTAGATGGTCACATCAATTAGTGTAGGAAATTGTTCCTATACTACCGGCTTAGGTTCGAACCTATGAGGTCACACGCATAGAAAATTCCTGATTGATCAAGAAAGCTGATGAATGATTAAGAATCATTCAGAAATAATTTGGTCAATTTGATTGGCAAATTATCTTATTAAATAATTAAAGTAATTATTGAAGGATTAATTAGTAATTAAATTACTAATAAACTCAATTTGATTGAGTAATTGTGCTAAGGATGAGCCAAATTGAATTGGATTCCAGTTTGGGCTCAATCAAGATTTTGACCTGATTGGATTAGGTTAGAACCAAAAAGGACTTAAGCTGATCAAATTAATTTTAAATTAATTTGTTCTTAATTGGGGATTGACCTAATTGGATTAGGTCCAACACAAAGTAATTAATTCAATTTGATTGAGTTTGCATGAGCCAAAATTGAATTGGATTCAATTTGAGCTCAATCAGGGTCTGACCTGATTAGATTGGGTTCAACCAAATTGCTTTGTTTTAATTCGGATTTGACCAAATTTGATTAGGTGCAACCCAAGGGGATTAGGCTCAGATGATGTGGCAATTATTGGTGATATGGAATTGTATTTCATAAATTTTAAATAAACCAAAATTATTGCATGGCACATGGACCCATTGCTTGACACATGGCGACATTGTTTGTTATTTGAATTTAAATTCAAACATTAAGCAATGTGTTAAATGATTTTAATCACTCAAACCATCAGCCAAGGTGGCGTATGAGTTTTTGAATGGATTAAATTCGAATTTCAAGAGGTGATTTCGAAGTTATGAAGTGTTTTACCTTGCCGCATGGATTTCAAATTCCTTCCCTCTTGCACATATGTTTAAAATTTGAATTTAAATCAGATTTGGTTGAGATCTGATTTGGGTTGTTTCTATTCCTTTGCATGTGCCAACTAAAAGAGGTTTTCTAAAAATAAATTTCGAATTTTGAATGAAAATTCGGAGGCCATTAAAAGGGGTCAAACATGGGCACCAAAAACACATCCATTGCAGCCTTCTTCCTCACCCGCCTCCTCTTTCTCTTCTTCTCCATTTTAGATAGGGTTTTCAGGGTGAATATCTAGAAGATTCAAGATCAGATCTGAGTCATCTACTTTCCTTACAAACCTCATCTCCATCTGCTTCAAGACGATTGATCAAGAGTTGATTGAATCCCGACGGGCAGATTTCAGCTTTCAAGTGTTCTGTAACTGCTAGCACTGTTGTAGAAGAAGATCCTTCAGGACTTCGCGTGTACTTCTCGTAGAGGCCATTCGTGTGCGTGGCTGCGAAGTCAAGATTCAGATTCACAACTTTCATCCATCATAAAAGGTATTAATCTAGCATTAATCATTTATTATGGTGTCAAGGTCTAGGTCCGATTTCCCGAGATTTTATCCTCTTTTGGGGCTCCTCACGGAGATATCTCCAGAATCCATTCGATGGATATTCGGAGATTAATTGGAATAGAGTTCTTAAGTTTCAGATCTGATAGTTAATCATGCATAAAAGTTTTAGCATAATTGTTTAAACGATTCTGGCATAATCTTATGTGTTCTTAATGTGCTGATTTCTAGATTTGATCTTGTAAGCATGCATGAATTAAATTGTTTGATTCATTTTTCCGCTATATTTTTGAAATTTTAAAAGAACTATGTGTGGCTTGATTTTTCTTGTGAAGGGGTACGTAGGCAACCCGATCAGGTTCAGCCATGATTTTCAAAAAAAAAAAATTCAGCATGCTAAACACCGAAGAACCTAGGAATAACTTTCATTGGTATCAGAGCCAGGTTTATGTTTAAACTTTTATGTTTTAATTCTTGCAATTAAATCTGAAATCATTAACATGTTTAGATTAGATCTAAAGTGCTTTTTATGATTGATTTAATTGCTGATTATGCATGATTAAGTAGATCTGAAATTTTGGATGCATATGATGCACGTTTGTGTTAGGATTAGTAACATGAATAAATCTGAAATCATAATATTGTTTAGATTAGATCTAAATAAAGTTTATGATTCATATGATCTCTGATTTTAATGAACAAATCAGATCTGAAAATAAAAGTGAAAAAACAAATACATAAGATGCATGTTTGTATTAATTCATGTTGTTATGTATATGTGATGCATGAACATAAAACATAATGACTTAAACATGAATTAAATCTGATTACATGTGATTAATTACAAAAACTCAGATCTGAAAATATGTTTTAAGAACTGAAAGATTGTAATTAATATGTAATTAAAAAGAAATATGCAATGATCAAAACTTTCATAAGTCTAAACTTAATTGAGAATTAAGTGTTATGAAATAGAATTGTAACTCAATTAATTGACATTGCATAATTCTTTGGGCATATGGGTTAGCTTGAATCAAGTTCTTAGGATTGGGTTAGACCTAAGGTTAGAATCAAATATGGTCTAATTAGAGTTAATTGATCAAATCTAATTAAGTAGTAACTAGATTAGGTCAAGAAAACTCTAGGTTAAATACAATAGTTGTAGATTGATCAATTCCATGTCTTTGATTAGACCAAGATGGAACTTGATTTAGGCTCAGAGGTGTAGCCCGAGTCATTTGAGTAATCAAATCGAAATTGATTAACCAGTCGGTGTCTAAGGTAAGTTTGGCAGTTTTGACCGGTAGTTTTTAATTGGGAGCTACTCGCACTGATTCGTCTTTGTCGAGTTAATGGCATATCCCTTCCACAGATCTCACTTACCTGGCCGACATGGTCAATCACATTTTGATTGGATCACTTAATGATTCGAGTAAGCCCATGCCTTAAGGAAAATCAGTATGACTGATTTAGGTGTCTCCTTAACCGGTTTGAGTCTAATCTGATTTGGTGAAGTCAGTGGGAGAAATTAGACTAACCGGATCTTCTCATCTATCCTAATTATGAAATCCTCTAAAATTATTAGGTCCTTAAAATGAAATGGTTATGGGGATAACTAGGTCATAGCCTCCCATTAAGTTGGGTGATAATGGGTCCAATGTTTTGATAATTATTGGAGGCGCCACACGCCTGGTACTTATCAAGCATTGGAATTGTCATTCAATATATGATGAGTTAAGTGTACCTTCAATAGGTGGTCAGGTGAGCCGAGCCACACTCGGGCTTGGTCGTCTATTAGTTGATTAGACTTAACCCTATCATTTAATGGTTGGACCTGACTAGGGTATTCGGTGGAGGCGCCACATGCCTGCCGGAAAACCTAGGGCAAAATCATCACTAGAAGTTGCTTGGTGAAGCAATTGGTTAAGAACCTACCAATAGGTGCATATGGGTTGGCCGAGCCACACTCGGGCCTATATGTGATCTATTGGGTTCTAGTGCCCACTAAAGAATTAGGAGTAATTTTTCGAATTAGAGGTAGAGGCTACCAATTTGTATAAAATAGTGGGAATACCTTTAGACTAAAGTCCAAGTCTATTGAGTTTAGTCAATTCATATACTAATAGCCAAATTTTCTTTTTATGCAGAAATGGCCACTAATTTGTCACTTCGCTCATTGTTGGACAATGACAAGTTGACTGGTCCAAATTTTAATAATTGGCATAGAAAACTGAAAATAGTGCTAGAGCATGAGAGGATCCTTTATGTGATAACGGATCAAGCACCTGAGCAGCCCGCTGCTAATGCATCAAGATCGGCCAGAGACACTTATCAGAAGTGGCTCAGTGACTGGATCACTGTTCGATGCATCATGTTGGCAGCAATGAGTGATGAGTTTAGTAGGCGTTTTGAGAATACGCAGTCGGAAGATATCATTCAAGTGTTGAATGAATCATTCGGCGTTCCTGACGACGTTGAGAGGCACAAAACTAGTTGTGCCATCTTCAGCGCCCGAATGAAAGATGGGACCTCGGTAACTGATCATGTACTGTACATGATTGAGTTGATCGAGCGTCTAAGCTCTCTTGGCTTTTCCCTTCATGATCAATTGGGGAAGGATGCCATACTAAACTCATTGCCTGGATCATACCGTCCTTTTCTCACTCATTTTCGTATGACGAAACCTGTAGTGAATTATCACCAATTGTTGGGGTTACTACAGACGTTTGAGAATGATCACCAACTTCTTAAGAAGACGGTGAACTTAGTGGGAGGTTCATCCAAGGGTCGCTCCTTTAAGAAAGGGAAAAAAAATAAAATCTAAAAGAAACAGGTGCACCATGCTCAGCCTAGTCAGAAAAATAATAAAAAGGCTGATCAGAGAAAGGCGGAGTGCTTCTTCTACAAGAAGCAAGGACATTGGAAGAGGAACTGTCCTCTTTACATTGCATCCCTCAATCCGAACCGGCCTAAGAAAAGTGGGCAATCAGTTGCCAATCAAGGTACTTATATGATAACACCTTGCAATTTTTCTATTTGTGATAATTCGACCTGGGTATTGGATACCGGTAGTCCTTTTAATATTTGCAATTTGTTGCAGGGGCTACAAGTCAGTAAGAGATTTTAAGAAGGAGAAAGGTTCCTGAATGTTGGAGATGGAAGACCAGTTCCAGTTCTAGCTTTAGGAATTCTTAAACTTAAATTCAGCTCTCATGTAAATGTCCTTAGTGATTGTCACTATTGTCCAAGTTTTCTATTGAATATCATTTCCGTAGGCCTTTTGGCCAAAAATGGTTATGAAATATCAATAAAAAAGGATTATTGCAATGTCATTTGGAATGGTGTTGTTGTAATGAATGGAATTCTGAGTAATGGCATTTATATTTTGTCACAGCCTGTTCATGTAATGTATAAATCCAATAAGCGCCCTAGAATAGATAATGTCACGGATGTCTACCTTTGGCATCATAGGCTAGGTCATATTAACAAGAACAGGATGAACAGGTTAAGTAAAGAAGGAATCCTTGATGTTAATGATTATGAATCATTGACAACTTGTGAATCATGTCTTCTTGGTAAAATGACCAAATCACCTTTTATCGAAAAAGGTGAACGAGCCAGTGATTTATTGACCCTTGTATATTCTGATGTCTGTGGGCTAATGAGCACAGATGCTAGAGGTGAGTATTCATATTTCATTACGTTTACAGACGACCTTTCAAGGTATGGTTATGTCTATTTAATGAGACATAAATCTGAATCATTTAAAATGTTCAAATTATATCGTAATGAAGTAGAAAAACAAACTGGAAAGAGTATTAAAACTCTTCGATCAGATCGAGGAGGTGAATACCTCTCCAGTGAATTTTTGACATATCTAGGAGAAAATGGGATTCTCTCTCAATGGACTCCTCCTGGTACACCACAATATAATGGTGTGTCAGAAAGGAGAAATCGAACTCTGTTAGACATGGTTCGATCCATGATGGGGTTTGCTAATCTGCCCATATCCTTTTGAGGATATGCTCTTGAGTCATCCTGCTATATTCTAAATAAGGTTCCAAGTAAGTCTGTAAATAAAACACCACATGAGATGTGGACTGGACGCAAGCCGATGCTCTCTCACCTTAGGATTTGGGGGTGTCCGGTGTACGTCAAACGTTTGAAAACAGACAAACTTGAACCCAAGTCTGACAAATGTTTCTTTGTTGGTTACCCTAAAGAAACTAAAGGATATTACTTCTACTTTGCTGAAGAACAAAAATTGTTCGTAAGCAATAGAGCAAGTTTCTTAGAAAAGGAATTCCTTGGTGAAGGAACAAATAGCTATAATGTTGAGCTTAGAGAAGTTCAACATGTAGAAGATCCGACACCATCTACTGAACCAGTTGAGTCGGATTTGATTAGATCAGATCCAGAACCCATAATAGATGCACCATTAAGGCGATCGGATAGAGTACCACGTCAGTCGGACAGATACTACGGTTTCTTGGTCTGGGATGGGGATCCTATCGAACTTGATGAAAACGATGAGGATCCGATCACATATATGGATGCAATGCAGAGGTATGACTCTGATAAATGGCTTGGAGCCATGCAATCCGAAATGGAATCCATGAAGGTCAATGATGTTTGGACATTAGTTGACCCACCTGAAGGAATTAAACCCATAGGGTGTAAGTGGATATTCAAAAGGAAACGAGGCGCAGACGGAAAGGTAGAGACCTATAAAGCCCGTCTGGTTGTCAAGGATTATCGTCAACGTTATGGTATTGACTATGACGAGACGTTTTCTGCTGTGGCAATGCTCAAGTCCATTCGGATTGTGCTTGCGATAGCAGCACATTTAGACTATGAAATCTGGCAAATGGATGTAAAGACCGCATTTCTAAATAGAGATTTAGAAGAAGAAGTGTATATGATACAACCTGAAGGTTTTACATCTGCAAATGAGTCTAAAGTGTGCAAGCTTCAAAAATCCATTTATGGATTAAAGCAAGCTTCACGGAGTTGGAATATACGTTTTGATCAGGTAATCAAAACATATGGCTTCATTAAGAATGGAGAGGAACCTTGCATTTATAAATGGGCAAATGGTTCGGTTATTATATTCCTTATTTTGTATGTGGATGACATTCTTTTAATCGGGAATAACATTCCTGCATTACAAGGAATAAAAGTTTGGCTATCATCTCAATTTGCTATGAAGGATTTGGGAGAAGCATCTTACATCCTAGGGATGAAGATCTATAGAGATAGATCTAGAAGATTGCTTGGATTATCCCAATCCACATACATTGATACTATACTGAAGAGGTTCAGTATGATTAATTCCAAGAAAGGCTATCTTCCGATGGGCCATGGAATTAACCTCTCTAAAAGGGATTGTCCGACAACCCCTCAAGAAAGAGAGAGTATGGATAGAATTCCATATGCTTCGGCAGTGGGATCTATAATGTATGCCATGACATGTACTAGACCAGACGTGGCATACTCACTAGGAGTAGTGAGCAGATACCAGTCTGATCTAGGTAGCAACCACTGGAAGGTTGTAAAAACCATCCTTAAGTATTTGAGAAATACTAAAGATCAGTGGCTTGTCTATGGTGATTCTGACTTAAAACTTGAGGGATATACTGATTCAAGTTTTCAGTCAGATCAAGATAATAGCAAGAGTGTGTCAGGATATATCTTCACTCTTAAGGGTGGGGCCATCTGCTGGAAGAGTTCCAAGCAGCATACAGTGGCAGATTCTACATGTGAAGCAGAATATATCGCAGCATCTGATGCCGCCAAGGAAGCTGTATGGTTGCGGAAGTTCATCACTGAGCTTGGAGTGACACCCTCCATTGATGGTCGAGTGCCTGTATTTTGTGACAATACTGGGGCCATAGCTCAAGCAAGGGAACCTAAAGCACATCAGCGGACCAAGCATATTCTACGTCGCTACCACCTGGTTCGAGAGATCATCGATCGAGGTGATATTGATCTTCAGAAGATTGACACAAAAGAAAATCTGGCTGACCCATTTACCAAAGTCCTCGGCATCAAAGAGTTCGACGAACACAAGTCGAAGATGGGTATTAGATACTGTGCCGATTGGCATTAGGCTAAGTGGGAGTTGTTGGGATTTGTATCCTAAATGTCAATCGTCAGCATATTGATGATTGAATTTTGTAAATGAATTGACAAATTAATAAAGTGTTATTTGGCATTATTCATCATTTCATCTTCAAATGAACTCTTATATGATGAAGTCCTTAGGACTTATGTTATGATAAAGGAGAATTTATCTTTGAGTCCTTAAACTTGTTCGCGACTAAATGATATGTTGTTACTAGGACGACAGCATTATCGAGATTAGGTCGTTGTGTGACATATACGTTGGTTGTCCTCTTAACTAAGGAGTGTGGAGATACTGGTATGCCACACAGGTGAAGTGTAGGAGTACATTTCACTGAACGTGACCAATTCCGGAACGCTCTACTGTCGAGAAATGTTCCGAGTGGATATGGGTATAAGTTTGGCCCTCTGACCTGAGACCGCAACCTGTGACTAGCAAGCAACTCACTGTACTTTGGTACCGGACTACCTGAATTTCTAATTCAGTGACGGAAGGTCACTGGGTGCAGTCAAGTACTTGCGTAGTCAGTTGTGAGTCAAGATAGAATTGACCCCTCCTGAAAACAGGAGATAATATCTTGTGATTAATTTAGCAAAACCTTGGCCAGGGTAATTCCAGTGAGGAGTCACGGGATATCTAAAGTTAATCACATAATGGATGTACTAATTATAGGGTTGACAGTGAGCTCTAAGTCATCTTGGCATTAGGAGTCAAAGGGATTGAATTATACAGTAACCATAGTTCAGGGTTCCAGAATATTTGCTTCGCATATATTCGGCCTATCCGGACGTTGGGTACCATTGCTAGATGGTCACATCAATTAGTGTAGGAAATTGTTCCTATACTACCGGCTTAGGTTCGAACCTATGAGGTCACACGCATAGAAGATTCCTGATTGATCAAGAAAGCTGATGAATGATTAAGAATCATTCAGGGATAATTTGGTCAATTTGAATGGCAAATTATCTTATAAAATAATTAAAGTAATTATTGAAGGATTAATTAGTAATTAAATTACTAATAAACTCAATTTGATTGAGTAATTGTGCTAAGGATGAGCCAAATTGAATTGGATTCAAGTTTGGGCTCAATCAGGATTTTGACCTGATTGGATTAGGTTAGAACCAAAAAGGACTTAAGCTGATCAAATTAATTTTAAATTAATTTGTTCTTAATTGGGGATTGACCTAATTGAATTAGGTCCAACACAAAGTAATTAATTCAATTTGATTGAGTTTGCATGAGCCAAAATTGAATTGGATTCAATTTGAGCTCAATCAGGGTCTGACCTGATTAGATTGGGTTCAACCAAATTGCTTTGTTTTAATTCGGGTTTGACCAAATTTGATTAGGTGCAACCCAAGGAGATTAGGCTCAGATGATGTGGCAATTATTGGTGATATGGAATTGGATTTCATGAATTTTAAATAAACCAAAATTATTGCATGGCACATGGACCCATTGCTTGACACATGGCGACATTGTTTGTTATTTGAATTTAAATTCAAACATTAAGCAATGTGTTAAATGATTTTAATCACTCAAACCATCAGCCAAGGTGGCATATGAGTTTTTGAATGGATTAAATTCGAATTTCAAGAGGTGATTTCGAAATTATGAAGTGTTTTACCTTGCCGCATGGATTTCAAATTCCTTCCCTCTTGCACATGTGTTTAAAATTTGAATTTAAATCAGATTTGGTTGAGATCTGATTTGGGTTGTTTCTATTCCTTTGCATGTGCCAACTAAAAGAGATTTTCTGAAAATAAATTTCGAATTTTGAATGAAAATTCGGAGGCCATTAAAAGGGGTCAAACATGGGCACCAAAAACACATCCATTGCAGCCTTCTTCCTCACCCGCCTCCTCTTCCTCTTCTTCTCCATTTTAGATAGGGTTTTCAGGGTGAATATCTAGAAGATTCAAGATCAGATCTGAGTCCTCTACTTTCCTTACAAACCTCATCTCCATCTGCTTCAAGACGATTGATCAAGAGTTGATTGAATCCCGACGGGCAGATTTCAGCTTTCAAGTGTTCTGCAACTGCTAGCACTGTTGCGGAAGAAGATCCTTCAGGACTTCGCGTGTACTTCTCGTAGAGGCCATTCGTGTGCATGGCTGCGAAGTCAAGAATTAGATTCACAACTTTCATCCATCATAAAAGGTATTAATCTAGCATTAATCATTTATTATGGTGTCAAGGTCTAGGTCCGATTCCCTGAGGTTTTACCCTCTTTTGGGGCTCCTCACGGAGATATCTCCAGAATCCATTCGATGGATATTCGGAGATTAATTGGAATAGAGTTCTTAAGTTTCAGATCTGATAGTTAATCATGCATAAAAGTTTTAGCATAATTGTTTAAACGATTCCGACATAATCCTATGTGTTCTTAATGTGCTGATTTCTAGATTTGATCTTGTAAGCATGCATGAATTAAATTGTTTGATTCATTTTTTCGCTGTATTTTTGAAATTTTAAAAGAACTACGTGTGGCTTGATTCTCCTTGTGAAGGGGTACGTAGGCAACCCGATCAGGTTCAGCCATGGTTTTCAAAAAAAAAAAAAAATTAGAATGCTAAACACCGAAGAACCTAGGAATAACTTTCAATCTGATGTCATCACGTCCAACTCTGCAATGAATTTCTTGAACCAGAAGCCTTCTTTAGCAGCTTCAGAGGCGGCGATGTATTCAGCTTCCATAGTAGAATCAGCAATGATCGATTTTTTAGAACTTTTCCAATTCACCGTACCACCATTGCACAAGAACACATATCCAGATGTAGACTTTCTATCATCGATATCAGTCATAAAGTCTGAATCTATGTACCCTTCTACCTTTAACTCTAATGTTCCTCCATAGACCAAGAATAAATCTTTAGTTCTTCTTAAGTACTTAAGAATATTCTTCGCAGCTGTCCAGTGCTCTTCACCTGGATTCGACTGATATCTGCTAGTGACACTTACAGCAAAGGCTACATCAGGTTGTGTACACAGCATGGCATACATGAGGCTCCCTATTGCCGATGCATAAGGGATCTTGCTCATGCGTTGAATCTCTTCAGATGTGTTGGGGCACATCTTCTTGGAGAGATGAATTCCATGCCTTAGGGTAAGAGACCCCTTTTAGAGTTTTCCATGCTGAACCTTTTCAGCACTTCCTCTATATACATCTTCTGTGATAGGCCAAGCATCCTTTTAGATCTATCTCTATAGATCTTTATCCCCAAAATATAAGATGCTTCCCCAAGGTCTTTCATGGAGAATTTTTTTGACAACCAGACCTTGACCGAGGTTAGCATGGGAATATCATTCCCTATCAGGAGGATGTCGTCCACGTACAGTATGAGGAATACGATAGCACTCCCACTAACCTTCTTATAGACACATGGTTCCTCTTCATTCTTGATGAAATCAAATATTTTGATTGCATCATTAAAACGAGTATTCCAACTCTGAGATGCTTGCTTTAGTCCATAAATGGACCTTTGCAGCTTGCAGACCTTGTGATCTCCATCACTGGAAGTAAAACCCAATGGTTGTTTTATATAGATATCTTCATCAAGATATCCATTCAGGAAATTTTCACGTCCATCTGCCAAATTTCATAATCATGAAATGCTACTATGGCAAGCAATGTTCGGATGGATTTCATAATGGCTACAGGTGAAAAGGTCTCCTGATAGTCAATGCCTTCGCGTTGACTATACCTTTTCGCTACTAGCCTTGCCTTATAGGTCTCTACCTTTCCATCCGAACCTATCTTCCTTTTATAGATCCATTTGCATCCAATAGGTACAATACCTTCTGGTGGATCCACTAAAGTTCAGACTTGGTTGGAATGCATGGAGTCTAACTCTGACTTCATAGCTTCCAACCATTTCTCAGAATCGATATCTGATATCGCCTCGTTGTAGGTTTTGGGATCCTCTATGTGTTCCCTATCTCCCATGAGGAACATTTTCTTAGTATCCTCTTCAAGCATACCTAAGTATCTATCAGGAGGATGGGAGACCCTACTAGATCTGCGAGGTGGAGGAACAACGTGTACTGGCTCTGTATGAATAGGTTCTATAGGATCCATGACTCGTTGCTTTTCAGAAACTTTCTCTTCAAGCTCAATTTTCCTCCCACTGCCTCTATCAAGGATAAACTGTTTTTCGAAGAAGATGGCATGTCGGCTCACAAACATATTGTGATCCTCTGAGACGTAAAAATTATATCCCAATGACTCTTTAGGATATTCGATAAAACGAGCACTTATGGTCCTAGCCTCTAGTTTGTCTGCCTGTAGTCGCTTGACGTGGGCCGGACATCCCTAAATCTTGAGATGACCAAGACTTGGTTTCTTACCATGCCATATCTCATACGGTGTGGTAGGAACGGATTTAGAGGGAATTCTATTCAGTAGATAAATTACGGTAAGTAAGCCATCTCCCCAAAGAAACATAGGTAAATCAGTGAAGCTCATCATGGACCGAACCATATCCAATAGAGTCTGATTTCTTCTCTCTGACACCCCGTTGAGTTGAGGTGTACTCGGAGGAGTCCATTGTGAGACTATGTCATTCTCCTTGAGATAGTCCCGAAATTCTCCACTAAGGTATTCTCCTCCTCAATCTGATCGAAGAGCCTTAAGAGGTTTTTTTAGTTTGTTTTTCTACTTCATTTCTGAACTCTTTGAACTTTTCAAAAGATTCAGATTTGTGTCTCATAAGATACACATACCCATAACGTGAATAATCATCGGTAAAGATAATGAAGTACGAATAACGATCCCTGGCTTGCACATTGAATGGGCCACACACATCTGTGTTTACCAGGATAAGTATTTCAGTGGTCCTCTCCCCATGTCCTACAAAGGGCAATCTAGCCATTTTTTCTTGAAGACAGGACTCGCAAACTGGATATGACTCGGAAGTCAATGAGCCAAGAAGCCCATCTTTATCCATTTTGTTCATTCTGTCCTCTCCAATATAGCCAAGCCTGAGGTGCCACAAATACTTCTGGTTTATCTCATCCTTGGATCTCTTGGATCCTTTGACACTCACTTCTTGCTCAGACACATTTATAGATACATCCATATGCAAATGATAGAGACTGTCAATCATAAAACCACGTGTGACTATTTTATTTCTGAAATAAATAGAACAGCAATCTTTGTCAAATGTAAAAACATGACCTTCCTGTGCTAGACATGAAACAGAAATCAAATTTCTGCTAGCGACAAGTACATAATAACAGTCTCTAAGTAATAAACTAAAATCAGATGGTAGTCGCAGAGGGTAGGTGCCCACAGCCACAGCAGCATCTTTTGCCCCGTTGCCAACCCGAAGGGTTACCGCACCTTCCGCCAGCCTTCTACTTTCCTTTAGACCCTGTATAGTAGTGCACAAGTGAGCACTAGAACCAGAATCTATAACCCAACTCGAAGTAGAGGAAACCGTAAGGTTAGTTTCAATCATGAGCAAGTCTAACATACCTTCTGAAGGTGTGTCTGCTTTCTTGTTCTTCAGGTTCTCGAGGTATGAAGGACAGTTCCTCTTCCAGTGGCCATCGACATTGCAGTGGAAACATTTTTCTTTGTCATTAGCCTTTTTCTTTTGAACTTTCCTCTTTGGCTTCTTGTCTTTCTTCTGCTTCTTTGCAGGCTTCTTTTTCTTCCAAGTAGACTTTCTCTTGGAACCAGAAGTCAACTCAGCAGCAAAAACATTACCCCTTGAACCTTTCAAGGCTCCCTTAGCAGTTACCAACATGTTTAACAGTTCAGTCTTAGTGCATTCAATCTTATTCATGTGGTAGTTTACTATAAACTGTCCAAATGAATCAGAAAAGGATTGAAGGATCATATCTACTTGCAATTCCTTGTGCATGTTCATACCGAGCTTCTCAAGCTCCTCTAGATCCTTGATTATAGTCAGACCGTGATCATGGACAGACTGCCCCTTGCGCATCTTTGCTTTGAAGAGCCTCTTGGATACTTCAAAACGAGCTGTGCGACTCTGCTCACCATACAACTCTTGCAGGTGTGCCAGTATGTCCCTAGCAGTCTTCATATTCTCATGCTGGCATTAGAGTTCATTGGACATGGATGCCATGATGTAGCACTTGATCCTAATGTCATCGTCTATCCACTTTTCATGCGTCGCACGCTGATCAGTGATCGGACGTGCTGGTAATGTGGGGATATCATTGTCGAGCACATAGCCTATTTTCTCGCAACTCAGAACAATTTTGAGATTTCTAAGCCAGTCTCTGTAATTGGTATCGGTCAGTCTGTTGGTCTCAGGAATACGGGTCAAAGAGTTTGAGGCTGACATTATGATCTGCAGAGAGTAAAGATTCTAGTTAGACTTTTGTACTTGATCCTAATTTGTTCTAGGATCTTTTAGAATAAGTGTATCTCCCACTATTTTCTCGAATTCCTCACACTCCCCTGGTAGAAAAACGGAAATCCTACACGACTAGGGTTTCTAGTGGGTACTGCGGTCCCACCAATTTACATGCCACCTCACCTAACAGTTATTGGTGATACATGAATGGATGAGTGTACAACTCTTGTACATTGCTTCTCAAGCATGTTGCAGTGCTACTTGGTCTCTAAGTCATGAAGACCTCGCCTAACAGTTATTGGTCCCATTCCTTAGTTAAGTCAAACCCACCGTATAACCGTAGGAATAAAGTCGTCATTGGGTCCTCACCTAACAGTTATTGGTCCCCAACCCCACCTTTACCCCACAACATCTCATGTCTATAGAGAGGTCCAGCCCTCCGATGCAACTTGCCCACTGTGTCCAGCCGAGACAAGTCAACATCAAAAAGACCTTAGCAGCTCTACTACGGTGGAAGACCTATGGACTTAATATTAGTTAATCATGTCTTAGTATTTGCAACTTGAGCTCTTCATAAGAGGTAATCGAACAATTGGCCAGGTAAGCAGGTGGGAGGCTCCCCTTACTCAGAGAGTAAGGTCCTAATTAAGTAACCACCTTTCATGCTTTCCTAGACACCAATTAGATCAATTAATCTAATATGACTCGCTCATGTCGGTTCACTCTCGACTTGATTGAGGAGGTTTTAGTTTAGGTCTCATTTAGATTGGTCTATTAGTTTGCATCACATGTAAACCTATCTACCCCGCTCACATTCGCATCACATGCAAATAGCACATCACAGGCAATTATAATTGCAGCAATAAATAAAACTAAACTTTAAATAGGTGATGATCATGGATTCTAATTAGGTCATATTACAAGCACATGCACGTCAATCGATCAACTGGTTTTCAACTCTTGAATTGGTCCCGAGCCTTCTTGATTCGATCCCTGATCAACTCTTGATCCAATTGCCATCAACCGCTCACATTCACCGTTCATTTCATGTACTATCTTTGACTTGATCGTTGACGTATATCACATCACAGAAATACAACCAGATATATAATAATAAATTACATCCCCTTTTAGGAGACATGCAGGCCTCTCAAAACATCAAATAAGATACATGTAAGCATCTGAAAAATTACATGACATTGCAGATCATATCGTAGGTCTTTACAATTTATACCAGAAGGGTTTGAATCCAATGATCATCACCACATACAACAATTATAATTTTCAGATCTGAAATCTAATTGATCATCTTATGATATGGGTTGCTGATCATGCTAAACATGATTCGAAACTTTGTAATCCCATTAACAATGCAATTAGAATCATCAATTTATCACATAAAAATCAGCATGCAAAAATCAGCAATCCCGAAAAATTCTGCATACAGAAAATTTCAGCACACATAACCTTTTAAATTTCAGATCTAACATGCCTATTTATAATTAATTCTAATCTTAATCTACGAAGACTAGGCTCTGATATCACTGTTGGGAACCCGCCCATGCCGCAGAAAATAAAAAAAATTTCAGATGAAGTGGAAGAGGCATGCGCGGGATCGACGTTCATCCTATGAACGTTGTTCAAAAATCGTTCGTAGATATATTAGAATTAAAAACTTTTAAACTAATTATGAAGATCAAATCTTCACCTTGTGTGGGTAGATGATCACCGCAAACTGATGATCGTGATTTTGGAAGAAGGATCGCTTGAAGCCGCACATGCGTCCGGCCTCTACGGGTATCCACACGAAGCAGAGAACCGATCAAAGCTTCCTTGTCTTTCCGGGGTGCTAGCTCCCTTGCAGAGACTACTTTAGATGGCTGATTTTCTTCTTTTCTTTCAACTCTTGAATGTGCTTGGGAGGAGGAAGAAGAAGGAGGGTCTTTGGAGAAGAACCAAAGCACTTTGCAACCTTTTTCTTTCCCTTGCGTTGGATGAAGCAAAGAAGGAGGGAGGAGGCCGCCAAGCTTCTTTCTTTTCCTCTTCTTTCTTGCGGCTGAACCAAGGAAAGGGGAGAGGGAGGCGTACGGCCACAAGGAGGAGGACTTCTATTGAATGCCCTAGGTGCCTCCCATACCCCTTTATAAAGCAAGTGGAGCTCCTAACTTTTAGGAGCTCCTTGATCATATTCCAAGAGGGGCGCCAGCCCCTCTTGTTTGCCGCACCAAGAAAGAAAAGGAGGAGGGGCGTGAGCCCCTCCTTCTTGTGTTAGGAGGCCCCTATTTGGTTTAGTCCTAATCCAATTAGGGTTTAACCAAATCATGAATCAATTGGGTTCAATCTATACTAGTTCTAATCCAATTAGAACTTGAATGAACCATGACTCAATTGAATTTTTCAATCCTAACCCAATTAGGAGTCATGTTGATTCATGAGATTAATAATTAATTAGGACTTAAAAAACTCTAATCCAATTAGGACTTATTTAATTTTAGTCCTAATCCAATTAGGACTCTAATTTGAATCCGAAGTCCTAATCCGATTAGGACTCTAGAAATCCTACTCCAAGCAGGAATCCAAATTTAATTCAAAACTTCTAATCTAATTAGGATTGTAGAAATCCTACTCCAAGTAGAAATTCCAGTCCTACTCTAAATAGGATTCCCAATCCTAATCCAATTAGGACTCTAGGAATCCTACTTGAAGTAGAATTTATGTTTAAGTCTAATTAATTAATTCCATTGTTCCTTCTTCAACTGATTATCAATCGAATTGATTACTTGTGATTCCTAATCATGATTCAACCATCGAATCGGTTAATGCCTCTAGTGTGTGTGACCCCATAGGTTCTATTCTGACTGGTAGTGAGATATATTGTGATCTCTATCACAATATCATTGAAAACTTCTTTCAATCAGTCGGAACGATTCCAACTCTACTCATTAGGGTTTATCGATCATCAAGATAATTCCTGTGAGTCCCACCATCCACCAGTGACACCTAACAGCACGTAGTGGCTACCTAGCAGAATAGAATAATGAACCTCTAGGTGCAGTTATCGTGTGATACAGTCCTACTATCGTAGATCCCTACAGGACGGAGGTCATGGACAACTCGTCAAACCCCATCGTCTGTCATATGTCAAGATTTATTCGACTTAAGTTCGAGAGTGGAAAACTCTTTCTCCACTATGCATACTGCCCCGGCCGAGGTCTTACGAACTCAGTCTTATAAATCACATAGGATCTCTCCTTATCTACCAAGGTCAATAGATTCCATATAGGTGCATACCCTACTCCTACAGTGAACCTACTGTAGCCAATCTACACTGCATGGACCCATATGTCTAGAGACCATGTATACATGCAGTCAAACTACAATAACCTCACTGTGAGTAGCCGAAGCATCGCAGGTCAAAGGACCAGTCACACTACTGCAACATCAAGCAAGTCACTGACGAGTGGATAGACATCCAAGTGACTTCTTGTCTTGGTCACGCTCAGTACCCTTGTTCTTTAACAAGCACCTGCACTATTACTTCAGTGTCGCCACACCGTGGACTCGAGTCTCGTCCATCCACAAGGAAAGCAATGTGTGCACTGATCTCATCGGATCGATCACCGTCCTCGTGATGATCCCTTGATTAGGAGCATTTTAGAAATTAATCACAAATGATGCATGGCTCAAATTCTTAACTCTTAAGAATATGCATCATCATCTTATTAATTCTTGGACGATTCATAGACACATAAACAATATGAATGAAAAAGATGCCTTTTATTTATTCAATAATAAATAGTCAAGTACAAAACTATATCCTAGAATTAACAATAAGTCAGCCAGATTAGCTTCTAGAGCATACATCTAATAGGTATGGCGTTGAAGAAAAGCTTCATCGACTCCGAAGCCTCCTATCAATGATTGGAAAGAGATGAAACTTCGTCTGAAGGAGAAGTTTCTTCCCCTCGACTATGAAGATCGACGTTATCCCACAATGTTGATCAACGCCGTTCCTACTATGATGATCATTGCCATCCTTACAATGATGATCTACAATGAGAAGTAGAAGAGATGGATTGTATGGAGGCACGACTACGATTTAGACGCCAACGAGATAAGAAGCTGGCTGAAGTCCTTCATCAAATAGATCTTATAGGCAGAAGGAGGAAGCGTACCAACTCCCGCTTCGTATGGAGTCACAACAGCGACAACGGCGCCCTGCACAAACACCGATTGTGCGACAGCCTCCAGAATGCAGCAGCCGAGGAGTTCCTTTTCCTAGAGGTAACGCCTCTATTTTCAGATCTAAATCCTCTGCCAATCGAAGTACATATCAGGATAGAGGTACTGCAAGGGCCAATGAAAAAAATAAAGGACCTATGCCCCAATCCATGCTGCAAAGAAGAGGCAAACCCAATTGCTACAAGTGCAGCGGTCGAGGTCATTCCGCCATCGTTTGCCCCACCAGAGACCAACATTTCGCATTGGTACATGAGGAGGACGAGATCATAGAGCTTTCTGATGTTCCTCCTCAGCCTACTGATGCCGAAAGAAGCGGAGTAAACGAAGGAACCGAGGCCTACGAAGAAGAAAATCTTGATGCTGAGAATTCAGCAGCACCGTCTGAAGATGTCTCTACTGCTGAGATCCCTTCTCCATCCCTTGAAGTTCCCCCTAGACCCACTGAGATTGACGACAAGGAGGAAGACAACAAGAAGGAAGAAATTTCAGAGGTGATACTATCTAAATCTGAACCTATTTTAATTGAATTTCTTGATGTAACTTTAGAAGAATTGCTCGTGAAAGATAGTTCACAAGATTCAGCAGAGATCAACCTTGAATTTGGGACCATGTTTGCATCGGTTGTCAAGAAAGAAGATTCTGAAAATTCAACAGCAGTAGGAATACAGCAAACTAAAAATTCTACAGCAGAAAAATTCAAGCAATCCAAAGTTTCTGCAGCAAAAAATTCAGATCAGCAGATAGCCACTGAAGAACCCATTGATACTGAAAATGCAGACCTGCTAGTGGTCAAGTAAGAGCCCATGTCAGCAGCGATCCGCGAAGAAGTCGGATCTGAAATTTTAGAGGAGGACATCCCGTTCCAAGTATGTGCACCCACATCAGAGTGCGCAGCGGCTCGGCATCGTAACTAGCCCGCACTAGACTCGCGTCTTGGTTCATTCGAGTCATGCATCCCGGCTAGTTGAGTCATGCATCCAAGCAACCAGCGCCCATGCAGTAGACCAATTTTACTTGGGCTAGAAATCTTCAACTCAGCCCCAACTCGACGGAGTCGAGTTCTTCTTAGCAGGGGGAATTGATACAGGAGCATCCCCATTGGGCATGGAGTTTTGGGTCTAGTCCCTTGAACATAGAGATTGAGTTTCCTCCTTGGGTGTACACCAAGTTACATGGGGTTCAAGGAGTTCAAATATCAACCATGTTGAGCCCAATTGAATCATGGGGTAAGCGTGGAGATCGAGTCTTCATCCTTTGGACGAATCGAGCCAATCAAGAGCATGAGCCTTTCATGAGCCCAATTGAATCATGGGGTGAGCGTGGAGATGAAGCCTAACAATAAAGCACCAAATCATCATGAGTTGAGTCTATTATTGAGTTATGAGTCCAACATTAGGTGTCAAGTCATATTGGGTCATGTGTGGAGAATTTAGTTTAGTCATGTGAGTGAAATTGAGTCCTTATGTGAGAGGATTGAGTCCATATGTTTAAGATTGAGTCCTTGTAATTGAGTGCCATTAAGAAGGATTCCTAATGCCGTGAAGATCATCACTCATCACGTGGAGAAGTTCAACCATGAAGATCTCTCACATGTGGAAGGAATTCAGATTTCAGATCCAGTTAAAGTTCGTGACAGATTGAACATCATATAGTATTTTACAGATTTTGGAAGTTACAGAAGTCCTATTAAGTTGATTCGAATTTTGTTGGAAAGTAAACATCCATAGCTTTTCAATGACTATAAGAATATGAAATTTGGAGACCGAATGAATTTTGAAGAGTCTCCCGAACTTCATGCTGATGCTGGTACTCGAGAAGGAGTTTGAGTCAAAGTAGGAATTGTATGCAGTTGAAGATTATCCATTTAAACTCCAACCCGCACACAATCAAGGGGTGACACTTATCCAACCTTTAGTTAACAAGTTGTTTAGGAAGTTTATCATTTGATTTGAATTTTAAAAAATGTCCTTATTTGGTTTTGAGTCCAAGTAAAGTCTGGTTGTAGTCTTTATCTTTTCCAACCTTTTTTTCTATATAAAGGAAGGTATGAAGAATAAAATTTAGAGAGTTTTAGATGACGAAATTGGTGAGAAATCTCTGGGTATTCCGGTGTTCTTTCGTGAGGAGAGATTCCTTTACAAGCTTGGTGAGATTCCAAGTAAGATTGGAGAGAAGGTGAGACTCCTTCCTCTCTAATGGTTGGATCTTTTGGAGGTGAGACTCTTCCATTGGTTCAATAGTTATCCTTTTTATTTTCTACTTCAATTTCTTGTTTTCTTAGTCTTCTTTAGCATCGGATTCTATTACATTCATCTATCCCATCTACATAATTTATAGATTTTAGTTTTTTCCGAAATTCAAATAATTCAGCCATACAACCATCTCATCCTTGTTCTTCGTATCAAATCAAGTTTCTTCTTTATTTAAATCTTTTGAAATAATTCCATCATCATCTAGCCTTTCTCCCACATCTTCCCTAATCCAAATCCCGTCACTTTTCCCTAAGAATTCACGTCCGGATCAAGTTCCATGAGATCAGCACGTCCGTGAAGTTTAGGATTTTCTGAAAGAGTCGACTCCTCCCGACCTCGAGTCGACTCCACGTCGTCTCGAGTCGACTCCAACTTCATCGAGTCGACTCCAAAGTCGACCCAAGTCGATCTCCAAAGCCTCTCAGGTCGACCTGTCTGGTATAACAGAGAGCTCGTTCCGTGATACGCCCGGCGAGTCGACCCCTTCAAAACTCGAGTCGACTCCAACCTTGCTTGAGTCGACGCTAAGGATCCTTGAGTCGACCCCAGCTGGAAAATAGAAGAACCCGTTCTCTGGATTCTCTGAGAGAGTCGACCCCAGCCTGTCACGAGTCGACCCCGACCTACCTCGAGTCGACCCCAGCCTGTCACGAGTCGACCCCGACTTACCTCCTTGAGTCGACCCCAGCTGGAAAATAGAAGAACCCGTTCTCTCGATTCTCTAAGAGAGTCGACCCCAGCCTGTCACGAGTCAACCCCGACCTACCTCGAGTCGACCCCAGCTTAGCACGGGTCGACCCCAGATCTGCTGATAGCACAGAAAGCCCTCTGCATCTCCTTCCGCCCCTGCATCAATTGGTATCAAAGCCCACTGCATCTCCTTCCAACCTGCATCAAGTGTGATGGATAAATTCTCCATGGAATGATATTTTAAGAAAAAGGAACTTCCTGTAGAGAGATGAGGCATCAATAGAGTGGAAAATTCAATACTGTAAAATATTTCAGATCATAGAATCCTCAAAAATTAGGATAGTTTACGCCTTGCAGTGACTTCTAGACTTCCTGTATTATGAAAATTTTGGGATTGCACAAGTTAAATTAAATTTCATACATTGGAGAATTTCTTTCTGCCAAATGGAAAAATTATTCAATCCCAATGCAAACTCCTGTCCAAAGCTGTAACAGCGCCCATAAACTATTTGAGACTCGATGTCCCCACAATCACTACCACTCTTTCTCATTCACAGCAATCCATCTTCCATCAATAACTTGGTTTTTCTGTTCAAGAGAACCATGCCACACCATTAACTTCAAGCTTCCTACCATCAAGGACTCCAGGCTGCTGGCAGCTAGAGGACGGCGCACTTTTGATGAGTCTGTCCTAGTAGCGAAGTTGCATGCGGCGTGGAAGGGCCTCGTCCATGCTAGAGTACATTTGAATGCCCGGCGGGTCTTTCTTGAGAATGACTCGGCTACTGTGATCAATTGAATCCAGAGTGGGCATGCCAAGACAGATTTACACCCCCTAGTCCGTGATATTCACCATCTTATGGAAGGGTTTGACTCTATTCGAATTTCGCATGTGTTTCGGAAGGCAAACAGCGCTGCAGACTGGATCGCCTCCTCTGCAATAACTTGGATTTTCTATTCGAGAGAACCATGCCACACCATTAACTTCAAGCTTACTACTATCAAGAACCATGCATTCACATTTTTCAAGAGAGACCATGCATCCAAACTAAGAACCATTCGGCATACCTCTCGAATCAAACCAGCTGCACCTTAGATCATGTAGATAATTTTTTACATTGTAGTACTGTACCTTGTGTAATTGCAACCAGGGGGAAGCATTCCCTTAAATTGCAGAGAAAATTTTTTGTTTGCCAGTGGTTCCCTCCTGTTGCTTCCCCTCAACACATGAACAACAGAGTGGTGGGCTGCAAGAGAACTATCGATAATCCTACTTCAAATAATTAACATCGTAGCAAATTCTTGACTCGAGCTGCACTTTGAATGATGAACTCCATGATGTGCTATGCCTCAAACTTCACAAGATTATGTCATTTTCTAGGTGATATGATGAAGCTAAAGAAAAGAAAACTGACATGGTTTGTAATTATGATTCATCTCTTCAGAAATCCTTGGATAAGTATCTCATAGGGATGTTATCAGTTGCAGGAGTCAGGTCTCCCTTACAGGTGGTTTTCTCTCCTTCAAAAATGTCATAACCACCTCGATTACATGGGCACATCATGTCCCAAAAGAGACCAAAAATGAAAAAGTAAAAATAGGAAAAAAGAAATAGCATTCTTCATTTATAGAGGTGTTGGACCAATTCTACCAGTACCTATAGATTGCTAGGCTTTTTGGCCAGCTGCAATCATTTCTTCCTTGGTGAGCCAATCCTGAACAGCCACAAGATCAGGAAACACAAGAGCACCAGACTGTCTCCAATTCTCCGAATCTGGTGTCCTAAATCTATCCACAAGCAAAGCATGCATTCCCACGCTGCGGGCTGGGATGTAGTCCTTGCGCATGCTGTCCCCAATGTGAAGTGCTTCTTCTGGTGCTATATTTCCAGCCTTCTCCAGTGCAATCTCATATATCCTCGGGTCTGGTTTTTCAACACCCACGAGGCCCGAGAACACGCCAAAGTCCCATTCTGATCCCTGGGTTACAAAAGGATGAACCATTAACGACCCAATAGATGGAGAATTAATGTGAGACTATGAATGGAACTGATTACAGCTACCTGATTCAGTCCTAAGGCAGGAAGGATGACATCCTGATACCGGTATTCTGCATTGCTGACAATGACAACAATGAGGCCTTTTTGACGTGCCCATCTCAGGAAGGGCTGAGAGTCGGGAAATACTGAGTAGGGTGCAGAAGAACCAAAAGATGCATATATGCGTCTGAACACCTTCTCAAATGTCTCATCATCATATTCATAGCCTGCCTGCAGCATAACATTACCATCGAATAGAGGTAATTAGCTAGATATGCTACATCCTTTATCTGAAAAGCAGGGGAAAAAAAAAATCAGATTCTACCTCTGTAATTTAACTACTAATCTAGAGATCAATTGAATCTTGAGTCATGCACGGGGTGTCTGATGGTCATTCATGATCACCGATTGCAGCCCTCTGGGCTAGTCAGATTTTGATATATGACTAAACCAAGGCTAACTACTTTGATGGTTAGATTTACTAAAGCTTGATCAAAATATTAGTTAAGTATTACAAATTTAATAATCAAATATAGTCTCTTTTCACTTGCTTAATGTAAAGTGCGGGAGGGCCTTTTTACACTTTTCCCTCCAAATATATATGCGGATTCAGATGATCTGTATGCATTATCACATTAGTTGTTTAAGTGTATTCTCTCATGAATGATTGTAGAGGCATGCTGACAGAAGATCCCAAAACAAAATGACCACAAAAGATAGGCACAAGATTTATCAAGATTGTGATTCCGCTTACCCTGATAAAAGAGTCCTTGACACATGATCTCCACCAATCAACATTTGGTATTTTTGCTGCATAGCCAAAACATGGGTATCGTTTTGCCATTTCAGTGTATGCTGCCTTAAAGCCTTCATGCATGCGTTTGTAATCAGGGCAGGGCAACCCTACTGACTTGGCTGCCATGCAGTAGTAGTCCCCAAGTTGGCCTTTGTAAGCTATCAGAGTACCAGTGACATCTACAGTGATACAACGGAGCTTCGACAGGATTGACATTTTTGGCAATTACTTTAAACTGTTGCTTGTTCAAACTGACATGTCAGTTCTGTTCATATATGAAACACTGACAAGTTATCCAACAGTAAACTGATCAACAAGCTAAGCAGCTACTTCAATGGTCGCATCTGTCCATTTGCATGCACACAAATGACTCTGCATGTTGCACATATTCCAAATATTATTACAAATTACAAATCAAGAATTAATTTTGTAAATAAGAAACATGTTCTGAAGCAGATATGAAGGCGACAGTTACTATCTGCCCATTAGAATGCCAAAGAAATTGTTCATCCATAGTCTGTTAAGAGTTGTAATCATGGATAAGCTACAGGAGTTTATCATGAAAAAGCACAGAGAGGGAAGAGCTTGAGCTCCACCTAATATAGTAATTGATTTGGAAAGCTTGTACATCTTGGTTGTAAACATGAAGATTACAAACGTTACACAATAAAGTGGCCAGTTTTTTGTTCTATCACATGAAATTGTGTGCATATTTATGTGATTGTGGTTGGACAGATGCAAGATGGTCAGCAGCAGTAGTATCCTCAAGCATAGAATGCTACATGGTAATCATGCTATAATCATAAGCACTAAGCCCTAGACCAACTAACTAGAGGATTGTAGATTCATTTTTGCCTATGCTTACAATTGACTGTGTCATTCTCCGGTAAAGCAAGTTTTTTCATCTTTTATCATAACTTCCATTCAGGTTTTCCTAGTCTTCCCTCCTCTGGATATGAACCTTTCACGGAACTCCAAAGCCCTGTGCTTGCAGAAGTCTTCTCAAATTTTTCTTGTACATTACCAAACTAGTTTCATCAATTTAACAGTACTAGAACCTACGCTGCTCTTATGCGTACTCTATGTCCCTATATATGATCCTATATTTCTTTTTTTAAGAATAATGGTGGGAGTGCTATGAATCATTTCATAGAAATGATGAAAGATTTATGTGGGGAAACACCTTCCAGCCTTTGAACAAGGAACCTCCTACTAACAATATATAGGTGCAACTACTAGGCTATATCCCTAGTTTCCTTTATCTTCATTTTATTACACCTCCAAGTCTCAATACACATGGCAATCACAAAATAACCAGAATGACCTCTCGACTTCATCCACCCTCTCTCAATCTATCAGGTACATCTTCGAATATTTATCTCCCTTTCTGCATAGCAGATCCAATATAAAGAAAATGATGCCAATGTGCCATCTTCACTAATTTTAAAATTTTAATGGAGGCCCCAATTCATAATGTTCCAGCTGTGATTAAATTTCTTTACAATTGTTTTTCCCATGCCCAGAAGGACAAAGATGGAAGGCTCGCACAAGTTCACTTATCAAGAAAAAGTGGTTTCAATAAAGAAAATGACCAATATATTATTCATTCGGAAATTGGAAGTCTAAACTAAAATGATCGAGTTAATAATTCATAATGCACTAACATGAAACCCAACAAATAATTGAAAACTACACAATATCTCAAAGGTAACAATAATATCTCAAATGATTGAGTTAATTATTCATAATGCACTTGGATAAGACAAAACAATTTCAGTAACAATGATAGCTCCAGTTTTTACTGTCATTATCATCATCAAAGCCTTATTTCAACTATTAAGTTGGGTTGGACAAGGCCAATACCATAATTTAAAATTATCTCTATAATTTGTTGCCAACATGATATTTGCCTCCCTTGCCAAGGTTCAAGAAATGCATTGTATTAGCTCATGATATCAAATAAAAAAAGAATGATGGGAGGGGAAAGAAATTGATTTACTATAGCTTTGATCCTATTGTATGTATTTTTATCCTGTTGGATTACGGGAGTCCTAATGTTATAGGAACACAGTGTTGGAAAGTTTGGTATCTTACTATATGGGTTCTATAGGAATTCATAATCTATAGTTGAGGGAAGGTTTTGATCATGTGGGAGGCTAATTGCTTGGTTGTTAGAGACAGTTTTAAATCTTAGTGGGATGGGGGGCATCCTAGCTGTCCCATCCTGTTCGTGTGAGAAAATGGGGAACTAGGATGGGCTGAGACTCCAAAACCCATCCTCACAGGGAAAGAAGAAAAAAAAGAAAAAGGAAAGAAAAGAAAAGGAAAGAAAAGAAAAGGAAAAGAAAGAAAGAAAGGAAAGAAAATGGAAAGAAAGAAAGGAAGGAAGGGAGAAGAAAAGAAAGGAAGGAAAGAAGTAAGAAAAGAAGGGAGGAAGAAGAAAAAAGAAAGGAAGAAAGGGAGAAGAAAAGAAAGGAGGGAAAGAAGTAAGAAAGGAAAAAAGAAAAAAAAGGAAAGAAGTAAAAAAGGAAAGAAATAAAGGAAGGAAAGACAGAAGAAAAGAAAGAAAGAAAAGAAGAAAAAGGAAAAAATTATGGAACGAACGATGAAGAAAAAGAAAGGAACATAAAAAAGAAGAAAACAAAACCAAAAAAAAAAAAAGAATAAAGGCAGAGAGATGGAAGCCTACCAGGAATCCAGGATGCTTGTTTGGGATACCTGCCAAGTAGGGCAGGACAGCAAGGCATCTCATCCCGTGGAGAAACCAGGACACCCCCATCCCACAGGAATTAAAACCTTGGTTAGGGACCTTGTAAGAGGGGACCTTGTAAGAGTCAAGTTAAGATAATAAATGAAGGGGAATATGGGTGGCTAAAAGAGGAGACTTATAATTCAATCAAGAAAAGAAAAGAAAGAGAACAAGAAAAAAGCTCTCTCACACACCTCTTCCTTCTTTTCTTTCTTAATTATTATTGCATAGTCTTATATTTCTACTATTTATATACCTTTGCATGTATTTATTTAAAGATGATCTTAATTTTAGATATCATAAGTAATTGAATCAAGGCACTAGTTTCCTTCCATCCTTTCCTTCTATTTATCGATGTATTCTGTTGAGGAATTCACTATATTTGCCATTTATAGAGATCTTGCTGTAAAAATTAAACCTTGAAAGCAAAGATCCACTAATAAGCCCACAAAGATCTTCCCCAAATCATGTATAAGTTTTAGTTTCCTAAAATCCTTCATGACCCTTAAAACCATTTTGCAGGTTTGGAATGGAATTCTCCACGTCTTGTGATCCATGGAATACATCCCTTTGGCCTTGTTTCTCGAAACAGGACAGGAAAATGGTCTCCTCGCTCGAACAGAGTTTTCCTAAACTTGAATACATCAAAAGCTACCGAACGTCAACAGCAAGAAAAAGAAAACCATAGATCTTGATATGTTATCCGACTGCTGATTTTATCTAAAACTGTATGAGGATTTTACGTAATAGAGGATATGGTATATATGAAATGATATGGGGATCATCCCCAAGTGGATTGCATAAAACAAAATCTAGATTTATACCCTATATTTTAATAGAACAAAGATGACAACCTCATGGCTTCTTAGCAAAACAAAAAAAATACACCATTTACATCACAGAGAAAAGAGGGGGGGAAATCAGCTAGTTATTCTAATGGAGAGAGAAAGAACTTGTCATTGGTTTTTATATCTCATCATCCCTCATAAAAAGTTACAGAAGTGGGCAGTGTCTCCCTAGATTTTCCAATCCATCTTAGCTGGCCTAGGACCACAGGTAGCAAATACAAACCTACCCTGCTATAAAGACACTAGCTTAATGGTACTGAATCTCTCATATGATAAGCCATGCATGCGTTTTGCATAATGCAACCACAAGTTTAGATATATTAGATAACTACAATGCAGAAACATCACTAGGAGTCTTGCACAAGTGTAGGAATGGGATCTGGAATATCACATGCATGTTTGTGAATTTGGTTGGCTTAAGTCTTTATAACATATTCTTATCATCACTCACCCAAACACCTACACCCCCCCCCCCACCCCCCAACAACACACACACACACACACAAAAAAAAAAAAACACGTGCAAACAAAAAGGGGAAAACATTAACATCTACTTTTCACACATTGAAGAACCTATTTGCACAAAGTCAAAAGATATAGGAAATATGTTAACATATAACCACATACTGTAGAAGTTTATTAATTTAAATTTATCATTAAGGTTTAATATAACTAATTTTATTTAGATCTTTCACCAAATGAACAGTTATTTTGAGAAGAAAAGAAATAAAAACTTCTTGCTACAAGATAGCCATGCCTAAAGAGATCTCATAGAAAGGAGGCTCTCAATGGTCACAAGGGAGAAGGAAGGGGAGAGGGAGGGGAAGAAGCTTGTAAATATGCCTGTAGAGATGAAAGACGTTCTACGTATTAGTGGGAGGCGGAGTAGTGCATAGGGAGAAAAAGATATAGAATAGGTATATTATAAATAAATAGGCCATATGCATGGATTTGCTGAGATAATGCAATCAAAATTAATATCAAAGTATATATCTGACTAATTCTCTCTTCACTGTAAGTATCCAAAGTATCTAACTCAAGGGGCTATTGCCCAAGACCTGTCTCACAAAGGTTTCATGCGAAAACATTCAATCTCAAGAGTCTGTATGTACTTTTGAAAAATCATGTTAACTAGGTGAAATTTGACCTCCTCTTGTCATAAGCATGATATGTAACCACGTACATCAATGAATCATCAGACACATGCAACTTTAAGGGGTCGGCATTTCAATCTTGCTTAGTAATTTTAAATTGACTCGAGAAAAGGTTACCAACATCTGGATGTATCACAAAAAGAATCTTGAGGAGTTCCATGACAGGATAATAAACGAGGTTAATTTAGCATTATTTCATGTGTACATGGATACACTGCAATTAGTGGAGATCATAGGTGCATGGAGTAAGAATGCAAGATCAGGAAGAAACATACCTAGACAAGTATAAAGAGTGGAAGCATGTCAAAAGAATTTGTATTAAGTTATAATTTACCTCAAAAATAATATCAAAGAGGAATAGCAATGTTGCTCAAGTGGTTAGACAGTTATACTCAACTCTTTTACATGATTGTGAAGTGCATGGAGAAGAATAACAAGAAATCAAGGTCATCGTGAAGCTAAAATAACATTAAAAAATTGAATTTTTTTATCAACAGCTCAGTCACTGAAATAAACAGAAAAAAAAAACTATACAAGAAACAGAGGTTTAAATCCAAATTCGACCTTGATTCCATGATACAGGAGAATCAGATCAAAGAATGACGGCATTTCACAGTCAGTGGAATCAAAGACAAACTTACAGAGGAGTTTGAGAATGTCATATCGAAATACAAACTCCAACATTTTATTGCTGCTATATAACAAAAACCTAGAAGAAACAGAAAGAATCACATCTTAATTTCATGCCTGGCACTCCATGCCTACTAAGAATGAACAATCAAATAAGCAGAGAACATGTTGCCACGATCATTATTGGACTCGTACAGATATCTAGGATGTAGAAAGGGTATCGCATCAAAATTCCATTTCAAATCTTTGTTACTACTACAATAAGAACAATTAGATAGGAATAGGAGAAGCACATTAGTAGAACCAAAATCAAACTAAAGAAAAATCCTCTCCTTGGCTACTAAAATAAAAGACAAAAATCAGAGTACACGATAGACAGCCACCGATGCAATCAAACCCAGATTGATCTCCATAAGAAACATAAGAAATCAAAGAAACCCCATTTTCATCTCTTCACTAGTATTAGTAAAGAAGAAATTCAGAGAGAAGCATAATATCTCTAATAGGCTTGCAAAAGAAACATAGGAAATCACTTCCTAATACTATATCTACCATTCTATCACTACTAAATAAGAAGAACTAATTCAGAGAAGAAGACGATACCCGACAACAACTGCAAGTTGCAACAAAACCCAAATAGATCTCAATAAGCAACGCAAGAAATCACATCCAAAATCCCATCTTTACCTCTCCATTACTACTAAAGCAGAAGAAGAAAACCAGGAAAAAAAACCCTAATACCTCAAAAGCAGCACAAAGAAATCCAAAAGAATTCTCCGAAGAAACAAAGGATATCACGTAAAGATGTAATCTTTCTCACTCCATTACTTATAAAAAGACTCAGACGACATCGAAAGATCTCTCCTTTTTCCATTTCTGCCTTTAATTAGTGAATGTGCATATGAAAAAATCGTCAAGAAAAACCAGGAAAACGAAGTCCCACCGGATCTGATGCTGCCCCAGGGCTGAAACTCCGAGGAAGAAAAATGGAAAAAGTTCCACTTTTTGAAACCGGCAACACGTACCGGGGTATTGGGATCTCAGAGCTCAAGGTTTTGGTGCCGTCTCATCCGGGCTCCAAGTGGTTTCGGTGCTTGTTTAGAGAGAGTGAGAGAGGGAACGAGGGCGAGGGAGACTGTGAGAATACCGGGGAAAGCAGTCCCTGGTTTTGGGCTCTTGATTCTCTCATTTTCAGACGCAGTTGGGATGCGTCAACCACCGCCCGTGTCTCGCGGATACCGGAATACAGGATTTATAATACTCAAAACAAATAATATTTTTAAATATATATATATATATATAATTATTTCTTTATAGTAGATATCTATATTTTCTTATAAATTTATTATTTATCTGTATATCGTTATAAATATTTTCTTCCTACATATCTTTGAGGACATATGTATAAAATAAAATAAATGATAAAGATAATCATGTAAACATTAAATTTGCAAGAATATATATATTTTTTTTCCTCTTGCTACCATTAGAAAACTTTTTATAAGCTTCTATTTTTTCTTCACTAAAGTAGTTGTATAGCAACCTTCATCATCAAATACTCCATCAGAGATCAAATGGAGGTAGATATCTAAAACATGTCTCACATATTTCAGCAATAGTTGACACCCAATGCCGATTTCCATGCAAACGTCTCTCATGCCCACAATCTTAATTACTTCATTATTTTCCATCCTGCCAAAATCACCACTAATATAGGATGTGAAAAAGTCTCGCCGAAAAGTAATATGAAAAAAGCACCCGAGTCAACAAACCAAGTATAATCCTAGTATGTAAGATTTATCCAAATATCATCACAACTAATAACGACATCACCATCAGATGCAACTGATGTTGTATCTTTTTCTTTCTTCTTTTCATCATCTCTCCCCCTTGATTGTTCTCTTTTAAATTTTCTGCACTTTCTTTTTATGTGCCCTAGTTTGCCATAATAAAAATATTTGATCTCTTTTCTGAATATGAACCTTCATCTTGACTTATCATGATTGTTAGAATTTTGCAAGATTCTAATTTTACTCCTCCCCCGCCCTTCTGTAACCAATGCCTCTTATTGTGTAGTCACACCATGTTCACTTCTTTTAGTCTCTTCATTAAGCATATTGTCTTTATGTAATACAACCAAAGTTTTCCTACTATCAAGCAAGGAGCTAAGCAGCAACAATGCTTGCAACTCATTGTCTAGCATCATTTTTATAGTAGTTGGCTAATTTTGAAATATACTCAAATGCTCGGCCACTAAACTTCCCTCCTTATACTTCATATTCACAAGCTTTCTGATCATGAATATCTTTCACTCATAGAGACTCTCTAATTTCTTCCATAAACTATGGATATTAGTCTCCATAGCAACATGATGAAAAACACTATCATTTAGTCACTGCCTAATTAATCCAACCGTCTTTCTATTCATTTTCTTCCACTCGTGTCGAGTTTTGTCACTTGGTTTGGCACTATCTTCTTCAATGGGATCATACAAAACTTTCCAAAATAGCAAATCTTCCATTCAGAGCTTCCAAACTAAATAATTACAAGATGTGATTTTAACCATACTACTGTTAGATGTATGCCCTAGAAGCCAATTTGGCTGACACATTGTTGATTCTAGGGACATAATTTTGTACTTGACTATTTATTATTGAATAAATAAAAGGCATCTTTTTCATTCATATTGTTTATGTGTCTATGAATCGTCCAAGAAATTAATAAGATGATGATACATATTCTCAAGAGTTGAGAATTTGAGCCATGTATCATTGGTGATTAATTTCTAAATGCTCCTGATCAAAGGATCATCACGAGGACGGTGATCGATCCGATCAGTGCACAGATCACTCTCCTTCTGGATGGACGAGACTTGAGTCCACAGTGTAGGGACACTGAAGTGATAGTGCAGGTGCTTGTTAGAGAACAAGGGTACTGAGCGTGACCAATACAAGAAGTCACTTGGATGTCTATCCACTCGTCAGTGACTTGCTTGATGTTGCAGTAGTGTGACTGGTCCTTTGACCTGCGGTGCTTCGGCTACTCACAGTGAGGTTATTGTAGTTTGACTGCACACATACATGGTCTCTAGCCATATGGGTCCATGCAGTGTAGATTGGCTGCAGTAAGTTCACTGTAGGAGTAGGGTATGCACCTATATGGAATCTATCGACCTTGATAGATAAGGAGAGATCCTATGTGATTTATAAGACTGAGTTCGTAAGACCTCGGCCGGGGCAGTATACACAGTGGAGAAAGAGTTTTTCACTATCGAACTCGAGTCAAATAAATCTTGACATATGACAGACGATGGGGTTTGACGAGTTGTCCATGACCTCCGTCCTGTAGGGATCCACGATAGTAGGACTGTATCACATGTTAACTGCACCTAGAGGTTCATCATTCCATTCTGCTGGGTAGCCACTACATGCTGCTAGGTGTCACTGGTGGATGGTGGGACTTATAGGGATTATCTTGATGATCGATAAACCCTAATGAGTTGAGTTGGAATCGTTCCAACCCATTGAAAGGAGTTTTCAATGATATAGTGATAGAGATCACAATATATCTCACTACCAGTCAGAATAGAACCTATGGGGTCACACACACTAGAAGTATTGACCGATCCGATGGTTGAAATCGTGATTAGGAATCACAAGAAATCAATTTGATTGATAAGAAGTTGAAGAAGAAACAAAGGGAATTAATTAATTAGACTTAAACACAAATCCTACTTCGGAAGGGATTCCTAGAGTCCTAATTGGATTAGGGCTGGGAATCCTAGTTGGAATAGGACTGGAATTCCTACTTGGAATAGGATTCCTACAATCCTAATGAGATTAGGAATTTTGAATTAAAATTGGATTCCTACTTGGAGTAGGATTCCTAGGAATCCTAATTGGATTAGGACTTCGGATTCAAATCTAATCCTAATTGGATTAGGACTAAATACATCCTAATATGGATTAGGGTTTCTTAAGTCACAATTAATTATTAATCTAATGAATCAATAAGACTCCTAATTGGATTAGGATTGAAGAGTTCAATTGAGTCAAAATTGATTCAAGTTCTAATTGGATTAGGACTTACCTAGATTGGATCCATTGGTTCACCCTTGGGCTAAACCTAATAGGATTAGGGCTTGACCACATTAGGGCAATGCAAACCCTAATGTGGACTAGGGTTTACCAAGAGGGAGGGGCGCAAGCCCCTCCCCCTTGATCCATTGGTGCGGCACAAGAGAGGGGGCCGGCGCCCCCTCTTTGGAAAGACGTCTAGGGTTCCTACTTAGTAGGAACCCTAGATGGCTATAAAAGGAGGTGTGAGGCCGGCGCCCTAGGCATAGAAGAACTCCTCCTTCTCCTTGCCGTGAGCCTCCCTCTCCTCTCTTCTTGTGATCAGCCGCAAGCAAGGAAGACCAAGGCCAAAGGTTGGCGGCATCCTCTTCCTCCCTTCTTCCTTCCAACGCAGGGAAAAGAAAGAAGGCTGCGTGGGGATTCTTCTTCTTCCTCTTCTTCAACCTTCTTCTTCCTCCTCTCAAGCACTTTCAAGAGTTGAAAGAAAGAGAAGAGATCAGCCATCAAAGGAGTCTTTGCAAGGGAGCTAGCACCCCGGGAAGACAAGAAAGCTTTGATCGGTTCTCTACTTCGTGTGGATACCCGTAGAGGCCGGACGTTTGAACGGCTTCAAGCGAACCCTCTCCCATAACCACGAATTCAGATTCGCGGTGATCGTCTACCCGCGCAAGGTGAAGATTTGATCTTCCTATTGTTTTAAAAGCTTTAATTCTTACCTAATTACGAAAGGTCTCGAAACAAGCGTTCATGCGATGAACGTCGAACCCGTGTATGCCGATTCCGCTGCCATCTGAAAAATTTTTGAAATATCAGCGGCATGGGCGGGTTCCCAACAGTGGTATCAGAGCCTAGGCTTCGTAGATTAAGGTAAGAATTAAATATCTAAAGGCATATTAGATCTGAAAATTAAATGATCATGCATGCTGAAAAATTCTGCATGCAGATTTTTTCAGGGGTGCTGATTTTTTACATGCTGATTTTTATGTGATAAAAAGATGATTCTAATTGCATTGTTAATGGGATTACAAAGTTTAGAATCATGATTAGCATGATCAGCGACCTATGTCATGATATAATCAGTTAGTTTTCAGATCTGAAATTATAATTGTAGCATACGGTGATGATCATAGGATTCAACCCCTTTTGGTATCAAATGTAATGACCTGCGATGTGATCTGCGATGTCATGTAATTTTTCAGATGCTTGCATGCATCTTATTTGATGTTTTGAGAGGCCTGCGTGCCTCCTAAAAGGAGATGTAAATTATTTTTATTTTTATTTTACATCTGGTTGTATTTCTGTGATGTGATGTACATCAACGATCAAGTCGAAGACGATGCATGAGATGAACAGGGGTCTAAGCGGTTGATGGCGATGGGATCAAGAGTTGATCAAGGATCGAATCAAGGAAGCTTGGATCCAATTCAAGAGTTGAAGACCACTTGATCGATTGATGTGCATGTGCTTGTAATACGACCTAATTAGAATCCATGATCATCACCTAGTTAAAGTTTAGCTTTAATTTGATGCCGCGATTATAACTGCCTGCAATGCGCCGTTTGCATGTGATGTGAATGAGAGTCGGGTAGATAGGTCTACATGTGATGTAGCAAACCAAATTGAGACCTAAATTAAAACCTCCTCAATCAAGTCGAGAGTGAACCGACATGAGCAAGTCATATTAGATTAATTGATCTAATTGGTGTCTAGGAAAGCATGAAAGGTGGTTACTTAATTAGGACCTTACTCTCTGAGTAAGGGGAGCCTCCCACCTGCTTACCTGGCCAATTGTTCAATTACCTCTTATGAAAGGCTCAAGTTGCAAACACTAAGACCTGATTAACCAATATTAAGTCAATAGGTCTTCCACTGTAGTAGAGCTGCTAAGGCCTTTCTGATGTTGACTTGTCTCGGCTGGATACAGTGGTCAAGTTGCATTGGGGGGCTGGACCTCTCTATAGACATGAGATGTTGTAGGGTAAAGGTGGGGTTGGGCACCAATAACTGTTAGGTGAGGACCCAATGACGACTTTATTCCTACGGTTATACGGTGGGTCAGACTTAACTAAGAAATGGGACCAATAACTGTTAGGTGAGGTCTTCATGGCTTAGAGACCAAGTTGCACTGCAACATGCTTGAGAAGCATTGTACAAGAGTTGTACACTCATCCATCTATGTGTCACCAATAACTGTTAGGTGAGGTGGCATGTGAATTGGTGGGACCGCAGTACCCACTAGAAACCCTAGTCGTGTGGGATTTCCGTTTTCCTACCAGGGGAGTGTGAGGAATTCGAGAAAATAGTGGGAGTCACATTTGTTCTAAAAGACCTTAGGACAGATTAGGATCAAGTACAAAAGTCTAACTAGAATCTTTACTCTCTGCAGATACAATGTCGGCTTCAAACCCTTTGACCCGTATTCTTGAGACCAACCGACTGACCGGAACCAATTACAAGGACTGGCTTAGAAATCTCAAAATAGTTTTGGACTGTGAGAAGATAGGCTATATACTCGATTCAGATATCCCCACATTACCAGCACGTCCCACTGATGTTCAGCGTGAGATGCATAAAAAGTGGTTGGATGATGACATTAGAGTAAAATGCTATATGATGGCATCTATGTCTAATGAACTCCAATGCCAGCATGAAAATATAAAGACTGCTAGGGACATACTGGCACACCTACAAGAGTTGTATGGTGAGCAGAGTCGCACAGCTCGTTTTGAAGTGTCCAAGAGGCTTTTCAAAGCGAAGATGCGCGAAGGGCAGTCTGTCCATGATCACGGTCTGACCATGATTAAGGACCTAGAGGAGCTTGAGAAGCTCGGTATGGACATGCACAAGGAATTGCAAGTGGATTTGATCCTACAGTCACTTCCTGATTCATTTGGTCAGTTTATAGTAAACTACCACATGAATAAGATTGAATGCACTAAGACTGAACTAATCAACATGTTGGTAACTGCTGAGGGAGCCTTGAAAGGTTCAAGGGGCAATGTCCTCGCTGCTGAGTTGACTTCTGGTTCCAAGAGAAAGTCTACTTGGAAGAAAAAGAAGCCTGCAAAGAAGCAGAAGAAAGACAAGAAGCCAAAGAAGGAAGTTCAAAAGAAAAAGGCTAACGACAAAGGAAAATGTTTCCACTGCAATGTCGAAGGCCACTGGAAGAGAAACTGTCCTTCCTACCTCGAGAGCCTGAAGAACAAGAAAGGTGACACACCTTCAGAAGGTATAGACTTGCTCATTATTGAAACTAATCTAACGGTTTCTTCTACTTCTAGTTGGGTTATAGATTCTGGTTCTAGTGCTCATTTGTGCACTACCATGCAGGGTCTAAAGGAAAGTAGAAGGCTGGCGGAAGGTGCGGTAACCCTTCGGGTTGGCAACGGGGCAAAAGTTGCTGCTGTGGCTGTGGGCACCTACCATCTGCGACTACCGTCTGGATTTAGTTTAATACTTAGAGACTGCTATTATGTACCTGTTGCTAGCAGAAATTTGATTTCTGTTTCATGTCTAGCACAGGAAGGTCATGTTTTTACATTTGACAAAGACTGCTGTTCTATTTATTTGAGAAATAAAATAGTCGCACGTGGTTTTATGATTGACAGTCTCTACCATTTACATATGGATGTATCTGTGAATGTTACCGAGCAAGATGTGAGTGCCAAAGGATCCAAAAGATCCAGAGATGAGATAAACCAAAAATATTTGTGGCACCTCAGACTTGGCCATATTGGAGAAGATAGAATGAACAAAATGGATAAAGATGGGCTTTTAGGTTCATTGACTTCCGAGTCATATCCAGTTTGCGAGTCCTGTCTTCAAGGAAAGATGGCTAGACTACCCTTTGTAGGACATGGGGAGAGGACCACTGAAATACTTACCCTAGTACATACAGATGTATGTGGCCCATTCGATGTGCTAGCCAGGGGACGTTATTCTTACTTCATTACCTTTACCGATGATTATTCACGGTATGGGTATGTGTATCTTATGAGACACAAGTCTGAATCTTTTGAAAAGTTCAAAGAGTTCAAGAATGAAGTAGAAAAACAAACTGGAAAACCTCTTAAGGCTCTTCGATCAGATCGGGGAGGAGAATACCTTAGTGGGGAATTCCGAGACTATCTCAAAGAAAACGGCATAGTCTCACAATGGACACCTCCGGGTACACCTCAACTCAACGGGGTGTCAGAGAGGAGAAATCGGACCCTATTGGATATGGTCAGGTCCATGATGAGCTTCACTGATTTACCTATGTTCCTTTGGGGAGATGCCTTACTCACAGCGATTTATTTATTGAATAGAGTTCCCTCTAAATCCGTTCCTACCACACCGTATGAGATATGGCATGGTAAGAAACCAAGTCTGGGTCATCTCAAGATTTGGGGATGTCCGGCCCACGTCAAGCGACTACAGGCGGACAAGTTAGAGGCTAGGACCATAAGTGCTCGTTTTATAGGATATCCTAAAGAGTCATTAGGATACAATTTTTACGTCTCAGAGGATCACAATGTGTTTGTGAGCCGTCATGCCATCTTCTTGGAAAATCAGTTTATCCTTGATAGAGGCAGTGGGAGGAAAATTGAGCTTGAAGAGAAAGTCTCTGAAAAGCAACGAGTCATGGATCCTATAGAACCCATTCATACAGAGCCAGTACACGATGTCCCTCAACCACCTCGTAGATCTAGTAGGGTCTCCCATCCTCCCGATAGATACTTAGGTATACTAGAAGAGGATACCGAGGAAATGTTCCTAATGGGAGATAGGGATCACATACAGGATCCCAAGACCTACAACGAGGCGATATCTGATATCGATTCCGAGAAATGGCTGAAAGCTATGAAGTCAGAGATAGACTCCATGCATTCCAACCAAGTCTGGACCTTAGTAGATCCACCAGAAGGTATTGTACCTATTGGATGCAAATGGATCTACAAAAGAAAAATAGGTTCGGATGGAGAGGTAGAGACCTATAAGGCAAGGCTTGTGGCGAAAGGGTATAGTCAGCGCGAAGGTATTGACTATCAGGAGACCTTTTCACCTGTAGCCATGCTAAAATCCATCCGGACATTGCTTGCCATTGCAGCATTTCATGACTATGAAATCTGGCAGATGGATGTGAAAACTGCTTTCCTGAATGGATATCTTGATGAAGATATCTATATGGAACAGCCTTTGGGTTTCACTTCCAGTGATAGAGATCACAAGGTCTGCAAGCTGCAAAGGTCCATCTATGGACTAAAGCAAGCATCTCGGAGTTGGAACACTCGTTTCGATGATACAATCAAAACGTTTGATTTCATCAAAAACGAGGAGGAACCATGTGTTTATAAAAAGGTTAGTGGGAGTGCTGTCGCTTTTCTCGTACTGTACGTAGATGACATTCTCCTGATTGGGAATGATATTCCCATGCTAACCTCGGTCAAGGTCTGGTTGTCAAAAGAATTCTCCATGAAAGACCTTGGGGAAGCATCCTATATTTTGGGAATAAAGGTCTATAGAGATAGATCTAAAAGGATGCTTGGCCTGTCACAGAAAATGTACATAGAGGAGGTGCTGAAGAGATTCAGCATGGAAAACTCCAAGAGGGGTCTTTTACCCCTAAGGCATGGAATTCATCTCTCCAAAAAGATGTGCCCCGACACACCTGAGGAGATTCAGCGCATGAGCAAGATTCCTTATGCATCGGCAATAGGAAGCCTCATGTATGCCATGCTATGTACACGACCTGATATAGCTCTTGCTGTAAGTGTCACAAGCAGATATCAGTCGAATCCAGGTGAAGAACACTGGACAGCTGTGAAGAATATTCTTAAGTACTTAAGAAGAACTAAAGATTTATTCTTGGTTTTTGGAGGATCATCAGAGTTAAAGGTAGAAGGGTACACAGATTCAGACTTCATGACTGATGTCGATGACAGGAAGTCAACATCTGGATACGTGTTCTTGTGCAATGGTGGTACGGTGAATTGGAAGAGTTCTAAACAACCGATCATTGCTGATTCTACTATGGAAGCCGAATACATCGCCGCCTCTGAAGCTGCTAAGGAAGGCTTCTGGTTCAAGAAATTCATTGCAGAGTTGGATGTGATGACATCAGATGCCATAACACTCTACTGCGATAATAATGGCGCCATAGCCCTTGCTAAGGAGCCAAGGTCTCATCAGAAGTCTAAGCATATAGAGCGGCGCTTTCACCTCATACGCGACTATGTGGAGAAGAAATATGTAGAGGTGCAGAGAGTAGACTCCGCGGATAACGTGGCAGACCCTTTCACTAAGCAGCTGAGTCAGCAAAAGACTGAAGCCCACCTTGAGAAGATGGGCCTAAGATATATGACCAATTGGCTTTAGTGCAAGTGGGAGATTGTTAGATGTATGCCCTAGAAGCCAATTTGGCTGACACATTGTTGATTCTAGGGACATAATTTTGTACTTGACTATTTATTATTGAATAAATAAAAGGCATCTTTTTCATTCATATTGTTTATGTGTCTATGAATCGTCCAAGAAATTAATAAGATGATGATACATATTCTCAAGAGTTGAGAATTTGAGCCATGTATCATTGGTGATTAATTTCTAAATGCTCCTGATCAAAGGATCATCACGAGGACGGTGATCGATCCGATCAGTGCACAGATCACTCTCCTTCTGGATGGACGAGACTTGAGTCCACAGTGTAGGGACACTGAAGTGATAGTGCAGGTGCTTGTTAGAGAACAAGGGTACTGAGCGTGACCAATACAAGAAGTCACTTGGATGTCTATCCACTCGTCAGTGACTTGCTTGATGTTGCAGTAGTGTGACTGGTCCTTTGACCTGCGGTGCTTCGGCTACTCACAGTGAGGTTATTGTAGTTTGACTGCACACATACATGGTCTCTAGCCATATGGGTCCATGCAGTGTAGATTGGCTGCAGTAAGTTCACTGTAGGAGTAGGGTATGCACCTATATGGAATCTATCGACCTTGATAGATAAGGAGAGATCCTATGTGATTTATAAGACTGAGTTCGTAAGACCTCGGCCGGGGCAGTATACACAGTGGAGAAAGAGTTTTTCACTATCGAACTCGAGTCAAATAAATCTTGACATATGACAGACGATGGGGTTTGACGAGTTGTCCATGACCTCCGTCCTGTAGGGATCCACGATAGTAGGACTGTATCACATGTTAACTGCACCTAGAGGTTCATCATTCCATTCTGCTGGGTAGCCACTACATGCTGCTAGGTGTCACTGGTGGATGGTGGGACTTATAGGGATTATCTTGATGATCGATAAACCCTAATGAGTTGAGTTGGAATCGTTCCAACCCATTGAAAGGAGTTTTCAATGATATAGTGATAGAGATCACAATATATCTCACTACCAGTCAGAATAGAACCTATGGGGTCACACACACTAGAAGTATTGACCGATCCGATGGTTGAAATCGTGATTAGGAATCACAAGAAATCAATTTGATTGATAAGAAGTTGAAGAAGAAACAAAGGGAATTAATTAATTAGACTTAAACACAAATCCTACTTCGGAAGGGATTCCTAGAGTCCTAATTGGATTAGGGCTGGGAATCCTAGTTGGAATAGGACTGGAATTCCTACTTGGAATAGGATTCCTACAATCCTAATGAGATTAGGAATTTTGAATTAAAATTGGATTCCTACTTGGAGTAGGATTCCTAGGAATCCTAATTGGATTAGGACTTCGGATTCAAATCTAATCCTAATTGGATTAGGACTAAATACATCCTAATATGGATTAGGGTTTCTTAAGTCACAATTAATTATTAATCTAATGAATCAATAAGACTCCTAATTGGATTAGGATTGAAGAGTTCAATTGAGTCAAAATTGATTCAAGTTCTAATTGGATTAGGACTTACCTAGATTGGATCCATTGGTTCACCCTTGGGCTAAACCTAATAGGATTAGGGCTTGACCACATTAGGGCAATGCAAACCCTAATGTGGACTAGGGTTTACCAAGAGGGAGGGGCGCAAGCCCCTCCCCCTTGATCCATTGGTGCGGCACAAGAGAGGGGGCCGGCGCCCCCTCTTTGGAAAGACGTCTAGGGTTCCTACTTAGTAGGAACCCTAGATGGCTATAAAAGGAGGTGTGAGGCCGGCGCCCTAGGCATAGAAGAACTCCTCCTTCTCCTTGCCGTGAGCCTCCCTCTCCTCTCTTCTTGTGATCAGCCGCAAGCAAGGAAGACCAAGGCCAAAGGTTGGCGGCATCCTCTTCCTCCCTTCTTCCTTCCAACGCAGGGAAAAGAAAGAAGGCTGCGTGGGGATTCTTCTTCTTCCTCTTCTTCAACCTTCTTCTTCCTCCTCTCAAGCACTTTCAAGAGTTGAAAGAAAGAGAAGAGATCAGCCATCAAAGGAGTCTTTGCAAGGGAGCTAGCACCCCGGGAAGACAAGAAAGCTTTGATCGGTTCTCTACTTCGTGTGGATACCCGTAGAGGCCGGACGTTTGAACGGCTTCAAGCGAACCCTCTCCCATAACCACGAATTCAGATTCGCGGTGATCGTCTACCCGCGCAAGGTGAAGATTTGATCTTCCTATTGTTTTAAAAGCTTTAATTCTTACCTAATTACGAAAGGTCTCGAAACAAGCGTTCATGCGATGAACGTCGAACCCGTGTATGCCGATTCCGCTGCCATCTGAAAAATTTTTGAAATATCAGCGGCATGGGCGGGTTCCCAACAGCTACCACCTGAATGCTTTTCTATTTAATCAACATAAAAAAATTTAGCCACTAGCAACCCTGCTCTGATACCACTTTGTTGAAAAATACAATCAAGAAATAATGATGCCGCAAACTTTTTTTTCTCTTTGTGTAATTAAATGAGATATCACTCATCAAGCAACAATAATCTCTACACAAGAAATTATCAAGCAAAATAATCAAACAATCCACAAACAAGAGGCAACACAATTTTTTAATATAAAAAATTTTTCGATGTGAAGGAAAAAATTACGAAACCTAATCCAGCCAAAATCTTCAATATTTAGAATAATGGGATAACAGTAGGCTCTCTCTAGTTCAACTAGAGGCTACACAAACAACATCAAAAGTTAAATCTTGGCCTAGTCTGGCTTGTGTTATGTTCGGCATGCCTTGCAGGAGAAAGACGTCCTCCTGAAGGATGACTATGTGATAGTTATTGGGTGGATCCTGTAGACTTTTGGGGGGGGGGGGGGTCTGTTGGAATTTGTATCCTAAATGTCAATCGTCAGCATATTGATGATTGAATTTTGTAAATGAATTGAAAAATTAATAAAGTGTTATTTGGCATTATTCATCATTTCATCTTCAAATGAACTCTTATATGATGAAGTCCTTAGGACTTATGTTATGATAAAGGAGGATTTATCTTTGAGTCCTTAAACTTGTTTGCGACGAAATGATATGTTGTTACTAGGACGACAACATTATCAAGATTAGGTCGTTGTGTGACATATACGTTGGTTGTCCTCTTAACCAAGGAGTGTGGAGACACTGGTATGCCACACAAGTGAAGTGTAGAAGTACATTTCACTAAACGTGACCAATTCCGGAACGCTCTACTGTCGAGAGATGTTCCGAGTGGATATGGGTATAAGTTTGGCCCTCTGACCTGAGACCGCAACCTGTGACTAGCAAGCAACTCACTATACTTTGGTACCGGACTACTTGAATTTCTAATTCAGTGACGGAAGGCCACTGGGTGCAGTCAAGTACTTGCGTAGTCAGTTGTGAGTCAAGATGGAATTGACCCCTCTGAAAACAGGAGATAATGTCTTGTGATTAATTTAGCAAAATCTTGGCCAGGGTAATCCCAGTGAGGAGTCACGGGATATCTAAAGTTAATCACATAATGGATGTACTAATTATAGGGTTGACAGTGAGCTCTAAGTCATCCTGGCATTAGGAGTCAAAGGGATTTAATTATACAGTAACCATAGTTCAGGGTTCCAGAATATTTGCTTCGCATATATTCGACCTATCCGGACGTCGGGTACCATTGCTAGATGGTCACATCGATTAGTGTAGAAAATTGTTCCTATACTACCGGCTTAGGTTCGAACCTATGAGGTCACACGCATAGAAAATTCCTGATTGATCAAGAAAGCTGATGAATGATTAAGAATCATTCAGGGGTAATTTGGTCAATTTGATTGGCAAATTATCTTATAAAATAATTAAAGTAATTATTGAAGGATTAATTAGTAATTAAATTACTAATAAACTCAATTTGATTGAGTAATTGTGCTAAGGATGAGCCAAATTGAATTGGATTCAAGTTTGGGCTCAATCAGGGTTTTGACCTGATTGGATTAGGTCAGAACCAAAAAGGACTTAAGCTGATCAAATTAATTTTAAATTAATTTGTTCTTAATTGGGGATTGACCTAATTGAATTAGGTCCAACACAAAGTAATAATTCAATTTGATTGAGTTTGCATGAGCCAAAATTGAATTGGATTAATTTGAGCTCAATCAGGGTCTGACCTGATTAGATTGGGTTCAACCAAATTGCTTTGTTTTAATTCGGGTTTGACCAAATTTGATTAGGTGCAACCTAAGGGAATTAGGCTCAGATGATGTGGCAATTATTGGTGACATGGAATTGGATTTCATGAATTTTAAATAAACCAAAATTATTGCATGGCACATGGACCCATTGTTTGACACATGGCGACATTGTTTGTTATTTGAATTTAAATTCAAACATTAAGCAATGTGTTAAATGATTTTAATCACTCAAACCATCAGCCAAGGTGGCGTCTGAGTTTTTGAATGCATTAAATTCGAATTTCAAGAGGTGATTTTGAAATTATGAAGTGTTTTACCTTGCCGCATGGATTTCAAATTCCTTCCCTCTTGCACATGTGTTTAAAATTTGAATTTAAATCAGATTTGGTTGAGATCTGATTTGGGTTGTTCCTATTCCTTTGCATGTGCCAACTAAAAGAGGTTTTCTAAAAATAAATTTCGAATTTTGAATGAAAATTCGGAGGCCATTAAAAGGGGTCAAACATGGGCACCAAAAATACATCCATTGCAGCCTTCTTCCTCACCCGCCTCCTCCTCCTCTTCTTCTCCATTTTAGATAGGGTTTTCAGGGTGAATATCTAGAAGATTCAAGATCAGATCTGAGTCCTCTACTTCCCTTACAAACCTCATCTCTATCTGCTTCAAGACGATTGATCAAGAGTTGATTGAATCCCGGCGGGCAGATTTCAGCTTTCAAGTGTTCTGCAGCTGCTAGAACTGTTGCGGAAGAAGATCCTTCAGGACTTCGCGTGTACTTCTCGTAGAGGCCATTCGTGTGCGTGGCTGCGAAGTCAAGAATCAGATTCACAACTTTCATCCATCATAAAAGGTATTAATCTAGCATTAATCATTTATTATGGTGTCAAGGTCTAGGTCCAATTCTCCGAGGTTTTACCCTCTTTTGGGGCTCCTCACGGAGATATCTCCAGAATCCATTCGATGGATATTCGGAGATTAATTGGAATAGAGTTCTTAAGTTTCAGATCTGATAGTTAATCATGCATAAAAGTTTTAGCATAATTGTTTAAACAATTCCGGCATAATCCTATGTGTTCTTAAGGTGCTGATTTCTAGATTTGATCTTGTAAGCATGCATGAATTAAATTGTTTGATTCGATTTTTCCGCTGCGTTTTAAAACTTAAAAAGAACTACATATGGCTTGATCCCCCTTATGAAGGGGTACGTAGGCAACCCGATCAGGTTCAGCCATGGTTTTCAAAAAAAAAAAAAAAAATCAGCATGCTAAACACCGAAGAACCTAGGATTCACTTTCAGTGGTATCAGAGCCAGGTTTATGTTTAAACTTTTATGTTTTAATTCTTGCAATTAAATCTGAAATCATTAACATATTTAGATTAGATCTAAAGTGCTTTTTATGATTGATTTAATTGCTGATTATGCATGATTAAGTAGATCTGAAATTTTGGATGCATATGATGCATGTTTGTGTTAGGATTAGTAACATGAATAAATCTGAAATCATAATATTGTTTAGATTAGATCTAAATAAAGTTTATGATTCATATGATCTCTGATTTTAATGAACAAATCAGATCTAAAAATAAAAGTGAAAAAATAAAAACATAAGATGTATGTTGTTTGTATTAATTCATGTTGTTATGTATATGTGATGCATGAACATAAAACATAATGACTTAAACATGAATTAAATCTGATTACATATGATTAATTACAAAAACTCAGATCTGAAAATATGTTTTAAGAACTGAAAGATTGTAATTAATATGTAATTAAAAAGAAATATGCAATGATCAAAACTTTCATAAGTCTAAACTTAATCGAGAATTAAGTGTTATGAAATAGAATTGTAACTCAATTAATTGACATTGCATAATTCTTTGGGCATATGGGTTAGCTTGAATCATGTTCTTAGGATTGGGTTAGACCTAAGGTTAGAATCAAACATGGTCTAATTAGAGTTAATTGATCAAATCTAATTAAGTAGTAACTAGATTAGGTCAAGAAAACTCTAGGTTAAATACAATAGTTGTAGATTGATCAATTCCATGTCTTTGATTAGACCAAGATGGAACTTGATTTAGGCTCAGAGGTGTAACCCGAGTCATTTGAGTAATCAAATCGAAATTGATTAACCAGTCGGTGTCTAAGGTAAGTTTGGCAGTTTTGACCGGTGGTTTTTAATTGGGAGCTACTCGCACTGATTCGTCTTTGTCGAGTGAATGGCATATCCCTTCCACCGATCTCACTTACCTGGCCGACATGGTCAATCACATTTTGATTGGATCACTTAATGATTCGAGTTAGCCCATGCCTTAAGAAAAATCAGTATGACTGATTTAGGTGTCTCCTTAATCGGTTTGAGTCTAATCTGATTTGGTGAAGTCAGTGGGAGAAATTAGACTAACCGGATCTTCTCATCTATCATAATTATGAAATTCTCTAAAATTATTAGGTCCTTAAAATGAAATGGTTATGGGGATAACTAGGTCATAGCCTCCCATTAAGTTGGGTGATAATGGGTCCAATGTTTTGATAATTATTGGAGGCGCCACACGCCTGGTACTTATCAAGCATTGGAATTGTCATTCAATATATGATGAGTTAAGTGTACCTTCAATAGGCGGTCAGGTGAGCCGAGCCACACTCGGGCTTGGTCGTCTATTAGTTGATTAGACTTAACCCTATCATTTAATGGTTGGACCTGACTAGGGTATTCGGTGGAGGCGCCACACGCCTGCCGGAAAACCTAGGGCAAAATCATCACTAGAAGTTGCTTGGTGAAGCAATTGGTTAAGAACCTACCAATAGGTGCATATGGGTTGGCCGAGCCACACTCGGGCCTATATGTGATCTATTGGGTTCTAGTGCCCACTAAAGAATTGGGAGTAATTTTTCGAATTAGAGGTAGAGGCTACCAATTTGTATAAAATAGTGAAAATATCTTTAGACTAAAGTCCAAGTCTACTGTGTTTAGTCAATTCATATACTAATAGCCAAATTTTCTTTTTATGCAGAAATGGCCACTAATTTATCACTTCGCTCATTGTTGGACAATGACAAGTTGACTTGTCCAAATTTCAATAATTGGCATAGGAAACTGAAAATAGTGCTAGAGCATGAGAGGATCCTTTATGTAATAACGGATCAAGCACCTGAGCAGCCCGCTGCTAATGCATCAAGATCGGCCAGAGACACTTATCAGAAGTGGCTCAGTGACTGGATCACTGTTCGATGCATCATGTTGGCAGCAATGAGTGATGAGTTTAGTAGGCGTTTTGAGAATACGCAGCCGGAAGATATCATTCAAGTGTTGAATGAATCATTCGGCGTTCCTGACGATGTTGAGAGGCACAAAACTAGTTGTGCCATCTTCAGCGCCCGAATGAAAGATGGGACCTCGGTAACTGATCATGTACTGTACATGATTGAGTTGATCGAGCGTCTAAGCTCTCTTGGCTTTCCCCTTCATGATCAATTGGGGAAGGATGCCATACTAAACTCATTGCCTGGATCATACCGTCCTTTTCTCACTCATTTTCGTATGACGAAACCTGTAGTGAATTATCACCAATTGTTGAGGTTACTACAGACGTTTGAGAATGATCACCAACTTCTTAAGAAGACGGTGAATTTAGTGAGAGGTTCATCCAAGGGTCGCTCCTTTAAGAAAGGGAAAAAGAAAAATAAAATCCAAAAGAAACAGGTGCACCATGCTCAGCCTAGTCAGAAAAAGAATAAAAAGGCTGATCAGAGCAAGGCGGAGTGCTTCTTCTGCAAGAAGCAAGGACATTGGAAGAGGAACTGTCCTCTTTACATTGCATCCCTCGATCCGAACCGGCCTAAGAAAAGTGGGCAATCAGTTGCCAATCAAGGTACTTATATGATAACACCTTGCAATTTTTCTATTTGTGATAATTCGACCTGGGTATTGGATACCGGTAGTCCTTTTAATATTTGCAATTCATTGCAGGGGCTACAAGTCAGTAAGAGGTTTGAAGAAGGAGAAAGGTTCCTGAATGTTGGAGATGGAAGACCAGTTCCAGTTCTAGCTTTAGGAATTCTTAAACTTGAATTCAGCTCTCATGTAAATGTCCTTAGTGATTGTCACTATTGTCCAAGTTTTCTATTGAATATCATTTCTGTAGGCCTTTTGGCCAAAAATGGTTATGAAATATCAATAAAAAAGGATTATTGCAATGTCATTTGGAATGGTGTTGTTGTAATGAATGGAATTCTGAGTAATGGCATTTACATTTTGTCACAGCCTGTTCATGTAATGTATAAATCCAATAAGCGCCCTAGAATAGATAATGTCACGGATGTCTACCTTTGGCATCATAGGCTAGGTCATATTAACAAGAATAGGATGAACAGGTTAAGTAAAGAGGGAATCCTTGATGTTAATGATTGTGAATCATTGACAACCTGTGAATCATGTCTTCTTGGTAAAATGACCAAATCACCTTTTACCGGAAAAGGTGAACGAGCCAGTGATTTATTGACCCTTGTACATTCTGATGTATGTGGGCCAATGAGCACAGATGCTAGAGGTGGGTATTCATATTTCATTACGTTTACAGACGACCTTTCTAGGTATGGTTATGTCTATTTAATGAGACATAAATCTGAATCATTTGAAATGTTCAAATTATATCGTAATGAAGTAGAAAAACAAACTGGAAAGAGTATTAAAACTCTTCGATCAGATCGAGGAGGTGAATACCTCTCCAGTGAATTTTTGACATATCTAGGAGAAAATGGGATTCTCTCCCAATGGACTCCTCCTGGTACACCACAATATAATGGTGTGTCAGAAAGGAGAAATCGAACTCTGTTAGACATGGTTCGATCCATGATGGGGTTTGCTAATCTGCCCATATTCTTTTGGGGATATGCTCTTGAGTCAGCCTGCTATATTCTAAATAAGGTTCCAAGTAAGTCTGTAAATAAAACACCACATGAGATGTGGACTGGACGTAAGCCGATGCTCTCTCACCTTAGGATTTGGGGGTGTCCGGCGTACGTCAAACGTTTGAAGACAGACAAACTTGAACCCAAGTCTGACAAATGTTTCTTTGTTGGTTACCCTAAAGAAACTAAAGGATATTACTTCTACTTTGCTGAAGAACAAAAGTTGTTCGTAAGCAATAGAGAAATTTTCTTAGAAAAGGAATTCCTTGGTGAAGGAACAAATAGCTCTAATATTGAGCTTAGAGAAATTCAACATGTAGAAGATCCGACACCATCTACTGAACCAGTTGAGTCGGATTTGATTAGATCAGATCCAGAACCCATATTAGATGCACCATTAAGGCGATCGGGTAGAGTACCACGTCAGCCGGACAGATACTACGGTTCTTGGTCCGGAATGGGGATCCTATCGAACTTGATGAAAACGATGAGGATCCGATCACATATATGGATGCAATGCAGAGGTATGACTCTGATAAATGGCTTGGAGCCATGCAATCCGAATTGGAATCCATGAAGGTCAATGATGTTTGGACATTAGTTGACCCACCCGAAGGAATTAAATCCATAGGGTGTAAGTGGATATTCAAAAGAAAATGAGGCGCAGACGGAAAGGTAGAGACCTATAAAGCCCGTCTGGTTGCCAAGGGTTATCGTCAATGTTATGGTATTGACTATGACGAGACGTTTTCTCCTGTGGCAATGCTCAAGTCCATTCGGATTGTGCTTGCGATAGCAACACATTTAGACTATGAAATCTGGCAAATGGATGTAAAGACCGCATTTCTAAATGGAGATTTAGAAGAAGAAGTGTATATGATACAACCTGAAGGTTTTACATCTGCAGATGAGTCTAAAGTGTGCAAGCTTCAAAAATCCATTTATGGATTAAAGCAAGCTTCACGGAGTTGGAATATACGTTTTGATAAGGTAATCAAAACATATGGCTTCATTAAGAATGAAGAGGAACCTTGCATTTATAAATGGACAAATGGTTCAGTTATTATATTCCTTATTTTGTATGTGGATGACATTCTTTTAATCGGGAATGACATTCCTGCATTACAAGGAATAAAGGTTTGGCTATCATCTCAATTTGCCATAAAGGATTTGGGAGAAGCATCTTACATCCTAGGGATGAAGATCTATAGAGATAGATCTAGAAGATTGCTTGGATTATCCCAATCCACATACATTGATACTATACTGAAGAGGTTCAGTATGATTAATTCCAAGAAAGGCTATCTTCCGATGGGCCATGGAATTAACCTCTCTAAAAGGGATTGTCCGACAACTCCTCAAGAAAGAGAGAGTATGGATAGAATTCCATATGCTTCGGCAGTGGGATCTATAATGTATGCCATGACATGTAGTAGACCAGACGTGGCATACTCACTAGGAGTAGTGAGCAGATACCAGTCTGATCCAGGTAGCAACCACTGGAAGGTTGTAAAAACCATCCTTAAGTATTTGAGAAATACTAAAGATCAGTGGCTTGTCTATGGTGATTCTGACTTAAAACTTGAGGGATATACTGATTCAAGTTTTCAGTCAGATCAAGATGATAGCAAGAGCGTGTCAGGATATATCTTCACTCTTAAGGGTGGGGCTATCTGCTGGAAGAGTTCCAAGCAGCATACAGTGGCAGATTCTACATGTGAAGCAGAATATATCGCAGCATCTGATGCCGCCAAGGAAGCTGTATGGTTGCGGAAGTTCATCACCGAGCTTGGAGTGACACCCTCCATTGATGGTCCAGTGCCTGTATTTTGTGACAATACTGGGGCCATAGCTCAAGCAAGAGAACCCAAAGCACATCAGCGGACCAAGCATATTCTACGTCGCTACCACCTAGTTCGAGAGATCATCGATCGAGGTGATATTGATCTTCAGAAGATTGACACAAAAGAAAATCTGGCTGACCCATTTACCAAAGTCCTCGGCATCAAAGAGTTCGACGAACACAAGTCGAAGATGGGTATTAGATACTGTGCCGATTGGCATTAGGCTAAGTGGGAGTTGTTGGAATTTATATCCTAAATGTCAATCGTCAGCATATTGATGATTGAATTTTGTAAATGAATTGACAAATTAATAAAGTGTTATTTGGCATTATTCATCATTTCATCTTCAAATGAACTCTTATATGATGAAGTCCTTAGGACTTATGTTATGATAAAGGAGGATTTATCTTTGAGTCCTTAAACTTGTTTGCGACGAAATGATATGTTGTTACTAGGACGACAACATTATCGAGATTAGGTCGTTGTGTGACATATACGTTGGTTGTCCTCTTAACCAAGGAGTGTGGAGACACTGGTATGCCACACAAGTGAAGTGTAGAAGTACATTTCACTAAACGTGACCAATTCCGGAACGCTCTACTGTCGAGAGATGTTCCGAGTGGATATGGGTATAAGTTTGGCCCTCTGACCTGAGACCGCAACCTATGACTAGCAAGCAACTCACTGTACTTTGCTACCGGACTACCTGAATTTCTAATTCAGTGACGGAAGGTCACTGGGTGCAGTCAAGTACTTGCGTAGTCAGTTGTGAGTCAAGATGGAATTGACCCCTCCTGAAAACAGGAGATAATGTCTTGTGATTAATTTAGCAAAACCTTGACCAGGGTAATCCCAGTGAGGAGTCACGGGATATCTAAAGTTAATCACATAATGGATGTACTAATTATAGGGTTGACAGTGAGCTCTAAGTCATCCTGGCATTAGGAGTCAAAGGGATTTAATTATACAGTAACCATAGTTCAGGGTTCCAGAATATTTGCTTCGCATATATTCGACCTATCCGGACGTCGGGTACCATTGCTAGATGGTCACATCGATTAGTGTAGAAAATTGTTCCTATACTACCGGCTTAGGTTCGAACCTATGAGGTCACACGCATAGAAGATTCCTGATTGATCAAGAAAGCTGATGAATGATTAAGAATCATTCAGGGGTAATTTGGTCAATTTGATTGGCAAATTATCTTATAAAATAATTAAAGTAATTATTGAAGGATTAATTAGTAATTAAATTACTAATAAACTCAATTTGATTGAGTAATTGTGCTAAGGATGAGCCAAATTGAATTGGATTCAAGTTTGGGCTCAATCAGGGTTTTGACCTGATTGGATTAGGTCAGAACCAAAAAGGACTTAAGCTGATCAAATTAATTTTAAATTAATTTGTTCTTAATTGGGGATTGACCTAATTGAATTAGGTCCAACACAAAGTAATAATTCAATTTGATTGAGTTTGCATGAGCCAAAATTGAATTGGATTAATTTGAGCTCAATCAGGGTCTGACCTGATTAGATTGGGTTCAACCAAATTGCTTTGTTTTAATTCGGGTTTGACCAAATTTGATTAAGTGCAACCTAAGGGAATTAGGCTCAGATGATGTGGCAATTATTGGTGACATGGAATTGGATTTCATGAATTTTAAATAAACCAAAATTATTGCATGGCACATGGACCCATTGTTTGACACATGGCGACATTGTTTGTTATTTGAATTTAAATTCAAACATTAAGCAATGTGTTAAATGATTTTAATCACTCAAACCATCAGCCAAGGTGGCGTCTGAGTTTTTGAATGCATTAAATTCGAATTTCAAGAGGTGATTTTGAAATTATGAAGTGTTTTACCTTGCCGCATGGATTTCAAATTCCTTCCCTCTTGCACATGTGTTTAAAATTTGAATTTAAATCAGATTTGGTTGAGATCTGATTTGGGTTGTTCCTATTCCTTTGCATGTGCCAACTAAAAGAGGTTTTCTAAAAATAAATTTCGAATTTTGAATGAAAATTCGGAGGCCATTAAAAGGGGTCAAACATGGGCACCAAAAATACATCCATTGCAGCCTTCTTCCTCACCCGCCTCCTCCTCCTCTTCTTCTCCATTTTAGATAGGGTTTTCAGGGTGAATATCTAGAAGATTCAAGATCAGATCTGAGTCCTCTACTTCCCTTACAAACCTCATCTCTATCTGCTTCAAGACGATTGATCAAGAGTTGATTGAATCCCGGCGGGCAGATTTCAGCTTTCAAGTGTTCTGCAGCTGCTAGCACTGTTGCGGAAGAAGATCCTTCAGGACTTCGCGTGTACTTCTCGTAGAGGCCATTCGTGTGCGTGGCTGCGAAGTCAAGAATCAGATTCACAACTTTCATCCATCATAAAAGGTATTAATCTAGCATTAATCATTTATTATGGTGTCAAGGTCTAGGTCCAATTCCCCGAGGTTTTACCCTCTTTTGGGGCTCCTCACGGAGATATCTCCAGAATCCATTCGATGGATATTCGGAGATTAATTGGAATAGAGTTTTTAAGTTTCAGATCTGATAGTGAATCATGCATAAAAGTTTTAGCATAATTGTTTAAACAATTCCGGCATAATCCTATGTGTTCTTAAGGTGCTGATTTCTAGATTTGATCTTGTAAGCATGCATGAATTAAATTGTTTGATTCGGTTTTTCCGCTGCGTTTTAAAACTTAAAAAGAACTACATATGGCTTGATCCCCCTTATGAAGGGGTACGTAGGCAACCCGATCAGGTTCAGCCATGGTTTTCAAAAAAAAAAAAAAAATCAGCATGCTAAACACCGAAGAACCTAAGATTCACTTTCAGTGGTATCAGAGCCAGGTTTATGTTTAAACTTTTATGTTTTAATTCTTGCAATTAAATCTGAAATCATTAACATGTTTAGATTAGATCTAAAGTGCTTTTTATGATTGATTTAATTGCTGATTATGCATGATTAAGTAGATTTGAAATTTTGGATGCATATGATGCATGTTTGTGTTAGGATTAGTAACATGAATAAATCTGAAATCATAATATTGTTTAGATTAGATCTAAATAAAGTTTATGATTCATATGATCTCTGATTTTAATGAACAAATCAGATCTGAAAATAAAAGTGAAAAAATAAATACATAAGATGTATGTTGTTTGTATTAATTCATGTTGTTATGTATATGTGATGCATGAACATAAAACATAATGACTTAAACATGAATTAAATCTGATTACATATGATTAATTACAAAAACTCAGATCTGAAAATATGTTTTAAGAACTGAAAGATTGTAATTAATATGTAATTAAAAAGAAATATGCAATGATCAAAACTTTCATAAGTCTAAACTTAATCGAGAATTAAGTATTATGAAATAGAATTGTAACTCAATTAATTGACATTGCATAATTCTTTGGGCATATGGGTTAGCTTGAATCATGTTCTTAGGATTGGGTTAGACCTAAGGTTAGAATCAAACATGGTCTAATTAGAGTTAATTGATCAAATCTAATTAAGTAGTAACTAGATTAGGTCAAGAAAACTCTAGGTTAAATACAATAGTTGTAGATTGATCAATTCCATGTCTTTGATTAGACCAAGATGGAACTTGATTTAGGCTCAGAGGTGTAGCCCGAGTCATTTGAGTAATCAAATCGAAATTGATTAACCAGTCGGTGTCTAAGGTAAGTTTGGCAGTTTTGACCGGTGGTTTTTAATTGGGAGCTACTCGCACTGATTCATCTTTGTCGAGTGAATGGCATATCCCTTCCACCGATCTCACTTACCTGGCCGACATGGTCAATCACATTTTGATTGGATCACTTAATGATTCGAGTTAGCCCATGCCTTAAGAAAAATCAGTATGACTGATTTAGGTGTCTCCTTAATCGGTTTGAGTCTAATCTGATTTGGTGAAGTCAGTGGGAGAAATTAGACTAACCGGATCTTCTCATCTATCATAATTATGAAATTCTCTAAAATTATTAGGTCCTTAAAATGAAATGGTTATGGGGATAACTAGGTCATAGCCTCCCATTAAGTTGGGTGATAATGGGTCCAATGTTTTGATAATTATTGGAGGCGCCACACGCCTGGTACTTATCAAGCATTGGAATTGTCATTCAATATATGATGAGTTAAGTGTACCTTCAATAGGCGGTCAGGTGAGCCGAGCCACACTCGGGCTTGGTCGTCTATTAGTTGATTAGACTTAACCCTATCATTTAATGGTTGGACCTGACTAGGGTATTCGGTGGAGGCGCCACACGCCTGCCGGAAAACCTAGGGCAAAATCATCACTAGAAGTTGCTTGGTGAAGCAATTGGTTAAGAACCTACCAATAGGTGCATATGGGTTGGCCGAGCCACACTCGGGCCTATATGTGATCTATTGGGTTCTAGTGCCCACTAAAGAATTGGGAGTAATTTTTCGAATTAGAGGTAGAGGCTACCAATTTGTATAAAATAGTGGGAATATCTTTAGACTAAAGTCCAAGTCTACTGTGTTTAGTCAATTCATATACTAATAGCCAAATTTTCTTTTTATGCAGAAATGGCCACTAATTTATCACTTCGCTCATTGTTGGACAATGACAAGTTGACTTGTCCAAATTTCAATAATTGGCATAGGAAACTGAAAATAGTGCTAGAGCATGAGAGGATCCTTTATGTAATAACGGATCAAGCACCTGAGCAGCCCGCTGCTAATGCATCAAGATCGGCCAGAGACACTTATCAGAAGTGGCTCAGTGACTGGATCACTGTTCGATGCATCATGTTGGCAGCAATGAGTGATGAGTTTAGTAGGCGTTTTGAGAATACGCAGCCGGAAGATATCATTCAAGTGTTGAATGAATCATTCGGCGTTCCTGACGATGTTGAGAGGCACAAAACTAGTTGTGCCATCTTCAGCGCCCGAATGAAAGATGGGACCTCGGTAACTGATCATGTACTGTACATGATTGAGTTGATCGAGCGTCTAAGCTCTCTTGGCTTTCCCCTTCATGATCAATTGGGGAAGGATGCCATACTAAACTCATTGCCTGGATCATACCGTCCTTTTCTCACTCATTTTCGTATGACGAAACCTGTAGTGAATTATCACCAATTGTTGAGGTTACTACAGACGTTTGAGAATGATCACCAACTTCTTAAGAAGACGGTGAATTTAGTGGGAGGTTCATCCAAGGGTCGCTCCTTTAAGAAAGGGAAAAAGAAAAATAAAATCCAAAAGAAACAGGTGCACCATGCTCAGCCTAGTCAGAAAAAGAATAAAAAGGCTGATCAGAGCAAGGCGGAGTGCTTCTTCTGCAAGAAGCAAGGACATTGGAAGAGGAACTGTCCTCTTTACATTGCATCCCTCGATCCGAACCGGCCTAAGAAAAGTGGGCAATCAGTTGCCAATCAAGGTACTTATATGATAACACCTTGCAATTTTTCTATCTGTGATAATTCGACCTGGGTATTGGATACCGGTAGTCCTTTTAATATTTGCAATTCGTTGCAGGGGCTACAAGTCAGTAAGAGGTTTGAAGAAGGAGAAAGGTTCCTGAATGTTGGAGATGGAAGACCAGTTCCAGTTCTAGCTTTAGGAATTCTTAAACTTGAATTCAGCTCTCATGTAAATGTCCTTAGTGATTGTCACTATTGTCCAAGTTTTCTATTGAATATCATTTCTGTAGGCCTTTTGGCCAAAAATGGTTATGAAATATCAATAAAAAAGGATTATTGCAATGTCATTTGGAATGGTGTTGTTGTAATGAATGGAATTCTGAGTAATGGCATTTACATTTTGTCACAGCCTGTTCATGTAATGTATAAATCCAATAAGCGCCCTAGAATAGATAATGTCACGGATGTCTACCTTTGGCATCATAGGCTAGGTCATATTAACAAGAATAGGATGAACAGGTTAAGTAAAGAGGGAATCCTTGATGTTAATGATTGTGAATCATTGACAACCTGTGAATCATGTCTTCTTGGTAAAATGACCAAATCACCTTTTACCGGAAAAGGTGAACGAGCCAGTGATTTATTGACCCTTGTACATTCTGATGTATGTGGGCCAATGAGCACAGATGCTAGAGGTGGGTATTCATATTTCATTACGTTTACAGACGACCTTTCTAGGTATGGTTATGTCTATTTAATGAGACATAAATCTGAATCATTTGAAATGTTCAAATTATATCGTAATGAAGTAGAAAAACAAACTGGAAAGAGTATTAAAACTCTTCGATCAGATCGAGGAGGTGAATACCTCTCCAGTGAATTTTTGACATATCTAGGAGAAAATGGGATTCTCTCCCAATGGACTCCTCCTGGTACACCACAATATAATGGTGTGTCAGAAAGGAGAAATCGAACTCTGTTAGACATGGTTCGATCCATGATGGGGTTTGCTAATCTGCCCATATTCTTTTGGGGATATGCTCTTGAGTCAGCCTGCTATATTCTAAATAAGGTTCCAAGTAAGTCTGTAAATAAAACACCACATGAGATGTGGACTGGACGTAAGCCGATGCTCTCTCACCTTAGGATTTGGGGGTGTCCGGCGTACGTCAAACGTTTGAAGACAGACAAACTTGAACCCAAGTCTGACAAATGTTTCTTTGTTGGTTACCCTAAAGAAACTAAAGGATATTACTTCTACTTTGCTGAAGAACAAAAGTTGTTCGTAAGCAATAGAGCAATTTTCTTAGAAAAGGAATTCCTTGGTGAAGGAACAAATAGCTCTAATATTGAGCTTAGAGAAGTTCAACATGTAGAAGATCCGACACCATCTACTGAACCAGTTGAGTCGGATTTGATTAGATCAGATCCAGAACCCATATTAGATGCACCATTAAGGCGATCGGGTAGAGTACCACGTCAGCCGGACAGATACTACGGTTCTTGGTCCGGGATGGGGATCCTATCGAACTTGATGAAAACGATGAGGATCCGATCACATATATGGATGCAATGCAGAGGTATGACTCTGATAAATGGCTTGGAGCCATGCAATCCGAAATGGAATCCATGAAGGTCAATGATGTTTGGACATTAGTTGACCCACCCGAAGGAATTAAATCCATAGGGTGTAAGTGGATATTCAAAAGAAAATGAGGCGCAGACGGAAAGGTAGAGACCTATAAAGCCCGTCTGGTTGCCAAGGGTTATCGTCAATGTTATGGTATTGACTATGACGAGACGTTTTCTCCTGTGGCAATGCTCAAGTCCATTCGGATTGTGCTTGCGATAGCAACACATTTAGACTATGAAATCTGGCAAATGGATGTAAAGACCGCATTTCTAAATGGAGATTTAGAAGAAGAAGTGTATATGATACAACCTGAAGGTTTTACATCTGCAGATGAGTCTAAAGTGTGCAAGCTTCAAAAATCCATTTATGGATTAAAGCAAGCTTCACGGAGTTGGAATATACGTTTTGATAAGGTAATCAAAACATATGGCTTCATTAAGAATGAAGAGGAACCTTGCATTTATAAATGGACAAATGGTTCAGTTATTATATTCCTTATTTTGTATGTGGATGACATTCTTTTAATCGGAAATGACATTCCTGCATTACAAGGAATAAAGGTTTGGCTATCATCTCAATTTGCCATAAAGGATTTGGGAGAAGCATCTTACATCCTAGGGATGAAGATCTATAGAGATAGATCTAGAAGATTGCTTGGATTATCCCAATCCACATACATTGATACTATACTGAAGAGGTTCAGTATGATTAATTCCAAGAAAGGCTATCTTCCGATGGGCCATGGAATTAACCTCTCTAAAAGGGATTGTCCGACAACCCCTCAAGAAAGAGAGAGTATGGATAGAATTCCATATGCTTCGGCAGTGGGATCTATAATGTATGCCATGACATGTAGTAGACCAGACGTGGCATACTCACTAGGAGTAGTGAGCAGATACCAGTCTGATCCAGGTAGCAACCACTGGAAGGTTGTAAAAACCATCCTTAAGTATTTGAGAAATACTAAAGATCAGTGGCTTGTCTATGGTGATTCTGACTTAAAACTTGAGGGATATACTGATTCAAGTTTTCAGTCAGATCAAGATGATAGCAAGAGCGTGTCAAGATATATCTTCACTCTTAAGGGTGGGGCTATCTGCTGGAAGAGTTCCAAGCAGCATACAGTGGCAGATTCTACATGTGAAGCAGAATATATCGCAGCATCTGATGCCGCCAAGGAAGCTGTATGGTTGCGGAAGTTCATCACCGAGCTTGGAGTGACACCCTCCATTGATGGTCCAGTGCCTGTATTTTGTGACAATACTGGGGCCATAGCTCAAGCAAGAGAACCCAAAGCACATCAGCGGACCAAGCATATTCTACGTCGCTACCACCTGGTTCGAGAGATCATCGATCGGGGTGATATTGATCTTCAGAAGATTGACACAAAAGAAAATCTGGCTGACCCATTTACCAAAGTCCTCGGCATCAAAGAGTTCGACGAACACAAGTCGAAGATGGGTATTAGATACTGTGCCGATTGGCATTAGGCTAAGTGGGAGTTGTTGGAATTTATATCCTAAATGTCAATCGTCAGCATATTGATGATTGAATTTTGTAAATGAATTGAAAAATTAATAAAGTGTTATTTGGCATTATTCATCATTTCATCTTCAAATGAACTCTTATATGATGAAGTCCTTAGGACTTATGTTATGATAAAGGAGGATTTATCTTTGAGTCCTTAAACTTGTTTGCGACGAAATGATATGTTGTTACTAGGACGACAACATTATCGAGATTAGGTCGTTGTGTGACATATACGTTGGTTGTCCTCTTAACCAAGGAGTGTGGAGACACTGGTATGCCACACAAGTGAAGTGTAGAAGTACATTTCACTAAACGTGACCAATTCCGGAACGCTCTACTATCGAGAGATGTTCCGAGTGGATATGGGTATAAGTTTGGCCCTCTGACCTGAGACCGCAACCTGTGACTAGCAAGCAACTCACTGTACTTTGCTACCGGACTATCTGAATTTCTAATTCAGTGACGGAAGGTCACTGGGTGCAGTCAAGTACTTGCGTAGTCAGTTGTGAGTCAAGATGGAATTGACCCCTCCTGAAAACAGGAAATAATGTCTTGTGATTAATTTAGCAAAACCTTGGCCAGGGTAATCCCAGTGAGGAGTCACGGGATATCTAAAGTTAATCACATAATGGATGTACTAATTATAGGGTTGACAGTGAGCTCTAAGTCATCCTGGCATTAGGAGTCAAAGGGATTTAATTATACAGTAACCATAGTTCAGGGTTCCAGAATATTTGCTTCGCATATATTGACCTATCCGGACGTCGGGTACCATTGCTAGATGGTCACATCGATTAGTGTAGAAAATTGTTCCTATACTACCGGCTTAGGTTCGAACCTATGAGGTCACACGCATAGAAGATTCCTGATTGATCAAGAAAGCTGATGAATGATTAAGAATCATTCAGGGGTAATTTGGTCAATTTGATTGGCAAATTATCTTATAAAATAATTAAAGTAATTATTGAAGGATTAATTAATAATTAAATTACTAATAAACTCAATTTGATTGAGTAATTGTGCTAAGGATGAGCCAAATTGAATTGGATTCAAGTTTGGGCTCAATCAGGGTTTTGACCTGATTGGATTAGGTCAGAACCAAAAAGGACTTAAGCTGATCAAATTAATTTTAAATTAATTTGTTCTTAATTGGGGATTGACCTAATTGAATTAGGTCCAACACAAAGTAATAATTCAATTTGATTGAGTTTGCATGAGCCAAAATTGAATTGGATTCAATTTGAGCTCAATCAGGGTCTGACCTGATTAGATTGGGTTCAACCAAATTGCTTTATTTTAATTCGGGTTTGACCAAATTTGATTAGGTGCAACCTAAGGGGATTAGGCTCAGATGATGTGGCAATTATTGGTGACATGGAATTGGATTTCATGAATTTTAAATAAACCAAAATTATTGCATGGCACATGGACCCATTGTTTGACACATGGCGACATTGTTTGTTATTTGAATTTAAATTCAAACATTAAGCAATGTGTTAAATGATTTTAATCACTCAAACCATCAGCCAAGGTGGCGTCTGAGTTTTTGAATGCATTAAATTCGAATTTCAAGAGGTGATTTTGAAATTATGAAGTGTTTTACCTTGCCGCATGGATTTCAAATTCCTTCCCTCTTGCACATGTGTTTAAAATTTGAATTTAAATCAGATTTGGTTGAGATCTGATTTGGGTTGTTCCTATTCCTTTGCATGTGCCAACTAAAAGAGGTTTTCTAAAAATAAATTTCGAATTTTGAATGAAAATTCGGAGGCCATTAAAAGGGGTCAAACATGGGCACCAAAAATACATCCATTGCAGCCTTCTTCCTCACCCGCCTCCTCCTCCTCTTCTTCTCCATTTTAGATAGGGTTTTCAGGGTGAATATCTAGAAGATTCAAGATCAGATCTGAGTCCTCTACTTCCCTTACAAACCTCATCTCTATCTGCTTCAAGACGATTGATCAAGAGTTGATTGAATCCCGGCGGGCAGATTTCAGCTTTCAAGTGTTCTGCAGCTGCTAGCACTGTTGCGGAAGAAGATCCTTCAGGACTTCGCGTGTACTTCTCGTAGAGGCCATTCGTGTGCGTGGCTGCGAAGTCAAGAATCAGATTCACAACTTTCATCCATCATAAAAGGTATTAATCTAGCATTAATCATTTATTATGGTGTCAAGGTCTAGGTCCAATTCCCCGAGGTTTTACCCTCTTTTGGGGCTCGTCACGGAGATATCTCCAGAATCCATTCGATGGATATTCGGAGATTAATTGGAATAGAATTCTTAAGTTTCAGATCTGATAGTTAATCATGCATAAAAGTTTTAGCATAATTGTTTAAACAATTCCGGCATAATCCTATGTGTTCTTAAGGTGCTGATTTCTGGATTTGATCTTGTAAGCATGCATGAATTAAATTGTTTGATTCGGTTTTTCCGCTGCGTTTTAAAACTTAAAAAGAACTACGTATGGTTTGATCCCCCTTATGAAGGGGTACGTAGGCAACCCGATCAGGTTCAGCCATGGTTTTCAAAAAAAAAAAAAAAATTCAGCATGCTAAACACCGAAGAACCTAGGATTCACTTTCTGGGTCGGCGATTACCATCCGCTGTTGAGGGATATCTGAGCTATAGTTTGTGACGAGTTGGTGCTTCAGACAAAGCACGTATTTAGAGAGGCTAACGGGGCGGTGGATTGGGTAACTTCTTTTGTTACCAACCACTCGGAGGACCGTCTTTGGGAGGGAGAGGCGGAGTTGCCTACTGCTCTCCGTGATGTACTGCATTTTGATTTTCTTGACTGTATTCATATACGTTATGTATGATACTTCCGTTTTAGCAAAAAAAAAAAAAACAAAATAGAGGATGGATCTCACCAAATGTTGATACTTAAAATAATTAATTGAGAAAACTTTTCAAAGATCCAAACCATTCAATCTGTATCTCTCAATGCTAGGAACAATATACTAAAATTTCAAGCAAATCAGAATAAAATCAACTATTTGTTTATCCAATAAAGTAGTACCTTTTCTTTCTCCTCTTTTTCTCCATTTTCTACTTGTTTTCTTTTTTGTTTCTCACAGTCCATGTTACTCGGTTTCCCACAGTTACTATACTACGAGACCAAGCTATTTTGGAAAACAAAAACACCGCCATGGTATCTTATTTTTTTTTTAAATTTTCAAATGAAGTGGGTCCCCCATGAGGAGGGACCACACCAACACCCACCTACCTAGGCAGACATTCATGAGAATAGGAAACTATTCATCTCTCTTTTTCAATAGGAAACTATTCATCTCTCTTTTTCTCATTTTACTTCTCTTAACTCCATCTTCTTTTTTTCCTTCCCTTTTCTAATCAAGTTCTCTCTCTCTTTTCTATCAGCATTTGATTCCAAAGAAATGAAAAAGATCACTTGCTACCAAGAATGGGTTAGAAACAACTTAAAGGAAGCTCCACTTGTTTTTTAGTTATGTTTGGTATTCTTTAAGGTCTCTCTTTTAGTTATTCAATAGATACTTTTCTACTGGCAACGATTCATTTTCTTGTTTATATTTTATTTTTGGGTTCTTTAATTCAATGTTTTCTAGAATTCTAATTATTTTTTTAATGCAATTGTTTCAGTCTATTATATCCCTCCTCCTTCTGTACCTTTCAAGTATCTCTCACTGCCTTGAGTGGATTAAGTTGTGAGCGTTAGGGGGGTCACAATGGGTTGGAACCTTGCAGCCTCCTCTAAAATGTAGGCAGATATATAGGTACTAAGATAGGCAATCCTTAATCTTAATATCTTCCTAATCTCTTCTAGAATAATTTTTTTCTATACATTACACAAGTCCCATTGTTATATATACCCTATTCTTTTCTAGTGTATCTCACTACCTTCGGTAGATCTAGCGATGAGCGTGGGTAGGGCCACCGTGGGTTAGGGACCTTGGAGCCTGGCTCTAAAATGTAGGTGGATATATAGGTGTTGAAATAGAAGATTTTTAATTATAATATTTTATCTTCCTTATTTTTTTTCTGGAATTATTATTTTTCTATGCATCAAGCAAGTCCCATTGTTATATATGTAACTCACTCCCTTTTTCTGGTCCTTTCTAATGCATCTGGTTTCCACCTCTAAAATAGGAAAACACTGGCACAAAATTATTCATCAATTTATACTATTTTGTTTTTGTGGATTTCATGATTCAATTAAAAGATAATACTTAGACTGCATAAGACTCTCATGTGATGAAGTTGGAAAAAAAAATTATTCAAATTAAATTATATTTAGACTTTGAGAAAATTTGATTAATTCAAACAAGTTGGTATATAGGGCTTGGTGTGGCTAATAGCAGGTTGGGGCAATTGCTCCAGGGGGATAGGGATGATGGAAGGCTTGCTATTGCCAAGTTTATCCATAGACCACTGGGGGTTGTCTAGGTTTGTCATAGTTGATCGATAGAATGTTCTTTGTTATGCGTACACTTTATTATTATATCTATTCCACTCTTAAAAATATCTAATTTTTGTATGTTAACACATACATTTATTTATTTTAATATTATTTTTGATATAATAAAATTTAGAAAAGTAACTAAATGGTGCAATGAAATCCTTGTACAATGATATCAATTCAAATTATGCTAACTTAAGTTTAGCTTACGTATATAAAACTCACTACAAAGATTTTCCTGGGAAATCATTTTATCCAAAAAATAAAAAAATCCAATACAAAAAAAACATCTACATACATGTTATCTACAAGCATTTTGTTATAATTTTGTATTTTTTATTGTTAGAGAACATAGATTCCTAACTTATGAGTTGAGTAGAGGATTTGGAAGCCTAGGATAAAGAGATGGCGAGTCTTTGGCAAAGAGTAAGGTCGAAGGGTAAGTTTACTTCCAAGTGTTATGGATTCACAGTCTAAAAGCTTAAGTTATTAGGAAGAGGATCGGCCTACGCCAATAAACCTATATGGTACTTTTTTTTATTTGTCAATGAAGAACTATGACAATCACTTCCACCAATCTCATGATGTCCTCATTATAATGGGGGCCTACCCATGGCCTAGGTCCCACTCGATCACACCGATTCCTCATCAATCTTGGTACCACCTAATAAGACGTCCACATAACTAAGAAAGATTATGACAATATTGGATATGCCTTTAATACCACTTGTCAAAGACTCATACTCCAAAAGCTTAAGTTGCTGGGAGGAGAACTGGCCTAGGCTAATAGACTCATATGTCATACCTTTTGTTGGTTAATGTGAGACCATGATATAAGAAAAACACTAAAAAAAGAAAAATAAAAATAAGAGTTTCACCGAAAAAAAAATTTTCTTGAAAACTAAAGAGAAGATTTTCAATTTTATTAATTTTATAACAAATAATAAATTGAAAACTAGATTTTTTAAGAAAAATTATTTCTTAGATAGCTTTTCTTGCAACCAAACATATCTATTGAAATTTGGAGATAGGGTTGATGTAGGAGGATCATTGAACTCGATGTAGACTATTTTAGCTCTACGGATAGGCTAGATGGGGTTCAAAAGCGAGCTTGCTAAATTTTTCATATAATATCCAATGGAGATGATCTTCTTTCTCAAATCGAATAACTTTTTTAGATCTATGATATAGAATCAACTTTCTAAGGGATTAAAATGGGCTGAAATTCCATCATTTGGGTTCCGAAACGGTTGATCAAACAGATTTTTTTTTTCGAGAAAGAATTTGATTGAGTGCATCTCTCAATTCGAAAGAATTAGATAGAGCAACAAAAGATAAAGTTGATGTAGAATTTGAGATCTATTTCTTATAGAATTTTTATTTTTTTATCATATTTATTTTTACTAGTCATATTTATTTTTAGAAAGCTAGTCTTATTCAAATTATGAATAAAGTTTGACCTGAATTGTAAAAGAATGAACCTCATTACTATTGGGCTTTGTACCTCGAATTTTGATTCATGAATTAAATCATCAATTGATCAATGGAAGAAGAGAAGATCTAAACCCTACTTTTAAAAATTTTCATCTTTTTTCTAAATTTTTTATGCAAGATTTGGGTTAAGTAGGTTGAGAAAATTCTTTATTCTCTTTGATTTGCCACATCAGAAAGCTGAATCGCTTAGTGTGCTCGATTGTGATGTTTTTTTATCATTTAAGTCTTGAAATGGATTGATCAACCCAAATTTTTTTAGAAAATATTTTGACTGGATGTATCTTCCAATCTAGGAGGAATTATGTGGAGTAATAGAAGACAAAGTTGGTATATGAGTTGAAATCTACTTTTATTGAAATTTAGCTTTTTCATGTTTATTTCTGCTAATTATGTTTATTTTTAGAAAGCTAATTCTATTTGAACTAGAGGAGGAATCCATTCTAAATTGTGCAAGGGCGGACTTCATTATTATAAATAAAAGCTAGGTACCTCAGACTTTTTAACTCAATAATCAATGATAGAAAACAAGACTTAAATCCTACTTTTACAATTTTTTCAACTTTTTTTATATTTTTTGTAATATTCTAATTGGGCGGGTTGAAAAAATTCTTCCTTCTCTCTAATTAAATCACAAACTCTTGCACATGTCTCCCATACCATGATCTATATGTAGTGCATGTACTATATATTATGTAGTATATAATATATATTTCTTATAATCATGTTCTAGATTTATAGTTGTTTTTGATTGGTTGATACAAGATGCCTTTAAATTAAGGCGGCAATGCACCAGGTTTAGTAGAGTTTGGTCGGGTCAAATGGATTTTAGGTCAAAAAATTCTCAACTCGTACCCAACTCAATTATAATTGGACTAGAAAACATAAACCCATATCCAATCCATTTATTTTATGTAAACTAATAATACCTACCAATCTATTTAAATATTACTGATCAATCATGCATATAGTTAAAAAATAAAAGCAAAATATAGTATTCAAACATCACAGACATCAAAACCAAATTTAACATTAGATATATTACAATAATCATAATAAATTTTAAAACTTAGAATAAACGAAAGTAATAAACTAATTAATTAAGGATAAAATTAGCTAAAAGTGCAGTTTTATATCCTAATTAGATCACTCTACCCATCTCTCTCTATAACCTTTTTGTTTTCTTTTATGTGAACCAAATTATATGAAAAAAATTAGAGTTATCAAACATATCAAGTTCAGGAGCTAGCAGATTCTTGGCCGGATCATCTTGGATGGTCCATCAAGTTCGACGGTTGGACCCAAACCCACCCATTTGTTTCGGTTGGGTTCATGTATTTTGGCAGGTCTTGGTTAGATTTTCCACCCCTATTCAAATATATAATTCATCAATTTATTTAATTTACCTTCCATTCATAACATGTTTACTTTAAATAATCAATAATTTATTATTTTTATATTTTGATAAACTGAAAACAATATGAACCAACCAGATTTTGATTGGGTTAGATTAGATTGGTTGCGATATTAATTGATTTGGTTTTAGCTACACAAATTGAGAATCAATTGGATTGGTTCTAGGATTGATTGCCTCTAACCTGAAGCAACCTGGCTGCTAAGCACCCTACCAATAACTATATATTTATTGTTAGATTTTTTTTTAGGAGAAAGAGAGGGAGCTTTAGTTGTACTATAACTTAAAAGGCAGAGTACTGACGATTCGTAGAAACTAAGTTATCTAAACAGACACCTTCTTTCAATTATGGGGTTGTTGCTGGAATTTGGACCCAGAGGCGGCCGTCGGCTGAGGAGGCAGAGCTCCAGCGAGAATCAGCGGGTGGGAGACGGCTCCGACGGTGAACTACGTCGGCTAAGAAGGAGGAACTCTGGTGTGAAATGGTGGGTAGCGGTCCGTCAGCGGGCGGCATCCTCCCGCGGTGTCTGCAAAAAGTCCGTGGCCGGGATTTCCGGCACCGGTCCTCCGATGCTTAAGTCAGAGGGAAGGCCAATATATGAGTGAGTGAGAGAATTATGTGTCAAGAGTTCCAGAGTCCAACCACATCTAAGGATGAGGAATTTCTCTTTTATAGAGGGGTACAAGTATACCTGTGATACAACGGGGCGAACGGATTATCATCATGGTTGAGCACGATCGTGCGAATTATTGCACTATCATGGAAGAGCAGGTTGGAGTCAGTGAGTGGTCGTGACTGACTGCCATGGAGAGCTTGAGGCCCGTAGGTAGCATTAATTGTTGAGTAAGCCGGAGATCTGCAGGAGCCACGTGCATTTAATGGTTGACAGTCGTAGCCGGATATGGTCCCTAGTTGATATGTCATGTCGTGGCCGGCAAGCAAAGCATAGTGCGGAGAGACTGCTATAGGGCATGGCCGCAATGCGTGGACGACGAGCTCGGCCTTCTGGGCTCGGCCTGCATGAGCTCGGCTGCATGAGCTCAACCTTCTGAGCTCGGCCTTCGGAGCTCGGCTTTCTGAGCTCGGCTCGGCCATTTGCATGAGCTCGGCTCGGCCTTCTGCACGAGCTCGGCTCTGCCTTCTGCATGAGCTCGGCTCGGCCTTCTGAGCTCGGCTTGGCCTTCTACATGAGCTCGGCTCGGCCTTCTGCATGAGCTCGGGCTTGCTGTCGGATTGGGTGCTTTAATTGTATTTGTGGGGTGGTACATTTTTTCTCCAACACTACCCTCCGACTTCCGAGTTCGAGCTGCTTTTTGGCTCGAGCGAAAGAAGTAGTCCAGTCGTCGATCATCCTGTAATATAGCCAAATGTCTATGGAGATGTACGTGCCAAGTAGGGTGTACCTCTCATGCAGTTGGAGCTAAGTACTTCGGATCGACTCAGTGGCCTTCTTTGGCTTGTGGTCGACTCAGCAAAGTGCCCCCACTTAGATCGGGGCGTGTTGTCGTAGCAAGCGTCGAATGACGTCGAATGGCATCGAACGACGTTGACATGACGTCGGATGTCGTCGAAGTGGGGTCGAATGGCGTCGGATGTCGTCGAATGGCATCGGATGTCGTCGAATGGCATCGAAGGACGTCGGATGTCGTCGAAGGGCATCGAATGCCGTTGAATGTCATCGAAGGGCGTCGAATGGCGTCGAATGGCGTCGAATGGCGTCGAATATGGTCGAATGGCATCGAATACTTTTGGAGATATTTTAACAGCTCCCAAGCTTCGAGGTCCCTCAGGACTTAGCTCAGCACCGGCTGGGAGTCGTTGGAGGCTACTAAGCGGTACGCATTGAGCTCTGAGCCGCGTCGCTTTCCCTCAAGATCGAGGGTGTTGCCCAGATAGACAACCCAAGAGGGGGGGTGAATTGGGTTTTTAAAATAATTTGCAACTAAAATATTTGTGGAAGATTAATTAAGACTTTAGCAAGATGATTAGTTAGTTGCTATGTGCTGTGAGTGAGATGAGAGTAAGAGAAAGGAACAAACAATCACAAACACAAGGTTTTTATAGTGGTTCGGAGCTAACCCTTGCTCCTACGTCCACTCCCCAAGTCTCACTTGGGAATTCACTATAACCCCCTGGATTACAGTCGGTTGTTTTACAAGCTCACAACCAAACTTGTTGTTTTACGAGCTCACAACGAACTCGGTCGGTTTTCCCTGGCTCACCGACTAGAACCACCCCGATTATTTTCCCGGGATCACAATCGAACCCTTACACGTTGGTTTTAACCTAGGCTAACCAACCAACCTCTACACCCTTGATTCAATCCCCCGATTGAACCAAGTTAAGACAATATGCTAATAATGAGGACAAACAGAAAAACAGAGCTTCTCAAAAGCAAATATACAGCAATATTAATAAAAGCAAAGTTAAGAGCCCTCAAACGCGTTTAAGTTGGAGAAGAGAAAGGGCTTCTTGAACTTCGGGTCTCCTCTTGAAATTCTGGACGACTTGAAGGCAGGAGGAGATCTCTTTCAATGTTGGGAAGATGTGGTTGGAAGGAGTTAATGGCGCTCTTCCCTCTTTTCGTTGAAAAACCACTTGCAGAGAATGAATGCTTGATCTTTTTGAATGGAATGGTAGTTCTCTGCCTTATTACAGTCCTCTGTGGCTATTTAAGCCATCCCCCACGGAAACTAGCCGTTAGACACCTTTTTTTGCCCGTTCTGCACACTCTGCACAACCTGACAATGTGTCCGTTGGGGTCGGAGTCGACTCGCGCGATCAGGAGTTGACTCGGCTGTAGCGGGAGTCGACTCATGCTTTTCTGGAGTCGACTCGGCAACTGTTCCGGATTTGAATTAAAGTTGCTTTTCGACGGGGAGTCGACTCGTCTTGACCCGGAATCGACTCGCCAACTTCTGGAGCTGACTTGGCATTTTCGGAGTCGGCTCCTCCCATGAAATTCGTAGATCAACTTTTCAATTTGGTCCGCTCGAGTCGACTCGACAGTCCTGGGAGTCGACTCGGCGCTCAGAGCCCGAACTCCCGATCTTCTGTCTTTTGGCTCGTCCAGTCTTGGAGTCGACTCGAACTTCCCCGGAGTCGACTCGGCTCTCAGTTTCCGAAACTTAGTCTTCTGCCTTTTTGGTGTACCGCTGCCTTGGAGTCGACTCGAGCTGTCTGGGAGTCGACTCGGCTCTCAGAGACAACAAATTGATCTTCTGTCTTTTTGGGTCGCACTGTCTTGAAGTCGACTCGCGTATTGCGGGAGTCGGCTCGAATCTCAGAGTTCGAAAACGGTTCTCTGACTTTTGCCTTGTGTTCCACTGAGAGTCGACTCTCACTTTCTTTGGAGTCGACCTGCCAACCATCGGAGTCGACTCGCGTTCCACAGGAGTCGACTCGAATCTCAGGGTCGAAAAAACGCTCTCTGACTTTTCTGTCTGTAGCTTCTTGGAGTCGACTCATATTACTCCGGAGTCGACTCGGTAAGCATCGGAGTCGACTCGCGCACTTCAGGAGTCGACTCGCTGACAGGTTTTGAGTTGATGCTTTCTGTTCGTCTGTCTGTTCTCAGTCGGAGTCGACTCGTACTGGTCTGGAGTCGACTCGAGCCCGTGCCAGTGATTCTGATACGCTTGGAGTCGACTCGTAATATCCTGGAGTCGACTCAACTCTCAGACTTTGGTTCAAACTGACTTCATACCTTATCCAAAATATCTTGAACCAAGTCTAGAAACACTTAGACACGATTTTCATTGAAACACTTAATTAAATTCATTAGTAAACATAAGATATACTCAAATGCTTTGAGCTCATCAAAATCAAATAGGGGTTTTAATCAATCACTCCACAATCTCCCCCTTTTTGATGATGACAAAACTTTGAGTATATGTAAAGTGAATTGCTCAATAAACAAGGAAATAAAATCCATAAATGAATTCAAATGTCTGGTAATTTAATATATCCAAGCTTGAAAGGTGTGAAGCAATAAATTTTGGAGTTAAAGCTCCCCCTTTCATTTGGAATTATATAAGCCTTCATATTATGCAATCAATTGTTTGGCTTATATATATAATTAATGATTTAGCTTTCTTAAAAATTCAGATTCTCCCCCTCAACATATGCATTCTACTTTGTTTTGATTCTCTGAATTTCCTTTTAATGCATTGAAGTTTTTGAACTGAATTTTTGGTTTTTAGAGGGAAAATCTGTCAATTTGTTCTTGAGTTGGATTCAACTAATCTCCGAATATCCCTTGAATAGATTCTGGAGATTACTCCATTAGGAGCCCCAACAGAGAGATAATGAGCCTCGAGGTACCAAATCCACTAAGAACAAATTATGTTTTAATTTTCATTTTGATTCCTTTTATGTTGATTCCATTTACATATCTATTAAATATTTCTCCTCCTTTTTGTCATCGTATCAAAAAGGAGGTAATCAGAACACACAATCAATCATAGATCAAATGGCACAGAATTGCAGAAAATATGGCTACTCATTGTATTGATTTGTATGTAAATACATTTGAGAATACAATAAGTAAAGCAAAACAATACATGTCAACACAAAAACAGCTAAGGTCTCCTCGAGGATGTAACTCCTCCTCTCGAGGATGTGTCTCCTCCTCTCGAGGATGTGGCTCCTCCTCTCAATCTGTTCTGTTCCATGAGGAGAGTGACCCCGTCTGTGACATTCCCAAGCTGGGAGATAATGGCCGAAGTGGCCCTGCTGTGTGTGGTGGAGAGCTCGGTCAGGGTCTCCTGCAGTGTGTCCAACTTGGCGATCAGTACATTCGCCAAGCGCTCTGCCCCCTGGGTAGTGGTGCCCATATCCTGTCGGACGTTATCGCGCATCTTCCGAGTAGTGCTCGTGACTTCGCTCATGCTGTGGAACTGGGCTTGGATCAGGAACCTTACATTGTCGATCTCTTCCCGCACATGGGCCATCATCTCAGTCACGGCTGTCAAGGAAGGGACCAACGCTGAAGATGGTGCAGGAGAGGGAGCAGGCACTGAACCCCGGAGCTCCCTAAGCAGATCATCTCGCAGGTCTCGGACAATCTCCTGCCGCAACTCCAGGAGCTGCTCAGGAGCGATCCGGACCTCCATGGGTGGTGGAGCTGAGGAGGAGGGTCCGGCTGAGGTGGTAGGAGCAGAAGTGGAGGGAAAGTCAGGATAGTCAGAATCTGGCTCAGGACTAGGGGAATGTCTGGTGGTATGTGTGGAGGTGGAAGACTTCCTAACCCAGGTCCCCTCTACCTTCCGAAATCCCATCCTGTGTAGGGTCCCCGGACGCATGCGATCTGTCCATCGCAATGCGCGAGAGGGTTCCCCCTCAGGAATGGGAATCTCGGCCTCCCTAAACAAAAGGGTGAACATCATGCCGTAGGGGAGGGTGAGCCTAGGTCTATCTAGTGGCTCACATAGATATCTAAAAATAAGTTTTGGGAAGTTGACTGGGGTGTCCTGGAGAATATAGAACATAAGGGCGAGGTCCCTCTCAGAAACAAAGTCGAAGCGCCCAGTCTTCGGGAAGAGGGACCTAGACAGGATGCTCAGGAGGATCCGCACCTCAACTGGAAGTGAGCTAGCGGATACCTCATCCAAGGGGGACTGGGGAGGATGCCCTAGAATGGCCGTAAGGGCCTCAGTCCTATCCTCAGGGTGTGCGGGTGCCACCCCAACTTGGGGAAGATGGAGGACCTGAGCAATGATATCCTCCGAAATGAACAAAGGGACACCGGCTACCGTCCCCTCTATACCCCCATCTCCCCGATGGACGGTACCGTAAAACTCTCTAACTAATCCAGGGTAAGTGGGGAGATCTAATGTAAGGAAATACTCTAAGCCCTGGACACGCAATCTCTCACCTATGGTGAAGCCCTCCCGGGAGAGATAGTCGAAATCGACGTATCTCCCGGTGGAGACCGCCTTCCCAGCGCACGGCCTCGCGGGAACTGCCCTCGGCGGGGAACGAGCCGGAGGTTGTGACCTCGCGGGATCGTGCCGAGCCTTGGAGCGCCTCTCGGGACCGGCCTCGGGTTGGGACCTCGTCCGGACAACGGCTTTACGAGGCATAGTGACCTAGAATGGGAGGAAAAGCCCTAATGGACGGTGAAAAGGTCGACGGAAAAAGCTTGGGGACGACCGGGGACGACCTAGGAGTCGACTCTAGGGCTTGTGAACAGTGGCGGCGGAGAATAGAAATGTTTTGAAAACGATGGAGCTAGGGTTAAAAAGTCGGATCCCGACTGCGAGTCGACTCCTCTGAGTCGCGAGTCGACTCGACCTCGAGTCGACTCCAAAGTATGTGCGAGTCGACTCTCCTTATGCGCCTATTGACCTTGAGTCGACTCCCGACTGTATGCGAGTCGACTCACCCTCTGCGGCCATTGATCTCGAGTCGACTCCCGTAAATGTCCGAGTCGACTCCCTCTTACGATCCGACTCTGAAACTTACTCGAGTCGTCTCGAACTTTGGCACGCACCTAAAAATCATGCTATGTTCGTGCCGAATGAGGGAAAATCACTAAATTATAATCTGATTTGATGATCATTGAAAAGAAACTCTATTTTAACCACAATCTAATCATCAAAATCAATGAATCTAGTGGAAACTACCACTAGGATGGATCAATCACTCCTAATCCCCTCCTAAGCACACTAAATCTCTCTTCACTTAAGGGTTTTGTAAAAATGTCAGCTAATTGATCATCAGTACAAACAAATTGAAGTGTCACATCACCATTCAGTACATGATCTCTTATGAAGTGATGTCTTATCTCAATATGTTTAGTTCTTGAATGTTGAATTGAATTTTTAGTTAGATTAATGGCACTTGTATTATCACAATTAATGGGAATTTTGTCTTGTTTAATGCCATAATTTTCTAATTGTTGTTTGATCCACAAGATTTGAGTACAACAACTCCCGGCTGCAACATATTCAGCTTCAGCAGTAGATAAAGCAACCGAGTTTTGTTTCTTGCTAAACCATGAGATTAGGTTTTCTCCTAGAAATTGACAAGGCCCGCTGGTACTTTTTCTATCAAGTTTACATCCAGCAAAGTCTGAATCTGTGTATCCTATTAATTTTAGGCTAGATTCTTTAGAATACCATAAACCTATATTCTTGGTTCCTATTAGGTATTTAAAGATTCTTTTGACTGCAATTAGATGAGATTCTTTAGGATTAGACTGATATCTTGCACACATGCAAACACTAAACATGATATCAGGTCTACTTGCAGTTAAATACAACAAAGATCCTATCATACCTCTATATAGCTTCTGATCTACAGATTTACCTGATTCATCTTGGTCTAATTTGCATGATGAGCTCATGGGGGTGCTGATTGATTTGTTTCCCTCCATATCAAACTTCTTGAGCATCTCCTTGATGTATTTGGCTTGACTGATGAAGATGCCTTCTTCAGATTGTTTGATTTGAAGTCCAAGGAAGTAATTCAGCTCTTCCATCATGCTCATTTCAAATTCACTCTGCATCAAATCAGCAAATTCTTCGCAGAGGCGATTGTTAGTAGCACCGAAAATAATATCATCAACATAAATCTGTACTAATAACATATCTTTGTTTTGCCTTTTCAGAAACAGTGTTGTATCTACATTACCCCTAGAGAACTCATGTTCTAATAGGAATTTGCTAAGTCTCTCATACCATGCTCTAGGTGCTTGTTTCAAACCATAAAGTGCTTTGTTCAATTTATAAACATGATTAGGGTATTGATGATTTTCAAAACCAGGAGGTTGTTCTACATATACCTCCTCATTAATATACCCATTTAAAAATGCACTTTTTACATCCATTTGAAATAATTTAAAGTCCTTAGAGCATGCAAAAGCTAGTAAAAGTCTAATTGCTTCAAGTCTAGCTACCGGAGCAAAGATTTTATCAAAATCTATACCTTCTTCTTGATTATAACCCTTTGCTACTAGTCTAGCGTTATTCCTTACTACAATACCATTTTCATCAAGTTTATTTTTATAAATCCATTTGGTACCTATAATTGAATATTCAGTAGGTCTTTCAACTAGATTCCATACTTTGTTTCTAGTAAATTGGTTTAATTCTTCTTGCATTGCATTTATCCAATTTACATCTTTTTCAGCTTCTTCTATGTGTTTGGGCTCAAAATGTGAAACGAAAGCTAGATGATTGTTTAAGTTCCTAAGGGATGCTCTAGTCCTAATAGGTTGAGATGGATCATATAGAATTAATTCCTTAGGATGCCCGTGAGCATACCTCCAAGCTTTGGTTAGCCCATGATCTACTATAGTCTCTTGGCTTGATGATGCATCTTCAATTAATTTTTGACTATTATCTTGTAATGTCATCTCATCAATCTTTTCTTCAAGAATTTCCGTATCATCATCAAAATTAACTCTCTTACTAGAAGAGATATCACTAGAATCATCGAAGACAACATGTATGGATTCTTCTATAATTAGGGTTCTTTTATTAAAGACTCTATATGCTTTACTAGTTGTAGAGTACCCTAAGAATATGCCCTCATCAGATTTAGAATCAAATTTTTCTAGATTATCTTTCCCATTATTATGAACAAAACACCTACATCCAAAGATATGAAAATAGTTTACCTTTGGTTTTCTGTTTTTCCAAAGTTCATAAGGTATTTTCTTTATAATAGGTCTCAATAAAACTCTATTTAATATATGACAAGAAGTATTAATGGCTTCTCCCCAAAAGTACTTAGGGAGGTTACTTTCACATAACATAGTTCTAGCCATTTCCTCTAGAGTTCTATTTTTTCTCTCCACAACTCCATTTTGTTGTGGTGTCCTAGGTGTAGAAAAATTGTATGTTATCCCCTTTTTACTACAAAACTCATCAAATAAATGATTTTCAAATTCGGTACCATGGTCACTTCTAATAGCTACTACTGAAGTATCTCTAGCATTGGTTACTTCTTTATGAAATTTCTTGAAAACTGAAAAAGCTTGATCCTTATGAGCTAAGAACATGACCCAAGTGTATCTAGAATAATCATCTACAATAACTAGACCATATTTATTTCCACCTAGGCTTGTTGTTCTAGTTGGTCCGAATAGGTCCATGTGTAGTAGTTCTAGAGGTCTAGAGGTAGAGACACAATTTATAGATTTAAAGGAGTTCCTTGATTGTTTGCCAAATTGACATGCTTCACATATTTTATTCTTTTCAAACTTTAATTTTGGCAAACCTATCACAGAATCTCTTTTAACTAGTTTAGATATTGTATCCATGCTTGCATGACCTAACTTACGGTGCCATAACCAACTAGCATCATTATCCTTAGTTTCATTAACAACTAGACACGGATTGTGTTTGGCAAGCTCCTCAAGGTCTACAACATACACATTTCCATGTCTTATTCCTTTAAAAACTAAGCTATTGTCATTTGGGTTTGTTATGATGCATAGTGATGGTTTAAACATAACATTATAGCCTCTATCACATAATTGACTAATGCTTAATAAATTATGCTTAAGACCATCAACATATCGAACATTATCAATAAAAGTAGAAGGGGTAATTTGTACTTTACCTATACCAATGATGTGACCTTGGTTGTGGTCTCCAAAAGTCACAGCACCTTCCTTCTTAGCTTCAAGGGTGAAGAATTGATTCTTGTCACCCGTCATGTGTCTTGAGCAGCCACTGTCCAAATACCAGCAATTTTTGTTGACCTTGGCTGCAAGACACTCCTACACAAGCAGATCATATAATCTTAGGTACCCAAGTTTTCTTGGGTCCTTCATGGTTAGTCATATTGGTTCCTTTTGGAACCCATACCCTTTTAATTTTTCTTTTAGTTTTTCCTTTCCTATAGTCACATATGTTTGCTTTATGTCCTACAGTTCCACAACAAAAGCAGGTTACTTTCTTAGTTTTGCTTTCTCCAGCTTTAACAAAGAAGTTACTAAGAAGTTTTTGCTTATTTTTAGGTTTATATCCTAAACCCGCTCTATTAAATACGGCTCGTTGACTATTAAGTATCATATTCAGTTTTTCTGAACTATATGTAAATTTTTCAACCAAAGGTTTGTACTTTTCAAGTTCTTTAGTTAGAGTTTGTTTTTCGATTTTTAGAATGTTTAAATCTTTTATGACATTCTCGTTTAAGATTTGTTTATTATTTTTAAGTTCTGAAATTACCTTAGTTAGTTTTTCAATATCTTTACTCAAGGTATTAGTCTTTTGAGTTAAGAGTTGATTGCTTGTCTTAAGTTCTAAATTTTCTTTGGTGATAGAGTCCTTATCCTTAACTAATTTATCGTATTTATGTAAGTAAGATTGATTAGCTAGCTTTAGCTCTTTGTTCTTAAGGTTTATAGCCTTATATTCTATCATTAATTCATTAAATGCATCATACAATTCATCAAATGTAAAATCTAGATGCGTTTCGGACGTTACCTCATTTTCATTGGCCATGAAGCAGAAATTGGCCTTTTCTTCTTGTTCTTCATCCGATGATGAAGATGATGCGTCGGAGTCCGATAGGGTGGTGACAAGAGCTTTCTTCTTCTTGTACTTGCTCCCCTTCTTCAGTAGGGGACACTCAGCTCTGATGTGCCCCGGCTTCTTGCACTCATAACACCCAATCTCCTCATTTTTTCTTTCCTTACCTTTATCCTTGCGATAGGAATTTGAGGGGCCTCTCCTTTGATGAAAGGTCTTCTTTTGGTTGATGAATTTTCTGAACTTGCGCACGAGAAGAGCCTCATCATCATCTCCCTCATGATCCTCTTCTTCACTGCTGCTACTGCAAGACAAGTCTTTATTAGTTGAAGTAGATTTAAAAGCTATTACCTTTTTCTTATGGGAGGACTCTTCTTCGTTGTGTTGCTTCATGGTTAGCTCGTGCGTCATTAGAGATCCAAGAAGCTCCTCAAGAGGAAGCTTGTTCAAATCCTTTGCTTCTTGGATTGCCGTCACTTTGGCTTCCCATGACCTTGGTAAGCAGCGAAGAATCTTCCTGACAAGATCACTGTTAGTATAGTTTTTGCCAAGGCTTTTTAGGCCATTAACAATGTCAGTAAATCTAGTGAACATGCATGTGATTGTTTCATTAGAATCCATTTTAAATAGTTCATACTTATGAACCAATATATTTATTTTGGATTCTTTGACTTGATTTGTGCCCTCATGGGTCACTTCAAGTCTATCCCAAATCTCTTTTGCAGAATTGGAAGTAGAGACTCTATTGAATTCATTCCTATCTAGTGCACAATAGAGCACATTCATTGCTTTGGCATTGAGTTGTGCCTTCCTAAAGTCATGGTCATCCCAATCCTTTTCTAGTTTGGGTACTGTGACACCCTCTACATGGATGGATGGGATGTATGGTCCATTCAATATGATGGTCCACATCTCATAATCTTGGGCTTGGATAAATATCCTCATCCTAGCCTTCCAATATGAGTAGTCGGATCCATTAAAGAATGGGGGTCTTTGGATGGACTGACCCTCGATGTGGGAAGATCCAAATGGGGTTGTCATTTTGATCTTTGACTCTTAGGGTAGAAGAGTTTAGGCTTTGATACCACTTGTTGCCCAGATAGACAACCCAAGAGGGGGGGTGAATTGGGTTTTTAAAATAATTTGCAACTAAAATATTTGTGGAAGACTAATTAAGACTTTAGCAAGATGATTAGTTAGTTGCTATGTGCTGTGAGTGAGATGAGAGTAAGAGAAAGGAACAAACAATCACAAACACAAGGTTTTTATAGTGGTTCGGAGCTAACCCTTGCTCCTACGTCCACTCCCCAAGTCTCACTTGGGAATTCACTATAACCCCCTGGATTACAGTCGGTTGTTTTACAAGCTCAAAACCAAACTTGTTGTTTTACGAGCTCACAACGAACTCGGTCGGTTTTTCCTGGCTCACCGACTAGAACCACCCCGATTGTTTTCCCGGGATCACAATCGAACCCTTACACGTTGGTTTTAACCTAGGCTCACCAACCAACCTCTACACCCTTGATTCAATCCCCCGATTGAACCAAGTTAAGACAATATGCTAATAATGAGGACAAAAAGAAAAACAGAGCTTCTCAAAAGCAAATATACAGCAATATTAATAAAAGCAAAGTTAAGAGCCCTCAAACGCGTTTAAGTTGGAGAAGAGAAAGGGCTTCTTGAACTTCGGGTCTCCTCTTGAAATTCTGGACGACTTGAAGGCAGGAGGAGATCTCTTTCAATGTTGGGAAGATGTGGTTGGAAGGAGTTAATGGCGCTCTTCCCTCTTTTCGTTGAAAAACCACTTGCAGAGAATGAATGCTTGATCTTTTTGAATGGAATGGTAGTTCTCTGCCTTGCTACAGTCCTCTGTGGCTATTTAAGCCATCCCCCACGGAAACTAGCCGTTAGACACCTTTTTCTGCCCGTTCTGCACACTCTGCACAACCTGACAATGTGTCCGTTGGGGTCGGAGTCGACTCGCGCGATCAGGAGTCGACTCGGCTGTAGCGGGAGTCGACTCATGCTTTTCTGGAGTCGACTCGGCAACTGTTCCGGATTTGAATTAAAGTAGCTTCTTCGACTGGGAGTCGACTCGTCTTTACCCGGAGTCGACTCGCCAACTTCTGGAGCTGACTTGGCATTTTCGGAGTCGGCTCCTCCCATGAAATCCGTAGATCAACTTTTCAATTTGGTCCGCTCGAGTCGACTCGACAGTCCTGGGAGTCGACTCGGCGCTCAGAGCCCGAACTCCCGATCTTCTGTCTTTTGGCTCGTCCAGTCTTGGAGTCGACTCGAACTTCCCCGGAGTCGACTCAGCTCTCAGTTTCCGAAACTTAGTCTTCTGCCTTTTTGGTGTACCGCTGCCTTGGAGTCGACTCGAGCTGTCTGGGAGTCGATTCGGCTCTCAGAGACAACAAATTGATCTTCTGTCTTTTTGGGTCGCGCTGTCTTGGAGTCGACTCGCGTATTGCGGGAGTCGGCTCGAATCTCAGAGTCCGAAAACGGTTCTCTGACTTTTGCCTTGTGTTCCACTGAGAGTCGACTCTCACTTTCTTTGGAGTCGACCTGCCAACCATCGGAGTCGACTCGCGTTCCACAGGAGTCGACTCGAATCTCAGGGTCGAAAAAACGCTCTCTGACTTTTCTGTCTGTAGCTTCTTGGAGTCGACTCATATTACTCCGGAGTCGACTCGGTAAGCATCGGAGTCGACTCGCGCACTTCAGGAGTCGACTCGCTGACAGGTTTTGAGTTGATGCTTTCTGTTCGTCTGTCTGTTCTCAGTCGGAGTCGACTCGTACTGGTCTGGAGTCGACTCGAGCCCGTGCTAGTGATTCTGATACGCTTGGAGTCGACTCGTAATATCCTGGAGTCGACTCAACTCTCAGACTTTGGTTCAAACTGACTTCATACCTTATCCAAAATATCTTGAACCAAGTCTAGAAACACTTAGACACGATTTTCACTGAAACACTTAATTGAATTCATTAGTAAACATAAGATATACTCAAATGCTTTGAGCTCATCAAAATCAAATAGGGGTTTTAATCAATCACTCCACAGAGGGGCTATGATTATGCAGGATCCATGGCTACCCAAGAGTTTTTTTTTTTTTTTTGGACAGGCTGGACCCGATCTCGTCGTTGCCTTGGTTGGCCAAAAGTTGTGTTGTAGGCTGAGGTGATCCGGACCATGAGAAGGTTTAATTTCATAGTACTTTCTTGGGTTGGAATCTCTTGTAAATCTAGCCAGAGGAGTGCTTATTTTTTGGAAGGCATTACAAAATAAGGTGTCAGCCGAGCTTCCATTATGTACTAAAATACTTTTTAAAGCCTTGTAATGATGAAGAAAATAGCTACAGCATCATCATAAAGAGGGTTCAACACCCTTTTGGTCTTCATTGGAAAAGAAAACAACTTTCGCAGTGCACGAATGTTTTGAGAAAGCTCTTTCTTCCGAGCTTGATGCTTCAGGTGTCCCTACTCGCCTGCCTTCTGATGGTTTTGATGATGCCTGCGAGAGGTCAGTTGTTGTTCCGCTCATCACGCGGCACTGAATTTTGTTCCTCAGGCTCTCTCCTGTAGGCATGATCACGGACAAAACAACTCAACCGATCTCGGCGGACAAGTGCCTCGATCTCATCACGGAGCTCGTAACAATCCTCCGTATCATGGCTGCGATCTCGGTGGAAGTGGCAGTACTTTTTCGAGTACTTCCGTGACTCTGTCGGTCGCATCTTCAATGGAGGTCAGAGGTAGCCCTGACCCTCAATCTCCATGAGGATCTCTACTCGGGTGGATGTGAGGGGAGTGTATATCTGAAACTTTTAGAGGGGAAACTTCAGGCGAGCTAGGCTTTTGGGCCAAGGAGGCTCTTTCTCATGCCAGGAGGATCTGCTGCTTGGTTGGGAGCGCTCCTCGTAGCGCGTCTTCTGCATCTTGGCAGGTTGTTCGGCTGCTTCCCACCGAGAGGCCATGGCTTCCTCTACCTTGGCGTACTTACGAGCTCGGGCCAACATTTCAACAAAGTCGGCGGGGAAGTTCTTCTCGATGGAGAAGAAAAATTTGTAGGATCGAGCTCCAGTCTTCAATGCTGACATGGCGATTGACTGGTCGAGATCGGGAACCTCCCATGTGGCCGAGGTAAAGCGACTGATGTAGTCTTTTAAGGATTCTCCCTCCTTCTGCTTGATGGCGAAGAGGGAGTCTAAGGTCCGGCGTTGACGCCTGCTAGCGGCAAAATGGGTGGCGAGCTGCCTGCCCAACTGTTTAAAGGAGAGAATCGAGCTGGGCTTTAGTCCGGAGAACCAAAGACGAGCTACCTTGCGGAGAGTCGCTAGGAAGGCTTTGCAGAGTAGAGCGTCTGTGGCTCCTTGGAGTGTCATAAGGGCCTTGTAGCTCTCCAAATGATCCAGAGGATCGGATGAGCCATCATATAGCTCAATCTGTGGCATCTTGAACCTCTGAGGGATTGACTCATCCATGATCCATTGAGGGAATGGAGACTCTGTTGAAAAGTCAAGGTCGGCGTCTCGCTTTGGGCCTTGGTCTTGAAGCATCTATATTTGCCGCTCCAAGTTCTCGACTTTTCTGCCGAGCTCGGATGGGGCTCCTGTTGCAGCTTGGCATGGGATAGACCCCGCCTCAGATGGGTGCTTCCGTACTCGAAGTGTCAGGCTTCGGCACGAGTTCTCAGGATAATGGATACGGGACAAGCCCTCCCGGCTTGGGGGTCGAGCTCGGTGGGAGCTTCGGTGGTGGTGACGCTCTACAGAGAAATGACGCCGCGAGCGGCGTCTTGAGGACTCATGTTCGTGAGGAGAGAGTAGAGGTTGGTCTTCTACTTGCTGTAGTCCTTGAACGGCCGCAGTGAGTGCTTGGACTTGTTGAACAAGCAGGTTGAACTGCTCTGGTTGAACTTGAGAGACTGGATCCGCCAGAGGCCTTAGTGATGGGTTCTGAATTGAGTGTCCAGGACTTGGTACGCGATGCCAGAAGGCGTTAGAGGCTCCCTTACTCCTTAGCTTCATGGACACGGCTCGGGCCCTTCCTCTAGCGCCAACTGTTGCTGGAATTTAGACCCGGAGGCGGCCGTCGGCTGAGGAGGCGGAGCTCCGACGAGAATCAGCGGGTGGGAGACGGCTTTAGCGGCGAACTGCGTCGGCTGAGAAGGAGGAACTCTGGTGTGAAATGGTGGGTAGCGGTCCGTCAGCGGGTGGCGTCCTCCTCGCGGGGCCTGCAAAAAGCCGGTGGCCGGGGTTTCCGGCGTCGGTCCTCCAATGCTTAAGTCAGAGGGGAGGCCAATGTATGAGTGAGTGAGAGAATTAAGTGTCAAGAGTTCCAGAGTCCAACCACCTCTAAGGATGAGGAATTTCTCTTTTATAGAGGGGTACAGGTGTACCTGTGATACAACGGGGCGAACGGATTACCATCATGGTTGAGCACGATCATGCGAATTATTACACTGTCGTGGAAGAGCAGGTCGGAGTCAGTGAGTGGTCATGACTGACTGTCGTGGAGAGCTTGAGGTCCGTAGGTAGCATTAATTGTTGAGTAAGCCGGAGATCTACAGGAACCACGTGCATTTTATGGTTGACAGTCGTAGCAAGGTATGGTCCCTAGTTGATATGTCGTGGCATGGCCGGCAAGCAAAGCATGGTGCGGTGAGACTGCTGCAGGGCATGGCCACAATGCGTGGACGACGAGCTCGGCCTTATGGGCTCGGCCTGCATGAGTTCGGCTACATGAGCTCAGCCTTCTGAGCTCGGCAGCATGAGCTCGGCCTTCGGAGCTCGGCTCGGTCTGCATGAGCTCGGCTCGGCCTTCTGAGCTCGGCTCAGCCTTCTGCATGAGCTCGGCTCGACCTTCTGCATGAGCTCGGGCTTGCTGTCGGATTTGGGTGCTTTAATTGTATTTGTGGGGTGGTCCATTTTTTCCCCAACAGGGGTAAAACTATATTATGATAGATCATCATACAAACTGTTGTCAATTATAAAGGATAACTTGAAACTTAAGAAATAATGGCATCTCTCTTTCTTATTAGATCAGTATACCAGGATACAAAAGCATATATATATATATACACACACACTATAATATACTTATTTTTTAAGTTATATTGATCAGTATATTAGGATACAAAATCTTATATATCTCTACCACAACATATTTATTGTAATCTTGTTCGCTAGGAGCAAACATCTATCAGCTGTCTTTCTTAATGCACGAGCTGGTATATTAGTTTATTTTACCCCTTGTTTTGCATGCTAATCAAAGCGAGGACCTCGCGAGCTTATGGGTGACCCTGTCATAAGAACCCCATCATTTTATCATTACTTCACCAGCTTTGTCACTCATGAGATGTTCCCTGCTTGATTATCCAATCGAATATAAGGTTATAATCCTAATCAATTTTCATTTGCAATCGTTTTGATAAGAAGGGCAATAAATTTCATCAGCTTGCATTCGAAACCAAAGAGACAGCATACCACAACATCAAGCCTTGATGATGATATATGAAATCAGTAGCTTCATTGGCTTATTACTACCAAAACTTAATGTAAGAACCAAAACATGGGACACAATAAGCACTAAGTGCAAAATTTAAATGGCTCTAAAGTCCTATATATTAAAAACTTCAGATTTTTGGGGCGGAGCCACGCTTATTTTGGTCTCAAATGTTATTTTTTGCCTTAAATGACCAATTGATTGCTGTGCAATATTTATGTCTTCACATGAGGCTGAAACGACACCCATCATAGCCTGCAAAACAGACGGAAAAATAAGAAGGGACGGAAGAATATTTCATTTGTACCAGAAGATACCATTTCGTGGAGTGGTTTGTGTGAGAACTCGTGCAAGTGTGTATTTAATCCCATATTGATTTTTTGCTGAATAAATCTTGAATACTTATATAAAATCAAAAAATTAAAATAATACCTCTCGGTTAATCATTTTGGGTGAAGTTCTCAATTGTAATAAATGATATTAAAACAAATCTGGCTCATAACCTATGTGGACTAGAGAACTGACGACGGATCGATCATGGCGAGCCATTTTGGGTGAGGTCCTCAGTTGTGACAGTTTTAGCTTTCACTATGTCCATCTTTGAGAGAGAGACAGAGAGGAAAATGAACTTGGACTATGGTGCCGACACAACTAGATGAAGGTGATCCATTGTTCCACTGTGACTGAGTCATATACACAATCATAGACATGGTTTTTTAGAATGGCTGTCACAGTGTGGGCCTGGCTATTAGGATGTCTTAATGTTGTCGCAGCTGTTCTAAGACCTTCTAAATAGTGATTCTTACATACCTAAAATAACATAATATAATAACCATTACATATAATTTTATTTCCTAAATACGAATCAACTAAATATATACAAATCAACAAATATAGGCCACAATAATTTTGTGCAAAAACCATGAACAAAATATGGGTCGAACAGGACCGTGACTATGTACTTACTTGGATCAATGGTGATCAAAATCGCCGTCCCACCAAAATCACACGTCCCTCCGGCCACCTTTGTCCGCTGCCAATAGCTATTGAATGCATAAGAAGCATGGGCCAGTAACGTAACCGGTTGGTAGCATTCACCGCCGGGCAGGATGGAGTCGCAGTCGGCCCCCGACCCGCATGCATAGTTCAAGGCCTCTTGGATGATCGGGTCCGGCACCGTGGGCTTCGCGATACACCAAAGGCCCGGCAATGTCCTTCCCGCCGTCGGCGGCGCCAAAGGCGGCGGGTATACGACTGGTGGTTCGAACAGTGGTGGACCGGGAACGAACGCCGGTGGGCTTGGAAAATAAGTTGGTGGGCTGAGCCCGTACGAAGGTGGGCCTGGCACGCAAGTTGGCGGGCCGGGCACCGTTTCTGGCGGATATGGAGGGAGAATTGGTGGAGAGGAGTATACAGGAGGTAGTGGTGGTGGAGGTGGAGATTGCATGGGGACCATTGGAGTTGGGCCTGGGGCAAACTCTGGTGGCCTTGGGAGCCCGTATGAAGGTGGGCCTGGCACGTAAGTTGACGGGCCGGGTGCCGTTTCCGGTGGACATGGAGGGAGAATTGGCGGAGAGGAGTATACAGGAGGTGGTGGTGGACCTGGTGGAGATTGCATGGGGACCGTAGGAGTTGGGCTTGGGGCGAACTCTGGTGGGCTTGGAAACCCGTACAAAGGTGGACCTGGGACGTAAGTTGGTGGGCCGGGCACTGTTTCTGGTGGATATGGAGTGAGAAATGGTGGAGAGTAGTATCCGGAGGGTGGAGGTGGAGAGTAGTATCGGGAGGGTGGAGGTGGAGATTGCATGGGGATTGTAGGGGTTGGTATGGGAGTAGAAGGTGGCAGAGGAGTGAGAGGAGGGTTGACACAAAAAGGAGGATAGATCACAGCGGAGGAGTAGGGATCCGAAGATGAGTACAACTCGAAGTGCAATGCTCGCCTCGGCTTCCTCGATGATTTAATCAGTGAGCTCTCGTGTTGCCCTAAGCCTTCTGCTTCCACTTCAATGCAACAAAGGAATGGTTTCAGGAGTTAGTTTCCAAGTTAAAGAATGGAAGTATTTCTATATATGTGTATAAGACTTACCACATTGAGTTAAGAAGGTGGTAGCAATGGAGATAAAGGACAGGAGGTAGAGAAGTCCTAGGCTGCTCTTTGATAGCTCCATGAAATGGAGCACCTTCTCTTGGAGTTTTGGTTGTTACTTTGAAGACAGCTCCAACTTGATGCCAAAGAGCTGTGGAAACCATGGAAATGGGGTTGGGATAGTTATAAATGGATTGGAGAGCTTTGCGTTAGCCATCTAAATATGGATTACAGGGAGGTGAGGAGGCTGCCCGTAAAGTGGGGGGAAAAAGCTCTAGGCATTTAGTGCTGATTCCACTGTCATCCTTTCGTTCTCTCTTTTGTAAGAAGTGATGAACAGGGAGATAGATGGCAGTGGAACTTTTTTTCTGATGGTAATGGCTATGAGGCAAATGATAGTGTTCATTAGATTTATTTTCCCATTTTTTCTTGTTTAGTTTTGGAATATGTTCTTGCTTGGTGCTCGAGAAAATAAAAGCAGAGTTTTGCCTTTTGTGTTGCTTGTGCCCCACTCCAGAAGTCTCTCTCTCTCTCTCTCTCTCTCTCTCTCTCTCTCTCTCTCTAGGTGTGGTTTGGGCCCACATGGCTCCTTGGTAACCTAGGCTATCACTTAGAGATAAATGCCTAACCTGGGAAAGTTAGTTCCAGCCCACAGGTTTATATGACCCCACAAGCTAGCTTCTCAAGATCTCTATAAATTTGTTGCAATTTTGCCTTGGTTATAAAGGCAAATTATATCCTGCATTAGGTGCACCAACATAACTATGGATCACACCAATCAACTCGTCTCTTTCTTATGCACTAATCACCAAAATGAGCATACGATAAATGAGGCTCATAAAAAGAAGATAAGATAATTAGTATTGTGCATAGCCATATGGTGCACATAATGTAGGATATAATATGATACCATCTTTGAGGTGCCTCTTGCTAAATAACAACCATCAACCTTGTCTTATGTTTGCTCCCTTATTCTTAAAAATCTTTTTTCTTATATTTGAGAAATAAGAAGGGACCCACTCAAGACAAAATTATACAAACCTAGATACTTATATGCATCCTGAAGGATTTGAAAGCCAGAACCTCCTAAAAAGAGAGGACGGCTCTGACCACTTGGAAGCCATGTCTTTATAAATTATAAGATGCCGCAAACTTAGGAAGCCATGTGTTCACAATTTTTTTTATTTTATTTTTTTTGCTGAAGCAAATGTATCATATATGGCGGGTACGGATATATCCAAAAAAGTCAAAGATAACAATTTCTAAAGCACTTTGGATAAGTCCTCCTCCCCCAGTCATAGTCATAGGGTTTTTCCAGAATGATTAGCTACATAAGAGGCTACCCAATCCACAGCCCCATTAGCCTCACGATATACATGCTTGGCCTGAACGGCCATCCCTCCACATACCATAGTCCGAATGTCCCTAGGCGGCAGATAGCTGTCACCCTTAAATCTTAGGATGCAGCAAACTAACGCAATGAAGTAAATAAAGAGGTTATCTGGTTGGAAAACCACGGTAGGAGACTGAAATAGTCTGGATCCCTATACCTTTCTTTCTGGACTTGGCTAAACTTTTGCATTCATATACTTTGACGTCTCGTATAAAGCTTTAAAAAAACTGGCTGCTCTAGCACTTTGCTTAATCATAAAAAAATCTCAAAAAATAATGGAATTGTGAGATCTAAAGACTGCCACAATCCCACCAAGTTCTTCAATATTTTAATCTTGCCCCTTCACACTACGATGGTGAGCCATTCATTAGATGGGTGTGATGATTACAACAAGCCATGTATTCCCTAATCATAAAAGACATTTTTTTCATCTTGAAATCCAAAATATTCTAGTTGCTAATTAGATGTGTGTGATGATTAGAAGAAGCCCAGTTCACTCTCCCACTTTCTTTAGTTGTAGTAATATTCGTTATATCAGAAGTCTAAGTAGGGAAATTTTTATAATGAACTGTTGTCTCCAATCATTCAAATTGGTTATTCCCCCTCCTGGATCAAGAATGGTGACTAGTAATACATTTACCATATCTTGTACAAACAGGTAGCTAGATTGAGTGTGCAGACATGATTTAACTAAAGTTTAAAAAGAGGATTGCCTAAGAGAGCATTGGAAGGTAAACTGTGATATATTTAGCCAAACTAGGCTCAAATGTGTCTATTTCAGCAGATTCAACGATAATTTATTATGGCCTGCATGTTAATTTCCTGACGATAACAAGATTCTAAATGAAACGTTTGATGCTTGCAGAAAGCCAAACTCTTTTTTGAGCAAGGACATGACATAGACAAGTAGCCTATGCAACCATATATTTTATCTCTCTCCTGATCTCAAAGTACAAGAAGAAACAAGTTCATATATATCTTGAGGCTGGAGATGAAAGGTTAGGATGGAATGACACCTGATATGCCATCAGAAACATTTTCCTTTATTTAATTCAGCCCCATAATTCTATAATCAAATTGTCTTTTAGTAGATGGTTTCATTTGTCTTGCTTTTCAGTGAATTAAAACATCAATAAGCTTTCACTCCTAGTGGATCCGTAGTGTGAGACAAATGTATCAGGTAGCACTGACTGGGTTTAATATCTTCATGAAACTAGTTTGTTATCCTCAAGAGAGACATTGGTCTTGCAGCAGAGGAGCAATATATGGAACCGAACAAATTCAACCCACAAAGAAGAATAGGTAAAATAAAATTAAAAAAAAATGTAACGATAGAAAGGCGAACCCGTAGGAATAAGCACCAAAACCCTACTATCAGTGGACCTATTAAACAGAAAGGAGAGAGAAAACTAGATTCTTATTCAAAATTCAGAAAAATTTAGAGAAAACTTTCGACCATATATGGCTTATTGGTACATGAACGCAAAAGTTTCTAATATAAACTAGTATAACAACTTTTTTCTTCTTCTTTTTTTTTTGTGCTAAAACAGATATTTTATATATTACGAGTACGGATACACCCATTAGAGTCGGCAAACAATAAGTTATACCGTGCCCTAAGTAAATCCTCCTCCCCTACCCACAGGGTGTCTCCTGAGTGGCTCGCCACATACGCCGCCACTCAGTCCGTTGCCTCATTGGCCTCTCGGTACATATGTTTAGCCTAAAAGGCCACTCCATCACTTACCATCGTCTAGATGTCTCGAAGCAAGGGGTGTACCCCTCCACCTCCGCTCAGGCCCTTTTGGACCCAGCTGACTATGGTGGCTGAATCACCATCCAGTATGATCGAAGTAGCATGGAGTACTCGCCGAGCATGGCACAATCCGGTCCAAGCCACCCGCAACTCTACTTCCGGAACCGAGGTGTCAAAGATCCGACAGCCATCTCCCTGGAGCTCCGGCCTCTGATAACAAAACCAGCACCTCCCCTCCTGCCGCCCTCAGCATAACAACCTCTTCCATTTCCTTTATGATAGCTGTCATTTCTCTAGCCACCAAATTGCTTAAGGGCTAGTTTGGTTCGCGGAAAAAGAAGGAAAAAAAGTGTGGTCAATGGGAAAGTAATGAGATGCCTCTTGTTTGGTTGGAGTTTTCAAAAGAGAGAGATGGAAAAGTTATATTTCCATGGGAATATAATTGCCACGTTTCATGAGAAAGTTACTTTTCTATAAGCCGGAAATTACTTCATTTTTATTTTTTTCCAAAAAGATACTTCAGCATTAAAGAGGCATTAAAAACCTAATTTTTATTAAGGGTAGAATAAGAATTACACATAACTCTTTCAGGAAAGTGGATGATCAATCAAGCATAAGCACTTTGGAAATCTGTCACTTTTTCATGGTCAATCAAACATGCCAAAAGTACTTTTCCAGGAATCTGCTTATCAAGAATTATATTCCTAGGAAGGAAAATGTTTTCCGCGAATCAAACGAGCCCTAAGTCTCCTGGTTGTCTTAGTTTTGCTGATATTGCTCAATACCATATTTGTGTAAGTTTTGGACTCGTATATTTGTTTCCTTTTATCAATACTGAAATGAAAAAGAATTCTAAGGAAGTGCTCGTCATGTAGCTACTGCAAATTCCTATCAATCTCTCCATGCACTTCATGGTTCATTCTATATCATCTCAAATGATTTTTTTAACATTTGAGATGCAGTGTTGTAACTAATAGGCACATAGTCAATTGCAAGTCACAACATGCATCATCTTTCATCCATTAGCATAGAAAGTCAAAAAGCCCATCCTCACAAGAATCACCATTTGCGAATTAGCATTGTCAGTGATGCCTAAGTTTGGATTTGTAGTTGAATAGTTCTTTTTCAAAGAAAAGGGAGCAGACATGCTCCATCTGCTTTATTAAAAGAATGAAGAAAGAGGAGACAAGACAGAAAAAATTGAGGTGGAAAATGGTACTTGAAATGCATTTAGGGTGTTAATTGGGATGGCCATAAGCAGCACCAACAGTCTGAGCTACTGGACTCAGGTGGTAGGTTGGTCCTTCTTTATATCTTTCCTCATAAAGCTTAAATTGCCCTAGGCTTCTCATACCCATGTACACCATTTGAGCCCTTTTCTCATGTAGTCCTTCATATAAACTAACATAAGTAACATCTCCTTTCATATTTTCTTTCCAATGACATTTGTAAAAATCACCTCCATTCTTCTAGCCTCAGATTACAAGCAAATCTTGCATAATGCTACTAACAATGTAAGATTACGAAAGTGGAAACATATAAAGTTAGTGGGATGCTAAAATTTGCATCTATATTTATTTTGAATAGATTTGGATACAAACTAGATATTAACAGCATGGACGTAAATGCAAATATAAATAAAATAAATGAATTTTCTTGGTAGAATATGATTCTTTCTTATATTTTATTAACTCAAAATAAGTATATAAGCCTCTTAAATTTTCTTTATTGCTTTTCTAAAATAAAAAGGTGTAAAAAACATTAAAAAAATATAATTGCATCCACTCCATCACATGAAAATTATCAAATCAAAGTCGAAGTCAAAATTTTTCTTATAATTGTATAATTTTCCTTATTTTCATAACTTTTCTTATTTTCCTAAGCTACATATTTTGAAGCCAAATTTGATTTTTAAAAATGCAATTTACCAAATCAAAGATGACAGTTCATGGAAATGGAAACAAAACTAAGTTAAATACATGTTGATATTGTCACTTATCTTTCTTTAAAGTTTATGAGCAAAATATACAACTAAATAAAATAGCTAATAGGATTTGTCTTTACTTATATCTCTTAAAGAAAAAAAGAAACAAATATAGTGAGAACGATATATGCTTGATGGTCTCTAAGAAAGATATATTTCTTTTGAAATAAAAAAGAGGCATTTTAATGTATTCTCACAATAATAGTTATTATAGCTTTGCTGTAACATTTTAATACTTCTGTAACTAAAAAATTTGTTCTTGGATAAAAGAAAAGCAAGGAAATTTTGATGATATCATTTTTTTGGTTGAGCTGCTTATTTATACAACAAAAAATTCAAATAATTTATTTATTGCTGGAGTTAATAAATCATGAAAAATAAAGTGGAACAGAAATAATTTGAATCAATCTCTTAGGCTTACAAGCTAGACAGGTGGCTATCTAGTTCATTTATTGATTACTCTCTTAGGCTATGTTTAGAAGTTGAATAAAAATTCTAAAATAATCGAGTTCAAAAGAGTAAGTTGGAGGGGAAAGGAGAGGGTTAAATTATTCCATCTTTTTATTAGAGTAAGTTATCCTGGAGCTTAAGTGGGCTAAATAGGTTAGAACGAGAAAAAGTGAAACATTTAGTCTATGTTTCCTGTTGCGAGTTAAAAGAGAGTTAAGTAGAACAAAAACCCATCTAAGCCATTTTTTCCACCTTCACCCTCTAAACACCAAAAGACAACTAATTTATTTCGAGCGCAGCAGGCATTTGTGAAGTCTTTAAAAGAAACTTTTTTTACCGAACCTGGAGTAGACTATTCAACCTTGTAGTGTAAAGCAGTTTATTCCGAAGTTAACCTATTTACTCCAAGTTAATTTATTCTACAATTAAGCATTCTGTCGTTTTGAAAAGTGGTTTATTCCATATCCTCAAATAATTAATTTGGTTGAAAAGAGATGGAATAAGGTTGTTGTTGGACATTGAATTGTTGATAAAATGGGCAGGGGTGTAAATAGATTAAACTATTAGTAACCTCTCCAAAATCACATAACCATGGGTTAGGATTTTCATTGTTTAGTTGATATTATAATGGCAGTGGGATAAGTTGTAGAAAAAAAATGAAAAAATAAAGAGAGAAAAAAAAAGAGCTCTAGTTTGAACTTTATTTTTAGCTTATTCAAATTAAATGGATTGGGATGTTGGCTTATTAAGTTTAATTAACATGTCATTTTTAGCTTTTGTTTCATAGGTCAAATTGCTAAACCTACTCCAAGCCATGATATAACCAGCATCCAAACAGGATCTAAGTGGATTAAGAGACTTTATCGCCTCTCATTTCACTTCCAAATGCAGCCTTGATAGGTGATGTCCATAGAGCCAGTAACTTTTAGTTATTCATTAAAGAAATGGTCCATTACTAGCTACCTTTAATTTGGCTAGCTGGTATCAATCTCAACTTGGAAGAAATCCAGGCGCAAATCTTGAAGGAGATGGTGTCCACATCTTGTTGCTCATTAAAAAAAAAATCAATTAATAGAATAGTAGAGTAGCAGAGTCGTTGATGAACATTTGCTAGGTCCAAACTACTTTGAGATCAAATGTAACATGGCCCAACCACTTACCTCCAGTTAATCCTCCGATTTCATCTAGGGTAATTTCGCACATCAAAATCTATGTGAGGTTGATGGAGCATGTGCAAAAGAAGAGAGAGATAGAAGGGTGGGGACTAGCTAGAGAGTAGAGACCAAGAATGAAAGATTCTAAGAGAATATTTGGTATAGGATGATCATCCCAAAATCAAAGATTATATAGGTGGAGATGATGAGATCACCACGTTTGGTTGCACAATAGTGATCCTATGTAGCAATAATCCTAAATTGCTTCCACTCCTTAAGTCACCATCCAACTTGGTGATGGAAAGCTCATCCTTTAGGTCAGATATCTAAGATCACCTCCAAACAGCGATCCTGAGCAAAAATTTGAGAACAAAAATGATCTTCAGTCTAGTGAAAAAAATTGGTATACAATATACGTAATATATTATATCAATATTATATATATTATATTGATTTTACATAATATATTTTGATATATATTATATTAATATAAATCATATTATTATTATATTATTGTTTAATTAAAATTTTAAATTATAATAGAATTATTTATTCTATTTTATTTTATATTATGAAATTATTTGATAAATTATTTTATTTACCTTATTTTCCTAATAAAAATTAGCATTAAAATAATAATATATTATAAATATAATCGAAAATATTAATTATAAAATAGCAACTAATATATTTTTATAAGATTAACAACTTATAAAATTAACAATTATATTTATGCGGTATATATTAATGATTAATATATTGCCAAAAATATTAATAGCCTATTATAATATATTTTATATGATTAATAAATCTATTTTATGGAATATATCAGGGGCAATTTTACTATTATATAGTCTCTTGAATTACCATAATATACCAAACATGTTACTAGTGGATATCTAAGATCTTTAATCATTAAAATATATCATATCAAATACGGTAATCTTAGATCATCAAGAAATCAGATTAATCTACGATAAAAATATCGACAATCTAAGATCATCTTGGTGATCCAATAACACTACCTAAGAGTTTATCAAGCGCATGGTGGACATTTTATTTCTTTTGCAGCGCCAAATGACCGTGTTCCTCCTCCGCTCAAGAGACCCGAACCAAAATCCCAACTACTCCGCCACATTCCTGCGGCCCACCGAATGTTCCATGCACTCCACTCATCATCACCGTCCATTTGACGAAAAGCTACATACGGACGTGTGAAACGCCAACTAACAGCGGCACACGTTCCTCTGGTGCACCAGACTTCCACGGATTTCTAGAAATTTTCAAGTCCGCTCTCTCGCCGCTTCGCTTGTTCTTTTAAAGGAGCGGGTCTCTAGCCGTTTCCGGCTGAGCGAGTCTTTTCTTCTATTTTTTCTGAGATCGATCGCCGGGGAGGAGGATTAAAAGAGGAGGAGGCGGGAAGGACAATGGCAGCGGTTGCGACGGAGTACGGGGTGAAGGGATCGCCGGAGACGGAGCACCCCCGGAAGGCCATCGGGTGGGCCGCGCGGGACGACTCCGGCGTTCTCTCCCCCTTGCCCTTCTCCCGGAGGTCTTCTTTTTTTTGTTCCATCTTTCTCTGATCTCTCCTCCAATGCCGGCATTCTCCTAAGATTCTTTTCCTTTGGATTTGTTTTTTCTTTCACAATCTCTTTGTTCTTTTGGTCTCTTTGAGTCCTATCTCTTATAGTTGTTGATCTCCGTGATTCTTGTTTTTTTCCTCTAAAAATAGTTGGTCGGTCCTTATAGCTGTATCATTTCTTGTTCTTTTCCTTTTTCCTTTTTCTTGTTTTCTTTTTGAAAAATAAGCGTAAATCTTCGTTTTCTCTGTACATTTTTTTTCCTTTGTAATTATTTGGGTTGTTTTTGATTTAAACATGCCTATTTTTGTATAGAAGAGATAGGCATTATCCTCTCTCGCCAGTCTCACGACTGCTCCCTGCATGGGAACAGAATTTTTTTCCTCTTGGGAACGAGCTTCTAATTTACTATCGAACAACCCCGAGTCGCCGCTTATCTAAAAGAAAGGCAACTCCTAGGCGTAGGTTGGTCGGTTCTTTTGTGGGTCCGTTTGCGATTGTCCTCTTGTTATTTAATGCGCGTTGACTCGCACCCGCTTTAGTGAATGCATGATTATTTCCCTTAAATATTGTTTTTAATATATATTTTGCATATTTTGGTATAGAACTCTAAATGCTGGTTATTGGCTTTATTTAGTAGATGTTAATATGTAGGGCCCTATACCTAGGTTAGGAAATATCTTGCTTATTTTATTTTTGAGTTGGGTAATTTGGTTGAGCCCATGGAAATTTGGTTGAGCCCATTGAATATTTGCTTTGAGTAGGTTGTGTGCAGGATAGATTGATCAAGTTGCACTATATTTACTACGTTATGCAACTAATTGTGAAACATAACATCAACACTCCTTGAATTAAATGTTAACTAATCCATGGATCTTTGTAATAACTCAGGACCTTGAATTAATTGTTTTTAATTGTGGACCACCTCATGGATAACTGTATATATATTCTGTTTATTCTTTTAAGGTCCATGTATCCACAGACCGCACCTTAATTTGCTCTGAATTTGGGCTGCCAAATTTAATTCCCATAGTTGAGTTGATGATTGATGGTCTTTGTGACTTTTGGAACCGTAGGACAAAGCTCAGCAAAATCACTGCAGCACAAAAAAGAAATTAGTTTTCCATGATCCTCGTTATTCAGTATTTTATCTGAGTAATGTCTTTAAAAGTTAGTTATTGCAGGTGAAACTCTTTGTTGAAATTTTGGCGACCTTGCCATTTTATTATGTGGCCTACTAAATATTTGAACTGTCAGGAGTTGATGATTTTTAATCTTCCATCAATGTTGTGGTTGCTCACAAATTTGTATTTTTTATGAATGGAACCTCGAATTATATTTAATAAATGTGTGAATGAGTAGTTAATAGTGATATATTTAATGGTCTGCAGGAATAATGGAGATTGTGATGTCACCATTAAGATACTGTTCTGTGGGATCTGCCACTCCGACCTTCACAGCATTAAGAATGAATGGAAAAATACCATCTTCCCAATTATTCCAGGGTATGCAACTTTTAACACCATGAAGCTTTTCATATTTCCAAAGTAATATTGTATTCAGGCTTCTGTGCTGGCTGTTTGTGGCTGAGGACCATGACCACCTGCTGCAAAATATTTCATGTATGTCTGCTTTATGATCCTTTTGCAGCTGGTGATCTTCTGTCCAAAGTTGGTAATTTTTTCTGAACACATTAAAAGAATAACATGGATGACTTTTTAATGAAGAAACTCACTTTCTGATTGGAATTCTATTTGCTATATTTTCAGTTCTGTAGACTTTATTCGCTCTTTACTACTCATGTTACTGTTTTCTCAGGAAAACTGATCAAAAGTTCGCTTGTAGTTTCGGCTGTTATTACTAGCTCCAGGAGCTGGGCGTAAACCTCGTTTTAATTTATAAATTTTACTTCCCATTTGGTCCATGTCCCTACTCATACAAACGCGTAAATCCTGAGTAGTTTACGAGGTGCAGGCAAATTTGACTGCTTGTAAGTTTTTGGTCAGGGAGAACATGACATGACTGAACTCTTTTACTCTTTTTTCCCCTGCCTTGGAACAACAACTGATGGAACTGCATTTTCACGATTACCTTTGGAGTGGGAAGCCTTTTTGTCTGTTTTCTTTTCGGTGAACTCTTTTCTCGTTTTCCTTTTCTCAAACTACGAATGAAAATTTTTAAGGCAGAACTTTTTCATCCGGTTCATGTTTTGATCTAGCCTGCTATTCTCTTATGACTCCTTAAAATGAATTTAAAGAATATAAAAGCCTGCAATTTTGGAACTACTCCCAAAACTGTTAGCATTCTTCTCTTGATGATAAAGTTGCAAGATCTAACTATCTTCTCCAACTTGCTTAAATAATGGAGAAATTATTTATTTACTTACTGCCAGCCTGGTCTTAACCAGTGCTTTCAGCATATTGCTCGAATCTATTGGAAAACTAATTCTAGTGCCAATTCTAACTCAAGGGTTTTTACTGCATGACACAGTGGATAACAAAAGCTTGCTCCGAATTATGTCTCCACAATCCATTATAAAGCAGGATGGTGAAGTGGCTTCTCGGCGATTGTATCTTATTATTACATAAAACATTGTTTTGGCTGTGGACATGCATGGACATCAAACTACTTTTCAATCTTTGCCCAAGAAAATAAGACCTCGAGTGTCAGGAAACAGTAATCATTATTCATTTGTTATCCTAATTCAGGTTGAATACAGTTGGATAGGCTTAGTATTTTTTTCACTTGTTAGTAGGTAATAGTGGTTAATGAGTTTCTCAAACTCTCAGTTCGCTAAATTTGTCAGTTATGAGGCCTAGAAATTAAACCTGAATGACTGGGAAAGTTCTCATCAAAACAGAGTAGTGCTTAGAGGAGCAGAAGTACTCAAAATTGCTTCACTCTCCAACACATTCATGAAGAAGTACAAATCAACTCCCACCAATATATCAAGCAAATTCCTAATATCAGCCATAGCCCTGAAAAGCACGAAGCTTTGGTGGTTTACTATAAAGAACTGCACATGGGTTGTTCTTTTGCGGGCATCATTACTGAGGTAGGGCGCAAGGTGCGGAAGTTCAAGGTCGGAGACAAGGTGGGGGTAGGGTGCATGGTTAATTCTTGCCACTCCTGTGACAGCTGCAAACAGGGATTTGAGAACTACTGTCCTAGAATGATACTTACTTACAATTCCATCGACACTGATGGAACGAAGACATTTGGAGGTTTTTCTGATATGATCGTCGTTAATGAGCACTTCGTCATTCGGTTCCCTGAAAATTTGCCCCTAGACAAGGGTGCACCGCTGCTATGCGCAGGGATCACGGTGTACAGCCCGATGAAATATTTCGGACTCAACGAAGCAGGAAAGCATCTTGGGGTGGTTGGTCTTGGTGGCCTTGGCCATGTGGCTGTGAAGTTTGGTAAGGCCCTTGGGATGAAGGTCACAGTGATCAGCTCATCCCAGCGCAAAGAGAAGGAAGCAATTGAAAGGTTGGGTGCTGACTTTTTCTTGGTCAGCAGTAACACTGAGCAAATGAAGGTATGAAATGAATGCAGACTTAAACATACATGATTTCTCCTGCTGCCTCATGTTCTCCTCTCTATCTGTCATTCATATGTGTTGTCATTGTGCTGTTAGGCTGCTATGGGCACCATGGATGGCATTATCAACACTGTGTCTGCAGACCATTCCCTCATGCCATTGCTCTTACTGCTGAAGGCCCATGGGAAGATGATCATGGTCGGTTTGCCGGAGAAGCCATTGGAGCTACCAATTTTTCCTTTGGTTGGGGGTAAGTATACAAGCCGCCAGCTTCGCTTAAATATGATGCAAGATTACTGGTTTCTTTCGTTTCATCTGATGTGAGTTTGATGAGGGGAATTACGTTGACCTGTGAACAGGTGGGAAGTTCGTGGCAGGCAGTTGCATTGGAGGAATAAAGGATACGCAGGAGATGATAGACTTTGCTGGAAAGAACAATATAACAGCAGAGATTGAGCTCATTGATATGGATTATGTGAATAAGGCAATGGAGCGGCTTGCCAAGGCAGATATCAAATATCGATTCGTCATCAATGTAGCCAACAGCTTAACTGCTGCTTAGTTTTGAGTCCCATGGACTCCTACACCAACATTTGCAACTATGGTTGTCGTTTTATGTTGATTTCCAATAATTGGTCCTTAGATTGTCCAATCCCCGAGTTGTACTCTTTAGGGCATAATTCCAAGTATTTTCTTCTCAGACTTTGAAGAAGCGCTATCAGGTGCTCATCAGTACAAAATATAATATGAGGCTGATGCTCGCCAAAGCATGGAAAATTAAATAATCTTTAAGCATATGCTATATAGTTCAACATGTCTTGATGACCATATAACACATGCTCGGTGGTATATGCAATACCATTAACGGTTGAGTACTAGTATGCGATATGGAAGACATACCGACACTTGGTATGCCGAACTAGTTCTTGTAACAGGTGGAGCACTGACATAGCAACAAAGTGGCACCTATATGGAATCCGATACCGAGAAGGCGTACTTTGGTAATATGTGTTAGATATTGTGGCAGATTTTCCACAAATGAAGCATTGTTTGTGCAGCAAATTGGCTGAACCAGGTTGATTTGTTATAGTTGGTCAAAGTAGATTATCATGAAGTGTCATTAGCAAGAGCAAATTATTGTTACCAATATTATGTCGAGTATCTTTGTTGGAAAAAGATCCAGCTAGCCATTATTGTACTTTATAGTACCAATTGTGTCACCATCCAATGCTTCAATGCCTTATCACTTAAGGCAAGGGGACGGGGTTTAATTCAGAAGAGTGTCATCCCTTGATTCGTCCTCTTATTATGTCACACCTCAAACCCAAACCCATCATCCAGGTCGATCACAATGACTGCACACTCTCTAAGGTAGGACTCTAGAGAATATGTTAGGCCTCAAAATAAAATCAAATACATTAATAGGAAATACACCTATTTATAGTATTCGAAACTTCTAAAAAAAATTTCTTAGCTCACTCCAACAACATGAAAGATAGAAAAATTCTACTCTAATAATTAGCAGCAAAGCTAAAAGTGCTATCATATTTACATCCATATCAAGTTTGAACTTCCAAGTGATTTAAACAACGTATAAACAAATAAACACGTATAACCAACTTAGATTAAACCTTTCTTATCATGATAAGAGATATAAATCATCTAGTCCTTCCGTACTCATCGTATACCAAACCCAATGCATGCATTTTATCACAATGCATGGTGATCATGCACCTAAGCTCAAAATTTATTTCTACTACTTTTGTTATGTCCCAAGTGATCATAATATTAATATTTGATCTATATCTATCACAATCTCCAATAATCTTAAACTCATGCTCCGATACTACTTCTGTCACGCCCCAAACCTGACACTTAGATCAGGCCACGTGACACGACAGCATACTCCTAAGGGCAGGGCCCTAGAAAATCAAAACAAAAAGGGTACAACATGAGGACTTTCTAGGAGGTCACCCATCCTCATACTAATATCGCCCAAGTATGCTTAATTGTCGAGTTCTGATAAGATCCGATGCATAAGAAATAAATATATCATTACTAGTTTCTTAATTTTGAAGCTCTAAGAAGCTCAAAGGGGGTGGTACGAAGTGGTCGTAGAGTCTCCTTCATGTGGCGCGAGATTGGGAGGTACTTGTCGGCTGCGACGGCAAACACCAGATGGTTGATAGGCAATGGGTGGAGTATTGATGTGACCGGCGATCCGTGGGTGGATACCCTTCCCCTGAGGAGTTGGCCGACCATGGTTGATACTGAGGTAGTGGAGGGGCTGCAGGTGTGCGATTGTGATAGCAGTTCGGGGTACATCTTGCTGAGAGGATCCGGTCCCTTCCGGTACCGGGATGCACGGGGCCAGATGTCAGAGTTTGGGGTATCTCGTGCAGGACCAGTGTCAGATTGGAAGATCTCTTCCGTGTTATCCAGCGGGAGCACGAGCCAGGGCTGGACTGCACTTAGATCTAGAGGTCCGAGCTTCACCCAAGGGCAGCACTTTTCTTATGGAAGGTGACGTGGGACCGCCTTCCGACGACAGCAGTGTTGAGCAGACGTGGCTTGGGGATCCTCGCAGAGTGCGGGACGTGTGGGGCAGAGGAGAGCGCAGGATGACTCCGAGGTTTGTTGTTGAGTTCACTCGAGTGCAGGCGACGGAGATCGAGCCCACTTTCTCTTCAGATAGACTTTTGACAGCTCGGGACACCTGGGGTTCCCTCTCTGCTCGGACAGCTCCTCAGACGGTGTTCTTCACCTGGGAGCCCCCATCTCAAGCTTCTTTAAGGTCAACTTTGACGGGTCTATGCTGGATGGAGGTGCGCGAGGAGGTGCGGGCTTTGTTATACGAGACCCGCACTCTAGGATGGTGGCAGCAGGCGGCTGCCAAGTGTTTGACGCATCGGTTTTCGGGATAAAGTTGCGGGCTGCTTAGGCAAGTCTTCGACATGCGCAGCAGGTGTTGCAGGCCAGTTCGATTATCCTAGAGGACGATTCGGCCACGATTATCAAGTAGATTCAGGGGGTCCGAGGGATGAGAGCACGGACCACCCCCTGATCCGGGATATAGAAATGATGACGCGGGTGGGGTAGCCTTCCAAGACATGCATGTATTTAAAGAGGCCAATGGGGCCACTGATTGGGTGGCTGCCTACGCAGCTCACCACTCAGGGTACATCCTATGGTCAGGAGAGGAGGAGCTGCCACGAGCACTCCGGGAGATTGTGTTTTTTGATTTTATTGGGTGTATTCGTACATGCATTGTATGAAAAACCCGCCAAAGCAAAAATAAAATAAAATAAAGATCTAATATCCAAATTACTCTTAAATCTAATATTCCTATCCTACATACTTCGAGATTAAATAAATAATTAAGAAATTAGAGTTCTACCATGATTAAAGAAATAGAGCATAAAATCTTTTTGGGCTTTTTTTTAATCTAGATGACTGCACCCCTATACAAGACCAATGCTGACCATAAAAACAGATTTACATAGAAAGAAAGACAAAGTCATTGGCTGGCACCAGCCAGATTCAGTAAGCATGGTGTATAACAATTCATCTGATCAAGAAAAAAATCGATCTCCAATCAAAGCAAGAGTAAAATGTCAAATTGTTAGATGAGTGACAAAGACCGGAGTGGAAGAAGGATAGGGCCAACCAGGTAGTAACATCTTGGTGTTCGGATGGATCGAATCCGAGCAGTCTTACAAGTCAACTCATGAACAAGAATCGGGCTATAATATAGATAGCTCAATAAAAATTGATGATGATAATGATGATGAAATTCAAACATGCTCAACAAATACCATGGTGGGAGGGGGGCATATATATGCTGCACGGCTACATGGGGCATTCGTAATGTCAGTCCAAGATCTGCCATGGGGTTAACCAAGGAACATGGAGAGGAACAAAGGAGAGGGAGGGATTCTCTATTGGGTCCACTTAGAAGCATACATAGAGAGAGGAAGAAGAGAGAGAAGAGGAAGAGGGAAGAGAAGAGAAGAAAGAGGAGAGAAAGAAGAGAGTGGCTCTCTTCTTCTTCCCCAATATAGGGGAAGAGCCCATCTTTTCCTCCTTTTCTTTGAATCAGGAACGGCAGCAGCTAGGCTGGTCGAGCTCTGGTGGTGGCGGCTAAGGGCGGTCCCTCCACCAAAGCATCATTGGCAACGGTGGTCGGCCGGTGCAGAAAAAAGGAGAGAAAAATCAAGATGAAGCATGGGATATCCACAACAACTCGGCCTAGATCATGGTTCATCTTCCTAACTGACGGCCACTATCTCAGAGATCTTGGGAGACGGTGAAGCTTGGCCTATTCCAACGACCGGCGATGGTGAACAAGGAAGAAGGTGACCGAAACAAGGCACCCCTGCTTCAAGGGGATTCCGGCAACTTGCCGGCTTGAATCAAGATGGATCATCGGCTAGAAAACCAAAAAAAGAAAGAGAAAAAGGCATTGGGTGATTACCTCGGTCCGACGAGGTGGTCTAATGACTATTTCGGCAGAGAATCGAGGGAGAACTCAGAGAAGAATTATTGGGATCGATGATGATTGTTGGAGAAGGATCTTTAATAGATGAGATCCTAGAGCTTATCCAGTGTTTGGATCAGCTTAGGACTCTCAAAGTCCGGCGAGATCGGGGGAAGAAGAAGACTCGGGTTGGGAGTCTTCCCTGCTTCCCTCATGCCACATAGCATAATTGGCCTTGGGCTCCAAGCCTACAAGCCCAATTTCACGAGCATTAAGGAGCATGGGGTGGCTGTAATCCTAGAAATCTAGGAGAAATTAGGGGACTGTTGGAGTCAATATAGTAGAGACATTTACAATCTAAGGCCTATTTGGATGCCAGTTCCCCACATGAGCTATCAAGGGGAAATATGATATTGTGAAAGTGGTTTTTGAGAAATCATAGTGTATATTTAAACACTTTAAATTAGATGACATAAAAAAGACTCTAAACATGCATACTCTTAGGCTAGTTCGCAAGCAGGATAAGAGATTAGGGGATAACTTGTTATCTCCAATAGATGCGGACAGTTTTGGAATGATAATTCAAAATTGCATTTGGAATAAAGTTTTTTAATCCTCATTTGATCATTTCCTAGTATTATAGTACATATGCAATGTTATTATTTATATAAAACGACAACTATGCCATTGTTTTTATTATTTTTGTATTGCACTAACCAAGCATGGATAAAATGTAGGGATAGTGAAATTCTAAGAACCCTAGGGAACCACTAATCCCTGGTTAATTCATAGTTCGCATTGTTGGGGATCCCATAATTTCACTTATTGGGCATTTATCCCAGAGATAAGATAGGATAAATGCCTTATCCCACCTTCTATACATAGTTTCCAAACTAGAAGTAAATTAACATATAACTTGTGCGATGCTCAGGATATGATTTTTTTCTCCTTTGTTTCAGCTGTTCTTGAAATGTAATATAACAATGTTATGGATTATAATAACTAAAAAGCTGTGATAGCTAATTTTTTATAGTATCATTTAATATCAGCTATAACTATAAATAATTCAAATGCTATCAAGTTCTATCAAAGTTCAGCATTTGTATACATGAAAACAAGTATTCTACAACAATAACAAGATCAGCTCTTGATAATGGATTAGATTGAACTAATAGTACCCTATTTTCCCCGTTCAGGATCGAAGTAAAGAATGTCAATATTTGAAACTTTTGATACCATCATATTGTTTTCATAATGTTCTGGTCTCCTTTTTCTAACCCAAGATTTTGAAGTACATAAAAGGTGGTGCCACAATCCTATATGCCTTTGGGAATAAACTCTTTTCATCTATTTTGTAAAGTCAAAGTTAATCTGGTAGAGTGACTCCACTGCTGAATCGATGAAGGGGCTTGAGTATGTTTGTGATTTGTACGAAATAACGGAGAGCAATTTCATGCGTCAAAAATTGCCACTTGATTCAAGCTAATGAACAAGAGTACCTATTTGGTTGATTCTAAGTTTCAGCATATTTGAGATCAGCCATTCCTAATATGCTTGTATTTAGATAAGTGCAATTAGTTTGCCAAATGATTATTAAGAATCATTGCTAATTTATTCTACAAAAAATTTTTTAGTAATGATAAGTTTTATCTTTATCCTTTAGTAGTAATAAGTCTTATCGTTATCTATTAGTAGTGATAAGTCTTATCCTTATCCTTTAGTATTGATAAGTCTTATTTTTTAGTGGATGTTTAATTTGAGTAGTAATCAAACATCCAACTCTATCTAAAAAGAGACCTTTGGTGTGGCTAGAGAAAAAAGAGTGGCTTGAGAAAAGGAGGGTGGTGTGAGAAAAGAGAGAAAAGGAGAGAGTGAGAGTTATTCTTCTTAATGAGGAATGAGAGAGAGCTTTTTCGTGTAGCTATTTTTTTTTAATAAAGTATTTTTTCTCTTTCCTAAGTATTTTTCTTTGAGAGTCTCTTTTTTATTTTTTGTTTGGCATTTGTTCTAAATCTTGGGCCAGCACGGTCGATCTACTCTGCGTAGCCTGCCATTCTACATGGTATCATAGCCAGATTGGATAGTGGTTGAGCAGTTTGCAGCTTCATTCAATTTTTTTCAAAGCTTAGTTTTGGAGCGGCGACTTGATTGTTGGTGGTTCGTGTGTTCGTAACTCAACGTGGTTGAAGATCTTCCAAAAATTCGTTGTGCAGTAGTGCAAGCATATGGACTCTTGTTTGGTGATTCAAAAGATGAATCATTATGGTTGATGCTACTATCTTATCTCTCTATGAGTTCAACATGTTTAACCTAACCAACATTAATATGAAAGCTTTTGCTATTACCACTTCTCTCCATAAATCTAAGAACACCAGTTATCTAATTTGGAAGGCTATTGTCAAGTCTTATTTGAAAGGACAAGATTTATAGGATATCTTGGATGAGTCAAAGATGATGTTGATAGATACTCTAAACGACGAGGTTGCGAGAAGAAAGTAGAATCTGAAATCTAGAAAGGCGATGTGGATTATTCAAATTTCAGTTGATAAAAAAAAATTATCTCTACATCTAGGATATACAAAGAGCCAAAACAAGTGTGAGATATTCTTGCGGTTGTCCACTCCAATTCTAACAAGGTGAGAAATATTATCCAAAAGTTACCTGAAGAGTGGATTTTGGTTCTAGATCTTTCTAAAAATTTGGAAGAAGATCAGAATTGGTTTAAAGATAAAAATTTGAAATAGCAGAAGCTTGATCAGTTAGAGACTGGTTCATATTTTGAAGATTCTAAGCATAGCAAAATTGATCAGTCTGAGGGTCAATCAGGTCTAAAAGAAAATCTAGAATAGGAGCAGCTTGATCACATGGATGCTATATCAAGTTCAGAAGATATCATTATTGAAGTTGCTCAGGAAGAGTCAAAGGATGCTACAGTTGATCCATCTATAGAGATCCATAATGAGAAATCAAATAATGCAGAAGAGTTTTGTGCTGAAGCTATCAAGATATGGATATTTATAGAGATTTAGTTAGCCATGAGGTTGAAAAGCTGACTAATTTTGAAGTAGTTTTAGTGATCAAACAGAAACAAGACATGCTTGGTGGAGATGATTCATGTTATGCCTTGGTACTCGAGAAGATTTTTTTAGTATACCAATGATTTTGAAGCAACTCCAAAGTTCGAGCTTTTAGAAGATTCTATGAATGAAAATTTAATTTTTATGTAAAAGCCAATTGTATGCAGATACTTGAAGCTGCTCGAGTAGAGGTATGTGAATATAGCAAAAGCTTTACTGTTAATTTTACAAGTGTGCAAGTAACAGCCAATGTTTTGGTAAGCAGCGATTATAACTAGCAACCAAATATTCATTTGAATAAGTTGGATGCTCAATAGAATCTTGACATTATGATCGTAGAGTCAATGTTGAAAAGAAGTGTTGGAGGATATCGTCGATTTTGATATATGCATTAAAAATGATGAGCAAGCAAAAAAGTTAATATTCAAGCCAATAAAGGAATTCTACTATTTAATTATTGGTTTGACAAGTTATTACATATTGTTATTGTAGTAATAATAGCAAAGGTGGTTGTGGCATTTCACAACATCAGCAAGCTCAGCATTGTCAACATGGACTTCGCAATAAGGCGGAGTGTTGAGAATCATTGCTAGTTTTATTCTACAAGAATTCTTTAATAGTAATAAGTCTTATCTTTATTCTTTAGTAGTGATAGGTCTTATCCTTATCCTTTAGTAGTGAAAAGTCTTATCATTATCCTTTAGTAGTGATAAGTCTTATCCTTATCCTTTAATAGTGATAAGTCTTATCTTTTAGTGGGTGTTGAATTTGAGTAGTAATCAAACATCCCACTCTACCTAAAGAGATCTTAGGTGTCTCCTTTGGTGTGCCCAGAGAAAAGTAGAGTGGGTGAGAGAGAAGGAGAATGGCGTGAGAAAAGAGAGAAAAAGAGAGAGTGAGAGTTGTTCTTCTTGGTGAGAAGTGAGAGAGAACTTTTTTGTGTAGCTCATTCTTTTTAATTAAATATTTTTTTCTCTCTTCTAATTATTTTTCTTCCAACATCTCTTCTCTGTTTTTCTTGTTTGGTGTTTGTTCTAAATCTGAGGTTGGCACGGTCAATCTACACAGAGTAGATCTACTGTGCCGACCTAAGATCTAAAACAAACACCAAACAAGAAAAATAGAAAAGTGATGCTGGAAGAAAAATAATTAAGAAAAAAAATTTAATTTAAAAAAATTCAATCACACGAAAAGACTCTCTCTCAGTCCTCACCAAGAAGGACAACTCTCACTCCCTCCTTCTCTCTCTTTTCTCACACCATACTAAAAGAAACACCAACGGCTCCTTTAAATAGAGCATCGCTAGGTGGGATGTTTGATTCCTACTCAAATTCAATACCCACTAAAAATAAGACTTATCACTATCAAAAAATAAAGATAACTATCATTCACTAAAAGATAAAAACTTATCACTACTAAAGGATAAGGATAACTATCACCCACTAAAAGATAAGACTTGATAACTACTAAAGGATAAGTATTCTAGTAGAATAAAACTAGGAATAAAATCTTAGAGTCATTAAAACAAATAACCAATTAAACAAGAATTCTAATCGGATTAGGACTTGGCAATGAATCACAACACCCCCCCCCCCCCCCCCACACACACACATTGCGATGTCCATACCAACAATATTGAACCTGTCGATGTCGTGAAACGCCACAACAACCTTTGCCATTATTGTTGCAGTAATAATATGTAATAACTTATCAAACTAATGATTGAATAGTAGAACTCCTTCATTAGCTCGAGCGATAACTTCTTTGTTGGCTCGTCCTTTTCAATGCATATGTCGAAATCGGCGATGTCCTCTGGCATTTTTCTTCAGCATTAACTCTATGGTTATAGTGTCAAGATTCCATAGAATGTCCGGCTTACACCAACAATCATCAAGTTGCCAATTGCAATAAAAGTGAACATCGACCATTACCTCTACTTGAGTAGCTTCAAGTATCTGCATATAATTGCTCCATCATACAAAATCAAATTGTCGTGCATAGAGTCTTCTAATGGTTCGAACTTTGGAGTAGCTTCAAAATCAATTGGTACCCTAAAAATCTTGTTGAGTACCAAGGTATAACATGAATCATCTCCACCAAGCATGTCTTCTTGCTTGATCACTAAAACTACTTTAAAATCAGGGAAGCCTGGAACCAAAATCCACTCTTCAAGCAACTTTTGTTTAAGATATCTCACCTTGCTAGAACTTGAGTGGACAACTACAAGAATATCCTATGCTTGCTTTGGCTCTTGTATATTCTGGATATGAAGATAATTTTTTCTATTAATTGAAACTTGAAAAATCTACATCACCTTTTTAGGTTTTAGAATTTACTTTCTTCTCGCAACCTCGTCGCTGAGAGTATCTATTGGCATCATCTTTGACTCATTCAAGATAGCCCACAAATTTTGTTCTTTCAAATAATACTTGACAATAGCCTTCCAAAATGGATAACAGGTGTTGTTCAACTTACGAAGAGAAGCGGTGGTAGCAAAAGTAGCCATATTGATGTTAGTGAGGTCAGGCATATTAAACTTATTAAGAGAGCAGATAGTAGCATCAGCCATGATGATTCATCTTTTGAATTACTAAAACAAGAGTCCACATGCTTGCACCACTGCACAACGAATTACTGAAAACTCTTCAACTACGCTAAGTTACGAACCCACGAACCACTAACAATCAAGTTGCAGCTCCAAATACTACACTTCGAATAAATCTGATCAAAGTTACAAACCGCTCAACCACTGTTCTAACTTGTCTTTGATACCATGTAGAATGACACGCTACGCGGAGTAGATCAATCGTGCTAGCCCAAGATCTAAAACGAACACCAAGCAAGAAAAATCCAAAAGAGACACTGGAAGGCTCTCTCTCACTTCTCACCAAAAAGGACAACTCTCACTCTCTTCTTCTCTCTCTTTTCTCACGCCATACTAAAGGAAACACCAACAGTCCCTTTAAATAGAGCATCAATGGGTGAGATGTTTAATTCTTACTCAAATTTAACACTCACTAAAAGATAAGACTTATCACTACTAAAGAATAAGGATAACTATCACCCACTAAAAGATATGACTTATCACTACTAAAGAATAAGAATAATTATCACTCACTAAAAGATAAGACTTAATAACTACTAAAAGATATGTATTCTAGTAGAATAAAACTAAGAATAGAATCCTAAAGTCATTAAAACTAATAACCAACTAAACATGAATGCTGATAGAATCTCAACAATGATGACAGCTCTATGTTATTTTACAATTTTTAGTTAATGTCATCATCACTAATTCAATGAGATCTTACATGTCCAGGTATCATACCATAAAGCATATGCACTTTGCCTCTTTTTTTTTTATGGAAATGGTTGCTAAGGTTGCTAAGGCACCATTAGCCACCAAATTCTATTAAAATATAAAAGAAGCCTGTACAAACATGCTTACATGGTAATGAAATTACAGAGAGAAACCAAAACAGTGAAAGCAGTAGCAGAAAATGACCAGTAAGATCAACATACAGGGGTAATAGACAAACGAGAAGTCCCAGATTTGGATCTCGAGAAGTTTAGTGCCCTCCACAAGTCCCAGATGGATCCTTGATCAGAAAAACGAGTGCTACATGGATCATTTATTCATCAGGTATCTGCAGACACATCTAGAAATCAAGTTCACTGATCTGAGTTGCAGAAAAAATCATTAAATCAGGATCCTCCATTGGATCTAGTTGATATTTTAAATCGAAAAAGTTTATCAAATTCCTTTCACGAGCTTCAAATGGATTTCTGATCGCATCAACGGGGAAGGTTCTACAAGCATCTGAATCATCAGCTATCAAGAACTGCAACTGTATCTCAGCTCAAGTGGTCTAATGGATTTGGATGCTGAAAAAGTTTTGACACCAGTCCTTGTCGAGTTAGGTTCGAGCTCTCTACATAATACAAGGTTATTTCAGTAGCAACCGATACATGTTTTATACAGAATTATGAATCGGCGTAAATAAACATAGTCAACGAGCAATCAAGTGAAAAATGTATATTACTTGTTCTAATGCTTTAATGGGGTGAACCATACACAATCACTTAATTAGCTTCAAATCATTGTTATTTCACAGAGAAGAGAAATGAAAACAGAAATAGAAGTATGAAGTTAATGAAAAATTTAAATACCGACCAATAGAAAGATGCATGAAGTAGGAAGCTCTCTTTTAGGTCCCCATAGTATCCATAGAAAGAAAATATCACTAGCAAATTTCATGACTCAAGTTTAACTCCCAACTTCTCTCTGAATTCCAACTTTTGAGGAAAATAACAGAATAGCATGCAACTCCTAAATCTTTCTACTCAAGCTAGCCAACATGAGTTCGTTGCCTGCACCATCTTGCACCGCCATGGATGGCCAGATGGAGCGGAGGGAGATGAAGCCGAGCACCTCCTGCCACGGCCATGGTGGTAAAAGACCTTGATGAAGTTGATGTGTAGGGGTGGCAATGCTTAACACGTTTAACCTGATTCTCTTGTAAGTCGGCTTGGCTGTTTGATAAAATGGTTAGGTTCAAGTTTGGATTTTTGACACATTGAATAAACAGGTCAGGTTCAATTTGATAGATTTTTAACCTATCTTGAATCTGACCCAACCTGTATCTAATTCGACCCGACCCGATTGCCGCTCTTAGATGTGGTCTACGAAACGCACGAAGAAGAGAAGGATTTAACATAGAAAAGAGCTCTCTTGGATTCGCCATGGAGACCGACAGATGTGTGGTTTCTACTCAAAGGAGCTGGCCGAGGTACAAGGATTTACATATTTGGAATGGTTGGGTTTGGATTGGGGCTGTCACATCCACGGAGCCTAGCCCCCATAACTTAAACCAGGCTCAAAGATTTTTCTTCATATATATCCAATTTATATTATTTAGTGGGTGACACTAATTGAGTTTTGATGTAAATCGTGCTGCTTTTTGTTTGTCATTTCTCGGCATGCATCAGTGCATTCTACAAAGCTTTCTTTTCCATAGTGGGGAACACTAATTGAGCACGCATGCATAGTCATAACTATATCATGTCATTTTCCTTGTTCATTCTCTCAAAAACCACTTTCCAACAAATATCACACCTTTCTTTTTTAGCTTGTTCATTCTCCCAAAAGCCATTCTTCCACAAGGAATATCCCACAACCAAATCATGTGTATATTTATTCCCACAAAAGTTCGAGTTAGAGGTTGTAATGTGAAGGTCTTCACCTTTACCAACAGCATAAAGTACATCGAATTCTTTAGTATAAAAATATATCGATCATGCCATGATGAAATACAGCATAGATAACATATTTTCAGCAAATTAATCTGGGACCAGTTCCTGGATCACCATACAAACATGCAATACATCGTAAGAAACACAAAGGCCATATATTATAATAATTAATTGAATGAACATTTGAGAAGATCACTAATCCAAGCCCTCACGCCATCCAAAGCAGGCTATGAGTTCAGAGCTGGAGATTGGACAGAGTAATGTTAAATAGAACCCTTTGGATTGAATGATCATGATTCTTGACTCCAGCAGTGCTCTGATTACAGAGGAGTTGAGGGAGTACATGTGGCTTGCAACATGGCACTAGATTCACCCCATGCAAATATGAGCCATGGTATTGGCATAACTTTGATAAATTCCTCAGTGCAGACCCACTGCCAAACTGCTGCAAGACATAATAACTTGCATAAGCATTTTTGAATTGGTTTGATAAAAAAATAAAATAAGAATTTGATGTTTTATAAGCTGTAATAACATGCATTACATTATTAATTATCATAATTGTCTAATATCACCAAGCCATGTTGCATGAGTCATTTTCAATCATTTGGTTCGCTATCTGCCTTTTGTTCTACTTAGTATTGAATAATCTAGACCATGACCGCAACCAAAAGCACTACTTCTCAGCTTACAATACATGTAGGTGCTAAAAGAAAAACAGGTGATGAAGGCTAGATATAAAATTCATTGATGCACAGGTGGACAGAAATTTTCAGTTCTCCCATGATAAATGTGCAAGGTGAGATTTTTTCTTGGCATGGAGGTTTAAAGAATAATTAAAACAACATAGGAAGTCTTCAATGATATGTAAAACTAACCAGCTAGAGTAAGTATTTTCACTCACTTGGTATCAGGTGTGATACATAGAAATGTCTATGAACAATTCATGCACTCTTTCTTCGAGCAACTCTAACCTGGAGAATGAGATGCACCTGCCTCCTGAATATGGATCTCAACTCTTCATTGGCTTCGATGCCTATTCTCCTGATTATTTAACATAGAAACAAACTTATTACATCAATGAGGTCAACTTTATGCCTATTTAGTATCATTGCCAAATACGCCATTTGGATATCTGGCATCAAACCGGTAATATTAAAAGAGCAGCAAAAGAATAATTCCTGAATAGTTCAAAAATCATACTAGTGATTTCAACATTGTGTACTACAGTAAAGAAAAATGAAAAGGAATATAACTAATATGTCCTCCTATAGGCATGCCCACCCACCACAATGTGTGCGCGCGCGTGCGCCCACACAAACACACAGAGAGAGAGAGAGAGGTTAACGAGCCGCATAGTAAAAATTCACAAAACAACTATGAATTACTAATTTAGAGAATGATGACTGCCTAGAAAACATTAAAAGAGATACATAAACATGGAAGGCCGCGATACCCTATCTTGGAACCATTTTTTCCAACAAGAATTTGGCGCTGGCTGTGTTTTGGAGTGATAAAGTGCTGCTCTATCCTAAGAGAGCCATCTCTTAGTTCCTTCCAATCCATTAATCGATGTTCAATAACATAGGGAATTTCCTGAAATAAATGTTACGTTGGTGCAAGCTCTCTGAGAGGGAAAGAAATCATGCTGATATTAGCAGGGGAATTTGAGTATACCTGATGAATATGATCCAACATCTTCTCTCGAACAACCTCCAAAGCTATGTTTTTCATTATCTCTTCACTCATGATGGTGGGATCTTCATCCCAAGGTCTTTTAACTGCCTACACATAAAGAAGGCAAAAGACTTTCCAAATTAGGTATACAAAAAGCGCAGAGAACTGATTTCTTTGAAAAAACAATATATAAATATAAAAAAATAAAGAAATTCAGGTGTATTGTCTAAACCCCGATGAACAGGTTAAAGTAATGGCTGTTACTTAAATGGCAAATATACTACTTAAAAAATGAATTTTTTAATTCTTGTAATTTTCTATAAATAAAATCCAAAATTAAGGATCTGTTGAATTGCAAAATAAAAAAGTATACTTTTGTACAAGCAAGTTGAACTTGCTAATCACAAAGCAATTTTGCGATGACCCTATTATAATTGTTCATGTTTTATTTTATTAAAAATTTCATTTTGGTTAGAAAATTTATTACAGTATCAATACTAATGTACTAGAAGATACTAGTTTACTATGCAAACAAACACAAAACAAACACAGAGTATGATTTATGGTTAATTATTTCGTTTTTTAATATTCCCAATAAGATTTAATTTCTGATAAATATGTTGATGAAAAGTAATATTCAAACTCCTTTTCTCCTACTTCCATAAATTGATACATTAGTTAACAAGCTCAACATGGAAATATCTAGCAATTGAAACATCTCAGACTATTAAATGATGCAAAGTATCACCAAACAATATACTATAATGAGAATAGCGACATCTTTCTAATTTGCATTTTTTTTATTTTTTTTGGAATCTTTCAACAATTTTCAGTATAATATGTTTCAAACTGGATTTATCTACATATTTCATTATGAGCTTGGATAGAAACTGCATTTCAAACCTTGGCATCCAGGATTTGCTTAAAAAAGAAAATAGCCTTGGCATCAAGCAACAAGGACACTCCTCATTCAAAAAAATTTTGAGTAACCTATCAAATCAAGAAAGTATAGATTGGAGTGCTAACAGAATCATAGATTTGGGGCAAAGACAAATTATTGTGGCTGCAACATAACTGTCTTGTGCATATGAGCAGTGATGAGTGTTCCTGTTAGAATGAATGCAGAGAATAGCAATAATAAAGATTGTAATAAAAAACCCTACAAGAGAAATTGATTATGTCTTGCCATCCTACAAACATATATATATATATATATATATATATATATATATATATATATATATATATACACATATACATACATGAATATATGCATGCATATGTGTGTGTGTAAGTGTGTGCTTTCCAAGACAAATTTTGGAAGTGATGATAAGTATAGAAGAAACACCTCCTAGTCATATGCAGAACCTTAAAACTTAAATGTTAAAAATAGATCATCTCAATTCAATGTATCTACAAAATGTTCATAGCCTGCTGACTTCAACAGCAGGACCATCTCCCTTACGCACTCTATCCACAACCCAGCTCAATTTAACGATTCATCGCCCATTAGTCACAGTCGTACAGATTTTCTCCCCTCAAAAATTAAGCCACAGAATATTAGGTGGTTTGGACTCCTACAGTTTACAAGGTGAAAGGTTGACCATCTAATCTAAGTTCACTTGAGAATGATCTTGCTAGTTAATAACAAATACCATGGAGAGGATTCCCCTTTTAGACATGACTTATTGGACTTAAAGTTGGCATTATTGATTTGCATAATTTAACAAACATATGTTGTTTGAATGTGAAATAGCCATTTCTCTGGGTCTGCCATATGTCATCAATCAGAAACTAAATAAGGGCAAGAACTGAGCTTTGCCATTGGAATAAGCAAGACCTTGATAAGACTGAAAATCGGCTCTCTCTTGTTGCTAATAAGATCCATAAGCTGGAAGAAAAAAGATGCCATTGTTGGTTTACTATTAATGAGGAAATTTGGTTTGTCTGATTACAACCCCTATAATGCTCCCAATGGACGGGTTCATCTCAAGTGGAAACAGAATCAAGATCGAAATGGATGACAGATGGGAATAGAAACACTCACTACCTCCATATGCTTACTCGTATACATAGGAGACTGAATGCAGTTCTTTTCATCGAACTACCTAATCATACTAGGACTGTCGATATTCAACTTATTGAAATGAGTTTGTTAAACTTTATACTGATCTTTGGACTGCTTCTGGTAATGATGATTTTCTTATTGATTGGCCTACTTTGCCTACTTTATCTAATGAGTTTCATGGGGTGTTGCTTAGGCCTTTTTCACCTCAAGGGTTGAAGGACATGCTGTGGTCTCCGGCAACTAACAAAGCACCTAGACCTGATGGCTTTCATGCTGAATTTTACAATAATTATTGGGAAATACTGGATCAGATGAGTGTAAAGCTATTGATTGTTGTCATAGCAATGGCATCTTGCCTCGTGCAGTGTGCAATACTAACATTGTATTGATACCAAAAAGAAGAACACCTGCAGAAAGTTCAAGACTAGAGACCCATTTCACCACGTAATGTTTGCTATAGACTGTTGGCTAATTCTTAGTTAATAGGCTTAAGTCCCAGCCACCCAAGGTTCGCCATCTCAGTACTGGACTCTGTATCGGTGCCACATGAGCACAGTGTCGGTATAGTATGGTACGAAATTTTTTTTGACGTACCGAGTGTCGGTACGCCACCCATACCGATACTGATATCGAACCGGTACGGTATGGTATGTCTCATACCGCCCAGTTCGGGCCGGTTAGGCAAACCTTACTACCAATAATGCTTTGGTAGAGAACAATGTGCCTTTATTGCTGGGAGGGATATTAGTAAAATCCACATTGTTTCATTAGTCCTGCATTTTATGAATGCTTCTAAGGTGGGGAAGCCTATTTATGTAATAGAAGCTTGAAATGGAAAAGGCTTATGATAGCCTTAGTTGGGAAGCAATTCTTCAAGTCCTTACTAGAATGAAATTCTCCAAGTGTGGATTAGCTGGATATGGGCTGGCATTTCACAAGTCTCTTATTCCACTCTCATTAAGGTCAACCATCTAAGTGAATTAATGCTAGTAGGGTATGAGGGAAGGAGATCCTTTATCCCTCTACCTGTTTATTTTATGTTCGCAGGTACTTACTGGACCGTTAAATGAGTAGATGCAGACAGATAGACTAAGGCCCCGTTTGGCAGAGCTTTTGGTAGACAGAAAGTACTTTCTAACCATCCAAAAGTACTTTTGGATGGAATAGAAGTGTTTAGTAAAAAAATCAGAAAGCTATTTTAGCTTTTGCCACAGGTTCTTGAAAGAAGCTCCAAAATGAAGTTTCTCCGAAAAAGCACTTTTAACATGCATCGAAAAGCTGTTTTGATTTATAATTTTTTTTCTTTTTGGGCCAAAATACCCATGATAAAATATTATAATAACAAAAATTGTCCCTTTATATTATAGAAATATGCAAGAGCTCCTAAGAATATTATATTAATAAAATATTAATAATATAATGATAATAATTATAATATTTTATATCTTGATTATTGTATTATACTATAAATATAATATTATATTATATTATATCATAATACATTGATATGTTATGCTATATAATATCAAATTATGTTATATTATTATGCTATAGTATATAATATTATATTACTATATTATAATAATATTATATTACATTACAATAATATTATACTATATCGTATATTAATATATTAATACATATTATATTTTATTATGCTCTTTAGTATAATACTATGCAATGTCCTTTATGGTCATTTTGTTATACCAAAAATAATTTCTCAGTTTGTTTACCAAATACATATTAAAATTACACAGCACTTTAGAAATATAGTTACTAAATAGCAAATAGCTTTTTATAAAAGCTCTACTTCAAAAAGCTCTACTTCAAAAAACTCTACTTCCAAAGCTCTACTTTCAAAAGCTCTACTGTTAACAGCTCTGCCAAACAGGGCTTAAGAGAAATTTAGCTGGCAGTAACACACAATTCTGCCACATCTTTGCGCTGACAATATGGTCATCTTCTCCAAGACATCTTTAGAGGATTGTGATGCAATTAATCAAGTGTTGGACACTAATCAAGCCATCATGGACCAAAAGGTAAATAAGAGTAAGTCGATTCTTGTCCCCCCTATTTTTTTCACCCTCGGTTAAAATGCCTTATTAGTAGAAATGTGAACATGGGAACATCTAAAATTTCCTTCACTTACTTAGGTGTTACTGTGTCAGCTAACTGCATCCTTCAAGAAGATGAGAATGAAATTATGGATGGGATTCAAAGGAAGCTCTCTGGGTGGAGGAAAGCAAATTTGTCTCACGCTAGAAAAATCACTCTGTAATCGGTTCTGAATTCAATTCCTAACTATTGGATGGTCGCAACAAGGGTTCAAGATGGTACATTGGACAGTAATGCAAAAAATAATCTCGAACTTCATCTGGAATAAAGGCGAAAATGGTTGACATAGGCATTATCTGGCTTGGGGCTTCTCATTTTTGAGGAGGGCCTTGGCCTAAGAAACCTAAAGTGGGCCAAACACTCCATGATGGGACTTTATGTAGTTGATGGCTTACAGCACAAGGATTTCCATATGAGTGGTTTGGTTACATTTTTAATTCATTGTAATAGGGCCATGACCATTTTCAATCATATCTGAGCTCATATGGGCTTGGAGCTAGTGGATATAAATTAGTCTTGAGATGGGGTCCGGCCGAACCCAAGCTTTAGGCAAGGACACACAAATGCCTACTGGAGCATGTGTGTAAGGGCTAATGTTTTCTGGCAGCTGCAGAAAGCTAGAAATAAGATGATTTTTGAAGGGGCTCGAATCTTTAACCATCGTTGGCTCGAAGAGCTTGGGTGCCCATGAATATTCGGATAACCAATCCCAACCCATTTGGAACAACAACAATCTTGGGTGAACTGGACCCACCACCGGTGGATATTTGTAAGTTTAACACTTATGGCTCCTTTTCTTTTTTCCTTCTGACAGGCTACAGGAAGCAGGACTTGTGAGTTGTCCCTCTTTGGGTAGACCTCTGTTAGTCAAAGGTTTCCTAGACCCCTAGCTGCAGAGTCTTGGGCCACTAGGGAGGCATTGATCACTGAAAGGCATCAACAGATCCAGCCCTAGATCCTCGAAAATGATTGTCAAGCTCTTCTTCAACTCCTTAGTTTGCAGAGTGAGGTTCCAAGGCACCTCATGGCTGTTACAAATGACTGTAGATCCCTGATTAAGTAGGTCCTTCATGTTCGTCTCCAACATATCTTTAGGGAGACGAACAGTGTGGCAGATCAGGCCACCAACTAGGGAGATCTCATCGTGAGAGCTTTGTATAGGAAGTGTTTTATCCAGCAGAGCTTTGGCAATTTATGATACTTGATGTCTCTGGTGCTCTATCCCAGAAAAAGTTGTAACTGTAGCCCATTTGACTAGATTTGCAGTATTGAAAAAAAACAGATGACTAGTTAAGCAAGCATACCTGGTCCATCAAATACTGAACCAAGTCTTTCACACCTGAACCTTTTAGACCAGATATCATGAAATACCTACAAGTCAAAGAAGAAGTAAGAAACAAAAAACAATCTGAATATCAAAATTCATATCTTACGAAATAATTATTGACCTGTCATATGCTGGAAGATCTTCAAATTCTTTGGCAACTTTCAACAAGTCTTTCTTGTCTTCCACTAGATCAACCTTGTTCATGCATAACACTCGCTTTTGTTTAGGATGAACCTGTGCTCCCAGATTTTTAATTAACTTTATCACCCTGGTGTCAGGCCTAGATGCATGACCAAAAAGTTCAACAGAACTTTCAGTACCAATAATATTAATGCAAAGAAAACATCAAATATGTAATATTTATACATACACATAGGCATATCAAAATCAATCACTTAAAACAATAAAAAGTTCTTCCTTAGTTAAGTCGCATGCATATGCTTTACACGCCCAAATGGGCAAAAAATCGAAAGTCCACCTAAAAAATAAACAGGGAAATCTCCAGAAACACTTTTTTGCGCTCAACCAGAAATGTTGATGTTGAACGTCAGCCACAACAAGCTTGCCGAGCAGAATTTGAGGATGCCAACACAAACTCACCTTGATGAATAAATCCACATATTGGTTTCTATTTTAAGAACAAAAGGCTGAGATGTTCGTAGACAGCAATCTGGAATTAATAAAAATGAACCTCAATAAACTTGGCACATTCATAGTGAAAAAAAGTCAGAGCTATGGGAGTAAACACTGCAGAGCATTCTTGTAATTCTAAAACTAATCTCTATCATCTGTCCATAATGGCATTCAGCCCCTAAATAGTCAGGACCCTGGTTCACCGTACCGGCCCAAACTCAGCCCCTAAAGAGCCGGACCATAGTTCACCGTACCGGCCCGAACCGAGTTTGGGCCAGTATAGGCCGTACCATATCATACCGGTTCAGTACCGATATCCGATACAGATGACGTACCGACATTCGGTACGCCCACAAAATTCCATATCGCAAGGTACTGACACAATGCTAGTGTGACCTGATACGGGATCCGATACTGAGATAGCGAACCTTAGCCAAGACCATGTTTGGTTGACAGGAATTGAGAAATGGGAATGCATAATAGTTTCCATCCACTCTATACCCATGTTTGGTAACTTATTTGGACATTGGAATGCCGATTTCCATGGGCATTGGATTCTCAAAAAAACGAGTAAGACCATACCCCGGGGGTGCTTGGGAATCATTTTATCTACACTTGGATATACGCTTGACTAACAATAAAAAATATTTTACATAATATTTTATTAATATCAATTATTTACTGAAAATATATTACAATAATTTATTATCTATTTGATAATATAGTATTATGGAATATACGATAGTAAGTATTGACATTATTTATTACATAATATTTTTATTTATAATTAACATTACGCATATAGTGTATTCATAATATATATTTTATTGATATTATATTATATTGAATTTCATATTACTAAGATATTATATGTTGTAATATTTTACTAATAATATATTTATCATAATATATTATTTATTATATATTATTCAATTATATTCTTATTGTTATAACATTATTGTAATTATTATATTATTAAATATTTTTAGTCATTTTAACCTTGTATTTAAATTATTATATTATTTATTATATTATCTATTTGCATTACTTTTTAATCATTATAATATTATTAGTAGTAAAATTATTAACATATTATAATAAAACATTATATTAGTAATGTAAAGTGTGTCATATTCTAACAAAAAATTAATATATCACTATACGATTAATATTAATACTAATATATTCATAATGTTGATATTATTAAGTATTTTATATTACATATTTAACATACTAATAATAATACTATAATTATTACGATATGTTGTTATAATTATTATAACATTATGTTTCTATTATTATGTTATATATTATATATTTTATTACTTATATTCACATTGTTTTATATCATTATAATAATACTAATACACAACGTTCGCCGTACCAGACCTTCGGTACGCCACCGGTACCGAACCGGTACGGTACGTCTGATACCATCTAGTTTGGTACGGTACGGCATACTATGCTAATATATCAATATTAATATTATATAATCATACTATTTACAATTCTTTTATTATTAACATTATATAATGTTATGAATAATGATTATCTAAAACTATAATAAATAAATTATAAAACATTACATAATTAAATTATGTATAATATTATATCATTTATAATTATATAAACTATATTATTTTAATAATCTAATTTATTATTTTATTTTGTAATTTTTAATATTATTAAAATATCGATACCAATATTAATCTTATAACAATATTTTAATCTTCTATCAAATTTATATAATTTATGTTAATATATTATCATATCATAATATTAGTAAAATACTAATATTATTAATTACACACTAGCATGTTTGTTTCATTTCCTAGAAATTTATCTGGAATTATCCAAAGAATTGTTTTTCCCTTCCTAATTTCCATTCTAGACAATAAAACATGGCCTAAAAGATAATTTGATGAACATCTTTCCCCTTTCTTTAAGAATAGTGCAGGTCTCATGAAGCAAGCTAATTATTAAATCAATTTCTGATAAGGCAGTGATACGCTCACTTCAATTTTGATCAAAATTAAACTTTTTATCCGCTCCTCCTTAAGAATTGATTTAAAAAGAGAACAAACTCAACAACATCCCTTATATCTGATCTAATTTCCATCTCCCCACCCCACATCTAAAACACAAGACTGACTAACAATAGAGCATTTGGAAATCCTTCAAATGACTTGAAACCCTCTTAACAAACAAGAAATGGAATCATAAATAGACTTAGACAGGGACCCTACACGTACCCAAGTCTTTCATCATGTTGCATGATCTGCAGAACGGAGTTTAATGTTGATGAGGTTTACACAGTAAAAACCTTGACAAGGATTGTCTTCTCCTCGATATTTTCACCTTGTGTTGCAAGTTACTTAAAGATTGCAGCGGCGAAATGTGGAGCCATTCTCCCACACTAGGATACATGGATACTTCAAAACACCAGCAATGTCTATATCAGATACATATCGGATATTGATACTTGTTGGATGCTGTTTCAATACGCAACAAATGCATGTGCTAAGTATCCTAAATACTTCCCAAATATACTCAATATACTTCTTTGATATCTTTGAAAGTGAGAGAGAGGGTGTTTTCTTTCTTTTTCAATGTAAACCTTTTGACGACCAATGGTAAATTTTGGAATCTATGATGTCATATTAAACATGAAGGATCAATTAGAATCTATAGATTGAAATGACAAGATGATGAGGTTACAAAAGTTGATGCTATCGTACAAAGCATGGATTATGTTATTTTGATAATCTACTATGCTCTATCGATGGTTTTTTACATATGTACACACGCAGAAATGTGCATCTATGTGTGCTTGAGCGCGTGGGTGTTTGTATTATATATGTGCGTGTATTTGGTGATGTATCCAAGCCATATCATATCCTACTTTTTCAGGATTTGTTGCATCAAGAATCTGTATTTTCTGGTATCTGTATATTGTATCTATATCCATGCGTCATATAGCTCCCACATGGATAGGGACCCCCATCATATATCCACAATCAGCATGCAGACTGCGTTACCATCATGGGAATGAACTTACATAGTTACTTAAACAACCTCTTGCAGAATGTCAACTATGTACTATTTTAGGCATTACTGAAGTAAACCTCCTGAAGTCCTAGTCAAAGTATAGCATACACCTTGGCAACTTGAGTCTCCTTAGTATCCATCTTTTAACAACCAACATGTGATAATGACACTCTTAAGAAATGGACACAACATTATCTTGCACCCGTGACCATCACCTTTCATCTGTTAGCTCAACTGGATTCAGCAAACAGAACCTCTCTCTTCTTCAGCAGCATCCCCTGGTTCATGTTCATGTCCCTTATCCCCTTTTTAGAAAGGCAGCCAGTAAATAAGTAAGAGCTGTATCCCTGTTATCCCATCTGCAGTTAACAAGGCACATGCATAACCGATAACCCTGATGTTGAATCATGGTGTTCCAATACCAAATTGAAGAAGACAAGTAGAACAGCTTTTTGATCAAAAAGATAAAAAGTTCTAGTTCTGTTTGATTAGATCTGAAAAGATCTTAGATCAAGAACAACTTCAATACATGGTAAATGGTTTCAGGTTGAATTTATGATTCTTATTGAGCAACTTCTCAGCCCATGATGATGAATGAAGGACAGAGAGGAAAAAAGGTTGCCTTTATTTCAAATATTTTTTATGAAAATCAGCCCATAAAAATGATCCATGTGATCCTAAACAGGGGATGAGTATTCAAGAAAAAAAAACAAAAAAGAAAACTTATATATAATTCAAGTATCAAAATGAGAAATAAGGGTTTTCAGCTTCCTTATGGCATGGGACTTCTTAACTCCTCAAGAACTTCAGATCAATTAGCCATGTGATTTTTTCTTCTCTTTTGAACATATGTGGGCCTTATGTAGTATTCGGGAACACTTGAAAAAAAAATTATAGAGAGCGCTGCTGGGGAGGGGAAAAAATGTATCAAAGCACCAAGCAAGCTTATTCTTCAATCATAATTTCACAACTGCTTGCCAAGATTCCACTTATACTAGAAATGTCCACATTTTCCATTAGGCACACCAACAACTGCAACTGAAAAGAGGCATTTTGTTGGCAACCATCCAGGCACTCCCTATTATGGTTATGATTCCAAACTAGGTATCACACATCAGCCTCAGCATTCTCATTCATGTGATCCACATCTTATGTCCTTGGACTCTCTTTATACTTCTGGTTTCACTGATCTGTATATTTTCTTGTTAAAGGATCAAAGGCATCTGATCCGTTTAATATCCATGAAATCTTGACATAAGGCTTCTTGCTCATTCTCTGTTTCTTCCAAATTTAAGAGATGCAAGATGATTAAAACAAACTCTCTCTTGGCCACTTACTTTTATTGGAGCTTCATTTTCAATTATGTCCTGTTGAAGTTATGTTTGACAAACTATATTTTAGTTCCAAAAATCTCAAGATAGCAATCTGCTAATTGTGAAATTAAAATTTTAAGTTATGTATAACTGGGTAAATTGGATTTGCCAGAAATAACGATAAAGAAAAGTAACTAAAAAATAATCTACTCCCTAGCTTATTTAAGATATGAAACCAATATTGAGCAATGTTGGTTAGATAACTGCTTACGCGGAAAGGTGCCTATGGACATCGAATATCACTATCAGCAGATCATAAAGATCGATAGACCTCCAAGCACTTTCGACACGAACTCTAACATCAGCCCTGTAAGGGTATCCATGATGCCCGATCATCAGTCCTGGAGTGTCAAAAAAACACTGTAGAGAAGGTTGTCAGTAAATACGGTTTAAAAAACAAATGCTATACATGTAGAAACAGCACATGCTGTTAATCTATAGTTGTTTTGTGAATGGATATTAAGAAATATATAGAAAGGTAGAAGAGGTTTTAAAGAATGGAGAGGATTCACAATAACAGCATTCGTGAAATGGTTCTTTATGGGCAAAGAACTGATTGATCAGCAGGAAAAAAATGGTATCTCACTTTTTCCAATCAAGTAACTGCATTCTCATAGAATAAATTTTAGAAAAGATTTATGAATTTCCCTGTTACTAATTCAGTAAGAGTTCCTACTTTATCAATGAAAAGAGATTTAAGACAAGGAATGCCATAAAAGAAGATGCACAAGAAGAAATTGCCATAAAAACCATGACCAGTTATGTTTTGATATACAGAAAGAGGAAGTGGCCCTACATTAGCAATATGTTAGCCATGTTCTCCCTTCCACTACTTCGTTCTAATTCTACTGGGTATGAAATTACAAAACTGAAATGGGAGCAGATGTAACAATCTCAGACTAAGGAAGTTATTGCAGGATTTATTTGGTTGAAAAAAAATTTACACAGATTAAAAAGTCAAGTGGTAGAACCAGTTTAGATGTGCCACAGCCATAAAGTTTTTACCAGTTTATAATGATCTAGGCTTTTCAAGAATGGACCAAGCATGTATATTGATCACTGTATTCCTTGCAACATTATTGATCAGGTCACTTGCACATGTATGGATATTTCTGAACTTGAAAATAATTCTTTCAAGATAAAATGTTCCATGCTTCACACTACATATGTTCATATACAAAATGGACTATGCACCTCCTACTTAATTCTTTGATAGTAAGCCAAGTATCTTTGGCTGCATCTTTGCCATAGTTAATTTGTTAGTTGACTCGATTACGGCTAAAAGGAATATGAGATGTTCAGAAAGGATTTTCTTGTTCAATAATGGATTAGAACAGCTGTACAACTAAAGACTAAGTTTACACGTCAAGTACAAACTATTGGTTTAAGGAATAAGTTCTCACAAAATATTTATTGTAGAACTTTAACAGGCATTGGTGAGAGGTTTTTTCCCATGAATTAATGTCTTGGGAAATTACTATTATGGCTTCCTATAAAACCAATCCCAGCACACATATACACCCATATATAGAGATGCACATATGTATAAATGCATTTATAACATACACATAACATATTTATGCACGCACCCATGTGTGTTATTCTTGCTGGCAGGAATCTTCTACCTAGGGCAGCATACCAGCTTTGGGAACTCCCAAGAAAATTGAACACATGCCCAGTTCCCTATTTCAAGTGCTTTGAAATGCCTACTTCCCCTCACCTGTAACCATACCTGATCTAGATTCCGGCAACTAAGGTGTTACCCCAACTCACGATGCAATGCCAAAGGTTTAGATCTCGAAAAACCAGCTATTGAAAATATAGGTTTAATTTTACAATGGTCCTTACACCTTAGATGACCAATATAGACCTTGTTCTTCAGTAAACACTGTAACTAATAGGCACTTGTACATGGTAAAGTCCAAATGAGTTCTCTCCCTATAACCAATTGGACCAAATAATGTAAGGAAATGAACAACAAAGCTATTTAGACTATGTTGTCCTCCTTTCCTTTCCATACCTCTTCTCTTTCTTCCTTCTTTCTCTTTTTTAATTTCTTTCTTCTTCTTTTCTTAATCATAAATGCTAGATAGTGTTTATTTAATTATAGATCTGTAGTATTGCAAACCACCTAGGGCATTGATCCCTTACTCAACTAGATTAACATACTCATTTCTCTCTCAAGTAGATCAATATACTACTCTCAACATCATTGTCAAACTACTCCACTAAATATTTGTTCCAGTTTCCAACTTGGCCACAAGTCCATAATTCAAATAATGTCTGCCTCTAATACACAGTTGTTAACTTAGTACCTAAACAAAAATGGCCCCATCCTTCTAGATAACATCAATCAACATTATCTGGTCAACTTCTAATAGCAAAAAATTACCATATCTTCTCAAAAGCATTAATGTTTCATTGCAATCTTATAATACTCTAGTAATGCATGGAAGGAGTACAAGAACCCCCCTGCAGGGTTCTTTCCCCAAAATTTCACTGCCTTGAGTCTCAAAATAGTCAATACACGAACACAGACAGTTTGTTTTGCTAACACAACATTGCAATTTGATAAATATTTCTCAAGAACCTAGCAACACAGCATATTTCTAAAAATCAATCACACCTCTCCTCTGAGTTATGTCATAAAAAATTATTACAACATCTTACAAAAAAAAGGATCCAAGGAAGCATTGATGTTTTGATTCTAAATATATATCAATTTTATCTGACCATGAAAACAATATGCATGACTATAACTGAACAAATAGCAATAATAGTGAAAACCAGTTAGTTTGCTTTGCACTAATTCAATCACGAACAAGGATGAAACATACTATTTGTCTGTTTCCTTTTGTCATCACTCCTAAGACTTCGTGGGTAGTTGTATTGGTCTTCCTTGAAACAGCAGCAACTTTTGTTCCAACCTGAATCATAAGTAGAGAATAAAAAACTGATCAGATAATTAAAATCCAGGATTCAGGAGAAAGTGACAAAACTATATGAACGATTAATCCTTAATAAAGAAAGGCACATGACATAGCAATATCTAAAGGTTTTTCCCACTTGCATGTAATTACATATTATATCCACTACTTAAGAACCTTGTTTATATCACGACCCTAGCTTCCAACTATATACTTATGAAAGAAAAAAGTTAATCCTAGAGATGCCTAGAGGTGAACATGTTTGAATGGAGAAGCAGAAGTTAAGAAGAAAAATAAAATAAATGAAAGCAGGCTAAAAACAAGTCAAAATAGTTGGAACCAAAGGAACTGAAAATGATACATTTCTCAAAAGAAGATAATATGCCTAGAATGCATAGATAATGGGTTGTGGTCAAGGTTCGCCGTACCGGTACCGAACCCCGTACCGGTGCCGCACTAGTATAGGCGCACCGAGTGTCGGTACGGTACGGTATGCGGTATGCCAGGCGTACCGATACCGGTACCCATCGGTACGGGTACGGTACGTCCGGCACCAACCGGTACAGCATACTATGGTTGCGGTATTGTAATTGGATAACCATTATGCACATAGCTTATATAGCACAATGCAAAGACCAAAGAACGAGCTTGGTGTGTTCGCTAAGGAGAAGAAGAACCCTACAAGCCTGACAAAGGTGTTGAGATGCCCAAAAGCAGGAAAGAGAAAAAAGTAATGATAGACAAAGAATCAAAACAGAACTTATTAGATTTAAGATGTCTAAGATAAAAGCAAGTAAAAACTTCAATCTTACATTGCCTAAGAATGGAAGCACAAGCAGTCCCAAGAACGTGATAAAGGTTGCGCTTAGTCACACTGTTTTGCTCATATGTTTGGAAAACAATAAGGGATAGTAACTCATAAATTCAGACGAGATATTCATTTGCATTCAAAATGAGATGACTTAACAAGTCTCCTAAAACAGGTGCAAACCATTAATGAAGTGAGAAACATCAAGTAGACCATACAAAAAAAAATCTATAATTTAGGAGGATCACCGGACTCGATATGAACCACTCTGGCCACTACGGATGTCTAGAAGAATCATTCAATGTTCATCATTTTGGCCGTTATACGTATCAAGAAGAATCACCAAACTCGATATGAACTACTTTAGCCACTATAAGTAGCTAAACAGGATCCAGGAGCGAGATCCACCACATCGAAAAGCCAGATAGCGAGCCAAATTTTAGGAGGTCATAACTTGTTCATACAACGTTCAATTGAAATGATCTTTGTTTTTTTTAAATTGAGTAACTCTTCGAGATCTACAATTTAAAGCCAATCCACTAGAAAATTGAAACGGGCCAAGATTTCAACATTTGAGCCTCCAAAAAGGCCGGTCAAACCGAATATTTTTTTTTTTGGAAAAGAATTTGACCGAACGTATATTCTAATCCTTGAAAAATTAGATGAAGTAACAGAAAGCAAAGTTGATATAGAAGTCGAGATCTATCTCTTATAGAATTCTATTTTTTTATTATTTTTACTAATTATCTTTATTTTTGGAGATCTGATCCAATTTGAACTAGAAGAGGAATCCAACCTGAATTGTACAAGGGTGCATTCTACTACTATTATAAATAGGAGCTATATACCTCAATTTAAGATATGAATTATCAAGGAAAGAAAAGGGAACATAACCCTACTTTCATAATTTCTTCATCTTTTTTATAGCTTTTTTTTGAGAGATTTAAGAGCAAATTGAGGAAATTCTTTCTTCTTCTCGAACATATCAAAGTTGATATCAAAGCTTCGGTCCGCTATATTTGTAGGGGTCTTTGTTTATGGCCCAGACGTACAAACAAAACAAGCAAACATGAGAAAGGTTATCTATGCTTTAGGTACATTGAAGTACAAAGACGAGAACGGTTGCTCAAATAATTTCTTTGTTTGATTTCTCTAGCCACTACAAAAGGGACGCTGACCACTGACCACTAACCACTATAATCCGTAGGAAACAAAGACCTTACCATTGCTCAAATAACTTCAAGCATGAATAAATAAAGTTAGCAGCAAAACTACTCAGAAACACATAAAGAAACCAACTTTACCATAAAATTCGTCAAGGAAGACTTCCCGGCATTGGGAGCTCCAATGATGCCAACCGAGAGCGACCGCTGGTCTTCCTCCTTCACTACCATATGCTCCTCCTCAACATCATCAGGCGGCTCCAGCGCCGCCTCGAGGAGAACTCTGGCGAGCCTCGCCGCCCTCTCCCTCTCCTCATCCCCCTCCTCCTCCGCCTGCTTCGGGTCGGCCTTCTTCCCTCCGAACAGAGCCTGGTTGGCCCTCGCCCGGTAGGTCTCGTCCCAGGTCGGCTTCTTCTGGTAGGAATTCGCGGAAGATGGGTCGGGAGGGGTAAAATGGAGGGAGAATTCGCTGCTATCGAAGTTGGGAAGGGTGGCGTTGGCGTCGGTGTCTTCGTCCGTAGAGGAGGCGGCGGCGGCGGCGGAGGGGTGGGTTTGGGGCTGGGCGGCGAAGGAGCGAGAGAGGGCGGAAGGAAGGAGACGTGTCCGATTTGTGGTCGAAGAGAAGAGAGTGGAGAGAGAGGAGGAGGAGGAGGAGGAGGAGGTCAGGATTCTAATGACTCTCAAAGCTTTCATCTCTTTCTCGCTCGCTGAAGAGTAGTTTTGCGACTGCTATCGAAGGGGGAACTTAGGGGTTTTAGTTCAGGGTTTTTTATTTATTTATTTGTTTTTCCTAGTAGCCAAAAAAAAAAAAGCACTGGACATTGGGCCGTAGCAGGCCAAGCCAAGTCGGATCATTATCCATCACTCATCCGGCCTTCCCGTTAAATAATTGTTTAATATTCCTAACCATTTGCTTATTCTTTTTCGTCTCTCCTTCAAAAGTTTTTTTCTTTAACATCTCTAGCAAGAACGAGACAGGAGGAGCAAAATAAAAGTGAAGATCCCGGCAATCTCCTCAACCAACTTAAAAAATAATAATTGTAATTATATTTTTACAAAAAAAATAATTTTTATATTTGTGCACCATCTAAATTTTGACATAGTAGCAATTTTTCATAAAAATTTTATTCAGCATCTAATATTCAATACAACTATAGCTTTTGATTATCATCATATATATGTTAGTTTTTCTGTTATTTAATTAAATCTCACGGCGTAGCATGGGTTACTTGCTAGGATAACATTCAAGAGAAACTCATCTTCTAATTGGATCCACTTTATAAGATTTATAGTGCTGGAGAACTAATTATCCAACCATTACCACAAAAGATCGAGATTGGACCAATTTGGGTCTAGGTTACCCAACTGACTCTGATCTTATTTTAAACCAAAACAAAATCAATCCAACAAGGCTAGTTTGGCCTGGTTCTTAGGTCGACCTAAACCTAGTGCACCTTGGTGACATTTGTGTGTACGTATGGACATGGTATATGTATAAATATTTTTCAGTTTTCTAAATCGGCCACTTTTTGCCTCAATCTGGAAATAGGACCATGTCCCTGTTGGATCACATGAAACCCTTGCTAGAGTTACTGTCTATTCTTGTCTCAAAACTTTATAGCTATTCATTTTTTGATATAAGATTTCCAAATTAATAACAACAGAAAAACAGATTGACTCAAAAATACCAATCTATTTATGGTTTATACAACTAGTCATGGAGACTTGAGCAAAGGTTACCTAATTTTTTCCTTTTTGTTGCAGCCTTAAGTTCCCCTTGTAAACATATTTAAGCTTAGAAATTGAGATGTCTGATATTGCTATGTTGAAGTCTCCTTGATACTCATGCAATCATTTGCGAAAGCTGAGCATGCGGATAACTCTATTCCTTACCTTACCTTGTTACGGTGGTCCCAGGTTCCCAACCCTCTTTCCTTCATGCATCATATCACTCTGTTATTTTAATTGATATAATATCTAAACTTGAAAACCATCGATTTGACATTTCAATTAAATTAAGACTGCCCTGGATGGAAGATGATATCACTAGTCATAAATTTTTTTTTCAGATATAGGATTATTTTTTTATTAAAAAAAAGTATGTGTTAAGTAGGGTGCAAATGAGCCGATCGACTCGGCTCGGCTATTACCAAGCTCGAATAGCAAAATACTCGACTCAAGGGCTACGAGACTAGACGAATATATAAATATATATATTATTAATTTAATATTTTTAAATTAAATATTATGTTTTGTTTTGTTTTAATCATACTTTTAATTATGATCAAGACTCGAATTCAAGCTTGAGTATAGCTCAGTTATATCCTAGTCGAGTCCAGTTAATCTTCAATATTATTTTTGTTATCAAGTCGAGTTTGAGCTTGGATATTAAGGCTCGATCGATTTTGAGTCGTATTTTGAATCGAGTGGAGCTCAAGCCCCTAGCTACTAGACTCGGCTCGGCCCAATTGCACCCTTAGTATTAAGCATTGAGTTGGCTTCCTCATGAATTTGCTGTGACCAAGAATAGTATGAATTTGAATTTTGGGGGACATCGAACTCCAATATTAAGATTCTTTTTTTTCCCCAAAAAAACAGAAGTTTAACATAATTTAAACCTTTTAGGAATAAATCTGATTAAAAATATAATGGGAATTGAAAAGTTTGAAATATAAATCATTGTTATATAGTGTTCTTGTTAGGATTAGAATGTATGATTAACAAGTAAAGCCCTAATTAGGTTGATGGATGATACAGATCCATATAAAATAAGATGGACCAAGCGAGTGGCTTAACTTAAGGGGAGAAATTATATCCCACATAGGGCGCACCTTGTGGTGCACGCAGCAAATCACATCCTCTCATTCTTGTGGGCTCTATTTATTAAGTGCTCATCTCAATGCACCGCTATAGGAACAAGCAACTATGATTCGCGGCATGCACCGCCATGTGCATATAATTTCTCGCTTGAGGGTGTTTTTAACTCCACCGAGAGACCTGACCTATTGCTCCCCTACTAAAGATGCTAAGAGGCAGCAGCTGTGGAAATGGTAAACTCCATGATAATTCCACAATAGATAGTTTGTCACATGAATATGTTTTCTTGATAAATGCCTTCAGCCATTCTAAGCTGTTGCAACTTCAATCGTGGTTAAGTTGAACAGCAATGTTTTCTCCTTTGTTTGCGTGATTGTGTGATCCAACCAAACCGAACCCATTGCTTTCGTACAAAACACATCAAGAAGCTGGAGCTACAAAATGGGACGCTTAACTCCATAACAAATAGTTTGCCACATGAAAAGGCTTCATTTTTTTTGGTACATCGGCTGCTCACACTAATCTCGCATGAACATAGCCAGCAGAGTCAAGAGAAAGCAGATGTCTCAATGGTGAAGAAACAACAGTCTGCCGACCCAATCAGCAATCTTGTTCGCCTCTCAGTACATATGCATGGCCTGGAAGGTATCGCACTCCCTTACCAGCCACCGGATGTCACCTAAAAGCAGATGTTCTACTCCCCTCCGCCCTTTCTTTAGAATCCACTCAATCATCACGGCTGAGTCCCCCTTAAGGATGATGCTCCCAGTCCCTAACACCTGTCTTGCATAGGAGATTTTCTCCCATGCTGCTTTGAGCTTCGCCCCAAAAGCTGAAGCCTCGAACAAGCATTGCCCCCTGCAGCAACCAACCTGGAGTCCTGGTCCCTGATCACAAACGCAGCTCCAACTCCATCACCACCAGCAGGCAGGCTACCATCAAAGTTCACCTTGAAATGGCCAGCGGGAGAGGGCTCCGAAGAAATAAGGATAGACCTAGGTACTGTAACAGCAGAGAGGGGTCCCAGATTTTCCTAGCTAACCCAGATAAAGCAGCCATCATAGCCTCAATGACCACAACAGCCTGACAGAGAGCCCTTTCCATAATAAACCTCGTAGGTACCCTCCTATCCTCGAAGACTTTATCATTTTTGTCCAGCCAGATGTGATAGGCCAAATAGGCGCAGGCGATACCCCACCCAGTAGTGCTCGGCGACTGCATGGCTGCCCTCATGTGGCGTAGAAGGTCATATACTGACTCAGTAGACCTCGGTAGTGGAAGCAATGCCCTCCTTCATATTGTGCGGCCCATTGGCATACAAGCAGAGCATGACTAACATACTCCACCGAATCAGGATAGTCCACACACACCGGAGGATCCTAACCCCCCTCCTAGCCAACATACTCCTGGTCGGCAGACAATCTCAAGCCACCTTCCAGATGAACAAAGCTACTCAAAGGTGGACCCGCATCCTCCAAATCCATCCTCCGTCAAGCCACCGGGTAGCCTCACCACCCATCACCGCCTGTAGATCTGTAGAGCGCATGTTGTCCCTCCCTGTGGCCGCCCAGACTAGTCTATCCGCCGAAGCACCTTAAAGTGGCGGGATAGCTAGAATGCTCTCCGCCAAGTGCTCTCCAAAATCCTTCCTGATCCACACCTCGTCCTACCTACCCTCACCAGGAATGAACAGGTCATACTCTAGAACCAGCCAACCTCGCCGCATCAACCATCATCGGCATCCGGCTTAGCGGTTGCTCAATCACTCATCTGTCCTCTAAAGCGTTAGTGGACTGTCCATCTCTGATTACCCACCTAATCACCACGAGTACAGCCGAGACATGTGAGCAGATCTTCCTCCAAGGCTTCCTTGATTTTAACTACTCTGAGCTATCCCAACTTCAATCATGATTAAGTTCAACTGCTGCTTTTTTTGTTTCCATGTGCGTGCGGCAATGTGCATATTTGCCACGCACTGATGGGTGCATTTGGTTCGCATCATAATCAAAATGAGTTGGAATAAAAATTAGAATGGTTATATTTCTCAAAATAGGATATGAATATTAAAATCTAAATAAGAATCAAGATAGGATATGAATATTAAAAAAAGATATGATTGAATTTTAAAGAATTGAGATATTTCTATTCTCTTTGAGAAATAAGAATGAGAATGGAACACTCTAATTAAATAGCTGGAATGAGAATCGCCCATTCTGATTCATATTTCAAAACCCAACTCCCTCCAACTAAATATACCTTAAAAGCATCACTTATAGCAAGTGAGAGGCCCAATCCTAAGCTATGAAAGAGGTCCAAAGGGAAAACATCGCAGATAGACCTGGTTGTACTCTAAGCCAACCAGATAGGAACAGCAAAGCAAGCAAATTAGCCGCACAAACTTAATTCAATTACCAAGAAGCCTAATCAAGTCAAATAATTTTCAAATTTTGTTTTTCTCCTATCCAACAACTGATGATGCTTCGCTTGTCCACTTTAGTAGCACTATTTAAAACATGGTTGGAGAGAGTTAAACTTAAAAATAAAAATAAATAACTTTCAGAATTTCCAAAATCTAATCCCTACTCTTTCTTAGTATTCAAATTTCATTCTAATCTTAATTTTGATTCCCATCATGAACTAAGCAAGATACATTCCGATTCTCATTCTAATCCACTCCAAGTCTGACACCGTTTCCAATTCCGATCACAAACCAAACACGCCCTCAATTAGTTTGGCAAAACCAACCAGCTAATAAACTTTACCAACCACCAAGGGAGAAATTTCATAATTTTGGAACTCAGAACTGTGAAAGGAGATCCATGTTTCGTGAAACCTAATCAAAAACCCCGTACAAAGAGCAGATCCCTCAATCACCACACAGATGTTCACCCAATTCCAGATTTGTGGCATAATAGAACTGCTCAAAACAGAAGATATGTGAAGGAGTCATTAAAGATAGATTCATACAGAGTTATTTTATGCACTAATAAAGTGCAAGCATCAACAGACCTCAATACAACTATGCAGAGCTTCGAATTACATTTACCAATTTGACAGTTTGGCTACCGATACTGTTGAAATATGGTAAGCTTTACTAAATCAGATCAAGGCATCAATCTTATTCGACCATGCCCAGTGACATCACTATAAATATTCGAATGAGTGTATAGCATACGAAATTCAAATCACCGCGGAGAAGATGCATGATCCCTAATAGAAAACAAGAGTAAGTTTCTCAGAATGGAGAGAACCTGTACTGCTAACAGCATATCCTTAAAAAAGAATCACTGTAGAACTCTCCATGCACATAATTATTAAATGAACACTCAACATGCCTCTAAAGAATGGCACCAACACGATCGCAGCCTTCCGCTTTGGAAAGAAAACACCAGGCTATCTGATGACTAATGCCTCCCAAGAAAGAAAAAAGGTTGAAGTGATTTTTCCTATAATTGAAATGATTTGACAGGATTTGGCTGACATCCAGCTTCAGAAAAAGAACTAGAGTGCCATACGACCGGCGAGCTGGCTTTCAGATATCCTTCTGTCTATGGCTGCATCAATGGAGTTCATCTGCAAAAACGGTAGCACCAACAGAGCAATTAGATAGGGACTGTGATCTGTGCTTATTCACCAGATTAAAAGAATTTTCCAAAAGCATTATCTAACTAATGCAAGAGGTAGCAAACTTGCTGGCTGAATGAAAGCTGACCTGTACCAAACTTTCGTCCCACACTGTGATCAAAAACAGATAACAAGATATGCTACGAATTGACAAAAGCCTGCTGGCAAATGTTCTTGTACCAAACAAACCCCCATGCTCGTTAAGAAGCAATAGGGGAGATGAATACTATAATAAGCAACAAAAATTTCAATTAAAGCACAATACATACACATTTTCGCATGGGGCCGTTGCTAGGTTGTGAACCCTCGAGTCATTTGCAGCACAAGCTTGTCAGATTTGTAATATTAACTAGAAGCAAAAATAATGTGAAATACCTAATTGAACCTTTTGATGCCTCAACAAATGGCAGTGTTGCAAGCAAAGCAGCAGATGGGAATAAAAGATCAAAGAAATTTCCCATGAATCACATGGTTTAAACAAGAATATGAAAACAGTTACTCCTAATTTTACAGAGTCAATGCTTTAATTATCTGGTTATACAATCCAGAATGGCATAATCAAATCATAGAAGTACCTTAACGGTAGTACCAAAGAAAACCCTGGAGAGAAATAATAAATTGCCTACCCATCACTGCAAACGAGTTTGCACATCTATCAGAATGAACAAACAAAATGCAGTTATAACTTACCTGGCTAGTTTCATCATGCACCTGATACTTTGGCAGAGACATTCTTCTTTCCTCCTGCACGTTGTGCATATATCATAAACAATCATACAGTAATCCAGAATATTATAAAACATTTGAATGACAATAATCAAAACAAAAGTCAACCAGAAACCAATATAAGTGAAAAAACTAACCATGGACATTGCCTCATCATCCCAAACCAAGTAGACTTCCTTGGCAGCTGGTTGGGTAGCAGGTGTTTTGTTAGATATCGCAGGTGGAGGGCCAATCGAGGGCCCCCCTGTGTTAGGACCAGAAGCATACATATGTGAATTTGTATAGGGCGCACCACCTAGAGCAAAGGAATCCGAAGCATATTTAGCTACATCACTAAGGATGCAAATTAGTTTCACATATCTGAAAAAGTCTGAAGTATAGGAATCCCATAGCATCACTCTTTTTGTATAACAGATATTAGAATTTCCAATGTAGTAAGCAATGAGACAAAATATCATATTTCAAAATTATTGCCCAATTTTTTTGAAACATAACCATGATATCCATATGCTTGACGATGATAACTTGCATAAAAACCTATGCTGGTATGGATCAGTCATAACATTCTTCATATCAAATAAATTGTAGGAGACAAATGTTCCAAGAATATGAATGAAAGTTTTTGTATTTTCCAACACAAGCTGGGAAAAACCAAACATGTCAATGTCAAGGCACAAGCTTAGATTATGTGCCTTATTATCTAACCATAGAGTCATAACTTCAATGAAGAAAAGATGAACATGAATAAATATGCAGAGAGAACAGTTTAGGGCAGAACCATTCCATCAACAAAAAGAGTCTATAATTACTAATAATGCAATCCTCCACAATATACTTTCTCCGATACTAATGGTACCATTCCGATCAAGGTCTGCAATACCGATCATGCCGTACTAGCAAGGATCCGAAATTTGGCTCAGTATATGAGTCAAACCGGTCTGTACTGATTTGAACCACGCGGAACCACCTCGTATCATGTAGTGTTACTTGAAATCTAGGTGCAAAGCATATCATACCAACCCATATTGCCCAGTTTCGGGTTGTACCACGATAAAAAGTGAGAAAAAAAAGGTTAGGAGCTGTCTTGTTAAGGGGTGCACACCATACCATATTGTACCGTACCGAATTGATAATATACTGGTATGGTACCGGTACCAAGATTACTTGGTACTAAAAAATTACACTCATTCAAGCACAAATACCACTTCAAACAGATTTAATTTTTTGGCCAAACAAAAATTCAAAGCATCATGAACTAAACACCCACAATTGTTCAATCTATGAGAAGCTCAGTGTCTTTCTATGCCTACTAACTATTCCATATTATACAGCCATAAGCTTTTCTCAATCCTTCCTCACAACTTCCTTCGTAACAGCAGATTTGAAATTAATTTTCATGGTAATTGATGCACTTCTTTACATGCTGTGAATTATTAGCTAGGGAAGTATAAAAAGTACTCAATAAAAGTGGGGGGCACTTTACATGGAAAAGAAAAGTTGGAGAATTCTTAGCATGTAAGGAACCGGTGACTAAGCATGCATTACCATTCATAGTTTCTACACCATGAGGAAAAAGCCACATTCAATGATGACAACCTTGTCACAAATGTTAAAATGCCTACCACATATCATGAAGCTACCAAGGAGTTTCCTTGACTTCAGAGAGGGATATAACAACATGAAGATGCCCTACAACCAGCTGATAAAGCAACTCTTGATACCAAAAGGGTGCACTATCTCATGCATAAAGCTGATAAATCATTTGGACGTTCTTTGTCACAAATAGGCATAGAAAATGACATGATGATAGGGCTGAAATCGGATCAAATACTAGCACAACCATATCTATATTTGTTTTATTTGACGAATACAGATACGAACACGGATGTTAGTCGGATGCAAACTTTTATATCCTTATTTGTTTAAAACGAATACGGATACAAATCGGATATGAAAAGTATAGATATAAATACAGATATAAATCGAAAAATTAAACTTTATGACAGCAAAATCAAAGATATTACTAAGCAGATGATAAATTAAGTTAATAATATGTTAATGTGGTTATTTATTTTTGTTAAAAGTTCATGAGTTCTATATAAAATTAGATAGAGTTACAAATGAAATCGGATATTCGGTTATGGATCAGATAGTTATCTATCTATATACATATTCATTTTTCTTTGGTGGGTATGGATACGGATACGGATATTAGTCAGATGCTCAAATTTATCTCCATATCCGGATAGATTCGGATAAAAAAATAGATCCGGACGGATATTATCCGATCCACTTTCACCCCTACGTGATGATTATTTTGTGGCTAAGGTATGACTAATGCATCAAACATGTGATAAGATGAGGAAATTTGTTGTTAATCATAAATTGCCACTTGTGGCCTTCTCAACCCAATATTGAAAACTAAAACCTACATGGGCAACACATAGAAGGGACTTTTCCTTGGAATATGACCAGGTTTCTTTCAAAAACTAGTGCAACCAAATATGCAAGTAAAGTTCAATGCCCATTTTTAAAAACCTAATAAGAGCTTCACAGTGTGGATTGAATGCAGAATATCCGCTCTTCACTCATGGCTGCAATTAAGTGAAATACCTCTCCCTTGTCACTCTAAATGCTACTTATGTAATTCACCCAGATCAATTACATTATCATGCCAAATACCAAAAAATGCAACTCCTCTCAAAACTAAATTTATCACAAACCAGAATGAATGATGTCAGCCTTTTATACTAATTACAAATCCATCATGCCATTTGCACTCCTCATTACAAGTCTGTCATGCTAACATGCATTTACTTTCTCCATCAAATAAATGTCACACACTCAGCAAAAAGTTTGGCAAAGAGGCTTCTTAAGGAAATCTACACTCATGCTGTCATTATTATGAACTAAGTGGTGCTTAGGAGAGTCATCCAATATCCTGATTATGAGAATAGGACCCATCACCTCGCTATGACTCATCTCAATAGTACATTGTGTAAATGGAGCATGTCAATTTCTACATGCTCCCATACACTGAAAAGCATATAATTTCATTGTCAATGCATTTTCATAAAAATTTTACTCACGACGAATCTAAATAGCACTCTCCATGTCCTTCAATATAAAGTGATTCATGAAAATCATACCTAAGTTTGATCCTCCCTTTATATGGTAACTTCAAGCATTGATAATACGCCGAGGATATTGCCCTTGCTTGATGGAGCCATGGTCCTCCAAATAATAGATTGATAGCGGCTCTCACCCTTCAATATTAAGTGCTTATATGACTGAAAAATATGTTTTATAACCAATTCTTGCAACAAGGCAACCATATGCCAAAACTTCACTTTGCCAATCCTACAAGGGTATGTTTGGTTGCTTGGAGAAGACTGAAGAACTAATTTTCCAGGAAAATTGAGTTTTGATTAATAGTCTATTTGTTTATATCTGAAAAGTTAAGAAATCATCATATAATAATTGAGAAATTGCAATATAAAAAAAAGGAAAAGCCAATTCCTTGCTGCAGTGGGAAACTATCCCTCGATGAAGAGGGCAATATCCAGTTTTTACAACGTATTTTCCATTCTGAAATCATGATTTATTTTATTATATATGAAACTGTCTGGATGGGGGAAAAGCTAAAGTAGTATAGACATAGGTTTTCCAAACTTTCGAGATATTTTTCTCTTCCTTAGAGAACTATTTTCTTTTCCTTTTCCCTCTCTGAAGTTATCCAAACAACCAAACATACCCATATTTCACCACATGTTGATAAAAAAAGATGCCATTCTTAGAGCTCCAAGATCACATGTCCACGCAGAAAAGCAAATCTTTCAGCATCTATGAGAAACAATACATTTGGGACATCTTTTACCACACACAGAAGCAAAGGACCATTAATTTGCTAGTCCTAAAGTCAGACACTTCTCTTTTAGCCACAGCAATGGCTTAGATGAATCATCTATACCAACAGTATAGATTCACTTCAGCCCAAGGATTGCCGAACCCGGCCATACCGCCCGGTTCGGCCCAAACGGAGACGACCCGATCTCAGACCGAGTCGGTTCACTATAGAAAAATGGTTCCAGCCCCGTAATTCTTAGTTGGTACCAGCTGGAACTGGTAATTTCTAGCCAGTACCGGCCGAAACCAGCCGGAACCAAACAGGATGGTTCCGTCCGATTCGACTCGGACTCAGTGCGAACCGGTCGGTTCGCACCGAACTGGGGCAGTGGCCCGCTGTGGCATTATTTGCATAGGGAGGTATCGCCACTCAACTCATTATGTATGTTTGTTGAACTTTAGAAGTATGTAATTGATTGTATCTTAATTTCAAAATATTTTATGTTGTTCATCTTATTATTTGTATCATTTTAAAGCAATAAGATGCATCATCTAGCTTAAACCAGGATCATAGAAACATCTTAATTAAAAAAATCAAAGAAAATCAAGAAAACATCAAAAAAAACATCAAATTAAACTTAAATTCATAGAAAAAGTGAGAATTCCCCTAAAAAAATTTAGGTTCTATCGGTGCGTGAACAGGCACGCCGCACACCCAACCGGTTCGGTCCGAATTGGTACGGAACCATACCGAGCGTCGACCGGCACAATGCCCGATACCGGTTCGGCGATTCTTGCTTCAGCCAACATTCGCCACTACAAAAACTGAAGTTCCTCAGAAATTGTTTCTTCAGAAACATCAAAGCATACCAAAGTAAAATGCGATTTGTTACTGATGTGGAGATCATTGAAATGTTGGAGAGTGCCCTAAGAAAGCCATGATAAGATGTCTGTGTAAGGCTGAAAATGTGCATAAGCCAGGCCGGGGAGGTAAGAAATTTTAACTTCCAAGTGAGGCACAATAAATTCTAGGTTATTGTTGGCCCAACCAAAAGCCTGAACTAAAGCCCAAAAACCCACAGGTCCAGCCTTTACATATGTGTATTTGTATATATGTATGTTGACACAGGCACAATAAATAGGAACAGGTCCAGCCTGAACTGAAGCCTTTACATATTCTAGGGCTGGGCTCCAGCTAGACACAGGTCCAGCCTTCCAAGGAGATTTTATGCCTAGGCCCATCATGAAGATTGAATAAAACAATTTAGGCTTGGGCATAATCAGTGCTGCTTAAAAAAACATACTTTATGTAAAATTTAGTTAAAAAAGTACTTCCTAAAAAATGTTCTTGGTGATATTACTCAGTAATATTATTTGCTAAGTTCTTCTACAAGAATATAAGTTAAAGAAGCACCCTGGGCAAGAAGTGGCTTTGCCCAAACTCTCCCATTTTCTAGCCCTATGAGATACCTCTGTGAGGCGCTCACCAGTTTATTTTCTCTACAATGCATTTTCAGGAATTATTTATATTCAAATGAGATGACTGGTCCAGATAGATGCTTAAGATTTATAGAGGCATTTCTGACAACTCACTTCATTGTTTTCAATAATCGAATGAAACTAATATTCTAGCAATCTGTTCCTTCAAAAAATCACAATTAGGGATGATGTTAGGATATCCAGGTATATGGCTAACAGCAATACATGAAGACCATAAGATGGCAACAGACTTTCTCAGTTGCTTGAGTAGAGATTTCTTATTAACACTTGGACATTATCTTTCCATTGATACGCTGACCTGGAGGATTTGATTAAAATCACATCAGGCAGCATGGTCTGTGTCTTCATCATGAAATAATATGTCTCCATTAACTTTGAGGGATCCATGTGGAGCAATATAGGCTATAGTCAGTTTCATGGTCAGGTTGCATATACCAACATAGGACTTTATACCTAGTGGTCTATAAGGTGTACATATCTTTTATAAAAGAAAAAGTAGATATCCAACAAATAATCCATTATTTGACCAAGAAGAAAAACTAATTTGGGCAATAAAACTTAATTTGACAATAGAATCCAGAAAATGACTTGTCTGGACAGTTTGATAAGCTACTTTAGCAAAGTGTATTCTTGGAGAAATGGTTTCTCAGATGCCTAAACAAACCATGGACCCTCATGAATGTCTGTATCGGTTATGGGTTAGACAGTGTTACCAATTTTTATCTTCAAGATTGCTACAACTAATTGGATAAAGTGGAGGGGTGCATGTGCAAATGGTTAAAACAACATGATGGAATGCATAAGGGGCTTGTTTCTTATTTCTTGGGGACTCTGTTGTACCGCCACTTTCACAACTTAAGGGTCCCATAAGATGTAACAGGATTGGTTGACTACGTGTCAGTTCATAGCATACCTGATAGCCCTTTGATCAGAATCCTAATTCTAACCTATTTGTGTATTACATTAAGGTTACAGTTGATATGGCTTATTATGAAACTTGTGTTCCATTAGGTTGAATCCTAGAATGGCATCCAAAAGTCAAACGCCTTGCACTAGACCTAGGAGGGCTGTAGAGCTTACGAGATACGGTTATCAGGCCATAGATCATGAGACCTGATTAGGCCCTTATTTGAAGCTCCTCACTTATGTAAAGTGTGTTACGGGGCTGCCATATCAATCCTAATCACATCCATTCTCTTGATACTAACTAGATTAGAAAGGGAAATGTAGCTGACAACTTAAATATTACCTTTTCACTCCTAATAAAATTAGAAGGAGAGCTCTCTTGTCGGGATCTAACATCCTCACTCAAGTAATCCATTTAGGTCTCTCCTCCCTCTCATTCTCTCTTGAAATTCTTCTTTAGTTCTAGGGCTCAGTGAAAGCCCAAAAGGCAGTTTCCTGGGCAAAGCAAACCCAAGTAAGAATCTAATGTGAGTTCAGAAACCGGAGATCGTGCCCCCTCATCTATGAAGATGAGGTTGTAAAAACATCATTAACATACATTGAAAGGACAAAAGCAATTCAATAAAAAACCCTATTCTTGCATGTAGTTTTCTGTGAGAAAAATTTTTGCTTGCATTCCTTGATCCTTGGTCACATGATCTCTTATTTTTCCCATTGTGTTTCAAACTCAAGATTTTGTGAAATTGCTCTTACAGAAATCAACTTCACCAAACAGCCAAGTGTGCAAAAAGAAACATAAATAGAATTTACATGTTGCTTTTGTTAAGACTCCACAGGTAATCTTGAGTGGACCGAAAGCATGTGCCTATTTATACTACAAATATGCTACATGTGATGCATGCGGCATACAGACAAACAAATTCCCAACAGAAGCATCAAGAATCGTTCAAGAGTTTGCTTTTTATAGTAGTCATACACCCTCTATATAAGAATCACATAACTTTATACTTAAAAGAATAAAGACTAAAGGGAAAGCACATAACACTAAGGGTATACCTACCTATCATGTTTACACCATATAACTTTAATTGGTGAGATTATAACCATTCACTAAATGCTCTTTTCTCTTTAACAAGCATGTATTGTATGCCAATTAGTATAAACATACCTACTTAACAATGTTTATCAAAAGAAGCATACTGAACATCCAAAAGATTACCTTCATATATTTCCATCACAATATCATGATAATATGGTAAAATTGTTTAAAAATGTTCATAATACTTAGTTGTATGTTTATAGCAAAGAATATGTATCGAAATATTTATCACATTATTTCTTTAATAATTCTTGATTTTTTTCTCATTTTTTTCAAAATCCCAAAAGTTAGTCTCAATGCCTTGTCATTGCCTTCAGATTGCAAAGTATAGGCTTGAAACTAACAAAAGCATCATGAATGCTATGCTTCATGATTGTAAAACCAATTAAGTAGAAGTCTACCAGACTGATTCGAGCTTCAAAAGCAAAGATATTAGAAAAGATATTGCATCAATGATTCCATATGCAAATTCATATAACTTTACTAAACTAAGTAATAAATAATGGCATAAAAGAGTTAACCAGGGATACACTCACAAGTCAGGTAGACTAGTTGATCAAATCAATTACACTGACAAACAGAATGAAACCTGGAACCAGTTAAAGAAATCATCAAAAATCAAGAAATGTATATATCTAGAATTTCTAACCTTTCAATTCATCGCATGGCCACCAATAACATGTTCTAGCATATCATTTTATTCAAGAACCACAGTTTACAAAAAAACTAATTGTTAGAAAAGATTGTTTGCTTGTGGACCATGATAATAGACCTTGCATGTGATCATAGCACAACAACAATAGCAAACAGGCAGCGATAGAAGAAAAATCTTCGCTTAAAAGTAAAAGATCTTATATATGGCACTCAACAAATAATGATGACTAACATCATCTACCAATACTGCTAGTCAGAATAACTGCATTTTTTTGAAGCTAATATCCATTATAAGTTACCTTGGATATGTAACAGATGCATTTTAGCAACTCAATCTGATTTTAAGAGAGGGTGAACTGTATAATCAGATATCATCCAATAAGATTACCAGACTCCACATGAATATATATATATATATATATAAACCGGAATTTATTTATTACCTTGATTGCCTTGGGAAGGGTATCCACTTGTTGCAAGAGTGTTGGATACAGAATTCACGTCAGTGGCTCCCTTGAACACTGTTGGAGAGCTTGATGCAATTGATGTAGATGGTGTATTTGGCAAAAGAGGGGCACTTTGGGCAGGAACATTACTAGTACTATTGATAGGAAATAATGGTTGGGATACTGAAGGGAGTGTGGATGATGGCAAACCAGGTGGACCAACTTGGAAAGATGAATGAAGTCCAGGAGCAGAAGTGGATGTCAAAGGTGGAGTTATTTTCTGAATAGGAAACAAGGGTGGTTGTGGTGGCAGTACTGTCAGTGCAGGAGGAACTGGAATTGGTGGCTGTGGTGGAAACCAAGACTGTGGCCGAGGTGGAATTGGCCAACTCGGAGGCTGCGCTGGCAATGCTGGATTGTAACTAGTCAAAATGCAAATGAATGTCAGAACATGTGCAAAATCAACAAAAAAGGAAAAAGGAAAAAAGGCAGGCTGATCCAAAAACATCCAAGAACAAAGAAGGAAAGTATAAGCTCTCAAGAAAGTAGAAATTCTTCAAATAAGCGACAGTGAATGAGGTCATACACTGGTGGCACTGCACCATAAGTTGGTGCTGCTGGAAATCCAACACCTAAAGGACCAGGTACAAGGCCACTGACAAGGCTAGTAGATGGTACTTCCACTTTGGCCACCTTTGCTGAGGCATCCTCATCTGCATGGGTAATTTATAACAAAGGGTCAAGTCAGGGAAGAAAGTCTTGGGGACAGGGGAGGTAGGGGCACATATGGAGAATTTATACCTCATTAGGTCTTCATAAGCAAATCTTGAATACCACATGGATATAAAAGTATAAATAACATTCGCAACATATTAAGAAGATATGTCTACATTATACTGTGCAGATACCAAGATACATATTAATTTAGAATACATATATTTCAACAACATTTTTAACACTTTCTATGCATTAAACTACTCTAGATTGCAAGAGCACAATGTTAAAACAAAAGAGGCAAGAACTTTATAAACTTCAGCTGTTGCATTTGAAGCCTTTTCTTAAAGGGTTATCATGAAACTAAAGTTAAAGCCTTAGATTAGACAACTTCTAGATTGACAAATTTACAAACTACTACTGAAAGTTTCATAAACCAAGGTTCGCCAAATTGGCAGTGGAGTGTGTATTGGCCGATGACCAATTTGGCATGGTATAGGTCCATTCAGCATGGTATCGGTCCGTACTGTGTTGTTTTGAGGGCATACCAATATAGGGAGAGCCGGAGAGAGAGAGAGAGAGAGAGGAAGAGGGAGGAGAAGAGGGAGAAAAGGAGAAAAGAATAGAGAGAGGGAGGGAGGGCGAGCAAGGAGGAGGGTGAGGGAAACCCTAACCCGACCTAGGGAGAGGGTGGAAAGAGAGAGTTGGAGGAACTTACCAGATGACTAGGGGGTGTAGAATCAAGAGGAAGAGCCAATTTACTAAGGGTTTAATAGCATGAGGGGGGGTTCGATAGCATGAGGGGGGCAAACCGATTTAATAGCAAAGCAGTGCCGAACCCTAACGGGTTCGGTTCGGTAAACCTTGACATGAACTATGCAAAACAATCAACTGGAAGCAACATTTATAATCTTCATGAACAAATGAGGCTGCAGACATTCAAGCAGACAAGACATTTGAAGCAAATGCAAAGACGAAGTTCGATCTAGCCAAAGCTAGGGCAATCGACAACTGAATTCTTGTTGTACTCTATTAACCCTATGTTTGGTCGGAGTCGTGGGACGAAGGATGGATGGGGTTGGAAGAATGGATGGCCTCCATCCACCGTTTGGTTCAAAAAAATTTAGGAAGAATGGATGAAAATGAAGGATTGCCCAGCCGTTCTAGTCCACCAATTTGCATCCTCCTAAACTGGAAAGATGCAAGGAAGGATAGATAGAGCATGTGAAGGATGGATTTCTACATTGACAAAATTACTCCTCATTAATTTTTTTGACAAAACCTTACCGCTTCTTCACTTTTTCATTCAATTTATTTATATCTTTTTTAGTTTTACCTATACTATTAACCTTGTGCTATTAAATTTTATTACTAATTATTTTAATTTTAGTACAAAATTTCCATAATTATAAGTAAATAATTATAATTGTCTTCTATATTTCTATTTGCATTCACTATTTTTTAGTTAACTATTTATAAAAATTAATTAACTATTTAAATTAAATTATAAATTAATTAGTTATTTGTATAATTAATAGATATAAATAAATTAATTCATATATAATTAATTTCTAAAATCATTTATTTAATTAAATTAAATCAAAATTAAATATTTATATAATTTTTTATATACTTAAATTATAAAGATTATAATTTTATATATTGCCCAACTTTAGTATAAATAAGCATTATAATTGATAATAATAATATTTTTTCAATAAAGGGTAGTATAGTAAAAATGTCCTACAAATATCATCATTCCTCCCTTTCATTCCTCACATACCAAACAGAGAAGTGAATCATTCCCATCCATGTTTCACCAACACATAGGAGGATGGATGGAAGACCCGTCCATCCTCTCCCTCGTCTATCCTTCCCCCCAATCCATCCTTCCTCCAATCCATCCTTTGTACCAAACAGAGGGTAAATGCTGAACACCATGCTCAAAGATATTGTTATATGTATACTTGTAAATATGTGTATGCAAGCCCTTGCCTATATTATAGAAATACTTATGCATATTAATTTATGCTATATTTGCAAATGTTACATGCATTATTATGCAGTTACACATTTGTACATATATACATACACACACACAGCACATTGATATGTTTGCATTTCCCCATGTATGTATGCATGCATGTATATATGCATTATGGTCTAGGCAGGGCTCACCTAGGTGCATGCAACCGCAGCAATCAAAACCTGCTGGGTCATAGGCTACAGATTCCATTATACCCTTGATGTGAGAATGGAGAGGAGGATGGAGAAAATGGGAGATCAAAATGCAGCATGCTGATTTATATTTAATCAATAGCCACACAATTCTCAGACTAGATCTCCCACCTTGCTTTAATAAACCCATTAAACTAGGTCTTCTTCACCACTTTTAGAATTTGAACAAACTTAGTTCAAACCAACCCATGGCCTGACCATACCATGACTAGATGAGGCTTGCAAAACTAATCAGGTCAATATAGGTGATGAGGAGAGCTAGAAAGGAGGGAGGAAGCGCGCGAGTGGTGGAGGTGGGGACCTGAAATATATTGATACCACAATTGATCCTCATTGTTTGCAACCGCCATACCATTCCCCTCCTCCCCATTAACACCCTTGCCTCTGCATCCAACATTATCTTCCCATTGTCAGAAAGCTATCACAGCTTCCATCTAATCCCAACCAAACCCAAAACCTAGCCTTAGCAAGCAATGAATCTAATGTTAAAAGTGAAGGATTGGAAACGAGAACACTAGATGAGATGGAGGCAAAAGAAATGAAGGGCTTAAGGTCAGGGATTAGGTGATAGAAGCTCATGGTTTTAAAAGCCATGGAATGGGCCTTCCATGATCAGTAGTCAACATGGTATGTAACACTGCACCAACCCATGTAGACACATCATGGGCTGGCACACATCTAGCTTTGTAAAATATTGTCAATATACACCAACACAGTTTGCATGGACAACACATCAGCTGGCATGGGCAACACCACAACCACTGGGGTTGATAAGGGAATAGTTTCTTCTTCACAAAAATTCTCACTACATCTAAATAATTTTTAAAGTTTGATTTTTAAAATCTTAAATGGGTTATAAACTAGATCCAACTCAAAGTCACATATGTTTCTCTAACATACATTTTCATCTCCTTGACTAACTAATATTCAATTAAATTCATGTTGAGCATTCTAACTTGACAAAAAAAAAAAGCTCAATTTGAAACTTAATTAACTTGCACGAATGCTTTAATTGCAAGTTAACTAGAATGCCACTCAAAAAAATGTAGATCAAAATTAGTATTTTAAAGCATTTAAAATAACTTATATTTTCAAAGAAATTTCCAAAAGATTATTGTTCGTGCCAAATATCTGTATCTCAAGCATCTGTTTTGAATAGCAATTGAAGTTGCTTAATAATTTCAAAATTGACATTTTTTCATCATTGTTTAGAGTGGTCGCCGCAAACTGCCATGTAAAGGATTTTAATATAATAAGCATCAACTTTATAATTGGGCATCCTTGAAGAATTACAATAATAACTAATACTTATTTTGGGGGGTAGCAGGGATGTTCTTGAGCAAGCTAGTCAAACTCTTACTATATTTGTGTACCAAATCAATGAGAACAAAAATTATAAGCACTCATGCAAACTTTAATTAGACTTACAACTAGACTTACAATACTGTAATTAACAAAAGCAGCCATATACTTAGAGGTGGCAAGAACATTATGCAAAAGAAATTGCAAATAATCTTGCACCAATGCCTGAAAAATAGGATGAATTGGCATATTTATCTATCAGCAAAAGGCGAGCAACAAGTGTTACCTTCTCCATAGTGAGCTGCTAAGATTTCAGGAGGAATTCCTTGCATTCCAAAAATCTCAATATCTGTTGATTCTCTACCCAGTTTAGCGTTAGGAACTCTGGAAAAAGAAATTTAAAATATAAAGCATCAATCGTAGTTGAAAATAAGACATAGATAACTCATATAATAAAACTGAAATCATGCATAACTGGAAAATAAAGCTATAATTAAAAATTAAACACTGTTCTCAAAATATTTAAACAATCAAAATCGCATAGTTTTCATGGTTCAAATGGAAAACATTAGGAATCATGGGAATTACATAACATCATAAGTTGATAAGCATAGATCTTTAACCTAATTCCAACTAATAAAAAACTTTCATTTCAAAACATAAACACAAAGCTTTTGGAATACAATTTAACATCCTAGTCTATTTTTTGCTTGGATTTATAGAGATTTCCTAAAATCCACAACTACTTTATTGGAATTTGACCAAACTATATGATGTCATGGTCAAAGCTCGCTTTCCAATAATTGGAAATTAAGCAAAAAGAGCATCAGAATCATTTGACATGCCAAATGGCTACAATCAAGTTATTGTGAAGCATCAATGTCTAGAGCACTTTTCGTTGGAACATGACTACATTGAATAGGTTTATGTGATTAGGGTTGTTAAAGAAATGAGTTGTTTGCGAGTAGCTTGTGTTTGGCTCGAAATTAAACATAATTTTGTCTTGCCTCAACTTGTAAGTGAGTCGGACACAACTTGTATCTTTGAGCTAGAAACATAATTGAGCTGAATACAAGCTATGACCAGCTTGCCCTTTGCAGCTGATAAAAGCTAGAAATTAAAAATAAATAAATAAAATGTATTTTATTGTTTATAAATAAAATCATTTTGAAACTTACAAAATATTAATTTTATATAAAGAAGCATCCACAATAACTTTTAAATCGCAATCTGATGGCTCTATACTTGCTCATAGATAGATAGCCATTCTAGCCATCAAAACAAAATTTAATTGCTTAAATGAAAGAAATCTTATTTGACCCACCAATGCCTTAAATCCCTAATTTCTTGAACCACTCTTCCAAGACAGTTACAACACCTCTCCTTTCCCTTCTCTTCTTACCCTCTTGATACCTTTCTGCCAAGGAATGTGGAACTATCCTAAACCACCCGATTCGGAGAATACCGAGTCATGCCAACAGTGGACCGGAACAGTTTGAGCATTCAAAATGAGAAACCGGCAAAGGAGAAGATGAGGGAGAAGGAAAAAGAGGAAGAGAGAGAGAGAGAGAAGGGAGGGAGGAAGAGGCCGTTGGAGGGCCGCAGAGTGCCGGGGAGTGGCGCAAAGGGGCAGAGGAGGGGCTCCATTCCTCCAGACCCCTATTTTGAACCAAACAGGGGTCCATCGAGGCCCCTTTTTTATTTTGAAAATTTTATGAAGTCAGCAACCTCCTCCGCCCCACTTCCTGACCCTCCACAAGCCTCCATCTCCCTCCCTCCCTCCCTCTCCCTCCCTCTCTCTCTTTCATTTTCACTCTCACATTCTTCCTCTCCCCCGCCCTCTCTATCATGTTGGGCCATACTTCGCCGGCCTCCACCAACCTTCACCATCTCTCTCCCTCCCTTCTTCCCTCTCCCTATCCCTCCCCCCTCTCTCTTTTCCTCTCTCCCATTCTCCTCTCCCCCTCCCTTTTTGCTGTGTTGGGACAGTTTCGACACAGAACGACTTGGGAGCATACACCAAACAGTGGCCCCAACCGACCGATACGGGCCCTGATACCGGCATAGCGATCCTTGCTTTCCACAAATTGTCTAACGATGAGCCAGCAATACCCGTCTTTCAACCAAATAAGATCTATTGAACTCATAATTTATTAGATACTTTCTATGAATGTTAACTAAGTATCGTAAGTAAATTCTCTTCTTTATTTTCTTTACCCTTTAACCTCTTTTCCTTACCCTCTCATTACCTAATCCTTAGAAGCCTAACCGCACTTCCCTCCATCCTTTCATACTCTCACCATCTTCTCCCCAAATCCTAGAAGCTGGTCCACAACCCCAATTCCTCAAGCCTTCAAAGGTGTTCTCAACTTTCCTTCTTTCCATTCTTCTCCTTGAAGACAATAACTGTCACACCCCAAACCGGCTACTTGCTGGCGAGTGATGTGGCCTTGCATATTTCGTAGGGTCGCCTAGCAGGGACGCCAAGGCTTAAATAGGAGAGTACATGAGGACCATACGGACATGTGTTTAGTCCCACATCGGTTATGCAATTGATAGATCTTAGGTACTTATATAGGGCCAAGGAACCCAAATAATTCATTCTAGCTAGGGGTGCAAATGGATCGGATTGGATCAGGTCATGAATGACCCCGACCCAACCCGGCTTCTTGTTCGACTCCTAATTTTGGACCCAGATCCGACCGATAGAAAATCGGGTCGGGTCGGATTGGGTCTACCACTACAATTTTTGACCCAATGGGTCATCAAGTCCAGTTCGGATCAACCCATTCATGACTTCATTGCTTGCATCTGCACTCCCGTAGACCCAAATAATTTTACAAATTCGGATCAGATCGGATCAGATCGTAAGATTGAGAAACCAAAATTACCCAAATTTCAAATGAGACGGGTCGGGTCGGGTCTGAATTCAGTAAACCCAGACCCGGCCCAAAAAATGGAACTGTTCTAATTTTAGGATCTAACCAAGCCCCACAGGTCCTCTACGGGTCAGGTCGGGTCTAAGCAGGTCAGGTCTAAGCGGGTCGGATCACAGGTCAACCGACCCATTTGCAGCCTTATTTCTAGCTAACATTTTAGGATGAGATATTATTGCTACGATAACAGTGACTAAACCGAGGTTGAAGACAACATTTAGGGTGAGAGTGGGCTGCCATCACTGTTGACAATGATAGGATCTCTAGGGCTCACCTCCGATAGATCCCATCAGCTACCAAGCCAATCTTGCTAAGCATCCCTTCCAGCAGATATAACGAGCCAGCAAGCGAAGCTTGAACTAGCTTGATTATAAATAAGCCAAGCTCAAGCTAAGCATCCTTGGCTCGTGAGTAGCTTGAGCTAAGCCAAGATTACTAATTTGGCTCAGTCACACCCCTATATTTAATGTTGTTCCAATGTCCATAGATCACATTCTACCACAACATTGTTGGAAGGTCAAGCATGACATGTAAAAAAACATAAAACAACTAATTATAATCCTATGAAGCCTGAAGTAACAATGATGTAAGTTGATGAAGTCAAGACTTACACAAAGGATGATATAAGCAAGGATGATGAAATACTGGGACACTATCCAATGTGGGAACATGTTTAGCAACCCTAACAAGCTCCAGGACAAGCTTGCATGCATTGTGACCGAAATTTTAGAGCTTCAAGATTGTTGGAGCTTGTTTTATAACAAGTGTTGCTTTCAATATTAAGTTGTTAATTTATCTATAGTGACACTAAAGGACGGGTGTTCCATTCCTCTTGAGTGTTCGTACAAGTCCTCCTTCCCCTTCCTTCTTTCTCTATAAGACATCTAAGGATAGGCACTAATAAAGAATATTTTCCAGAAAAGTTTAGCATTTTTAAGTAGGTTTTCCAATTTATTGTCCTATGTGGTGTATGAAAGGGAAGTAGTTGTTGGATGACTGAATGGATAGAAGCCTTCATCTCTTGTCTGCTCGACTTTCTTCCTCTTCCTATCACAATCTGCAGATTCCTCATCTACTCTCCACTTTTCTCTTTTCCACCTATACTTTCTCAGTTTGCAGTTTGCAATTGAATTAATTTCAAGTTCAGATCCTTAATTACTATAGCCAGGAAAACTCTAAATCCAGTGCTACTCCTCAAGGAACTATATCAAAGTTGGCATTAGAGCCATTCCATCCAGAAGGTGGAGTTTTGATTTGACAGTTGCCCCTTGATTGAAAAAGATCCAAAACAACCACTCATTCAATATCCCATAAAATATGCACCTAAAGCTTCCTCAAATAGAAACATGTGCTACAGACTTTCACATCTACTAAATTCATCTTGCACATATTAGTCCATGCTTATGGCCCAGCATTATTATCGAGATAGTACAGCCAGCAGGCACAAGATAAAGCCTTGTCTGTATTGTGAAAAATAAGGGTGGCTTTTGATGCAACCCTGTAGTCTGTTTATTGGGTTGGCATGATTAACAACACCAAAAACAAACTTTTGAAAAAAAAAAAAAAAAAAAACTACTTCAGAGCACCAGAAATGGAAATTAAACACTGTACAAGACCAAATTGAATTCAGAACACCTAAAACTTGTTATCAATCATCGATTTTTCCCCTTTTTCACAGCTTTCTGTGGGCTTCAAGAGATAAACACCAGATCCAATGAAAAACACTAGTTTTTGACATCGTTGAAAATTTTCAGAAAAAAAAACATACACACACGTCATCAACAATCTGATTAGATCACAACTTCAATTCCCGGACGGTCCACCGCCAAAAGCTCAAACCAAGAATTAAAAAGAAAATAGAATATATAGAAAAAGATCGAGAGAAATCTAAGGCTTTTTCTTTCTCCTTACTTGGTGACGTTCTCCTTGTGGACCTGGAGGACGTGGATGGCCATCCCCCCGGCGGTGGAGAGCTTCTTGTGGCAGACATGGCACTTGAAGTGCTTCGCCTTCTGGTGCTGCACCAGGATCTTCTCGTCGTCGAATTCCCGGTCGCAGTAGTAGCACCACACTTTCGACGTCCTCTTCTTCTTCTTCCCCATCCCCTCTTCTCCGCGATAGGCGATCAAACTCTAAGATTAGGGTTTTTCTCCTCCTTCTTCCCCTTCCTTCGATCCGACGCCCGTGTGAGAGGACAACGTTTACGATTAGGGTTAGGGTTTGGGAGATATCCTTCTCCGAAAGATGGAGAAGAGAGCCGACCGGACCTTCTCTTCGTTTCTCGATCTCTACGAGGCGAGGGATTTTATTAGAGCGGTCTTGGTATGTTGCCATACACCCACACAGTTAAAAAAGACCAATAGGAATGTGACCAGTCAGCAAGCACCCCATCCCTTCTCTCTCTCTTTTGAACGGAAGGGAGAGAGAAAGCTGGAGCCCTCTCCAAAATTCGGAAAAAAATATTAAAAAAACATAAATCAGGAGAAAAAATCAAAAAAAAAATCCAAGCGTAAATATATTAGCTGAACTTTTTCTTTTTCGATCTCCTGATTGGTGCGAGGAAATCCGTATGAATCTAAGGAAAAAAAAACAATTCAAAAACAAAATTCAAGCACGCCTAAATAAGAAATATACACTCCCTAAAAAAAAAGCTTAAAATATATGATTTCTTTTTTTTTGGAAATATAAAGTTCACATACGTACAAAAAAAGAAAAATTTCCCCGCGCACATCAACATGCAAATTTTTTTTAATAAAATTCCATGCCTAAAAAGAAAATATGGACTCTCTGGAAAAATATAACATGCTTAAAATATATTGTTTCATATTTCTTTTAAAGTTTAAAGAAAAATAAAATTTTGCTACTTATTTATTCCCCTCCATGATGAAAATTTTCAATCCTGCGTATGCTGTTACAGTGATTTGCTACTTATTTATTTTTCTTAATTCACGGGGATAGAAGATAATATGTGACCAAAAAATATTGTCACCTCTATTTGTTCCTTTGATTATTCATTTTTTTCTTATAATTATAATGTTTGAATCAATATAGGTTTAAATTTGAAGCAAGTGAAAAGTGTAACTTGATTGCTGCAGCTATGAACAAATTTTGCTATAGGCACCATGCGATTGTTGATATTATTAATAGAGGTTTGTGTTATTTTATCTTCATCTTGAATTTTTATTTTATAAATATGTCATAGCAATCGAAGATAGCCGAAAACCAAAAAAAGAAAAATCTCAGCTTGATTTTTGCTTGCAATTCCTTTGATTATTTATTTTTTTCATAATAGTAGTATTTGGATTGTTGTAGGATTAAATATGAAGACTAGAACTTGATTGCTTTAAGCAAGAGTAAGTTTTGCCATATATACTATGGTAATGCACATAATATTATTAGAAATTTTTGTTGTTTTATCTTGATCTTAATTTTTTTAAATCATAAATATAAATTTTTCTTTTATATTTATAGTTGTCATGTTATAGATGTAGAAGTTAAATAGTACAGATGTATTTAATCTTTCACCATGTTTATAAATATAATATATAATTATTAAAAAGATTTGTAGATAAAGATTTATTTAATATTTAGATTGATAGAAATATAAAATATTTAGCAAACTCTTAATATTTAATAAATATTAATTTTTACTATTGATTGAAGATAATTTAATATTCCAATTTATGTAAAGAATATTTCATACTTATCAACAAATTAATATTATTGATATAAGTTTAATATATAACTTAATGACATTAATATTAATTTTCATTTAATATAGAAGTTAAATATATGGTTAATATAAAATTTATTAATATTGAAGTTGTTAATATAAAAGTTATTAGTGTAGATTTTTTTTATGTTAATATTATAATTATTATTATTTGTTTAATATTTATTTAATATGGATATTAAAATTAGTATTTACTATATAATTTATTTAATATTTAGTATTACTATCAATTTCATATTATTTATGAATAGACTAAGTATTCATATTAGTATATAAACCTTATATTAAAATTTAATATAGAAATTAAATAAAGATTTTTTTATTTTTAATACTTATTTAATAAAGAGGTTTAATATAAATTTATTAACTAATAATGATATTTATATTAAATATTATTACTAAGCATTAATATTTATAAATAAACTATTGTACTAATATTCTTTTATATAAAATTCATAAATATAATTTTTTGTTTATAAATATAAATTTTATTTTTATGTTATAGTTGCTATGCTATAGAACTTATGATTTCTACAAGTTTAATTTTTAATGGTTTAGCATGTGAAATAATATAGTTGTTATACTAGCGAAGTTAATTTATGTATCATATGATGCATGTATTATTAAAGGAGGGCTTGAATTGTTCGATATATAATTCAATTCATGTGTTAAAATTCACCTCATTTAAAATTAAAATAGAGATCCAATCCTATTAAACTGTTAAGTATTTGATATTCAATTCAATGTCAAAAAAGCATTAATATTTAATGTTAGTGTTGAAATAACATTTAATGATATTGGTAGGCTATTGGATGAACATTCTTAAATATTCAATTAAACTTATTTATCATCGTTGTGGCCTTTGAAAGCCCAAGCAAAAAAAAAAAATCCACATCATCCAAATATGCAAGCAAAGAATTTCAAAGGCATATAGCAAATGATCTTGAATCATGTAGTTATTTATGATCAATCCACTATTCTTCTATATATCTACAACTTCACCATTTTTTTTATAAAAATCAAGATTATATTACCCAAACAAAATAAAACAAGATGTGGTGTTACTAGAGAAGAGTAAATGACAGTTTATTTTAATTATAAATAACTTATACTATCTTCAATTATATATTTTTTAAAATTATTGCATTTTTAGATCCATTATATTAACACTATGTAGACAAATGGCGATAAAATTAGGGGCAATTATATAAGAAAATATTTAACAAAATCAAGTTCTACTGGGCATTGCAAGCAAAGCAACATCTTATAAAGGTACAAATTTAGTGTATTTCTAAAAAAAATTTAACTTGTTTATAAAAATGTTTATAATTGAATATGTGCTAGCCTATCTATCATGGATTGTAGTAGGATTCTGATAAATCTAGACCTTGATGAAGCAAAATAGTTCCCATTCTAATAATTTAATAGTTTATTATGAATATTAAGAATAATGAATAATATACTTATTTGATTTTTTTCGTTTCTCCGGGTTCAAAACATATGGAAAGGCTAAGGCTTCAATACAAAGGTTACGTGCATATGGTTTATCTCATGCTTACTATAAAGATTTATGAGAATAATAATTATGTACTTAGACTCTTTAATACAATTTGCAATATTTAACAGTCGTATCAATTAAATAGAATTAATATTTTATTAATTATTTACTATTAATGCTTGCTTATAGTTGCAGAGATTGTTCTAGACTATTATTTACATTGATCTAGATGGAGTTGTGTGGTACGACTTCTGTATATCTTCTAACAGGAACATAAATGACGTTACAGGTATTATGAGGTGCTATTTTTGCCAAAAGAAAAATCCACCAACATTATTGAGGTAATAGTTTTACGATCTACTAAATATTAAAATGTGCATACTAATCATTTTATTGTGCAATTCTAGGTATCTCATATATATATATATATATATATTAAAATACATGTTCATACTTGAGAACTTGCTTTAACTCTTTTTGATAGAAATGCTGAAATTCTCATTGGAAATTTGATAACGAACTCTACAAACTATACTTAGAGGTACTTCAACCATGACATCTTTTAATTAAGTAATATTTTTGACTAATAATTATGTTATTAAAGTGTTTGTGCATATATTATAGGAGGATGGAACAATAAAACTGGAAGAATTTGTGAAGAAAATACTATGGAAATACTACATCTTCATTTTAATAACAAAAAACAACTTCTCATCTGTAAGGTGTTAGCCTAGATGCACAAATATAATTGATAAATTAAATATTTCTAATATTCAAAAACAATAAATAAGAAGAATAAACTAGCAAATAATTAACTTGACAATATAATAATAAAATGAAGAAAGAGAGAGAAGATGGCCTGTGGATCGAAGTACACTGATGCGCTGTCCCAGAAAAGTTTATGCCCCCTACGCACGGGTCTGCTGGCACAGATCTCCTAAAGATATGATGACCCAATACAGAACCACGTCTTCCCCGTCAGTGCGCCTCCAGGGAAGAAAGAAAAGCACGTTCACGCTTGCAGATAGCTCAAAAGAAACTTAGAAAAATTATGAGGAGAAGAAAAATTTTCTTTATTCCTTTTCTCCCCAATGATCCCTAGAGCCTTTTTTTATCTAGACTCCTGAAATAGGAAGAATAAAAAATTTTGATTGTCTTTGAAATGATCCCTAGAGCCCTTTATATAGGCTCACGCATGTCAAAAGAAGAGGAATCCCTTTCCGCAGATTGATGACGTGTCTTCTTGTGTTTCTTTGATTCTTCGGCTTATTGCATCTTGGCCGTTCATGCTTCCTTCCTTCTTCGAGGGGCCTTTTCATTCTTGCTCTTGCGCTGGATGCATGACACTTGTCATGGTTTGCTGGAAATTTTTTCATGTTGCTCCCTTGCTTGTGCACGGATGCTTGCCACTTGGTCGTTGACTAATTTAGTTTTCAAAATTTTAAAATATTTAATTTAATTCAACAATCCCCCACATAAATTAAATATTTAAAAAATTTAAAATCAAAATAAAATTAAAAAAATCAAAATAAAGTGCTGAGTATCTTATATTATGTAATAGGTGTAGGTACTTTTCGGTTTGAACCTTCACTTAGTGACAATTGATTACCTCTGTAGAGCCAAGGTGGACTATGTCTTGAACCTTGGTCCATGGCTCAGATTTCATCAACAGTACACATAATATAGCGTGAACATGCTCGAAGCGGATTTGCGCTTTACGGCCATGCGCAGGTATCTCTTCATGTGTGTTATTAAGGAACAGCCCACTTCCCACAGTCGCGGCCTCACGACTACACTCATATAGGTGAATCCTAAAAAAAGGGTTTGAGCAAGTAGGTACCCTGCCTCATGGGTCTCAGATTCATTAAGAGTAAAAACTCAATCTAACCCTTGCTTTTTATGAGCATTGTTGCCCTAAGGATGGGAAAAACAAATAGTGCTACCATTAGTCACATATCTAGTTTGTTTCTACCCATTGAACCTTTTTAGGTTGGGTTACCACCGTGGTGACTTTACTTATGGGCTTAGCCCCATCCCCCTCGACAACTCTAGAACCACTGTTCTAGACAATCTTTTGGTAAGCTGATCAGCTAAATTCCTTTCGGATCTTACAAAATTTAGTGCAATCAAGTTATTCTTTAATTTGTATCTTAATGATTTATGGCGCACTTTCAAGTGCCTATTCATTTTCACATTTGTATTTTCTTGATTGAATTTATCTATAGCAGATCTGCAGTCACAATGAATATATATAAAATGCAATGGTGAAGTCATAAGAGGTAAATCTATCAGTAGATCTCTAAGCCACTCGACCTCAATGCTAGTGGTATCTAGGGCAATCATTTCAGATTCCATGGTGCTCCTGTTGGGAATTGTATCCTAAATGTCAATCGTCAGCATATTGATGATTGAATTTTGTAAATAAATTGACAAATTAATAAAGTATTATTTGGCATTATTCATCATTTCATCTTCAAATGAACTCTTATATGATGAAGTCCTTAGGACTTATGTTATGATAAAGGAGGATTTATCTTTGAGTCCTTAAACTTGTTCGCGACCAAATAATATGTTGTTACTAGGACGACAACATTATCGAGATTAGGTCATTGTGTGACATATACGTTGGTTGTCCTCTTAACCAAGGAGTGTGGAGACACTGGTATGCCATACAGGTGAAGTGTAGGAGTACATTTCACTGAACGTGACCAATTCCGGAACGCTCTACTATCAAGAGATGTTCCGAGTGGATATGGGTATAAGTTTGGCCCTCTGACCTGAGACCGCAATCTGTGACTAGCAAGCAACTCACTGTACTTTGGTGCCGGACTACCTGAATTTCTAATTCAGTGACGGAATGTCACTGGGTGCAGTCAAGTACTTGCGTAGTCAGTTGTGAGTTAAGATGGAATTGGCCCCTCCTGGAAACAGGAATAATGTCTTGTGATTAATTTAGCAAAACCTTGGCCAGGATAATCCCAGTGAGGAGTCACGGGATATCTAAAGTTAATCACATAATGGATGTACTAATTATAGGGTTGACAGTGAGCTCTAAGTCATCCTGGCATTAAGAGTCAAAGGGATTGAATTATACAGTAACCATAGTTCAGGGTTCCAGAATATTTGCTTCGCATATATTTGGCCTATTCGGACGTCGGGTACCATTGCTAGATGGTCACATCGATTAGTGTAGGAAGTCGTTCCTATACTACCGGCTTAGGTTCGAACCTATGAGGTCACACGCATAGAAGATTCCTGATTGATCAAGAAGGCTGATGAATGATTAAGAATCATTCAGGGATAATTTGGTCAATTCGATTAGCAAATTATCTTATAAAATAATTAAAATAATTATCGAAGGATTAATTAGTAATTAGATTGCTAATGAACTCAATTGGATTGAGTAATTAGACTAAGGATGAGCCAAATTGAATTAGATTCAATTCTGGGCTCAATCAGGATTTTTGACCTGATTGGATTAGGTCTGAATCAAGAGGACTTAGGTTGACCAAATTAAATTAGATTAAATTTGTGCTTAATTAGGGATTGACCTAATTGGATTAGGTTCAACCCATGGTAATTGGATCATTCTAATTGTTAGGATTTAATTAAATTAAATGGGTTTGATCAGAAACTGTTCGGATCTTGAAATCCACTTGTCACATATCCATGCATGGCGCCATAAATTGATTTTTAATATGATTAAAAATTAATTTAATTTATTTAATGGTGCCATGGGACACTTGGCAACATCAGGGACCTCTTTCATCATTAGATGGGTCGAAATGGAGAGATAAATTCATGAAAAGAATTGGATAAGATCAAATTCTCTCTCTTCATGACATATGTCATCCTTATCTTTATCTCACTTCCAATTAAGGTTGAATTTCGAATTTAATCATCACAAAATCACCATGTGACCCTCTAATCTGTTTGGGGGCATGGGAATTTTGAAATTGAAAGAGGAAAGTGGCAACATGATGAATGGTTTAGATTAGATCAAGCTTCATCATGTAATGGCACATGAACTTGAATTTTGAATTCAAAATTCAAAACCCCACAAAATCCTCCACAAATATGGGATGGTTGGCATGAAGTTAGGTAGGAGAGCAACATTAAAAGGACCTCCATCATCTGGTGGTCGAATTCAAGAAAAAAAGAGAGAAAAAGAAGAAGAAAAAAGGGAAAAGAAAAGAGAGGAACCCTAGTTCATGCATGGAAAAATTCTGCATTCAATCTAGCTGACTTCTTCCTCCTCTAAGTCCATCGCGCCATTAGTGTTAGGGGTCCCTGATAAGAGTCTTTAGATCAGATCTAAGTCCTCTTCAATCCCTTTAAACCTTTCCTCCAAGTTCTTCCAAGAAGGCGGATCAAAAGTTGATAGCGTTTGGAAGATCAAATTTCAGCCTCAAGAAATTTTGCGCAAGCTAGCACTTCCGCAGGATTGGATCTCTTCAGGAACTTCGCGTGGACTTCTCGTAGAGGCCATTCGTGTGCGTGGCTGTGAAGTCGAGGATCAGATCCACAAGTTTCATCCATCATAAAAGGTATTAATCCTACATTAATCTTTTATTATGGTGTCAAGATCTAGGTCTGATTCTCCGAGGTTTTACCCTCTTTTGGGGCTCCTCACGGAGATATCTCCAGAATCCATTCAATGGATATTCGGAGATTAATCGGAATAGAGTTCTTAAGTTTCAGATCTGATAGTTAATCATGCATGAAAGTTTTAGCATAATTGTTTAAACGATTCCGGCATAATCCTATGTGTTCTTAATGTGCTGATTTCTAGATTTGATCTTGTAAGCATGCATGAATTAAATTGTTTGATTCATTTTTCCGCTGCGTTTTTGAAACTTAAAAAGAACTACGTATGGCTTGATCCCCCTTATGAAGGGGTACGTAGGCAACCCGATCAGGTTCAGCCATGGTTCAAAAAAAAAAAAAAATCAGCATGCTTAACACCGAAGAACCTAGGATTCACTTTCAGCTCCTAGCCACTACACTTTGTTTGGTAGACTTCCATGATACAACTGCACCTCCTAAAAGGAAGACAAAACCAGTAGTGGATTTGGTGTCAACTGTATCACTGATCCAGTTGGCATCACTATAGACTTCCAGAACAGCAGGATAACCACAATAGTGTAATCCTAGAGATATGGTACCCTTAACGTACCTGAGAATTCTTTCTAGAGCAGTCCAATGATCATTATTAGGATTGTGAGTATATCTACTTAGTCGATTCACAGAGTATGCAATATCAGGTCTGGTATAATTTGCAAGAAATCCTAAAGAACCAATGATCTGGGCATACAAGCTTTGATTGACTGGATCACCTAAGTTCTTCTTTAGATTAAGAAATGGATTATAGGAAGTAGATACATGATGACAATCAAAGTAGCGAAACTTTTTAAGAATCTTCTCCACATAGTGGCTTTGGGACAAAGTTATTCTATCTTCATTCCTCATGATTTTAGTATTAAGTATTAGGTCTGCTTCTCCTAAATCTTTCATGTCAAATTTTATAGATAAGAATTGTTTTACTTCATTAATAATTTTTAAGCCTGTTCCAAAAATTAGGATATCATCTACATATAAACATAAGATTATAATTTTGTTATTCTTCTTTTTATAATATACACATTCATCTATGTTATTAATTTTAAATCCATTAGTTAGGATTATTTCATCAAATTTAAGGTGCCATTGTTTGGGGGCTTATTTTAGACCATAAAGAGATCTAATCAACCTACATTCGTTTTTCTCTTGACCTAGGACAATGAAACCTTCGGGTTGGTTCATGTAGATCTCTTCATCTAGGTCCCCATTTAAGAAAGCGATTTTAACATCCATTTGATCTATAACCAGCTTATGAATGGAAGCCAAGGCAACAAGAATCCTAATGGTAGTAATTCTAGCTACAGGGGCATAAACATCAAAGAAGTTAATTCCAGATTTTTGAGTAAAACCTTTGGCTACTAACCTAAGCTTATATTTGTCTACAGTTCCATCTGGCCTAAGTTTCTTCTTAAAGATCCATTTACACCCTATGGGTCTACTTCTTGGGGGTAGGTCTGCCAATTTCCAAGTGTGGTTTTGGATTATGGATTGCATTTCATTATCTATTGCTTCTTTCCAGAAGGGGGCATCTAGAGATTTCAAGGCATCCTCTAAAGAAGTAGGAGAGTTTTCTATTAGGTATGTGTAGTAGTCTTCTCCAAAGTTCTTTTCAACTCTAGTTCTTTTACTTCTTCTAGGTTCAGTTTCTTCTTCTTCTTCTCTAAATCTGGTTCTGCTAAAACTAGTCCCTAAATTATTATTGGTATTTATTTGATCATTTATCCTTTTTTTAAAGGAAAATATAATTTCAATGTAGATTGCATCTCTTGCTTCCATTATGGTGGTGTTATTAATTTCATTTATTTGAGAGTTAGACACTAAAAATCTATTAACATTACTCTTAATTGCATATCCTATAAATATTGCATCTACTGTTTTGGGTCCAATTTTCTTTTTTTTATTTTCTGAAATTTTTTACTTTAGCTAAGCACCCCCACACTTTTAAGTATTTTAAGTTAGGTTTTCTATATTTCCAGATTTCATATGGAGTTTTATCATTATGTTTGAATGAAATTCTATTCAAGATATAAGATGTAGTTACTAGTGCTTCCCCCCAAAGATTTTCTGGTGCACCTAAACTAATTAACATAGAGTTAACCATATCCATTAAGGTTATATTCTTTCTTTCAGCTACTCCAGTAGATTGGGGTGAATAAGGAGCTGTCACTTCATGAATTATCCCATATTCTTCACAGAACTGGATCAGCTCAAATTTGGTATATTCACCTCTTAAGATTTTAATCTTTTTATCTGGTTGGTTTTCAGCCTCTGCTTTATAGACTTTGATTTTTGTTTAGGACCTTATTTTTAGCTTCAATAAGATAGAGGTGATAGTATCTAGAAAGGTCATCTATGAAAGTTACAAAATATTTATTTCTATCCCTTGAGGTTCTTTCTAAGTCACATACATCACTATGTATGAGTTCAAGGAGATCAAAATCTCTACTTACAGAATGAAAGGATCTTTTAGGTAATTTGGCCTCTACACATATCTCACATTTGTCATTATTCTTAAGTTCTAATTTTGGGATTAAGTTCAAGTGCATTAAAAAGCAAATACAATGATCAAAGATAATTTCTCACAAAAGGCCTATGACTCTCTTATATAGACCTAAGACTCATGTGCCATATACGGCTTGTTGGCGGGATAATTAAAACTACTTCTTAATCAACTGCCTGGGGAGAAATTCAAATTCAAATTCAAACTTATTCCATGCGGGGCACATGCTGAAAATCAAATGGGGAAGGTGAGCATGAAATAAGTTTCTAATCAGCCACATGAGGGAAAATTCAAAATCAAACTTCTCCTATGCCAGGACGACATTTGATTCTACCACCTCCTAAAGTTTTGACCATTAAACTTTTCAAGTTTAGCACTAAGGTTTTCAGATATGTAGGAAGCCATTGATTTGTAACTTAACACAATTTTGACACATGTACAAATGAGAAGGTTTATGTCAAATTATTGTACTGATATCTAATTTGAACTTTAGATGTCTAATTGAAAAATCCAAAGAATAACAGCCAGATCAGCTCCAGATCGGTGGTGGAGCACTTGGCTCACTTAAGTACCAGCCTTTCTTAGGCATGTATGCCTTTTTGACAAGCTTTTCTTAGACACCATTATTCAATAGATAATTTCACTAAATATCATTCAATTTTATCCTAAGTGCAATATTAAGCTAGCTCCTATGAATTAACCAATTTCCGAATTTCCGTTTGAATGGAATATGGAAATTACTCCATAAGGAGTCCAAATAGAGGTATTAATAAATCTCTTGGAGGTTAAGCAATCTAATATTTTGCTTGAAAAATTAAGTACTAAAGTAAAGCTAGCATAAATGTGTAACAGTTAAAATATAATAATTTACAATTATGCAGCAAAATATATAATAAATGTTGCAATTTAAAATCTAGTGCTAACAGTACATAAACTTTCCTAGATTGTTAGCCTAGATGCACAAATATAATTGATAAATTAAATATTTCTAATATTCAAAAATAATAAATAAGAAGAATAAACTAGCAAATAATTAACTTGACAATATAATAATAAAATGAAGAAAGAGAGAGAAGATGGCCTGTGGATCGAAGCACGCTGATGCGCTGTCCCAAGAAAGTTTATGCCCCCCACGCACGGGTCTGCTGGCACAGATCTCCTGGAGATATGACGACCCAATACAGAACCACATTTTCCCCATCAGTGCGCCTCCAGGGAAGAAAGAAAAGCACGTTCACGCTTGCAGATAGCTCAAAAGAAACTTAGAAAAATTATGAGGAGAAGAAAAATTTGCTTTATTTCTTTTCTCCCCAATGATCCCTAGAGCCCTTTTTATTTAGACTCTTGAAATAGGGAGAAGAGAAAATTTTGATTGTCTTTGAAATGATCCCTAGAGCCCTTTATATAGGCTCAGGCATGCCAAAAGAAGAAGATTCCCTTTCCGCGGATTGATGACGTGTCTTCTTGTGCTTCTTTGATGCTTTGGCTTATTGCATCTTGGCCGTTCATGCTTTCTTTCTTCTTCGAGGGGCTTTTCCATTCTTGCTCTTGCGCTGGATGCATGACACTTGTCATGGTTTGCTGGAAATTTTTTCATATTTGCTCCCTTGCTTGTGCACGGATGCTTGCCACTTGGCCGTTGACTAATTTAGTTTTCAAAATTTTAAAATATTTAATTTAATTCAATATAAGGTCCAACGAAGTTATATGTGGCAAATGGATCCTGTTGAAAAAAGTCGTTTTCTTCTAAGCTTATTCCCCAATACCATTAATCTAACAAGATGTCATAACTATATTGTTTCTCTACACTGTTTTTTTTTTTTTGTTAGTAAGGGGCTAATAGTAAGTAGAAACATCATCAATAATTATTACGTACACTTTTTTATAATTTATTTTTTTATTTTTTTATTTTTGTTATTCTTCTATTATCATCAAATTATATTTAGATTTTCCTTATCTTTCCGTAGCCTTGTGCTGCTCTTTTTTGGGTCGGATTTTTCCTAGGCGGATTCGAATACGAATCCTAACGGCGACATAGAAGGTAAAACCTTCTCGGATTCAGGTTCATGTCTTTTTTTGGGAATAAAATACGGATCCGATTTTTCCCTAAGAAAATAAATAACTAAACAACGCCGACGCCCCGATCTGCGACCCCTTCTCCCGTTCTTCCTTCCCCTCCTCCTCCGGCCCTGTCTCGCCCCAGCTGCGGCGTTCCGATCGCAACCCCAAGCGCCGCCGCAAATCCTCTCTCTCTCTCTCTCTCTCTCACTCTCTCGTGTCCACGGTCGGCCTCCATCATCTTCTCTAGCGTTTAGCTTTTGGTCTTGCTTTTTCCGTCGCACGCCACCCGTTCAATAGTAGGTCTAGCTGCCGGATTGCCCAAAGTCGAGGAGTACCCTACAAGGTGCGCTGATATTCTTCTTCTCTGAACTCTAGAAGGCTTTAAAAGAACCATGGAAGTATAACATTGGTGTTGCTTAACTAATTGCATCAGTAGAGCAATTTACAGTGCTCTCTCTTGAACAATGCTTTCTTCTTCTATGGTGACATCGGGGTGCCCGCATTAATTGGATAAGTTGATCGAGTTGAGGGTGTTCTCATCTGAAGTAAGAATTATAAGATTATTGTTACGGTAAGATTGCTTTGGTATGAATTTAAAACTGTGAAGACAACTTCTGATTAGTGTTACTACAGCATTCCATATCCGAGCTGGCATTATCTGCCCGCATTCCAACTCCAAACACAAACCGAAAGCGATGTTTAAGACCAGAAATCTTGATGCCAGCGTCATCTTTCTCCTGCCAGTGTTGCATCCTTCCTCTCTCGTTTCTTTGCTTTTCTAGGCTCCTTACTGTCTTTGCATGAGACTATTTGAGGCAACCCCATTTCCACTTGTTGCCGCCGAATGTCGGGTCCGTGATAATTTTCTGTCTCTCAGTCTGCTCGGGTTTTATCGAGGATTTTTTATTCAAGGCATCCTTCTTTTTCCCCTGTAGGTATGACATCCACCATTTAAATCTTTTTCATGGGGCCATAAACTTTTTTCTAGAATTTGTATGAGATAATTCTAATATAATTTCCAAATATAGTTAATCACCACCAGAAAATTCTTCTGTTATCTTTTAATGATTTATTGGCTTCGTTTCAGTGATGTAAATATGGAACTGTGTCTCTGTATGACTCTTTACCTTATAATTTGACTTGGAAATTATCATGACTTCCTACATGTAAGCTTGCTATATCCTATTTTCTTGGGTTGCAGCTTGTCCAAGTGAAGTGGAATCTTAGAGTTGGATTAGTTACTAAGATGCTGCCTGTTTACAAGCTTTACTGAAACAGGTTTGAGAAAGAAACAAATCAGTGAGTTTTACAGGAATAGATGTTTGGTTGCTTTCCATAAAATATGTTTTTCCAAAACCGACAAGACAGGAAACATGAAAAAGAGTTTTATGTAAAAATAGCCTCCCTCTGTTCTTCATAAAACCTGTTGTTTTACAAAGAATCATGTTATGATATTGTTTTAGAAGAACTTACAGGAAACCAAATATCACCTGATTGCATGAGCTTCAATTATGATCAGTTAGGTGGATGCGTTGCCATACCTTAAAAAACAACTTGCTCTCTAGGATTCATAGTAGGCTGGTTAAATGTTTAAAGTTTTTTTCCCCTAAAAATTCAACATCGAGTTCTAGACAATTGGCATTGGATTTAGATTGATAGCTGTTCGCAAAAATCTGCTCAAGCTTGAGGGAAAAGTCTTCTCTGTGCTCCCATAGACAGCCTATTTGGATGAGACAAGGCTTCAATGACAATTATGATGGCTTGTTCTTACTATCCTGAGTCTTCTATGTAGGGTGTGACACTCACCTTGGGATCTTTTTTGAATTTTGCTCCTGCATTCTTTTCTTATGTACCTTACTATTCATTTTTCATAACTCTAGTTCCTTGGTTTTGCAGTCAAATTTGCTTTATACCCACACTAAGTTAGTCAGTAAGTGCTAGCTTCCTCATATATTGGTGTTAGTTTATCCAATCTTCTGCAAATGGAAAAAGTTAGTATTTCTCAACGTGTTATCCTAAAATGACAAAAGTCCCATAGTTCCTAAAAAATTAGGAATCTTAAGCCACTGTTTGAAATGATTGTATATTGATGCAGTTGGAAATGCTACTCCAACAAAATGATGGATAATATCTTATTTGCCTATCTATCTTTCCCTCCTTCCTACAAACCTATGATCAGATGCTTTAGTGGTCTTATTGCAAGACTCTTGGAATGCCATTTTTGTTTGTATGCTACATCCTAGTCATATCTTTATTTTTTTTTTTTGCCTTTCTTCAGTTCTGTAGTTAATTATAGAAGAGGATTTCTAGGTGTTTATGATATCTACAGAGTACATCTGCTATGGCATGCTGTGTATTGTAGTCAAATAAGTGAATAACATGATAGTCATTGGATAAGTAGTGTGGATGTGGTTTAGGAAAAATCAGTTTTCCTTTTAGAATTTTATTTGTGTTTGCAAATTTTGCTTCAGGGTAAAGTTTACAGTTCTAAAAAGCTCTATTATTGGTCATTCATAATCCATGTTAGGAGTTTAAAGTTAAATGTATTTAGAAAAGTTAATAATTATAATGCTGTGAAGTCTTAGAATGGTTAACAGTCGTGTGAGTCAGATGATGTTGAAAGAAATATAAGGCAAATAAAGATCAATTGTGAGTCCTCTAAGGATTAGGGTACAATATTTATGTTTTGTTGGAGCTACAAAATAGTGTTGTATAAAGACAAACAATATTTAAATAATTTATAAGAAATTAGAAAACCATTCTTCTACTTGTGGACTCCACATCTTTCTTCTTTTTGCCCCCTCTCTAACACTTCGTCACACATCCACACTATACCCCTCAATGGTTTGTTTCAAATTGTTATAATGCCTATATAGCAGTTACACCACCTGCTATATGACTTTATTCTAGTAATATAGGAAACATCATATTCTGTAACTTGTAAGGTATAAAAATTATCTTGGTTATTTTTTGTTATTTCACATAGTAAGGGTATACTGTGTCTCAAAAAAAACTAAAAATTAGTTTTTTCTGAACTTTTCAGTCAGATAATCTTGTCAGGATGATTCTTTGACTGGTGATTGTGTTAGAGCGTGGCCTTTATATCTCTATAATGATGTAAAAGTACATGCTAATTACTTGGGAAAATTTTATTTAAGACATGCAAATTAACATGTTTTACGTGTATGTGCTTGTTTATATGACATGGAAATTTCAAATTTTGGTTTTAGATTTGATGTGCTTTTTATCCAGTTGTTTGTCCCTGTTTTGAGTTGAGAAAGTGCTTTCACTTGGATGATCCCTTTTTATAGTTTTGCTTACATAATCCCTTGAACAACTTTGTTTTCTTAAGTAAAATGGCAATACATTGTTCTACTTTTATCTGTGTGCAGATAAGTTGAAGCAATGGCAGGAGTGATGCAGAAGTTTGTTCTTGCATCCATGATCATGTGGTTGGCTCCGATGGCAATACTATATGGATTTAATCATCATATTATTCCTGGTATGCTTACTTGTCCTGCTATCATTTATGCATCTTTATTGATTATTAATTATACTGACCTTTTTCAACCCTCCTTAACAAGTTTGTGAAAAGGCCATATCCTTATAGTTCAATATTGCCTTTGTGCAATGCCTTCAAGTTTCCACTTCAGATTAACGCTAGAATTGCCTATTGAGTATTGACCATTCTTTTCTTACTATAAAGAGGTGGTTTGATGAAAAGTACAGAATTTCACCATTCACTAGGATTTCTGTAATTTAGCTTTGTGAGACTAGTCAATTTAATTCCAATAATTGGCAGCTGACTGTCCACTTGTTGTCAAATGGGAACTCCAATTTTGTAGTTAATGTTGGCCTTCTATATTGTTAAGCAAATATCGGAATACCAACTTCTATCATACTTTCCTGATGATATCTACTGTGTCATGTTGTTGGGGACAGGGATTGTTAGGGTGTGGAAGGCCATCATGATGCCCCTTCTTGTCTACATTGGCCTGTTATGTGATAGCATAGTTGCAGCCTGATGTAACCAAACCTAGCTGAGTTATGACATGAATTTTGTTTAAGGAGGAAGGATGAGTTTTTTGTTTGAAATTGAATTTTTGTTTAAGTCTCTAGTCTAGAGACAATTGAATTGAAGTATTTATTACAATGCTAATCAATTGTGATCCTTTTGCTCTCTTCAAAAGTTACTGAACATTTGAAATTCAATGAATCCATGCCCCCGCTCCCCCCGCCATAAAAAAAGAGAAAGGAAAAGAATGGGAAACAATATCATTAGTTTCTACAAGTAATACTCCACCATGATTAAGCTTAAGGCCCCACTAAGATGGACTCGATGCTTATTCTTAAGTATCCCATCTCAAACCCACCATGAGCTCACTTATTTACTATGAATACATGTTCTCTAATGTAAATGGTTTTGGCCAATGAGAATCCCGAATACTAACTTCCTTAACCATGCAGACTCTTCTATTACCAATCCCTTTCCACCAATTTTCTAGGAAAGCTCAAGAGATGGTCACCATCCATAATTTATCCACATCCAAGCCTAAACTATGGGGTAAGAGAAAAAAATAGCAAGAATTTGCTTAAACAAATCAAACTCTCACTTTGTTTCTTATCCCTTGGCCGATGTGATGACACCATTGTTTACTAGCACAAGCTCTTCGTTTTAGATCTTCCACTCTCAGCAATCAATTGTGTGTAGGTTCTCCAGCTACATCTCTGCTTTCTCTCTTAGATTTTGATGTACCTTCATTTGAAGAGCAATTTTAGGTGAGATGCTATAGTGTGGTTAGTCATGGAGATGTTTATATTGAAGATTGGAGCATAAGACTTTCAAAGGCTTGCTTGTGGGGATTTCAGATAGGACCAAAGGTTTCCTTTCAATTAATATTGAAATTTGATGGGGTTTGGCATCTTCTTGCTTGCATAAGGAATACAAACTTGATAGCTTTCTTCCATTATCATTTGTCAAGATACTTGCTTATCAACTTAAGTAAGGTGAGTTCCTCCCAAACCTCTGGTTCCTCTTTTTGCATTAATTTTATTTTCTGAAACATATGTACATGGATGGGAGGGGATAGTGCTATTAAAATCTTATTTGCTTGTCAATAGTGTTTTATTAGAAAAAACGCTACTAACTATTACCTTGTCTTTCTTAACACTGGGTCCAACCTCATATATTTTAGATTGAATTCTTTTGCTCATAAAAATTCTGTATTAGTACTTTTCTGTTTTTATGCAATGTTACAAACATAAGATTATTTATGTCCAATGTGCATAAATATATCCATTTGGTATTTCTATATGTTCATAATAAAAATAAATGTTACGTAGGCATGAGCTGAGCCAAACCAATTGTTTGGTTGTTTTTAACTTTGCTAGACAGCTGGGTCATATTGATCTGTTTTGCTAATAAAAATTCTGTATTAGTACTTTTCTAATTTTGTACAATGTTTTTGTCCAATTTGCATAAATATATCCATTGCATATGTTAATAAGAAAAAAAGATAAATGTTACATAGACATGAGCTAAGCCATGCCAAGGATGTGGTCGCGTGAAATTTGCTAGACTGTTAGGTCATACATGTTAAGAATACTTTCATGCTAGTCCACGACTCGATCAAGCTTGCACATATATTGTAGCTGAGGATTGTCATGTTTTCAAAATAACAAGCCCAAGCTTATAGGAATTTATTGAAGCAGTTGAGCTTGTAGATTTTTGAATTTGACTTGTTTATGAGTCTTAAAATGTGGCTTAATGTGAGTTTGTTCTTTATTAAAAGAGATTTAACGAGCTAAATTAGAGCCACTTATAAGTTACTCTTTCTAATTTCATGTTGTACCTAAAATTCAACATAACACATCTACTTGGCTAAACTTAGGTCTAAAATGGGATTGCATGGAGCATCATGAGAAGCACCATGTTGTCATATAAATGCATTGGCTAGAGATTCAGAGGGCCCAGCATCATGAGAACTACCATTTTCTGGCATAGCTATATCAGCTATTTTAGATTCAAGTCCTGAGACTTGAAAGGATGAACATCTTGGGATGAACCTTTTTGAGAGGTTCTTTAAAGAATGATCTGATAAAGAATGAACTGATAAAGAATGAACTGATAGTAGATGGTTTTCTCATTGTTAAACCTAAGTTTAGCCAAATCTAAGTATTAGATTGAACTTTAGGTACTTTAGGTAAAAAATTACAAAGACTAACTCGTAAGTAGCTCTAGTTTGGCTTTTCAAGCTCATTTGATAAGAAGAAGCTCACATTAAGCCATGTTTGAAAGCTTGTCTTGTAGACGAACTGAATTGAAGAATCCACTAGCCTGAATAAATATTTATAGGCTTTGGGCTGCCAAAATATCTCATATACATAATACCTATGGGATTTTTCAATCCTTGGGAGCCACGCCCCACTCTCTCCCCAGTCCCCTGCTCCCTGCCCCTGTTGGTACAGTTGATGCATTTATGCATCATTGCATGCCAAGCAGTGGCAGTAGTAGTTGTTTTGGTTGTTCTACGTGCCAATAAGGCATTGGCACAATACTTTCCATATTTTGCATCATCATCCCTTTAAGGGAAGTTACTCTACCACCATTTAGATGAGATAATAGTCTAGCCACAAGCAATTTTTAAGGGAAGTTACTCTACCACCAAGTATTTCCACTGCCAATTGTAGCATACCCTACACATGAATATGCAAGTCCTTAAAGACTTCCATTTTAACGCAAACACACTAGATTACTATTTTGGTATTCTTCTGCTAGCAAAGAGAGGTGAAAAGGTGGGGAATGGATGGATATTTCTGCTCCATCTTGATTACATAGGGGTGGCAATTGGTCTAGTCGGGTTTGGGTTCCCCCCTCCCAGGCAAAAAAATAAAATAAAAAAACTTGCTTCATAGCCGACCCATTTATAATCATGTTGGAAAACTTAAACCCATACCCAACCCATCTGTTTTATATAAACTCATACCTGCCACCAACCCATTTAAGTTTTCATTCATTAATCGTGTGTATAACTGAAAAAGTAGAGTAAAATATGGTATTCAAAGATCACAAACAACGATATTAAATTGAACTTAAAATATATCATCATAGTTACAATAAACTTAGAATTTTAGGATATACAAAGGTCATGAACTAATTAATGCTAAAACTAGGTAAAATATAACCATATATCCTAAAATCCCATGGGCTACCACGTCCATACTCATTATAACTTTTTCTAGGAATTGAGTAACTAAACCATATGAAAAGAAATTAGAGACTATCAACTATGTTATATCTGGGAGGTGGTTCTTGACAGGATCACCCTGGGTAAGCCATCAGGTTCAGGGGCTAATCCCGAACCTGCACATTTAAAATATGATTGATATCGGGTCAACCCAGAACTGACCGATTACAAAGAAAGCCCCACTGAACCCATTTATGTTGGGTGGGTTCGTGCAGGCTGGTGGTGTGGATTGGCTTCCCCCTCCCCCCGCCCTCTTTCTTTCTTTGTGAATCAATATTGTCTCAATGCCATGAGTTTCTGCTGCAGTTACTTATGTCAATATGGCTTATGAGTTTTATTTCTTCTGCTGTGGTTTTGACCATGAAAATAGAAAGTAACAGGCTTGTCATCTGCTGCCTTATTTTATTCTTTTCTTTTACATTTTTGTATTTTTGTATATCTAGTTTTCTTTAATGAATAAGCCCTTTCAGTTCTCCTGACTATGTACTTTTTTTGGGGTCCTCTTTTGAACAGGTTCAGGTCAGCTTTCATCCTCATCCCAAACACTTTTAAGTGGATTCCTTGCGGTTATATCAGTGAATCTAGTGATCGTGTTGTATATCATTATGGCCATGAAGGAACCTGCCAATCGCGAGCTCCAGCCAGATCCAGCCTTTTTGGCTGAGGCCAAAGCCAGCATTAACCAATCTGCAGCCACAACAAGCAATCACGATGCCCAATCCCGGGACAAAGTGGAGTAAGGATTATTGTCAGTGAAATTTGTATGTCTTATAATTTAAACTCTTCTCTTATTTCACTTCCATGTCTTCCATCATAAAGCAAAAGGGACAATATTGTTGTGCTAGTTTACCACTTGGATTGTATTGGTGCAAATGCAGTAAATTTTGACTTCAAATGATTTTAGCTTAGTATATTTTCTATATCCTAACGGTTTGGAAACAATCTAAAAACTTACTGCTTTTTGGGGATATGACAGAAATGTATGAGCTAGAAATGTTGTGATATGACATTAGTAGAATTACAAATTATATTACATTACACCAAGTGTAGGGAATAACCTACATGATGTTAGTAGTGTTACAATCACTGTATTACATTTCCCAGCCCATCTATAGAGCAAAAGTCACTGCTCTTGTTGCAAGCTACCCGTGCCATCTTCAGTAAACTCAAAGAATCGAATGATGTGGATGCAACCCTGAATAGCTACATGGAGAGTAGGTGAAGAGATGAACCTGTGAAAAATTCTCACTGAAGCAAGGGTGAAACATCCATGTGAAAAGAGCAGGTAAATAAAAACCAAAAACATGAAGCTCGCAATCAAGTTTATCCTAAAGATATTATTCATCTCTCTCTCTTTCTCAATGTGCTCCTACACCAAACAGCAAGACTTGATCAAGCATAACCTGTGAACTTGAACATGCATTACCTGTGAAAAAGCTAATAAGAATTTGATATTGATTATAGCTAGAGTTGGTTATGGTTTAGATTGTGGGGAAAGTTGACTTGGTTGGGTTTGAGCAATTCTAAACTGCCAGTAACAGAAATGTGCTGATTAAGATTTGGTGAAATTAGACATTGGTAATGAGAACATTTAGATGCATCTCCTTTAAGCTTCTCTTGGCCTTTGTGGAGTTCATCAGCTTCCTTTTGGCTTTACCAATTTTGACAATCCTTGGCACTGACATAATATGAATTTGTGGAATTAAGCCACCATAGTTATAGCAATGAAGTTTAATTGTGCCTTTTCGTTAACTTTCTTTAAGGTTTTATGTTAAAAAAGTGGGATTAAAACCATTTTCAAATAAAAATGTCCTTATGAATAAAAAAGTCTTTACTATCTAAATCGACACAAAAAAATGTTGGTGTTTGAGGATGAGTTTTAGCCTTCAAAATTATCCGATTTATCCCAATTTGTCCATCACTTTTTTTCCTTGATGGATTTTTTGTAAGTGAAGTTGCTCTCTAGACATAATATTGCAACAGATGATTCAAGTTTTCTTATAGTTTTAACTAGCTTTACGCCCACGAGAGAGCTATAATAAATTCAGATGGCAAACAATTCGATACTAAACATATTGTTTGTTGTTTGTATATTGATACGATTATATCTGTCAATTATGTGCCAGAGGCTGGTGAAGACTATCTTTACTACATGGTATTTGCGAGAGTTAGAGAAGACCATTGTCTCGAAGCCTTTTTTGCACTCTCTATCTTCTCCAAAAATTTTAAGTTTTGTCGTGCCAAAATGTTGAGTTTTTCATGGTAATCAAGTGCTGCATGATACTGAAATGGCCGAAGGCTGGTGTATCCAGAGAACCTCTCCGGAATGCTGGGCGGCATAGGAGGCGATCCAGTTAGCATCTTAATATTTTTGGAATGGGATTATAGGCACAGAATCTGTGAAAAAATCTAGAATAATTCAAATAAGAAGGTTTTTTTTTTTTTGATGAGATAGCCGCACAAAGGGTTTCTGGTCTCCACCCAATTTATCGAGATAATAAAGTATAAACTCATGCAAGTGGGACTTCAATCCAGATCATTACCAACTCCTTCCTCTAATTTTACCAACTGAAGTAGTTGATACCCAAGACTCATGTCAAAACTAACACAATAAAATAGCAACACAATTACTATCAATAAAAGGAGCATCATTATGGTTTTAATAATAATCCATTAGCCCATGATTAAGTTACTAATAGTCTGCTAACGGAGCTCAGAATTCATGAATAGTTCGACATTCTTGATTATATTAAATGTACAAGAACATACCAAGGAAAATGTCATGAATGATTGGAGCTTTTTTTTAATAACTAGGAAAGAGGATATCGTTACCTGGACTATCATATTATACCTACAGTTGAAATGAAAGCATCCTTGACCTCAGGGAGTCCATATCCTTAGCTGAGCATCCTATTCCAATCTTTGAGACAGATAAGGTCCACAGAAAGAGCATGACCTCTTTCCCTTCCCACCATCCCTCACAGCGTGTCCCAAAGACTTGGCACCTATGCCTTAAGGCTAAGATGCACCCACATGGTCCTCTTTGAAGCAAAGGTTGAGATTCAAAGTTTTGGCAAATGCCAGGACCCGCCACCTCCACTCAACCATGAAAAGAACTCTTCTGAAGTCTAGATGTGGGGGCTGGGCCTTGCATGTCCTAAATATTTCAACATTTGAATCAAAGAACAAAGATATTGGGGATAGCAGTTGCCATAGATTAGGTAAGCTACTTTTCAGTTGATAGAAAAGTGAATATCCCTGCAATATGGCAACCTTGGTCTCTGAAAATTGATGGTGCCAGTTGCTTGGGCCTTGGTTGATAATGCTTGAGATATTTAATTGGGAAAAATGTGAGAAGTCTTGAGGGTAAAAGCTGCACATTGGATGGTCCATAGACATCTATGTGACATAATGTTATCCACCAATAAAAATTGATGAATCTTGTCTTGTTTTAATTAATAAATGTTTTTGATTTCTGGTATATTTCAGCAGAAGTGCAAACAAGAATTGCCTAGATGATGTTTATAGAGCTACCTTTTGAGAATAAGTTTTATGGTAGTGCATCCCAGGGATAGCCAAATTGCCTCCAGATTCCACAAGAGTAAAAGAAAAGAAAATGGTAAAACCTTGCAAACAATCCTATAAAGCAAGTATAGGATAGGTTTGGAAACTTGTGTGGCAGCTTTCTGTAAGCTGAAATTTTCTACAGGCTGATATTGTCTTGAGGATTATTTGTGGGAGTTGTATTCTAACACATGAAAATGTGGCAAATGTAAGCTAAATTTTGTACAGGCTGATATTAATGGTCTTTTTCATCTTTAGCTACATGGACATGTAGAAAAAGAAGTGAGGAGAATCACAGTGACATGATTCAGGCTATGTTAAGAAGTACTTGACTATCCAGGAATTTGTAACGAAAATCTTATCATAGCTTGCTTGTACCTTGTAGGTCCTATTGACATTTTATGAAGTTTATAAAACCCAATTTGACTTACACCACAGTATAGGGTTGCTGCTAAGCCTAGTTCATCTCAAAGTAAAAGAAGCTATGGCTTCATTAAAAGTTCTCTCTTACTTGGTTATGGTAAGAAAGAATGGTTTGAAAATATCTATGGATTAAATCAGAATACTATAATAAAGCCTCATAATGCTACCCTAAAAAATAATTTAGATTGAGCTACCAGGAGAAAATAACACACAGGTCTCTTAAGACCATCAACTAAAAAATTACAATTATTGATGTTTTTGATAATATTACTATGGATCGCATGTTCACCTTCAGAAAGCCATGAAATTAACTATTCTAACATCTAAAAGGTGCATTTGGGAAGTGATGGAACTTTGCACTTCAATAACATATAAGAATTTTCTTGGTTTCTTGATGGGTGTAAACCTTTCGGAGTTGGATGAATGTTGGAAGGAAGACTTAGAAGCCAAAACTACTTAATCTAGCTAAATATCTTTCCAAAAAATAAAAATACTTTTACCATTCAAAATTTGAACATCAACATCACACTTAAAAGCCTTACTGATTTAACACCATCTGGAAGTTCTAAATAGCATTTGTATTTTTAAGGCTGAGAGACTTGCTACCTTCCTTCTATGATACATTAATACTTGCTTCGATTGATTTGCACCTATTTATTTCCATTTAATATAGCAGACTCATCATCATTTTTCAAGAAGAGTCATCTCTATTTTCTTAATACTAAAAAATATAAGACCTTCATACTCTGTATTCTATAATTATAATCCTGTACTGTCAAATGGTACACCCTTCATGCCGATCCATATAATCTTGAGAAAAATTTTTAGAGTTCTATTAAATTTATTTTATTGATAACTTGTTATAGTAGATAGACAATAATGTGAGATACTGTTACAAACTGCATTAACAAATGATTCTTCTATCTAGAGACCACATATGCCCTTCTTCTCTTGTTGGACATCTCTAGTTTTTCTTAACCAATTGAAACTCGTCCTACTAAAGAAAACTTTGTAATCATCGAGGAAAGTTATTTTGTGTTCAACGAGTCCCCCATCTTGGAGTTCAATGTCTATCTATTAAAAATCTTTTCCAAGGGATGTCAATGAACTTTTTAGAAAGTTATTTTACTGAAAAAAGTCCCAATTAAATAAATACAGAAATTTGTTTACTTTAACATTCTACTTTTCCAGTTCTACATATATATGATTAGCATATAATAGACTTAATATGCAATAGAAATTGGTGGTTGACCAAATTCGAAAATGATACTTGCTAATTTGGTTATTTTTAAGATTGCCTTTAGTCCATTCACATAGAATGGAGGGGATCTCATGGTTCTAATCCCTTTCGACATAAATCTCTTCCTTGGTTGGATTACTTACTAAAGAAATTACTGAAGAAAGACTAGATATATACCCGTATTATCTCCAACAAACTATATTCATATTTTCTAGTAGACCCAGTAATAGTTATTTTACAAATCCACTTTCCCTTCTAGAAGAGTTTTTTGAGTCGGTAGAAAGTAAGCTACATATAAGTAAAGTTGTTCAAAATTAGTTTTACCTTCAGCAGTATTCACATAGAATGGGGGGGAGACTTTATTGTTTTTGTCATTTTCCATATAAGATCTCTCACCCAATTGGACCCTTACTAAAAAGAAGATTCTTTTAAAAGGAATTTCCAATTTATATATCTACGCTTAAATTCTCCCCCGGAAAACTCTTTCATTTATATTTTCAGTCCATCCTATAATAGGTGTTTTATTAATATCCACTTTCAAAATAATTTCTTAACTCTTATTCTTGCATATATCTAAAAGTCACTCAAGAAAACAAAAAAAGAAATGTTGTCAAAAGTTAGTATTGCTTGAGCAAGGACTCTCTAAGAGAAATTTCTGTGTAACAACCTAGGCTTTCATCCAAAGAGGCTAATTAAAAGATTTTATTTAAATTTCTTAGTCCTATATAATTATCCAAGATCTTCTTAGCATATAACCAATTTTGGACTAAACACAAGCTCGCACAGGCTCTCACATATCCTCCAATATTTGAATAGTCTTTTCTGATTGACCGTTGGTCTATAGGTGCAAAGTAGTACCGAAGTTCTACTTAGTCTCCAATGTCTTATGCCAACCCTTCTAAAATTGCGATACAAATTAGGTATCTCTATCTAATATAATAGTTACAAGAACCCTCCATAGCTTTACAATTTCTTTTGAATACATTTTTGCTAGTCTTTCAAAATTAAAACTAACTCTAATAGAAAAAAAGTGTCCAAAATTCGTCAATCTGCTCACAATCACCCAAACTACATCATTTGCATTAGGAGTCTTGGATAACCCTAATACAAAATACTTGCTAATATACTTCCACTTCCATACTGCATGTCAAGAAGCTGTAAGTCTTGCTAGCCTCTCGTACGTAGCTTTAACCTGTTGATATACTAAGCATTAGACCACAAACTGAGCATTGTTCCTCTCATGCTATTCAACCAATAAAACTCTTTTAAATCTTTAGACATTTTAGGGTCTCGAATATGTACTCTGGGTATCCTGTTTGATGAGCCTCTTCTAAAATTCCAATTTTTAAATATAAATTTATTGGCACATGAAGCCTTTTCCTGAATCTCCAAGATCATCATCATGGATTCAAATTTTAAACTAATTACCCGACTCCATTGATTTTCTGATCTTCAGCAATTAAGGATCATTATTTTGAGTGGCTTTAATTCTCTTAATCACTGTATCCTGAACTCGAATGCTGACCAACTGAAACTCTGAATCGTGCAGTCGAACTTCTATTCTCAATCTTCTCAAATCTTTCAAGATATGCTATTGAGTAGTGATCAAAAGAGCCAAGTTGCTTGTAGACTTTCCGCCTAAGGCATCAGCTAAAATATTAGCCTTTCCAGGGTGGCAATTAATGGATAAATAATAATCCTTCAGATGTTCTACCTTCTTTTTTGCCTCATATTTAATTCCCTCTAAAAGAAGATATACTATAGGTTCTTGTTATTAGTGACTGAATTTGATGGGATTGACTCTGAGCTTGGTAAAGACACCAAAGCTTAAATGCGAGGAGTATGTGAACGCTTATAAAGCGTTGTGTTTAGTCTCACATTAGTTGTGTATCGAATTTAATAGGATTTAGACCCTTAGCTTGGCGAGGATACTGGGGCTTAAACAAAAGGAAGGAGTATATGAGAGCCCGTGCGGATATATATTTAGACCCATATTAGTTGTATGTAGAAAAATCTCAGATACTCATACAAGTTCAAGGAATCAAATTAATACCTTCCAACTAGCTTTTTGGATGAGATCTTGTGTTGTTATAACTAGAAAAGTTCTAAATCCTTTTTGAGTCAAATATGTTAACCTGTTTAACTCCTAATCCATTAAGATATTGGTGACAAGTCATTACGAAATACGAATATTTTCAACCTTTGAAATGGATGGTTTGATCACTTGAATTGTTTGAAGTGCTCCAATTTAATGATCGGTTAAACCATTGCATCATAATACATCACAAGATTGCATTTATTACTTCAATAAAAAGTCAAAACCCTAATCACTATTTTTCTCCAATTTTTTATTTTCTCTTGCCTCCTTTGTATCCTATGGACCTCCAGGATTATCTCCAACTACCCAACCTTTCAAACTTCTCTCTGTTTCTATGTGTATATGTGTAAACGCATAAATTTACGTGCATGACATATATGTCTCTACTCTTGTAATCCTTAACCCTAAGATCTATACCTAAAATACTAGCTTAGTTTCTTCTCCAATCCTCCTCTTTAAAAACCAATGGAGGAATATAAAGTAATTTCTCATCATCAAAGTCTCTCCTTATTTCTCTTATGTTTGTATCTATTTATTGGAGACTTGAAGCTCATTGATTGCAGCCCATCATCAATACCATCCTTGAGCAGTCATGATCATTGTTAAAGAATAATAACTCATATTAGCACATCGGAAAGAAAGAAAAAAATTAATTGTACATTAGGAGTAGGAGTTCCAATAAACATATTCCTTGAGACTTCAAGACTGATTGGGTAACCAAAGCATGAGAAAGAAAATATAACATTCAATAGTGACTTTAATGGTTGCTATTGGCCTCTCAAGGTCCCACTTCTTTCCCTCTTAAAGCTATTCAATGACTCAAAAAAAGATAGTGATATAATTAGAAAGTGATTAAATGGATTTGCTTCCCTTGTCTTAGCTACCATAACTCTTGAAAAAAGAGTTTTAAGTAATGGATAACTATGCTCTTTACTTTCACATGCAGCATATTCTTCATCTCTTTTCTCCTCATGTATAGAGCACATGTAGAATTTCAATTTGAACAAAGAAAGGCAACTCTCCATGATAATTCCTAGCACTCTCATACCGAGCAAGGTAGCCTCTTTATTCACAATAGCGATAAATTTCAAGTTGATGCTTATTTGACATTAAATGGTACAAAATTTTTGTTACAAGATCTCAATTTCATTGCCTTGCTCTCATAATTGACATTGTCTTCTACTTGTAGCTTTGCAAGCACAATAGATTGGTACTAGATTATATTTTCAAATATTAATATATAATTTAGAATAGTAATTCTAAACCTATTAGTTAATAATATTATTAAAGGTACTATAGAAGGAATACTAGGTTAAGATAATGTTGTGCTGTTTGCTCTTTTCTTAGGAATATAATTTAATTTTATCCTACCTTCAGCAATTTCTTAAAGAAATATCTAGATTTGGGATATCTCAAAACTCTTAATAAAAGAGTTAAATGAAATTTTTAGGCTTTATTATTTTACCTATTCTCAATTTAAAATATGTAGTTTCATTCCCATTCATAGTGAAGGGCTCCAAGTTTCTCCAAAGGGTGAACCATGTCATATTTCCACAAATTTTTTTCAATATTTATACCCTTCCTAAATTTTTTTTTCAAAATATGTGGTACCTTTCCTAATCTCTAGCATGTTGTCATGCATGCTTTTTGCAAATTTAAAATATGCTCATATTATTTATTCAAAATATTAAACTAATGATGTGCTTATTGTTCTTTTAGTGCACCCGTGAGTTCAACTATTCCTATAGAAATGTATACATGGTAAACTACCTCATTCTTTACAAATAATAAAAATCTCAATTATAACTTAATATATATGAAACATGACTTCATGTAGAAAATATGAGCCATATGCTCTATGCATGTTCAAACACACCATCACTTTGGAAGAGGTTATTACTTGCCGAGGATTATCTGATTATTATAAACTTTGATTAATGTAGATATGCTGCTATCTTGGCTAATTGGCAGCCAACTAATCGAATCAAAGTCTTACCTACTAGTTTTTTGGGGTTGCAATTGAATAATTTTATTGATTATTTTGGAAGAACTAGTATGCATTCACTTTCTCTTGCACAAAAAATAAGCACAACATATGATTCTATAAGCTATTGTATTGGATATGATACTTAGTTTGCCAGAAAGAATGTCTCAAAGCCCATGGAGTCTATCTTCATATAATTTAGGCTATGAGCTAGTTTCATATAAATATTAATGTAATGTCTCTTTTAATCCAACATCTTTACAAGTAGGCATTGCTCATTGAAAGATAAGACAAATAATATTTTCTTTCTTACAATTATCTTGCTAAAAGATATACTAGAAGCAAAAGTCAAAATATTACTTAACATCCTATAAATAGTAAGATAGAAATATTTAAGATATTTACAAATAAATTTTGACCCTTTAAATCTTACAAAACTCGAAAGGTCAAAGGCAAAACCACCATGACATCTTCAAAATCTTATAATCAATACAAAATATATGTTGGACAAGCTTACATTACCAACAATTCATCACATCCAAAAATATTTCAAATAAACTAGAAAACTGGCTTGCAGTTGTAACTCCAATAAATTTATAACATTATGTCCTATTTATACTGAAACATCTTTCTCTGTAGTTTAAGTTCTTAGTAATGGAAGATATCTTATAAACTTATAGCCTTTAAAAAAGACACATAAAAATATTCCACAAGATATATACACACACAACACCTGCCCATACACACATTACATATATAAATTTCTATAAACTTTATTTAAACATGCATTTTACTGAAAGGCAATTCAAAATTTTATGGGTATTCTTTCGAAATGTGTCTTGTCAGCATCCAACTACAAGAGTGACTAATAAAGTAGGGTTATTTTCCTAAAATTAATTACTAAAGTGGGAGACTAAGGCCTTTGTCTAAATATGTTTTGTCAAACTAGAGAATTTAAACCTTTTTGGTTTATTCTTTTGAAATGTCAGCAACTATAAAATTCGCTGATAAAATATCATTGCTATCTTACTATGATATGAGACTTAGACTTTCTTAGATATGTTTTATCAGACCAAACAGCTTAAACCTTTTGCGGGTTCCTTTTGAAGGATATTTCATCATCAAGAATAGGCTAACCAAATGTTGTTGTTGTTCAAAAGTTACTAAAGTGCAAGATTAAAAGTGAAGCTCGTGCACCTATTGTTATTACATTGTTAAACTTTTTTTCTTTCGTGCAACTTAATAAAACATAGGGCTCATTTCTTTACAAATTAATTAAAAATAGAGAACAAATAACCTTATATCTTTGGATTTGCTAATCACACTATATTATTGTCAACTTTTTTCACAATATTAAATAGATGTAGTCACCTATAATAATAACAGCTATACTTACTAATGACTAGATTCTAACACATGTAATGCATATGAGAACGTACAACAAGCATGATTGATGGATTGCAGAGTTTTATAAACAATTAAGAAACATAAAAAAGAAGTATGGATGGTTATGATTCTATAAGGAGGCCATATAGTGCATCAAGAATCTATATAGAGTATGAGCATATGTGCTGTTAAAAAATTTTAAGAAATTTTAATTTTTTTTAAATTTATTACTTCTTTTATCAAAAAGAATAGGTCTATTTAATCAATACCAATACATGCATTAAAGAAAATTAGAAACGGTACTCGGAGAAGAAAAATACTTGAGCTTTATTTTTTTTATGGGATAATAACTTAAAAAGAAAAATAAAAGGGTGAAGCCTTTGAATTTCAAAATATAGGAAGGAGTTTTGAGTCTAATAGGTGAGTGCTAGTCTCCAAGATTTCCCATTATATTATAAAATATGAAATGATAAAGTAATGATTTCAATATGAATCTACATCAATATCACTAGACTTTATTTGGATTAGATATTTTATTGGACTAGACAACTTAAGCTTTAAAAGTTATGCTTTTAAACAATGCATGATTTGTTGGCAAGTTGCGATTGTTCTAAAGTTACTAAGGCATATGATCACAACTTTTTAGTGGAATTGACTTCAATATTGGTATTGAACTACATAAACTTTTTTCTTTTCATGCAAAATAAATAAATATATGTAGACGAATATTTGATTTAAATCTTTTTGTTTTATCCTTTTGAAATGTCAGCACCTATAAAATTGGCTGAAATATGGTTGCTGCATGCCTTACTATGATATGAGATTGAGATTTTCTTAAATATGTTCCATCAGACCAAGCAACTTAAAAATTTTGCAGGGTATCCTTTTGAAATATCTTTCATCATCAACTGATTAAAGAATAGGCTAACCAAATGTTGTTGTTGTTCAAAAGTTACTAAGGTGCAAGACTAAAAGTGCAACTCGCACACCTATTGTTATAACACTGTTAAATTTTTTTCTTTTGTGCAAATTAATAAAATGATAGAGCCCATTGCTTTACAAATAAATCAAAAATAGAGAAGAGATAACCTTACATCTTTGGATTCCCTAATCGCAATATATTATTGCCAACTTTTTTTCACAATAGTAAACAGATGCTGTCACCTATAATAACAATAGTTGTGCTTACTAATTACTAGATTTTGATCCATGTAATGTATGCGAGAATGTATAGCAAGCGTGATTGATGGATTTGTAGAGTTTTATAACCAATTGAGTAATATGAAAAAAGAAGTATGGATGGTTATGACTTTTTAAAGAGGCTACATAGTGCATCAAGGATCTGTATAGAGTATGAGGATATGTGCTGTTAAAAAATGAAAAAAAACTTTCAATTCATTACTTCTTTTATCAAAAAGAATAGGCCTATTTAATCAATACCAATACATGCATTAAAGAGAATTTAGACCCGGCTACTAGGAGAAGAAAAATACTTGAGCTTTATTTTTTTTTATGAGATAATAACTTAAAAAGAAAAATAAATAGGTGGAGTCTTTGAATTTCAAAATACAGAAAAGATTTTGAGTCTAGTAGGTGAGTACTAGTCTCCAAGCTTTCCCATTATATTATAAGACATGAAATGATAAAGTAATGATTTAAAATGAATTTGTATCAATACCTCTAGACTTTATTCGGATTAGATATTTTATTAGAGTAGACAACTTAAGCTTTAAAAGTTATGCTTTTAAAAAATGTGCGTTGACGGGCGGTGATTGTTTTAAAGTTACTAGTGCGTATGGTCACAACTTTTCAGTGGAATCGACTTCAACATTGATATTAAATTGCATAAACTTTTTTCTTTTCATGCAAAAAAAATAAATATATGTAGGCCAATATTTTAAGAAACTTAAAATAATGAGTTAGAGGAAAAGGCATAATGTTACATATATAACATATTCTTTATTCTTCTTTATGTTATTGCATGCCCTTTTCGGAATCTTAAGTACATGCAAACAAAAATGATAAAAGTTTTGATTATTACTTGTAGAACACCAACTTGATGAATTGTGCATTATATTGATATATCTAGACTTCATCTGTCTAAATAACTTACAATAAAGCGTTCGGTCATCAATTATCTACAAGGTTTGCTGACAAAATGTGTTTGCTATACTGAAGTCACTAGAGTACAAAACCAAGACCTTTTAAAAGTGACTCCACCATTGGCATTGAACTAGTTATCTTTTTCTTTTCTTCTGTACAATGCAAGTAAATTTGTAGAGCAATGGCTTATTTTTTAAAAAAATTATAAAAATGAAAATGAAAAGACAACATTCTTTTGAAGCCAAAAGATTATGTGATCTTACAAATAATTCACAAGAATTGAATTTGATAAAAGTGACATATTGAAATCCTATAAACTCTAGGAGTTTTAAGTAACAAGTGTGTTTTAAGACACCTATGTCTAATGCCAACTCTAACTTATGATAAAAATCAAAGGCCCCAATCTACATCTTATGACATATTTAAATTGCACTGTTTTTTCATATGACTTACTCCAATAGCCTCCACTTTATGAGCTTGTGAATAATGGAATAAAGGACCCACACAATGAATTTTCATTTTAACCATAAAAATATAACATCCCTTATATCCTGAACATAATATTTTGACCATAAAAATATAACATCAAGGACACATTCAAGATATTTGCACCAATGAATTTTTATATCGAATATAAGATCCCTTATATCCCAAACATAATTATTGTATCCTTCATTCAGCCTGATGCATCCTTGATGCTTTTTGACCACACACACACACACACACACAGAGAGAGAGAGAGAGAGAGAGAGAGAGAGAGAGAGAGAGAGAGAGACTCAAGGGTATGGAAAAAAACTGTTGGATTAGCCTCAATATATAGGAAATTGACATGATCCTAATTGCCTTTGCCAATAATTCTAAGCCCATTTAGCAATAATGGACATTAAACCTGCACCAAGAAGAAGGGCAAGATGTGTTCCTAGTTGAAGCCTCCCATTATTTTGCATCTTAGGGTTCGTGAAATCAGCTGCCAAGAGATCAACGAGGGCCATATAAATTAAAATTCCAGCAGAGGCAGAATTGAAAATTCCCTCAACAATAAGGGCAATTGAGCTATTTTCCTCATAGCTAGATGATATTGCAATCCCTAATGAAATGCCAATTGGAGCAGTGAGGGAGAAAAAGACTGCCATGACCACCGTCGCCTTAGCTCTAAAATTTGCCTACAAGGAAACAATTATAGAAGTCATAATACATCAATAGCATTGTTAATATGATATTAATCTATGTGTGTGCGTGTGAGAGAGATATTTCCATCGAAACAATCGGAAGAACTTTATTCCTGAAAAGTTTCATGACACAATCACAAGTTCTATAGAGGGGGAAAAGGGTGGTGAGGAGCTTTATGGAAAGCATATTTTATAAAAATGAATGTAAATTTTTGAACAACCTTTGACCATTTGGATGTGAAAGGAGCTATCAATTTTATGTTAACTATAAGTTTATGGAACCAAATAATCATACAACCTAATTTTATGTTAACAAAGGTACATGGAAAATGAGTTTTTATAACTTTCTGATTCTTGTGATTCATCAGATTTCCCAAAATGTTTTATGATAAGCTGACAAATAAGTGTTTTCAAGCTCACTTGTTTTAGGTTTTGGTTAACACTACTTCAGTAATGATCTAACAACCAAATAGCCCTTAGGTGCAATTGCATGAAAGCATATCTCAAGAAATTTCAGGGTTCCAATTTGAATGTGTATTATCACTGTTCTTATGGGATTGTTTATTTTTGGGGAATCGTACTGAGATATGATAATCAATAATTAAGTATTGTTGGATGTGATACATATCATGCATTTTTACTGCTATAATAAGTAACATTAACAAGACATAATAAAGCGAAATAGAATACAAATAACACATACCTGAACTATGCATCCACCAAGTCCTATACCTTCAAAGAATTGATGGAAACTCAGGGCTCCCAGCAAAGGCCTGATGGTGGAGGGTCTTTCAGAAGCACCCAGAGAAATACCAATAATCAGAGAATGTACTACAATGCCCAACTCCAAAACCTATACACATGCAATATCCTTCAGATTAACACCAGATTAACACCATTAGCTAGCAAAAGACTCATGGAGTAGGAAAAAAGACATTAGAGCATATGCAGTTATCTTGTAGTGGACAAGAATACCAAGCCACAGAGCACATCCAATCCACAATTACAAATCCTACAACATATTTAAGTTTGTGGACAAGCATGATAAAGAAGGATAACAGTTATATACTTAAAAAGCATGAATTATAGCCAATTAATAGATGAAATAGGCCACTAAAGCCGCACTAGAAGTACAAATAAAAGCAGAGAAAAGTCAGAACCCTGGTGGTATTTTATACTTTACCAAACACTATCCATTTCTTATTTCACAATAGATACCAGAGTAACTGAACATGATAAAAAAAAAAGGAAAAGAAAGGAACACACAAAGACATCTTCACAGTTAATTTAATTCATCCAATTTACCAAAAAGAAAAAAGAAAAAATTGGTCTTCAAGTATTCCCACCCCAACAATTTTCCCTCAGGCAAAGTAAGCAGAACTATCACTCCACTGAAGAGCAACATCAAGGACAAGATTACAGTAGTTTGCCAACTACAAAAGACTGCCTCAACCATTCGCTAAATTAAATACTCTGTTTCACTAATTACCAGCAATGCTTACTTGGGAAATAATCCGGTGCCGGATTCTTTCAGCGAGTGAGGCCTCCTCCGGTGAGACCGGCACGGAGCCATGAGCGTGGCCATGGGTGGCGTGCGTGTGGACATGCACGTGTTCGGCAAGGTCCGCCGAGTACTCCTCGTCGCCATTCCGCCCCTCGTCTTCTTCCACCGGCCGCGCCTTGCTGATGTGAGACCTTCTATAGTAGCTGGTGGCAAATGAGTCTACCACCATCGTCCCGATGGCCGATAGCATGGCCACAAACCCGGCGACCGGGAAGTGATGCCATGGGTCCTCCTTCAGACAAGGCGATGTTAAGCTCTCGAAGGCGGCCGGAAGGATGTGAATTAGCCCGGTCGCAAGTATGACACCGGCCGCAAAGGCCTTAATTACGAAGAACACATCGTTCTCCGGTCGGAGGGCTGCGACCGACCTCCCGAGGATCGGAATGAGGACTCCAGCCGCACCTGCTGTTAGAATCGAAGCAATGGCTATAAACTTCAGCTTTAGAGCCTCCTGCGTGTCTTGGCCTTCGGGGTTGGTGGTGCACTCACAGTCAGCCAGAACATGGAGAGGGAGGAGGAGGAGGAGGAGGAAGATGGAGCAGAGGAGAAACAGAGGCTTCATGGCCTTCATGTTCCAACTAGAAACTGGAAAAAGAGTAGAAAAAGAGTGAGAGAGGTAAAAGGAAGTGGTCATAAGCGTCCAGAGGAAGATAGATGTGTTTATATAAGGGGCATGGGTGCTGGTGAAAGCATAGTAAGAGGACTGAGAGTATTGGGAGTCAGGGAGGGACATGATGGGCTCATCTCTTGGGAGAGTTGGGCACAGAAGGTGCTGTGCTAGCTTAAAGGATATAAACAAAAAGGATGGGTTCTCAAGTTGGTAGAAGGGAGGATGCTTTCCATTCTGTGGGGTGTTGACAGGATGTTGTCATGATGGACTAATAAGCCAGAGGAGGAGAGTGCTTAGCGAATCTAGGCAGACATTTGTGTGGTCAAAAGTGTCGGATTCTGCTAAAAGGAGGTCTTTCTTTACCGAGCTGCATGTAAACAGACGTATGGCATCCAACTCCAAATACTGTTGCATGAATGTAACTAATTGCAATGAATAGTTAGAGACCATATAGCCAGGTCTATGACGAAATACGCCGCCATCTGTAGTTCTCAATTTTTTCTTATATATATATATATATATATATATATATAGTTGTGAAGAGATCATAATGCCTTTGAGATACAAATCAATGAGTCTAGCTCATAGATTAGTTACACTATCATCTACAGATCTGTGCATTACTACCTTGGTTGCCATGGTCCTTGGCGAATTCTCTAAATCTGAGGTTTGCATGTCAAAATGTCAAAATGTAATAGGAAATTCAATGAATTAATATTATTTTAACATATTATGTGCAAGGGTGTTACTTATGGATGTTGTCTCTTAGGCATTTAATGATGAGTTATAAGTCTGCTAGTAATTTTTTTATGTTAGAATTGATGATTTCGAGTTTAAAGTAATGAGACAATGAAAATAAAGGGGAGCATGGGAGCTTCAAATGGCTAGTTAGAGCTAAAGGAATGGTTGTATTTTCACAAAATATGATTATGTGCCTTTTTCTACAGTGTACAATTGATCATTTTCCTTTGCTTCACCATGGAGGCAATCTCCTCACACAAAGGGTCAAGTTGTTTGTTAATAGCTAAGTTAGACCAACACCAATCACACCAAAGTGCAACAAATATAAATAGCTCTAATTCCTTCATTGGAACTCAGCCTAATAATTTTGTTACGGTTCATGCGATTTAAATAAATAGCACTCAACAAGCAATGACAAACAATTGTATTAACTAGCATTGCAGGATAATGACACACAATAAAACAACCTTAGATGACAATTTGAATGTGTAGTCAACTGGATTTTCTACTTAAAAAAGAGGGTTAACATCATTGGGTTCATCGAGAAATAGCTCTACATTCGACAAAACACTTCAAAAGATCTCTATCTCGCTTTTATAGTAATTTTAATAGGCTAATGAAACTAGGGATTTTACATTCATTTAATAATTTAAAATAATCATGCATGGAGTTTGGTTTTCTTAAAAATTAGGGCTGCAAAGGATTGAATATAGCTCGATCAATAGATATGCATGTATTTTAAAATAGTTTTTCTATATAGATATTTATATCCATATATTTTTTAAGAAAAAAATTATTTGCATATGTGTGCATGCGTGTGTTGAATTTGAATTTCTTTTAAATATTCTTTCCATTTTATTTATAAATGTGGATATTGATGCAAAATCTGGATATTAATTATTAGGATACTGATCCTGATATCAACACATCATAAAGTTGTACTTTTCTTATTTTTATATTATTATGTAGATTTCAATTTTAATTTTAATATTAGTTTTCTATTATTCAGTTCAAAGGCTCTCTTTTATAATAGTTTTACCAATTTATCCATCATATATGTATAATGTATGCATATATGAATACACACATACATACATACATATGTACATACATACATACATATGTACATATATACATACATATATATAGATATGAGAGTGTGTGCCTTTGTGTATGTTTGTATGTTTTTGGAGAGATAGGGAGAGGCTAGAATGCTTTTTAGAGCATCTAGTATCAGTAATCCCTAATGAAAATCAATAATGACCCTCCTAAAAAGAAAAATCTATATAGTTGATTATAATTTATAATATCTAACGATACTAGATACTGAATACCACGTATTTTTAACAATACAAGTTTTGATTTGTTTTATATCCTAAAAGTATCCAAATAGGCTGAATTTTGATCTAGATATGCTTTAAAATATTTAGATCAAGATCAATAGTTTGGATTTATAAATTTTCTAATTATAATATACTTCTGTTCAAGAGCTATACTATTATCATTTATTTTTTGTCATCTCGATACATGACTAGAAACATCCTAAATAAATGATTTTTAGTTTTTATGCATTTTAGATATCATAGATGATGATCTATGATGTAGATTTTTATTTTAAGAGGGTTGCCATTGATTTTCATGAGAAAGTATTTGGACCCACATGTGTTTGTAAATTTGAAACAATAAAATTAATGTAAATATTTAATAATATATGCATAATTTTTACGAAAATAGGGATATCTCTAATATCTGATTGACCTCTATCTATTTAAAATAAATACAGAAATTATTGGTAATTGATTTATATTCAATTATATTAGTAATTTGATTCGTATTCCATATCGCCATTTACATTTGATGAATAAGATAATATATTCAGTCCACCATATATAAGGTGATGTACTAGAATAATCCAATTCAAAACAACTACAAAGCCATTTTGCTCAATTATTTGACTTAGCTATAACAAAAGAAATTGATGCACCAAGCAAATCCTATGCATATGCCATTTGCTCAAAGTTGCAAGCATAGGTATTCTTTTATATGTTTATAAATACAAAATCAACATATGTTTGTAATTCATGGTTATTTCAAAAATAAACTTTCCCCACCATATTTCAACTAATCCAAGAATATTGATCATCATTTTCATTAATTAATTTTTGTTTTTTTAAGGGTAGGTTGTTCATTTCATCTACATCTGGTCCTTTTAAAGGGTACTTATATGTTTATAAAATTAGTAAATTGCAGTAAATAGCATATGCATATGCACGAGAAGCAATAGCCTCTAGTTAAATTTTATATATTGAAAAAAATAAGTTAGATGCAATTTGTTCATCATACTTCAATGAGATTATGCTTGTTTGTTAATTGAAACTATAGAAAATGATCTGAATTGTTTCAAGGATATGTTAAGAGGTCAAATGCAATAATGATTTGTATCTTAGGTACTTAGTTATAGTAGGAGCAAGTAATGCAATTACAATGCATATGGATCCTTCTTGAAAATAAACCAACTGTTATATCTAAATATAATTTTGATATAGGTTATATTGAGGCCATAAATTTGGTACCGCCAACATAGCCATGAACTCTATTCTGCTTTTGCTAACCATAGGAATAAGAATAATTGCTAATTCTAACAAATCAAAGAAGATTTGCTCAAAAATAGATACAACTCTCTCAAGCATGAATAGATACGACTTTCACCTTCACCTTTTATGATTTCATGACCTTAATAAATTTTTGATGGGCATAACTACTTGTCGAATTAAAAAAATGAGGGGTGGGTGCAGTCATGAGATAATATAATAAAGAATGTTTCTCCCATTAAGCAGATGAATATGTCTTGGTAGGTAATGTATAGCTTACCTCTAAGATCTTTGAAGGACATGGTGTATTGAAATTGATGGTAAGAGCTAAAGAATGATTAAGATATATTTCAGATGCATGGTGGTGGATAAAGATTTTAGAAAAGCTTCACCATAGAGGGGATGACCAATGAGAATTGTGAAATCAATTACTAGATGTCCACCTTATAATAGGCGCATCTTAAACAAACATTACTTTAGGGATGCATTTTACATCATGAGATAGGTTAGATGGAACCATGGCCATAGGCTAGTGAGAAACCGGCATTCAATGCTCCTACATCCATTGTTTGCAATAAATTAGATTATTATTTTCTTGTCACCTTTCAATGATTATTTTTATGCTTTCAAACTCAAATTTGATCTTAAACAAATGCCACATTTTGGTATGAAAATAATGACATAAACATAGAAATTCTCAATGAAGGGAAGAGAATTTCTAAAACTCCGAGGGAGTACACCACCATTTAGTAATTGCAATATACACACTCTAAAGCAATGCTTATAGCGGATTTCTTTTGACCAGAACACAATCTCTATGATAATGTGCTGAATCCATCCACCAAGCTTCATTCAAGAGCACTGATTTGCTATCCAGTCTCATCCACATGAGACCATATCTTATAACAATATATCAAAAAGATAAATCCCTGTGTTTTAAAACAGTTTAGATGGTTAAGATTACATCAAAAATATCTAATAGCTATAACATGTTTGGATAGAAGTTATCTATATATACCTCAATATATAGTATATAGAGTTTCTTAGATCCTTCATCTGCTAAATAATCACTTAATATGCAAGCATATGCATATGCACCTTCTAAGCCTCTAATAATCACTTAAATAACTTGACTGATGGTGAAATATGCAAGCATATTTTGAATAATAGTTATGAGATTCTTTAATGCCGTGTAAAGAATATATAGCTAGCATATCTAAGAGAAAGATGCCACTAGATCTTTTGGCCTTCCCAGTTATAGAACCGGCTTTTGGTACTTAAATCTCCCAAGTTATAGAATAGTATGCTTCATGACTATTTAAATATTATAACCATAGAATACTTCAATCTCCAAAAAATAACAAAGTAAAGTTCATGAACAGCCCTTTGGTCATCTATTCCTTTTAAACTTAAGTTCTCATTCTTGATCAAAAGTGAATATGTTAGATCCTCAAAGAATACAACCATCATATATAGCAATAAAAAACTTGGTATTGCAGTGAGAGCATAAAGAGAAGGCAAATTTTACTATTTTCAATAACAATTACCATATACAGAACACAAAAATCACAGATTATTTCTTTTTTGTTTTTGAAAAAAGAAAAGGAATTACAAGAACCTACCTCAGATAAAGTCAGAGGTTGGAAGGCTTGAACCTAGTCTGTATGAGGAGTGCGAGCACTGAAACATTAATTAAGCAATTCGCTGATATACATGAAACGTTTCTCATATTCTATATATATTTTTTAAGAAGAAAGAATTGGACAAAGCCAAATCCAATATTTTATTCTACTTTAAATGTCAATAAAACAACAACCATAGTCATTATGTGAACTTGAGAAGTCGTTCTAAATTCCTCAAGGTACGATATCCACATCAAAAGAAAGAACCTTCATTCACATGGGTTCCAATAAGAATTATGATGGGCAGAACTTTGCATCCAGTCACTGCACCAAGTTCCTCACAAACAGTCTGCAGCTGTCCAAAGAGAAATGGGAACACCACCACACCCTAATTGACTTGTGTCAACGCAGCAGGTCTTTGGCCCAACCTCAGCCTTGCCACAGACGGCCATTAAGTTCTAAGCCACTGTGCTACGACCCCAATATGGGAAGATGATGTGGGGTCCATCTAGTTCACCAATCAAGAGTTGACGTGCCAGCATAGTGTGTGTGTGTGAAGATGATGACCACTCGAGTGGGTGGGTCGTGGTCCACATATGGGTTCATCATCATGGAGATGGAGTGCCAATGGTCTTGGATCTCGGATGAAGCCTTCTGCCTTCAAAGTGGAAAACTTTTATTTTGAGTGGATTGATGACTTTAGGTATATCACAATCTCATCCAAGGATGCATAATACTTATGAGGAAACTGTGTAAAGATCACTAGAACAGTGACAATGCTGCATTCTACCAAGATTTTGGACGAGGACTTGTCATCTTCGTCTTCTCATGAGAGGTCCAGATGTTTAGGTGGGGCTCGGGTCTCATTTAAGTTCTTTGTTTTCATAGGTTATCATGCATACTATGACATGAGGTTGGACGGTGTGCTACTGAGCATGGGAGATCAGAGCAGCTGGTGGTGCTTAGCCAGGAGGATTGCACCTTGTGTGGATGTCCTTCATTTGACAATGTTAAGGGTCCTACAGTGGCATGGATGTAGTGGCTTAGAAATGGCTTCATACCTATTTTGGTTCACTTATAACTACTTGGATTTGATCGAACATGATTAACCATGCAGGTTCCTACAAACTGCGAGAACCGGCGAAGCCATTGGATGGGGCTGTGAGTCATAACCTGTGGACTACTCATGATCTATGTCTGCATGAAACTTGAGGTAAAACAGATCATGAGTCATTAGATGCCAAATTATTTTGGAGACTGACCAAAGAAGATGTTTTGGTGGAGAAGGCAGAGCCACAAATTGTTGCCAAGCATTACTTAAACATTAATTGCTGGCTAGTTGGACCAACCAAACAAGAAGTCGTCTCTGCCTATGTAGGGAACTCTCAAATACTTTATTCTATCCCCTAAATTGTATGTGTTTTGCATTAAGTAATGAATAACAAAAAGAGAATTTGTCATGGTATTTGAAACGTCTGCCAAGAACATAGCCATCGACTATATGCTTTGGTATGTAGTTCCTTTTTAAAATGCGTGATGCCTTAACGGAATTCAAAAAGCTTCTGATTCCGAGGGCCATACAATTAAGCAGCAACAAGTTGGCCTGTCATATATCCTACTCATCTGGCTTGGTCTCTGAAAAGGAATCTCTATGAAGGAAAAGGGATTTAAGTAAAGTTGCCAATGCAAGTTTTGAGTTTCCATACTGTTGATTGTGACAATAGTGACAATGATATCCAAGGGCCTCTTTTGTTTTGTGTTTTTTTCTTTTATTTTGATGATGATGATGAGAGCATCGATGTGCAGATGCATGATGGCAATTAAAATAGAAATAAAAGCCGGCTTATGATAGGGTGAGTTGGGACTTCATGCTTCATTCTTTAAGGCAATTTGGCTTTCATGAAGGGTGGATCATTTTTGACTGACGAGCAAGTATATTGACAAAGTGGCTCCTAGAATCAGATGGAGGCTTGGTGATGGTAAATCCATTGATGTTCTTCATGACTCATGGATTTTTGAGTATCCGCTTGCTTTGGGTTCCTATAACCATTGATTTTGATAAGCTGGTAGGTTTGAGAGTATGCAACCTTAAGTTGGAAGGGGAAAGGAAATGGAACATGGATCTCATGTCCCAAATGTTTAGTGATGAGTGGAGGATGAGGATTGCATCCACACCCATGCCCATCGCCGAGTGCCCTGACAGGCAGGGTTATGAGGGCTTAGTTGTTTCCAGAATCATATCCAGAGATCTACACAGATCTTTAGGTCCATTGCCTTAGTTAGCTAAGGATGCTGCTTGGGTATGGGACATGGGGATCCACCTGAGAGTTAATCTTTTGCTCTTGAAAGGAGCTTGGGATTCAGCTACGGTTATTGGTTGGCTTGCGGGGGGGGGTTGGGGTAAGACCGATCCAGCAACGATCACCCTTTGCTTCGTGAGACCTATAGGTTGGTCGAGGGGATAGGTTCCTTTCACGCAGCTCATATTTACCGGGAAGCGAACAATACGGCGGACTGGATCGTCTCTTTTGTTGCTTGGCACGCGAAAGAGTTCACATGAACGGGTGTTACGGATATACCCAGTCCTCTATTTTAGCTTTTTTCTTTTGACTTGGCAGGTTGTATTCATATTAGAGTAATATAAATGCTGTTTTTTACCAAAACAAAAAAAAAAAAAAGTAGCTTGGGATCATCCTTCGTGTGCTCATTGTTAGACCATAGATGCATGATCAGCACACCTTATGTCACTGGTGCTTGGAAGTGAAAGAGATAATCAGCCATGCTATATTGGACTTTGAGAGAACCTGCAGAGTGTGGTAGGTTGCTCTACAGTGGAGCGTTACCAGGGCTAGAATGCAGTCCTTGGATGATCTACTAGTGTACCTAAAGGAGGGGAGGCAGGATGAGCAGGAATTAGGCTAGGTGATCATTTCTTGCTATATCATTTAATATATCTGGCTATCTAGAAATGATGGCATCTTTGAGAATGTAAATTAAGGCCCCCTTACAGTCTTCATGAAGGCACTGGTGTAGGCAACTGAGTACATCCAAGTTAAGGCCCATCAAGGGATTGAGACAGCCAGGGAAAGTTGGATCTCCCACACATCATCTTTTATGGTATCCAAGGTGATCCGCTTTCACCTTAGAGCCCCCACCTTCCGGATCCCTTAAGATCAACTTTGATGGCAGTGTCTCGGATGAAGAGCCCCCACCTTCCTCCTTCCGATGCAACTTTGGAAGGCCCTGCGTGAAGCCAGCGTACCATCGGTGCAAGTCATGTTGAATCTCTGAAATCCCGAAGCCTTCCAAAACACTTTTTTCTATTTTCCAAATTTTATTACTGTATGATTTAGCGTTGAACTTCTGATCATGTATTCATCCACGAGCAAGAGAAAACTTTAATGGATCTAATATCTGCATACATTCATGCATGCGCCTTTGGGTCTATGATGAGCGTGCAAAGAGAAACTTTAACGGATCCAATATTTGCATACATACATTCATGCATGAGTATACGTGTGTCTATGAGCGTGCACATGTGTGCATGAATGAGAGAGATGTCAAGCAAAGCATTCCACAAAACGGTGGCCTCATTAGATGATTGCAATGTATTCGTCCACCCTTTTTTTTTGTTTTGTTTTGGTGCAGCGGCGCATCGCTATATTTAGTCATGAGTACGCCCAGAATAGTTACAGTACAAAATATGCTCTAGTGCCACCGGCACGTGCTTCAAACCCCCCATGAGACGGCTCCATAGTGATGTGCTGCAAAAAAGGCAACCCAGTTCGTCGCGCTGTTCACCTTTCGAAAGATATGCGCGACTCGGAAGAAGTCAAACTTCCCTACAAGATGACAGATATCACAGACTAGAGGAGGCAAATCTGGCCTGGCACGCCCGCTCCGAATCCAGCCGACCACTATAGCTGAATCTCTCTCAAGAAAGATCCGTCGAGCACCTAGGTGCACTCTAGCCTGAACGAGGCTCTTTCATGCCGCACGTAGCTTCGCCATTGGGACAGACTTATCCATCCATCCTTTTTCACGTGCCATAAGAAGGAGTCGGCAATAATCCTTATCTCCGTGAAGTGGGGAAGCTGAGAGCTTTGACCTCAAAATAGAGTGCAAAGCACTCTTTTGAGTCATTGATTGATGAGGACCGTGCTCCATCCACTTGACACCAATACCCCCACCCCCTTTTGTTTTCTTACTGCGAGTACGGAGAGACATGAGCGGACCCCAACTTGATCTTAGCCAAGAAAAGGCCGAGAAAGCCATGCGTGAACATAAAGGATGAAACGATAGCAGTTCCAAAGAGTTGACCGATAAACAAAACCTAGACCTTAGATACCCAAAGGTTGGATCCAAGTCTAACATCTTCCAAAAGTAGGGCAAGCATTGGCTAGAATTCTATGAAGCCCACTCGCAAAAATGAAAGGATCTAAAGTGGTTCGGATCATTTCGGAACAACTACAGTGACTTGACCTAATGGTTGACTCGTATTGCCGAGTTCTAATGTTACTATTGGATTAATATGCATCAAGGTTTTGACAAGAGTGTTAATCTAGTTATTGTTCCCCTGCTAAAAGAAATACTAGTTATTATAATGATGGTTATAACATCATTATAATTAAAAACTAATAATATTGTTTTTCGAACTACTATTCACTTGATAAAAAATATTATCTTTTCGGACCAAGCAATGTCTTCTGGAGGGGAGATTAATGCAAATATGCTAAGTTTTGAAGAGAAATAATATTTTTACTAGGAAACGGATAAATAAAAATAACTGCAGATATTTGCACCATTACACACTATTACAATGCTCAGTATAATGAGTTGTAATGGCTATTCTGTTTTTTCTCATTGTTATATATATATATATATATATATATATATATATATATATATATATATATATATATATATATATATATATATATATATATATATATATATATATATATATATATATATATATATATATATATATATATATATATATATATATATATATAAAATAAAACATGAGGAGCCTAACCATTAAACAGTACATTATTTTAAACCTTGATATCCATGCATATAAGAGTAAAAAATAACTTAGTTTAAATATCTTGTTTTCCTGAAAAATTGGGAGGTCCTCATTGGATCCAAAATTTAGGGGAAGAGGAGGAGTTTCATTGGTATATAAGAACAGATCAAGGATCGAGTTTGTAATTATAGTTTCGCTCATGAAGGACCAACAATATATTTAAAGTTCTAGGATGCTAATTTACCATTTCTCATCACAGTTTAAGGCAGACATAGAGGCCCCACCTATAGAGTGTTCTTCAGTTCTTTCCCTATTACTGTACACAGAAATATTGAGCATATAAAACTAGGTGCCTTGGTTATGTAACTTTAAAATTTGGATGGATGATATAGATTTGGTCCTTTACATGAATTTGTGCTACCATTCAATGGTTCGCTTGCATACATTGGCTATCATTAATCTAAACCTTTCCTGTGCAAGGATGGATTTGGTCTAATATGGACCTGGCTTTTAGTTGGTTTGGTTGACATTTTTGAGTCTTTGTTCAGCCTTCCAACCTATGAGAAATGCATAGGGTGAGCACTTGGGTTAACCAATCAAATAATGTTTGGAATGTTACTGAATGTGTTGAGTTATTCCAGGACCCTGATAAATTCTTCTCCTTGATGAAATAATTTATCAACATGGTTTCATATGCTGGTCAGTGCCCAGCAGTAGATACTTTACCTAGTGGTACTAGAACCTGATCAGCATAATACCTATTAATTCTTTCTAGTATATTAAGTTAAAACTGATAACCTTTTATTTTTCATTTTGATGCAGTGTCACACATGCCGGCATAGCATAACATGCAAGCAGCCAGCAAACCCATGACACTGCTACTTTAATCTTTGTTTGTCAAGGACACATTAATTTTTCACAACACAATTATATCAACACTATAAAAAAGCCAGCTAACATATAATTTCAGACATGTTACTGATTTACATGTTGATCCGAAGACAGAGTGCGAGACCAGCAGCCCAAACATTATCATCAAATCCAGATTTCTTAGGAGAATGGCTAATACCTCCCCGACAGCGTACAAACAACATGCCGACATGCTTCTATACCAACTGCCAGTCAAAAATGGGGAAAAACAGCACTAATTTTCTTAATTATAGTGCATGAGGTATCTGACCTTAGTTAAATGAGACATCACCATAGCATCATGTCCTGCTTCATTCATTAGGCAATGTCGCCTGACATCTTCCTCAGAGCCGAACAAGCTTCATGTTTAAGCTGCAGACTTAATTCCAAGTCGCAGTGAGCCGCCTCCGCATTCTGCTGAAATGATTTATGTGTCATGTAGTAGTTAATGCAGTAAAGGTATCAGCACATAAGTTTGAATACAAGACTATAGTCCCACATCTAATGCTCAATGGTACAATTAACCATCTGCTGCTCCCATATTTGATAAACTTGGCTAGAAAATTCAGATACTTCCACTTCTTTTGCCTCGACATCCATTGCTCTTCCATCCACAATAACATTTATCTGCAAATAGTTTTTTTTCTGAAAAAAAAGAAATATATAAACATATGTAAGGAAGTAACCCAATAACATGGTCACATTCAGGGATTATTTTTCTTCCATACGAAATAGGTGCACGGTGAAATAATATCTAGCCCGGAATGACATCGCTTGCACTTGGCTAACAGGATATCTCTCCAACTGTGTAGATCAATCCAGCAAGAGAATCCTTTCTGAAAAATCTATACTGTCAGAATCAAGGTTCGCTATCTCGGTACCAGATCATGTATCGATGCCATACTAGCATAGTGTCAATACGATACAGAATTTTTTTGGCGTACCAAATATTGATACGCCACCCATACCGGATACCGGTACCGAACTGGTATGGTACAGTATGCTCCGTACCATCCGGTTCGGGCCAGTACGGCGTATCATGATCAGAATATTTACCAAAAAGACTCCAAAGTTACCATAAGTTCAGCAGAAGCAGCCATTGGATCTTGGCACATTAACATTGAAACTGTGCTGGCATGCCTTCGGAAACACTTACTTCAACCTAGAGAGCGACTGCAGCCTTGCAGGCAAAGTCAGTGGCTTCTTGAAGGCATACTGATAAATATCTAAACTAATAGATTTCTTAAAGAACTACCCAGTGAAACTCAAATATTTTCTTGCAGGAAACAAAAATACATGCTGCTGTAATAAGCATCATTGACCATTTAATGCCATTTCCAGGAAAGTGATTAGAGTCTTATCTGGCATTCATTTTTAAAGCATAAAATCAGTTATTGGTTTAGAGTTCAATAGCAAACCAGCGGGACAAATTACTATAATCATTTGCAGATAATATATCTCGTGAGGCAGTCAATTCATAAAATTCAGTATCAGTTTCATAACTTGCAATCAAGTGTCTTTTGACAAAGACCCTAAAAATACATGCTGAATGCTGATAGTCTTGGCTTATGTTCAGAGCACTTTTATTTTGAGGTCCTATGAGTATAATTTCATGTTTAATTCTCCAGGATTGTTGTGTCCGGACAGCAGAAATCCTGAAAACTGAAATATCAAGTTACTTGCCTTCTCCAGGTTGGGGAAGCTTTTCTTCAGCAAGTGAAGAAACTTTTAAGGCCTGAATTTATACGCTGAAATTCCTTATCCAAAATCCATGTCCTATAGTTAAGCGAATGATTCTTCCACTTAGCTATGAAATTTCAGAAACCACCATCATTAATAGGAATAATATGATCTTCCAGATGACTTTGATTTTCCTGGGAATTTTGGAACAAAAGGCAATCACTGTTCTTGCTTTTCCAAATTCTTGTCCACAATATTCCATGATAATCAACTCCAAATCAAGAATGGTGCAAATGTTGAGAACTGTGCAGCTTGCTTGTCGTCTATTTTTCAAAAAATATCACCATTGTTGCACAGTGAGTACACCATAAGCTTAACTAGAATAATAATTATTCCAATTTTCGAATATCCGAAAGTCTACCCCGATATACCAGTATAGCTGCTAGCAATTGATACCAGTTCCTAACAATTATGGTGTATGCTTTAACAAAACTAGTTGCAGATACTCATGAAGGCTGCGTATTTATCAAGAAACAATCACTACAGTATGATAATAATCACTCATGAAAGCAATTCCAAATGCACTGATTCCCACGATAGAGACAACAATTGTTTAAAAAATGATCTAATTATTGGTTTCATATTTTTAGGATGTTCTAGCTTTGCATTTAACACATTTATATCCAATGTAATGTTTTAAATGCTCTAGAAATTCCTTGCTACTTGCTATAGCAAAATGTTTTGTTTCTCCTGGCCCTTTTTCTATAGAGAGGTCATATTCTGTATAGCATTCTGACATGATAGAATATGACAAGCTTGCAAACCTTCCATCTTGTCTGCCCGGCAATTCCTTTCACAACACTAAGGGGACAACCTAGTGTTTCCATTGCAGGTCCTTGTTCAATGTGCACCTGTCCTTACATGGGTTATAAGCATATATAGATCATATCAAGGTCAACAGGAACAGCCATATTTGAAGGATTATACCTCAGCATAACCCTGGATAGATTTTGGGTCACATTTGACCTGAACAAGGCTTTCTTCAGTAGTGTCAAAAGAATTTTCTCTAAGAACATCTTGCACTGTAATACCACTGTATAAGTTCCATGTATTAAATAAAATAGAAGAAACAAGCTAGCAAATGAAATGAGATGGTGATGTTTAGAAAATAACCACTAACCAGATATTTGTAATGCTGATGGAGGTAGAATACAAGCCATAGCAGCACTTCCTAGAAAGGTAGATTGAAACCTAAAACCCTCCCCAGCTGCATGCAGTAACCGGAAAGTTGTCAGCAAAGTTACACAAATAAGAATAACTGTGATGCAAGTATGCTCGCAAAACTAGTTGTAAGATGAAGTTTCAACATTTCAAACTCTTACTTACAGATAAGCAACAGTGTACTAAAAATAAAGCTAAAGGAATAAAGGAAACAAGTAGGCATGAATTGTTTTCTATTATTTAAGGAAACGTGGGAACTCACCATCTGATTTAATCATGATGAAACATGTCTCAAGTATAGGGATGGGGATACTAAAACCCGAAAAAACAAACTTTCACCATAGAGCAATAATATCCAAGAGAAACCACATCATTTTGATTAAAAGATCTGGCTTGCCTCCATAACACAGCCAGAATTAAGAATATAAGAAGCATAAAAGACATGCATTTGTGTGATGCCTCAAATCGCTGAGGAAGGGATCCACCTTGGGTACATACAGGAGACAGAAAGGAAACCTCTTTGCTTCGGACTTCGCGTGATGACTTGTATGAAACAGGCTTTCTTGTTTCTTTCAGCCATAGGCACCACCCTCTATAGATAGATCAGGAAATCTCTTAACTCACCATCCGCCATAATCCATGTCAAATCCAAACCTGAGGCTTAAACTCCCCTTCAAAGTGTATACGAGAGTCCACCCAAGACCACCATCCAGGCTAGGAAACTATCATGGGCTTCCATTCCATAAATGGTATATTATTGTTAGAGCGATATATCCTATCTTCTTCCTCCTGGCTTGAGGAATCTATTGCAAAATTGCTCTACTGAAGCCCCATTTTGTGGACATGTTTCTTAAACAAATCTAGCTATAGGCTTGATGAAAAGATCGGCTTATCATTACAGATAATGAAAAAGATTGAGACTAAAACATAATATTGTCACCCACATCTTTTAAAAACTTTCACACCAACATGCTTTGTTCAAGGATTTGATTTATAATACCTTCACATTAGCAATGGCAGCTTGGTTCTGACAAGTATAACATCGAAGTACATCAGATGCAACCAATTTCGATCCATTGAAGCATTTTTCCAGATGGCCTGGAATTCCAACTCATCTAAGTTGATGAAAACTGCTAGTGGGACCAACCTCTATGGTAGAGCTTGAAATCTTTTGTTCTGCGAATTTGATCTACGCGTCGCCGACGGAGCTTCATAACCAAACCACACCATGGCCCTTTGCAGTATATTGCCTAGATATCATAGGAAGGTGTTAAGAATATGCTTCACAACTGCAAATCCACGTGTTTAGTTTTCTAAATTTAGTTTCTTGTCAATAACAGATGTTTGTTTTTCAGTCAATGAGTTCTAGTCTCTAGGATATTGTTAGCGCATCATAAGTCATGGTTTGTTACCGTAAATCTTGTGATCCACTCTCTTTTCAGTTTTACTTTTGCACTATAAATGTAATGCACTGGTGGTGAATAAAAATCTCTTTTGCTGCATCGTATCAGCTTTTTCATTTACTTTTTCTATTTCAAATTCAGATTTCACATACCTCTGTTTCTCTGTCTTTTCCTTCTCAAAAAAACAACAATTTGGTATCAGAGCAGCTATTTCTTACGGGACCTGTGAGCAACCATGGAAGTTGAAACAAGTTTCTCAAATTTCTCTCAAGCTGCTCCTCCAGTTTTCGACGGAGAAAACTTCCAGCTCTGGGCTGTTAGAATGGAAACTTATTTGGAGGCTTTAGTTCTATGGGAAGCTGTCGAAGAAGATTATGAAGTCGCTCCGCTGCCGAACAACCCGACGGTCGCTCAGATTAAAAGCCACAAAGAGAAGAAAACCAGAAAATCGAAGGCCAAAGCAGTGTTATTTGCTGGTGTCTCAACAACAATTTTTACGAGGATCATGACTCTCAAATCAGCAAAAGAAATTTGGGAGTATCTGAAGAAGGAATACGCAGGTGATGAACGGATACGAGGTATGCAAGTGCTTAATCTAATAAGGGGATTTGAGCTGCAAAAGATGAAAGATGCTGAGACAATCAAAGAATACTCAGACCGATTGCTTGGCATTGCCAACAAGGTGAGGCTTCTTGGCACTAAATTTGATGATTCAAGAATTGTAGAAAAAATTCTTGTTACAGTGCCTGAAAAATATGAAGCCTCAATAACCACCTTGGAAAATACTAAAGATCTGTCCAAGATTACCTTGGCAGAACTGTTGAATGCTTTGCAGGCTCAAGAGCAACGGAGGCTTATGAGACAAGATTCTACTGTTGAAGGAGCCTTGTCAGTTAAACACCAGCATGTCCAGATAAACAATAAAAAGAAGAAACAAGTCTCAAGTCCTGGGAACAGTTCAAGCAACCACACTCAAAGCAAAGGTGGAAGCTCAAAGGGAAACTACCCTCCTTGCAAACATTGTGGTAAAATGGGTCATCCTCCATTCAAGTGTTGGAAGAGGCCTGATGCAAAGTGTAGCAAATGCAATCAGCTTGGACATGAAGCTGTGATTTGCAAAAGCAAATTTCAGAAAAAGGAAGAAGATGCTCAAGTAGCTGATCAAGAAGAAGAAGATCAGATGTTTGTGGCCACTTGTTTCTCTACAAAGGTCTCCTCAGAATGTTGGTTAATTGACAGTGGTTGTACAAACCATATGACGTTTGACAGAACTCTTTTTAAGGAGTTAAAGCCTACCGCAATGACGAAAGTCAGGATAGGAAATGGTGGTTATATTGCAGCAAAAGGAAGAGGAACCATTGCAATAACAACCAGCTCAGGTACAAAAACAATTTCAGATGTTCTTTATGTACCTGATATTGATCAAAATTTGCTGAGTGTTGGCCAGTTAATAGAAAAAGGATTTAAGGTGTCCTTTGAAAACTTGTATTGTCGTATCTATGATGCTGCTGCAAAGGAGATCTTGCATGTTAAAATGAGAGGTAAAAGCTTCTCATTTGATCCAACGGAGGAGGAGCACACAGCTTATTCCACCAATATCAACACCACCGAAGTCTGGCACAAAAGGCTTGGGCATTGTCATCTTCAACGAATGCTAAAGATGAAGAAAGATGAAGTGATAAGAGGTCTACCAACTCTGGTTGATCACTTGCCAAATTGTCATGCTTGTCAATTTGGAAAACAAAGTAGGAAACCATTTCCTAAATCATCCTGGAGAGCATCACAGAAGCTGCAACTAGTTCATACAGGTGTGGGAGGACCTCAAAAAACACCATCACTTCAAGGAAGCCGGTATTACATTCTTTTCATTGATGATTTTACAAGAATGTGTTGGATTTTTTTCCTAAAGTTCAAGTCTGAAGTGGCTGGAGTATTCTGGAAGTTCAAGAAGATGGTGGAAAATCAAAGTTGCTGCAAAATTCAGATTTTAAGGTCTGATAATGGAAAGGAGTACACCTCAGCAGAATTTAATTTGTTTTGCGATGAAGCTGGCATTGAACATCAGCGCACTGCTCCTTACACTCCACAGCAAAATGGAGTTAGTGAAAGAAAGAATAGATACGTCATGGAGATGGCCAGATGCATGCTACATGAGAAGGATTTGCCAAAAAGTTTCTGGGCAGAGGCAGCCAACACAGCAGTATTCCTGCAAAATCGGCTTCCAAGTGTAGCCGTTGAAGACAAAACTCCATTTGAAGCTTGGTATGGGTATATACCTTCATTAAGCTTTCTTAAAGTATTTGGTTGTTTGTGTTTTGTCCATATTCCACAGGTCAAGAGGGACAAACTTGACAAAAAAGCAATTCCAGGCATCTTTGTGGGCTATAGCACAGTTTCTAAAGCCTACAAAGTATATCACCCTCAAATAGAAAAAATGGTGATTACTAGAGATATTCACTTCAATGAGGATGAGCAATGGAACTGGGAAAATTCGCAAGGAACAAGCAGACCTTCACAAAAATTTATAAGCAATTCTCTTGAAGAGGAGACAACGGAGCAGTGGCAAAATGAATTGGAAGATGATCCTCCAGTTAGAGGAACAAGACCACTTTCAGACATTTATCAAAGATGTAATGTGGCATTATGCGAACCTGCTAGCCATGAAGAAGCTCTTAAAGATCCAAAGTGGAAGAAAGCTATGGAGGAGGAGATGTCAATGATTCACAAGAATAAAACTTGGGAATTAGTCCACAAACCAGAAGGCAGAAAAATCATTGGAGTAAAATGGGTGTACCGAACAAAGCTAAATGCTGATAACTCCATCAACAAACACAAAGCAAGGATTGTTGTTAAGGGGTATGCTCAAATTTTTGGTGTTGATTATTCTGAAACTTTTGCTCCAGTTGCTAGATTAGACACAATCAGATTGTTGTTAGCTTTAGCAGCACAAAAAGGCTGGAAAGTGTTTCAGCTAGATGTCAAATCAGCTTTTCTAAATGGTGTTTTGCAAGAAGAAATATATGTGGAGCAGCCAGAAGGATTTGTGGTGCAAGGTGAAGAGGATAAGGTCTATTTTCTTAAAAAGGCCCTTTATGGCTTAAAGCAAGCCCCAAAAGCCTGGTACAGCAGGATAGATGAACATTTGCTAAACTTAGGCTTCACAAGAAGCTTATCTGAAGCTACTCTTTATGTTAAACAAAAGGGTAGTTATGTTCTCATTGTGTCCCTTTATGTTGATGACCTTTTGGTAACAGGAGATAATGTACAAATGGTTGAAGAGTTTAAACAAGAGATGATGCAGGTTTTTGAGATGACAGACCTTGGCCTTATGACTTACTTTCTTGGTATGGAGGTCCAACAAAGCCAAAATGAAGTATTTATCTGTCAGAAGAAGTATGCAAAGGAAATTTTGAAGAAATTTCAGATGGAGGAGTGCAAAGCAACAAACACGCCAATGGGTCAAAAAGAGAAGCTGAGCAAAGAAGATGGTGCTGATAAAGTTGATGAAGGCTATTATAGAAGCTTGATTGGTTGCTTAATGTATCTTACAGCAACAAGACCTGATATTTTATTTGTTGTAAGTCTCTTATCTCGATTTATGCATTGTGCTAGTGAAGTGCATTTAAGAGCAGCAAAAAGAGTATTAAGGTTTATCAAGGGTACTGTTGATTGTGGTGTTAAGTTTCAGAAGTGTCAAAATTTCAAGATGTGTGGATTTTCAGATAGTGATTGGGCTGGTTCTGTAGATGACATGAAAAGTACTTCAGGATACTGTTTCAGCCTAGGCTCAGGTGTTTTCTCATGGTGTTCAAAGAAACAAGAGATTGTAGCACAATCCACTGCAGAGGCAGAGTTTATTGCAGCAAGTGCAGCAACAAACCAAGCTTTATGGCTAAAGAAAATACTATCTGATCTACACATGGAGCAAAATGATAGTACTCAGATTTTTGTTGATAATCAAGCAGCAATTGCAATTTCTCGAAATCCAGTATTTCATGGGAAAACGAAACACTTCAACATCAAGCTTTACTTCTTAAGGGAGGTGCAGCAATCTGGAGAAGTAAATTTAGTTTACTGCAAGTCTGAAGATCAGCTGGCAGATTTGTTCACAAAGCCACTTCCAGTTTGCAAGTTTGAGTTACTAAGGAAGAGAATTGGAATTTGCAGTGCCTAAAGCAAGGAGGAGTGTTAAGAATATGCTTCACAACTGCAAATCCACGTGTTTAGTTTTCTAAATTTAGTTTCTTGTCAATAACAGATGTTTGTTTTTCAGTCAATGAGTTCTAGTCTCTAGGATATTGTTAGCGCATCATAAGTCATGGTTTGTTACCGTAAATCTTGTGATCCACTCTCTTTTCAGTTTTACTTTTGCACTATAAATGTAATGCACTGGTGGTGAATAAAAATCTCTTTTGCTGCATCGTATCAGCTTTTTCATTTACTTTTTCTATTTCAAATTCAGATTTCACATACCTCTGTTTCTCTGTCTTTTCCTTCTCAAAAAAACAACAGAAGGTTAACCCGAAGGCAGCCAATTGGGCGAGTGTAGTTGCCCTGGCCTTACCTACTCTACTCTTATTCAACTGGAGTGGGTCGAAGTCCTGTTTGATATCCTTGATCTCCTTATTTAATATCTTAGCCACTTTTTTATGGAGTTGATCCGAACATTGACAGGCATCTCCGGAGAAGTAGTGGAATTCGGTAGGTACGTCGCTTTGGCTTCTTTCTAATGAGATAGGCTAAAAGAGAGATACAAGATAGAGGGATTTCCTTACTCGACTTCCCTTACCTTTACTGCTCAAAAGATTGGTGTTCTTTTCAAGCAGTCAACTTCATTCTGAACGAATGGGATCCTTGGTGGGTAATGGCTCAATCTATAGATAGAAAGCCCTATAATGGGAAACTACCACGTTAGGTTTGGAGAGAGATGGGACCAGTTATAGTTTAGGGGGAGCAGATGCAAGCTTTTTCTTTCCATAGCCGGCCAAATGACTACAGGATCATCGGTCTACGATTTGCATCTTCCCCTTGCTGCGGAGTAGAGCAAGTTAGCTTGTAAGGCGATTCTGCATCTGACCATTCCGACTCACTGAATCCACTATTTGGATGACAGCTGCCTCTTTCCTTCCTCGATCGAGCAGCAGCACAGAATGCTCTATGTGCTGATTCACTGTAGACGATGCAGTTTATATCTCTGCTTCTTACCACTCAATATAATAACACCTCCTCCACTGTAAACATGTCACACTATTAAATCCATATCACTGCACTGAAAACTTAGATGAATGAGATTATTCCGTTACATGTACCATAAAAATCCTGTATACCACTTGCCAGTGAAGCTTTCTATGGTTACCTTGGAATCTGGTTATGAAACCCACATTGCATGCAATAAGTCTGGCCTCAAAAAATAAAGCATATCCGTTGCTTTCCACCGACCAAGCATAGAGATAATTTATAGCTGTAACATGTGGGAGCAGAAATACAAATTTTTCATGTTTTAAAATGCTATTTAAACAAGATTGCTTAAGTTTCACATTTTAAAATGCCACTTCATTACATCCATTTGATGTGATGCTAAATCATTGGAAAAAAGCAGATTGATTTCATGAAAGCATAAACAAAGTATTTCTTTCCACATCATGTAGCTCTTTGCCACCAAGTAATCTTCAGTAGTGGCCTTGTGCTACTTAGTAATCTAACACCGAACACTTCAAAAAGTGGCCTTTCATCCTTCAAACAACTCTAAATATGTTACTCTAGGTGTTGGAAGAATCCAACTCTTCTCTAATCTTAAACTCCAGGTTCCAAGAATTATACATATCCAAAGTATCTGATTGGGGGGGGGGGGGGGGGTGGGGCATTACATATCACTGACCATTGTTGCTAGTTGTACCCCTACTTTTTTTCAATCATTACAAGGATCAGCAACTAGAACTCTTCAGTCAACAACTAAAATCATACCATAGAATGAAAGTAAATTGCTTCTACTACTTGAATTGGTGATAGAACTAGCAATTTGCCACTCATGCCAACGGACCTAGATCTTAGTGGCCGGAATCTTTTACCTAGGGTAATGCACCTGCTTTGGCATCTTCCTGGAATCTTGAACCGACACTTGCTTCTAAGTGCTTCCTTTCCTAAAGTGATGCAGGACCACCTAAGGTTGTCCTGGAATGGGTAAGTGGGTCCTTACAATAGGTGAGATGAGGGCTTAAACTTAAAGCAATCCAGTTGCTTGTTGCCCAAAAAAGGCAAAAAAGGATGAGTGCCTTAGAGGTCCAGATTGGTTGCGATATATTAATAGAGAACGCGATTAGTCTTAAAAGATTAGAGGGAGAAGGATTTTATGGTTTCAAGAATTCAGATCAGGAAAAGATGCAGAATTAGGCATAGATTCAAAATAGCAAGCGAAGTCCTAAGAATCTGATAAGAATCGAAGGCCACAATGCAATAATTCCAACAGTAATAGATAATACCAGCAATAAATAGCACAAAAACAGAGATTAATATTGAAAGAAGAAGAAGATAGAAGAAGAAATAGAGGAAAGATGAGAGGGAAACAGCAATACCAGGCTTTAGTTTTCTTTCTTCTCAAAATGATAACAAAAGCCAACCCTAGAGCCAGAAATAACCCTTTTCTACTGATTATTAACCAGCCACAGCCTTCCCTTGTTTGAGTCCAATTTGGGATCTACCTAATCATAAAGAAAACAAATACTCGCTGGCCACAGTTACTGTAGCATTTACGGTGTGCACTCCAATGACATGAGAGAGCCCGAACAGGGGAGGCAAGTGCATCCTGATCAAAAACTCCACTCCTTAATGGTGAGAAAGACCTTTCAAAATTCAATCAAATCAAATCGATCAAGAATATTATCATTTATTAGGTAGTCCAACCAACCGACCGAGTTAGATTAGATGTCCATGTCACATAACTTTCTCTGGCCAAAAATCCTATAATTGATCAAATCAGGGTGGATCAAATTCGTTGGCAAATGAAAAATCTACCGTTTTAACACTCAAAAAAGTAGTTAGAAAAAAAAAGGAAGAGCCACTAAGACAAGAGCTAGATAAGCATGCAAGAAGGAGAGACTAGAAAAGGTGAGAAAAGAAGCTCTCCATGTTTAGAAAGATTGTGTCCAGAATGTGATAATCTAAGCTTTACTTCTTTTTGGTCGGCTCGTATTAACCTATGCTTTATTACAGGTTGTCATTCTCTCGTTTCTTTTGTTTTTTCAACGGTACTTTAATCTTAAGTCGCGGTCATATCTCACCCCACCAATATGGTGACCGGTTTCTATATTTCCCCAAATGTCATCAGTTCTAGGCTCAAGTGTTTGTTCATCCATCTTCATTTCAATGGCGAACATCTCTATTGCCCATTGACAAATAAATCAAACCTCCTAAACTGAAATAAACACAGAAATTACCAATTAAATACCAAGATTGGCCCATCAAACTCTTCTAAAATCTTGGACTGCTGCAATTTTCAGAATCTGAGAAGAATATGGGCCATTGGATGAAACGTGGAGCTTTGATGCATGCTGATTTGCATCCATGGTCGAAAATTGCAAGCTAAAAGGACCTTCTATTGATTCGCATGCTCTCTCAAACGGCTCCAATAATCTTTTAAATAATTGTGCTGTTCCTTTCATCCATTACGGCCACCTAAAGGCTTTAGGGCCTTAATGACTGCATCATAAGATATTTCTAAAACATCTGCATCCTTGCATCCACACCCTTTCCCACTCCCGAACTTGGCTAGATATAACATAGTTCTAATTTAGTTAACAGGTATAGTCTGATTGACTACCATCAATTAGGTTAAAGTTGCAATTGGTAAGCTGTGTCTAAAATCTAAATAGATGAATCAGGATCGATAATTGGGCTGTAGCTAGTTTATCTGCAAGAATATGTTTACTTTATTGGTTTCTCTAAGATCTAAATCTTTGTGCAAGAAACCAAACATCCTCTCGAAAATTATGGTGGTTGGATCAGCTAAAGATTTAAATTGGAAACTTAATAATTATTTCTGAAAGGGTTAGTATTATTCTTTTATAAGCTTAGACTCTTACTACTTGGATCACTCTTTTTTTTTTTTTTAGTACAACGACTTCTCACACTGCCCTAATATGAGTACAACTAATAGAGTCGAAAGGAAGGAAATGGCATAAGGGTGGATTGGATCGTTTCCGATACCTCAAACATGGATCATGGAATTGAACACCTGAGTAACCATCAAGTTATGATCCTACTTGAGCAAGGATGGACACTGACATCAGTACAATTAAAAGTAAATTTAAGACGCTTAAACAAGAGCTGATTTTCTTTTCATGATTTTCACAGAAAAAAGCACTTAAGCATTCAAAAACCAGATGTGTTCCAATCAAGAAGGCCTCAAAAATCTCAATTATAGTTTTATAATCACTACCTAAAATCGAATTTGTGACGCCGAGATATAATAATGAATGCATTGACAATCCTTGAGAACTACTCAGTGTAATACAAATATTCTTCAGTAAGCTGCTCTAGTAGCATCTATGTTGAGCAAGAACTAAACTTTTCTAGATCAACAATTTACAAAAGAAATTTTATGCACATTATTGCATCAGATAAGCATTCTTTGGGTCCAGTACCTTGTCATTCCCTCCAGAACGTCTAAAGTTCACGTGAAATTTTCGCACAAAACCTGAATAAAAAACTCCAGTTGATATGATAATGTTTCGTCTGCCAGTTCTACCTCCTGAGGGCATCATAAATATGTATTTTTATTAAGTTGCCAATGTAATGCTAAAATTGAAACATTAAAAAAAATTTAAGCAAGAATTTAGCCTTCACTGTATCATATAAACTGAAAAAAATATGAATTTTTAATAAGAAAATAAAATGTAATCCCATGCAACAATATAACAGAGCATAGCTAAAAAAATCCAAAAAAAAAATGCCTAGTAATAGTATTAGTGAAATTATATTATTTTTGATATTTCAGAAGTTAAATATTATAAACTATATTGACATTCATGATCCCCAAGAAGTAATCTTCCTATTAAGTAAATCTTTCAAACTATTTATTATCATGTTTTTCTCCAACATCTGTTTCTTATCAATTCATCCGGCTTATAAGAGCCCTACATAGTGTAAAATTCTGTTCCATAAACTAATGCATGCTAATCAAATAATTGATTAATCCTCATAAGGCTAAAGAAGCATATTAAAAATTTTAACTTATAAAAGTTTTTTAAAAAAATCAAAATTAACATGTATGCCTATTTAAAGTTTCAAAGCTAGCCACCACATTCACCTAGCAAAAACTAAAACAGAACTTAGAAAAGCACCATCTTTACCATCTTATTGGATACAACCAAAGTTTTCTATCTTTTATCCTTTTCGACTCTAAACCAACGTCAAGCAATACCAAAATATTCAGAAAACATCAGTGAACAACAGAAGATTACTTGTTAAAATATTTGCAGAAGAAGAGGAAAACAAAAAAAAGAAGAGAAAAATTATTTTATTTCTCTGTTCGATCATATTCAGTACATCTCAGGGGTTATATACACTCGTATATAGACTTTATATAAAAAAAATAAAATAGATTGATATAAGATTATGCTAATAAAGGAAAATAATACTCGCTAATTCAAGTTGTTGTTTGATCCCTAAAATTACTCTAACAAGATCACGCTAACAAAGAAAAATAATACTGACCGATACATGATCATGCTAACAAAAAAAAATAATATAACCGATATAGAATTATGCTAACAAAAAAAAATAATATAGGTACTGAGGCAGCCCAACCCATAAACCTCAATATATAATTCCCCCTCTCCTCGTTCACTCTAAAATGTCTTTGCCAATTCATTAAACAAACTTTGGAATGATCAATTACTTGGATGAAATTAAAAATTTTTGAATGAAAATTCAAGTTTAAGTTGGCTCTTTTTAATTTTAATTAATTTGTTTAGTAATTTTATATTTAATTATCAACATTTAATGATCAATTAGTTGAACTGTAAATTTGGCCCAACCCAATCTTGATGAATCCGAACATTTCAAGTCAGGTAGGGTCATACTTGATCCCAATCCGACCTAAATAATCTACTAAATATAACATTCTTTCGATGAACCCGAACCAACCAAACCTTATCCACTAATAGTTTGGGTTTTGGTCCAAAATCACGTCTTAAATATGAAATCGGATCAGATCGGGATCAATCATATCTTGATCCGACTTGACCTACATATTTACAGCTCTAGATGGAAGTCATTTTATACAAAAATTGTACCATTTTAGGGAGTAGGAAGTAAGAGAAAGCGCCACCATGCGCGCCTCATGCAAATGATTCAGACCTGTAGTTAGGTACACGAGCAATGGTCCCAAGTCCAAGAAAACAGCAGGGGCTTTATTTCTTTTGAGGAGCAGCTGAAACAACGTTAACTCACCCCACCTAACTCCATCCACCTCCCATAATTACTCCTACCACAACGTCAAAATAATTAATGCTATTTTCTTGTTACCATTGTAGTTCTTTCCATCCACATTAGCTTATGATGGGATTTTGGTTTAATTGTGACGGGAAACCAACTTGTTGGTGTTGGGTTAATGACCCATGGAGTGCCAACCAACTAGAAATTGTTCACATTTTTTTCTAGCATAAAGTGTTACATAAGGTGTCATTTTTTTTTTTAATTTCAAGCATCTGTCCTTTTGTATCACAGCTATATATCGATGTCTCTAGCAGGAAACATGATACAAATTTTGGTTTAAAAAATAGGAAAATAACTATGGCACTCCTTGTATTGTTTTAGATGTCAAGGTGCAAAGTGATACATTATTCTGAGTTACTAAAGCACAACAAAGATGGAGAATTGATCCCAACAAATTATTTGTTTGTTTGTTTATTTATTTTTTGGCAAGGGAGAACGATTTAAATTTGAAAACCACGTTATGAAACGTTCAGAAACAACGTTCTTCTCTCAACGGTCAAGTTTGAAACAGTGTTCAAGGCTGATCTAAGGAGGGCTTAAGCAGGGGGACTTCATGTTATGGCTAAACCAATCAATGGACTGACTTTGGATAGCGATGGCCACCTAATTGCACCAAATTATATTAGTGTGCAAAGAAGTCATGTCCATGTCTCATCTCCTATGAAGGGGAAAACAAGCATTTCGTGTTACAGCCAACTTTCTAGGAAGAGCAAAGGTTGAATTAAATCACCTCGTCTTTCAACTTTTCAAACATCAGCTAGCTCATATCTGTCTCTTAAAGAATAGACCACAATAGCACCAAGGATGATTTCGGAAGCAAAGCTCACAATATCTCAACCAAAATTAATCACAAAACCGCATGTTTCAAGTTTTGGGACATCAAATTAATTCGCTCCTTAGTTGCATGGGAGACGTGATTCATCGAATTTAGGGTCGAATTAGTTACAAATAGTTTTGTGCTTTTGCACACATCAAACTTGTTCAAAAGTCGAAACAAGAGACTTCAAATTTTTGATTTTTGTTTAAATCACATTTGTATTAGTTTAATTCCTTGCACCTATGACTGTCTTGGATCAGTTTTCGCCTATTTACACTAATCCATTTTTTAACCTTCTAGTCCAAGCCTAAGTAATTTACAACAAAGCATGGAGACCATAATCGCTTCTTTTTTTTTTGGTAACCAATGACACTTTTGTTGAAAAAAAAAGAAACCTAGAAAGCTTTGGACTTTGTTATTTGCCACAACATTTTGGTTCTCCCAATTCATCAGTCAGCACACCACCATACCTGACAGAGAGAATAAAGATTAGGAAAGACCTTTGAAGGAAGAAAAGAGAGACAGAGGAGGCAAAAAAGAAAAAGAAAAAAGGAATACCCCAGAACAAAGCAACTTTTGTGCCCTCACTAAAGCTGGATAACACGTTCCACGTGTCAAAGCCCACCCATGTCCTCTCTGATCAAGCCACTCCCCATCCAAGGCCCTAAATTCTCACAACAAAACATCTTACCATTAACAAACAGAAGCCCAAGGGGCAAACAAAATTCATATGGGGCGGGCAATATAGAATTATATTATGGGGTGGGATTTTTGTTTTACTATGTTTTCTCTAGTGCCCATTTAAAAAAAAAATCCAAAAGTCAAATAAGAATAAGTCTGCTGCTAATGAAGTCCGTTAATCTCATAACTTAAAAAAAATAAATGCATGATAATTAATTACTTAGCATGTAATATTAGTATGTATTGATACAAATCATGATTTGAAAATTGTGTATCAAATAAGCTTGCAGTATGTATCAGAAAGTCGACTACTAGCTATATAATATGTATTAGTAAATATGATATTATGAAAACCATGTATTAATTTACTTGGAAGTATGTATTAGGTTGTTATATGACTAATTTGCTAGGTATGTATCATTTTGACCATATACTATGCATTGATGAACATCATGTTCTAGAAATTATATATCAATTTAACTAGATGTGTATTGATTTGCTGAATAACTAATTTACTTGATGTATATTATTTGGCCAGGTAGTACATATGTACTATAATTTTTTTGGGTTTCCTCCTGTGCTTTAAAAGAAACATGGCAAAATAGGAAGCTCAATCTATGTTTTTTTTAATGAGCAGCTCTTTGCAGCCGTGTGATCTTCCAAACAAAAGGCACATGAAAAGGTCCACTCTCTTTTTTTCTTTCCCTTGGTGATCCTTTATTCCTCCATTGGGACCCTTCTATTCACATGCACTCTACATTATTATAATCCATGTAGTTAGCATATCACTATCGTACACATATAAACCTCCTACCCCCCACCCCATCTCTTTCTTTTATTACTGTCATTCTCTCTTCTTTCATGTCCATTTCCTTCAGCAGAACCACAACAAGAAGGCAAAGGGATGGATGAAGGGAGAGGGCTAGTTGTGTGTCGAGGACCTGCCAAGCTCCTCTCGAGAATGATGGTGAAAAGAAAAGGTGGTGGGTTGCTGCAGCACCATCTCAGGGTTATTGGCCTAATGGGCCTTGTGGGCCTTTTCGCGGTGGCCGGCGTCGACGGCGGCTATCCGTTGGTGGGCGGCGCCGCCAAGCTTGGCCTCTCAAGCAACCCGTTTCGCCACCGCGAGCATGCAGTTCGTCGAATGGAGAGCCTCAAGGCCTCCCTCACCGCCGTGCCGTCCCCTTCGCCGAGTCCCCCGGTAACTCCTCTCTCTCCCTCTCTCTCCCTCTCTCTCGATTCCTCTTCTCTTCTTTCTCTTCTTCTCTTCTTCTCTTCCTTAGTCCTCTTGGACTTCTTGGGTTGTGTTTGGTCCGCGGTCTCCGCGGCGTGGTGTCATGAAAGACTTCTGCTGGGGTCATCAATGTTGGTCTCATCATAGACCATTTTGTCGCCGGGAAACACGATTCCCATGAACTATATTCGAAGTTTCTTTGGTTCGGGACTGGAACAGTATAACCCAAGCCATCTCTTTTTCTCATTTCCGCCTCCCAAGATCGTTTCTTTAATTGCATCTCCTTAGTTTAAATAACTAAAATTAAAATATCATTTAAATAACTAATATTTCTATTAGTTTTATGAATCCATTTGTTTTAAAGTTTCTTTGTGAATTGTGAATGATGATGGTAACGAACGGTGCAGATTTCATCGAGATCGCGAGTGTACCATGTGACAGACTACGGTGCCGACCCGACCGGGAAGACTGATTCCAGTGAAGCCATCGGTAAAGCCATCTCTGATGCCTTCCGAGACCCGTCTGATCGTGTTTTGATGGCCGGCGTCGCCGATCTTGGCGGCGCTGAAATCCATTTAGGTGGGGGCTCATACTTGATTAGTTCTCCTGTAACATTGCCGGCCACTGGAGGTGGCAATCTTAAGGTAACATTCCTAGTTCATGTCCTTAGTTTTCTTCTTCAAAAAATTGTTCACTTTTTGATGCTTTATTTTCCTTGAAACTACGCAAGACTCGATGTTAATTCGACTTTAATTGGAGCAGATCCACAGCGGATCATTACGAGCGTCCGATGACTTTCCAACCGACCGTTATCTAATTGAGCTATGGGCTTCACGCTCATCAGGCTCAGACTCCACCAATGGAGACTCCAATGGCTACAAATATGAGTACATCACCCTTAGTGGCCTGATGCTGGACTCCAATTTCCGTGGCGGGGGCATCGCCATCGAGAACTCCCTCCGAACGACGATCGATGATTGCTACATCGTCCATTTCATGTCCGATGGCATCCTGGTCCAATCAGGGCATGAAACCTACATTAGAAATTCATTTATCGGCCAGCACATCACCGCCGGAAATGACCCCAGTGAAAAGGATTTCTCCGGCACTGGGATCAATTTGATGGGCAACGACAATGCCGTCACCGACGTGGTCATTTTCTCGGCCGCAATTGGAATTCTAGTCTCCGGCCAGGCCAACACCCTGACAGGGGTCCATTGTTACAATAAGGCAACAGGATGGGGAGGAACTGGCATTTATTTGAAATCGCCCGGGCTAACTCAAACTCGAATCATTAACTGTTATTTAGACTATACCAGTATCGTCTCAGAGGACCCGGTCCAGCTCCATGTATCGGGTTCATTCTTCTTAGGCGATGCCAACGTGGTGCTCAAATCAGTGAAAGGTGTGATCAATGGCGTTGATATCGTGGACAATATATTTTCTGGTGGTGGTAATGGTGTCGATATCGTCCAATTGGATGAATCGAATGGAAAATTTGGAGACGTTGATCAGGTAATTGTGCAGCATAATGTTGTTAAGGGTATGACGTTACGATCGACGGCGGCGAAGGCCTCAATGGATGGGAATGCGAAGGTGTGGACCGTCGATTTCTCACCAGTGCTGTTGCTCCCGGACCGGATCCAGCATGTACAGTACACGCTGCTTGCAGACTCAATGTTTCCAAACCATGCGCTGCGGAACACGTCAGGGAATCAGGTGGTGATCGAGACTGAGGTGGCAGTGGCGGCGAGTGTCCACGTGGCAGTGGATCAGTGTGTAACAAGTATTGGGTGAATTCTAGTTTTAAGCGGCATCAGGGATAGAACACAGCCATTCTGATTAAATTGTTTCTGTTATTTTCTTTGTTCCCACAATTCAAATTGAAAATAACAGTAAAAATCCTTACTGAAGGAAAATAAGTGATGTATTTCTTTGTATACATTGATTCTTCCTTCATTTTATTTTGGGATTTGATATAACAGTTGATGAGGTTCTTTCCATGCTCATTCCCCTGCGTTGTTTCATGGACAATGGCAATGCACTACAACCACTGCAATGGCTAAGATTGTGTACTGTTACTGTTTGAATATACTAAAACTAATTTGCATGTTAATCTTAAATGCATACATCTATTATACAGATTTAAAATATAAGTCATCTATACTTAACCTATTCATACCATCTTCTGAACTTATTTTGATGAGCCATTAAATGTCATTATATTATCTGATAACAATCGATACATTAGAGCAATATTTTAGTCCTGAAAATTATATTAAAAATAAAACAAGCTCCAAAACCATTATAAATAACTTCATGGTTTGACCCCTAAATGTGATTTGAGAGATTCTAGAAACTTTACCATGGTACCAGCCTCTGTTTCACTGTCCGGCTGATCCTATCAAACAAACCACTCAAACAGGCTCAGTTGATCGACATGAGAAGTAGGTATTGTTCAAGAGTTGGTGCCTTGGTGACTTCAGAGGTGACCACGGCAAAGCTATTCTTTTGGGTTAGAGCCTGAACCTCACAAAGGATATGGATGTTCTGAGTAAAAGAAAGAGAGGGAAAGAAAATGGCATAATCAACTATAACACTGCTAAATTTGGAGCAGGTATGAGGCTGCAAGAGCGTGTCGATCAATCTCCGTCCTTCTGATCCCATTCACAGATCTAATAGTAAGAAACTTGAACAGATGAATTTTATTTCTTTTCCCCTTTCCTCTTTCCTTGATGACAAGAAGTTTCCCAAGCGTGCAAGAAATGTGCAGTGGAACATTGGAAAATATATATTTGTAGTATCTTGGCTACCAATCAATTTGAAACATATACCTTTCAAATTAGCTTCTCTTTGTTTTATTTGTAGTAACACAATGATAGTTGTACACTACAATGACCTCTGGTCCACAATCAACTGCAGTGATGGTGTTTCCAATCACCGTTCCTCGCTCCATGACAAGCCTCACTCTGAAGAACCTAAGAGAAGAAAGAATGAAACTTCCTTTAGCCTCCATCACATTTATCAGGTGTTTAGCTTTACAAATGGGCAGACCATCTCTGCTAGAAAGAGACAACAAAGAGTCATAACTTGAGCAATCATCTTTCAAAGTTGTAACCAGGAATAACAGCTAAATTTGAAGCTACCAAGCAAGTGGAAAATGCAATGCAATTTCCCATGGTAGGAGAGCTAAGTCCATCAGGAGTGAAAGTTTCAAAGAGAATTTATTAGGTACAATGTTGTTGGTAGACAAATATGGACTAAAGAGGTCCTCGGCGTGGAAATTTCTGTCAAATACATGGAAATCATCCAAACATCTGATTAATTAAAAGAGAATAAAAGTAAAAGGGCTCATGATTGGTCCAAGCTTAGAAGGATCTATCCAATTTGGATGCTGTCACAATTTAGGTTCACCTTCCTCTGGTGTTAACTTACAGTATCCTGACATCTCTAAGGTAAAAATAAATATAAAAATAAATAGTTATCTAGTATTGCCCATCAAAAACTAAGCTAAACAACACTCTAAACAATCTCATTATGATAAATTGTCATCTTATGCTATCAGATGGTTGTTTTAGTTGACTGAGATTTGATTCAGCAAACTGAGAATGACAGCGGGAACAGCAAGTCTTGAGCCGAACTAGAATGCCTCCATGCAGTATACAAAGTCCAAGGTTTTGAAATCAGTTGCAGCCAATGGAGAGGTGTTTGTCAACAATTCCCATTTTATTGGGTGGTGCGGTTGGACAAATGAAAGGTTAGGCTGGTAGAGTTGTTGAGCCTCTCTTCCAACAGAGCTAAGCGGAAAACCACATAGAAGACAACTACTGGAGATCTACCACAGAGATATCTCCATAGTAGTTCACAGAACATGGTCAAAAGAGGCCTATGCAACCAAATGTCTTTTTCTCCTCTCCTCATAGTTGGAAAACTAACATCATCAAGAGATACATGTAAAAAATGGACAAGGCACATAGGAGCTAGTTTAACTATAGAAATTGAGGTCACCTTATAACAAGTTATTCTCTGATCTTTTAAATCAACATAAAAGGTTGATTACCACCATCCATCACATCCATCATTAAAGATAATACTTATCGACTTCACCATGTATGTAGAACTAGATAAATACAGCTCAAAACTGGGTACTTAAAAGATTTATAAGCCAACATCATTGGAAACTACATGCAACAAATGGATGGAGTGCATTCAAAATAATCTCTAGAAATTGAGGTCGCCTATAAAAACTCTTTATTCGGTCTAAAGCACAAGAACTCCTCTCAACTTTTGAATCAATACAACTTGTCGATCACTATCCATCACATCCATCATTAAAAATCATACCTGTCCATCACACTGAGTGTGGAACTAGATAAATACAGCTTCAAGTGGGTGATTAGTGATTTATAAGCCAACAAGCGCTCACTGAACACATTTTGGAGGGTCCCTGTGTAATTAAATGTTTCCAAGATTTAGTATTTATCCTTGGAATTTACATGTTATTTATTAATATTAACTACTCAAATAGTTAATACAAGTGCTTCACTCTGAAGAATCACCCTCCAATAAAAAGAAGAGGGTTAAGTAATCTTCAAGAAGAAACCAAGTTCCTAATGTTAAAAGAAACTTGCTCTGCTTTCTGCAAGACCCTTTTACATCATTGCCTTTTCGCATTCCAACTAACATATATCTACTATACGAGAGTAGAATTGATATCATTGGAAAGCAAGCACATGTGTATGGATAAACAATAGATTGCGTAGAATCATTCATTTTAAATTTTCTTCCACATTATAAGTAGATAATTTTGGTGTCCCCCCCATAACTCGTTGATAGAATCTATTAGTATGAAACATTTTCAGATTGCCTTCAAATTGTCTCGTGTCAGAACTTGATGTCTAATCATCCATAGTACTGGGTAAGTTTTATTTCTATGATGATTAATATTATCAGAATGCTCATTTTAACAACACCCAACAGAAGATATAATGTCATATTAACATGTAAGTTTGTTCATTACAGAACCAAGTCAAAGTAGGTTTGAGTGACTACAGCACTTTCCATTGGGTTCGTAAACCATCAACATTGAAACAATAGGAAAGAAGCTTTTGTACCAGATGGCAATAACCAATTACAACATATCATAAATCAAACTAAAGCACCGCTCAGTTTTTAAAATTAAATCATCATAGTCATCAGATCACCCCAATGGCACCCCTCCCACTACTCCAAACCATCATGCTCAAGGATGGCATTTAATCATTTTCCATGTACAGCATCAAAACTGACCATAAAAAACTTAAGGATGCAAAAGTTGCAACAAATTGTAGCTAACTCTTTTAAAATAAAGTACTAGCCTCATTATACCATTCCACATCATGTGAAACCATGGTGTCATGGATTTCCAATAGACGCCATATGTTCTTAGGTCCTGGTGGGACCGGACCAAACTTTCACACCCTTTCTGAAATCAGATAGTGGCTATTGTATTTCAGTTGAGGCTACCTGCACTTACATGCTAACCATCTCTACAAGGATTTTGCCTCCTGACAATCAGAGACTACTAGATCCCTGCATTTTAATCATTAATATTATTCAACTAGCATTGCGGCAACTCTCAGATTTGAAATTACTATTCATAATTTTCAGCCAATCAAACAATCTTTTCCAACAATCAAATGAAAAATGTCACACGTGTGTAAATTCCCAATCAATCATCATCATCATCATCATTATTATTATTATTATTATTATTATTTAACTGGATTCTCAAACACATGAATATGTTAGAAAATTTGCCAACCATGTGAATCCTCCACCAAGTGGAATAAAAATATTCTTAACCAGAGAATGAATATGTTAGATGATTTAGGACTGCGTAGATCCGAAGTCACACATAGAGCAATTCATAACAGATGTGGCATCCTAATTGCAAATCACATATAAACAGTTAAGGATATCTACTACTTAAGGCTACTTAAGCATGCATCAATAAATGATCACGAAGGTAATGTCAATGTACTATAAATTAAAGGATCTATAGATACATGATTCATGAAAAGCTTCATCAATAAATGAAAGACTATTACTGGGAATATGATGTAAAAGAAAATTTTTATGCATCACTTGTTTTCAAGAAGTTCCTCAGTATATTTAAACAAAAGAGACCCTTTAATAAAGATGGGAAAACTTACACCCAAGCGAATTGTTGATGAGTCTAAGATCCTTTATACTTCTATCACCAAGATTAATATCTCAGATCAAATCAGGATCCTATGTCGACTCATTTCTGAAACTTGTCTTGCCAATTTGGAAGGTCTGCTAATCAAGATAGCTGGTACTCATCCATTTATAATGCAAGGGCAAATGGCCTGGTTGATGCCTTTAACTTCAGCACAAGACATACAGTGGCAACAAAAAAGTGGCCAGAACTGCACCTAAGATTGTATAAAACATTTAAGTCTTACTGAACCACATATCAGACCCCAACTCAATCTATGCCTTATATTCTTTAGCGTTTGAGGTCAAGGAAGTGTTTTCATTGGAGATAGGAATTTCTCTAGGCATCACAGTGCAATATGGGCAAACAACAGATAAGATGCTCAATTATGCTTCGATGAGCTTGATGTCTTTGATAAGGCTGCAAATGGGTCAGGTTGACCCGTGACCAGACCCGACCCGACCCGCTTAGACCCGATCCGGCCCATTTTAAAGGATCCATGGGGCCGGCTCGGGCTCTAAAATTGGACCCATTCTATTTCTGGGTCGGATCTGGGTTTACTGAATTCCGACCCGACCTGACTTATTGTTTTTTGAGTCAATTTTGGATCGTTTACTCTACGACTTGATTTGATCCAAATCTGAATATACCGTTAGGGCCCGTAGGCTGGTAGGGGGTGTCTTAATCTCAGATTTGTCATCCGTGAGATCATGACTCCATCTCTGCAACTCCGAATCCGTGACCGTGAGACCGTGAATTCGTCCCAGTCCCAACCTGACTTCAGCCACATCCCTTGATTCCTTCCAATTTTCCATTTCCCAATTGCTCTCTCCTAGTCTCCTTAGTCTCCTAGTTTTGGTAACTTTGGACACCTAGAGATAACATTGAAACCATTCGGGAGAAAATGACATAAAAGCAACAGAAACATGGTTTCTATAATATTCTGGTTCGAAATATATTTCATTCATTTTGGGTCCTTTGAGAACATCTAATTAGGAGAGAACACAATCGGTAGGCTGAAAATTCTTGAGGTTTAAAATAGCTTCTTTGAATTCCAGCGCTTCCTTGAGTTCTCTTAGTCAACTGCAACTACATTCTTTCATATAAATATAATTATGGTACTGTAGGTTGCATTATCTTTTCGTATCTTTTGTGTGAGAAGCTAGTAGACATTTGCAGGTTGCAAATCCAGTTGTATCTAATATCTGGGTGCTGGTTGCATTCACAAAGCTTGAAGAGATACAAGTCTACAACCCTTGGAAGAGTTTGCCACACCTCCTTCAAGCCCCCAAAACAAGAGTCTTGTAGTGCAACCATCAAGCTCCCGGATTCAGTGGATTAGGGCACATACTGTTAGTCCTACTCCACAACATTAGGACGTAGTAGCCATGTGGCAGATATCCAAGATCCTTTTGTGATACCACCTAATTACACTTAGACGACACCAAATGCAAAGAAAAAGAAGATGCAGGAAGGCAAGAGCATATCCAAGAAGAGAAGAGGCCAGAACCAATGATTAGGGGATAAAAGTGTGAACTTTGTGAAACATGTGCACTGATGGATGCTTCTACCCATGATCAGTTGTCGAAGCTTTCCAAGGCTGTTTCAGTAAGAGATGACTCATGATGCCCAATTCAGGTTGCAAGCCTGGGTTGAACCTGATATGAAGTGAATTTCAAAAACCTTCAGAACTGGTGATGCAAATTGTCAGGAACCACTTGTAACCAAATTCAATGTGTTTAAAATTTGTTGGAACATTCTTTATCTCTTGTTAACCCTGCTTTCAATTTTTTGAATCTTTTGATGTTCACCATCTGTCTTGAATTTGATAGAATTCTTCAGAGAATTATTTGGCGCATAACTGCCATAGATCTTATGCATGGGTTTTAAGAATATGAACTTTTGGTCATGGTCATTCAATCACTGTTATTTGATTAGCTTAGTCATGGAAAGTACATATAGTTGCGTAGATCTTGTGGCATATGGTAATGTCCCAAATTTGAACACTGAGTTTTAGCTTCAGTGTTTATTTTCATTTTTGTCCTAGTTCTTCAAGTTTCTAGTCTCTTGATGGCTGGTTAAGAATGCCTTGGCCCTTTTCGGTGACTAGTTGCTTTGTTTCCATACCAAAAATAGGGACAAGATAAATTTTTGGCTGACCTCCTGACCAGCATTTTCTTGTGGTTGGATTCGAACCAGATTTAAATTTTTTGGAGTAGGACCGGATTATACATGGACCCGACCCGAATAACCTGTTGGGTCAAATATTGTAGCCGTAGAACCAATGCGACCCGATTTTTTATTGGGTTGGATATATGTCCAATGTTAGGATCTGAACAAGGAACCGGGTTGGGTCGAGATCACTCATGACCCGGTCCGACCCGACCCATTTGCACCCCTAGCCCTTGATGAAGACAACTTAATGGTTCATCAAAATCAAGAGTTGTGTCAAGCCCAAATGGCAAAAGCTTACAAAAAGTTGACCTGAATCTGAAACTTTGAATAAGGTACGATTGTTTATCTTGAGAGGACTTGTTACTGCTAATTGCTATGCATACGGTACCAATTGTTTGAAGGCCAAAGGAAGTAGCCTATTCCACCTATGCATGGAGAATTCCTAAAGAAATACTATGCATAGAACCCTATGACTCCCAAAAAGGTGGAGGACAAGAAACCTATTTAGTTGATGGGAGTAATACATGAGCAACTCATGAACTTGGTGAAAGTCATAGAAGGTAAAAAGGTTCAAATCTTTACCATGCTTTATCCCCAAAAGAAAAAAATAGGGACCTTGTTGTAGGAAATATCTAAAAGAGACCAATAGGTGAAATTAAAAGGTTTAGATATGGCGAAAAACCAAGTTTGGACCCCAAACCAAGTAAATTAAATCCATCAATATTGATTTGCTTATGAAGGAACATTTTGTACACTATACTGGAGTACTTGATCAAGTACAACAAGCCCATGTGTCTCTCAAGATTAAAAAAAAAATAAAAAGAAAGGATCTAATCCAATGGTATTGGTGATATGCTGTAAAGTGCTATAAAGGCATGAATGTTAACCATCTAGAGCAATATCTCAAATTTACCATAATCAAGGTGGATGATGTTAGGTCTTGAACACCGTAACTCTAAAAGTTTTGAAAAAATTTGGTTGCAATTGTATTGTCCATTGACAATGATTACCCGAAACTCCAACAATTAGTAGCATGATTCTGTACTGGATTATTACATCATCGGTCCAGTCTTGAGTCCATCCACGTTGATGCATCCATGTATTCTACACTTCCCATTCCATCCTGGCTGACTTCAGAATTTTATAATCCAAGGATTCTGAGTTTCTAACCCTTTCTTCTTCCACTCCGTTCTTGTGATTTCATAATTTTATAACCCAAGGATTCTAAAATTCCCTTTCTTTTTGAATGTACTATGATCCGAAAAGTATAAATTCCTCATTTCCAGTGCCATAATATCGTGTGGTACAGCAGAGAGCAAGAAACTCAGGCCTGTTTAAGTAAATATCACCATCATGAAATTGAAGTCTAGAATAATGAATTGTATGTTTGGCAAAAAGCAAAATATCCCTCTTGGTATGCCAGCATCAAAATCATGAGGATCTACCAGAGGCTCCGCTAACCTGTCTTTCATGATCATTGAGAAACTATCAGCAGTATTCTCCACCATCTTTGTGAGGATCAACCAAGATAAGGGGCTCAATGGAATCCCAATGATAAAAATATTGCTACAGATCCATAGGCTGCTGGAAAAAGGATGATGATAAAAAGAGAGAAAAAAGGTTTTCAGTGCTTGTATTGCTGCCATGTGTAGGGATAACCACAGAATGACATCCCTGTGTCTCATTTGTCGCCTACTAACTGTTTCCTGGCCATAAGCCTTGCAGTTCTTGTCGTGTCAACAACTCTGCATGCCGCCATGTTGAGCAAAGTTGACAGCATGGCAGCCCCCAGGCCTTGTTCATATCTGTTTGCTATGTCCCAATCATGAGCCTTGTCATTAATGTCAAGTTCATGCCTGCTTGCAGCCATGCCGAGAGTAGAGTAAGCATAATGGCTCAGCATCTAATTCACCACTACCATACTGTCTTCTGTAAGCTTCACCATTCATCACCACTGTCATTAACTCTCCTTGTTGTTTGACCAGACCATGATTGCTATATAGCTTCACTCGCCGTGGTATCATAATGTGTTGCTCTTCGATCATGTATAATTTAATCAAACTGTACCACTGCTGCATTGCTTTGGTTCAATCCTCGTGCCACTACTATAACTTCTTTGTCCAAATGTAACCATGCTAAACCACTCCCTTTCTTTATAGTTGATTAACTTATGAGCCACAAGCCACACCTTCATGCTCCAATTCTTTGCTCTACTATCAGTAATGAATGAGAGAGAAGAAAGTACCATGGGCCTTATTACTCTGTTTTAAATCCAAAGGCAAAAACATATGGTTACCAGCACTACACCTGATAGCCATGGCTTACCATATGGTGTTTGCTGCCATCATAAATTGTGCCCAGCTTGTCATATCATCTCACTGTTTACCTCTCACAGTATTGCACAATACTAGATGTTTTGTCATTTATTGAAACTTTACCATCATTATGTGCCATCTTTCCCTTCTGTCCTATAATTGATATCAAGAATTTTAACCATTGTCTGTGTCCTATAACTACATAACTGAGGGTTGTTTTGTTTTTTTTTGTCTTTCTAGCCTATCAACATATCTTACCTGTTGCTCTTAGAATTTGGCCTTCTTTCAACTAAATTTGATGAGTCATATAAATAAAGCACTTGGCCTTCTTCCTGTGGTTCTAGCTGCTTTTTATTAAGTTCTAACACTTAGAATACCTTCATCTTGTGGTGTTAGCCTGCCTTTAAGTCTTAATATCTACTCCATCCTTTATTTTCTTTTTGTAAGATGAAAATAGAAGTAGACTTTGAGGAGGAGAAACAATAAAATTTGCACTTCACCTTAACTGGAACATTAAAGAGACTGAAGGAGAAGTCTTCTAGTTGGTCTTAAGGAAGGTGGGTAGATATAAGAAAATTTAATATTCCACCTCAGTTTGATTTAGCAGCGATCCATGATCACATTTAGAAGTGCCCAATTTATCAAAAAACAATTTTTTAAATAAAGCATGATTATCAATGCCTTATCACTCACATAGGCATTCCTTAAGGTGAGAACCTTCTTGACCCACCATTCACTTCCACATTCATAGATTCAAATTTATGGGTGACTAGCAAATCTAATATACTAAGAAACCTCTAGAAACCATTCAAACACATGCTAGGGCATCCTTGATCTGAACTAATGTCTGACCAAAACAATCCTAATACCATGTAAATTCTGCATTCTGCATAACAGTCAGCATATTAGTTATAACTTTTTACCTAGAACTCAGAATCGAGTTCCATAAAAAGCATTGGACTCTTGACTTTATGCCCTTTCCAATAAGTACTACATTGCATATGTTTGGGCTCATAAAAAAAATTGAAACATTTGGAAAGTTTGATGTTGGTGTTAAAATGGACTGTTTTGGTTAGGGCATGCAACACGGTGTCCAAAAGGGAAATAAACACATGATTGTCAATGCATTATCGCCTACACAAGCATTCCTTAAGGAGAGATATCAACCTTCTTGATCCCACTCATTCACTTCCACATTCATCGATTCAAATTTATGGGTGATTATCAAATCTAATACACTATATGATCCTTGTAACGACATAGGACGTGATTTTAGAAAGATAATACTCTTAAAACAATTTAGACCATTTGTATACTTGAAATGTACATTAGCCATCTAAGAAAACTACACAAATAGAATAAAGCCCTCCAAGTATGGATATTTTAGGGCCCAATAAGTAAAAGCTAGACTAAAATGGAAATCTTATGCTACCAACCACTTCAAAAATCATCTTATTGTGCTACAACCTGCAAACCCCCCTACCCACCCTCCACCTACTTCTCTATACTCTCCAAATCACAAGCACATGCACAAGGGAACACACTGTAAATATGGTTGTGTGGATAATGATTACAGACCCATAAAACTTATGCACCAATGAGGTAAAAGAATGATCTTCTAAATAATCAAATATTACACCTTAAGGCTCCTAATATAATAAATATTAATTATTAATAGAAAGAAATAAGCATAAATAAATGATAAAGTTTAATATAGAAAGAGCCTGATATATGTCCAATGAGCACCAGTTGGACTAGAATAATTTAATTTTTATTTCAATAAAGCTGATTGAAATGAATAAAACTGATTTCTGTTTTTAGGCCACATTTGAGACAGAAAAAGCACTATTTCATGCAAAGCATAATGCACTTCAGTTCTTAACACCAATGTTATTTAAGATAAATTCAATGGCAACATTGGAGTCATGATGAAGTTAAGGGCCTAGATCATGAGCTAAATGATTTTAAGCGTAGATCAATTGCAAGGAGCTTCGAGGAGATATTAGCGCATCAATCTGACAGTCCAAAATTTTTCATGTAATAAACCTGTATCTCTCTCGTCTTTAAATGAGTTGCTGCAAGTCAGGCCTGAGCTGCACCCTTCTAGCAGCTTGAGTTACTGCACTAAATGAGTTGTAGCCCGCTAAACAGCTGGGCTGAGTTATAGCTGTAGCAGTCTTGCACACAGGTCCAGCTATAGCCTAGCAAGCAGCCCCTAACCAAGAGAACACTTCATGGAACAAAGGAACATTTTCCCTCCCCCATCTCCTGCCCCTAAATCACTTTATTTGCTCTTATCAGAAAAAGAGTTGGAAACTTTCAAAATCAGTATATACTAAAGGTTAAATAAAACCACTTTTAAAAAGTACATCATCCTTCTTATTATAAGAATGGACAAGCTTTACATGTTAAATATCAATTGGAAATATTCATAAAAGGGTCCTAGTCATACTTTTAATCTCCTAGATTACCATAGGTAAAGCATTTAATAAAGATCAACTAAATTGAATGAAAGCTCTAACAATTTCAACAAAAATTTTCATCAGATAATACACCAAGGGAAAATAGTCCCCGCTTATTCCAACATAAAATAATTGTTGAACTTGAACCCTTCCAAGATCACCTTAACACATATCCAGAGACTCCTAGCAAAAATCAGTAACAAATGGTAAGAAACCACAAGAGAATACTAAATACTCATCCAATTACTCCATCAAATTCAACACTCATCCCCTCTATTACGACCTAGAAGATCAACATCGTTACATGCCTTCAGTTTGCTTTAATACCCCTAAACACAATCTCAACCTCCTAGACAAGATTTTCATAATTACCTTGTAGGACCTTATATCATGGGCCTACTCCTCAAGAATTAGGGTTTAATTAACACATACAAGGTTCATTATGATAGACTATGCAAGAATATATCTCGCATCATCCATCAAGATATGTGAAAGGCTTAACAAGGGAGAAAACTTTTGTGGCTAAAAGGTTCTCTTCTCTAAATCCTTAAATTTCTGTCGGTGCTTCTCTAGTCTTGTCTCCCCTCCAGATCAACTGCTTCAAACACTAAATATGCATTTCCATGTCATCTTCTTTTGTGCTTGAACATAGTGCAATAGAAGTTCAAAAGCCCTTAGCATTTCTACTATTGTTTTCTTATTGAATAATTCTAAGAAAAATTACAGCTTCAATATTAGTGAAAAAAAGAAAACGGAAAATGACATCTCAATAAAGATGATAAATAGAAAATTCCCACAATAATTATTTCATAGATTTATTGTACCTGAAAAGTGAGAATTGGTAATACCTAATGAAGTTAAAATGGGTATTCAATTGTCACCTCTTGCTAGAAAGGCTTTCTTGTGAGGACAAGGGCTTGGTTCACCTCTCACAAGATATGGAAGAAAACTAGTCATTCCTTCCGATAGGGTATCATGACTGTCTCTGATGAAGTGAAGGAGAATTTGATTTGCTAAAGAAGTGTAATGTCAAATGGAGCATTGCTGTCAGGAAACATCACCATGTAGATACATATTCACTAGGTGAATTTTTGATCTACTTAATCCCATACTAAGCCATTGGATCATCTGCTTCCACATTGAGAGTCAAAGTTTAGAACAGATCAGTATAATGTTTTACAAGGAAGAAAATTCTAAAAAAAATGAATATCAACTCTATTGAAATAACTATTAACCATCTAAGACAACTAAGCAAATAAATAGGAAGACAAAGTATATTATCCCATTTGAGTCATAGATGTTGTAAGGTTAGATATTGATTGCAAAAATTTAGGCCAATATATGTGTGTTGAATGGTTGAAGAGAACAAGACAACATCATCCAATATGCAAAGGCTCCAAATACAAATATATTTTAGAAGTTAAAAAACCAGAAAACAGAAGCAGATATCCAAATTTAACATAGTAAGAGTCCATTAGTTGATACATGAAGGGTACACATTGCATTAAATTCCTCAATCAAGCACAATCTAAACCCTCATGCACTTGATTTGTTACTCAATGCCCCTGATTAAATATCAAGCAAAATGTACTTGTATTCGATCTTTGCTCCTATGTTGACCATGATATTGACAGTTCTGTCTCAGGTTTTATCTTTCAGGCTCAGTTAATGTTTACACTAGCTGTATGCTAAATGCTTTAATTTGTTTCAAGCGATGCTAAATGTAGCCAAAATTGCCTGAAACTGGTTGAAAGTTATATGTTCATGTTGGTCACAGTTTGCTGAAATGTCATGAGCTTCACATTCTGTATAGATTTGAAACCATTCAAGCTACCAAATCTGACAAAATTGGAACTTCTTGAAAGATTTACAATTCTACCTAGTTCAGTTCTATATGCAATCAATTAGGTTGAAAGATAACAACATAGAACCAATCCTACATATATGGCCTCAAAAATGGTCTGCTAAATGATTACTTCTGATGTAGCAAAAAAAACCCAATCACCAGTAATCTAGTCTTAAGAATATTCCCATAAGAATGATGCAATATGGAGACAATTTAGACTCCTTTAACAACTATCATGTTTGCAGAATATGAAGCTTTGTTCAAAATCAACTATTCGTGTGTGTGTGTGTGTGTGTGTGTGTATATATATATATGTGTATGTGTGTGTAGGGGGGGGGGGGGATTGATAACCTACTCTCTGTTATGGTAAGTTATCAATTTACCCAATTTTCATTGGACAAAAAATACCCTTACTTTTTATGACTCTTGAGAATAGTTTGTCTTTTTACAATCCCGCATTAACTCACCCTCTCAACCTCCCAATTAATACTCTCTCTCATATATATATATATGTGTGTGTGTGTGTGTGTGTGTGTGTGTGTGTGTGTGTGTGTGTGTAAGGAGAGAGAGAGAGTATTAACTGGGGGGTTGAGAGGGTGAGTTAATGCGGGATTGTAAAAAAACATAAAATACCCTTAAGAGTCATAAAAAGTAAGAATATTTTTTGTTCAATAAAAAATGGGTAGATTGATAACCTACCATACTCTCTCTCTCTCTCTCTATATATATATATATATATATCTTCCTTGAGGTAAATCATAGTGGTCACTACTTTTCCCACCTTCAACATAGACTTCTTAACAAGTTGGAACAAGAGAAGAATTAAAGACTAACTTTCTTCGAAACTTTCATTTTCCAATGTCCTTTAAAATATGAAAGAAGCAGGATGACTATTTCAAGGAAAGCTGAGAAGCTTGCTGCTTCTGAAAAATTTACTAGCTCTAGACAAATGGATTTATGGCTTACAATTTCTAATGGTAACTGAGGCAAGAAGTCCTTATAAAGAACAAACAGAAGCAAACTCATCTAGTGCCATTAATCTTTGAATGAGATAAAAAAAGAACAGTTTCTTCATCCCAAACTAAATAAATTTGAATGTTTCTCATAATAAACCACTAAAATGTTGTAAAAGCAATCGAGATTTCTATATTAGCCATAAATTGAGCTAATAATCATCAGATCACTGCATAAAGTTACAAACAAGATAAAAAGGGAAGGTGAATGATACAAGGAACTATACTTTCCATGTAAACATGTAAGCTTGCATTACCGTGCTATTAAATCAGACAAGGAAGTTCACAACTCAGACCTCTTATATCACATAGATTTCCCAATATAATACATTTTGATATCATAAGAACTCACCCTCGATATATACATCACCAGCTTTCTTCCAATGCCCAAGCTATGAACAAGTGACAAAACCCTCGATACCAATCCCAAACAAACCTTGCTCCTCTTGCTCCAGAGTTCCTCTCACCGCCTGATAAAGCTTCGCCCACGAGCATGACCCCAAAACACCAGAACGCTCCACCGCCTCCCCCCAAAACGTCAAATTGGGACTCAGAGGGCATGTGGTAGCCACCAAATCCATCACGGTCACCGTCCCGGCCGCCGCCTGGGGAAAATTGAACGCCAAGTTGTCAACTTTATGCTCATATATCTTCCCATTCCGATCCAGTCGATACCTCGACGTCCCCTGGAATCTTCCCCTTGCCTCCCACGGCACCCGGGGGACCCCCTGCAGCTCCCAACGGATCAAGATCATGTTCTCCGATGGCTGCCAAACCCGGAAAATCTCAAGCCCAATCTCCCGAAACAAAATCCGGCCATGCAATCGGAGCGCCCAGAAGATCAATTTATAGTTCTCGATCCCATGAAAGGTATTGAGCGGATCGACGAAGGTGATATCATCCCTGAAAAATCAAGAAAAATCCCGAAAAATCAGGAAAACGGGTAAAGATCCGAACTTTAGGCCTAGTGGTGGGGTGAAGGCTAGGGTTTATACCGGTAGATGTCGTAGTTGAGGTCTTTGGAGAAGAGGGAGGGGAGGTCGTCGCGGAGGGTGCGGACGACGAGGCCGAGGTTGAGATAGGAGTCGCCCTTATTGCTGTTCTTCTCGCTTTTCTTCTTGGTTTCGTGCAACGCGGCGGGGGGCTTGCCGTGCAGCGCCGGGGGCTTCTCGCGCGTAGCATCGTGGACGGGCGGGGGCTCGAGATTAGTTAGTGATGAAGAAGAGAGGAAGGGCCTCGTTGGGGAATTTTGGGAAGGGCAATGGTGAGGAAGGAGGGGAGAGGACGAGATTTTGGGAAGAAACAAGGCCATTTTCTTCTCTCTCCTTTTCCTCTCTCTTTCTTTTTTTTTGTTCCCTCAGGCTTCCATGGCTGTGAGAAAGCGAGACTCTTTTTCCTTTTTCTTTCTTTTTTTCCTTTTCCCATCGGGCTTCCATGGCTGAGAGGCAGAGAGAGGGATTCGTGGTTTCGAACGTTGCAACGAGTAGCGTAGTGGTATCGGAAGGCATACCGCGGACAAGGCTGCGTGGTCGGGTTGACCCGTGACTCAACCGATCTAACCCATTTAGATTCGATTTGATCTGTTTTCAAGGATCCCTAAAACCAAAAACGGATCCGTTCTAACCCATTTAGATTCGATTTGATCCATTTTAAAGGATCTGTAGAGCCACGTCGGATTCTAAAATTGAACCGCTCTATTTTGAGGGCTTTCTTGAATACTGACCCAACCCAATCCGATCCATTTGAAATTTAGACAAATTTAGATTTCAACTTTACAACACGATCCGAACCGAATAAACTATTTGGGCATACGCAGGCGCATCACATGTTTTACAAAAGCATCACATGTTTGCTGCACTAGTTTGGTATTCTGTTTGATGCATTTTTAATGCAGATCAGGTATCACTATCCTGCTGCTTTCTAGTTTATGGAATTTTCGAATTTAAACTGTTGTTTTGCTCTTAGTAAAGAGAAGGCCAACCAATCCAGTAGATGAAAGGACTAGGAAAACTCATGTAGTTCTGTTTCAGTAGTTTTATGGCCACTTTTAGACTTTAATTACACCGTCAACAGTTATTTTAGATCTATGTTTTTTGTTTTAGAAAAGGTTTTAGATCCATACTGAAGACACCATATGCATTTGGTTTTGAATTATGTACCCGTTCAATTTACTTTACTGTCCATAAATTTTTCGGCTTCGAGTTGTATTAGACTATTTGGTATTATAGACTATCAACTTTTGTGGAAAGGATCAATTACCATTTACCAGCATTTGGATATGAATGATATCGGTAAGAGTGTAGTTTCTATGAATCAGGTCCAAATGTTGCTTATGAAGCATCTATTTAAAAATTGAGTCATTACCTAAGGAAGTTAATAAAAGTTCTTGAGAGCTGTGCAGCTTTGATGAGCACCGGCAGGAGCAGGCCCAAAATCATTTGAAATTTTAGGAGTGTACCTTGAGAAGCGTCGTGTGGGGTCATGTCTCAATAAGTTATGAACAAGATAGAAGAGCTACCAACATTTAAGACAAGCATGTCATTTACTTATATGATTTAATTTGAGAAAGTGAATATCCGTTAAATAAGAAATCACAACTTCAGCAAAAAGAAAGATGGTTGGGGCTGGACTCGAATCGGACCCGACCCGGACCCGTCCCGAACCCATCTTGAACCTGAAATTTTTAGGTTCGGACCAAGTTATACAAGGATCCGACCTGACCCAAATGACCCATTGGATTAAGATTTGTAGTTGGAGATTCAACCCTACTCAATTTTCTATTGGGTTCTATTGGGTTGTGTGTGGATCTAACATTAGAACCCAAACAAAGAATCGGGTTGGATTCGGATCACTCATGACCAGTCTGACCCAACCCATTTGCATCCCTAATTACAGATTAGATGGGATTTTGCGGGTTAGTCCTTAAAAGACAAATAATTATGGGACTTAACTCTCACTTAAAATCTTGTATTTTCTTATGTTTTAAATCTCATGCTATTTTTAAATTTTCCGAAGGTCCTTCGATCTCTTTGGAAAAAAAACAGGGCTGGCCAAATCAATGTTGTGCCTGTGAGAACCGGTAGGGTGGATTGTGTTAAGAGTGGACCATAGGAGGATGTTTTGGAGGCTAATTTTTCCTAGTAGGTGTAGCTAGGGTTGCTTGGATTAGGCTAGTATGGGCAAAATCTCGACAAAACATGGTTCAAAATTTTGATCTAGCATGAACCTATTAGTCCAATATTAGACCCAAATCAGTTTAGGCTTGGAACCGGTACAACTTGGTTTTCGGATCAATCCAAGTGGGTTTTGGGCTAGTGGGTCTAGTCGCTTGATTAGATCGGATCTAAGACAAAATATGAAATTGGATTGGATCGGTTCTCGGTAGCTCATCCAAGTTTCAGGAAAGCGACTTAGGCTTTGTTTGGAAGAGCTGTTGGCAATAGAGCTTTTAAAAGTAGAGCTTTCTGAAGTAGAGCTTTTATAAAAAGTTGTTTGTTATTTGGTAACTATATTTCTAAAATGCTGTAGCACTTTAACATGTATTTGGTAAACAAATTGAGAAAGTACTTTTGTACGACAAAATTACCATAAAGCACATTGCATAGTATTATACAACAGAGCATAATAAAATATAACATATATTAATACATAAATGTATGATATAGTAAAATATTATTGTAATGTAATATAATATTATTATAATATAGTAATATAACATTGTATACTATAGCATAATAATTTAATATTATATTAAATTATTTAACATAATATATCAATGTATTATGATGTAATGTAATATAATATTATAGTTATATTATAATACAATAATAAAGATACAAAATATTATAATTATTAGCATACATTAATTTTTCATAAGATGACATAATATTAAATTATTTAACATAATATATTAATATATTATGATATAATGTAATATAATATTATATTTATACTATAATACAATAATAAAGGTATAAAATATTATAATTATTAGCATAAATTAATTTTTCATAATATAACATAATATTAAATTATTTAACATAACATATTAATGTATTATGATATAATGCAATATAATATTATAGTTATAGCATAATACAATAATAAAAGTATAAAATATTATAATTATTAGCGTAAATTAATTTTTCATAATATAATATAATATTAAATTATTTAATATAATATATTGATGTATTATGATATAATGTAATATAATATGAAGTCTGATCCACGGCTATGGTTCCTTATCAGGGCTCTAGCAGATTTTTAAGTTTATAAAGAGATAAAGTACGTAATTGTTATATTTTATTATAGGTATTTTTGTCAAAAAAAAAAAGCTTCCTAATAAAACTCAAAAAACTTTTTTTGAAAGCTCTAAAATGAACCTTGAGGATGATAGTGGTATTTTGATGATTAATACAATAATCAAGAGTATGTTACAAGTTAATTCGATACATCATTTATAAGTCTGTCACTCTCAGTACATTAGTATAATAAGATAAAGATGCATTTCATTGTTTATATGGATGAATCTAACCTTAAGTTGCAGCAAAGTGTGGATTGAGTCGACCCCAAGATTGATTGAGTCGACCCCGACACATCAAGAAACCATCTGGCACACTTCTGCAAAAATGACACGGATGAACAGTAGTTTGGTCGACCCAAGTAAAGAATGAGTCGACCCAATCCTCAAGCCTCAAGAAAACAGTTCTCTGGAAACCCTGAGAGGGTCGACCCAAATGAAACTTGAGTCGACCCCAAGTTAACATGAGTCGACCCAAAGGCAATGACATTCAAAAATAGGTTCTTTGGAAACCCTGAGAGGGTCGACCTAAGTGAAAGTTGAGTCGACCCAACTGAACCTTGAGTCGACCCAAAAAGATGTTGAGTCGACCCAAGTGAAGGAAGGCTGAAATGCAAGGTTCTATGGTTCTGAGAGGGTCGACCCTAGTAAATGTTGAGTCGACCCAAGTAAAAGTTGGATCGACCCCAGTAAAAGTTGAGTCGACCCAAACACGAGCAGAAGCATAACGGCTAGTTCTGCAGAAGTACTTTTTGACCTTCCAACAGTGAGTAACGGCTAGTTTTTGAATTCTAACCATTGGGGCTTGTCCAATGGATGAAGGAAACTATTTAAAGTGACACTATTCATCAGAGGAAAGGAACTTTTGCAAAATATCAAAGCTTACACAAGAAAGACAAGTGCCCTAATCTTCTTCATCTAAGTGCTTCATTCAAGAGTCAAAAAGGAAGTGGTTGAGCAGACTCCAAGAGATATCAAAAGCTCCATCCACCCTTGAAGAGTGAAACATTCTTGACAAAGAAGAGAGAAGTCTCATCAAGCGATAACTATTCTCTAAACTCTTCCTTGTAGCTTATAAATGTTATATTTGCTCAACTAGGAGCTTCAAGTTTCTTCTTTCTTTTATTAATCACCTTGTAAAGGTTTGTTGGTGAGCCCGTAAAACCAACGGTGTAGATTTATTGGTGAACCCGTAAAACCAATTGTGAAGGTTTGTTGGTGAGCCCGTAAAACCAACATAGGTTCTTGGTGATCCCGAAAAACCAAAGTGTAAAGGTTTTTGGATTGTGAGCCCGAAAAACAATCCAACTGTAATCCGCGGGATTATAGTGAATTTCCAAAGGGTCGCTTGGGGAGTGGACGTAGGTGCTTAGGAGAGCACCGAACCACTATACTTCATGTGTGTTTGTATTGTGCTTTGTTCTATTTCACTAACTCATCAATTGACATAAGTAAGATAGTAAAAATTAAGAGAAACCAATTCACCCCCCCCCCCCTCTTGGCTTGTCACCTTGGGCAACAAGTGGTATCAGAGCAAGGTGCTCCTAAAGTATTTGTTGATCTCACAATCAAGAGTTAAAGATCATGACAACCCAAGTGGAATGTTCTATGAGTGAGGGGCAATCCACAAATAGACCTCCTGTATTTAATGGCACAAATTACACATACTGGAAAGCTAGGATGAGGATATTCATTCAAGCTCTAGACTATAAATTGTGGTATATTATAACTAGAAAACCTCACACACCCACATTAGTATAGAGGGCACTATCATACCCAAACTAGAAATGGATTGGAATGAAAGTGATAGAAGACTAGCACAATTAAATGCTAAAGCGATTAATGTACTTTACTGTTCACTAGATGTAAATGAATTCAATAGAATATCTACATGCATCTCTGCAAAAGAAATTTGGGATAAACTTGAGGTCACACATGAAGGAACTAATCAAGTTAAGGAGTCAAAAATAAAGATATTAGTACATAAGTATGAATTGTTTAAAATGGAATCCACTGAATCCATAACTGAAATGTTTACTCGTTTCACTGAAATCATAAATGGGCTAAAGAGTTTAGGAAAGTCTTATACTAACTCTGAATTGGTGCGAAAAATTCTCAGGTCTCTACCAAGAGTTTGGGAGGCCAAGGTAACAGCAATTCAGGAAGCAAAGGACCTCAACACACTGCAATTGGAGGAACTTCTAGGATCACTCATGACCCATGAGTTGACCATGAGGCAAAATTCAGAAGATGAGATCAAGAGAAGAAAGACCATTGCCCTAAAGTCTACCACTCCAAAACAAGAAACTGAGTCGGAAGAATCTGATGATGATGATGAATTTGATGAAGAAGGAATGGCTACGCTTGGAAGAAAATTCAGAAAATTTATGAGAGGTAAGAAGAGATTTCATAAAAAGAAACCCTTCTTCAAAGGTAGCTCAAGCAAAAAAAAGGGTAAGGACAAAGAAAAAGAAAAGGAAACACCTATTGGTTATAAGTGTAACAAGCCCGGGCATTATAAGATAGATTGCCCGGAATTAAAGTGGATGGCAAGAAAACTTAAAAAGAAGAACTTCATGGCTGAATGGAGTGAAAGTGAGGAGTCAAGTTCGGAAGAGGAAGATCATCAAGAGACGGCCCAAATATGCCATATGGCCAATGACGATGAGGTAGATTCTGAACTTGAATGTGATTTTACTGTTAATGAATTACATGATGCATTTTTAGAACTCATGGAAGAACACAAAAAACTCATCAATAAAAATAAAGTTCTAAAAGAAGAAAATCAATCTCTTATCAAAGATAAGCTGAAACTATCTCATAACTATGAAACATTAAGTAGGAGACTCACAAATGAAACCAAGAATCTAATTGCTGAAAATGTCAAGTTAAAAGAAGATGCTGAAAAATATAAATCCTTAGTAGACAAGTTTACACTTAGCTCAACCAAATTAAATATGATTTTTGATAGTCAAAAAGCTGTATATGATAAGGCTGGATTAGGATATAAAACAAATAGGAAACAAAAATACTTAAAGAACATATTTGTAAAAGCTAAAAATGAAAATATTACTTGTCATTGTTGCAATAAATTAGGACATAAAGCATATGAATGTAACTATAGAAAGTCTAGCCACAACAAATTGAGTAATAATTATAAGCTTAAATTCAAGAAAGTTTGGGTTCCAAAAGGAACATCAAGTACTAACCCTAAAGGACCCAACATAGTTTGGGTACCTAAAGCTCATTCTTGATCTTGATTGCAGGGGTGTCTTGCAGCTAATAAGGTGGATAAACGATGGTATCTAGATAGCGGCTGTTCAAGACACATGACCGGTGACGTAGATCAATTTGTCACCTTGGAGTCTAAGAAGGATGGAGTAGTAACCTATGGAGACAATAGAAAAGGGTATATCATTGGAAAGGGTAAAATTTTCATTACTCCATCTACCTTCATAGAAAATGTCTTATTAGTTAATGGTTTGAAACATAACCTACTTAGCATAAGTCAATTTTGTGATAAAGGGTTTAAAGTCACATTTGAAGCATCAATATGCATAATCACAAATCCTAAAGATAATAGCATTGTACTTATAGGACAAAGGCAAAGAAATATCTACATGGTAGATCTTCATGAATTAGGCAAGAAAAATGGATTATGTTTAAGTACCAATGAAGAAAAGAAAAATGAAACAAGTTGGCTTTGGCATCGTAGACTAGGACATGCTAGTATGGAATTGATATCAAAACTAGTCAAGAAGGAATTAATAAAAGATGTGCCAAAATTGATCTTTGAAAAGGACAAAATTTGTGGACCATGCTCATTAGGAAAACAAACAAAATCATCCTTCAAATCAAAGAATATAGTATCAACAACTAGGCCTTTTGAACTCATACATATGGATCTATTTGGACCCACTAGAACTGCGAGTCTAGGAGGGAAGAAGTATGGACTAGTTATAGTAGATGATTTTTCAAGATATACATGGGTTTCATTTTTGGCACATAAGAATGAAGCATTTTCAGCATTCTTGAAACATTATAATTATATCATAAATGAAAAGAAGCTCACCTTAATAGCAATTCGAAGTGATCATGGAACTGAATTTGAAAATCAACACTTTGAAGAATTTTGTAATAAAAATGGTATCTCACATCAATTTTCAGCACCTAGAACGCCTCAACAAAATGGGGTTGTTGAAAGAAAAAATAGGACCTTGGCAGAAATGGCACGTACGATGTTGTGCGAGTCAAATCTTCCAAAGTACTTTTGGGCTGAAGCTATAAGCACTGCTTGCCATATTCTAAATCGGGTTTTAATACGACCTATAACCAAGAAAACTCCTTATGAACTTTGGAAGAATAAGAAACCAACCGCTAAATATCTTAGAGTATTTGGATGTAGATGTTTCATCTTAAACAATGGCAAGGAGGATCTAAGTAAATTTGATGCCAAGTCAGATGAAGGTATCTTCTTAGGATACTCCACATCTAGCAGGGCATACAGAGTGTTCAATAAAAGAACTCTTGTAGTCGAAGAGTCAGTTAATATCATATTTGATGAGTCTGATAGTGAGTCTGCTAGGAAAGAAAATATTCTTGATGATGATGCAGGAATTATTAACTTTGAAAAATTAAAGCTTGATGACGTGCCAATTCAAGATAAGGAAAATGATCGCGTGCCACCACAATCTCAAGACTTGCCAAAGGAATGGAGGTATGCATATGGACACCCTAAAGACTTAATCATTGGTGATCCATCTCAAGGGGTAAGAACTCGATCCTCTCTTAGAAATTTAAATGATTATCTTGCTTTTATTTCAAGTTAGAACCTAAGACTTATGAAGAAGCTGAAAAAGATACCAATTGGATAAATGCTATGCAAGAAGAATTAAATCAATTCAAAAGAAGTAATGTATGGACATTAACTGAGAGACCAAAGCATAACTCTGTAATTGGAACAAAATGGATCTTTAGAAATAAATTAGATGAAAATGGGGTAGTTATAAGAAATAAAGCTAGACTTGTAGCTAAGGGATACAATCAAGAAGAAGGGATAGATTTTGATGAAACATTTGCTCCCGTAGCTAGATTAGAGGCTATTAGATTACTTCTAGCTTTTGCATGTTTCATGGATTTCAAATTGTATCAAATGGATGTAAAAAGTGCATTCTTAAACGATTTTATAGAGGAAGAAGTATATGTAGAGCAACCTCCTGGTTTTGAGAATCATGAATTGCCAAATCATGTGTTTAGACTACATAAGGCATTATATGGATTGAAGCAAGCACCTAGGGCTTGGTATGATCGATTAAGCAAATTTCTACTAAATAATGACTTCAGTAGAGGAAATGTAGATAAAACACTTTTTCTCAAAAGAAAAGACAAAAATTTGCTAGTGGTACAAATATATGTAGATGACATAATATTTGGTACCACAAATGATAATCTTTGCAAAGAGTTTGCTAATTTAATGCACGGAGAATTCGAGATGAGTTTGATAGGAGAACTAAGTTTCTTTCTCGGATTACAAATCAAACAAACTAAAGAAGGTATCTTCATTCATCAAACTAAGTATACAAAGGAAATATTAAAGAAGTTTGGGAATAAAAATCACAAGAGAGTAAGCACTCCAATGAATCCTACTAGTAAGCTAGACAAAGATGAGAAAGGAAAGAGTATTGATATTAAGCTTTATAGAAGATTAATTGGATCCTTGCTCTACCTTACTGCTAGTAGACCAGACATCGTGTTTAGTGTAGGAATATGTGCTAGATACCAATCAGATCCTAAGGAGTCACATTTAAGTGCTGTTAAAAGAATCCTTAGATATTTAAGAGGAACTACAAACATAGGATTATGGTACTCGAGAGACTCCTGTCTAGATTTGCTTGCCTACTCAGATGCTGATTTTGCTGGATGCAAATTAGATAGGAAGAGCACTAGTGGAACATGTCAATTTTTAGGAAATAACTCAGTATCATGGTTTAGCAAAAAGCAGAATTCAGTAGCACTGTCGACGGCTAAAGCTGAATATATAGCTGCCGGCAGTTGTTGTGCTCAAGTACTATGGCTTAAGCAACAACTAGAGGACTATGGAGTTAAACTAGATAACATTCCTATAAAGTGTGATAATACTAGTGCCATCAACCTTACTAAAAATTCGGTTCAGCACTCTAAAGCCAAACACATTGAAATAAGATATTATTTTATTAGAGATCATGTGCAAAATGGAAACATATGTATTGAGCATGTATGTACTGAGAAACAATTAGCTGACATATTCACAAAACCTTTGAGTGAAGATAGATTTTGCACGCTTAGGAGGGAATTAGGCATATGTGATCCTTTTTATTGAGGAGATATAAAAGGGAGCAAGCAGTCTCATGATACACTCCTCCCATTTCTAAAAACCCATGAAACATTAGTCAAACTAGTCATCTATAGATTCCTTACTCATGTATCATTATCCCAGTAAGAATTTGTAAGGGTTGGAAGAAAGGAAAATTTTTAAAAGAGAAAAGGAAGAGAAAGAAAGATTTCTGAACTTGGGTCGACCCAACCCAGAATAGGGTCGACTTGAGTCGACCCAAGAAAAATCCAGGGTCGACCCAACGACGGAACCCCACTGTTAAAAGGGGGACCCGTGAGCAGTCTAGGGCACTGTTTTCACTTTGTCCTCTTCCGAAAACCCTATTCCCCACTCTCAAATCTCCTCCAATCATCTCCAAACAGTAGATTACATCAAGATCTTGAAGAAATGGGACCCAAGAGAGCCGTAGCCAAGCGATCCGGGAGGGTTTCACGGATCACCCGTGCGGATAGGGCTGCTACAGAGCCTTCTACAGTGTCTCCACAAGGTGAGACACGTGTAGAGCCTCCCTCCCCTTCAGTTCAACTTGCGAAATTTGCGGGGAGACCGGTTACCACGGGGAGAAGGATCCACTCCGAGTTTTTGGATCAAGAAGGGTTCCGTTTGGGGGAATGGATCCGAAGGCAAGAATGGGAGTATCTTTGCTCCCTAGATGTGGTGATCTACTCAGGATTGGTCCGTGAGTTCTATACCTTCCTCAAAACTGGAATAGGAGGGCTTATATCTGAAGTTCGAGAAATAAGGGTTAGGGTTTCCGAAGAGAGTTTAAGTGAGTTGCTTCATCTCCCCTGCGAAGGAGCAACTCCAGAAAAGCCCGAAAACAAGTTGAGAGTCTTGCAGTTGATTCTTGAGAATGAAGACTTCGATTATTCTGAAAATGTAATAGCAAATTCTCTTTCAGCTGAAATGAGGTTGTTGCACAACTTCATAGGTCGGATTTTATTTCCGAAGAGCGGGAGATTTGATCTCATTTCTGAGCGAGATCTGGTTGTCATGGAGCACATTATTCAGGGCATTCCCCTGAATCTCCCGGCTATGATACTCAGGCAGATGAGAAAGGTTATATGCAACTCCAGAGTCTCCCTACCTTATGGTATGATACTCACCCTGATCTTCCGACAACATGATATATCTGTAGAGGGAGAGATCTCCAGGCATCTACTATTCACTGACACATACACTGCACGATCCCTTATTCACATGGGTTATGAGAAGGTGAACGGACAGTGGGTACGTGCTGGAGCTGGGATTCAGGGTGATGCACCAGAGGGTGATGCACCAGAGATTGGAGACCCCATTCCTGAGGATGAGGAGCCTACGGATCATCCTACAGCACCTTCAGAGGCTGGACCTTCGTCATCTGTTCCGGCGGGATACACAGATGAGTTTTGGAGTAGGATAACTGAGCTTATGTCAGCTCAGGCGAGGACTATCACTGATGGACTGACGAGCAGACTGGATATTATGACTGCTGAGATCAGCGATCTTAGAGAGCAGATAGGAGCTCTACGGAGAGAGAGAGAGGTTCATGGACCATCTGTGCCTCAGGCAGCTGAGTCAGAGATTTTGGCACAGAGTCATCCAGCTCACCGAGCTCCACGCCAGACTCAGTCCCATCAGGCTCGACCTCCCCTCGGCTGATACCCCCTAGGCTGATATTAGCATGAGGACTAGATCACAGCCATTAGATACCCCCTAGGCTGATATTAGCATTCTGATTAGAGCCTAGGATATGTATCTAGTTCTCATATGTATTTTGTGTTGATCATGTACTTTGTACCTTGATTGAGGAACATTGTATTTATTTTGTTTTGGCATTATTGTACTACAATTTCCATTTTGATCAATAAAACTGAAATGTTTGTTAATTATTGTGTCTATTCCCATGCACCTATTTGATGATAACAAAAAGGGGGAGAAGCAAGGAAAGAGAAATAAGTTGACAAACAAGTTGAAAATTATAATAGGAAAGGATATACATTTAAGGGGGAGCAATTTGTAACAATGAAAATGTTAAAGTCTAAAATTTAAATCGAATTTCAGAATTTGGCACATAGAGTTTCAGAATTTGGCATATACCTTTCACACTTCGATACATAATCTGAAACTCATGCTTTATCTCAAATTTTTGAAGTTTCATCCTTAATGAAATATAAAAGAAAGGGGGAGTAATTCAAAAGGTCAGATTGGAAACATTTGGATGAAATAGGGGGAGACTTCACTCTTAAATTTGAAAAGCTGAAATTCAGCAACTTGAGCCCTTTTAAAACTAATTTTAAGATAAGTATCAATAGGCTCATACTCTATATTTTGTAATCATAAAAAAGGGGGAGATTGAGGATGATAGTGGTATTTTGATGATTAATACAATAATCAAGAGTATGTTACAAGTTAATTCGATACATCATTTATAAGTCTGTCACTCTCAGTACACTAGTATAATAAGATAAAGATGCATTTCATTGTTTATATGGATGAATCTAACCTTAAGTTGCAGCAAAGTGTGGATTGAGTCGACCCCAAGATTGATTGAGTTGACCCTGGCACATCAAGAAACCATCTGGCACACTTCTGCAAAAATGGCACGAATGAACAGTAGTTGGGTCGACCCAAGTAAAGAATGAGTCGACCCAATCCTCAAGCCTCAAGAAAACAGTTCTCTGGAAACCCTGAGAGGGTCGACCCAAATGAAACTTGAGTCGACCTAAACTTGAGTCGACCCCAAGTTAACATGAGTCGACCCAAAGGCAATGACATTCAAAAATAGGTTCTCTGAAAACCCTGAGAGGGTCGACCCAAGTGAAAGTTGAGTCGACCCAACTGAACCTTGAGTCGACCCAAAAAGATGTTGAGTCGACCCAAATGAAGGAAGGCTGAAATGCAAGGTTCTGTGGTTCTGAGAGGGTCGACCCTAGTAAATGTTGAGTCGACCCAAGTGAAAGTTGGGTCGACCCCAGTAAAAGTTGAGTCGACCCAAGCACGGGTCTGCAGAAGTACTTTTTGACCTTCCAACAGGGAGTAACGGCTAGTTTTTGAATTCTAACCATTGGGGCTTGTCCAATGGATGAAGGAAACTATTTAAAGTGACACTATTCATCAGAGGAAAGGAACTTTTGCAAAATATCAAAGCTTACACAAGAAAGACAAGTGCCCTAATCTTCTTCATCCAAGTGCTTCATTCAAGACTCAAAAAGGAAGTGGTTGAGCAGACTCCAAGAAATATCAAAAGCTCCATCCACCCTTGAAGAGTGAAGCATTCTTGACAAAGAAGAGAGAAGTCTCATCAAGCGATAACTATTCTCTAAACTCTTTCTTGTAGCTTATAAATATTATATTTGCTCAACTAGGAGCTTCAAGTTTCTTCTTTCTTTTATTAATCACCTTGTAAAGGTTTGTTGGAGAGCCCGTAAAACCAACAGTGTAGGTTTATTGGTGAACTCGTAAAACCAATTGTGAAGGTTCGTTGGTGAGCCCGTAAAACCAACATAGGTTCTTGGTGATCCCGAAAAACCAAAGTGTAAAGGTTTTTGGATTGTGAGCCCAGAAAACAATCCAACTGTAATCCGCGGAATTATAGTGAATTCCCAAGGGGTCGCTTGGGGAGTAGACGTAGGTGCTTAGGAGAGCACCGAACCACTATACTTCCTATGTGTTTGTATTGTGCTTTGTTCTATTTCACTAACTCATCAATTGACATAAGTAAGATAGTAAAAATTAAGAGAAACCAATTCACCCTCCCTATTGGCTTGTCATCTTGGGCAACAAAGCTTCTCCCAAAAAGATGTTTTTAGCTTTCTGAAAAAACTAAAACAGCTTCTCGAAATTTTTACCAAACACCTTTTTGATCCAAAAGTGTTTTGGAGGGCTAGAAAGTGCTTTTTGGCCCTCCAAAAGCTCCCCCAAGCCCCATTTGGAAAAGCTGTTGGCAGTAGAACTTTTGGAAGTGGAGCTTTTTGAAGTAGAGCTTTTATAAAAAGTTGTTTGTTGTTTAGTAACTATATTTCTAAAGTGTTGTGCCACTTTAACATGTATTTGGTAAACAAACTTAGAAAACACTTTTGGTATCACAAAATGACCATAAAGAGCATTGTATAGTATTATACAACAGAGCATAATAAAATATAATACATAAATATATGATAGAGTATAATATTACTATAATATAATATAATATTATTATAATATAGTAATATAATATTGTATGCTATAGCATTATAATTTAATATAATATTAAATTATTTAACATAACATATCAATGTATTATGATATAATATAATATAATATTATATTTATATTATAATGCAATAATAAAAGTATAAAATATTATAATTATTAGCTTAAATTATTTTTTCATAATATAACAAATTTTATAGCTTTGTGATAAAATTGGTTAAACAATTATTAAAAAAATATTTTGTGTAATTGTTATATTTCATCACGGATATTTTGGTAAAAAAAAGCTTTCCAAACGAGCCTAAAAGTGCTTTTTTGGAAAGCTCCAAAATGGAGCTTCTCCTAAAAACCTGTTTTTAGCTTTTTGAAAAAGCTAAAATAGCTTCTCGAAATTTTTACCAAACACCCCTATTTCATTTAAAAGTACTTTTAGAGGATCAGAAAGTACTTTTTGGCCCTCCAATAGCTCTCCCAAATGGAGCCTTAGAAGCTCCATTTTGGAGCTTTCCAGAAAAGCACTTTTAGGCCTGATCGAAAAGCTGCTTTTTTGACCAAAATATCCGTGATAAAATATAACAATTACACAAGATGTCCCTTTAATAATTGTTTTTAATAATTGTTTAACTAATTTTATCACCTAGCTAGAAAATGTTATATTATGAAAAATTAATTTACGCTAATAATTATAATATTTTATACATTTATTATTGTATTGTACTATAAACATAATATTATATTACATTATATCATAATCAATTATTATGCTATAGTATACAATATTATATTACTATGTTATAATAATATTATATTACATTACAATAATATTATACTATATCATATATTTATGTATTAATATATATTATATTTTATTATGCTCTATTGTATAATACTATGCAATATCCTTTATGGTCATTTTGTTATACAAAAAGTATTTTTTTAGTTTGTTTACCAAACACATGTTAAAGTTGCACAGCATCTTAGAAATATAGTTACCAAACAGCAAACAGTTTTTTATAAAAGTTTTACTTTAAAAAGCTCTACTTCCAAAAGATCTACTGCCAATAGCTTTCCTAGATGGAGCCGTAGTCATCCCGGTGTTGTAGCAAACAAAACACTTGGAAGTAAAAAGTTTCAATATTTTAGGGTAACTACGGTAACACAAATAAGAGTCAGCTTCCATTTTTTGTAGATAGTGGGTTGACAAATATAATATAACTAAAGTAAACACCAAACAAAATCATCCATAACTCACAGTAAACTGGTGGCAGCACACGAGCTGACAAGTATAAGATTTGGGTGGGTATGGTCATGTGGGCTAATTTCAGCTAAGATATCCTTTTCGTGAGCCATTTTTCTAAACCCACACCGCAAAAGCATTGTAATTTATACCTAATATATGTTGGCTACTCTTCTTCCTCATCCTCATACTGCAACAAGCTGAAGTCTCTTGATTGCCCCCTCTTCAAGCTCCCCTGAATTCTTTCTTTGATGGCCGCACCCTAACCAGACCCAACAGAGTAATCAATACAAAGGCCGCATTATAGAAAAACTGAAATTATAGCATGTAAGAGAAAAACTCACCATTGAGTGACACCCTTCCTCAAACTTCTCAAGAAAACCAGCAACCCAGCGATCTGCATTTTCCACCCACTCATCGTGCAACATGCTTGCAGTTTTTGCAACCGTTTGCAACTGAGGGGAACAAAAAACATGAGTCAAATGCACATAAATACTGAAATATTTAATCAACTGATCAGCACATAAATCACCTGCAAAACTTTGACAAATGATGGATAATGAATGGAAATCTGGAAATTCCCAGAAGGTCGCAAAAGGCTAGGCATGCTTTAAAAAATTTAGTGCACAATTTACAGGTTCCATAATGAATCTACAAAACAATGGGGCTGGCCCTAGGGCTCCGATGGAAGTTTGCTTGCAACCACATAAGGTAGGAAGTGATGTGACCATCATAAAAATAATGGAACATTGGAATCAGTCTCTGAACTGTAAAGGATCCAAACATCCAATATGCAGTATCTAGTGCCCACTTCCTTATCAAGGTGATATTATGCAAGAACAGAGCCTGCCAAGGAACCGGGAAAGCTAGTTGGGATGTACAGAAACTAACCTTATTGGTTATACAGTTTAAGCTCATGCAACCAGGAAAAAACTGCAAGACATTACCAGGCCCCAGGTAATAGCAGAGAAAAAAGAAATACAAAATTCAATAGTATCATAAGAACCTCGAGTCCTAAAACATACAACAACTCCTTGCTTGTTTTAGTTAAACATTGGATTGGACATGCCAAATTTCAAGTCTTCTAACCTTTGGATTCCTCATATCTGCATTAATATGAAAAATCTTACAAATCAATACCTACCTACAAGCCTGTGTCAGATTTTAATTTTCTGAGGTCCTCATAATTAACACCGTGTATCATGACAATGTGTTCTAGATCAAACACTTGCCAGTAACTAATACACAAATTATTGAAGAGCTGGAACCTAAACAAATACTCAACAACTGTTGGAACTATTAAGCATGAAATGCAATGAAATCATGTTGTCCAAATGGCAGTCTTTGCTCAAGACTCAATGTAATTGTGAAAATCAAGATTGTTTATTTGTATTGAACCAGGCTCATGTCAGCAAAGAGTGGACAACTTAAACTATGAATTGCAAACAATTTACGAGTTTTATAAGCAGATAGACAAGCAAAAGAGGCTCATCATGACTAATAGATGACAACAGGGCCTGCTCCTACCAAACTTCTATCTATATGGGCCAAGGCCAGAAGAAGCTGGCAGTGGTTTGATTGAAACAAGTCATAATTAGACTGGTGCTGGGCTTTTGCCTCATACAGACCCAGCACATTCAAAGTACTTTTTCTTTTCTTTCATTTTTCCCTAGGAATCTAAATCTTCTAACCTATATATGCAATGTATTCTCGTCCATATGGAGGATAATACCTTCTCCTCTACCTTTTCTCGCTGCTTCTTCATATTATCCTGCAAGTTTTTCAAGCTCATGTTCACTCTCAACCGCTTCTCCTGAAAGAAAATCCAAATTATAAAAGCTCAGTTACCTCATCCATGTAAAAGTTGCCAGAACTTGAAATCAATAGATAAGAGGCACTTATGACAAGAACATAGTCATCAGAGGAAAAATAATCATCTATCTTGACAGCACATGATAATAAACATTTCAAATATAACATGCCTTCACATAGCTGACCCCAAGGTCCTTCCTAGTGTATCCTCGGGCCAAGTTGCGCATTACATACTGGTTGTAGTCTTTAACTATTCTCATTATAATATCAGATGTTGATATCCCATCTGTGCGTTTTGTCTCCTTAAATTTACCAACGGACTTGACCTGCCAACCATAGGCCAATCTAATGATGTTTAAAAACAGATCTTAAGTGATGATAGACACATAGACTTCATAAAAGAGACAGATAAAATAGTGTTCAGATGCATATAGACAAACAGGTCACTCGGAAAACTCACATATTCATAGACATCCTTGCCAGCTCCACTAGCATCTGCATATCTAATAAAAACAAAGAAAGTGTGTCTTCTCATTAAAATATTCAAGGAATGGATATAGATGATTAGTTAGTAACATTACATCATATACAGGCAATTAAACAAATAGAATAAACCAAACACTCCAAGACTCCTGCCATATATGCCTATACTATACAAGCATATAGAAGCTCTAACAATTAGGAAACAAGGAGTATAATTAAATTTCATAATACATAAAATGCATCAGTATTTAGTTGCTAAAATCCATTAACAAATCATATAGATCATGCAAAATGCATTTGGGTTGAATGACCTTACGGGAGGGAGTCATGTGCTACAAAATCAATCTTGTGCTTCTCTAGGAATTCCTTTGTGATCACCCAAGGAGCATCAGGAATAACTTCATCAACCCATCTGAGGAGGAAAAAAAGGAAAGAAAACAAGATGAATAATTATAACATAACTGCTTCTAGATTCCTAAAAATGCAAAAAAGAAAAAAGTTTTCCTCTCATTATTCAATTGCTGAATTGAAAAAAAAAATCGGAACATGTCTTTCATCCAATCCCAGAAGAAGCTGTCTAACAGCCCCAATCTGAGTGCTACATCTTTGAATTGGCAAGTTCAGTAAGAGCCCCTAAGATGTAAATACAACAAGAAAAAGAGAAGGAAATCAAAGCAAAAATAACTTTGGAATATGGCATTAATTCATATAGTCTTTCCACTTCCTTTCTTTTTATCTCTTGTTTCTTGGTTCAATTTTTAGGTTTTATCTGCACAGTAATTGCACATTCAATGTTGTTGCCCTTTAATATGGAAGTTGCTCTGCAAAACCTTCTTTTTATTTGAAGAAGAAAAACTATTAACTTTTGTGAAATGCAAATACCACTGTCACAAGTTAATAAGAAAATATCCTTAGTAACATAAAAAGCAGCAACCCATTGAATATCGATAAGTCTTGAGGAAAACATTATAATAAGTTGACATCTTATCATGCTGTTATCTGTAGAAAAACTCCCCCTCCAACATATTTTACAAGCATGCCTCTTATAAAAAGCAATAGCACGATTCTGGAAGTTGTAAAGCTAAAGAAGTAAAGGCAATATCAATGTCACCTACAATCAACATCCAATTACACAAACAATGGAAATTTGATTAAATATTCTTAGATCCATATGATTAATATGGCGGCACTGCACCTGTGCCATGTCTGATATACATATAAATCAGTTTCTTTGATTAAAAGTTCATATTACAAATAAGTTTCAGTTGAAGATGTAAAGTAACTATTTAAAGAAAACCAAGAAAACAACATCAAGTGAGTGAGCAATCCGGCCGCCCGCTCGCCAGAGAGAGAGATTAAAATTCATCAGAAGCATTGATCAGAGGGATGAAATAAAAGGTTAAAAGAAAGAATCAGAACATAGTTAACTTTGATCCATGGGACAAAAATATAAGGTAAGTGAAAAACGAAAGTTCAAATTTAAAGTTCTTACCAGTCAAAGAAATGCACCATAGAGGCCGCATGCCTAAATAAGTACCAGACAGATTTTATGGAAGGGTCATAATACTTAATAACATTGTTGTTGAAAATTTCCAATCAACTAGAGGTGAACAATAACCAGAGTTCCAACAAAATATCAAAAAGAAATTATATGAACGAAGTACTCATGTTCTACGGTTCTTAAAACATCATTAGAACTGAATTCATCTACTTTTGGTAATTCAGAGCTATTGGTTAGCAAAAGTTTTTTTCCTTCTATTGGTGGTAAACTATTCATTTATGCTGCATTTTGCACCATTGCTAATTTTTGTTCTATTTCATTTTTCTGATTGTTCTGGTTTTGTTTTGGTTTTGTTTTCAATGCTATTGGAAATACATTTGGTAGTTAAAAATGTTTTTAGTTTTAAAATAAAAATAAAGTATGCTTAATGATAGTATAACCAAGAATGGCAATAAAACTAGCACCGGTAATAGTGATGTCATGACAGATGGCAATAGGGCCAGTAATGATGGTGACAAAGGGTTGTGGTGGTGATAGCAACAGAGGGTGGTGATGCCAATGACAATGAATATGGTTGTGGTGGTGATGGTAGTATCTGTGGTTATGATGGAGAGGCGATGGAGGTTGTAGCTATCGGGGCTTATGAACTTGGCAACAACAATGGCAGCAACCTGGCAGGTGGAGGAGGTGTAGCCATGTAGGTGGTGGTAATGGCAATCAATGTCGGCAGAATCGTCCCAAACCACCCAATTCGGGACATACTAAGCTATATCAATGGCGGACCAGGATGGTTCTGTCCTTCACATCGAGAAACCAGCGAGGAAGGGGGAGAGGAAGAAGGAAAGAGAGGAAGAAAGAGAGAGGGGGAGGGAGGGAAGGAGGAAGAGAGGGAGAGAGAGGGAGGGTGGCGGATGGACGACGAAGGGCCAGGAAGGAGTACAAAGGGCCGGAGGAAGGGCTCCACCCCCTGATTTCCCTGTTTCATTCGAAACAAGGTCCCGGAGGGGCCCTCCGCAGCCCTCCCCCAACCTTCGTCGGTTGTCCGTCACCCCTCTCTCTCCCTTCTTCCCCCTCCCTCTCCCTCCCCCTTTCTCCTGTTCTCCCTCTCCCCCGCCCTCTCTGTTGTGTTGGTACAGCTCGGCATGAAACGGCATAGGGGGCGTGCCGAACCATGCTGCTGGGCAACCGATACAAGCCTCAATACTAGCACAGCTGGACAGGTGGTAGCTGCATAGGTGATGCAGGTGGAGGTTAAGGCAAAGGATTGTAATACCTTATTGTGCTATTTTTGTTTTCAAAAATTTTGAAAGTCCAGGGACCCATTTGGTATTGCTCTTGTTTTCTTTTTGGTTTTCAAAAGCCCAAGAAAAATGAATTAGACTGAAGAACATGTATGATGAAACCCTTTTTTTCAAATTGTTTATGTAATACTTAATACTTTCCAAAGCAAAGATTTCTTGCTTCCAAAAAAGAATGAAAGGAAAAGCAAAGGAGAGCAGAGGTTTCATACAAATACTAGGTTCAACATCAATCTTCATGTGATATTTCACTAATTTATAAAAAGACAAAGATAAAAAATACAATAACAATGCCAAAAGGCCCCATTATTTTCATTTTCAAAAATTGTAGTAATTTTTAAGATAGTTTTCTCAAAACATTTTTCTGCCTGGATTTCGTTTCTGTTTTGAAAACAAGAAACAGTAAATGACAAAAATCAAACAGGCTACCAACGATTAATACAAGGACTGGAAATGAGGCAGGTTTGCACTGGGCCACCCCCCGACCAGATTTGGTCCAAATATGCAAAGCGAAGCAAACTATGTAAAAGCCAGGCCCATTTGGTCCAAAAAGGGGCTGTGGAGAAGCAGGAATGGTATTGGCAGTGGTGAAGCAAAAGAAGTGAATTAGGCATAGTTATCAGAATTGAACTTGGCATTTATCCAGCCAGTTCAGTGGTTCAACTGCTATGTAACTGGCCAAACCACAAGCATATTAAAATATTAAATTATATTAAATATAATTATAGATATGTTTAGAATAAGTAATATACTATTACAGTATCGTTATAACTCAGTAACATGTTTCAGTGGTTAAGATACTAAAGTTGCCTTTATCAGGTCCAGGGTTCGAAGCAGCTATTTTATATACCATATCTGGGATTAAAAAAGCTAAAGGAAAGGACCAATCTGGGTCACTAAAACTTGCCAAGTCAGCTGGATCATGTGAAACACAGCCAAATCTGGCAAGTTTCATGAGGTTGATGCGGATCTAGTCTTTCAAAAAACCTGAACCAGACTAAGGCTCAGTTCACCATGTTTCTGATCCTACTAGCTGGTACAGTCTGGGTCTAGTTACTGTGGATTAGAGTTATAATTTTTTTAGCATATGATGCATGTGTTATATAATGCATAACAGTATATATCATATTGCAATTGGGCTTCACACTGGGCCAGGGCCAAGCTAGGGTCCACCTAAGCCCAGTCCAAAGTCATCATGATCCAGACACATTTCCAGGCCTTACTGGTAATATCTTCAAAATACCAAAAATCTGGCTACTAGGTACTTAAGACATTGTAGATCATCATGAATGAAATCAGTAAAATCATCTGGATGTTCTGCAATATATTTTTAGTACAAAGCATAACTAGATTGGCTTTGCCTTGAGTACGTTCAAGTATAGTATTTACCAATTTAACACTAAGATCATTCCACATATACTTAAGCAAATAAAAGAACAGGAGAGTGCCTTCCAAATGGCAGCTTGTTAGGTGGGACCAAACTAATAGTAGAAATAGACTCTTGAAACAAAAGTAGCTTTCCTAGGATAGATCTCCCCAATGTCCTCTTCATGATGCTTACTGCCATGGTCAATTTCCACTATCACTGCAGCATGAGAACTTTCAAGAAATCCTCTTCCAAAATTAAAGATCCTCCTGTTGTTTCTAAATTCCTCATCCCATAAAAATTTGAATCTCCATCATCCCCCATACCAAAAAAAGAAAAAAAAGAGAGAGAGAGAAATTAAATGAGAATATTTTCCCTTACCTGTCTGCTCACCGTTAACATATGCAAACATCACATAACCCATGGAGCTAAACATGTTGAAACTAGTTGACTTGCCATAATACATTTTGGTTGAAAAATAGTTCGATTAAATGCAATGTCTAAGTTTTGGCTTCTCAAGCTCATTAAATGTAGGATTTTAAACATTCAGAATATTTTAAAGGAGAAAATAATCAAGAGAAATAAATAAGTTGAAGATAGATATGCATGAAAATTGATTATTAAAACATAAAAAAAAAACAAAGCGCATGACAAATATGGAAGTTCTCTATTAGCCAAATATGCAAGAACAGCCCTACAGCATTTTGAGGCCATAAACATTGAAAGACTATTTATGTAATGTTTTTAGAAAAATATTCACCATGAAGCTTTTCAACTATGTACAGATTCCCAAATAATCACTTTTAAGAACATCACTTCAACAAAAAAACTAGCTAATTGCACAACCTATCTATACTTTTTTCCAAGATTCACAATCTCGATACTGGATTGTATTCCAATGGGAGACCAGTATAGTATGGTACTAGAGTTGTACCGTAACATACAGACCTGTACTAATATATGAAAAAAAACCCAGTTTTTTTCTTTTTGTTTTCAACGTTTTTAAGCTTCCTTTATTAGTTTTGAGCGGAAAATAAGATTTTCTAAGTTCATTTTTATGTTAAAATTTAATATACTTTAATGCAAGGTCCGCCGTACCGGTACCGGTCGGCGTACCGGTGGCCGGCCGGACCGGTACGGTACCGGTCCGGTCCGGTCCGTACCGGCCGGTACTCGGTGGTTTCAAAAACCACAGCGCGCGGCGCTGTGGTTCTAAAAAAAAAAAAAAATCATACCGGTGCGAACCGGCTGGTTCGCACCGGTACGAGGCCGGTACGGGCGCCGAACCGGCCGGTACGGGCGCCGAACCGGCCGGTACGGGCAGGGGCGGCCCAATGCATTTGGGGGCCTCGGGCGAACTCACTAAATGAGGCCTTTTTTAAAATAATAATAATAATAATAATAAATTTTTAATAAGTATAAAATACTTTAAAAAATTATTTAAAAATAATCCGTCTAGCTTTTTGAGATGCAAAATTACTAATCAAACTTTTGTACTCAAGATTCATTAAAATATTATTTTCAATCGATAATATAGCTAATCCATTTAATCTTTCTTGTGACATAGTTGACCGCAAATAAGTTTTTATCAACTTTAATTTTGAAAAACTTCTTTCAGCAGAAGCAACTGTTACAGGTATTGTCAACAATATCCTATAAGCAATGAATGCATTTGGAAAAGAATCTGTTTTTTTAATAAAACTTAAAGTATCAATAGGGGTACTAGTTTCTATTTGTAAAACTTCTTTTAAAACATTTAACTCCGAAAACAGATCAAGACCATCAATATCAGAATATTCACCGTGCTTTAAAAAGTTTTCAAGATTAAGACAACACTTTTTCAAATTCTCTTCATTCAAAGATTTTAACTTTCTAAAATTAAACAAAAAACCAAAAACATCTTCATATATGGTGAATTGTTCAAACCTATTTTGAATTGAAGAAATAGCTTGATCTACTATATATAAAAAGTAATCAATTCTAAAAGATTCTTCAGCTGATCTTGTTGTTTCATCATTACTATTTTCATCAAATTGTTTTTTTCTACGGATCACACGTTTTTCACGAAATATAGGTTCTATTTCCATTTCATTTGCAATTTCTTTAGATGAATTCAAAGCATTCATGAATCCATTTTCCCTATAACTTTTCAAATAAGAAAGAAGATTTTTTAATTGATCTATAGCAACATCAATATGCATGTCTTCAGATTGTAAGTTCTTACTAACTGAATTAACAGCAAACAATATATCGTACCATATATTCATGCCTAACAAGAATTCAAAATTTTCAATCTCATATGTAGCTAAACATATAGCCTCACTCTTTATTTTAGGATCTTCACTAGTTTCCGCTAATTGAACTAATGCATCTCTTATTTTAGGAGCTTGATGTTTAATTGCTTTGACACTTTCAATACGACTTTTCCAACGTGTCTGTGACAAAGGTTTAAGAGTTAATGTAGATACATTATCTTGTAAAATTTTCCATCGTTTTGTAGAAGAAGAAAATAAGGTATAAATTCGTTGTATTACTCCAAAAAAAGATATAGCCTTAGGACATGAGTTAGCAGTATCACATAATACTAAATTTAAGTTATGACATCCACATGGTGTGTAAAATGCTCTAGAATTTATATCTAATAATCTTTTTTGTACACCTTGATGTTTTCCTTTCATATTAGACCCATTGTCATACCCTTGTCCTCTTATATCATTAATATCAAGTTTATATTTTTCTATTATATTTATAAGTGCAACAAAAAGGCCTTTTCCAGAGGTATCATCTACTTCTAAAAATTCTAAAAAATATTCTTCTATTTTTACTGGACTTGTTGAAGTATCTACACATCTTAAAACTAGGGTCATTTGTTCTTGATGGCTTGCATCAGGAGTGCAATCAAGTATTACAGAAAAGTATTTTGCTTCTTTAATCTTTTTAATTATTATAGTTTTAATTTCAGATGCTAACATTTGAATCAATTCATTTTGAATCTTATGACCTAAATAATGATTGTGAATTTCACCATGTTGAATACGTCGAATATGTTCTTGCATTACTGGATCAAATTCTGCAATCATTTCAATAAGACTTAAAAAATTTCCATTATTGCTTTGATAGATCTTTTCATTCTTTCCCCGAAATGCTAAATTATTTTTTGCAAGATTTTTTACGACAGCAATAATTCTCAATAATACTTTTTTCCAATGATCTTTCTCTTGGTTTATTTGTTCTTGGAGACTTTTATCAATTGTCTTATTTTTCAATAATCTCACTTCTAAATTAATCCATTTATTCATGCTAGTAATATGTTCATTAGTTATTTCATGACTTTTGATCATAATACCTAGATTTTTCCAATTCCTAGTTCCTTCATTGACTAAGTGACTCGTGTTAGGTGTTGAATCAAATAATTTACAACAAAAACAATATACTCTATCCAAATCCTTCGAATACACTAACCATCTTCTATCATATTTTTCACCATTAGGTAATTTACGAATGTAATGTAGCGTAGAGAAGTGCCTATTATTTTCATCCTTAGGAAAATGAAGATCATAATCTCTAATTGGACCTCTTTCTACTAATAGATCTCTCAACCTTGTATCGATTTGCTTCCATTGACCAGGATCGTATATATTTGTAGAAATAGAACTAATTTCATTAAGCTCTACACTATTCTTATTTATCCTATCTTCATCTAATTTCTCATTATGTTCTTCACCATGAATATGGTTGTCAATCTCATTTTGTTTCATTCCTTTCATGTCATCTTTTAGCTCTATTTCAGGTGCTTGTTTTGTTGTTAATTCCTGAGTTGAACTTGATGTAGTGTTTTGTTTGTTTGTCATAACAAATTTATCTAGAGCTCCTTTTTGAGATTGAATGAGTTTTTCGATTTTTTTTTTTTTTAAGTTTTTCATATCCACATTCATATTTTCTATTAGACATTTGAATATAAAAATTATATTAGTAAACAAAACAATTAAGATAATTACTACAAACAAATTAAAATATAAAAGAAAAAAATAGAAGAGAAAAATTGTAACAAAATTATAGAAATTGCAATAAAATTAGGGATATTAAACACTGGATGTTGAAAATATAATCAAACAACAAAAGGGGGTTAGAAGGATCACACCATATGTTGTGCACTTGTGCTACAGTGACTAGGCCCACTACCCGCAGTAACCCACTGTCCACTGACTCACTGAGTCACTGTCAGTGTCACAGACTGACAGTCTCTCAGTGATACGGACGGGAGGGAGGGCTGAGGGTGAGGGGACGGCCGGGCCTCTAGGCCCTCTACTGCTTCACGCCTTCACGGGAGGGAGGGCTGAGCCGCTGAGGGTGAGGGGACGGCCGGGGCCGGCGAGGGAGGCGAGGAGGTCACGCCGTCTGCCGTGCGGCCCGTGCCGTCACGGGATCACGGCCTCACGCCTCACGGGAGCCGGGGCCGGGGGCGGGCGAGGAGCGGAGGAGGTCACGGCTCACGGACTGACGGCCTGACGGCTGACGGTGTCACAGGCGGGGTCCGGGGACTGGGAGGCGCTCAGGCGAAGGAGACGACCTCGCCGGCTCGCTGGATTGAGCCGGATGGGCCGACGGGCGACGGGGTCACGGCCTCACGAGAGCCGGGGGCCCGAGAGGCGGGAGGGAGGCAAGGAGCCGAGGAGCCTGGATGGCTGGATGCCGGGGAGGCGGGGACGGTCGCGGCCTCGCGGGATGCCGGGGCCCGAGGAGGCGGGGAGGCGGACTGGCGGAGGCGCGGCCACGCGGGGGGAGGCGAGGAGGAGACGAGTAGACGACCCCGGCGGCAGGCAGTCACACGGTCACACCTTCACGGAACACGGGAACAGTCGAACAGAGTTACAGTCTTACAGAGTAGAAGAGGTTTGAGCCTTGAGGAAATAGGAATGAGGAGCAGAGGAGGAGGAAGCAGAGCTGCAGAAGTAGCCAGAGGATGCGGATGAGGAGGAAGTAGAGCTGCAGGATGAGGCGACCCGCGTCTTGTCGAGGTAGCCGTTGGCTCCTGCCATCCTGCGGGCTGCGGCTAGCTAGCTGGTAGAACCTATATTTCGTGAGCTGGGAGGGTAGAGGCGTAGATCAAGCATGCCGTCGCGGGGCCTTCTCCCGAGCCGGGGCCTTGGGCGACCGCCTAGGTCGCCTAAGGCTTGGGCCGCCCCTGGGTACGGGCGCCAAACCGGCCGGTACGCACCCGTACCGGCCGGTTCGGATAAAAAACCGGGAAATACCGGTTTTTTATCCGTTCCGGTACCGGTCCACGGCCGGACCGGTACGTACCGGCCCGTACCGGCCGGTACGGACCGGTACGGCATTCCATGCTTTAATGTTTTAAGTTACATGCCTAAAGAATAATGTGACTATATAATACATGTTAAGTTAACCAAGTATAATATTGAAAATGTTGGATACTTATATTAAAAAATTGAAAAAACAATGTTCATGCATATGCTAAATAAAATCTTAAAAATTAAATTTTAATTTTGGCTAATCTAGCCTCTGATAGGAGGTACCACATACCACATATATTTTTTAAGGCCATATTAAGCACTAATAGAATAATTAATCTAGGAATTTCTTCAAAATTGGACTTTTATTCAAGAAGCAATTAATATAACAAGAGTTAATCAGATTATTGTCAACAAAAGATAGCAGATAGCATGCTAGACCGTGAGCATGATACTAATTCTGAAATCTAACCTCTATTTTTTATTATTTTTAAATATATTTTGAATAAAAATAAAATAAATATCAAAAAATCAAAAAAGTTATACTAGTAAGATCTACAATACATCATGAAATCATGTGAAACAAAATTTTGACATTACTTCCCCATTTTTTCAATTTTTGCCTATTTATATGATTAAAAAAAATGAAAAGAGAAATCTAAGAAAATACCTTGGGGAACTGAGGATCTGAACTCCTTGCTCACCATGCCAATCCCCCCCCCCTCTCTCTCTCTCTCTATTTTACTTCTTCTTTCTCCTCTGTTACATTGCTCATGAGTGAAAAAGAGGGAGAAAAGGGTGTGGTGACCTTTTTTTCCCACGATTATTATGAGGGAGGGGTTCACTGGAACCCGAACCAGGCCCTTACCGAGCTGAATTGCTCGATACTACTTAGTTCTAAGCGATTCAACCCAATAAGGGTTAGTTCACACCGGTTTGGACCCCATTTCATGCCAAGACCACGAATCTTCCCACTTCGTGTTCGGCAAGGTACAATATCGACCAAACCAGTTAGTTTGTTCTGTTGCCATATAGCATGCTTTTTTCTAAGTCATGCCACAAGTCAAATGGCATGTGATTACTCATGGGTCTACAAAGTCTAGAAAATCTCCTAAATTATTCACATTGCTGTCATTTACTGCAAGTAGCATAAAGTTTCTATAAATTTCAAGCACAATCTCTCCACAATCAATTGAAAATCAAAGTTCATACTTCCACCACAATCAATGAAAATCAAAGTTCATCAAGGAAAGTGACATCCATTCAGCAGCAAATTCCTACCTGATAATGGATCTCACATTACGACATTCTTCAATTAAATTGTGAAACTTGGCTTTCTAGAGAGGTTAGGATAAAATTCCCAATGTTAATACGAGTTCTGGATATTTTTCTTTTCCTTTAACATCCAATATCAAAGCATAGAAGTTAAATAGCTAAGATCAGGCAATTCTCTGTACCTCTTATTATTGTCCCCTTAACTCTATGGTTACCAAAACTGCACAAACAGTTCCAATAAACAATCACCACCCAACTCTAGCTATGAGGCCCATGTATCCACCCATGACAACATACTCATCATTGCGCCCAGCTTTATGGCAACCTGAGTCTACCTAAAGGCAAAAATTTATTATGCTATGATGCAATGTTCACTAAAAACAGCAAAAGACATAGCCGCATTACTAGTAAAATGTTAAAATGTCAATGGTGCATGCAGAAGGAGTGCAACAAGGCATGAAAAGAAAATCCCTAGCAATAGCAGAAGATATACATGCACTTTTACTGATTGAAGGTAAGAAGCTCTTGGTGCATGGAAGAATTGACGAGCATGATAACAAGCAGAAAAAGGGGGGTGGGGGAGAGGAGGGGAGAGAAGCATCTTTTTAGCAGAATATTCAAATTAAAAACAAGTTCATCAAAATGACCCAGTACGAAATCTTGATGTAAGCTTCTAAAAGAATAGAACCAGACAAATTACTTGCAATGACGAAGAGATTCATAACGCTCAGCTTCAGTCATGACAGTCTTCCCTTTATATGTGTGTGTCAATTCATCATTGCAACAACCAACAAGTAGATACGTGTTTGGAAACCTATATCATAAGAATAATCAATTAAAACTCAAATGTGTTTTAAAAGTCAAACATCAAGAATCTAAAGATTATAGAAGATGAAATTCTGAGAAATTACCAAGAAGCATTAGGCAAGAAATTACAGGTGATTAGCTGGTCAATGTAACAAATTCTCTATATAATTGAAAATATTTCTACAATTCTTTTTCTTACTATACCATCATAATTATAACACGCATTCTAAATTATAGTATGCACTACAGTAGTTCAAGACAAAGGGGCCATACAACCAATTTTTCCATAGCTTTTTTTATATCAGTTTGCTAATCCTCCAACTTCGTTTCATTTTTGAATAATCCACAATAGTTTCATAACTTGCTCCTGAAAAACCTCCCGAATAACAGTATGCATCCCTTGTCTCATTAATTTGGATCTATGACCATGACTAGAATTAAAATTTGCAGAGTTAGCTCATTTTTTTGTTTTCAACAATAGAAATTGAACTTTAAAATGCAAAAGAAAAGTCTACTGGACCCTATTTTGGCTTCAAAAATATTTCTTTTCTATTATGTCACTGCAGTAAGTTATTTTATCTTTGGCTAGGAACCAAAGGACTCAAGATTGGTGCAGAAGTACTAAAACAGGGTCATAATGTTGCACCAATTGGTTTCAGGTTTTCTTTTGGTACGACACCTTCTAAAGGGGAAAAATCAAGAAACTATATGTATTACCCTATTCCCAGTTCCTAAACTGCACATTTCATATGCATCAAACAAATAAGTAAAAATTTTTTTAGTTATCCAAATATAAAGTCATGTAACTATATTATTTAGTATTTGAGTGCCATCTAAAGCCCCTTCTAATTTCAATTATTTTCAGTTTCAATCATAAGCGTATTGTGAAAGAAGTTAATGTCCATCAAATCTTCAAAATTCTTCTGTATAATAAGTAATGGCCACGACAAAGATGATTTTTAAAGTAGAAAGACATTTACTTCATGTAAATATGGAGTCATGAAGGCAGGCTTCTATGATGAGGATCTAAAGATCGTTATGCCCAAAAAAAATATATGCAATGCAATTAAATTATAAACAATGTCCGTTGTCTCAATTTCGGACCCCATACCGGTGCCACACTAGTATAGTATTTGAATAGTATGGTATGAAACTTTTTTGACATGCCGAATGTCGATACGCCACCCGTACCGAGTACCGGTACCAAACCGGTACGGTATGCCCTATACCGTCCGGTTCGGGCCAGTGCGGCATACCACGATTATAAAATATGCATACAATAATTAGTGCCCAAGTGACAACTGCATAGATGAAACAACAAAATCTTCATAGCTGTTATGTAGTTTGATAATGTCGCAAGAGAACAACTAAATATTGTTGTACACTCAGACAGTATGGAAATAAGAAGGTCCAAGGAGTTTTCAAAAGTTGTAAATGTGAAAATACCAATATTCGACAAGCATCTGAGTCTTCATTCTTCTAATATAAGATAAGAGTTGGACTAATGTGACAAATAAGAATCTCATTTAGGCTTAAAGCAAACTACTATTAAAAATCAATTTTGTAAGAAAAACCCTTTTACTATCTCTTATATATATTTTCAATTTTGTAAGAAAAAGAAAAACCCTTTTATTATCTTTTATATATATTTTCAGGAGGTGAGACTGCAAGTTTTGAGCCAATTTTGAGAGCCGACATTACCAATTTCTAATTCAAGGAAAAAAGAACTTTTTTTCCTTTCTTTTGGGGTGGGGAGTTTTTTTTTTTTTTGGGGGGGGGGGGGGGGGGGCAAGGGGGGGAGGGAGGAATGTAGTGTTACTAAAAAATAGATGAAAAACTGAAATTATCATGTTTTTAGGAGCTCGAAAGCAATGTCTATATGAGTCCAACAAAGCTTTTACCTTAAATCAGGCAAACCAAAGCCAAGAAAACAAAGCATGGAGCACCTTCCTCCCCCCTCCCCTCTCTCTTTCTCTCTTTGGTCAGGTTAGGGTTTTCCTCTCCCTTCCTCCCTCCCTCCCTCTCCCTCTCTCTCTCTCTTCCTTTCTCCTTTTCTCCCTCTCCCCATCCCCATCCCTCTCCAGCTCACCTTGTGTCAATACATCCCGGAATGGCATAGTAGCGACCCGTACCATGCTAAACCGGTTGTTGGCCGATACCCTCTCTGGTAACAATTCGGCAAACCTTGTTTGGGAGACTAGAGTCGTCACCCATCATAACTATCCCTTCTTCAAACTAATATTGGGGAAAAGCTATTGACCAAAAATAACACTAGCTACCCAAACGAAATGACCTTAAAATCATAGAAATCATTCAAATGATTCTATTTCAGCATGGCGGTAAATTTCAGCCAATTTCAATCAAAATTGGATGAAACCACTAAAATTAGACCAAATTGGTTGGTTTTTGATCCAAACTAACCAAAATGACAGTCAGCATAAGTCCAACTAAAATTAATCAATTTGAGTCACATAGCTTCAATTTTAGTCCAAAATTTACTCCATAGTATATAAATAATCCTTATTAATCAAGCCATCAATCAATAAGTAGTGAACAGATTTTGGGACTTGATAAGCACTATTGCCCTGTAATTTTAGGCATGAGTCTAATCTGATAGTTTCCTTGTAAACCAGTTTGAGATAGGAAAAAAATAATAAGAATCTATTTGCTACTCAAAAAGTGTTAGGCTAGCCTGATTGGATGATCCAAGAAGATCATTGGACTCGATGTGAACCATTTTGGCCACTACGAATATTTAGGAGGATCACCAAACTCGATGTACATCACTTTGGCCACTGCGAGTATCCAAAAGGATCACCAGACTCGATGTGGAACACTTTGGCCACTACGAGTATTCAGACGTATCACCGAACTCGATGTAAAACACTTTGGCGACTACGAGTATTCAGAAGAATCACCAGACTCGATGTAGAACACTTTGGCCACTAGAGCATTCAGGAGGATCACCAGATTCGATGTGGACCACTTTGTCCACTATGGATATTTAGGAGGATCACCAAACTCGATGTGGATCACTTTGGCCACTACGATATGGGTTGGATAGGATTCAATAATGAGATCCATCACATTGGAAAGCCGAATTGCAGCCAAACTTCCGAAGACCATAATTTGGTCATACGATGCCCGATTGAGATGATTTTTTTTTTTTGAAATTGGGTATCTTTTCGAAATCTACAATTTTGGGCCAACGGTTGAATCAGACTAAAATTCCATCATTTAGACCTTAAAATGGGATGGTCAAAGCGAAAGTTTCTTTTTTTGGGTAATACTTTAACCAGACGTAGCTCTCAATCCAATAAAAATCCGGCGGAGCGACAGGAGGCAGAGTTAATGTAGAAGTCGAGATCTACCTCCTCGAGATTTTTAGCTTTTTTTACTACAAATGTTTATTTTAAAAAAAAAGTTCTATTAGAATTAGAAAGAAAAATGCGACCTAAATTATGTTAGGACGGACCTCACATTATAAAAAAAGGCCATGTACCTCAATTTTTTAAGAATTAATTTAAAAAAAGACTTAAAGCCCTACTTTCAAGATTTCTCCATCTTCTTCTAGTTATCTTCTGAGAGATTTGAGTTGAGCGGATTAAAGAAAATTGTTCTTCTCTCCAATTGGATCAAGTTGGTATCAGAGCCATAATCTTGCTAAGATATCTTCCACAGTGTTCACCTTCTTTAAGTTGATAAATGGCCCTAATCGCACCAATTGCAACTATCAAAGATGAATTATAGGAAATACTAACAACACCAATTTGGAAGTTCTTCACCATCCCATGCATGAAGTCTTTCAGAAGAAAACCGGACCCCAAATTAAGCTTGCATGCAAGGGGATGGGATCTTCCAACGCTTAATGAGGTGAGCTAATTTTTAAGAAAATAATGGTAATAACCACAAGTGCAGCTAAACACCTCACAGCCAAAACAAAATACACATCTATCTGTACCGACATATATGTATCAAGCAATCTAGGAAGAAAGCAGCCAACTGGAAACATGGAATCACCAAAAATATGCAAGCAAAATCCCAATTCCAACAAGAGCTCGGACCGGCAATCTCTTAGATTTCTTAACAAGACACCAAAACGAACGAATTTTCCCACGAAAAACAGTATAAAACCGAAAATTCACGAATCATATAATCACAGATTACACAAAAAAACATAAACCCAATTCTACGAAACCAAACATAAAAAAAGAAAACGAACTTTCCCATCAAAAACGTCATGAAACCAAAAACTTCGAATCCTATAGTGAGGAAATCAGAAGGGAACGGGAAATCGAGAAAACAAGCGAAGGGGGTGAGTAGGGTTACAGTTTCTTGGCCTGTTCGAGGGATCGGGCGTGGCCGAAGTGGAAAAGATCGTAGATGCCATCGGCGTAGACTCGGACGGGCCTATCCCCCTCGCCCTCCGCCTCCACCTTCTTCTCCGGCGTCGGATCCGCCATTGGAGTTCTGAAGCCGAATTCCACTGCGAGAAGGGTCCCGGAGACGAGTTCTCTGCCGCGTCCTTTGACTCTTTTTTTATTTATTTCGTAAATAGTTAGATTCGTGGGAGCTTCTTTGAAGAGCTCGGAATAACGTTTTTTCCCCTTTCTTTTGCTTTCCCTGCTTTTGCCTTGACGAAGTTTCTGCGAAGCCAATTGGATACAGCATCAAGAGGAGAGAGATACAGAACCAACTGATAAAGAGGGTGGAGTTTTCTGAGTCGAATCCAAATCTTGAATGCTTAGTGGAGGTTGGGATAGAACCCAAGTTCTTCCCAACGAACGATGGATTGTTTTAGAATTTATTTTTTTTTTAAGAATATTTTTCTAAATATCAAATTTTATATTAATATTCTTTCAAAATTAATATTTGCATGTATACCTTCGTAAAATTTGTTATTGTACAAATGCCCGTAATATAACAGTTGTTCTAACGGTGTTAAAAAAAATTATATTTATATTAATTAAAAATAAAATAAATTTTAAAATTATGCTATTGTCCTTGTCTTCTTCTCCTATCGTAATCACAATTTATTTGTATGTCTACCCAGGATATTTTAGTCATTTTAATTTAAAACTGTTAATTTTTTAACGTCATTAGATAGCATGGATATATATGCAAAAACAAAAATAAAAAAATAGAATGGCAAAACAAATGTTTTACAAGGGCATACATGCAGATATCAAATTTGGAAGAATATTCATGCAAAATCCAATATTTAGGAGGGTATTCATGCAAAAAACCCTTATTTTTATAGGGGAGATGCTCATATGGTTACAACCTGGTGCATCCTTTTTAATCTAGAATTTGTTTGGTTCTAATATATATATATATATATATATATATATATATATATATATATATATATATATATATATATATATTAAAATGGCTAATATTTAGTTGAGTATTTTTTAAAAAAATACATAAAATATATATTATATTTTTAATGAAGAAAAAGATATTGCTCTATTTTATCTAAAAATTTAAGGGTATTTTTGAAAAAAAAATTATCTTAATTTTTAATCGCCAAAAAAATTGACTTTTTTTATGTCTCATATAAATTTTTTGTTTTCAGTATATAAGAAAATATTTTTTTATAAGAAAGTTATTTTTCTATCTCTCTCCTTTGAAAACTCCAGCAAAACATAAGATATTTCAGGAAACAATACTAAAAAAATTTAAAGATGCTAAAGTTATTTAGTAAATTATAAAATAGTTTTAAAGACTTTCTACATAACTCGCACAATATTATGGCTATTGATGATAATTAATAAGAGGTTCGTATCAAATTTTTCTAGATGAAATTTAGCAAAAGATAAGAACGTGGAAGATAGTAAAAAGGAATTACCATGAAGTATGTTTCGCTTGAGTTGTTGAGAGACATAAAGAATAAATATATTTTTTTTCAAAATTTGAATGAATACTTATCCAATACAGAATTTTGTATTTTAATTTTGTGCATATACATAATTTATATGATAAGAAGGCTAACAACGAGATTACTCCATCTAAGGATAAATCTAGTAGACGAAAATCTTTAACTTTTTTTAAGCAAATCATGATACATGATTACATGAGCAATGTGATACATTATTTTTCTTTCTTGAGGAAAAAATATGATAAAGCAAATTAACATGGACAATTCTATGGTTTATCAAACTATGTGTGCTGCTCAACATGATTTTTTATTATGATATTTAAAAATTTCAAATGGATTTTTAATGATGTATGCCAAAATTTTCCGTCCTCATCAAATTGAGTTTAGCATGAAAATTTGCATTACTAACTCCATAAGATTTCTCTAGAAAGCAGCTCTGGAGGCTTTTTGATTGGTCATTATATTATTATTTAATCAAAACTTCTAAACTTACAAACTATCCAACTCATTTCACAATCTATTAAAATTTAAACTTTCCTTTAAACAAGATAATTATAAGTTATTCTACTAAGTATTCTAATTATATTATTATATAACTTTATTAACATTCAAAGCAAATAATGTTCGTTGGAACTAATATTATGAAGGAAGTTCTATAGATTTGTTACGTGACATAAATCTAAGCTATGTTATTGAAAGAGAGGTATATTATTTGTTAGATTCTGTCGATTAATTTTTGTGATGAAATGCTCTTACTTTGAATCTTTATGAATATCTATGAAAAAGATTAAGATGTTAGAAATATAGACTATATATCCATCTCTCATAGGGTGGCAATTCGGCCAAATCAGATCAGATACGGGTCCGGTTGGATATGGGTCAAGTCAAAAATTCATCAACCTAAATCTAATATGTTTATTAAACAGGTTAAAATTTTAAATTTGAATCCATCCTATTTATTAGACAGATAACCCAACCCGACCCACATAACCTATTTATTAAATAAGATAAACAAGTTAGACGGATTTTGAAATAGGTTAAACAAGTCAAGCAAGTTGGGTTAAATAGGTCAGAAATAGATTAAACGTATTTCAAACATGCTAAACATGTTTTAAACAGGTTAAACAAGTCGGTTCATAACTTAACCTAATTATTAAACAAATCAAAATAGATTGAACAGGTCAAAGATTTAAACCTGAACCCAATCCATTTAATAAACAGGTTTAGACGGGTTAACTCATTTACGACCCAAATTCATTTATATCAAACCCAAACCTACTAAAAGCAGGTTGTTTGCGAGTCAAGTTGATGGATCGAGTCATAAATTACCACTCTTAATCTCTCATCCTCATGTTTTCTTTATTATGAAAGAAATGATAACCATTATATATATATATATATATATATATATATATATATATATATATATATATATATTCATAGAAATGGCGGAAATGATTTATTTATCTCCTGTCATGATGTTTGACTGATTTCAAATCGGCCCACAAGAAGACAAGGTAGTGAGAGAAAAAGCTTTTTGACTAAGAGAGGGACTTCTAGTCTTTTTTTTCTTTTTCTGGATTGGGATGTCCAATGGATATACATAGGCCCTTGTATATAGCCAAGACTAGGGACCCTTCACTTTCTAGAATAATCTTTGTATATTCCATCCATCAAGAAATATGAAACATTTCTATACAAAATTAAATATATACTTAAATCTACATTAACTTGATAAAGAAATATTTACCAAATATTTAATAACCTAATAAGAATTTTTTAAATGGCTAAAATAAAATGTGATAATGTAGACCACTTTAAAGAAATTATCTTTATGAAATTAAATAATTTTTAACATTCTCTCACTTGGTCTACATAGCACATTAAAACCTATAAAAGAAATGGTAACCTAAATATGGCCAAATAATTTTATATTTCTTTAAATTGTGGATACTTCAACTTAGTTAAGAAATATTATACACGAACCATAGCGGTAATGCTCTAATATTATGGGCCTTCCATTCCCTCAAATAAGCACTTTATGGGTAAAACGTTATAAATGCCTAACAATTATCATTTGGGTCCTACTTGATCATCTTGATGGATTAAATGAATTCACTATTTGATTGCGCAATATTGAAAGTGAATTCATTATCATTCTCCGCAAATCAAAAGATACAAATATAGCAAGAGAAAAAATTAACTACATAGCCCCATACTATCCACATGACCCTTAAATTGATTTACCGGTTATCCTTTTGCCATGGGATCTGCAATCATCAAGTTTGTATTGGTGTGCTCAATAATCACCACAGTTTACTTGATGTTCTCTCTTATGTTGAGATACTTGATGTTGATATGCTTACTCCTACTACCAGTTTTATTATTCATGGAGAAGAACACTGCAGCAGTGTTATCATAGAGAATCTTTATTGGTCTCTCTATAGTACCAACAACCTTAAGACCATTTATAAAATTTTTTAACCATGATGCCTGTGTGGTTGCCTTATAGCACGCAATAAATTCTGCCACCATAGTAGACGTAGCAATAATAGTTTGCTTAGTACTCTTCCAAAATATAGCTCCTCCAGCAAGAAAAAATATATACCCAAAAGTAGACTTTTTGGTGTCTACGCAACCGACAAAATCAGAATCCGAATAATCAACCACTTCCAACTGGTTAGTGTGTCTGAATGTTAATTTGTAGCCCTTGGTTCCTTGCAAATATCACATTATTTTCTTTGCAGCTACCCAATGTTGGAAACCTGGATTGCTTTGATAGCGCTCCAATAATCCAACTGCCAGACATATGTCAGGTCTAGTGCAAACCTAAGCATATATTAAACTGCCAAGCACAAATGCATAAGGGATATTTTTTATCCGTTCGTGTTCTAATGCATTTTGAGGGGGACTGATCCTTACTAAATTTATCCCCTTTAATAATGGGTGCTACAGAAGGTTTACAACCTTGTATGCTAAATCTCTCCAAAATCTTTTCAATGTAGGCCTTCTGAGGCAGTCCCAAAACTCTTTGTTTTTTATTTTTGTGAATCTCTAAGCCAACAACATAAGAGGCTTCACCGAAATCCTTCATTTCAAAGTTTTGGAAGAGAAATTGTTTCGTCTCATGTAGCAAACCCAAATCACCGCTTGCAAGAAGAATATCTACATATAGGATTAAGAAAATGAATATGCTCCCACTGTCCTTAAGGTATATACAATGATCAACAAGGTTCTCAACAAAACCATATGAAGAAATAACCTTGTGAAACTTTAAATACTATTGTCGGGATGCCTATTTTAATCCATATGCAGACTTCTTCAACTTGCAAACCTTCTAACTGCCATCATCAAAACCTTCAAGTTGCCTCATGTACACCACCTCTTCAAAATTCCCATTTAGGAAAGCCATTTACACATCCATTTGATGTAACTCTAGATCAAAATGAGCTACTAAAGCTATGATTATCCTTAAAGAATCTTTCTTTGAAACTGGAGAGAAAGTTTCATGATAATCGATGCCTTCTTTTAAAGTAAAACCCTTTGCCACAAGCTTGGCCTTAAATCGCTCGACATTACCTGAAGTATCTCTTTTGGTTTTATACACCTGATAGGGGAAAAAATGGATCGTCCAGCCCACAACTAAAAGGCCGCCCAATTTCGGCCCAGTAAACGTCAACAACAATTAGCTAAATCTTCACTTCGGTCCAAAATCAGCTCGACTTCGGAACTCCGCCAAAAGCTCCACCAACTTCAGATATTCTCCGACCCCCCGACCAAGCTCAGGGTACCTCTAGACATTCGTTGACCCGCCCCGACCAAGCTCGGGGCGCCTACCCCAGCAGTACACCCTGACCCTCGAGCTCGGGGCGCTCCACCGAGCACGCCTCAGAACTCGAAAAGTCGAGCTACTCCTAGCATCCGCCAAGCCGACCTCGTCAAACACATGGTGCGACTACTTAACGAGCTCGACCTCGCCAACGACCGCACCCATGTGCGGGCCTACGCCCACCTACATGGCCATACTTCACAACACTACCGTGTCACATCTCCATAACCGGTCTTCAACAGTCAGACGACTCCTTGACTACTCTGGCCATAGCCTACCGTGACTGTCAATACCCTATCGTTCTCAAGAACGGGCAGTACTGCACGCCACCAGCCAGCTTAAGCTGCGCGCCATCCAGCTCAGAGCCACGTCCCCTCATGATGAGGGCTGACAGTGCCTCTGCCACCTGGGCCACTCTACCGACACTGTAAATAGCTCGGTCAGGTAACTTCTAAAAAACTTTTTTCGACTAGACCAAATTTTTTCCACTCTAACTTGATCGTCGGAGGGACCTCACCAAGAACACCAGTGAGGCTTTGTGCAGGTCTGTGGCCGTCGTGCAGGAGGTGGCTCTCGTCTTCCCTTTTCAACCACCGGTGGCTCCCTCGACTCCACCGGCGTGGTTACTCTCGGGTCAAATTTGAACCACAATATTTCTGGCGCTAGAGGAAGGGTCTGAGTCGTGATCATGAGGCTAAGGAGTAATGGAGCTTCGGCGCTAGCGGATCAGATCCCGCAAATCCAGCCAGAGCGATTTGACCTGCTCTTTCAGCAGGTTCAAATGCTGACCACAGCTGTCCAAGATCTGCAATGAAGTGGGGCCCAATCTGCGCCCCCTTTCCATGGGTGTGAGTTCGCAGGATGTCACCTGCGGCATCGCTCCCCTATCAGACACCATGCGGCGAGCGAAAGGGAGCCTCGCCATCGTCAAAGTCCCCACCAAATCCAGTCTTCGAGCCTGGAGAGCTCACCGCGCCGTCGTCATCTTGGAAGCCGGCGCCGAAGTCTAACCCCCCGGTCGCAGGAGCAGCCGTCGGAGGCAGGGTCCGCCCCGTGTCGGGGTGCCTGCAGTGTAGACCAAGAGCTAGGAAGGCCCCGCCTACCATAAGCGATGGCGTCCCCGCCGGGACTCAACAGAAAGGTCGAGGAGCTGGAGCGACAGATCCAAACGCTCCGAGACCAGGCTCCTAGGTGCGACGTGGACGTCGACTTCACGACCGAGTCTCCGTTCCTGTGCTCGGTCACAGATGAGCCGATCCCCCAGAAATTCAAGATGCCACAAATGGAACCATATGACGGTTTGTTCGATCCTCTGGACCACCTGGAGAGCTACAAGGCTCTCATGGCTCTCCAAGGAGCCACAGATGCCCTGCTTTGTAGGGCCTTCCCAATAATCCTCCGCAAAGCAGCTCGCCTCTGGTTCTCCGGGCTGAAAACCAGTTCGATTCTCTCTTTCGAACAGTTGGAAAGGCAACTCGCCACCCACTTCGCTACTAGCCGGCGTCAGTGTCGGACTTCAAACTCCCTCTTCGCTATTAAGCAGAGGGAAGGGGAGCCTCTAAAAGATTACATCGATCGCTTCATCTCGGCTACGTGGGATGTTCGCGATCTTGATCAGTCTATCACCATGTTGGCGTTAAAGACTGGAGCTCGATCCTACAAATTTCTCTTCTCTATCGAGAAAAGTTTCTCCGTCAACTTTGCAGAAATATTGGCCCGAGTTCGGAAGTACGCCAAGGCCAAAGAAGCCATGGCCTTTCGACGAGAGGCGGCCGAGCAGCCAGCTAAGATGAAGAAGAAATGCCTTGAGGAGCGCTCCCGTCCAAGGAGCCGATCTCCTCGGTGTGAGAAGAATCCTCTCCCGCCTCGGAGCCCGGTTGGCCTGAGGTCTCCGGCCCAAAAGTTCAACAAGTATGCTCCCCTTTCGAAGTTCGGAAGGTACACTCCCCTTTCTTCCACCCGAGCAGAGATCCTCCTGGAGATTGAGGATCGAGGCTACGTCCGACCCCGCCAAAGATGCAGTCCTGGCTCCACAAAAGCACTCGGACAAGTACTGCCGCTTCCATAAAGATTATGGTCATGATACGGAGGACTGTTATCAGCTTCGTGATGAAATTGAGGCGCTCATCCGTCGTGGACGGCTAAGCCGGTTTGTTACCAGCCAACCTGAAAGGAGGGTGCCCGAGGAGCAGAACCATGAACTGCCCGAGGAGCAGAACAACAGTCGCCCCGCCGCGGGCGTTATTCACACCATTGGCGGAGGACGGCCCAGAATGCCTGAGATGTTAGGCCGAAAGAAGGAGCCCCTTCAAAACGTCCGCGCACTGTGGAGGTTATCTCCTTCTCCGATGAGGACCTAAAAGGTGTTGAAACTCCCCACAACGATGCTGTAGTGATTTTCCTTACCATCGCAAACTATGATGTAAAAAGAGTTATGGTGGATAATAGAAGCTCTGCAGACGTCTTGTTTTATGATGCCTTTCAAAAGATGAGAATAGCTGGGGAACAGCTTGAAAGAATGAGCACCCCCTGGTCAGCTTTACAGGAGACTCTGTGCCCATCGAAGGGGTTATCAGCTTACCAGTCACAGCCGGAAGCGCGCTCCGAAAAAGTACTATGAAGTTAAACTTCTTGTGGTCTGGGTCGCTTCGGCCTGCAACGCCATCCTCGGTCAACTAGGGCTGAACGCCTTCCGAGCGGTGGTGTCAACTTATCACCACTTGATGCAGTTTCCTACGAGCAAAGGGTCGGCGAAGTTCGGGGGGATCAAGCAACTGCGAAGCAGTATTACATGACTGTGCTCAAAGGCAAGCAGCCAGCCGAGTTCCCTCCTCAAGCACTGCCCATTGAGGGACTAGAAGTGAGGGATGAACCAAGACAGCAACAAAGTGAGCCGGGCGAGCCTCTCCTTCGCATTCCCCTAAGGGATGACAGACTCGAGCAGACTGTACAGATCGAGTCTGGTTTGAGCCCGGAGATTTGAGCCCATTGTAATCGAGTTTCTCCAGGCCAACACGGACATGTTCGCTTGGTCATCTCCCGACATGTCGGGAATAGACCCCTAAGTGATGGTCCACCATCTCAAAGTACAGCCGACCCACAAGCCGGTCAGACAAAAGAAGTGGAGCCTAGCAACTGACCGGCAACAGGCAGTAGCCAAAGAAGTCGACAATCTCCTCAAAGCCAGCTTTATCAGGAAAGTCACTTACCCCGATTGGCTCATCAACGTTGTCCTCGTAAAGAAAGCTAATGGAAAATGGCGCATGTGCGTAGACTACACCGACCTAAACAAAGCTTGCCCGAAGGACAGCTTTTTTCTTCCAAGGATCGATCAACTCGTTGATGCCATCTCCGGACATCAACTTTTGACCTTAATGGATGCTTTCTCCGGATATAATCAGATCCGACTGGCATCGAAAGATGAAGAAAAAACTGCTTTCATTGCTGACAATGGCCTCTATTGTTATAGGGTCATGCCTTTTGGATTGAAGAATGCCAGTGCGACCTATCAACGGCTTGTCAGTAAGATCTTTAAAGATCAAATCGGGTGGAACATGAAGGTCTACATCGATGACATCTTGATAAAAAGTCAGGCGGCCAGTCACCATATTGCAGACTTGGGAGAAGCATTCTCCATGCTCCGAAGGTACCAAATGAAGCTCAACCCTGCGAAGTGCGCCTTTGAGGTCACTTCAGGAAAATTTCTTGGCTTCGTGGTGACACAATGAGGAATCGAAGCTAATCTCAAAAAGATTCGGACATTGCTGGAAATGACACCGCCGAGGATAGTCCACGAGGTACGGCAGCTCGTTGGTCGGGTGACGGCTTTTGGAAGATTCGTCGCTCGATCAACCGAGTGGTGCCTCCCCTTCTTCAAAATTCTTAAGAAGCCTAAGGACTTTGTATGGTCCGAAGAGTGCCAACGAGCCTTTGAAGAGCTCCGACGTTACCTTGCCACTCCCCCTTTGCTTACGAAGCCCCAGTATAGGGAGGTTCTCTTTCTGTACCTTGCGGTCTCCTCAGCAGCAATAAGCTCAGTGCTGGTCCGAGAAGAAGGTAAAAGCGAGAAGCCCATATTCTATACCAGCCGGATCCTACGAAATGCGGAGACCAGATATTCCAAGTTAGAGAAAACTGTCTACGTGCTCGTCACCTCGGCCCACAGGCTCTGACCATACTTTCAGGTGCACCCGATAGTCGTGCTGACTGATCAACCTATCAGGCAAATTTTGCAGCGGTCTGATCGTGCCGGAAGAATTACAAAGTGGGAGGCTGAGCAAGGGGAATTCGGTCTAGAGTACCGCACCAGACCAGCAATCAAAGCCCAAGTGCTCATTGATTTCCTGGTAGAGTCCACATTGTCGGACGACTCCTCAGCTATGCTCGACCAGACATAAGAAAATGCCTCCAAGCCGCCGTGGATTCTGCATGTCGACGGCTCCTCGATATCGGTGGGCAGCGGCGTGGGCCTCATTCTCACCAGCCTGGAAGGAATAGTGGCAGGCAAGCCCTACGCTTTGAATTTCCCGCTTTCAATAACGAAGCGGAGTATGAAGCTCTAATTACCAGGGTTAAATTGGCTAAAGAACTTAATGCCCCCAGCTTAAAGGTCTTCAGTGACTCCCAGCTCGTGGTAAGCCAAGTTTTGGGAGACTTCGAAGATTGGAAGCCGTCAATGGTAAAATACCTACAAAAGGTGTGGAGCATCACTTCAACCTAGAACAACTTCGACATCCAGCATATCCCCAAGTCAGAAAATGCAAGAGCCGACCTGTTGTCGAAGCTGGCGACCTCCACCTCGGCCGAGCTCCCAACAAGCACCTTTCCTGAGTGCTTAAGGATGCCAAACACGGAAGAGCTCGAACCGGTGCTGTGCGCAGAAATCGAGCCTAGCTGGATGGATCTCCTAATAGACTTTCTACGAGATGGAACCCTCCCCACGGACAAGCTTGCGGCTCGACGACTCGAGCGCTCGGCTGCCCACTATATCATGCACGAGGGCAAGCTATACCACCAATCTTTCACATTGCCACTCTTCATAAGTCTTCGACCCTCGGAAGTGGATTACGCGATGCAGGAGGTACACGAGGGGATCTGTGGAAGTCACCAAGGCGGCAGAGCTTTATCACACAAAATTATGCGGCAAGGATATTACTGGCCTACTATGCGGAAGGACACGGGGGAGTTCGCCCGAAAGTGCGACCGGTGCCAATGCTACGCCAGCATTCAACGCAGACCTGCGAAGCCATTAATGCCGATCAGCGCCCCTTGGCCTTTTGCCCAGTGGAAAATCGACATCCTGGGACCCTTTTCCTCGGCCATAGGACAATGGAAATTTTTCATCGTCGCCATCGACTATTCTACTATGTGGGTCGACGCAGAACCCGTCGCCTAAATCACCGAACCAAAAGTACAAGATTTCGTCTGGAAGATGATCATCTGCCAGTTCGGACTTTCCCAGGACATTATATCTGACAACGGCCGCCAATTCGATAATGCTCGGTTCGACGAGTGATGCAAAAATAAAATTATTCTCCCAAGTGCAGGAGTATCGCACAAGTAGTAAAATCTCGGGAGTCCGATGTTGAATCCTCAGAGAACGATCTATAGATTATTAGCATAATTTTTAGATGTAATTTTCAGTTAAATAAATTTGTGGATTAAAATGATGTTTTGGTTTTCAGAAATTAAATGCAAAGAATAATAAACAAAATTCAATGAAATAAAGATGGTAGGGATCTGGAATCCCCCTTGATGATATTGCATCCAAGGAATAAACTTTATGGTTCTTGATTAAAGATTAAATGTAGGATAGATCTAATTATGGTATATGTTTCATGAACATATGAACTCAATTTCTAAGCATCCGTCGTGCTTTCTACGTCTACGACGAATCAAATACTAAAGCAATCCATATATCAATAATCATAATCCATTAAAGATCTATCTATGAAATAACTACACATGAATCAAGAACATATCAATAAATATAAACCATTGAAAGCAAAAGTTTAGAGTTTACTTCAAAGAGCAATACATCAAAGGTTCCTCCATCTCCCTCCCTAAGAAATCAGCCCTCCATTAACATAAAAGAAAACTCTTTTTTTTTTCTTTTCTTTTTTTTTTTCGGAAACAGGGGCTCCCCTGTTTCCCTCTCTTTTTTTCTCTAATGACAGGGGGAGCTCCTCTATTTTTTTTCTCGAATGAAGGATGGTTCCTCCCAGCCGAGAAAAAACCTATATATGCCGCGATGGATCCTTTCTTCAAACGGCTAGGATTGGGGAGATTACACGCGGACGGTTGAAGATGAAGCGCGTGAGATGCGTGGGATCCTGATCTTCTTCAAATAGATGCACAGAGGCGCTCGAGAGCTGGGATTTGGATGATTGCGAATCCGGGAGAGGTTAACGCGGAACGATCCCAGTGCCTTGGATGCGGAAAAATCGCCCTGGATGGCTGGATCACAAGCTCGGGTCGCTGGGATTCGGATGATACGCTGGTGGGGAGAAAGATCCGGAAACGCGGATGGCTGGGACTTTGCTGGGATGCGGGATCTTCGAACGCGGACGGCTGGCTTGCACACGCGGCAAGGATCCGACGCTGGGAGGTTACACGGACACGGGATGAGGGATCGCAGGAGAATCAGACTCGGATGGGAGCTGGTAGCAGGGCTTGGAATGCGGGGGAATCGCCACGAGATGCGGAAGGGAAGATCTGGACTCTGCTGTGAACTGGGATGCGTGTAATCTCCCCAATCCCAGCCGTTTGAAGAAAGGATCCATCGCGGCATATATAGGTTTTTTCTCGGCTGGGAGGAACCATCCTTCATTCGAGAAAAAAAACAGAGGAGCTCCCCCTGTCATTAGAGAAAAGAAGAGAGGGAAACAGGGGAGCCCCTGTTAGGGAAACAGGGGAGCCCCTGTTTCCGAAAAAAAAAAGAAAAGAAAAAAAAAGAGTTTTCTTTTATGTTAATGGAGGGCTGATTTCTTAGGGAGGGAGATGGAGGAACCTTTGATGTATTGCTCTTTGAAGTAAACTCTAAACTTTTGCTTTCAATGGTTTATATTTATTGATATGTTCTTGATTCATGTGTAGTTATTTTATAGATAGATCTTTAATGGATTATGATTATTGATATATGGATTGCTTTAGTATTTGATTCGTCGTAGACGTAGAAAGCACGACGGATGCTTAGAAATTGAGTTCATATGTTCATGAAACATATACCATGATTAGATCTATCCTACATTTAATCTTTAATCAAGAACCATAAAGTTTATTCCTTGGATGCAATATCATCAAGGGAGATTCCAGATCCCTAACATCTTTATTTCATTGAATTTTGTTTATTATTCTTTGCATTTAATTTCTGAAAACCAAAACATCATTTTAATCCACAAATTTATTTAACTGAAAATTACATCTAAAAATTACGCTAATAATCTATAGATCGTTCCCTGAGGATTCGACCTCGGACTCCCGAGATTTTACTACTTGTGCGATACTCCTGCACTTGGGAGAATAATTTTATTTTTGCATCAAGTTTTTGGCGCCGTTGCCGGGGACGTGAACAGATGCTGAGATACGGGATGCTGGGAACTCGGCTGAACACGTGGACTCGGAATGGATTGGGAGAAGCTAGATCGTTGGAGATCTGAGAGGAGCTGGAGCGTGGAAACTTTGCGGGAGGAGCGGACTTGGATGGAAGTTGGGAGCAGGGCTTTGGAATCGTGTGACGGGCTCGGCTGAAGATGCTTGCAGACGGCTGCACTGGATGAGGTCGGGGCGCAGGGAGAAGGCTGGCCAGCGAGTTGCTCGCGGAGGCTTGAATCTGGGTTCTGTTGGGATGACGGCTGGGATGCCTCCCGCGTGACACGTGGAATAGATGCTGGCTTGTAGATGCTTGGGCTTGCAGAAAAATAAAGCTGCGACGAAGTGGACCGCTGAACTTGACCTCCTTTTAGTGTGCAATTGGGGTCGACCCATGCGGTTGGCTGGTCACCTACAGTGATGCATCTTTTTGAACCCAATGTGTATTTTAGCTTTGATTTCCGATCATCTGCACCCCACAAAAATATAATATTAATACAGCACTTCTATAATTATTTGTTAGCAATAATACTAATTTAAGTGGTATGTAGATCGCACTTTTGTGCTCTCATCATACCCCCCCAACTAGCTTATTGCTAGTCTCTAGCAATTCAGAGTAAACAATAACATGAGAGTACAAAAAGTATTGGTTGATCCTTTGATGTTTTATTAGAACTAATTGCATAAAATTAAGATAAGTACTCACTTTCGTAGGAATCACGATTGCACTTAGCACGTGCAACAAGCCGTTAAACCCCTAGGTTACCCTAGTGGACGAGTGTTGTCTCGTGAGGGTTTTCAGGAATGTTACCCACAAACATCATGAATTATATGGCATGAGATGAGATCCTAATAAAAATGTGAAATAAATTCTAAGCTAATACACATGTAATTAATTGATATATATTTTCAAGCATGGCAACTGTCAAAGCAAGGAAATATAAAAGTGTAGTGTGCATCAAATCGCATGACTTTCTCAGAGTACTAATACCTCCACCACAACAGGGCACCGCCTGAGTTTTAGGTGCACTACTCAAGTTCACAAGTATTTTCTACAATTTGTTAGAACCTGATCCATCAAATTTTTAGAATATCACATGTTGTCTAAATTTGTCAAGAATGGTTCGCATATAAAGAAAGAGCTATCAATCCCAACTAAACAACCCGGGTACACAGAGGTCCAATACAATGGAGTCAAACCAGCCATTACCACATGTCACTAGGTTCAGTCCAACCAACCTTATTCATGCTTATTGTTATTTTTATTTTTAAAACACATATGACGATTACAATAGTCCAACCCCATTAGGCTCTAGTAAGATCCGTGTAGCGAGCTTTCAGTCAATGACCCCCGATCCAGTTGGCTCAAGACATTAGGTGAAACACCCCTCGGGCTTAATTACTCGAATCAGACTACGCCACGAGGACATACTTGTCATCATGAGAATTTTTTTGTTTGTTTGTTTGTTTTTTTTTTTTTTGTGCAAGAAAAGAGAAGATAGACTGAACCATATATATATTTTTTTATTATATATGTGACTGCATCGTGACTATAGGTCAACCAAGGTCGGATCATAAGGCACCTAAGTAATTTAACTGGGATATTCAACCTCTATCTTTATGTGAAAACCAAATCCTGAACCTTATGGTACGAACAAGGATACTCATACTTCTTTTACGGATAAGGCTAACAAAAATGCAGTTAACAAATGTGAACTCCTGAGGCTTTCCTATTATCATTAAGTACACGTGTGGGGATCTAATAATAGGTCACTGATCAGTAATAGTATGCATGTATTCCTTGCATTAATAGTTGCACAAACTCAATATGAAAATACATGTGCATTTGCTCAGAAAAGAAAGTAATGGAATAAATCAAATGCAAAAACTTTTTTTTTTTGATCAAAATATATATATATATATATTTTTGATCAAAATATTTTCCTTCCCCCAACTTAAACATTGCATTGTCCTCAATGTAAAAGATGCAAGAAAACTATATATGAGAGACAATAGAGAAAATAATAGAGAGAAGAAGAATACCTTGAGCTGTTGATTTTCAAAAAAGAAGACCTACAAAATAAGAAGAAAACTAGAAATAAAAGAAAAAAATTAATTCTAACTAATATACACATACCTTGGCCGTCATGCTCAGTCATAAGAAGGCTCCCCCAAGGAAAAGGAGTCCTCTTCATCTTCATTACCATGGTGACTTCCTACATCATCATCAGCCATCTCACCAGATCTGAGATTTTGCGAAAAAGTTTCAATAATGTGATCTAAGGAATTGTCAAAAGATTGTCGACTCAGACGTCCAGTGTTGTCCCTATTCCAACCTAGCATACAAAATTTCAGAGTTTATTTATTTGTTTATTATTTTTTTTGTTTTATATATATATATATTTTTAATGATTACCCTTGATCTTTTCTTAAAGTTCTTATCAATTTTCAAGTAGCAACAAGGGTTAATGAGATATGATGATAATAAAATTCTGATTCTAAACAAAAAAATTAAACACAGAAAATTCAAAGCAGACAGCAGCAAAGTTTATATTACTTTAATGGTCGTAAAAGTATCAGAATATCAATCCGACCGTTCAGATGAACGAAACATGTGGCCTACAGCAGCCGACGAAATTTGAGTGCAATCAGACGGTGGATTACGCAGATATCAGAGTTTGATGCAGACTGTGCAGGGAATTAAAAAAAACAGCAATAAAGATTTTTTTTTTTCTTTTGAAAGAAAAAGACTGAATACTAGGATACTGATTAAATCTAAAATTATACTAATAACTAAGCCGTTCCCCGGCAACGGCGCCAAATCCCAGCCGTTTGAAGAAAGGATCCATCGCGGCATATATAGGTTTTTTCTCGGCTGGGAGGAACCATCCTTCATTCGAGGAAAAAAACAGAGGAGCTCCCCCTGTCATTAGAGAAAAGAAGAGAGGGAAACAGGGGAGCCCCTGTTAGGGAAACAGGGGAGCCCCTGTTTCCGAAAAAAAAAAGAAAAGAAAAAAAAAAGAGTTTTCTTTTATGTTAATGGAGGGCTGATTTCTTAGGAAGGGATATGGAGGAACCTTTGATGTATTGCTCTTTGAAGTAAACTCTAAACTTTTGCTTTCAATGGTTTATATTTATTGATATGTTCTTGATTCATGTGTAGTTATTTCATAGATAGATCTTTAATGGATTATGATTATTGATATATGGATTGCTTTAGTATTTGATTCGTCGTAGACGTAGAAAGCACGACGGATGCTTAGAAATTGAGTTCATATGTTCATGAAACATATACCATGATTAGATCTATCCTACATTTAATCTTTAATCAAGAACCATAAAGTTTATTCCTTGGATGCAATATCATCAAGGGGGATTCCAGATCCCTACCATCTTTATTTCATTGAATTTTGTTTATTATTCTTTGCATTTAATTTCTGAAAACCAAATCATCATTTTAATCCACAAATTTATTTAACTGAAAATTACATCTAAAAATTACGCTAATAATCTATAGATCGTTCCCTGAGGATTCGACCTCGGACTCCCGATATTTTACTACTTGTGCGATACTCCTGCACTTGGGAGAATAATTTTATTTTTGCATCAAGTTTTTGGCGCCGTTGCCGGGGACGTGAACAGATGCTGAGATACGGGATGCTGGGAACTCGGCTGAACACGTGGACTCGGAATGGATTGGGAGAAGCTGGATCGTTGGAGATCTGAGAGGAGCTGGAGCGTGGAAACTTTGCGGGAGGAGCGGACTTGGATGGAAGTTGGGAGCAGGGCTTTGGAATCGTGTGACGGGCTCGGCTGAAGATGCTTGCAGACGGCTGCACTGGATGAGGTCGGGGCGCAGGGAGAAGGCTGGCCAGCGAGTTGCTCGCGGAGGCTTGAATCTGGGTTCTGTTGGGATGACGGCTTGGATGCCTCCCGCATGACACGTGGAATAGATGCTGGCTTGTAGATGCTTGGGCTTGCAGAAAAATAAAGCTGCGACGAAGTGGACCGCTGAACTTGACCTCCTTTTAGTGTGCAATTGGGGTCGACCCATGCGGTTGGCTGGTCACCTACAGTGATGCATCTTTTTGAACCCAATGTGTATTTTAGCTTTGATTTCCGATCATCTGCACCCCACAAAAATATAATATTAATACAGCACTTCTATAATTATTTGTTAGCAATAATACTAATTTAAGTGGTATGTAGATCGCACTTTTGTGCTCTCATCAACGAGTTCTGCTCCGAGCTCGGTATCGATCACCGCTACATGTCAGTGGCCCATCCACGAGCCAATGGGGAAGCAGAAGTTACCAACCAGACCATCCTGCAAGGGCTTAAAGCCAGGTTGGACCGGGCAAAGGGGCAGTGGGTAGAGGATCTCTACAATATCCTGTTGGCGTACCGAACAACCTTCCGAGTTCCTACTGGAGAAACCCCCTTTAATCTATCTTATGGTACGGAGGCAGTCATTCCTCTCGAGGTCGGGTTGCCCTCCCACTAAGTCGAAAGCTTTGATGCCACCACGAACTCGGCATGACTTCTGGGCAACCTGGACCTACTTGAGGAAACAAGGGAAGCCGCCCAGATTCGCATGGTAAGATACCAGCAAAAAGCAGCGCAATATTACAACTCCAGGGTCAAGCCCAAGACATTCAAGGTCAGCGACCTCGTCTTGAGGAAAACCGAAGCCTTCCGACCTCTGAAACAAGGAAAGCTCGCCCCAAATTGGGAAGGACCATACCGGGTCATCTGAATCCAGCCGGGAGCCTTCAATCTGGAATCCCTAGACAGCAGTCCGATTTCTCGGACTTGGCACTCTAAAAATCTTCGGATATATTATCAATAAAGGCGGCTATTGAAAGTTGCCAAGTATTTCTAGAATGCCCCAACTAGTTTGGCGTATTATGGCCATCTTCGCGACAAATTCATAATCATAATGCAAAAACGGGCTAGGGCACTCCTCAGAGTCGACTAAAAGCCAGAGAAGCCCCATCAACTACGGAAGCAAAGCGAGCCCCTGATATGAGTGGGGGGCATCTACAAAGTCATCCCTTGAGCTCGGCTCGGGATGCCCTGCGGCGTCAATGGGGAGCCAAGGAAGAGCACCCCACTCCGCAGGAATCTACAAACGAGCCTCTAATCTGAGTGGGGGGCATCTACAAAGTCATCCCTTGAGCTTGGCTCGAGATGCTCTACGGCGTTAACGGGGAGCCGAGGAAGAGCACCCCCTTCGCAGGAATCTATAAGTGAGCCCCTGATTTGAGTGGGAGGCATCTACAAAGTCATCCCTTGAGAGCTCGGCTCGGGATGCCCTGCGGCGTCAATCGGGAGCCAAGGAAGAGCACCCCCCTCCGCAGGAATCTACAAGCGAGTCCCTGATCTGAGTGGGAGGCATCTACAAAGTCATCCCTTGAGCTCGGCTCGGAATGCCATGCGGTGTCAACGGGGAGCCGAGGAAGAGCACCCCCCTCCGCAGGAATCTACAAATGAGCCCCTGATCTGAGTGGGGGGCATCTACAAAATCATTTCTTGAGCTCGGCTCGGAATGCCCTGCGACGTCAACGGGGAGCTGAGAAAGAGCACTCCCCTCTGCAGGAATATACAAACGAGCCCCTGATCTGAGTGGGGAGCTTCTACAAAGTCATCCCTTGAGCTTGACTCGGGATGCCTTGTGGCGTCAACGGGGAGTCGAGGAAGAGCACCCTCCTCTGCAGGAATCCACAAGCGAGCCCCTGATCTGAGTAAGGGGCATCTACAAAATCATCCGTTGAGCTGCCACGTCAACGAGGAGCCAAGAAATGGCACCCCCGTCCATAGGCTTTCTATGAATCATCCCCCAATCTGAGTGGGGAGATGGAAAGTTTGAGTGTGACCTGACTCGGTTCCAAATGTCCTTTTTAAACTTGAGGAAACCCTCCAAAGTTGGGAATCGTCAAAGTTCGCGACAGTCATCCGTATTGAAAGTGTCATAAGCTACAATACGAGAGCTAAAATAGGGCTGAAACTCGATTCAGGCGCGCCAGCGGATGAGCTCGAGAATAATGGACCACGAAATTAAAAACCACGAAATGTATACTTAAGCCAAAGGCTTAACCGACCTGTTCCACCTCGGGCTCAACTTCGAGAGAGGTTTTCACTCTCGGCCTCGGTTGCGGCCGCTGTCGTGGCCTTTGCAGCAGCTTAGACAAGGTCCGCTACCCCAACAGCGAATCCGTGCATTTTCGTTGACTCGCTCGCCTCGGCGTCGTCGTCCAAACACGGGCATAAGCCACTAAGGTCAACTCCGAGACATAATTTCTGGGCTTGATCCCGACAATTGTCGAAACCCCGAACCATGGCGTCTGTCGTCGCCTCCGCCAGCTCGTCCATATACTCTTTGGACTCACGAAAGTTCTGGACAGCCACCGAAACTTGCTACTTAGCGAGCTGGCCGAGCTCCTCGGCCTTTTGCTCCAGAGCTTTAATTTTGCACCCCTGGTTGGTGGTGCTTTCGAAAAAATGCTCTCTCAAGTGCAGGAGAATCGCACAAGTAGTATAACTCGGAAGTCCGAGGTCGATTCCTCAGAAAATGATCTATGGATTATTAGCGTAATTTCAGATTTAATTAATTCAATAAACTTGTGGATTAAGATGATGTTTTGCAAATAGAAAATAAATCAGTAAATAGAGAATCGAAGTTAGGATAGATTAAGATGGTGTAGGGATCCAGAATCTCTTTTGATAATATCAAATTCATGCGATAAATTCTATGATTCTTTTGTTTTCTTTAAGAATTATAAGCAGATAAAATTTAATTATGGAGTTGATAAGTGCTAAATAATGCATAAATTAATATCTTATTCATAGCACTTATCATTATTTTAATTCACATATTTTGTAAATTCAACCAAAAAATATATTACCTTCGTGATTGCATTTTAATAAATTATCCAAGGTAATTCAAGTTTGATTTGATTATTTATTGATTAAGCTTAATGCATGCAGGTCGAGTCGCTCAATTAGGTAAAGCCTAAACGGACACTACATCATTTCACAATTTTATATTTTCAGAATCGACTCCAATAACTCTTTTCCAAAACCCAGTGCTTCCCATTAATTCCTGACTCTTCATACGTTCACCTAAATTTCTCCTCACTCATTCGAACTCTTTTTCCACATGATCCTATTTTAATAAAATTCCTTCAATTATTTGTTTCTCATATCTCAAAGCATATCACTTAGTTGCACGAATCCCAAAGTCTCATCCCATCTCAGCCATTCATCTTGCTTCCCATATCATCCATCCATCAAATCTCCGATTTCCAGCTAAATGGACCTGTTCCCAGCGACCACTTGTGATCTCCCGCACCTCACAAATCCAACCAAACTCCCAGCTCACGAATCATTTCTTCTCTTCATCCAGATCAAAAAGAATCCCAGGAACTCAACTTCCCAGCCGTTCCGCTTCCCCTGTTTCATCATCATCCCATCTCCCCTTTCGTGATTCCTCCCAGGCTATCAGCCGTGTCCACCGTTCACAGCTCCGAATCTAGCAACACCCTCCCACATCCTAAACAGCTTCATCCACAAGCACCTCTCCCAGCTGCTCCCATGAACAGAACCAAGCCAATCTCGTCTGCATTCCAAAAATCTCCTCCCGCGTCCGAGATCTTCTCCAACGTCCTGCGGATCACATCTCCCCATTCCGTGGATCACGCCCCAGCTCATCTTCCCCATATCCGCGATTCATTCTTCCGATTCTTCCGGCATCTCCACATAGCCGTGAGACTCATTCCATCGTCCACGTCCTCTAAAATCTTTTCCCCTGCTTCTGAACAAGAATCAAAATCCTTTCAATGCCATGATAAAGCTTCCCACGGATCACTTTCTTCCGTGCGCTCCCAGCCATCCTAACTTCCAGATCACCTCTCAGCTGTCCAACAACTCGATTAGTTCCATCGTTATCCCGTATCCAGCATCATCCAACTCCCCTGCTACGGATCCCATCTTCTCAACCGTGAGCTTCCTCCACGATCTCCTCTACTTCGAAACAGAGCTCCAATCTCCACGTCACCTCCGAAATTCAGCTCCAACTTCTTCCGAGTCCGGATCTTCCGCAGCAACAAATTTTAGCTTCACTCGATCCTTATCCTCTCACCGTTCGGATCAACCACAAAGGAGAGAAGCAAGGAGGAGCTACAGCCTATAAAAGGCCAAGGCAGGAAACAGAGAGGGCATTCTTCTCTTCCATTCATTCCTCCTTCCCCATCGGGGGGGCGCATCCCTCTTCCCCCACTGGGGGCTGTTACCAACTCCTCTTCGGCAAGCTCTTCGGAGGCCAAAATATCCCGCAGAAGACAGAGGAGGGAGAAGAGTTTCTGGGCATTTTGGGAATGATTTCCCAAAGAAAGGAATCGATCTCAGGGAAATCACAAGAGGAAGAGAAGAAAGTGACGGGAGCCCGCTGCTGTGCTGCTACTGCCGTCCTCCACTGCATGGAAGCTTAAATTCCTCTCTAGGGCCGGATGCAGCCCTAACAAAGGGCCAAGGGTTTTATATTTTTCATTTCTATTCTTGGAGTTGTATAAACCTTATTCTGCTTCTAATAAATATTTTATTTCATCTCATATTTAATTTCTATGATTTTAAATATGAAGTTTATACAACTGCTCTTCATGATCATTGAAGTAAAAATAAGATAGTTCATGCTTAAGGAAGATGCGATGTGCTACCACCTTAGATTAGGGTAGACATTCATGCTAAACTAAAGATGGATTATGCCTAAATTACTTTTGTGAATTTCTATTCAAATGCTTATTAGGCTTGTAGCCAATTTGCATGTTTATCCAAGAATAAATTAAAATATAATTAATCCTTGTTCCGATGTTAGTGGTGAATTCCTTGCCCTAGGTTCTCCCAAATTAATATCATTTTAATTGCATTTTCTCTATTAAATTCCTTAGTTTAATTTTCTTTACAAACTCTTCTTTTTAAATATTTTTATTTTTAAAGAAAACAACTATACCCTAATCCCTGTGGATCGATACCCGTAATCACTATCCTACCAGATACGTGCTATTGCGTGGTCTTTAAAGTTGACTATCAATTTTTGGCGTCGTTGCCGGGAATTGGTAGCATAGTTGTTTTTCTTTTTATTAAAAAAAATTTTTCAAAAAAAAAATCAAAAAATAAAAAAAAATAAAATAAAAATAGTTTCTATTTTTACTTTCCTTATCTCCTTCTCCTCTCTTACTAATTTTTGATTTTTCTTGGTATCATTTGATCAGGAACCAAAGAGGAAATCTGGAGCGATCAAAAAGGGAACTATTGGCAAAGGAATGCTGTAAAGGTTTGCTTTAAAAATTGCTGGGGAAATTCCCTTTGGTAACCTCTAAACCTTTCTTATTTAAATTCCCTTTTGTGGTGATTGTTTGATTTTAAATTCAGCAAAAATGTGCATGCATGCCTGATACACATACACCAATTAATCCGCACATAGTAAGGGCAATCACCCCAACAAGATAAGAACTGGATTTCATCACCAGATTCTTGCCCAAATTAGGTGAATCAATTCTCACATAGTCATCACATTAATTAAAATCAATTAGACGTTGGCCCCTAGGGACATTCGAGCTCAATAGGACGAAGATCACCGAAAGTTGCACCAATTTCGCTCTGTGGCTTAGTTGATGTCTAGGCAAGCTTTGTCCCTTTAAGGGAGACAGTTCATCTGTTCGAGGCAAGTGGTTTTTAAGTGGGACCTTTGCAATGCATCGTGACCCCCCCACTTACCTGGGAGCTTACCTGGTCAGCTATGTCATTAGACCGGATTGGAGGCTTAGGTGCCCTCTTCAAATCAGTTAGGAGCTGTCTAGTGATTTTAGGGCAAATACAAGGATTTGACGTGTTTTCTTTTAGTGCATGCTTGACTTGACTGATCAGAAGAGTATAACTCCGTGCCCGACAATCAATCTTCCACAAATTTTCTTCTTTGAAAAACTCGGCATGAACCCGGCATGATATAATTAAGGATGCACTGCGTCTGGTTGAAGACGTTAAACTTAGCGCTTGTTGGGAGGCAACCCAATTCTCGTTGGTTATTTTTTTTGCATATTTTCTTGTCGCATTTTTTTATTTTCTTAACAGGATCCCTCATATTACTGATGCAACTACGGTAAAATGCTTCTATCCTCCATATGCATCATATTTTCGTCCAAAATAAAAAAAAAATATAAAACAATAAAAATAATAATATAATATTCAAAAAAAAATTTCATCAAAAAAAAAAATATTGAGGACAATGTCTAATCTAGGTTGGGGGTTATAGGATTTGAATTTTTGAAGAAATTTTTCGCATTTTCACATTTTTAAGTGAATTTCAAAAAAAAAAAGTGAATTTCAAAAAAAAAAAAAACCTAATTTCTATGCCTTAGTGCTGAAATGATAATCACACAAAGTATATAAAATCTAAAAAGTCCAATGATTAGTTAGGAATAAGTCAATTTGAGTTCTTTTCATTAAAAATTCTTTTAGCAAGTTGTAAGATAATTTTTACTTTGGAATTTTACAACACACATGGCCTGCACTTCTAAGGATTAGGTTCAACATTATGTTACTAAGTCTAGTAGCAACCTTGAGTCCTAATGAATCATTCCTATCTAATTCACTATTATCCCGTATTTATGTTAAAAAAAAAAGTGAATTTAGTCAGGTACATCGAAAAAGGCTACCTATCGTCAAAGGTCAGCAGGCTTGTAATGAGGAACCTGAGCATAGGTCCGTAGGGGAGTCTTGATGCCCAACACCTTACGCCATCTGGTGTGGGAGTGTTGACTGAGTGCTCGCTACACGGAGAAATCATTACAAGAGTAAAAGTGCGTAATTTATAAATCTCAAAAAAAAAAAAATAAAGAAAAAAAGAGAAAAAGAGAAAATAATATTGACCTTGAAAAAGACGATAGTGTGAAAGCCGTCGTTGTAAAAATTCGAGTAAACTGGAATATTACAGATAAAGCCCATGAGGTATTAAAGTAAACATCCACAACTCTCGAAATCCTGCAATGTAGGATGATTTTGAATCAGTGATTAGGTCTTATCTGACCAATTCTTGGAAGCTACTAGTTTTAGCAGTATTTTGGAGAATCTAAAGCCTTAGCTTGTGTATGGTCCAGACATCACCAAGCACCCAAGTATAAATTAGCCTTACAACTCTCTAACGGAAATTTAATGACTTCAACTTAAGTTGCATCTTGACCTAGGATTTGGGCTGACTTAGTGATTAAAACTTTGTGTGCTTTTGAAATTTTTAGCACCTATGCATTTGAAATTAGATTTTATAAAATAATAAAATAAATTCTTTTGACAGCAGTTTGTGGGTATCTGAGCCGGAAACCCTCACGAGACAAAACTCGTCCACTAGGGCCACCTAGGGGTTTAAAGCCTTATTGCATACGGTAAATGCAATCGCGATTCCTGCGAAAGTGAGTTAGTTTTTATTTTGCTCGAGGACTAGCAAAATGCAGGTTGGGGGGTGTGATAAGTGCTAAATAATGCATAAATTAATATCTTATTCATAGCACTTATCATTATTTTAATTCACATATTTTGTAAATTCAACCAAAAAATGTATTACCTTCGTGATTGCATTTTAATAAATTATCCAAGGTAATTCAAGTTTGATTTGATTATTTATTGATTAAGCTTAATGCATGCAGGTCGAGTCGCTCAATTAGGTAAAGCCTAAACGGACACTACATCGTTTCACAATTTTATATTTTCAGAATCGACTCCAATAACTCTTTTCCAAAACCCAGTGCTTCCCATTAATTCCTGACTCTTCATACGTTCACCTAAATTTCTCCTCACTCATTCGAACTCTTTTTCCACATGATCCTATTTTAATAAAATTCCTTCAATTATTTGTTTCTCATATCTCAAAGCATATCACTTAGTTGCACGAATCCCAAAGTCTCATCCCATCTCAGCCATTCATCTTGCTTCCCATATCATCCATCCATCAAATTTCCGATTTCCAGCTAAATGGACCTGTTCCCAGCGACCACTTGTGATCTCCCGCACCTCACAAATCCAACCAAACTCCCAGCTCACGAATCATTTCTTCTCTTCATCCAGATCAAAAAGAATCCCAGGAACTCAACTTCCCAGCCGTTCCGCTTCCCCTGTTTCATCATCATCCCATCTCCCCTTTCGTGATTCCTCCCAGGCTATCAGCCGTGTCCACCGTTCACAGCTCCGAATCTAGCAACACCCTCCCACATCCTAAACAGCTTCATCCACAAGCACCTCTCCCAGCTGCTCCCACGAACAGAACCAAGCCAATCTCGTCTGCATTCCAAAAATCTCCTCCCGCGTCCGAGATCTTCTCCAACGTCCTCCGGATCACATCTCCCCATTCCGTGGATCACGCCCCAGCTCATCTTCCCCATATCCGCGATTCATTCTTCCGATTCTTCCGGCATCTCCACATAGCCGTGAGACTCATTCCATCGTCCACGTCCTCTAAAATCTTTTCCCCTGCTTCTGAACAAGAATCAAAATCCTTTCAATGCCATGATAAAGCTTCCCACGGATCACTTTCTTCCGTGCGCTCCCAGCCATCCTAACTTCCAGATCACCTCTCAGCTGTCCAACAACTCGATTAGTTCCATCGTTATCCCGTATCCAGCATCATCCAACTCCCCTGCTACGGATCCCATCTTCTCAACCGTGAGCTTCCTCCACGATCTCCTCTACTTCGAAACAGAGCTCCAATCTCCACGTCACCTCCGAAATTCAGCTCCAACTTCTTCCGCGTCCGGATCTTCCGCAGCAACAAATTTTAGCTTCACTCGATCCTTATCCTCTCACCGTTCGGATCAACCACAAAGGAGAGAAGCAAGGAGGAGCTACAGCCTATAAAAGGCCAAGGCAGGAAACAGAGAGGGCATTCTTCTCTTCCATTCATTCCTCCTTCCCCATCGGGGGGGGCATCCCTCTTCCCCCACCGGGGGCTGTTACCAACTCCTCTTCGGCAAGCTCTTCGGAGGCCAAAATATCCCACAGAAGACAGAGGAGGGAGAAGAGTTTCTGGGCATTTTGGGAATGATTTCCCAAAGAAAGGAATCGATCTCAGGGAAATCACAAGAGGAAGAGAAGAAAGTGACGGGAGCCCGCTGCTGTGCTGCTACTGCCGTCCTCCACTGCATGGAAGCTTAAATTCCTCTCTAGGGCCGGATGCAGCCCTAACAAAGGGCCAAGGGTTTTATATTTTTGATTTCTATTCTTGGAGTTGTATAAACCTTATTCTGCTTCTAATGAATATTTTATTTCATCTCATATTTAATTTTTGTGATTTTAAATATGAAGTTTATACAACTGCTCTTCATGATCATTGAAGTAAAAATAAGATAGTTCATGCTTAAGGAAGATGCGATGTGCTACCACCTTAGATTAGGGTAGACATTTCATGCTAAACTAAAGATGGATTATGCCTAAATTACTTTTGTGAATTTCTATTCAAATGCTTATTAGGCTTGTAGCCAATTTGCATGTTTATCCAAGAATAAATTAAAATATAATTAATCCTTGTTCCGATGTTAGTGGTGAATTCCTTGCCCTAGGTTCTCCCAAATTAATATCATTTTAATTGCATTTTCTCTATTAAATTCCTTAGTTTAATTTTCTTTACAAACTCTTCTTTTTAAATATTTTTATTTTTAAAGAAAACAACTATACCCTAATCCCTGTGGATCGATACCCGTAATCACTATCCTACCAGATACGTGCTATTGCGTGGTCTTTAAAGTTGACTATCAGGAGTATGTTCTTGATAACATGAATTCTTTTTTTAAGCATTCAACGTGCCTTATAACGTCAATGATGAATCAAATAATCGAGGAAGACATGTATCAATAAGCATAAATCATAAAAGAATTTTCAACATATAAGAATCATGACATAATCAAAAGATAAATCGTATAAAGCAAAGGATTAGAATTTACATCATGAACTTGGTACACCAAATGATCTCTCTTCACCCATCACCTAGGATATCAGCCCTCCATCAAAGAAATAAGCCTCCTCATGTTTTTTTTTCTATTTCTTTTTTTTTTTTGGAAACAGGGGATACCCTATTTATTCCTTTCTTCCCTTCTCTGTTTTCTCTCTTCTTTTCTTTTAGAATTCGGGATGTCCCCCTCCCAGCCGAGAAGGCCCTCTTCATATAGAACCCCAGAATCCATAATCCAGCGATGATCCCCCTGATCATGCGTGGAGAGGAGCTGAAGACGGAGCGGACGCGGTGGGGTGCGACGCTTCACGGGATGCTGAGATCACGGGCGGATCCGGCGCTGATGGGTGCGACGCCGAGGATCGTGCGTGGGAGGCTGAGGTCTGGGAGGTGAGGTGATCGCGGGATGATCACGGAGGATTGCTCGCGCTGGGGGGTCTGATTAGCGGAAATGGGAGAAAGGGAGCCGATCGCGGTTGAGGAAGAAGAGGACTGGACGCCAATCTCGGCCGGGAGGAAGGCGGATCGTGAACTCCGGAGCATCGTGGACGGCTGGGATGGCTGAGACGCGGATCCGGAAGCAAGGGAGCCGATCGCGGTTGAGGACGACGCGCGGATGCTCTTGGGAGGCAGACAGACGCAGGCGGATGAGGTGGGCGGTGATCGCGAAAGGAAGGAGCGTGGACTCGGAAGCGAGAACCCGAAAGAGGTGGATGCTCTGGGAGGTGATCGCGGGCGGAAGGGCTCGGGCGGACGCTGTGGAGGAAACTGGGAGATCCGTGGGTGTTGGGATGATGGCGAATCCAGAAGGAAGGAAATCACCACGTTGTGAATGTGGACGGCTGGGATGATGGAGGAAGCTGGGAGATCCAATTGCAGATCTTCTTGGCTTGATGAATCTAAGCCCTTGGATGTTTCATTACGCATTGCCTCCAGATGGCTGCCATGTGTCCCTCGGGTGCAAGTGTGCTTGACCAGGTTTAATTCTGTTCCAGTGTAATCAGGCTTGAAGTCGACCAAATGCACATTTAAACTCTGATTTATGATAATCTGTGCCAAATAAAATATAAAATTAATGCAGCCCTTTTATCATTATTTGTTAGCAATAATATTAATTTAAGCAACGTGTAGAACATACTTTTGTGCTCTCATCACACCCCCAACTTGCTTATTGCTAGTCTCTAGCAATTAACGAGCAAACGATAAAATGAGGGCACAAAAGATGTAGTCTAACCTATGACTTTTTATTTAAGCTAAAGACACAAAACTAAGATACATACCCATTTTCGTAAGGCACCACGATTGCACTTAGCACATGCAACAAGCCATTAAACCCCTAGGTTATCCCAATGGACGAGTGTTGTCTCGTGAGGGTTTGCAGTGATGTTACCCACAAACATCATTCATAAAATGATATATAATGAAATCTAAGTCAATACACGCATGATATATGTTTTTCTCAAGCATGGCAACTATCAAAGCAAGGGGAATACTAAAGTGTAGTGGGCATAAACAGAATGACTTTCTTAGAGCACTAATACCTCCACCACAATATGGTACTGCTTGAATTTTTAGGTGCACTACTCAAGTTCACAAGTATTTATTACAGTTTATTAGAGCCTGATCCATCAAATTTTTAGGATATCTCATGTTGTCTAAATTTGTCAAAAATGGTTCGCATATAAAGAAGGAGCTATCAAGCCCAGCTAAACATCCAAAGTACACAGAGTTCCAAATTAATAGAGTCAAACCAGCCATTTCCACATGTCACTGGGTTCGGTCCAACCAACCTTATTCATGCTTATTTTTATTTTTAAACAAATATGACGATTACAATAGTCCAACCCCCTTAGGCTCTAGTAAGATCCATGTAGCATGTTTTCGGCCAATGACTCCTGATCCAGTTGGCTCAAGGCATTAGGTGAAACACCCCTCGGGCTTAATTACTCGAACCAGACTACGCCACGAGATTAGACTTGTCATCTCTTTTTTTTTTGCAATAAAAAGATGAGGTAAACTGAACTATATAACGTGACTGCACCGTGACTATAGGTCAACCAAGGTCGGAACATAAGGCACTTAGGTGATCTAGCCAGGATATTCAACCTCTATCTTTATGTGAAAATCAAATCATGAACCTTATAGTACGGATAAGGATACTCGTACTTCTTTTACAAATACAGCTTTAATAAAAATGCATTAAACAAATATAAACTCCTGAGGCCTTCCTATAATCATTAAGTACATGTGCGGGGATCTAATAATAGGTCTCTGATCAGTCATAGTATGCATGTGTTCCTTGCCATAATAGTTGCACAAACTCAATATGAAAATACATATGCATTTGCTTAGAAAAGAATAGAATAAATTAAATGCAAAAACAAGTTTTTTTTTTTTTGCAAAATATTTTCCTCCCCCCAACTTAAACATTGCATTGTCCTCAATATAATAGATACAAGAAAACTATATATGAGAGATAGTAGAGAAAATAATATTGGAGAGAAGAGGAATACCTTGAGCTGTTGATATTTAGAAAATAAGACCTACAAAATAAGAAGAAAACTAGAAATAAAAGAAAATTTAATTCTAACTAATATATACATAACTTTGCGGCTTTGCCATCATGTTCAGTCATAAGAAGGCTCCCCTAAGAAAAAGGAGTCCTCTTCATTTGAAAAATTCTCAAGAAAAGGTTTTAACCTGTGTCCATTTACCTTAAAAATTCTACCATCCCGTGGATTCACAATCTCTACCACCCCATGTAGAAAAACAGTTTTTATAATGTAAGGACCTGTCCATCTTGATCGCAACTGACCAGGAAACAGATATAAGCGGGAATCATATAAAAGAACTTTTTGCAAAGGTTCAAAAGATTTTTTCAAAATTGATTTATCATGTAAGATCTTCATTTGTTCTTTGCAAATTTTAGCATTATCATAAGCATCTCTGCGAATCTCATTAAGCTCGTTCAATTGCAATTTTCTAGCTAGACCGGCATCATGTAAATCAAAATTCAATTTTCTAATTGCCCAATACGATTTATGCTCTATTTCTACAGGTAGATGACATGCTTTTCCGTAAACTAGCCGGTAGGGAGACATGCTAAGAATGGTTTTGTATGCAGTACGATAAGCCCATAATGCATCTGATAGTTTCAAGGACCAATCTTTCCGTGATAGGTTCACCGTTTTCTCTAAAATACGCTTGATCTCTCTATTGGCTAACTCTACCTGGTCACTAGTTTGCGGATGATATGGAGTAGCAACTCTATGGGTGACACCATACTTTTTCAATAAGATCTCGAAAGGCTTATTACAAAAGTGTTTTCCACCGTCACTAATTATAACCTTAGGCATCCCAAATCGTGAAAAAATATTTTCTTTTAAAAACTTCAGGACAGGTTTGTGATCATTGGTCCTACAAGCAATAGCTTCTACCCATTTGGACACATACTCGACACCAACTAAAATATATTCATATCCAAAAGATGGTGGGAATGGGCCCATAAAATTGATGCCCCAACAATCGAAAATTTCGATAATAGTAATGGGTTGAAGAGGTATCATCTGCCTACGAGTTAGACTTCCAATACGTTGACATGGATCACATGTCCTGCAGAACGCGTGGGCGTCTTTGAAATAGTAGGCCAATAGAAACCACATTGCAAGACCTTTGCGGCGGTTTTCTTAGAAGCAAAGTGTCCACCACAAGCATCAGTATGGCAGAAAGAGAGTACGCTTTGTATATCATGATCCGGTATGCATCGTCTAAAGATTTGATCGTTGCAATATTTAAATAAATAGGGTTCGTCATAGTAATAATTCTTTACTTCGCGCAAGAAAATTTTTCTATCTGTCGACCCCCAATGTTTTGGCATCCGGCTTATAACAAAAAAATTTACAATATCTGCATACCATGGCATACTAGAAAGTACAAACAACTGCTCTTCAGGGAATGAGTCCTTGATGGAAAACTGTGGCACTGAATCATGAAAAACTAGCCGTGATAAATGGTCAGCAACCACATTCTCTACTCCCTTTTTATCTTTAATAGTGATGTCAAATTCTTGGAGTAGAAGTATCATCGTATTAAGCGTGGTTTGGCCTCTTTCTTATCCAGCAAATATTTTAACGCTGCATGGTCTGTGAAGATAACAATAGGAGCACCAAGGATATAAGAGCAAAATTTATCTAAGGCAAATACTACTGCAAGCAATTCCTTCTCGGTGGTGGTGTAATTCATTTGAGCATCGTTTAAGGTTTTGCTTGCATTGTAAATGACATATGGCTTATTATCCTTGCGTTGTCCTAGGACAGCTCCTATCTCATAGTCGCTAGCATCGCACATAATCTCAAAAGGTAATGATCAATCGGGTGGTCCCATGATGGGTGCAGTGCTAAGCATAGACTTCAACTTTTTGAATGCCTCCTGACAGGTTTCAGTCCAATTGAATGGTGTATCAAGGGACAGGAGGTTACATAATGGTCGAGCTATGACACTAAAGTCCTTGATGAACCTCCAATAAAATCCGACGTGACCCAAAAATGATCGAACATCTCTAACTGTCTTGGGTGCAGGTAGCTTAGCAATTAAATCGATCTTAGCTCTATCTACTTCCATACCCTTCGATGAAACAATATGTCCTAGGACAATTCCCTTTGGTACCATGAAGTGGCATTTCTCCCAATTCAATATCAAATTCTTTTCTATACATCGAGCTAAGACTGCTTGTAAATGTGACAAGCAATCATCAAATGAGTCACCAAAAACGGAGAAGTCATCCATAAACAGTTTCAAAAACTTCTCGTTCATGTCTTCAAAGATGCTGAGCATGCATCTTTGGAATGTTGCAGGTGCATTACACAACCCGAATGGCATTCGTCGAAAAGCAAATGTGCCAAAAGGACAAGTGAAGGTAGTCTTCTCTTGATCTTCTGGTAAAATTTCAATTTGATAATATCCCGAATAGCCATCGAGAAAACAATAGAAATCATGCCCTGCAACTCTCTCCAACACTTGGTCTAGGAAGGGTAGAGGAAAGTGATCCTTTCGTGTGACCAAATTCAGCTTTCGGTAGTCAACACACATGCGCCAACTCGTCGGAACACGAGTTGGAACTAGTTCACCTTGTTCATTTTCTACCACCGTCAAACCCGACTTCTTAGGAACGACTTGAGTAGGGCTTACCCACTTGCTGTCGGAAATTAGGTAAATAATACCCACGTCAAGAAACTTGAGGACTTCTGCCTTAACCATATCTCTCATCGTAGGATTTAACCTTCGTTGCATTTGCCTTGTGGTTTTGGCATTGTCCTCCAAATATATCCAGTGCGTACAGATTAAGGGGCTAATCCCCTTCAAGTCGGCAATAGACCACCCTAAGGCTCCTTTATGATTCTTTAGAACACCAACTAATTTTCTTTCCTAGGTATGATCAAGTTCAGACGAGATGATTACAGGAAAAGTGTCCTCGGGTCTAAAAAATGCATACTTAAGTTCCTTCGGTAAAGGTTTTAACTCGAGCTTAGGCACTTGCTCATGGGATGGTACTATCTTTGCTTCTGGAGATGGCAACTGTTCAAATTTTTCTACTTTTGGTCTCCACCCATTGATCATCATGGCGTTCGAAAAATTCATACTAGGTTTGACCAACAAATCCTCTTCATTGGTGCCATTAGAGCACCAATCAATTAAACTATCGCCGGATGGATCGTTAAATGCTTCAGCTAACAAATATTCCTCCGCGATGGTTTCAACCCAATCAACCTCCTTATTCTCTTCGTGATCATTGGGTTGCTTGCAAACATTAAAAATGTTAAGTTCCAGGGTCATGTTGCCAAAAGAAAGCTTCATGACGCCATTCCTACAATTAATCAATGCATTAGAAGTTGCAAGGAATGGACGTCCTAAAATTACCGAAATCTGAGACTGTGAGTTCGAAGCTGGATGTGTGTCCAATACGATAAAATCGACAGAAAAATAGAACTTATCTACTTGGACCAATACATCCTCGATAATCCCCCTCGGAATTTTAACTGACCTATCAGCTAATTGCAAAGTGACGGAAGTTGGCTTCAATTCACCTAGACCAAGTTGCTGATATACAGAATATGGCAACAAATTCACACTTACCCCTAAATCTAACAATGCTCGCTCTATCCTAAAGTTGCCTATGATGCATGAGATGGTTGGGCAACCTGGATCCTTATATTTAGGGAGAATGTTGTGCTGCAAAATAGCACTCACATTTTTAGTTAAAAATGCCTTCTTCTTAACATTTAATCGGCGTTTGACAGTACACAAATCCTTCAAAAATTTGGCATATGAGGGTACTTGTTTGATTGCATCAAGAAGAGGTATGTTGATCTTTACTTGCTTAAAAAGCTCAAGAATTTCAGAATTAGGTTCGAGCTTTTGCAACGGCTTTAACCGTTGTGGAAAAGATGGAGGAAAAAAACATTCAACTTTCTCGTTGGGACCTCAACTTCTTCTTTGTCCCTTTCATCGGCTTTGGGAGCATCAGAATTAGAAGTGACCTGCGGTCTCAATGGGACGGTCTGATTAATGACTTTTCCATTACGCAAAGTCATGATGCTCTTTGCATGTTCTGTATGCAAACTAGAAGGAGCCGTATTATTACTACCGTGCACTTGTGGGTTAGGTTGGGGTTGAGCTGAAAGCTTGCCCTTCTCTTGGGTACTTAGGACGGTAGTCAACATTGACAATTGGTTCCTTATGTCTTCAAAATTTCGAGTATTTTGAGCATTGATATTAGCTTGACCTTGTAGAAAAGTTTGTATGGATTGCAAGGTATCCTCGATATTTGGCTTTTGAGAGGGTGGTGATGCAAAAGTAGGATGTGCAGGTGGAGGAGATGAATGGTGTGACTGTTGAGGATGATCATTTCTCCACCTAAAATTTGGATGATTCTTCCAACCAGGGTTATAGGTATTCGAGTATGGATCGCTATAAAAATTTTGGTAGGAGTTCATAGCATTTGCTTGATCGTGCAAGACTTCTTTGAATGCCGGTATGGTGGGGCAATCTGTAGTGGTATGACCCGACATATCGCAGATACCACAACACTCGTTTCTAAGCTCAATTTCTTCTACCTTCCTAGTAAGGGCTGCCATTTTAGCATGAAGATCATCCTCAGTTCTGAGGTTGTAAAGGCCTCCCTGTACAGAGCTAGTAGGCTTAGGTAAAGACTTGGTGTTTCTATCCCTGTTATCCCAAAGTTGGGCAGTCTCAGCAAGGGAATCCAAATATTCCCACGCCTCATCAGGGTGTTTTTCTAAAAATCTACCATTGCACATGGTCTCTACAAACTGTTTCAACTGTGGAGATAAACCTTCATAAAGGAAGCTAATGGTTCTCCAGGTTTCGAACCCGTGATGAGGGCATGAGAGAAGAAGGTCTTTAAATCTTTTCCAACATTCATAAAATGTTTCATTATCTTTTTGTTGGAAATTGCTGATATGTCTTTTCAAAAAGTTGGTCCTTTGTGTGGGAAAGAACTTCTTTAAAAATTCTCTCTGCATATCTTGCCAAGTTCTTATTGATCTAGGTCGTAAGGAGTTTAGCCATGTTTTGGCCTTATCCTTTAGAGAGAAAGGGAACAATGTCAACTTGAGGACATCCTCGGTGACGTTTGGCACTCTAAATGTAATGCTCAATTCTTCAAAATCCTTTAAATGAAGATACGGACTTTCGGACTCTAACCCGTGAAACTTGGGCAGTAATTGAATTACCCCGGGTTTGATGTCAAAATGTCCTACATTATCAGGAAAAATTATGCATGAAGGCTGACTAGTCCTAGCTGGTTGTAGGTATTGTCTTAGAGTCATAACATGGGGTTCTCGTTCTCGATTGTGGTGACTCCCCGCATCTTCATTTAAATCATCCATCTCACAAGGTGTGAGATACTACGAAGGAATTTCAGGGGTATGTCTTAAGGGATGATCTAAAGTTGTACGACTTAATCGACCGGTGTCGTTCCTATTCCACTTTAGCATGCAAAATAATTCCCTCTCTTTTTCTTTTTTTTTTAAATATAAGTACCAACTAAAGATACCCTAAAACGACATCCTAAAACAAAAATCTATTCACAATCAAACATGCAACAAAACATTACACCTCAATTTCTAATGTTTTTCTTAAATTTCTAGATAGCTCCTAACTGGTTTGAAGAGGGCACCTAAGCCTCCAATCCGGTCTAATGAACCGAGTTGACCAGGTAAGCTCCTAGGTAAGTGGAGGGATCACGATGCATTTGCAAAGGTCCCACTTAAAATCCACTTGCCTCGAACAGATGAACTGTCTCCCTTATAGGGACAAAGCTTGCCTAGACATCAACTAAGCCACAGAGCGAACTTGGTGCAACTTTCGGTGGTCTTCGTCCTATTGAGCTCGAATGTCCTTAGGGGCCAACGTCTAGTTGATTTTAGTTAAGCTTAGGATATTTATGCACTGGAATAATTTTTGTGCTAAGGACGAGTGATGAAATCCCGACCTTATCTTTTTAAATGGGTTCAGCCCTTAGAATATTTTATGCTGATGCTTTATACTACATGCAACAATCAAGAGATTTTTTTTTTAATGTTTTATGACATGACATTAAATTTCGTTGAATAGGTGATCAAGCAAAATATTTATTTTTTTCAAAAAAATTTTATGAGTTGAAGTTTGAAATTTGAATTCTGAAATTTGAAATTTGAAATTTTAGGTTTTTCCTTTTTTTTAAATTTTTGAATAATCACCCTTGATCTTTTCTTAAAGTTTTTTTTTTCTTAAATTTTCAATTAGCAACAAGGGTTAATAAGATATGATAACAATAAAATTCTGATTCTAAAAAAAAAAATTAAATGCAGAAAATTTAAAACAAAAAGTAGCAAGGTTTCATATTAATCTAATGGTATTAAAAGTCTCAGAATGTCAATCAGACCGTTCCGATTATTGAACGATGTGTCTTGCACTAGTTGACCAAATTTTAGTCCAATCAGACGGCTACTTTCTATGATATCAGAGTTTGATGCAAACTATGCAGGGAATTAAAAATAGTAGTAAAGATTTAATTTAATTTTTTTTCAAAAGAAAAATACTAACTACTAAGGTAAAAATTAAATCTAAAATTATACTAATAAGTCAGCCGTTCCCCGGCAATGGCGCCAAAAACTTGGTGCTTTCGAAAAAATGCTCTCCCAAGTGCAGGAGAATCGCACAAGTAGTATAACTCGGAAGTCCGAGGTCGATTCCTCAGAAAACGATCTATGGATTATTAGCATAATTTTAGATTTAATTAATTCAATAAACTTGTGGATTAAGATGATATTTCGCAAATAGAAAATAAATCAGTAAATAGAGAATCGAAGTTAGGATAGATTAAGATGGTGTACGGATCCAGAATCTTCTTTGATAATATCAAATTCATGCGATAAATTCTATGATTCTTTTGTTTTCTTTAAGAATTATAAGCAGATAAAATTTAATTATGGAGTATTTTCTTGATAACATGAATTCTTTTTTTAAGCATTCAACGTGCTTTATAACGTCAACGATGAATCAAATAATCGAGGAAGACATGTATCAATAAGCATAAATCATATAAGAATTTTCAACATATAAGAATCATGACATAATCAAAAGATAAATCGTATAAAGCAAAGGATTAGAATTTACATCATGAACTTGGTACACCAAATGATCTCCCTTCACCCATCACCTAGGATATCAGCCCTCCATCAAAGAAATAAGCCTCCTCATGTTTTTTTTTCTATTTCTTTTTTTTTTTTTGGAAACAGGGGATACCCTGTTTATTCCTTTCTTCCCTTCTCTGTTTTCTCTCTTCTTTTCTTTTAGAATTCGGGATGTCCCCCTCCCAGCCGAGAAGGCCCTCTTCATATAGAACCCTAGAACCCATAATCCAGCGATGATCCCCCGATCACGCGTGGAGAGGAGCTGAAGACGGAGCGGACGCGGTGGGGTGCGACGCTTCACAGGATGCTGAGATCACGGGCAGATCCGGCGCTGATGGGTGCGACGCCGAGGATCGTGCATGGGAGGCTGAGGTCTGGGAGGTGAGGTGATCGCGGGATAATCACGGAGGATTGCTCGCGCTGGGGGGTCTGATTAGTGGAAACGGGAGAAAGGGAGCCGATCGCGGTTGAGGAAGAAGAGGACTGGACGCCAATCTCTGCTGGGAGGAAGGCTGATCGTGAACTTCGGAGCATCGTGGACGGCTGGGATGGCTGAGATGCGGATCCGGAAGCAAGGGAGCCGATCGCGGTTGAGGACGACGCGCGGATGCTGCTGGGAGGCAGACGGACGCAAGCGAATGAGGTGGGCGGTGATCGCGGAAGGAAGGAGCGTGGACTCGGAAGCGAGAACCCGGAAGAGGTGGATGCTCTGGGAGGTGATCGCGGGCGGAAGGGCTCGGGCGGACGCTGTGGAGGAAGCTGGGAGATCCGTGGGTGTTGGGATGATGGCGAATCTAGAAGGAAGGAAATCACCACGTTGTGAATGTGGACGGCTGGGATGATGGAGGAAGCTGGGAGATCCAATTGCAGATCTTCTTGGCTTGATGAATCTAAGCCCTTGGATGTTTCATTACGCATTGCCTCCAGATGGCTGCCATGTGTCCCTCGGGTGCAAGTGTGCTTGACCAGGTTCAATTCTGTTCCAGTGTAATCAGGCTTGAAGTCAACCAAATGCACATTTAAACTCTGATTTACGATAATCTGTGCCAAATAAAATATAAAATTAATGCAGCCCTTTTATCATTAGTTGTTAGCAATAATATTAATTTAAGCAACGTGTAGAACGCACTTTTGTGCTCTCATTAGTTGGCTAGCGCAGACTCCAACTCCGAGATGCGACCCTCGACGATCGATCGCACCTGAAGAAGCTCGGTCTCCATCTCCCGAATTCGGGCGAGTTCAGTCTCGACGCGGGCCTCGGCCTCTTCTCTCCGTTGCATCTCGGCGGCTATGTCCGACCGCAAATCCTAAATCTTTTTTCGGGAGTTGGTCATGGCAATCCCTAACATATCGACCAAATGCGTTATCCGGGACAAAATAACAAAAGTGAGCCAAGGTCAAATACCTATGCAAAAGCAATATCACTTACCAAAACAACGGTAGTGTATGCCTCGTCAACAAACCCGGGTAGTCCGAGCTCCACCAACTCGGCCCGATCGCACGGGAGTGAGGCCCAGCGCACGACCTCACGCGTGACCTCACTTGATTGCAGTGCTGTGTCATCTTCGAACAGCTGGCATCATGATGGAATGGCCTCCTTCCGGACTCCGGGGGAGCGGGCTGAACCCCGGACGAAGCCGCGGCCATGGAAGAAGCCCGAGCCTTAGGCCTATTCCCAGGCTCGGGACCCGGCGAAGGCGACCGAGCGACTCACTTGGCGCTACGAGCTTTAGTGAGTGATGTGACCGCCTGCTTTCCTGCGCCCTTCCCTGCCACCTGCGGTGGTGGCCTCGCTCCGAGTGGAGTAACCTGCTCAGGCTCAGGTCGAGCAGGTTTAGCAATGACGATTCCAAGCCGACACCTCTCGGTGCCGGGTCCCGAAGCAGCTCGGGCTTTCCTCTTTGGCTCAGGCCAAGCTCCATCAGAAGCAACCGCCTTATTGCGATATTTGGCCATTAGAACCTCGGAATCAAGGTGCATCCCTACAATTTCTGGCAAACAAAATTCTGTCATAATTCAACAATAAAAAGAGAAAAAGAAGAAAGCAAAGTAAATATTTCGCCCTTACCCCTAGGATGGGCCGAGCTTAAGCCGACATTTACTAGGACCTCCTCAGTAAGCAAGTCGGGGAGTCTTGGAGTTTCGTCCAAACCGAGCAACGTATCTAAGGTTGCCTGCTCGAGCTATGACAACTTGGGCAGCCTGTTATTAACGGTAACCTGCGGCGTATCCCAGGCTGACTCAAAACTCCACAGCTGCTCGGAGGAAATAAAAAAGAACTTGCACTTCCACCCGTAAATGGAGGAAGGCCCACCTCGGAAGAGTGAGTGGACTCTCCGGGGAGAGAAATACCACCACCCTTTGCCTGCGGAGTTAGCTTTCAACATGAAGCACCTCCGAAAGACATTAACCGAGGGAAATAGGCTATGTGCAAGGCATAGAACGAGGAAGCCCACTATCATCCTCCATGAGTTTGGGGTGAGCTGCACTGGGATTAAGTAGTAAGTTGCCAGGAGCTCGCTCACGAACCCATGCAAGGAGAACCTCAGTTCCGCTCGGAGTGTATCCATGTACACCCCGATCCGACCCTCAGGAGGATCGTCAACTCGAGCCCCGGGACCAGGGAGTTCAAAGGTGAACCCTGAGGGAATAAAAAACTGTGCCCGAACCTGGGACAGCTCTTCCCCAACCATGCGTGAGCTAAGCCCATACGGGTCAGGGCTCCCATCAAGCTCATCTTCCTTCGACAACGAAGAAATTTGAGCTTGAGATGGGCCCGCACCAAGCACAAGGGCCCTCGAGGGTGACCCCATTGCCTCGCCCACAGTGAAGGAAGAAAATAAAGAAAGAAAAGCCTCTCTGAGCGATCAATAAGGGGTGAGAACACCTACCTAAGGAACTCATCGAAGAAAAGAGACAGAAAAGGACTGCCGAAAGGTTCACCGAGAAACTCCGAAATGCTCCGCGAACTTTCAAAAAGGTTCGAAAAAGAGGTGATGGCAGGTAAAGAAAGGAAGAAAAATAGGGATCCTGGAGATCTCCCTCTCAAGGCTTTATATAGCCTGCTTCAGCGGCTCTGATCAACTATCTGAAATGATAGGATGATCAGATTTTGCCACGCGGCGACCTTCGGGACTGTCATAGCAAATCTTCCTCCAGACTGTCATACTAAAAGCCGATCATCATGGCAGGCACTTTTGAAAGCTAGGCATTGATGAGGCCCCTCGCGTTCCGCCCAACGACGCTTCGAAAGGAAGCGCGCACGCAAGGCATTAAAGGGACTCTAGTAACCCCTTCCTCTTCAGCTGACGTGGCGACCTAATCCACCTAAGCTCGCTTCACAAAGCGCGATCGGAAGCGATTAGCCCTTGACATGCATACCCAATCCAGTACACACCTCTTTTTGCCTATGTAACTGAAGCACTAGACGATCAGGAGTCTGCCTACTTCCATCGTCCGAGCAGCGAGGTAGCTTGACCTCGGAAGTGGGGGGCAAGTGATAGGGGAAAAATGGATCGTCCAACCTACAACTAAAAGGCCGCCCAGTAAACGTCAACAACAATCAGCTAAATCTTTACTTCGGCCCAGAGTCAACTCGACTTCGGGACTCTGCCAAAAGCTCCACCAACTTCAGATATTCGCCAACTCCCCCGACCAAGCTCGGGGTACCTCTAGATATTCGTTGACCCATTCCGACCAAGCTCGGGGTGCCTACCCCAGCAGTACGCCCCAACTCTCGAGCTCGGGGCGCTCCACCGAGCATGCCTTAGAACCCGAAAAGCTGAGCTACTCCCAGCACCTGCCAAGCCGACCTCGTCAAACGCATGGCGCGACTACTTAACGAGCTCGGCCTCGTCAACGACCGCATCCATGTGCGGGCCTACGCCCACCTACATGGCCGTACTTCACAACACTACCGTGTCACATCTCCATAACTAGCCTTCAGCAGTCAGATGGCACTTTGACTACTCTGGTCATACCCTGCTGTGACTGTCAACACCCTACTGTTCTCAAGAACGAGTAGTAATGCATGCCACCAGCCAGCCTAAGCTGCACGCCATCTGGCTCAGAGCCACGCCTCCTCATAATGAGGGCTGACAGTGCCTCTGCCACATGGGCCACTCCACCGAAACTATAAATAGCTCGGTCAGGTAACTTTTAAGGGACTTTTTTCGGCTAGACCAAATTTCTCCCACTCTAACTTGATCGTCGGAGGACCCTCACCGAAAACACCGGTGAGGCTTTGTGCAGGTCTGCGGCCTTCGTGCAGGAGATGGCTCCCGTCTTCCCCTTTCAACCACCGGCGGCTCCCTCGACTCCACCGGCATGGTCACTCTTAGGCCAAATTTGAACCACAACAACACCCATTTGCAGCCAATTGCCACTGCCCCTTCAGGTAAATCGACGAGATCCTAGACTTTATTACTAGCCATAGATTTTAACTCATCCTTTATGGCATCTAACAAGAGTGTGGAGTGTTCTCCATTCATGGCTTGTGAAAACGTAATGGGATCTTTTTTACGTCCGACATCAAAATCAGACTCTATGAGGTATACTATGTAATCATCAAGAATAACAAGTTTTCTTAATCTTGAGGACCTTCTTAAAGTCACATCTTCACCACTTTGAGATGACTCAATTGGCTCAGACTGTAATGGCTGATTTATATCAGGTTGAACCCCTTGTTGATGAACAGATTATACTAAATTGGGTTGTACCTCATGATCATTAGATCCATTTTCTCTTATTACAACCAAAGGTTGTCCAATAGGAGGTAGTACAACTTGTTCTCGTGTATCCTAAAATTCAATCCTGCGAGGATAAACACTTCCACTAGGTTCAACATCCTCAAGAAACCTTGCATTCATTGATGCAACAATTCTAGGGCTGTGAAAGGGACAATAAAATCTGTATCCTTTGGAGTTTACTGGATAGCTAATAAAAAAACACTAGTTGTCCTTGAATCTAATTTCTGTATGTGAGGATTGTAAATCCTCACTTCAACTAGACAACCCCATACATGTACATGACTTACACTAGGTTTCCATCCTTTCAATTGTTCAAAGGTATCTTGGACATAGCCTTGGATGGGACCCTGTTTAGTATGTACATTGCGGTTTATAAAGCTTCACTCCATAAGGACAAGGGCAGACTAGAATTACTAATCATGCTCCTTACCATATCCATAAGCATTTGATTTCTTCTTTCTGCAACGCCATTTTGTTGTGGCGTGCCGGGCATAGTGTATTGTGTAATTATGCCTTCACCTTCAAGAAACTTTGCAAATGGATCCATTATTTGTCCCTTTTCTGTGTACCTACTGTAGCACTCCCCACCTCTATCAAATATTACGATCTTGATTTTCTTTTCACTTTGATTCTCTGCTTCTGTCTTATAGGTCTTGAAAACATCTAATGCTTCAACCTTTTCATTCAGAAGATAGAGATACATATATCTTGAATGGTCATCAATGAATGAAATAAAATACCTCTGACCATTCCAACAGAGAGTAGAAAAAGGTCCACAGATATCTGTGTGCACAATCTCAAGAAGTTTTGAGCTCCTTCTGGAACCTTTAGATGATTTGTTGGTTTGCTTTCCTTTTATGAAGTTCACACGACCTTTGAAGTCAATGAAATCGAGTGTTTGCAAGACTCCTTCTTTCACTAACCTCTTTATCCTCTCCATAAAAATATGTCCCAATCTCTTATGCCATAACATATAGAAATTTTTTATCTATAAGATTCCTTTTATTACCAACTGCATGCATAGACAAATAATTCTGCTCAAAATAGGAATCTAAATCAATTTTGAATAAATTATCAACCATAGTACCAAAACCAATAGAAATTTTATTTTTCAAAAGTGCCATTTCATTTTCAAAAAGAAAACAATATCCTTTTACAACCAGTCTGGAAATAGAAACTAAATTCCTACTAAAATCTAGAATATAAAAGACATTAAATAAATTTAAAGCATATACTGATTGCAGAATTATTCTCAAAATCCCAACTGCCACAACTCGTGAGCATCCTTTATTTCTTGAGTAGACCCATTGTTCACGTGTTCTTGGCTTCCTTCTATTGAGAAATCCTTGCATATTATTTACAATGTGGATTGAAGAACCGGAGTCAACCCACCAGGAATTCTTAGGAGCATTAGTAAAAAAAGATTCATGACACACAAGAGATATAAAATTACCTCTCTTTTCGAGCCATTTGTGATACTTTTGGCGGTCTTTCTTCCCATGACCCCTTTTCTTACAAAAGAAGCAGGTTACTTTATTGCCATCAAATTTTGATAGCGCTTGATGCTCCCTCTTTGTATGCAGGCCATTCCTGCTTTTCTTAGTTTTTTCTTTATCATGAACGACCATGTGAGCACTTTCTGGTTGATCATGCTTCATCCTTGCCTCTTCCTAAACACACATGGCCAATAGTTCATTTATAGACCCGTCTTCCTTATGTGTGTTATAAGAGATCTTGAACGGTCCATACTCAGATGGTAAGGAGTTTAGGATGAAGTAAACTAAGAATGGCTCAGATATCTCTATCTTTAAAGACTTAAGTTGTGTAGCTAAGTCTCTTATTTCCATGATGTGCTCACGCATGCCCTTGGAACTATCAAAAATCTGTAAATTTCTTCATCAGGATTCTAGCCAAAGCTTTATCTGAACGACAAATTATTCTTCAACAGCCTTTATAAAGGCTTTGAGTGTAGTACAATCACTGATAGCACCTCTAATCTCCTACTAACTTGAGACTTTATTAGTAGTCGTCCCAAGCGATTACTTTGCTCCCACTTATGGTATTTATCAATGACTTCTTGCATATCTTTATCCATGGGAACGGGTGGTTCGTCTCCACGGAGCGCAAGATCAATGTCTATGTACCCTAAGGTAAATTCAATAGCATCTTTCTAGTCAAAAAAATTGTGACCATCAAGCATTGGAATATATTCAGCACTTTCAAGAAACGATTTTGAACCACCTGTAGTAATCAAAATAAAACTTTATTGCTATGATATAAATCAAAGTAAATTCTAACCTACCTATGGGCAAAGGTTGCAACAAGCATAAATTTAATTTACTTTAGTAATAGGATAAGTACTAACAAATAAAAATTATCCACACATGTAGATAAGAGGTCAACTTTAATGTTAACTTTCTTTTCTATTCTAATTAATTCACAAATTTAACAATTTACCTGTGGGGTAAAATTATTAAAATTTATAATTTAATTAAAACATAGATACCAAATCCTTATGAAGTTCAACTAGATGTGATTTTCAAATTTAATTAGGATGTTGTGGCTAATCCAAAAGAAATCTGAAAAAATCACTACTGCATGATATCTAAACACTTTAACGTTCAAGAGAAATTGAACAGACATGAAGTATAAAAATAATTGTTGTGGCTAAGCGGTCATCTCGATGGACATAAGCTGCTGTGTGCCTAAAAGCCAGTTCTTGGATTCAAGTCCCAAGTAGGCGCCCCTTGTCTCATTTTTTTTTATAATAAATACAGCAATAGATTTTAATAAGAAACAAAACAAGGATGATAATGGGTATTCTACAGATTCAATGAGTATTCTATCAACGTAGATCTTTAATACATACAACTTTTTACAAACAAACAAGCAATTAAAAAATCTATAGAAACTATGAACAGATTTGAAATTTTCATAACTTTTGTAAACATCAAACAGCGACATAGAGGATAGGCTCTGATACCACATGAAAGAAATGTTAGCCATACACTATATGTATAAATCCATAGAAACAGTGGAAACGATTTATTTACCTCCTGCCATGATGTCTGACTGATTTCAAATCTGCCCACAAGAAGATAAGGTAGTGAAAGAAAAAGCTTTTTGACTAAGAGAGGGACTTCTAGTATTTTTGCCCTTTTCTGGATTGAGATGTCCAATAGAAATACACAAGCTCTTGTATATATAGGCAAGACTAGTGACCCTTCACTTTCTTGAATAATCCTTACATATTCCATCCATCAAGAAATATGAAATGTTTCTGTACAGAATTAAATATATACTTAAATCCACATTAACTCCATAAAGAAATATTTACCAAATCAATAATAGCCTAATAAGAATTTCTTAAATGGCTAAAATGAAATGTGATAATATAGATCACTTTAAAGAAATTATCTTTATGAAAATAAATAATTTCTTACATATTAAACATCCCAAACTAGTTGGACAATTTTAAGAACAAGTTGTACCTATCTCTAATCCATATCTCCAATCCATCGAACTCTTTTTAAAATTTAAAAATAAGAAAAATCTCTCTTTTATTTCTCAATCCCTTGAATTATTATTAATATTTTTTAAATGTACATTGCATATATTTGGTTGCTAGTATTCTTTAATATAAGGTGCAAGATTCTGTACCCTATACAATATAAAAAAGTTAGGAAAATCAGTAATATTTTCCGTAAATTGAACTTAAATGGTTATTTTCCTCTCCCATCATATAAGTTCTTTCCTTTTTATTTTCTAATGATTTCTCCCAACAGTTTTAATGTTGACATAGCTCCCTGTTGAATAAAATCGAGAAATCACTTGCATGATTATTTGAGATATTGGAAAAAAAAATAAATATTATTATTATGCCTTTAAATCTTAAAATAAAATATTATGCCTCTAAATCCTAAAATAGAAACAAATAAGATATTGGAGTAATAAATTAAGCCACAAGCATATCAATATCTAATATGAGGTGGCTGGTTACCCTTTTTATTTTTGAGTTGTTCATATATTCTTATGTGAATAGTTTTTTACTTAATTAATTTTCTCCTAGAATATAATATTGGTACTTCCCTTCTTTCGAAATATCTTTGGGTTGCATGCATTAATTTCATTTTTTAAAAAAACTTGAACATGATTATATTAGGGATTATAGTATTTGCTGAATTTTCTTGTTTGGAATGATTCAGTGGTAAGGTATTTAAATTCTGGAACACACTAATTAACGAATATGCCTACCATTTTTTTACAATTAATTCATTGGCTATATTTTTATTATTGTTTTACTAGCTATAACTTCTATTATTATTCACTTTCTTTAATTATCTTGCTAGTATAATCTGTCAGCTCTATGTTTTTTTTTTTATTTCACTATTTAACAAACCTTGAAAAACCCAACATGAGAATTTCTACTATTTCTTTACTAGAAGGAACAAGACTTTGAGAGGAGGTGGCATAAATCACAGAGTTTTGCGATGGGCCCAATGAATGGAGATATAGTAAATGGAGGTTGTGAATTGGCAAGCTTACACCAACCAAAATTCAATGCAAGTTTGCTAATCTGATTTTTCTAAATATTGTTAATTATTTTTGATTTTTTTGATTTTTTATTTTTAGTCAATCACAATGCTAGTGGTGGATCTAGTGAATGAATATATAGCAAATGAAGGTTTATCATATTATAGGAACTGTGCAACCTCTTCTTTTAGTGCAACTAGTTTTGCACAAGGGTAGACAATGGCTGGCCCATTCAAAGGAACAAGCTCTTAATCATTACAAGTTGAAGTGGAAATTGGCTCAAACATTGGGGACTGACCTGATGATGCCACCACCAACGGGTTCATTTAGAAAACCTGTCCTAGTTGTCAATGATATTGAAGTTCGAAATTAAACTCCTTGTAACTTGGCCTAGACTATTTGAACCATTTTTTTTCTTTATATGTAAGCATCTCTTATACAAAATTGAACACTAGTTTTGTGGTGTCTATTTCATTCAAGCCCATCAAATTTCAATTTGACCAATTATAGACCAACATATAAATTATAGTCTATAAAACATTAAAAATAAAATTGAGAGTATATGCAACTCATTTAAAAATATATAAAAGAAAGGAGAAGAAGAGGAGGAGAAGAAAAGGAAGAAATTTGGGAAGGTGAGAGGAAAAGAAGGGAAGAAGGAGGAGGGGAAAAAAAAAGGATGATCAGATGTGTCCAAATCTAGATGTGCTTGAAGGAAAAGAGGAGAAGAGGACTTGTCCCAACGTAGTTATGTGAGAGGCAAAGAAGGGGAGGAGAAGAGGAATACAGAAGAGGAGGACAAGAAAATACCTACGACAGCTCGAGATCCTATTCAAAAAGATTGGTCAGAATATATTATTTGAATTTTTTAGCCCTGTATAAGTATCCAAGATCTATCCTATGCATAACCAATGTAGGAATAAACATCTTGCATAGACCTTTACCCGCTCTTCCTGTTTAGGCTCTGGCATCCTTATCAAGCTAAGAATCTAAGGGCTCGTTTGGTTCGCGGGAAGCATTTTCCTTCCTAGGAATATGATTCCTGGGAAACAAATTCCTAGGAAGAGGATGCCTAGGAAAGTACTTTTGGCATGTTTGGTTGACCATGGGAAAGTGACAAATTTCCAAGGTGCTTATGTTTGGTTGGCCATCCACTTTCCTAGGAAAGTTATATATAATTCCTATTATGCCCTTAATAAAAATTAGGTTTTTAATGCCTCTTTAATGCTTCTTTAATGCTGAAGGGACTTTTTGGAAAAAAGTAAAAATGGAGTGATTCCCGCCTCATGGGAAAGTAACTTTCCCATGTTTCTCATGGGAAAGACTTTCCCATGAAATGTGGGAACCACATTCCCATGGGAATACAACTTTCCCTTCTCTCTCCTTTGAAAACTCCAACCAAACAAGAGGCATCTTATTACTTTCCCGTTGACCACACTTTCCCCCCTCCTTTTCCTGCGAACCAAACGAGCCCTAAATTCAATCATAAATACCATGATCAGTTTGTGGTCAATTTAAATGAGCTCGTGTTGCAGTATCTTCTATTCCACATGAGCTATAGGTCGAATCCGCTATGAAACTAATTATAAAACCCATTACCTCACCCAAGAAGACTAGCCTGAAGGTATTATCTGAGTTCCTTGTCCCCATACAAGTATTCAAGATCTATTCAGTACATAACTAATGTGGGGCTAAATACATGCTCGTACGAATCTTCACATACTCTCCCATTTTAAGCCTTTACATACTTTTTTATTTTAAGCCTTCGCATCCTTGCTAGGATAAGGATCCAAATTCATGCAAATTCATTCATGAGTACCACAAATCTAATCACAAATACTACGATCAACTCGTTGTCAGCCAAAATGGACCCGTGTTGCAATATTCTTTAGTCTACATGAGTTATGGATCGGATTTGCTCTAATGCCATTTTGTAACAGCCCAAGACGTCACCCAACAAGATTAACCAAAATGTATTTTTTTGGATTTCTTAGCTTTATATAAACACCCAAAATCTATCTAGTACGTAATTGATGTAGGAGTAAACGCATACTCACACAGGCCTTCACAATACATAAGTAAAAGAATTCACTGCAGCTCACCATAATCTTCCATAGAGATTATTAAGAAAGCATACCCTCAAAGTGGAAATAAGAGATACATCACAAGGTCGCAATCCAAGAAGTAAAAGGTAAATAAAATTTATTTCTCTTTTCAAAAAAAGTGAGCCATTTTAATGGTTTCCATTTTTTTAATACATTAGATTAGGGTTTTCTTTTTTTTTTTTTGCTAAAGATTAGGGTTTTCTTTAGAACAAGAAAAAAACTATTCTGCCAAACACTTTTTTTCTTCTTGATTTTCGTGTTTTAGCCCTTACAAAATTGAAAAATGCAATGATGCCTCTAAATTTTCCTCAGTTAATAAGCATAAATAGGTTAGGAAGACAAAATTAGAGCAATTATTATGTACTATTCTTTTTTGAAATGCCCTTTTTATCTTTTTAAGAAAGTGATTTGATCTGGATGCTCAAATGAGCCTTAGGTGGAGAAAGAGTGGAAGTAAGTTAAATGACCATTCAAACATAATTTAAATGTTTAATCTAACTTGTTATTTTACTTATATATCTCCATCATGTTGTGCATAATTCACAATTTTATGTTTAAAAGGAGAATAACAAAAGTGCTTATATATGAAGTAGAGGATGAGATCATGACCATCCTCTCCACAAGCATCACATGTGGAAAAATTAATTATTCTTAGAGCCAAAGTCTTAGAACTAGTCACATATGGCAACACTAAAGCCTTAATTTTTTCAAGTTTTCCTAACTAGTGTATTTTCAAAATTTAAAAATCAACACAAATTTGCATGAATACCCTTCTTAAAAACTCAAATTTGCGTGAACACTCTCTTAAACTTTATATTTATTTCTGTATCCTCATAAAATACTATTTTTGCACAAATATCCATAATATAATAGTTCTTCTAACACCATTAATAAAAATCATATTTATTTTAATTAAAAATAAAATAAAATTTTGAAATTACTTTTTTGTCCTCCATTACGATCGTCTTAAAATGTTTCTTATTGCACATCTACCCACTAGGAATATTTTAGTCATTTTAATTTGGAACTATTAATTTTTTATTGGTGTTAGATGGTATGGGTACATATGCAAAAATAAGGATAAAAAAGAGTAGAATTGTAAAATAAGTATTTTATGAGGGTATATATGTAAATATTAATTTTGGGAGGGTATTTATGTAAAATTTGATATTTAGGAGGATATTCATGTAAAAATAGCCTATTCTTTAAAATTTTTCTAACTAATGTATTTTCAAAATTTAAAAATCAACACATTTCCACGTGTCAATTATTTCTTTATGTTTTCTTTTTTTGAGTAGGTTGCTGTGCTTTTGGTCAAATCTCATTTCCACCGCCCCCCTTATTTTTTTATAATAATATTATGTTAAATAAATGGCATAAGTCTCTCGTGCTTGACGGCCGAGAAGCCTAACCCTAACCCAGAACCCAAAACCTAAAACCTGCACCGTATAAAACTAGGGTTTTTCCGGCCTCTCCTTTTATCCCGCCGTTTTCCTCCGTCTCTCTCTCTCTCTCTCTCTCTCCCTTTTTAGGTCCTTCTCCTTCGTTCGATCATGGCGGAACAGGTATTATCTCTCTCCCTTTCTCTCCATGGCTTCTCTTTTCTCTTCTGTTTTCTGGCCTGGTTGGTCGAAGCGCTACGGCTCGATCCATAGGCCTCTATAGCGGGTTGATTTCTCACGGAAATGGTTAAACATAAGCAATTGTAGTCTTTTTATAGGGGATTTGTGCATCAAATTTAAGATCTTAGAGGGAATGAAGTGGCTTTCTGAATCGGATATTGGCTCCCCAAGAGTGGGGTAGAAATGGGCTCCAATTCGTCATAAAGGAAGTAGGTCACCTTTAAGATTTCTTGAGTGTGGGGATGCGCCTGGTGTAGCTTTTAGATATAGTTTGGATTGAATAGCCCGTCTCTGAAGTTGTTTTCATTCAGGAAAATAATCCTAGTTCTTGCTTGCATGCGTGTTTAGAAGCTCTTTGTAGTTTTTCATCAAGATTGTTGATTTGGGGCTACGTGCAAAGAATAATTAGCAATCTCAATCTAGACAGTAGATGATATTTGATTGATTCAGTGTAAAGGAGAGGTGATAATACATTTCTGACAAGCATCCAATGTTAGAATTTAACAAAGAAAATGGTACATCTTGGTTGGAAATCTTTGATGTTGAATCTAGACAAGGGAAAGAAACGGATTTTTCAGTTGGTATAAAATTTGAATTTTTGACCATAATAGCTTCTTTAGACCGATGCTTTGAAAGAACGCCACCTATACATATGTCTTAATGTTTTGCTTCATCTTTGAGTATGGAAGATGAATCCCTTTATGAACTAGTATCAGACATTACCAAGGTGGTACTCTCCATTGACTTACTACGTAATAGCTTTTTCAGTTTGCTATTTTTGGGTTGCCTTGACCTCTTGGCTCCTGCCTATCAGTTTTAGATGGTCCCAGCCACTCATCCTACCACCTACAGTCTTTCAAACGTTGGTTTTATCACAATTGATGTATAACTGTTTCCTAGAGGAAATTTTAGCTGATGTAATTTAACAACCTTACTAGCTGAGATGCTCTCCAATATTATATTAAAGTTTATAAATGTAACATCTAAATGTCTAATGCGTTGGCTGTAGTGGCTATGTGGCATGTAACAAAGTTCCCTACTAAAACCTTAAGTCTATTTGCCCCTCACCTTGTTTTTAAATCTATTTGCCCTGAGTACATTATATATTCTATCTTTCTAGAGGTAATGAAGATTTTTATTTTTTTATAGGACATCTCTTTTCTTTTCAATGGTTTAACTTTATCTACTTGCTATAGAGAAGATCATTCTTCTATTTGTTTCATATCTTATTCTTTTCATTTAATGTGTGGGCAAATCCTGCATATGGATCCAAGAAAGTAATTAGGATTTTATAATATTTTCTGATTTTTGATGCTTTGCATTCATGGATTTTAAATGCAGACTGAGAGGGCATTCCTTAAGCAGCCAAAGGTTTTCCTTAGGTAAGAAACCTTTCTTCCCTGTTGCTCACTTTTTACAATTTTATATGTAAACATGTTCCTTTGACAAGTGCTACGGATGTTGCAGCTCGAAGAAACCTAGTAAGGGGAAGAGACCTGGTAAGGGTGGGAACCGCTTCTGGAAGAGTATTGGTCTTGGATTCAAGACTCCTAGGGAAGCTATTGAAGGTCTGACTCCCTAACCTTTCTTATATAAATTTCTCAGTTTACTTGCTGAACTTGCATTTTAGTGAATGCCATTTGCATTTGGGAACTGGTAAGTGCCAAACTCTTTGTTTTATATCTCAGTATAAGATATTTTTCAATTTTTTCTTTTAACTGGAAGATCTCATCTGCAACAAATTTTGATGGTAAAGATACAAAATTGAAGTATAGTCCTGCATAAGGAAATGAAAATGAGGTTTTATACCACAAGGAACAAACTGAGAATGTGCACAGAGTGGTACTTTTGTTTCACCTTTAAGCCTGTCACATATCTCAACCATTATTCTTTCTTTTTTTTTTAAAAAAAAAAAGTTTAAGATTCACAAGGTGCTACATCATGGAGAACCTTCTCATATTATTCTTGGTTTAAAGGTTAAGCTAGCATTTTCCTTTTCTCAGTTATCCCAATTTACTGTTTATGCTCACAATTTTTCAGTGGTTTGATTATCTTTCTGTTTTGGTTTCTTTTGAAAATCTTTGAAGAGATGAGACAAGTTGATCCAATGGACGTTAATGGACCTTAATGCCAAGTGATGCTTGACTATTTGCCAGTTATTAGTTGTCATCTCCAACCACACCAAGCAAGGATGTTTCTGCATTTGCTTGATACCAATATCATTGCAAAGCAGCATACTACATAAATACAACCTTAGATCAATCCAGATAGGCTACATATGCATCTAGCTGGTCCTTGGATATTAAGTAGCACTTGTTATCTACAGTTAATAAGCAAGATCCTCACCTCTCTATAAACTATAAACGTAACTATCGATTTTTCTATCCTAACATGCATCCACCTTAGCAAGTTTTGTTCTTTTCCTGATAGTGGCCATAACCTTTTCTGTATGGTGATCTGACGTAAACTAGAGAACATATAACTTTAGGTTTTGATCATGTACTATGTAATATCTTATTACACTATAGCATGACACGTGCAATGCATGTGGTTTTAAAAGAAATGATAAAAAAATAAATAATAAATGTGAGCTATGATGGTTTGAACCCTTGACATTATTGTTAAGAACCACATGCTCCGTGCTACCACAACAGGTGAGAGGTGATGCTGGGAAACATATGAATATATAACAGGGTATTTTGGGAACTGAAATTTGGAGACACACAAATGGAGCCACATGAGCAAAGGCATTGCGGGAGTTTCCTTGTAATAGTAGGATAGATAAGGGTAAATATGCGTCTTTTTCATTTTATTTTGTTTTCTTAACATTTTACCTTACGTACAACATCTATCTTTTAGTCATTCAGTATTTATCTGCGGAAGTATGCAGTGATGCAGGACGGCTACAGGGAAGAGAGGAAAGGAAGAAGAATAAGAGAAGTGGAGGAGGAAGGAGTGGAGAAAGAAGAAAAAGAGAAACGAGGCTTTTCATTCAATCATTCATTAACTCTAATCAAGTGCATGGATCGTATATATAGGGTCACAAAATAACAAAAAGACTCCTATAAAGAAAACAATCCCATAAAAGCCCTAAAATGACAATATGCAAACAAGCCTAATCAACATAAAATAAAATAACATAAAATCAAATCAATCTAGCCACAACGAAAGTGGCTGGACTATCCTCCTGCGACGATTGTGGCCCCGCGTAACAGGCGGTTCGGTACTGGTGTCCGCACCAACTTCCCCCGGGTGGGAAGAAGTCAACCTCGATGAACGTGGCTCGGTGTAGCTTTGGTAATACTCCAATAGGTCCGGATCAATATGCTGGAATTCCTCCCGTGTGATCCAAGTCGAATCGGATTCCGGTCGGCCTCTCCAATGAACCAAGAAGCGCTGAATGCTCCCATCATTGGATAAAATGGTTTGCTCGTCTAAAATGGCATCAATGAGTTCTTTTTGTGCTGGTGGGAGAGGCAAAGGAAGTGGAGATCGTATGGAATCAGGGATAGGAGAATCAGCGGGCTCAAGAGAGGGCTCAGCAAAAGGGTCATCAGGGATGAATGGTGGACCCTTGTAAGCAACCAGATCTTCAATATTAAAAGTAGAGCTGATACCAAAATTAGATGGGAGGTCAATAACATATGCATTCGTGCCTACCCGTTGCAATAGCTGAAATGCCCCCGCACTACAAGCCTGTAGTTTCTTAACGGTTCCATGCGGAAATCGCTTAGGCCGAATACATACCATAACATAATCCCTTAGTTGGAATATCTTATCTCGCCTATAGGAATCAGTTTGTAGTTTATATTGAGCATATACTTGCATGGATGCGCTTTTGGATTTCTTGATGTAACTCATGAATGTGTTGTGTTGTGCAAATGCATGTGCAGACTCGAAAATCCTAACATATGGTGACATGGGTAAAAGATCTAAAGGTTTTCTAGCTTTGTAACCATGCACGATCTCAAATGGACTCATGCCTATGGACCTATTGACTGAATTATTGTATGCAAACTGTGCTACAGGAAGAACTGAATCCCAATTACGATTATGTTTGCCCACAAGGCACCGTAAGAGGTTACCAACACTTTGGTTCACTACTTCTGTTTGGTTGTCAGTTTGTGGATGATGAGCAGTGAAAAATTTGAGTTTCGTACCAACTGAGTACGACAAAGTTTTCTAGAAGTAACTCATGAAACATACATCCTGGTCGGACACGATGGTTTTTGGAAGGCAATAGAGTTTGATAATCTCATCAAAGAAGAGTTTGGCCACTTTGGAGGCATCTGAGGTTTTCGAACAAGGGATAAAGTGGGCCATTTTGGAAAAACTGTCCACGACTACAAGAATGGAATCATGTTTCCTGACGATACGGGGAAGACCAAGCACGAAGTCCAAACTAATGTCATGCCAAGGACGATCTGGGACCGGTAAAGGGGTATATAGGCCAGTGTTCTATTTTCGGTGTTTGGCTAATTGGCAAGTTCGACATTGGCTAATGATTTTAGCAACGTTCCTTTTTAGGCTAGGCCAGAGGAATTGATGTTCCACCTCTTTGATGGTCTTATCCCGTCCGAAATGCCTGAAAAGCCACCTGCATGAACTTCCCACACCAAGAAATTTCTTACTGATGTCCGTGGGATACAGAGCTTTGCTGCTTTAAACAAATAACCATCTTGAAAATGAAACCTATCGATCGAGGATCCTCGTCCATCAGCGAGGGTTTATAGAGTTTCCCAAAATCAGGGCAACGTAAGTAGTCCTCTATAAGCTGTCAAAGCCCGTAACAATCACAGACATGGTCAAGAGTAGGGTCACTCAATGGCTCAGTGCGTCAGCAACTGTGTTGGAGGCACCTGAGATGTGTTTGAGGACAAAAGTATATTCCTGGAGAAACTTAACCCATTTGGCATGCCTAGAGTTCAGTTTCTTTTGATACCAAAGTTGATGCAGGACGGCTACAGAGGAGAGAGGAAAGGAAGAAGAAGAAAAGTGGAGGAGGAAGGAGGAGAAAGAAGAAGAAGAGAAAGGAGGCTTTTCATTCAATCATTCATTAACCCTAATCAAGTGCATGGACTCATATATATATATATAGGGTCATAAAATAACAAAAAGATCCCTACAAAGAAAACAATCCTATAAAAGCCCTAAAATGACAATATGCAAATAAGCCTAATCAACATAAAATAAAATAATATAAAATCAAATCAATCCAGCTACAACGAAAGTGGCTGGACCATCCTCCTGCGACGACCGTGGCCCCGCGTAACAGGCGGTCCGGTACTGGTGTCCGCACCATGCAGTTTCCATTTTTTTGTTATCATGAGAATAAAGGTGTGTTTTTATTTTGTTTTATTGGTTATATAAATCATCGTTGGAGCCTATGGTACCAAATTACCAATCACCTGTTTGGCTTCTAATGAGGAAGCGTTATCTTACCCATGGAGTCATGCTGTTTCTATATGAGTTGTTAGCTTTTCCCTCTACTTGGTTTTCCATATTTTTTATTTTTATTTTTCTATTCATTATATTTCTTAAATAAGGAGCAAGAAAGGTTGGGTAGAGCTACTAGTCTGGCGATGGCATTTTAACAGATGTATGATAAAAGATGAGGTAGAGTTTTCATGTCTGATCTATGTTCTATAGGTTACATGGCAGCTTCACAAATTAGAAACAGATGCTATATTAGTCCAGAAACATCAGAAATGCTGACTTAGGTGCCTTTTCTGGTCAATAACTTTTTTCTTGGATCTTTGGGCTAGATAGGCCCACAAAAGGATTGCCTACGATCTCCAAGTGTTGACCACTCTTACTATTGTGTAATAAGCTGTGCGGTACACCAATTTATCTTTGCCTATGGAACATCATGCACAATACAGATCCTTAATCTAACATATATATATATATATATTTTTGTGTAGGAACATACATTGACAAGAAATGCCCATTCACTGGCAATGTTTCTATTAGGGGCCGCATTTTAGCTGGCACATGCCATAGTGCCAAGATGAACAGAACTATCATCGTCCGTAGAAATTACCTCCACTATGTGAAGAAGTATCAGAGGTAGGCCAACTTGTGGTGGGTTTGTTGTGTTTTCCCTGCTACTTAGTTCACGGTATTATAATTAAATGACTATTTTGTCTTCCAGGTATGAGAAGAGGCATTCAAATATCGCAGCACATGTATCCCCATGCTTCCGTGTGAAGGAAGGAGACCATGTTATCATTGGCCAGTGCAGGTAAGCCCTATGATCTACCGATCATAATGCTTTTACGGTTTTAAATGAGCTCACTGCATTTACTTTAGTTCAGCTACACTAGTACAGGAATCTATTTTGTTCTACTAATCTGTCATAGGGCTGGTTTAGTGAAAATGTCTATAACATGGCTCTTATAAAGTTCACCTTTACACATATGTCAACTGTTTCGAATGTCATGCAAATAACTTTTTTTGTTCAGGCCATTGTCCAAGACTGTGAGGTTCAATGTTCTAAAAGTCATTCCGGCTGGATCAAAAGGTGGTGGGAAGAAGGCGTTCACCGCAATCTGAAGTTTTTAGCATTGTGTTCTTACATATTGCAGTTGGATGAAGTAGGTCCAGGTTTGAATTGAGCTCTTTGAATGAATTAAATGCTACTTGAACAGAGTTAGCCCGTTTATTGCTTTTAGAAACTCTCAACTAGTGCTGTTTAAACAGAACTCAACACTTTTCTCTCGCAAAAAAATTATCTTTTTGGATTTCGACTAAATACCAGATTTACGTATGAAATTACATGGGCAAGCCTTTCTAGGACTGTTGCATGGTTTAAAATGCTGACTGCTTGCAGACTACCAGTACGAGGCAATACTGTTCAATATTGCATGGTGACAGTGTTGGGACATTGTTTGGCCTTGGAGGCCATAGTGAGTGTATCAAATAGCCATGTTGGCCATCCTGCTCAGCTATCTTATGATCAATTCTGGTTAGGGTTATCATCCTGCTCATCGGTTGTGATATCAACATTGCTCATATGGTATTCTCTTTGAAAGTTTCGTCCATCGTTATTTTTCTTTGGCATTCTATCTCATTATGTTCTGCTGAACATGCCAAAAAAATGTTTTCTGAGAAATTATTTTGTGGTTAATAATCTTGCTGGCATGTTAGATCGGTCAAATTGATCACAAGAACTAGGTTGTTATAGGACGAGGATTGTATAGCCTTAATCGAAAGACTTAAGAATTTCTAACAATATGAGAATATTGCAAAGAAAAAATAGATAAGAAAGTAATAACTCTCATGTAGAAAACAACAAAGATTTGATTGCATGAAAGTTTACTTAGTGGTTCCCAAACAACTATTCTCTAGGGTGGAATGGTTGTTGGAGATCAAAAACTAGACAAAGTTCAGGGTTCTCCTAGTGGTCCGCTCGAGATTATGAAGCTATAGGTTGTTGCTTGTCTTTCCTTTTAAATTGATAACCGTAGAACCAAACCAACTTGGAGCTCTCCTATGCCCATGTTTTCAATAGCTGATTTCTATTTCTATGTTTTCACAGACTCTCATGTGCTAATCGCATGCTCAAAACTGGTGCTTGATGGGTTTTTTTTCGCTTGCATTCAAGTTAATGGGTTTGGTTGGGTCCACTAGAGGAACCAAGAATGAAACAAGGAGAATGGCGTAGGGTTCTTAAAACTAACCAAAAGAAAACTCATATATTGGCAGGATAATTAGAATGGCATGGCTTCTAAGTTCTTAAAAAAATGAGCTAGAACAACCTTCACATATCGCTAAAAACAATTTCCTCTTGCCGACTCCTATGGATCGCATATTAAACTGATAAGATTAGATACTGCAATTGATCTTAGCCAAAAGGCTTAGAAAGGTATGCCAAGATATTCTTCTTTATGTTGAATTCATGTGACATGCTAATATTAAGACAGAGTCGCAAGCTTGATGTGATCTAAGAAGATTATCAAATATGATGCGGATCATTTGTGATCTAAGAAGATTATCAAATATGATGCGGATCATTTTGGACACTACGGACTCAAAACAAGATTCACCATATTGGAAAATTGAAATGCGTGCTAAATTTTGAAGGCTATAACTTGTCCAAACGATGCCCGATTGAGGTGCTCTTTTTTGTTGTCGAGCCCTATGACATTGCTCCACCTCTCAAGAGTTTGGTGTATTAAGCAATCAAGACTAAATTCTATTATTTGAATCCTATAATAGATTAGTTAAAATATTTTTTTTCGAAAAAGACTTTGATTAGACATATCTTCTGATTCGAAAGAATTAGGAGTGATTGAAAATAAAATCAATGTATGGGGCAAGATCTGCCTCCTATAGAATTTTAGATTTTCATAATTATTTTTACTAGTCTTGTCTGTTTAGAGAAAGTTACATCTTTTTTCAACTAAAATAGGAATTCAGTTTGAATTATGTAACGATGAAACTCACTAGCATAGATAGAGACTATATGTTTGTTATTCATTAATGAAAGAAAAAAAGAACCTAAAGTTTACTTTCCTAATTTTTTTCTACTTTTTCTAAATTTTTTAAAGAAATTCTAGTTAAGTGAGTTAAGATATTTACTTCTTTCACCGTGATCAGATTATCCAATAAAGAATTCAACATCTTTTCGCTTGATTCCTTTCTTATATACTGTAGACAATCAAACTCTATGGATATTTTATTATATTTGTTAATGTTTTTCGAGAACAATTATATTATGTTATGTTGATCCTTTCCGTTGGGCACATCTAACTTATGAACCTCTAAGCTCAGGATTTATGACTATTCCAACAAAGTTCTATAGAACACCATTTGAATCTTCAAAAACCACATAAACTTAATTTAGACAAAACATCTATTTCATGTAGGCGAGTAAAATCGAACATTCTCTAGGATCCTAAGATTGGGGTTCCAAGAAAAATCTCGAGAGTTTTCTTCTTGGCAAAATGGAAATGCACTAGAGGGAAATTCCCAAAACAAGAATCATGGATAAGTTTTTTTTTAGGGAAAACAAGATCGAGAAGACAAGAATGATAAATCACAATACGAACCCAGAATTCTCTCTCTCTCTCTCTCTCTCTCTCTCTCTCTCTCTCTTTGGGACAAGATTGGACCTGAACCCAATCAAATGGCATTGGACTGCACTTCAACTCAGACTTGACGCGGACTGACAAGCCTATTCGTGCCATTATGTTATTGTATAAATGGAATCCATTCAAAGAAGATGTTTGAACTGGTGATCTCATGGCTTGAAAGGAAGAACGCTCCGCCAATTCAACAAACGCTAATTTATGGACATTTGTGGGACTTTCGGAGTGAGCTGCGATGGTAACCACCTCACCTTCACTTTTTTGAACACATGCTTTGACCAATATACCCCGTTGAATGCCGGCCATTGGAAAACTTGCTCATGGCTCTCTTTACGGGGTAAATTTCTGCTGCTCCCAAGCAGGCAAATTTGCATGGTCACAGATCCCTGCAGTGCATGGATTACACTTGTTATTCAAAGATAGATGGCTATCAAATAAAACGATCTTATATATCATATATGATGGGGCACTATCGGTAGCCATCCATCCTTTGATAGCGGTTATCAAAGTGCTACATAGCATTGCGAATCTGGATAAATTACATAACTAAAAAGTCCAAAACATGTGTTGGGACAAATGTGACTCCAATATTTTTTTAAGCCATTTAAAAAGCTATATGTAACTAGTCTACTACAAATACAGTACGCCCTCATCCAAAAAGACTAATTAGAAAATATTATTTATATTTCTAAATTTTGTAAAAGTACATAGAATCTACCAATCGTATATCTGATGTAGGTCTAAACATATTCTTGCATGGGTCCACTTATACCTTCTATTTAAACTAGAACATCTTCTCCAGATTCATATTTATTCAAGTCTTCTAATCTATATTGATTATGAGCTAAACGTGTACCAATATTTGGGTTCCTAGAAGATGACAAATTCGGTGCATGACTTTAAACTTTAAAGAGGGTTCCTATCTCTTTACGGAAAAGAAAAACAACAATTTGTCTCATCAAATCCAAGGACTAATTCAAACGAAGCATTAACCAGCGTGCAAGTTGACCGTAGCATCGGGAGTGCCACCCAGGTGGACTCCACCAAAGTCTCCATCCATGTCCCCTTCTCCACTCCATCCCGGCAAGCACGTTTTGGAAGGACAAATGTTTGGCCCCTTTGGAAACAACTCTACGACAGTGAGGTCTCCTTCCAACAATTTGAAAAAACACATCCCAGAAAGACTCCATTTACCGCAAGAGATATAATATTATATCATAATAATATTTACATGGGTCAATATGCTTCTCTCTCTCCCTCCCTCCCCCTCCTCCTCCTCTCCTCTCTTACAAAAGCAAAAGGTAACCTCTCCCAAGTAACTTTTCCTCATGAAAAGAATCCATGGGTCCTGCTGTCAGTGGAGGCTGGCCTTGGCATCATTTGGCTGGAAATAGTCTCCAAGAAAAAGCCATCCGTCACCTCCAAGTTAGCCCTTGGGTTGCTCAACCCTTGAAGAAAAACACCATCATTCCTTTCATGATTGCCTACCGTAAACATACTACCATCGTATATTTGCTGTTGCTGTTGCTGTTGCTGGCCCTGCGGTTGGTGCTGCAAAGCTTGCCCTTGGAATTGATGCTGGAGGTGTCCAAAAGGCATCACGGTGGCTGCCTGACGAATAGGATCGTTGAAACCAAGCCCAAAACTTGTCATCGGTCCGTTGCCGGGTTGATAGTTTGAGGAATACGTTGCTGAGGGGATGCCGGTGAATTGCTGCACCATTGCCCGGAAATTGGTGGTGTCGGTGTTGAGAAGGGTGGTGGGAGCCCTTCTGGAGGCCCTGGATCGCCGGCGGGCAGACTTCCCCACCCGGCCCTCGATGGCCGGGTGCGAAGCCGGGCTGCTGCTCGATCCGGTGATAGCCGGGCTCGATGTCGTGGTGACCACCGTCGAGTCGGCTCCGACCGACACGCCGCCGGAAACGGCCGGCGTGGCCGCCGGGTGCGGTCCGAGGCCGTGCTGGTAGAGCTGAGCCCACTCGGCCAGGCTTGAGCTCGTGTCGCTGACGTCCATGGATGGGTGGAATGGTGGAGGGGGAGAAGAAGCAGAGGCCGGCCGGGTATATATATAGAGAGAGGATGACCATGGGCTGCTGTCAAAGATGATGATCCTAGATGAAATCTTGGCCGTCGGGCTTTTAGAGGGTTCGGATCAAGGGGCTGCGGGGATGCCGCGTGGGATTTTGAGATTCCCCATGCGTGGGCTTGGCGTGACCTTCTCGTAGGAGCTTAGGTTCGAGGAAGCTTCGTTGATCAATTTCTGTGACGTGGCGGTTTCTGAGTGGTTATGTCATGGGTTGGTGACTGACCTGTGTGAATGGGGATGTGGTGTTGGCTTGGCTTAACTAATAGTCTAAATTCTAACCCTCTCTCTCTATCCAACTTCTTTAATGGTACAAAATGTTATTCCATGCTGCTGATCTACACTTCAACAGCATCAGAGATGGAAGCATTTTTTTTGACTTGGATTCAACAATTAGATATCAGTCATGATTTACTTTCTACCTTTTTAAGAGAAAATGGCCACTTAGCCATGTTTTATTTAACTTTGCTTTAATTTCACATATACTTGTATTTTGTTTCTATACACAAAAGAAAGACTACTGAAAATTCTATTGTTAGCAAAACAAGGAATTGAGGGTTAAATTTTTGTTCGGCAGATCTCCATCATCAAATCACCGCCAACCGGAGGATCGGAAGTTGAGTTGCCTGAGTTTTCATTTGGTGAATCATGGAGGGTTGGACTTCGGAGCTCAAGTCTTATATGTGTGAGTAGAAGATAGAGTTCAATTTCTGTTTGGCTAGGATGACAAGCAGAGGAAAAAATTGTAGGATGGATTAAAGAGGTTGATAGGCCTCCAATCTCTAGGATTTTTGAGATTACCACAATTTACCTTTCAAATAAATTGTGATATTCTGGGCATAAGGTGTAGTTGGAAAATCCAATTCATCTGATGAAGCAAAGGTTCTCTTATCCACATATTTGATTTTTTTTTTTCTCCAAAGAAAAACCTCATACGAGATGTTGTAAACCATAGGACGTCTAAAGATCCTTGCTAAGATTACAGTATATCATGAGAAAAACAAATGAGTTTATCTAACAAAGAGGCTAAGAGATATGTAGGATTTCCACGTCTTTTTTATTAGCGTAAATGAAGCATGGTAGATATAATTCATTTGTGACTAATAAGTTTTTCTTTTTACTCGGTGTTTTTTCTTCTCTACTTCATTTGATATGATATAACTCAAAGTACTTACCCCCTTTGGAACCAAATATAACTGGCAATATAGGAATCTTTATATCCCTTTCATTATACCAGTTTATGCAAAATCTTCTATGAATTTTGTTATGCTAATGTGAATTTTGTTATACTGAAGGATCTTCTTATCCTCGTATATATTGAAGTAGATGCCTATCATATAAATCATTATCAACAATTTCAAACTATCGAACAATTTGTTAAGTATGTCTTAAGTTTACAAGTTTTGAAAGATTGAGTCTACATCACTTTTAGAAAGTTAACTTTGGATATCAGTTCAAGTCCACATCGACTTAAAACACCAGTTTATATTAGCCTAACCCGATTATTCTAGGAATACCCGTTCGAGTCTAAATCGAGTTACTCTCTCTCTATATATCTCTTGTAACCTCAAGAAAAGAGTGCAATTGATTGTCTAAGAGATCGGGTTATTAGGGGCTAGACTTTGTGAAATAATTTTGTGCTCTGTAGTCTCTATTTCTTTTTTTTTATTTTATGGTGAAGCTTTTGTATTGTCTCTGCCCGTGGATGTAGGTTAATAAACTGAAGCACAAAAGTATTGCATGATCTTGTTCTTCTCTTGTTCTTCTCTTTTTTTCTTCTTGTTTCTTTATTCTCTCTACCTATTGCAACATAATTAATATAAATTGAAGCCAACCTCTTTTTTATCCTAAACTTACCTTCTCCCTTCTTCACTTCTCTCTTGTTATGCAATAATATAAACCATCAAAAATTACTTTTTCAATAGATTCTTTCTCCTTTAAAATTCACTTTTCATGGAAAAACATTGAGGAAGCACCATGAAATGTCCTTCTTCATGTTTCATAACTTATGCATACATAGGCTACACACACTTGTTTTGAATTGGGATAGAAACTAAGATGCATTTCAATGAGCTAAATGATTCTCTTCTTAATTATTGGGATGGCTTGTTATCTAGTTTTTTTGGTTCTTCTTACAAATTATAGTGAATGCATGCAATAAGAAAAACCCAAGAAGTCACCAGAAATATATGACAAGTTAGGGGGCATTGAGTTGATGGCACATACATTTGTGACTCTCACTTCATACAACACAGTAAATGCATTTTAAGTATTGCACAAATGCCCTGGAATTTGTATTTTCAGCAAAAAAAAGTTTACCTTTAAATGGCCATTTTGTATGGAAGGAACAGCCTTATGCAAGATTTATTTAAATTGATTGCAAAATGTTGATGTGAGAAAATAATGCCAAATGTTTTCTTATCGTGATTCATTCTTTTTATGAGAACATCTCAACTATTATTTTACCAGAGAAGATAAAATACAGACACGTTTAAATCTGGAAGGGAAAAGGAAGTCCACTTGGTAGTGGATTTCTGAGAGTATGGTCAAAATCCAATACTACAGGTAAGTTGCATCTTTACTTTCTTTTTGCCCCTTTTGAAGAATACATAACTACATGCATGTCAATAGACCATGAATCTTTTTTACAAGCTACAAAATGTTATACTGCTACTGTTGAAATGATGACAGTGGCATTCTCTCATCATAATCTCCTTGGTTATTAACACTTTCTGAATTAAATAGTTTGTAATTATGATAATTCTCACTATATTTGTCAAAAGTTATTTGTTTCACAGCATGAAGATAATCACAACATATCCTCCTAAGACTAGCACTGCAAAGCTACTTGATAACTCAAGTACCACTACACATTCATCTTATCATTTGGTGTCAATAGAGTTGAGCTACCTAAGATACCTGCCCCACCCTATGCTGATTTTGGCATGCATTATTCTCAAGAAACAATAAGGGAATGAACCTCAAGGCTTGAGCTTCTTTATTCCACATCAATGTTTGAAAAGCATGTCCAACATTATATCATCCTTAATGTTAAAAAGACAGATCAGCTTTGGCAGCAACATCCAAAATCATAAAATATTTAAGGCTTGGTCACTAATACAACCTGATGATTCATGAGGACCAATTGCATCAAGTAAAGTCTACTTTGAATTTATACTGTAGCAGTTTTAGCATGATTAGTTCCCAAACAATGCAGTACCTCATGGAACAAGGAAGATCGCCATAAAATAGGGTTGTAATTGATTTGATCAATATAAGGCATTTTCTTAATTGCAAGGATTCCTAAAAGGATAACTTGAATATATTTTGGAGGTTGGCTTGTATGTTAAGTCATGTTTGAAAATCTAAACGAGTCAATCACCGTCTACCTCTCCTTATCCTTTTCTTCTTCTTTTTCTTTTCCCCCTCAAGTTCGGCTACCAACCGAAAGAGTTCTTCAACATGCTTCTATACTTGTGATGTAACTCGATGAAAAACAAGCTAAAAGATAGATGATCTCTCTCTCTCTCTCTCCAAAATATATTAATTTATTAAATAAGTAATTTGCTTGGTGTGTATTATCTAAATCATCTAGTGTATAGCGATAAAAAGTATATTCTAAAAATAAGAAAAAAAGAGGATGCTATAAATTTTTTTAATCACAGGACTGAACTATTAACTCTATTAGTAAAAAAAAATCTTTAATTTTTAGATTTTTTTTTGAAATAAACACTAAAAAAATGGCAAACTAAAAAAATTATTGCATATTTCTTCTTCCGGAGCCGGCCTCATATAACTTTTGTTCCTTTTTTCTCTGGTGAATAATAGGAGGGGAGAGAGAAAACCTCACCCGCATAGCAGTCTTTACTGAGCCCTCCTTCTACCAAATAATGTTTGATATAGGTAGAATTTTTTTTTGCTCTTAGTGCCAGTTGGACCGAATAGCGCTCCATGCATTTCGAATCTAAACCGCGCTGATGAAAATAAATTTTTTTTTTAACTGTGCTATCACCTTGATGGCTAACTTTTGTTCCTCAAAAAGTATACATGCATGTCCAAATTTGCATGGATCCTTCGCTAAGAAGAGTCAACAGCCTTTTCCCACTGCAACAAGCTTAGCCCATCCCGTCCCTTTCCAGTGGAAGGTCCGGTCAAAGTCCGCAACCTAATCAGCTTGATACCTGACCTAAACGCGCACATGCTCCAAAGTTCCAAACCGAATCTCCTCCACATATTTCAAGTGCACGTATACCCAATTCCACACTCGAACACGCCACCATTCTATTCATCCCACGGCCGACCCACGATAATGCTTTAATTTGCGTGCATCGCTCGAAAAATGATGCCAACCGATTCGTCTTATCCATGGAAGCGGTTTAACTAACTTGGTGCCGAGGGGCAGGGAGAGGGGAAGGGGCGGTTCGCGGAAGACGGCGCTGCTTGAGTCTCCCGCACGGCGCCGGCCGTGGGGCCCGCCGCACCGAAACCCGACGAGGCGATGACGTCGGGGATGATGGGAGAAGGAGGGATAAGAGTCAAAGCTATGACCGAGAATTTATTATTATATCTAAAAATATATTTTAATATGTAGTATTCGAGGCTAAGGCAGAGAGGATTATTAAAATATTTAAAAGGCATGGCTTTAGTTAGGGGGTTTTGGTTGGGGTGGATCCCACTCGGTTCTTGACCTTTCCACCCGTGTGCTTGATTAGCGGGCAGGAGGAGCAACCGGATAGCTAAGGTTGTCATACTCGTAGACCTAGTCTGGAAGTATGATAGCATCCGGAATAAGAGAGTTATCCCTCGGTTACTTGGATACCTATTTGGAGAATAGGATAAGAAGTGGGATAGCAGAGTTAGCGGCGGCAGCTGAGGCAGTCGCCTAAGGCCCCATCCCCAAAAAAACTTATCACAGGAAAGACTTCAAAGACAAAATGAAAAAAAAAAAAGGCTCTTCTGTAAGTTTGCCTTAGGTCGGCTCACTGTAGAAAAGACCTCAAAGACAAAATGGCCTTAGGCCCCCAAATACATTGGGCTGCTCCTGAGTTAGCTCTCCTGACCGGAAATAAATGAGAAACATGATATTTTGATCCTGAAATTGTTGATCTCTTAAGAGTTTGGTCAGCCCCGGGATAAGTGGTATTTACTCTAGAATTTTAGTTTGTAGTTATGTGATAAAATGATGGCAGGAATTTAGCTATAAAGCAGAATTGGGTATTGGCTCAACCAAGTTTGCATCGGTTGAGAACCAAATTTGCAGGAATTCAGTTCTAAGAACCGATTTTAAGCATGTGAATCTTGAAGTAGTTTTGAGAACTGATCATAAGCACGCGAGTATCGAGTTGGTTCCAAGAACCGGCTGCAGTTGAGCCAACTGGAAGACTATTTTTTATGTTAGCCAACTTTTCGACATCTACGCTGTGGCACTTCAATATGATGAAGATGGCATAATTGTTCGAGGTTGTTTTCTTATGATTATCAAGTATAGAAGAACGAGTTCATGTTCGTAGGTGGGGGATCATCGACATCTTAATGCAATTACCCTATATTTGCATGGAGTCTTCCATAGAAGCATCCATTAACTCTTTGTATCCTAGTTCTCTAGCATGACGAAGTATTCAATCCTGCATAACCTTGTATGTATTCAAATACCTCTTCATATTATAATCAACTTCATTGGAAGTTTCTCTTATGTTATTGTTATCTTTATTTCTTTTATTCCTTGTGTATTTCTCATGCTGCTAGAAATTGTGAAAATCTTGTTATTGAGGCAAGATCAAATCTACCGAGAGGCCAACGGAGCAGCATATTGAGTAGCCTCTTATATAGCTGATTATTCTGAAAAAACCCTTTAGCTGGGAGAGAAGATTATTTAGTGCATTTCAAAATTTGTTATTTTTTTATTTTTTTTAAATATATTGATACCTATTATGTACGATACATCGATCTGAGAGAAAAAAAAAAGAAAGCAAGACCAAATCCTATCTCGTGATTGAACCCATACTCCTTTATCGATCGCTCTAGGACGAACGACTCCTGGAATCCTATAGGATCGAGGGTTATCCTAGGATTTTGTCATTTTTGAAATGATAAAAGATTGTTTAATTAATAAAAAGTATTCACAAAGCAGAGTGCAATTTTTTCTTTTCATCCCAAGCCAAACATATTCATCTTGCCGTCAGCTATAGTATAATGCGGCATTTCTTTAATTTTATCCCGTTTCCAAACTCCAAACACTAAAAAGCCATAAAAAAAAGGATGGAATCACTAATCCACGATATTTTGGTCAAACCAGCGATAAATGAGAATCAGCAACTCCCTAGTCTCTAGAAACGCAGTTATCCCTACTTCAACTTTATTCCGACTAATCTTGTATCATGTCGATACCGGCTATACCAACCCAGAATAAGTCTCGGAAGTCTTAAACATGCACGCACACCTTCTCCGTATCTCTACCAACTTGTGGTCATGGTCAAAAACTATTTTGGGGCTTTGTGACACCCCTATCTATAAACTATTTTGATCAATCTGGGTTGGTCTGTGTGGATGAAGATCGGTTTCAATTATATCAGACAAAAAAATTGGTTGTCATCCAAGCAATTCCCAAGATTGTTGTTGCCAATTCACAAATAACACTATGGAACACCAATTCTGCACAGAAGAAAAATTTCTTTTGCTATGTGGCATGAGGGGATTGATGTGTGATTTGTTAGAATTAGTGAGATATAAAGGTGTGGTGGAATCCAGAGTTGCCAAGATAGCATTAGGTTAGCTTGAGAAACTTTTTTGTGTGCACTAATGGGTGTCCCAAAAAAATTTCCTTTCTAAAGCACTTATAATGCAGACATCCATGATTGATGTTGTTTGCTGCAAAATCCAGAAGGCATGATTACAGAATAGCTGGGTGCAATTTAGAAGTTGTTGAAGAAATGTTGGTGCTCAACCACAACAAAGATATTGTTGTGTTGAGCTGTTTTGTATTCAATTTAGATTTTTTTTTTTCAGAAAAAAACATAAAATAGGTATTTGGATCTAGTTTGCTGGTGATGCCCGTTCACCTCAGGACGGTAGCTATTGCTAACTTTGAACCTTTCTCATCCTGTTGAGGCAGGATTGTTCAAGTTTGAGTGCATATCTTCAGTCTTTTGAAGTAAGACATGTTTTTAGGGAATCTAATAGAGTTGCGGATTGAATGGTATCATATGTTACTGCTCATATGGGATTAACACTGAGGATGTTTGATTTTCCTTCTCAATTATTGTTAGATATTTTATTTTCTGATTCCCATGGATACATTTACTTTAGATTAGTCTAATGAATTCTGGTTTAAACATCAGCAAGATCTAAGACCTGCGCTATGATCTTTCTTTCAGGGACTTTCTTAACTTATGTTAGGCCGCCAACTCCAGGCTTAAATGCATAAGATAATAGATGCCTCTAATTATGAGTAGCTAGAATGTCATCTCCCATTCATTCAGGGTGAAAATCTAATGGCTAACTACAAGCTTGCTCTACACCATGTGTCAACCATTGCGGCAATATAAAGTATAGGTATCTTCAATTTATTATTGGACATCAGCATGATGTGTTGCTACTCATTGCAACTTGCTTATTTCTATATGGTGCTGAGGACTAACCTGTGATTCCAGGAATAAAATATAATACTGGTTGATAAAATCAATCTGATGGTTTTAACTTTAGGATGGAGGTGATACTTCAAAGGCAAATACTTAAAACTAATTTTGAAATTGCATAAGAGTTTATTTTTTAAAAGCTCGTTAGTTTATATAAATAGAATAATATCTAAAGAGCAAGAAAAAATGCTCATGAAATATATGAATTATAATGGTACCTCCACAAAAGTGCATGCAGACTTATGCCACAATATTAGCCTATAGAAAGAGCTACAACTGCACGGGCCTAAGATCAGCTCCTTTTCCTTTCCGAAGGTAGTTTATGTCCATTGTAAAAATATTGCTAAGTTAAAGCAAAAGATGCAGTGGAATTCTATGCATTTTATGATCAGTTAATCGCATATAATGATATTGCTAAGTTAATTGCATATAACGATATTTATTATCATAATTCACCTTCAACATTTCAATTAGTTATCCCTTTTTCCTATTTTTTTTTTTCCTAAAGCATGTTTCCCAGATCCTGTGGCCTGTTTCTCAACGGCTAGGTACTCCCAGAAGCAAGTATTCAGAAATCTTTTATGACTCAAATTGGATCATTGTAGGCTGGATCACTAGTGGTGTCATGAAAGTGGAGAAAAATGGGAGTCTGAGCTATACAAGCGTACCAATCAGCCTTTATTTCTTGACTCAGTAATTCTCTTCTACCACATAATTTAGTGGTAGGTTTTATACTTCATATGTTATTAATTTGACTCTTTCAGCCTTCTTAATATATTGCCATGGAGCACCTGCAGACTTCTTCAAAATGGCCCATTCTACGTGCCACTTTTGATAAAGTAAATCCTTGGTCTTTGATTCCCAACAGAATTGTTCATTTAATAGAGTAGCATGATCCTTGGTCTTTATTAACAAAGCAATATGATTCTCAACAGTATTGTTTTATTCCTTTCTTTTACATTCACACAACTATGTATAATATATTTCACATCACATAAGGGAGGACCTATGTATATTTTGGCCATTGCCACAAGATGGTGTTGGTGCATCCTTGCAACAACACTTGCTTCTCAGGTTACAGTATTTAAACTAACTTAATGAGCCCATTCATGAACTTCTAAGCAAAGATATTGCTCATATCAACTATATTACGACATGATTTTTGTTTTCACAAATTTAAAGAACAATCGAACAATCAAAGGCACCATTCCTTTTCTAATTAATCAATTCTTTTGGATTCTGAAATTAGTTAATTAATTTAAAAATAATCTAATGCATGCAGGGATACCATGTCGGTTTGGTAGGCTCCTCTTTTAACTCAAGTTGCCATGGCCAGAAATCAAGAACTAGTTCATAACATGTAGAGGGTTGAAATCAGGTTGACAGTTGGTCATAAAAGTCCGCTTAGTCCTTCCAACAAATCTTGGCTTAAACTTTTGTTCCATAGCTGATGCCAATTTGCTTGGATGATAACAGTAATGGCTATAGGAATATTAGTCTATATTTTATAGAGTTTATAACATTTTCATAATGAGCATGAACATGAACATAGGGTGACTTAACCATATTTCTTTCTATACTTCAGCATAGGATGATTTTGTGATGGAGACCAAGATCAGAAGGCAGCATGACTTAAGGATTTCTCTTGGGTTTAGTTTTAGTTTTCAGTTTGCTGTATTTTTCCTTTTTTTTATTTAAGTTAAACTTTTATGGGTCTTATTGAATGTATGCTGAGATTAAATTATCTCAAAGCCCACTGGATAATTAGATGAAGTGGTGAGATGGCATGAATTAATAATATAAGCCATATCAGTTGAAATAGGTCAGTGGTAGTACAATTACTGTAATGATTACTGTTCATGATAGAAACCATGAACAGTAAGTGATGCATTACGAGGGGTATTTTTGGGAGTTAGAAAATGGGTTCTTAGGGTCTTTTGTTTCTTTAAATATGTGAGTCATGTAGGGGACTTTTATGCATCAATTGAAAACAACAAGTTGACACATAGCATCCACCAAAGTTTGAAGATACTGCTGCCTGAAATGAAACATATGCTGATAATTTTTATATCCTTCAGGATGATATCATGGTGGACGAAACTAATTGATGGAAGGAGGGCTGATTCAACGCAAATCATGATTTATTTGACTGAAGAACAATCATTTTTTTTTTTTTTGATGGGATCACATGTCAGCTGCAGTTCAAGTTCTATTTGGAGCATCTTGTGACATCCAATGTGGGGCATTCATGACCAACTTAATCATCAGTTGGTTTGTCAATGAAACTCGAGGCAATTAGTTCTTGCACAGAAGAAGTGAATGATGGAGACAAATATCACAAGGTAGCCTGTCTTAGGGATTCATTTTGGATTTGCTTTTAGTTTTCAATTTGCTATTTTTTTCTTCCGTTTTTTGTTTAATTTAGCTTTAATGGGTCCCAATAAGTGTATAGAAGATAAGATGATTCATCGAGGCCAAGCTCCTATTATCAATTAGAAAGAGATGAAGATATTGGTAGAGGAGAGCATTTCCTGCTCTATTACAAGACTGTCCTACATCACTTCCAGGATAATTGTTCATCTAATAGTACCATCCAACTCAGTTATGAATATTTCGTAGTTATTTTGATAGCTTTTCGCTACTTAAGCATGCTTCAATATTAAATGCCTTTTGTTAGATAGATTATTGGTAGCATCATACGAAGCTCAATGATATTTCTTAAAAAATGATATTATTTACCTTTTTATGCTTCAAGGAAGTTTATCTGAGGAAAAGAATATGATATTCTCTTATATAGAATAAGAATTGTCGACCCCTATGATAGATCTTATATTATTTTGGAACTGTTAGCTTATCACATACAGTATGTATTTCTCTGAAAATTTGGGCTGTATATAAAGTGGTGTTATCCATATTTTGTATCTTACAGATGACTATATATTTGTATACTTATTTCATATGATATGTGAGGGGCCATGGCCTTCTGCAAGTGCACATTTTTGGGTTACTGCAACATTCCAATGCTTGCCTTTTTAAGTTGCATGGCATGAGAATTACAAGACAATTTCCTTGTCCCATTACAATAGCTTCAAATCCTTCTTGTGTAAGATGGGATCACACCCATGGCTATTCTTAACTAGGCATTGTGATTGCAGCAATTATGTGATGACCCATGTTGCTGCACAGATTATTTGACTTTAACACCTTTAATTCAACTTTTGCTTCACATTCTTTACCATCAATCCTCTTTGACACCTTGATTCTGACTTTCGCATAATAGATTCACCTAATCCTCTCTATTATGGTCACAAAAATGCTATCCAAGTACCAAATAACCAGGTTTGCTAGTATATCACAAATCAAGACCTTCATGAGGACTCATTCTACCTCCCACTATAGAGAACAATTTAGCAAGCATTTCTTTATGCTTTTGAGTTGGAGAGAAGTTTTAGAAATTTGATTTGCGCGATTATAACTATATTTCGCATGACCAATATGTATAGTGATTTTCATGTCATAATGTGATGGGATGTGTATGTTTGGCTCTTGCCCCCATCTTGCACCATTTCCATCATTTCAACAATCCAGAAGCTGCTTCTCTAATTACAGCTCTTGAACCACTTTAAGAGTTCATATGCAAAACCCTTGCATATAAATAGTATTCATACTCATGACACAATTCTGTTTCAAATATTTTTTTTCTTCATATTTGAAAAGAATATTGGAACAAAGCAGGTTCTAATGGAACAAAGATCTACTTGCAGTACTGCCGAATGCATGCAGGAATACCATGTCATTGCAATGGTCATGATCTTGAGGCAAGTTTACACATCAAATGATTCTCCTGATTTTTTCCTCACTGTATCTCCGTTTCACATATATTTCACATTCAGACAGTAAACAGAGGGAGTCTGGGAACATATATATTTCATCACTGAGGGTTTTAATTTTTTGGAACTGTTCTCTTTCTTGTTAATGGACAAACCTAGATTTTTCTATAATGATTGATGGAGGAAATATTGGACACCTCAATCTTGGACCAAACCGATCTCGACTACCTCAGTACAAATTGAGGTAGGCAACTTGGGCCTTAGACGAGGAGCAATTCGACCGAGGAGCCAATCGATCGAAGTGAACAACTTTGCCACCGACCAAAGGACCAATCAACACATGCCGACAAGAACAGACAGTCTGGGCAATTGGCCATAATGGCAGCTTTATATTCGATGCGCAACGGTATTATATGCCACCCAAATCCTAGCCGTACTACCGGCCGTTACCTGGAGACTGGTGCACACCACGCCGACCCAGATAATGATAAAATCGACTCTCTTATATAAAAGGGTGATTTGGAAAATCTCAAGTATGCAAGAATAACACAATATGATACTTTCCTTTCACATTATTGCCACTCTATTCTGACTTAGGCATCAGAGGATTCTCTGCCGGAAACTCTTCGACAAGTAGACTTCTTGTGGGCCAATCCAAAGGAGACCAGCTTTTCTAGACCTTGGTTAGCTAGTTCAGGTCGGTCCCCACTAACCTCAAAGTTAGCCGAGCTGCGCTTCGACCTTGGTCCAGGATTCAGCAGTAACATATTGGTGCTAGAGAAAGGGTCCCACCCCTGCTATATCGATATTGATCGAAGGGAGAAACCACCAACATGAGGTCACTAAGAGCCCGTGGTGCATCGCATGCTTCGCAACACCGTGCTTCGACCATCCAAGGGTCATTGCAGAGCCTGGAACCTGCTCCACTGAAACAACCCTCCGCGCTTGTGGGCAATGAGCACTTTAACCTGATCATTGAATAGGTATAGGCGCTGATGGCAGTGGTATAGGGCTTGCAGCAAGTGGCGGCATGACCAAAACCGGTCCACACAGAATCCAGTCAGCCTAGGCACCACTTTCAATCTCCGGCACACTACATGCACTTGGTTAACCACCGCTCTCGAGGTTGAGACTCGAAGCAGCCTCACTAGAGTCAACAAACTCAGCAGAGGAGTCTTGGTCGGGATGGGAAACAACGCACTCCAAACCCCCATTCTAGCAAAGACCCCATTTCGAGCAGCTCGCCTCCTCGCCATGCGGAGCCTCCACCCTAGTGGGATGTCGACCTCGATAGGAGAATTGAGGAGATGGGCTAACAGATTCAGCCCCCAAGGGACAGGCTCCAAGGGTGAGTAACAAGCTCAACTTCTCTTCGAAGCCCTCCATTACCAGGCAGATCATGGAGGAACTGATCTCACCTCGATTCAAAATTGTCAGGTAGAGATGTACGACGACACCTCAGATCCTTTAGATTACCTAGATAGCTTCAATGCTCTTATGATGCTGCACAGTGCCACCGATGCCGCACTTTGTAAGGCCTTCCCCACAACCCTTCGCAAGGTGGCTTGGCCTAGTTCCTAGGGTGTCGGCCCAAATCTGTCCACTTGTTGAGCAGCTTGCCCGCCTCTTCATGGCACACTTCACCTTCAACCGAAGAAGACGCTATGGTTCGAACACACTGCTCGCCATTAAGTAAAAGGAGAAAGAGTCCCTTAGGGACTATGTCAGCTGCTTCAATGCAGCGACTCTGGATGTTCGCGACCTAGATCAGTCGGTCGCAATGTCGGCAATGAAGAGCGGCTTATGGTCATCGCGCTTCCTTTTCTCCTTAGAGAAGCACTTTCCAGCCAACTTCGTCGAAATGTTAGTGCGAGTAGACAAGTATACTATTGTAGAGGAAGCTATGGCATCTCATCACAAGTTTGCTAGCAATAGACCTCCCCGAGGAGACAAGAGGAGGCGTGAGGAGCGAAAACAGTCGAGGAGTTTTTCACCTCGGCGTGAAAGGGGCTCAAGATGAGTCAAAAGCTCCTCTCTGATGTTCGAAAAGTACACCCCTCTCACTATCCCGAGGATCTAGATTTTCATGGAGATCGAGGGTTGACGCTACCTATGCCCTTCGTAGCAAATGAAGGCCTCGACGTTCAAGAGGGACAAAAAGAAGTATTGCCGCTTCCACCGAGACCACGACCATGACACTGAGGAGTGTCTCCAGCTCAAGGATGAGATTGAGGCACTCACCTGATGTGAACGGTTGGACTGATACGTCCACGCTCGGCGTGACTGAAAAGCGCATGCTTCAATCTTTAATCCACCGCCCCTAGAACCGATTGACAATAGTCCTATTGCTGGAGTCATCAACACAATCGATGGCAGCCCCGTTGGGGTCCCAAGCACCTTGGAAAATTGAGCTCGCCAAGAAATTGAAGGCGACAGAGCAGCCGTAGATCCTACACGTAGATGGGTCATCAAGCTTGGGGGCAGCGGGGCTAGACTCTCACTCACCAACCCGAAGGGAGTGATCACAGAGTACACTCTTCGGTTTGAATTCGTGCCCTCAAATAACGAGGCCAAATACGAAGCATTAATAACCGACCTCAAGCTTTTCAAGGAGCTCGAGGTTCAATAACTAAAGATTTTTAGCGACTTACAATTGGTAGTCTGCCAAGTGTGAGGAGAATTTGAGGCTTGGAAGCCATCGATGATCAAATATCTACAAAAGGTAAAAGACATCACCTCAACCTTTTGTAACTTCGACATATATCAAATTTCTCAGATGGAGAATGCAAGGGATGACCTATTATCAAAATTGGCAACCTCAGAGATTGCCGAGCTGACCAAAGCAACCTATCTCAAAATTCTGGAGACACCGAGCATCAACAAGCCTGAGGTCGTGATGAACACCGCCATCGAGCCAAGCTGGATAGTCCCTCTCGTCGTCTTCTTGAAGGACGAAAAAGTGCTTGTAGATCGAGCTGGGGCCTGCTGAATAAAGTGACAAGCCTTCCACTACATCCTCCTCGACGATAAGTTATATCGGAGATCGTTTTAGTTTCTGCTCCTCAGGTGCCTCTATCCATCCAAAGTAAATTATGCGCTTCAAGATGTACACGAGGGCATTTGAGGCAACCACCTAGGGGGTAGATCTCTGGCCTACAAGGTCCTGCGGTAGGGATACTACTAACTGACCCCGCAAAAGAATGCAACCGAGTTCATCAAGAGGTGTAATCGATGTCAATGCTATTCAAACATCCAACGGTGACCAACAGTGCCACTGAAGCCAAATAGCGCCTCTTGCCTATTCGTGCAATGGGGGATCGACATCCTCGGATCTTTTTTGATGGCAACTGGGCCGCACAAGTTTCTTTTTGTAGCAGTCAACTACTTCACCAAATAGGCAAAAGCCAAACTAGTGGCTTGGATTATCAAGGCAAAAGCTCAAGACTTCATCTGGTCAGCCATTAGTTACAGGTTCAAACTCCCCTGGGTCATCATGACAGATAACAGAGTGAGTTTGACAATGCCCGATTCAAAGAGTTCTGCACCAAGGTCGGAATCGACCACCGATTTACTTCAGTGGCACACCCCTAGTCTAACGGAGAGGCCGAAGTGACCAATCAGACAATACCGCAGGAACTAAAGGCGGGACTAGATTGAGCAAAAAGAATGTGGGCCAAAGATCTCCCCAATATCTTGTGGGCATACCGAACAACGTCTCAGTTCTCTACCGGGGAGACACCTTTCAACCTTGCCGTTGGAATGGAGGCAGTAATCTCATTGGAGATCATACTTCCATCGCTTCGGGTGGAAAGCTTCGATGACTCGACAAATTTAGATCAGCTTTAGGCAAACCGCAACCTGCAGGAAAAAATCAGAGAAGCTTAAATCTGCATGGAGGCGTACCAGCAGAAAGCAACTAGATATTTTGAGTCAAGGGTCAAAGGCAAACTCTTCCGACCTGGCGACCTCGTCTTGAGAAAGATTGAAGCATCCCAACCAGAAGAGCTTGAAAAGCTGAGCCCAAATTTGGAAGGCCCATACGGAATAGCCGAAGTTGTACGACTTGCCGGGAGAGTATAGATGGAGCAGTTCGATAGCACTCTGATCCTATAGAGTTGGAACTTTGACAACCTTTGCGTCTATTATTAGTAAGGCTCATTGTAGTCTGAGCTTATTTTCAATAAAAAACATCTTGTTGTGTTTGCCTTTCAGGTCGAATAATTGTAACAACTGTACTCGACTCGGGACACCTCGAAAATACCTAGGCCTCGACCTAAGACTTCTGAGATCAACGATAGTCCGGCAATGCAACCGACTAAAAGGAGACACCTTAGGCTGACCTGGGACCTTCTCAAGCCGAGCTCACTCGAAATCCCTTTGAAGCAAGACTCTAGAGATGGATGACTAACAAAGGAGACACCCCAAGCCGACCAGGGACCTTTTCAAGCCGAGCTCACTTGGAATCCCTCTAGAGCAAGACTTCGGAATTGACCAAGAAAGGAGACACCCCAAGCCGATTTGGGACCTCCTTAAGTTGAACTCACTTGGAATCCCTCTGGAGTAAGACTCCAGAGATGACGAACAAAGGAGACATTTCCTCAAGCCGATCTCACCCGAAATTTGTCTAAAGCAAGACTCTAGAGATGCTCGACAAAGGAGATACCCCTGGCCGACCTGGGACCTCCTCAAGTTGAGCTCACTCAAAATTTCTTTGAAGCAAGACTTCAGATATGACAAACAAAGAAGACAACCCGAGTTGACCTGAGACCTCCTCAAGCCAAGCTCACTCAGAATTTCTCTAGAACTGAAGTTTGGAGAAGGTCAGCAAGAAAGACATCTCGAGCTGACATGGGACCTCCTCAAGTTGAGCTCACTCAAAATTCTTTGGGAGCCAAACTTCAACAAGATCGACCAAGAAGCTGAGCTCCAGACCGAACCTTCCTGGACAAAATTAAATGTAAGGGGAAGAGTTCGGTGTGCAACCCAAACTCAAACAAAAAAATGAACAACAACAAGTAAAGGCCAAAGTCAGGTACTTTGAAAAATTCCTTTACTTTCATTGTTCTTTGGTATATACGTTGACCTCGGCAAAAGGTAAACAAAAAGAGCTACAAGAAAAGGTCGAAGCTTGGGGCAACGACCTAGACTCAAGCAAAGAAAACAAACAACAAGAACAAAAGCTGAAGTCAGATATTTTGAAAAATTATTTATTTTCATTAGTTTTGAACTTTTACACTGACCTTAGCAGAGGCCTAATAAAAAGAAAATACATCAAGGACATTGTATGACAAATTACCATAAAGGACATTGCATAGTATTATACAACAGAGCATAATAAAATATAACATATATTAATACATAAATATATGATATAGTATAATATTACTGTAATATAATATAATATTATTATAATATAGCAATATAATATTATATACTATAGCATAATAATTTAATATAATATTAAATTATTTAACATAACATATCACTGCATTATTATATAATGTAATATAATATGATATTTATAGTACAATACAATAACAAAGGTACAAAACATTATATTTATTAGCATAAATTAATTTTTCATAATATAACCTAATATTAAATTATTTAACATAACATATTAATATATTATGATATAATGTAATATAATATTATATTTATAGTATAATATGATAATAAAGGTATAAAATATTATAATTATTAGCATAAATTAATTTTTCACTTTTCCACAAATTTTCAGAATTATAAAAAAATATTTTGTGTAATTGTTATATTTTATTATGGATATTTTGATTAAAAAAAGTTTTCCTACATATCCTTAAAATGTTTTTTCGGAAAGCTCCAAAATGGAGTTTTTCCCAAAAAGCTATTTTTAGCTTTCTGAAAAAGCTAAAACTGCTTTCCAAAATTTTTACCACACATCTATTTCATCTAAAAATACTTTTGGATGGCCAAAAAATATTTAAAAGTACTTTTGGAGGACCAAAAGGGTCAAAAAAATATTTTTTTGGCCCTCTAAAAACTCTCCCAAATGGAGCCTTAGTGGCAAATATATGGTATAATAGTCAACTAGAATAAGGCCTTGGTAGCTGACAATGGTGAGAATTCGGCAGTGGAACCTCCTACGATCATGCTGCATTCTTAAAGCAATCTAGCAATCCAAAGGAAGGCCAGTTAATGCCAACTTGGATTATCAAGCATTGGATGTCGACATGCTTAATTTACCGAGTGCAACTCAAGGTGTAATTGAAAATACAAGCAGCTTCTGGTCTCTCTTTCACCATGATTGTGATATTCCAGACAGGTCTGGTTCTTTAATGTTACATAAAGTCTTTCCACAAACCAATTTGGTATTGTGTCGACCAAATTGCAAACAATTAGCATGATAGTCAAATGAAATGATATAGCATTGAGAGAAACGGGTAACAAAGATTAGTGAATTACATATGGACTATTGGTTTCTCTCACTGCACAGTATTGCACCCCAAACCAAATATGCTAAAACTTGATTTCAACTATCAACACTAACAAGTAACGCAGACACTTCAGGAACCGTTAACAGGAAAAATTGAATAAGCAGTAAGAATTACACATCTCATTAAAAGTGATAAGACCAAATCGCATCCAAGTTGAGGGATCATATGGTGTTGTACAATACATTTTATGTTAATTTCAAGGATAATCCGATGCTTGTATTACCAGAGAAGGCTGGCAACTCAAAAATTGTGCTGGCAATTACTCCGCCTAGAATGCAATCTCACATGGTGCATGAAACGTTCTTCCACGGCATATAGCTTCAAGGTTCTCTCCAGCATATGAGCATAGAGGTGAGATTTCCACACCTGAGAAAGATATCTATCAAATTGCAGGACTGCGTTTTTACTAAATTTGCATAGGAAGCAAAGTCTCACACAATAGTAGAATACGCTTGTTTCAAAGCCTAAAGGCATCCACCACAACATTATTATTATCACAGAATAACAACTATAGTCAATGGGAAGATTACCAGTTAAATATAGTGGCACTGAATGTGTTAAGAAGCCACCTGCAGCAACCACCCAGCGGCTGTGGAGGCGGAGAAGCATAAGCCGAGCACTATCAGGAGTGTCATAACTTGCCCCATTAGCATTTTTAACTGGTGCAAATTCCTCCTCCCGGACGACCTGTTTTCAAAAGCAATACAGGATGAGAAAAGATCGCAACTTACATCATTGTTCTTTCATTTCCCACCACTAAACTGTCTTCCCCAGATATTCATCAAAGCAGCAATAACAAGTCATAATGCATATAGCCATACTAATTCCCAATGAAAATAAAATTACTCTCAACAGAAGAATGCAAACAGAATGTATAGAAAGCTAACCTCAAATAGTGCCGTTGATGGAGCATATGCAAATGCATCAAATATAAACTGTTCAAGTTTCAAACCTATGGTACATCCATGAATAGAAGGAATCTTTTTTTCAGCTAGGTGGTAACTGCATTCACAAGGCACTCCATATATATCAGATGCATATTACATGAAAAAATGCAGTAATATCAGTTCATCCACATCGTCATATCAACAAGTGACCAGACAAGGGGTTAAGCATTTCAGAAACATATGATATCAGAAAGAATTAGTGACCAAAATGGACATTATACCCTCTGAGAATAGTGTCTACGAACATGTGTCCAACAGTTATCAGTTATACTTGGGGCGCATACAGTATTTGGTAGAAGTAAAAAAGGTGCAATAGCATTACAAATTGGTGCTGGCATTTAAAAAGGGGGGAAATGCCAGAATGTAATTGCTGACAAGTCAATCTGTTAGTTTCTCCAAAGTTAGCACACATGACCCCTCACATCCATATCAAGAACAGATAGTTATTACAATCTACACTACAAATCAAGACAAATAAGGTTCCTATTTCTCCGCATCTAAGCAAATAAAACCTTCATATTGGCAGATAAAAGAAAAGAAAATACAACATGGTTGAACACTGTCAACAAGACCGAAAATGATAGCACATGCCAAAAAAGCTGTTCTTGTAAATAATTAGCCAGAGATTTAAGTTTATATAAAGCTTTACCATGTAAGGCAGATGATTAAAGTAGCATTAAACTACAGATGTTTATACTGAAGATCGATGGACACTGTCACACCTATAACTTCGTTATGACATGATAAATTATGTGAAATAGTATAGTTCCCACTCTACAAGTGTGAGATTGAAAAGGTAAAAGGAAAGAGACATCCAAACTGATCTAAACCATTACCAACCTGTAATTCATATTAAAATCACGAGCACCGACGACATATATCTGCAAAAGTAACATAGCTTATAAAGTGAAAAAATCACCCCATGCCTAAACAAGGGCATTGTTGGACAACTGCAAGTCATGCTAATTTATATGTTGGACCTTGTGTATAACAAATCTGGTATTCTTCTGCCTCTATGTGATTGCCTCCACATATTTCTACCTGAGTGAGAATGCACACAGATATTATACACTTAATAGCATTATTTTTAAGATCAATATTATTGTATTGCCTCTGACAATGTCATACAGAGTAAGTTTAGGAGATATCCCTATCGGACCTCACGCGAGTTCCAAAATCCCAACATATCAGATCAATTTTGGTCATGCTTTCCATGAAACTAGTTACCATTCGGCGGTGTCTTTTGGCTGATGAAATCTTATATGAACTATGGATGCCACAGCTAATGGTGGCTTTATTATACAGAGCTCAAAACGATCTCTTCTGTTGTCAAGAGTACGTCTGGTCTCAGTAAATATCTTTGAGGTCTTCCTCTAGCTTGTTTACAGATAATATAAAAAAGCTAGGAATCTAAGAATACCTTCTGCAAGTGGATTAAAGGGCAAACCTGATCAGTATGACAATTCATAAAGCACATAAAGGTTAGTGCACTATCAAAGAATGATAATTTTGTATCCCTAACTGTGACATTTTGAACCAAGGTTTTAAATACCGGTCGGATGGTGGGGCACCCCACCATTCTAAGTATCGAGATCGGATGACTTAGGAAATGGACTAGGATGGTACAGAATATCTACTATCCAAGTACTGGGACGCAGGGCATCCGTTCCATGCAAGGTCCGCCGTACTGGTCCGGATCGGCGTACCGGTGGCCGGCCAGACCGTACGGTACCGGTCCGGACCGGTACCGCGAGCCAAACTTTTTTTTTTTAAAATGTTGTCTCTGTTGGATCTTAAATTAAGTAAAAATTGATGTTTTTTTATTGCTTTTTTCATGATTTTTGATGTTTTTATATTTAAATTTAGGGTTGAAATTTGAAACATATATGATGCATGATTGCATGTTATGTTTTTCTCCCGTTCCAAATGATAAAATCATACACATAAAATATCTTCAAATTAAGATACAATCATTTACATACATTTAAAGTACTCTAGGATATTTAAAATCGGGAAGAGTGCCGATGGCTCTCGTAGATATCTGGATCATAAGTATAATCAGGAGGAGGCAAATCAACCCAATCAGAAGGAACGCGCGCCACGTTATAAGAACTGTCGGATCTCTCGCTCACGCTTTGGCTCTGAGAGGTGTCCTCTGATTGTGTAGGGGCCCATCCAAATATGGCGGAAGCAAAATCCAATGCACCATATCCATATTCGTCAGGCTGAGGCTGTGGATAATAGAATCCCTATCCGTATGTTGTCGGATCTGCAGTCGTATCATGTCTTCCTGAACGACCTCGAGGAGCCCGTCTTCTATATCCAATAATATCCTTACGAAATCTATCAGGTGGTCGACCGTGGTCCGTATCCTGTGTAGCACCCATAAATTGGGACTCACCGGTGAAATAAAGACCACCCTCCGGCTGTCTCATGAGTACCATACTGTCCTCCGCTCCCTCCATGGCTAGAAGATCCATCACCACCAGAACCTTCATCACTGCTAGTCCAAGTCTCTTCCTCGACACTCTCCATTGGGATTCTTTATTTTTCTTTTCTGGCCCTCTCTGTCTGGCTCCCCTGTGCCTGCGGTTGATCAGCTCTGGGAGTGCGTGGAATATTGCGCTCAGCCCATTGCTCTGGATCGACCCCAGCTTCGGTGGCTATGAAGGTAGCTGGTCGTGGAGGCGATCCTGGCTCGTCAAACTCGGGCTCCTGCTGCTGGCCTACAAGCCAGCCGAGTAGTGGATCATCGTCATCAGCGGTGAAGGACCCGTAAATCGGATCTGTATACTTGAGCTCCACTTCCTCCTGGATGCACTTTAGCCTCAACCGCAAATTGTAATGCACATAAACAAGGTCGTTGAGGAGCTTTTGCGTCAAACGATTTCTTTGTTTGCTGTGGACAAGGGCGAAGGTGGACCAATTGCGCTCACATCCACTAGAAGAGACTGACTGGGAGAAGATCCAGATAGCTATCCGCCTTACATTTCTTGCGGATCCGCCAAAATGCACCCACCATTCAGCTGCAAAAATATTTATGAAAATTACATATATGATAGTTCCATAATAGTAACTAAGTAACACCAGGTGAATATTTTCCTGATGTGTCATGTACCTGGATTCATATTGTGTTTGCTGACGACAGCCGCTCGTTGGCCAAAACTGTAGCTGCCCTCTCTAAATAATTTGCTCTGTGAAAAATAAGCATAAGAAAACCATGTTAATAATTGAAGATGCCGATATACTTACACATACTGGTAATTACTAAATCATAATTACCTCTTCAAGACATAGGGCCGCTTTTTCTGGATCTGCCTCCATCTTGTAAATCACATTACGCAAAGCATCCAGAAGTGTTTCATCCATACCAATTCCATCTATGTTGTACTGAAACCGGGGGTTTAGGTAGTATGCTGCACATATACGAGACTATCTTAGCATAATTATATAATTATATCCATCACTATAATTGTCACTATAATTATATCTTAGCTTACCTGCTAGATGTAATTCCGTACCCATTTGCATTCCCCACCATTGCTCAATGATGTTGATGTATGACCGGCCATGTGCTGGATCTGCCTCCATAATCTGATCCTTTGCCTTGACCATCATGTGATACAAAAACCCCATCTGGGGGTAGATCTCGCTATCTACGGCCCGCAGCACTTCATATAATGGTTTGATAGCTTTGACTATTGTAGTAGCCCACTGCCAGAATGGCTGTCTCGTCACCAAGTCTTCTATCTTGCTCCCTTCAGTGCCGGCATAAGAATATCTACTATCATACCACTCGGAACTGGCAAACATCTGACGTAGGGCTCCTCTCTTCTCGAGTATGCTATCAAGTGCGATGAAGTTGGTAGCAAACCGTGTGACTCCTGGTCTCAGAATCTCTCCCCCTGCATACTTTCTCATCAATGAAAGGACCCAGTTATGGTTATAAATATACCTGGTAATGCGTTGGGCTGTCTCCACCGTTTGTTGCACCCTACGGATCTTTCCAATGTCCATCAACATAAGATCGATACAATGTGCAGCACATGGGGTCCAGAAAATATGTGGCCACCGCTCCATCAAGACCTGCCCGGCAGCCTTATATTGCGGCCCATTATCAGTGACGACCTGCACGACATTCTCCTCTCCTACCAGATCAATCACATCCTCCATAAGTTTCAGCATGTACGAGGTGTTGTGCACATAAGCCGAAGCATCAATCGATTTGTGGAAGAAGGTCTTAGCATCACAGTATGTCAGAAAGTTGATGATGCTCCGCCTGGTCGGACCGGTCCAACCATCGCACATGATGGTTAGTCCATATATGGGCCACTTGCTCTTGTAGGAGTCAATCCAATTCTCCAGCTCCTCCTTATTGTTGTCAAGAAGCTCACCGTATATGTCCTTCGGGCTTGGAGGAGCTACACCGGGACCGGCAGCTTGTATGGCGGCAATGGCAGACCTGTAGTATGTATTGTCTGCCACATTCGCTAGGATGTGGCTGAAGTGAAACCAGGATCCAATAGCTCGCCACATAGTTTTCTTCTTATCCTTCATCCACATTGTGTCTACCCTCTGCTGCCTTGAATCTCTACTGGAGAAAGCATGCGGATCTACATCATGAATTGTCGCACCTTGTGGAATTCCTCTAGATGACTTCTTTCGGCTACCAAAACTACCCAGCATAGATGCAATTCGGCCACGTTCTTTGCTGACTGAAGTTGCCCTCAAGAACTCTGGATCTTGTCTAGTGCTCCCAGAACCGCCGCCCGACTCGTATGCAGAGGGCCCAAATCGAGCCTTATGCCTGGCCACCTCCTCCTGCTGCCACTGATTATCCAGACTTGCATGCATGGCCGCCTGAATATCTGCCTCCTCCTCATCTAGATCCTCGACTTCCTCTGGCTCCCTAGAGTGATAAGAAGGTGGCTCTGCCGCTTGGCGATCGACCTCCGCCCTCTTCTTGGAAGCCATCTCCTTCGCTTCTTTGGCCTCAGCGAGATTCTGCCTCATCAGCACACGAATCTCGCTAGGACAATTTGGGCACGTAGCAACCTCACCAGAATTTCCGGCTAAATGTTGCTTCAACCTGGTTACCCCTCCTCCCTTGAAAACCTTGTCGCAAAACTTGCATTGAAACTGGTGTTGTTGCCCCTCACTTCCAAGTCTTTGCCCATAAGACCAGCCAATATTACGCTTTGCAGGGTTCGTTTTTATTGATAGCTCCATTTCTATCATAAAAGGACAAGTTATCAAAAAAATTTTAAGCTAATAAAGTAAATTTTTGCATTATGTTATTATTTAAGTAATTTATAAACTATTTTTTTAAATAAATTATTAACAAAATTAATGAAATAACATAGGACAAAAAAACCGCACCTTAAATAGTCTCCGCTAGATTTTTTGGGCAGGACCTCCTCCTCAATTTATGGGCTATCTTTCAAATCTTTCCATCTCTGATTACTCTTCAGAGGCTCATTCCTAGATTTTAGTTATTCTGGAGTTATTAACAGAGCCTCTCGTTCGGTTTTTATAACCAAACGAGCGAAGCTGTCAACTCAAAAAATTTATTTTTTTTATGGGAATGAGTGGCCGGAGGCCACTTCCTTTCCCATCAAAAAAAAAGCTGTGGCCTCGGCCACAGCTTTTTTTATTTATTTATTTGACAGAAGTGGCCCACGGGCCACTTCTTTCCTTAAAACCACGCGCCACGCGGTGGTTAAAAAACCACGCGCCACGCGGTGGTTTAAAAACCACAGCGCGTGGCGCTGTGGTTCCCCCTAAAAAAAAAAATTGCAGGTTTTTTTTTTTTGACGGCCACTTCTTTCCTTAAAACCACGCGCGGGCGCGTGGTTTTAAAAAACCACAGCGCGTGGCGCTGTGGTTCCCAAAAAAAAAAACGGCTTTTTTTTTGGACAGAAGTGGCCCGTGGGCCGCTTCTTTCCTTAAAACCACACGCCCGCGCATGGTTTTAAAAACCACCTCGCGCCGTGGTTCGCCCCCCCCCCAAAAAAAAGCCGTACCGGCCGGTTCGCACCGGTACGAGGCCAGTACCAAGCGGTACCGGCCGGTACGGGCTCCGTACCGGCCAGTTCGCAGATGAAAACCGGAAAATACCGGTGTTCATCTGTTTCCGGTACCGGTCAAGGACCGGACCGGTACGTACCAGCCCGTACCGGCCGGTACGGCTTTCCTTGGTTCCATGAAAAACCGCAATAGCCTTGTCCCACCGAATTTAAAATCTTGTTTTGAAGAGTTCATCTAGAAATAACCTAAGGGACCTCTATTCTATAAGCTTTTCTAATTTAATCCAAAGTCCACCTGCAAAAGAAATAGACCACAAGATACATTCTTTATTGCAATTTGCTTTCCTAAATTAAACCTACATTGAGACTGAGGGCCGAAAATAAGGGTTCACATGCCCAAATACAAGTTTATTTTCAACCAAATGATGAGAACAATATTCGAAGATAATGTTCTTTGCAAGAATAGAGGAATTTCATGGAATTTTGTACTGGCCTACGTGTTTAGTGGTTACCCCTAATAATGTTATTATTTGTTTCTCAATAGACTATTTTATGTTCCAAGTATGGTCAAATTGATGTCGTGCACCCAGCATACTATTTGAAAGCGCTTAATTATTGGTCATGATTGCAAGTACTTTGGACTATGAATTTCACATAAAACTATATGCATTATTTAAGCCATTTACTTCTCCAATATCTAGAGAACCATATTCCAGCTGCTAATGGCATGAGTGGAAAAATATATAAAGATCTATTAATTATTCCATCAAACATAGGTTTGTCTTTTTGCAAATATTATTGAGTGATGGTGAACTACTATGGGTAATATGCCTACGTGCAATAGACATATATACCAATAACAGGTAAATAATCCTTCTTTCTTTCTTCTCTTTTTTTTTTTTTTGCTGCAAGGGTGGGGGCAGAGTGATAATTGGGTCAAAGAGTTTGGCAAGTTTAAGGGGGAACATCAACTTACACTGAATGACAATTGAGGATATGAAGGGGCACAAACATCGTGAAGGCTATGACACTAGACAAGAATAAGAGAAGGCTTGCAAAAATGATTGCAACTCATAATTTTTCCGAAATCTTACATGCCCAATTTTTGTCTTTTGGTCTTGAAGTTTGTTCCTTTTCTTTGAGCATTGCTGGTTTCCTCCTGTAGCTACCTAGCACTATATATAGCTATATTGTGTCTTGGAGTCTATTTTGCTATTTTTTAGCCTAGTGAGTATTTGTAAACTGGTCAATTTCGTGTTCCATGCTTCTCAAGCTTCATTTTCAACTTTACTGCTTGTTAGCAAGTCTATCACCCTAATTTCATTACTATATGTTCTCATAGTGATTCTGTCATAACTATCTTTATTTTGTTGATTTTTATGAGCACATTAACACCAACAATTTTGGATGATCCTTTCACCATACAAGCCTATTTCATGCAAGGAAATATGTGCCTAAACACGGACTTCACAAGTACTACCCTGTAATGGTGAAGCACTTTGTTAGGAGGACAGAGCCATGTTCTTAGGTTAAAACCATGAGATGAGATGAGAATGCAGTGCTTCCAGTTAATTGTTTTACAAGTAAATTGTACAAAAACTAGGAAGATCGAAGTAGACATGATTCATCTATAAGAATTAGACCATAGAAGATAAGTGTGAGACGGATCTGAGGAAGGTTCTTATGATGAAGGCAGCAGCTATGAATCAGGACAAATGGCAAGATGATTCTTAAAGCTAACTTAGTTTTACATTTATTAAACCAACAAAGGTCGAAGCTTCACTAGAATCACTAAAACCTCCGAGGATTTTTTCTGCCACGCTGAATCTATCATTAACGGAGAAGCTGGGTACTTCATGTCCAAAATATCGCTATAATATGAACATCATCTCATTTCATACATATCTTGCTATATAAGACACTATGCAGTATTTTGAAGGGAACATTGATGTTAAAATATGGTTAATATCCATATCTAAAAAAAAGGAGATACATACAATGAAGTCTTTAACAAGGTTCACAAACTCGGTACCAAACCCAGTACCGATATCATGCTGATATAGTATCTATACTCCGATATGGGGGTTGGTTCGGCGTACTGAGACTTGGCATACCGAGTCTTGGTTCAGAACAGGTACGGCATGGTATGCCCGACATAGGGCGGTATATAGCAGTATGGTGAGCTTGGTCCTTTGTGTGCAACACCTAACTTTGATGTAGATTAGCTGTTATACAAAATGATATATCGAGGCAGAAAACTTTAAATAAATTTGGTATAAGAGGATATGTTGGGCTTCTCTTTACAATACCACAATTATGCAGCATTTGGTTTGGGAATAAATTACGCACAAGAATAGGACTTATGCCTGTCAAACAGCTTTAAAAGAAAGGCATACCCAAGGAATAAGAATTATGGTCAAACGTGCTTCTGCCAAGCATAAATATTCCACAGAAAAGCTGTCATAAGCTATTCCTAGCATAGGGTTCTCACTTATATCTGCCACCTCTTCTTGATGGACAAAAACACCCTCACCCTAGAGTTGTTCCAAAGATTGTTGCCAAAAGGGAGAAAACAGCGGCGGCGGGGGGGGGGGGGGGGGGGGGGGGGGGGGGTGGTTGTAGAATAATTATTACAATAAGCACAATTGTTCCTATTCCGTTTTTTCTTATTCCCAAACCAGATACAACCATAGTGTTAGGACTTTGCTTCTAATGCCATGCATAGTGTGCTCGACTTGTCATATTGGTTTTAGCTTTACTCTAACCATTTTTCCATTATTAGCCAGACCCCTTATATCCAACTGGCTAGTGATCTAATATGTTGATAGAGGTCTCATATCATGACTCATATAATTGATCTGGTTTCTCCTTTTATTCCACACCTTATTTGCCACCTTGTATTTGTAGGTGAATCTGCAGTTACATTCATAGATACTCTTAATTATTAACCATTGTTGAATTGGGTGATACTAGCTCATTGTTAACTAAATATGACATTATACATTGGCTAAACCAATTATCATGTACATGTTCACAACACAAAATCCAATTTATTTTAGTCTGAAGAATATAAATCTTAGCACATACATAAATTGGACAAATAGTGCATCATAAGCCAGAAATAAAATATATTCAAATATATGACTAATGTAAACTAAAGGTATGGAAAGCATCCAGTTCAATCTTACAACATAATCATTTCCATAAACTTTGTAAACTAAAGGTAATTAATGCTCATTTATTCAAAGTTTCAAACTGAATCTGATTAGACAGATGAAAATGCAGGTTACAAATATAATATGAAGTACAGCATAGATGAAAATTAGAAAAATGATTAATGCGATATAAGAAAAGAGAGAGTCAATAGATTAAGGTGGAGTTAACCATGAGAAGGGAGAATACGAAGGATTACTAACATGCTGTCTTTCTCAAGGCCATTTGCAACTTGATTTAGAAAATCCAGCGTGAACATATGTAAGCATATCTAAAATACACGTGGAAGATGTAAGAGTGTAAATACAGCTTCATTCTCCAGAGTGAGAAATAAGAACAAGATGAGAGGTAACAATGAAATCCAACAATGCAGATTAAGACAAATTACAATGATTTTTCTAAGCAAATGGCTACCATTGAAGAGATGATTAGTAGATGATGCCACTAAGAAAATCTCACAAACTATGATTCTGCCCTTGCAACTTTTGTTCTAACATCTCAACTATTCAAATCTTTTAGTAATAACTTTTCATCTGGTGTAGATCATTGAAAAATTGTGATCCAACCATGATGCTTAGATTACAATTTTTTTTATGGTGCATCTAAAATAGAGTGAATTAACTAATATGATTAACTTCTCTTGGCAGTCATATTGATCAAAATGAGCTCTTCGGACATACAAGGCACAAGCTTGCTGAACTATATGATGGATATTTTCGCTTCCTTTTTGTATCCCTATTTTTTACATTAGGCATAGCTAGAAGAACCATGAATTCCAGAAGCAAGTCCTAGAACAAATATACATGTAATCATTGGCATTCTCAGGTCTAAATAGAGCAGTGATTTAATTCTCAAGATCAGCATAAAGACAGCTGAATCAAACAAACAAGTTCAAGAAATCTTCATTAGATTTAAGCATTCATACAATACTGAACACAGATAATAATAATATTATGATTTTTTAACGAACATTTGAAATATGATTCTCCTCATGAAAAGAAAACAAGTTTTTTGATGATAACTTATGAGACTGAACAATATTATCCTATGGAACAAAGGAATTGAACTCTTCAATCTAGCTAATGGAGGTGGCGATCGTAGAATGGAGGAAGCAATCCAGAAGTATACCATACTTGCCATTGCCACATCTTCAAACCCAAGGCAAAACTAGGAGCAAGCAGGGTTCAAATATATGCAGAAAGAGGTCTTCTGAAGGTAACATAAGCGATGGAAGATTGTCAAAGCTCAAGAGGTTAGCATGGCTACACCAAAAACTGTGTTTAAATAAACTTGAAAACAGATTCCTTGATATTCATGCTATGATTCACTAATAGGATGGAACACATTCTGGCCATCCATCTGACCTCTAGTATGACTCTACGGAAGGATACAAGGTAAGACTTGACTCACAAATATCTAACGGCACGTTTTTGAAGATTAAGTTAATCCACATGAAAAGAGCAACTTTATGCATATCAGTCCAAAAGGAGGTTTCACTAGTATTAGCATGATTAAATTCGGATGAAATTAATTCCAGTACGTCTTTTGAATTGTCTAAAATGGAGTTTGGATGACGGAGATATGGCCCATTTATAGAAAAGGTGCCCATGCAGATGAATCCAGATATTTATGAAATTACCATTCCATGCCATAATAATTTAAGAACGATTTTTCTTTTATTTTTACCCAAATTTTCTTGCTTCTTTCTTCTAGAAACTGATGTTAGATGAGGTAAAAGTCCAACACAACTCGGTAAATTGTTTTATACTATTTTTTTGATATTTATCTTTTTATTTTCTTTTAGGTAATTATATCCTGTAGAAGTTAGGAAAAGCCTATTGGCCTTAGAAAATATCTGTAATAAAAATCCCTTCGTTGTACTCAGTAATCAATCAATCAATTCGATTAATAAAATTTCTTTTATGATTTTTCTCAAATTCTTGTGCTGAGAGGCCGCTTGAGAGCACGTGGTGCACGGCTGTGGTTCGAAAGGAGATACCAGTCACTGACCCCTGTAACTGATAAAAATACTGTGTTATGATTCATTTATATTTTGTTACACAAATTTCACAATCATGAGATTTATAAAAAATTAGCGATGTTATGTTTGACATAGCAAGTGCCTTCAGACCATAAAAGAAAGAGACAAAAAGAACATAGCAAAGAAGATGTCATGAGTAAATGTCTTGAAATACTACACTTTGTTACTGTGTTAACTTTATTGAGAGAAAGATAATTCCTATAACAGACACTATATAGTTGAGAGAGGATTTTTGATCAACTTTATGTTCAGTATGTTTTCTGATAACTAAGTAATATTTAAATTTTTCCCAGAAGAACAAATATGCAGAATCAATGAAACAGTGTTGACGCAAAACCTATTAATATTAATATTAAAACCTATTAATGTAATCAAAATTTTACCTATTAATATTGCATCTGGTTGAAACTCTGAGAAAACTCCGAAAATAATGTCACACGGAAGTGTAATGTATTGAAAATCATAAAGATAAAATTGTTTCATTAGCATGTTACAGTGACTTTAGCTAACCAATTTTTTATTTGCACTGTAACTGATAATAAACGATTCTAGATAATAGATACTAAAACTAATAAAATGAAATCCATTTGACATCTATGCTTTCAATATTTTATCCCATAAACTGATGTTTTCAATACATATGCAATCCACAACTACAAGCTTTGAGCTGAGATATTAGGTACTAAAGAGCATAGTAGTTTACATTACTCCAACAAAAGCGAAGGCGCCCGGTAGTCTGATTGATCTCAGAAGCCATTGATGGATCCATTTCACCATATTCAATCACGGTAAGAGGCCCACCTCTACCCCGCTGGACAAAGACCCCAACCTTCTCTTGTGGGTAAGCCTGAATTTAAGTCCAAATTGGAAAGTAGATTCTTAGTAAAAGAGTGATATAGAGTGTAGAGAGGTTTATTCTACAAAAACATTTGTAGAGCCAAGAAGCCAATCTAAACAAGATAATGAAAGTAGGACATATTTTGGCATACATGCAACACAACCTTTTGGCACAAAGTGATCAATCCATAGCTGCAGAAAAAATCTAACTTCAATACAAATAACAAGTCTCGCAAATCATGCACCGGCTTATTTCAAGATCAATGAACTCAGGGGCATGGTAACATATTCACATGGCTCACCTAATGAATGCACCACAAATAAGACTTTTGGGATCAAAGCCTATACATAGTATGAGTTTACAGAAACGTAGTATCAATATAAGCTTAACATAATCTTCTCATATTAGTAATTTTTCTTATTAGAAGCTCTTAGAGCATTACAGGTTTCTTCTCTCCTCTTTCTAGGTTCTTTCCCTTTCGGCTTGTTCTTCCTACCGAAGAAGATCTGCTCATCTGCTGTCTTCCAGCAAAGATCGTCGTTGAGAATGGAACAAACATCATTTCAAATCATTCGCGCGGCGGCCCCACTAACAGGGTAGCGCTCTTTTTTTTGCCTTCTAGATGAAACAACCCATGGAAAAAGAGAAAAGGGATCTGCTGTTTCGACGCCTCTGTGGATGCGGGATTGGAAAGGCTTTTTGTGGTGGCCTCTAGTGCAAAAAAGAAGGAATGCAGATGGGGCATTTCTTATTGTTTTAAAGCAAAAAAATAAATTTTTTCAGTTTTCATCCTGATGCGGAAAAGAGTAAAGAAATAAGAGTTGAAGACGGCTTAACATACCAATAAACTTTAAGCCGTATCCTGTTATAGTAGCTTCAATTGAGCACTTTGTATTGGAAATACCAATAAACTCTAAATCTAATTCTGGACCTTTTAAAACATTTTTCTAATTTAATATATGCAAGCAGTGGTGACACATGGCTATGTAGCATGGAGAATTTTGTATGGTTATTTTAGATCAATTCATTTAATGTTTGGACTTTGGATATCTTAACATAAAAGATACAGTACAAGAGCACATAAAAAATAATCTATTTTGGTGCTTGAACAGCTGCTTTAATAATTGAAATGATGGTAGGGAAGTTCAAGGTAATCTCAAATTGCAACTGCAATGCAAGGTTAATGTCAAGAGCAATATTTCAACAAGTTACACTTTTATCATTCATATTATTTTTTACCTTGCGAACAACTTTTGCTGCAGCAGTTACACCTTTATCAATAAAGTATCCCAAGAATGGTGGATCTGCGACACGGACCTGCCCTCAGGGGATAAATTAGTATACTACACAGGAAGACAGTTCACTAGAATTTTTCAGCACCATCAGATCTCACCAGAGCATTATCAACTCCATAGACATCCACGTATTTCACACCTCTCATAGCCATATCTTCCAGTAATCTTGAAGACCTTAGAGCTGAGAAACAATATTAAAAACCAAGCAAAGGAAAATAGTTATTGCAGAAAGATAGAACTGGCAATCAGATATTATTAATTAAAACTAAAAACCGTACCAGCATATAGTCCTCCATTTCCATCAGGAGCCTTTGCCACCTAGCTTTACAAAATAAGGTTGTTATGATTGGGTGAAATAATGTCCTTTAATGCCATGAGATCCAAGATAACAAAACATGAGAATCACAGAAGTCAATTACTGACAATCCTAGTGAAAGAATATCAAGGGTTTGAAACATTAAAAGTTAACTAACATTCAAAACCCATAAAATATCCAAAAATGAACAAAGAAAACAAAAAATGCAGTGAATCCAACCACACTAGTAGCAATTGGAAATTGTTATATTGATGAAATCAACATCATTTATGCAGGCCGAAATGTCAACAGCATCCAACATTACATTTTTCCAACAAGGAATATGAATCTTTTCAAATCTATATTCATATATCCAATGACCATTAATAAAAATCCATCTATTGTAGAACTCCCGGGGAAGCCAGTAATCAGATTTTTATACTGGAGGAATTCAACACAGGTTAAATTCGTTAAACTCTAGATAGTAGAATCTAGAAAAAAGTTTATATGAATATAATTTTGAGTTTATATTGATTATAATAATACATATTGAGAACATTCAAAAGGTTACAAGATATCACTTGTAGGGGTGTTTGGATCAAAGATTGAAGTGCTGATCAATGCTATAAAATATCCCTAGTGTTTTCCACTCCAAGAGCTTATGGGCATAGTATAATGGTCTACCAGTGTTGTACGCTTGTACAATATCAACAAGCCCGTATCACTGTGGATTGACTAGTATTGGTGGGCATATAAAGATTGAAGCCCGCATGAGCATCCAGTTTACAAGTTAGCATCCAACAAGAGAAAACAATGACTAGTTGTCATAGCAAAGCTAAATTATTAGAAAAGAAACAGATAATCTTAACTTGAGTTTCAAACCACAAAATCCAGACTTTAAACAAAATACAAGAACTAAAAGCTAGAACATACCTTGTATGGAGTCTCCATAATAAATCTACCATCTCTAGAAACACATGGAAGAGTACCTTGTTGAAAAAAGGTGACCTGCATCAAAAAATAATTGTCAGCCCAGAAAATCCGAATTCCAAGCTCCAAGGATATGTTAATAATTTTACCTGATCAGCTTCCAAACCAAAATACTTATGGCTCTCAAAAAACTTGCGTGTAGCTTCATCAGTAAATGGGCTAGTCATTATGTACCAGTGTATTGGCACAGTACCTGCTGAACCTGCTAGTAGCACAGGTATAAGGTTAAGCTGACATATTGATTGTGGTAAAACAAATGTTCAAGTATATATTTCTTACCATCTGTGGACTGAGCTGCAAGCCTTTGGACACACAAAATTCTCTCAGCTTGAAGCTGAAAAAGTGACTTCCCAGATGGAAGACCAATATCTAAAGCAAAAGATAAAATAACAAGCATGAGTAACTTGGCACATGTTAATTGTTATATAATTACCATATGTGGTAACAAAACTTGGAATTCTAGAAACATAATAGCCAAGGTCCTGCAAAAGTATTTGTGTGAAATTATAACAAAGATGAAGGAGCATAAGCCAACCAATGTTTTTGACATTGCATATAATATCCACTAAGTTGGTCACCGAGAGACCATCTACGAACCCCAACAAAGGGAAGTAATTCCTGATCAGAAGAAAGTGCAGAAATGATGCCAGTTAAGATTGGTGTACTGCACATCTCTACAAAACACTGCAAGACTAGATAATTGCAGGAGGCAATGAGGATCATTTCCATGAATGCACTCTCAAGTGTCAACTACAAAAATCACTCCTCTTGATTCTTTCTCTGGAAAGGTTCTGTGTTCACGTGTGAGTGAGCAAACAAGGGAGGGAAGGGGGGAGGAGGGAAGTACATCAACCAAAAGTACAAGTGTATTTGGTAATCTAAACAAAAAGAAAAAAAATGTACTGTTGAAGGGCAAACGACATTTCACCAGTTGATGAAATCGCAACCTTTCCCTAATTACTCCTTCCTATTGAAACATTCATGTCCATTGCAACTGTCAAGTACGAGATTTTGTTGTTGTTACAAAACAGGTTGCTGCTTATGGTAAATCTACAGAAGTTAAAGAACAACTTATCCCTGCTGTATCACTACTCTGCTACTGCATGGACACATTTTTAATGTTGTCATGTAAATAGTGTACAAGAAGTTCAAGAGAATTGCTGTTTACAGCCAAATATGAATTTGATGCACTAAAGTGAATTTTTCTCAAAATTAAATTTCATCATACAAAAAGTTAAGTGGTAATTATGAGATTGAAGTTACTAATTCAAAATTAATCCTAGGAGAGGATGAGGTAAAGAGTTGATTACTTATAGAAGGAAAGTAGAATGTAATTAGATCTGATAGAGGATTGGAGTTGACTAACAACAGGACATAAAAAGACATTAATCAGAAAGGAAGATTTTTCGCAACAGAAAAGACTGAGCAGCGTTGCACATGAAGCTTGGCAAGAAGCTAAGAGGAAGAAAAATAAAGGCACGGGGAAAAAGATTTGAGGAATATATGTAGAATCTGCATGAAGAAACAATTTACTTAAAATAATCCATTAAACATGCATTGCTAGCGACCTTACACAAAGTTCTGTTATAGACATCTCAGAAGTCATAATTTCTGACAATGCTATCTAATCCCAAAAGACTCGGACTTATCTATAATGGATCTAGGGCCCAAAATACGCAAAGTAGGACTCCTGGTCAACCTCATCTATAACTCACTATATCAGAAAGTTTTAAATTTCATGGATACATATCATTTCAGACTGATAAACTCAACCAAAATTAAAGCAGTCTTAAATTTCTAAGCTTTCTATAACTATCTAAAATTCATCTATGATATTTTTTTTTTTACTGCCCAAGTTTTTTCCTTCTAGGTGAAAGAGGATTAAGTAAGAAAAAAGGCTGTCACTGTTCTCTGTCAGATAGAGGATTAAGTAAGAAAAAAGGCTGTCACTGTTCTCTGTCAGATAGTTTATTCCATATATAATCATTATATTTTCTCTGGTGCAAATCATAGGTAAGTTACAAGATGCCCATGTAATGTTTGTTCTTACACGTGAAACTATCCAAACAAAATAAATTGTTTTAGATATTCATTATTTCTGTGCAATGGTACCTTTTGACCAAACTAAGACTGCAATATTGACAAAAATAACAATAAATCAGAAGAAACTAAATAGCATCAGATGGCATGGGTAGCTCAACAACTTACTCAAGCATCCCTTGGGATCTGAACTTCCAAGTCGGGTTCCCTGCATCATTTAGCATATAAAAACCATAACTGCAATATTCATTTGGTCCGGAACAATCTATATAAAACATAAAAGAATAATTATGCACTAAAATTAAATCAGTAAAGATGAAAATATATGGAACAAAGAATTTAATAACAGAAACAAACAATTACATTTACAGCGATACAAAAGTGCATATGGGTGAATATCAAACATATTACAGGTATTAAAAATTACTAACAATTTAATGCTAGTTTACGAAGCTTCTGGCCCAAGCTTTTGGAACAACCTAAATCATAAGAGAGCTGAATCTGTCAAGTTTAAGACACTATCTTGCTAGCTGTCCTGGGGCCAGTTGATCCAGATATAGCTACAGTGAGCGAGTTATTTTAGTAAAGAAGTTGTTCTACGTCAAGGGGCAATGCCTGAAATTTGTTGTCCAAAAATTTGGGTGTCTGAAGAATAAGACTGAGTAGTGCAACACAATGTATATGAAATGAGAATTAACTACCGAAAGAGTGGATACACATTTAAGTAATTTTTAATGTTACTTCTTTACTGTGTCTCCCAGTATTTGTTAAAGTGAGACATGGTTTTAGATTTGGAGACCTATGATAGGAATTGTGTTTCAGGCATGTGCATGAAAGATATGGGAATAGCATCTCTGGTTTTTGGAGTATGTGCATGCAAGACATGATACAGATTTATGAGATAAGTGCTGTAAATTTTCATGCACGTTAGAATTGAGATAACAGCACTAGAATGCAACGGTGCAGCCAAACAAAATTAATACTTTTGTGGGTCCCATGAGATATTTGGCATGGGAACCAAAGAAACTGCAGAAGTGTTGTATGAAGCGTGTGTAGAGGTCAACTGCATACCCGCACATAAAAAGAGAAAATTTACAAACTGGCCTGGTTGGAGAAGGAAAATAGAGGCACACATCAAGTTGAATGAATTAAGACTGAATCTAGTATGATTTTTGTGAAAGATGGGGATGTCAAAAAAAAAAAAAGATTATTTCCAAAAAATGCTGAACAAGGAATACTTCACAAATCTGTTTAGGTTAATTACTACCAAGGAGTTGTCATGTGTTTTGTTACCGAGAAAGTTCCATTTGGGAGTTATAGAGTGCTGACAAATTTTCACAATTCGACATGACATGCCATGGCACAATACTTGGTGGCGCTCCAAAAATGAAGCTTTCTTCTTAACTTGGCTAACGAGTTGGCACATGGCAGTCCTTTTTGGAGACAACTGAATTTTGAACAATGTTAATACAAAGCAATATCAACTAAGTGTCTAGGTTGTGAAATATCCCTGATGGGATCCAGTGCAGTAGTGTTGGTATGATCACACCCCTAGGTTGTGAATTATTAACCTACTTGTTTTTGAACTTCTTAATGTTATGGCATAAGTATAAATTTTCTTTAACTGACTCTGATATTTATGATCTTATCGTATGGAAGCAACTATGTTAGGATTTTTTGGAGTTCAAAGATTCGAACAATTGGGATATGTCAAGTAACACATCAGGTGTTCCATCATCTTACTCCGAAAAAAAAAAAAGAGCACAAATATATTTGAAGTTGATGTTGTCTCAGAGTTTTTCCATGAATGTCTGCAAAAGGAAAGGAATAGGAAAACATGAATCAGAAAATAAGGGTGGTTTCACAACCATTACAAAACCATTTCTAATGGGACAAAAAAAATAAATTACTCTCCCCTTTCTTGTCTTCTTCAATTGAGGGATGATATCAAAATTTACTTTTGTTTGGTTACAAAGGATGTGAGTAAATAAGAGTCTTGCCCCAATTGAAGGAAAGAACTTCTCAAGAGATAATCAAGGTTTTCAAAAAGAAGCTATGTTGTTCTAATTTTAGTCAAGTTTTGAAAAAAAAAATATTTTTATTTTGTTTTGCTTCTTCCCTCTCTTACTCTTCTTTCAGGTTGAGGAAGCACCTATGTGGATTGAGTTAAATTTCTAACATAATTTTTGTGCAATTTCAAGATAATTTCAAATTTTCAATAATTTCCGGTCTAAACTAAAATCAAGAACAATGTATATTGTACAATCAATTTTAACATGAACCTACTCTAGGGTTGAAGCAAAAGATATGCCATAAAGGCCATAATGCATACATTTAAATTCTGGAAATCATGAAAGAAATAAGGTCAAATTGGTTAGTATTTGTGCCAGAAAGATGTAAAATCAATGATTGAAAGAAAATCGCCATTGTACTCGTTAGTATACATAAATAGGATGCGCAAATTGATGGATCAAAAGTATAAGCCATGCTATCAAATTAGAGGAGAGGTCAATGGAATAATGATAAAAATAGTTAGAAAAAAGAGGAAGAACCTGCACATGGTATACATTGACTTGAACAATATACATACAAACAATAACAAACAATAATTTAATGTGCACAATGAAACAAAGATATGTACCAATGTTACATTAAATTTGTTTAAAGGGATGACTGTCATGGTATTGATCGGCGTCAAATATAATTATATAACAACAAGTGAATTTCCAATCAAGGCGGAGTGGTACCAAAAACAGGCACCGAGCACAAATAACTAATATTGAAAGAAGCATAAAGTACTCCTGGAAACACTATTGACACCTTGGGTTGGAGGCAAGAACAAATAATAATCACCACAGTAGAAAAGAAGGTCAACAAAACTAACAGAATACCTGTCCGCCAGACAGAAGGACAACAGCTAACTTCCCTTCCGAAATGGCTTTCAGCCCCCTCTTCCACCACCTCTCTCTTTCTTCAGGGGTTCTCTCTTCCACTGTTGAGACAGTAGCTTCTGGGACAGGCTCAATCGCAGGCAAAGGATGGCCTATGTTTTTCCAAGACGCAAATCAAAGAAAAAGGATTTAAACATGGCATTCATAAAAGAAGACCTTTGCATGAATTAATTCAAGAAAGTGAAACTACTCACCTTGTGATCCAAGAGAACATCGAATGATTCGATCAACCCTCGGAAGATCTAAGCTCTGTTATCAACGTGTTACGAGAATTAAGCATTTCACTTATTACAGGTGTGCAGTTTCCTAAAATATCTACAATATAAACTAAAATTCCGATAATAATTCTTTTCTTTGCACTAAATTCCACTATTATCAAAATACAAAAAACTTATCAAGACAGCAAAACAAGTCAAACAGAACCCGTGCGGATCCAAACAAACAAGGAGAAAAAAAAATCTCTTTTTTATCAAAAAGCTACAGCCCAAACGGGGAGAATGAATCCATACTCCTTTATGAAAATAGGAAAAACATTAGATAAAAAAGGACACTACTTGAGCAAAAAAAAAAATCCCATCAAATTTAACAGAAAAAAACCCCCCAAAACCCAATTTCTGAGATTAAATTCGTTAAACAGTACAATGGAGAAGGGAGGAGACTAGATCTAGCTGAAATAGATCGAGAACCGAGGAACGAGGGAACTTGGAGGACGGGAGGGGGACCGACCTCGATATCCTTGACGACGAGGTCGCGCTCCTCCGGTAAGATCTCGTCCCAGAGGGCGAAGGCGTCCTCCTGGCCGTAGTCCTTAAGCCTCTCTAGCAGCGCCTGCGGCGGAGGCGGCGGCGGCGTCGCCCTCCGCCCCGCCTCAGATCCCACTACCATCTCCTTCATATCTCTAATCTCTCTATGCCTCGCTCACTCGCTCGCTCGCTCTCCAACGAAACAGAGCTACGGCATATAGAAAAGCCCCCCAGCACAAGGCAAAGGGAGCCGTTTATATATATTCCCTGGTGTCCGGTGGAATTTCTTTGGTGTTGTGACCATAACCGCAGACTTTGTGACTTACAAAATCCTGACAAGTGCTTGCCACCAGATAGGACCATCTTAAATTGCGATCGGCAGAAAGTGCACTGAGTTTGGAAATTTGGAAGCCACGCGCTACTCCGAAGGCTTCATTTGAGACAACCACGTGTCCATGTCTCAGTCCTTGTATAGTTTTTTTTTTTTTTTTGAATTTTGTTAAATAAAAAAGAAAAAAAAAAAGAAGAAGAGGAAGAGCAAGAGAGAGGATGCCAGTGTTTGGTGAACCTCCGATATGCTTTCAATTCTTTGGGACCCTTGGGAGTGAAGAAAGAACCCACTCAACACGCTCATTGCAAAAAAAAGAAAAGATCACATGAAGGGTGAAAAAGGCCCACCGCAGTGAGCCGCTCATGAGGCCCTGTGAAAGCTGAACAGAAGTCGCCAAGGCTAGGGGCTACGGTCCATGGCTGGTCTGCTCCACCACCAGCTCATGCCTTCAAGACGACAACGGACAACGGGATAAGACGTGGGAAAGTCGCCGACTCGCCGTCCCAATCGCATCGCAGCCAGAGCCAGGAACAGGGTTACAGGCGAACAGAGAAGTCAGAAGACTAGGCTCTTCTTCCTTCCTCCTTCGTCGTCCTTGGTCCCAAATCCTAGTAGCTCCCTTCGCCGTTCCCAAATCCCACTTCGGCAGTCCGGCGTCTTCTCGTCTGGGTCGCAGGACCCAGGAGCCAGGAGCCTTCCGCCAAAATCACATTTCCCATCTCTTTCCCAAGTCCTCGGCCGCTCCCAATCCCATCTGCTGATCCGCGGTGGTTGCTCGCTGTCGACGGCTTAATATCCAGGATTCCAGCCCACGACCCTAAAACTTGGGGCCCAGTGTAGATCGTTTCTCGTTAGGCCTGAGAACAAGACGAATCCACCGAAGTCGAGGCCACTCGTCCCCGGATCTGATTTCCACTTGCAAGATATGCCATTTTTCCTTCTTGTCTCGTTCTCTAAACTCTTTTTGTGATAACCATTCCTCCATGCAATGGCCAGGCCGAGGCTTGGCTTGGCTTTACTTGATCTCACGTCGTGAGCCTTTTCGTGGTCCAACAACTGTTTGACAAATTGTGTGAACGAGTTTGATTTTTTCACTTGGATTAAAAATCTGGATTGGTATTGCTGGGTTATAAATTTTATAGATCAATGATACCGCAAGATGCCTTGCCTCTGGTCCCCGCATTCCCTAGTCATCGGGTTAACATTTCTCATGTGACACCGAGATGATTCAATTGTTTATACTTAATTGAATTTGACCTCTTAGTTCACTCTTTCGTTAAATTTTAATACATAGATTATTCTCTGTTTAATGGCTAACTTATCGTACTGCAAATTTTCTAGTATTAGTGTTCTCTGAGAGTAACTCGGACGTACATGCACACATATGTATATAATGGCTACATCAAAGTAGTGTCTTTGTGTATCCAATTCGAATTCAGGTCAATTTTTTTGGAACCTAATAGGATTGCAAATTTGATATCTTTGAGACATGTTTAAAATTTCTAGTTGGATACTGCTGTAGTTGAAATCCAGCCTAATCTCGATGCTGACTAAGCTAGATGGTTGTGGAAGATCAATAGTTATCCGTTTAGGTCGGCAAGTTAGGCCCGAGTTTTCTGTGCTGGATAAAACCTATGACAGCAAAAATATGGAAGTCCACTTGTCAGAGAGTGTCCAACGAGGAATCCTCCAATACCTAAATTATGCACTTATCTTAGAAAATAACATAACTTTAGAGATAGTAGAATGGCAGCATGGTAATAAAATTCTAGAGAACTTACCTAAGGGTCCCCCAAGGTGTGCTTTATATAGTTGAAGATCGACATCCGTTGCCGAGCAAATTAGATGTATGCATTGGCCATTTTGGTAACAGCTATCTCGCCCGAGCATCATGCTCATGCATCTCAATTGTGGATTCTTGCACGTTGCACATGTAAGAAAATCGCATGCAATCGTGGTCCAAGTTGTCGACAACTAGAGAAGAGTTTGGATGGCTTTGTATGCATTTTTTTTGGCTAGCCATATTGTCACGCTTCTGACCCATGATCGCGAGCTGGGTGTCTTGTCAACCGCCGCATACTCGTAGAGAACTCTCTCCCACTAGCATGCAAAGCATCTCAACATGATATTATAAATAATATTTTAATTAAAATAAATATTTTAATAAATCTTGAGTACAAAAATTTGATTAGTAATTTTGCAACTCAAAAAGCTAGACGAATTATTTTTAAATAAATTTTTAAAGTATATTGCACTTATTAAAAAATTTTATTATTATTTTTTAAAAAAGCCCTCCGTTTGTGAGTTCGTCTTAGGCTTCCAAATGCATTGGGCCACTTCTGAGAGGGTATTCATGAGTTTAGCGGTGGATGGTTGAGATTGCAGGTGAGAGGTCCAGATTGGTAATTGAGTTTTTTGAGGGAAAGATGGTTTGGTCCTGTTTGTGTCCAAGGAACAGGTTAATGTTAGATGGGCAATGGTCCTAGATGCTATTGCTCTGGTTAAATTGCCGCAAACTATGCATATGTCCGCATTGATTTCTGCCATGTTTAACAACTAGAGGCTTAAAATTTAGGAGACATTTCATCCATAGGAGGCTTTTTCAACCTGAGTGTGATTCACAAGAGATAGTAGCATGATGCTCGCTGCTTCTATTGCATATACATGTTGCCCTTGTATCATAGGAGATAGTAAGAGAGTGAAGATTCAGATGATATTGAGGGCAATAAGGAGGTGGCTTTAATTACTAGAAAATTCAGAAGATTCATGAGAAGGAGAAAGATATAGAATAAGAAAAACACCATTGGCTAAGAGAGAGCTAAGCAAGAAAAAAAAAAAAAGAAGAAGCAACTGTTGATGTGCTATGAGTATAAATTTGAAAAAAAACAGTAGTTCGTGGTTTCTATTGCTGAATTTTTCTTTTCATTAACTAAAATTTTTTGAAGGTCCTCTGTGACTCATAAGTCCCTATTTCGTAACTGCATGGAGTTGCACTTTCCTATCTCAATTTTCACATGACAATACAAACAATGATCATTCAGTAATTTAAATGTCAACTATTTTCTTTTTAATGGTACCATGCATATTAGATGTTTCTCTTTATGAGAAGATTCTAGAGGCGCTCATTTTTGTAAAAGAGTTCATCCACTAGCCATTTGAGATGTACCTTTTTTAATAGTGAATTGCACATGCCACATCTCAATATTACAAGTTCACTGATAATGGCTACATTGTGGTCTCAAGAATTAGTAAAGAGGGGAATAATGGGTAAGAATAGTCAAAGAACTATATTTCATATATTTCTTCCTGAGAAGCACAAAAAGTTAGATTATTGAATATACTATATATTCTACACACTATAGACAATAAGGTTTGTACATCATAATATGGTTGGATCTTGTCTAATTATTCTCTTGAGAATGACCTAGTACACTTTGACATAATTAATGGAACCAAACTTCACTTTCTCAGTTCATTATTCTCAAAGTAAGATGAAGCATATATCACATCTAGGACTCAGCTAACTAATAAAATTTTAAGTGATTTTAAATATTTTGGATGCTTCTAAATTTTTTTTAGTGGGATCGCCTCAATATTTAAGAACAACTAAAAGAATTGTAGTCAAAGGCAACTACTTAGTAAAACAAAAGGAAAAACTTTTGACAAGTTACCTAAAATTATAAGAAGATAAGAAAAAAATATTGACCATGATTTAGCTATTATTTAATAACAATATAGTTGTAATATCCTCATGAATTTAATCTTTTCTTGATGAATAAAAATTTCTCAAAAAGGGTGAGAAAGATCTCTAAGAATGGTTGTAATAGCCCGTTTTATTTTGGGCTAGTGGGCTGGCTTGAAGAGGCCAGGCCCATTGGCACTTGAGTGTGCCTGTGGCATGCAATGGGTGGAGGAGAAGTCTCCCGATCGAAGTCTTCTTCCTTCCCTGATGTTGCCGGAAGCCAAAAAACTGAGGGCGAGCAAACCTTATCAAAAACCCCGGGATTTCCATCTATTTAAGGCCTTCTCCTCCTCCTTTGAACTCCATCACTAGTTTCTCTAAGAATCGCTACCGATCTCAATGATTCTTCTCCGAATCTCCTCCGTGATTCATCACCGGAAAGGGGTGTCGGAACCTTGCCGGACTAAGGTAAGTGTTCCTCATCTTCTTCTCTTCATATCCTGGTATTTTAGTTATGATTTGTTATGGATTTGAGCCAGCAAATCGCTAGAATTTCACCTAAAACAGGGGAGCCCTGTTCAGCCTATTTTTGCTCGCCGCCGGCCTTGTTCACCATTGTCGGCCTCCGAGGTTGGCCAAGCCTACCTGGCCACCTCCTACCACTGGCAGGGTTAGCTACCACATCCGCCCTTGGGTTCGATCGAGCAGGAGGGGGAACGGATCCCCTATTTTGGAGAAGAGAAAGAGAGAACCTCCCTTTCTTCCTTCTCTCTCCTCCCTTCTCTCTCTCTTTTCTTTCTTGTTGGACTTTCTCTCTCTTGATTCATGGCTAGACATGTTGATTGATTGAGGTTGACTAGTGACTCCTGGTTGAACTCGGATTGAGATTCTCTCTCTTCTCCATCCTTTCTTTCTCTATAATGTTTTTCACTCTACTAGACTTTCTCTACTCTCTCTAGGGTAGTTGGATCTAGTAGAAATATTCATAGTGATTTTGGATTGATTTTGGTGAAAAGCCCTAATCCATAGTCGTCGGCAGCGTGTCGGCCCCCACCCTGGTCCTTGCCAACGTTATTAGATTTGATCACCTCCGATTTCTATTGAACCATCTGTACCCTAGTCTGAGTATGATTCGATGAATATCATTTTGATCAGACCGACCCAAATGTCGGACACTATTGCTTGGTCAGCCATGTGAGGATATTGGAATTTAGGGCTTTTATTTTAATTATGATAAAATTTTGATGAAAAATATAATTTTGGAATATTAGGCCCTAAGAAAAATTCTTCCTTACCTTTGTAGATTCTCCCCGAAAACAGTGGTTCATAGTCCGACTTGCATGTGTTAAGCTTAGGATAGATTTACAATTGGAACATTCTAACAAACTTTCGGGATTGATTAGATCTATTAGTTGGATTGCATTTGTAAGGTAAGTAATAATCTGTCTTTTCTAGATTCTGCATTCATATAATATTATTTTATATCGAATAAATTATTAATGGATTTATATGTGATTTAAGAATTTTATGAGATGGTAATTTGAATGAAAAAATAGATATGTAATATCAGAGTAATACTTTTCGGACTATTATTATATTTACTGAATATGCATATTTTGATCAGATTATGATATATATATTATTTTACAAAAAGAACTTTGATGTGCTTTAGATTTGGAACTCTCAGACTAACTATGTTCTGAACCCTACCAATTGGAGGTTATGCATTGGCAATTCTGGTCCCACCATAGGGTATAAATGTGGTATTTTGGCCCACTCCACGAGATAAGTGTAGTATTTTGGCCCCCTCAACCGAATATAAGTGTAGTATTATGGGCCACTTCACAAGGTATAAGTGTGGTATTTTGCCCACTATGCAGGGTATAAGTGCAGTTCTATTTCTATCCTAGCCACATAGTATAAGTATGGCCGTAGTTAAAGATTATTGAGTCGAATATGATTTGTTTTGAATCAGATTTATGACTATGCATATGGATATTTGAGAGATAAGAATTTCAATGAATTTATATTTTGAAATAAAATTGATTATGTCTTTATACCAATTCATCGTAATTTGTATTTATATTACTATATGAATTGTCTAGTTAAGGTATTTATTACTTATTGGGCTATCTAGCTCATTATATGATTTCTTAATACTTTTACATATCTAAAGAATTAGCTCGATTCAGAGTTTTTCAATATAGAATAGCAACTAGAAGAATTGTAGCACAAGTTATCTTAGATTAGAATTTATCTAAATTGATGTATTATCTTATACTAATTTTAGACTTGTAACACATTGTAAGTTGAGTCTGTAAATGAATAAAGATTGCGTATTATTAGTTTAAATTATTTTGTTGCATATTGATGATATTATGTTGAGATGCCTTGTATGCTCGTGGGGAGAGTTTTCTATGAGTATGCAGCGGTTGCCGCGACCCCCAGTTCATAATCTCGAATCAGGGGCGTGACAATGATATGAATAATAGAGGTTTTAGACAGAAAATTAGTAAGTAAGAACTTGTTTGGTATTTCTTATATTTACTATTTTTATTTCAAAATAAAATTATAGAAGTCAAGAGAAATATATATATATATATATATATATATTGCTATTATTTTTATATGTAAATTTTAATGCCACTTTCATTAATTTACCACTATCAATATCACCTCCATCGCCGTTGCAACTACCTTAACTACTACCATCATCCTCTATCACCTCACTATTATACTGCTACCACCATCACCACCACCTCCATTGCTATCACGGCTCTTGGTGCACCAACATCGCTATATTCACCACTATCTTTGTTGTTGTCTCCAATACAATGTCAGCACCCCTCCACTACCACCATTTGTTTCACCTTCACTATACCACCACTACCATCGTTGCTACCTTTTTCACATCTCCGGCACCCCCCACTGCCACCGCCATTGTCGCCACTTCTACGATACCACCACTACTATTCTCATCTCACCTATGCCATATAGTTTGGTCCCACTAGTCATTATTTCTGCTGTCGCTGCTTTTGTTGCAACTATTGCCACCAATACTTTTGCCTCCGCTACATCTGCCACTGTTGCTACTACTATTTCCTTCGTTACCATTCTGATATTCATATTTTTAGAATAACTAACGCATCAAATATATTTATCTTCTTAAAGTTTTAAAAAAATAGAAATAAAAAATCATTTTTAAGTTATAAAAAAAGAAAATAACGCCAAAAGGCATAAAAAAGAAGCAAGTTAATGATGCGGAAATTATTATTTTTATTTTCATTTCAGGAAAAGTTTGACTAGGGTTCCCTATGTCATGGCCCCACCTCCTTGATACACAATCAGATGTCCTGCCAAGACTAGCAGGCTGTCATATACCTCTCAACGAGCGCCACTTGCCGGACCCATATCTTAATTATGAGAACTATAACTCTTGTTTGGATATTGCCCCACCCACATTGGACACGTGTTGGGTTCCTGTTGGGGAAAATGCTATTTGTGCTGTGAGTCAGCTAGCATTGAGTTCACAATCCACTTGGCCGTAGGTACTGGCCGTCAACCAGATAAGGGTTGGTAGGTCCTTTGTCATTGATCCCTGTTCCTCAACAACCCAATTACTAAGAACAAAAATGAAAAGGATCACACATTAGACTCACATCACAATTCACAAGGCGTAGTGTGATCTGATTCCCTTGCTTGTTTGGTGGGTTTCTTATTCTCGTCGCTTTAATTATTTTGATGTGGATGTTTTATCTTCCCTTATTAAAATAAGCCCACCGTGGATGATTAAGCTCAAAATCTTATAAAACTCGTAGGTTGGGCCAGTATAACTAGCAAGATCATGAGAGTATATGTCAGGTTAGCCGTATATGCACTCCAAAGCTATTTCTAGGTATTTATAATTATAGATTTAGGCTCCTTTTGGCAGAGCTGCTGGTAGTAGAGCTTTCAGAAGTAGAACTTTTTAAATTAGAGTATTTATAAAAAGCTATTTGTTGTTGGTAACTATATTTCTAAAGTGTTGTAAAATTTTAACATGCGTTTGACAAATAAACTGATAGAGTACTTTTGGTATGATAAAATAACTATAAAAGATATTGCATAGTATTATACAATAAAGCATAATAAAATATAAAATATATTAATATATAAATATATGATATAGCATAATATTACTATAATGTAAAATAATATTATTCTAATATAGTTAATGTAATATTATATACTATAGCATAATAATATAACATAATTCGATATCATATAACATAACATAATATATTATAAAATAATATTGTATTTATAGTATAATACCATATTTTGCTATAAAATATTATAATTATTATCATTGTATATTGATATTTTATTAATATAATATTTTTAGGAACTAATTTTTGGAAAAAATATAGAGGCACACAATCATACATGCAAAAGTGAGATTTTATGATTCTTTTCTTTCAATATTTTACTTATTCAAAACGATGGATAAATAAATGGAGACAAGAAATACTACCTTAGTCACCTGGTAAGGGAGAAAGCTAAGGCCGATTAGGGTTTCTTGTTTGTTGGAGCTTCTACATATTTCTTTCTTTGTGCATAATAATATAAAAAGACACTTTCTGTAATTATATGATTTTATTAAGGGTATTTTGGTCTAAAAAGAAAAATTCTAAAAACCAAAATAGCTTTTCAATGCGTTCTAAAAGTACTTTTATGAAAAAGCTCCATTTTAGAGCCAGACGTTTTCAGTTTACTGACAAAGCTAAAAGGCTTTTTAATTTTTTTACTAAACACCCCTTTTTCATCCAAAAATATTTTTAGAGTGCCAAATGAGGTGTTAATCCCGTATGTAATTCTATGATCTTACCGGTTGTACTGGTATAACCCATAAATTTTATAAAATTTTGAGCTCAGTCATCCAAGCATGCTTTGGGTAACTTTAAAACACTCACAGAGGGTACATTTCTTCGGATCTCAAAATCGTATGGGGAAGACTGAGGGCATATATTTTAGTGTTTCATTAAAGACAAAGTTGAATATGGGGTATCAGATTTTGTCCTAACTGCAGTTGATGGACCCCTTTGGTTGGACTTGGGACAATAACCTTGCAAGCTGTTGTTTACGACCTTTTGCGCTGGCCTTTAAACTCGGGTTGGTGGGAGTTGGCTGCGAACTCGTTAAGGTTTTTGTACTGCAATCTATGGTTAAAGTCTTGCGAATCTTAGACGCTACGTCCATAGGAATATAGGATGGTCCCGAGAAGGAAAGATAACCACACCACCGGTAGTGGGTCGGAAGCCTCCCCTCCAATGATCGCGAAGGAGAACTTTTCTAGCGATTTCCCATGGACAACCTCGGAAGACATCGAGCCGATCGGGGACTCCATTAAGGAAAAAAAAAAAAAGAACGTCCCTCCTATACTTATTGGTTGAGAGAACTTGCATGAGATGTCAGGATGGCCGAGTGGTCTAAGGCGCCAGACTCAAGTTCTGGTCCTCGAGAGAGGGCGTGGGTTCAAATCCCACTTCTGACAACTTAGATTACCCCCCTGTACATTTAACCTATGTTCACTTCAATAAGTTTTTTTTTTTATTTGTTATAAATTTGATGGGTAGTGCGATGGAGATTGGAGCCCAATCTTCCTGTTAACAAAAGGAGCTTATCATAATTATTATTTTAATAATAAATAATTTGAAATAGCATGTATTAGGATAGATAATGACTGTCATAATTATTATTATTCAATAAATTAGGGTCAGGGAGAAAAAAAGGAGAGAGAAAGAAAGGAATAGTATAAAGAAAAAGAATAGAATGATCCAGTTTTGAAGAGACATTTTATGTCTTCACTTCAGTAAATCCATTTTTTGTTTGTCATAAATTTGATGGGCAGTGCTACGGAGCCCAATCTTGTTGTTGACAGAAGAAGCTTATCATAAAAAGAAGAGAGAAAGAAAGGAATAGTATAAAAAAAAAGAAGAAGGATGGAATGACCTCAGCTTAAAAGAGAGGAATAAAAGTGTAATAGAGTCGTATTTTTATAAAATTTTAATAAAAACCAATTATATGAGTAGGGTGAATGATAGGAGGAGGGCACGGATGAAATTTTAGCATATGTTAGATCTCAAATTCAATATGTAATAAAATTTTATGGAGGAAATCCTTGATTAGCCACCTCTTCTATGAAAAATTATGTCATAGCTCTTCCTTCATGTATTATTGATCCACTATAATAAAAGAGGTTATTAGTGATAAAAAAATTTGATGGCAAAAGAAATTTTGTTAATAAAAATATAATGTTGGTGATGAAAATTAACTTTCGTCATGCTACTAGAGTTAGTAATTTTTTTATGATGAAAATTATTTTTATCGAAAAAACATATTACCAAATATTTGTTGCCAATTTTTGTCAAATGGAGAAATTTCTTTTGTGACGATTTATACTATATTGTGACAAAATTTATCGTCGCTAAGAATTAATAAATCTTGTACTGAAATATCTTGGGTTACTAAATATTTTGACTTTTGGTAACTTAAATTTCTCATCTCCTATTCTTATTTCATTTATAAAAGTAAAAATAACCTATGATTGCTTTCATAAACAAAATAACAACATCACTAAGCATCTTGTGCCAATTCCTGCTATATGAAGGGATCTTTTTTGGTGATAATTCTTGCTATATCGTGATAAAGCTTATCGTCACTAAGAATTTGCAAATTTTGTGATGAAATATTTTTAGTCACTTAATATTTATACTTTTGGTGGCCTAAACTTTTCATCACCTATTCTTATTTTATTTTCAAAATTTAGAAATTAGCCATGAATACCGTTCGTGCCAAAAATAATAGCATCGCCAATAATTCCAAATTTTGTAGTGATAGTAAAGTTTTGTCACCAAACAATTGTTAGTAGTTTTTAGTGATAAAATTTATTTTCATAAAAAAAATTCATCATCACAATTATGACGTGAATTTCATACAGAGACGGTTCTTGTATAAGGATTTTTATTATACTGTAACAAAATATTGTTGTCATTTACAACTTGCATAATTCCTGATAAAATCTATTATATCAAAATATATTGCTATAATTATCATTCAAATTATATAAAAATATTGCACTCCTTGACCAGATATTTTGTATGTTATGTATCTCGGTGTATCTCATTATTTCAATCTTCCTAACTATGTGTTCATGAGGCCAAAGCATGTCCTCAAACTCGACATAATTGTAATAATTTCGGACTCTTCATGGGGCAAAATTGTATCCATTTTTTACAGGGTGCTACTCCTGGCATTTCCTCTTATTTCACATTTGTCTCTGCCTCTCTGGGCAATGTAGAACAATTACGCCAAGAATTTGTTGCACCAGGAGTTTATCCAACAACAGATGAAGTGGATTTATACTCAACTTTGGTTGTCCCCAAGTAAATTTAATGTCTTTATGTGAGGTTTTAAACAATAAGACAGCCTGGATTCATATGTTTTGCTACCCATAGTTACCTTGCCTTGGGGTGTTCACACTTTTCTCTTCACACACACACACACAATTCAAAAGAAAAAGGAAAACCACTTTGGTGGAATGGTTCGCAAAAGGACGCTGGGGCCCTGGATTCACCAAGTCTAAGGTTGGGAATTGAGAGTATCAAGGAGAATATGCTCTTAGCAAGCTCAAGCTTCAAAGGAGTAAAAAACTCTTAGGCTATAAGCTAGTTGTGCTCCAAGTTCTAGTATGTTACTGGTTAACAACTCAAAGAAAGAGCTCAAGAGATTTGGTTATTAAATTCCATTCTTTCATTTAGCAAGAAGTGCATTCCTGACCTCCAGTTTTCTTGCATGGCAGCTTAGAGTCAAGTTTCAAATGCTGGAACAGATAGGCTGGAGGAGTGCTCATTGTTTGCTAAAATTTTTGCTGTCTAAAGTTCTGCGTGGTAACACAAGAAATGGGCCATTAATCGGGAAAGTAGGCCGGTATGTGTAGCCCATGGGCCTGTGCCATCAACTTGTGCTGGGCCTCCTGTCAGGCCCATTGACAAAGTTTGTATGTACTTATGATGGACTCATCCCAAGCCCTCTGTTGAGGCTCGCACGCATACATTAAATGAGCCTTGTAAGAAGTCACAGTAAAGAAATGCTTATCTTGTTTTTTTTTTGGTCAATCCGATTTATTAAACCAATCTAAAATGAACACATCCATGGGAATTAGAAAATAAAATATACAAAAAATCAGAAGGAATATCTATTACAACAGTCTACAATATAGTCCCTCTATGATTGGCCATATATGGTACCATCCAGTCTGTAGCACTATTAGTTTCTGTATAAACATGTATCACCTCATACAAATATAGAGTTGCTCCTATGCTCCTGAATTAGAGGTTGAGACCTAGCATTTATAGATGATGAGTTGGATAGCCACCTAACCACCGTCTAAGAATCCCTCTTACGAATAATATGAGAAACCTTTAACCGCTTCATAATATATGTTAAATCTTTCCAAGTAGTATGTAATTCTACCATCGTGACTGTAGTCTCAAATAATCTGACATTGTTTGCCGCTACAAGTACACCACTAGCACTTCTAATAACGAATCAAGCCCTACCAAAATCACCTTTCTTATGAACAATGCTTATCTTGGTTTAGCTCTTTAACTTTGGCTACCCACCAATGCACAAGGTGACAAGTGTAGTGCAAACAAGTCATCCATGCAAAGATGTTGAATCGTGGTTGACTCGCATCCGATGCATCTCTAACCAAGTCCTAAATGTCTGCATGATGAGCTTGCTTGTTTGAGGCTGATGAAGCGTTTTACTGCTTTGTTGCCCTAAGGATTTTGGAGGACCAAGTCTTCTCACATAGAAGATAAGAAGTGAACTTGCCAATTGAGGTGGCATAGAAATTGTTTCTCAAAAGATCAATACTCTGTTTGAGCATCCGCATGCAATAATGTTAATAATTTTTAAAAGATAAGTCACAAAAACTCCTTTACCCCGTTTGAGAAGCATTGGCCTATGATGCAAAGCAATGGTTTCTCACAGAGAGTTATCAAAATCTACATGTGAAAGTAAATGCAATAAAATTTAGATGTCATAACTAAAAATATCTTTTCGAAATCGAACATTAAAGCCCGACTACTTTTCATATCAGATTAACCTTAACTATCTTGACAACTTTTCTTCGACTGGGGCCTAGCATGAACCGTTGGTATTTCTTTTCTATAGTTTGAGAAGATAAGGGGTTCAAAGTTCAAACCATTTCAAGATGCTTGAGAGCTTTCAAGCAATTGTAAATGAATTGCTGATGAAGATGTGGATGATTTGATTCACACAATGCTAGTCTATCATTTATTGCGATATGTAGTGTGTTGGCCAAAATAATATCTATATCTGCAAACATATGATAAGATATAACTTGATGACTTTGTTTAATTAAAAAAAAAAACCTTTTTGGTAGAAGCAAATTGCTTGAAATGCTCTATGTAGCATTCTTCCTTTAGCCTCATAAAAGTAAGGGCCACCAACAGGTGAGGAAGGCCCAAGTAGCCCAATGATCAGACCAAAAGGCTCGCTTGAGGGGAGATTAGGGTTTTAAGTGCTCCTCAACCCTAGAAATTCCAAACAGTTGCAGGGCAGTTAATCTAGCCTTATATATTAGTGTAAAATGAATGGGGCCTGATTTGAGCATGGTTCCGGCTCAGCACCGGTAGAGCTCGAGTTCAAGCTTTCAACCCTAAGCTGAACTTGAACTTGGGAGCCCGAACCGGCCTGGCCCATCGATATCACTTTCTTATGTATTTATGTATAGCAAATTTTAAAAATGATATTATACTCATAGTGATATATTCTAGGAGAGAGAGAGGCCTAGAGAGAGAGAGAGAGAGAGAGGAAGGGATGCAAGCCGTTCCATGGCCATGACAGCTGCTATTAACAATACCCAAAGCAGGAATCAAAACTTTTACCATGCTATGAGATAAATGTAAATCCTTTATAGAGACTGTAAGAACCGAGAGAGAGAGAGAGGGACAAAAAATGGGAGACCAATGGTCAAAGTGATGTACAATGATAGGGATCTGAACAGCTGAGGGCTGCCTCCCTTTCTCCTGCAAACAAGAGGCCAGAAGCAGTGGGGGCCCAACTAAGGTGTGTCCTATTCCTTTCACCAGCATTATTGGGCTTGATCTAAAAGAAAGCAGATTAGATATCTTTCCTCTTGTTTTCACCTTTCCTTTCTCATCCCACTTTCCAAATCAAATATCCTGTCCTTATCCTCATACACTCATTCCACGGCACCCTCCAACACTTGTATATGTGTAATGGACGACACTGTGCAACAAAACAGCATCAATGACTCAATAATGGAATGACCCTTTTTCCTACAATTGTCTCCTTTGTGGTCAAAAAGGTTGGAAAAAGGGAGTGAACTGGGATCAAGTAAGTCCCAAATGAATGAGAGAGAGAGAGAGAGAGAGAGAGAGGGGTGTGGTTCCATGTGAAAGCTGACAAGGGGAGGGAAAGGGATGGATGAGACCTCCCAAGTCAGATGAGGTGTAGATTCCGCAGGTTCATTGAGAGATGGAGCGGCATGTTGGGAGCTTCGGGGCACGTATTGTATTATGATTCATTGGTTTCCTCAGCAACTCATCTAGTGGCCATACATGTAGGTGGATCTTAGTCAAGGTGCTCCAGTCTCAAGGATACGGAGATATTTTATATTTGCAGTGCATGGAATCAGCTAGTAGACCAGTGAGCCAATAATCCATGGATAGACAGACAGACAAACATACAGACAGTCACACACACACATAGAGAGAGAGATATGTTGATGGCTTGGAATTGGAAAGTAAATCCTCGTGTGATTGTTGTTGGACTGGTGACTATACAATGGTGTTTGCAATATAAACTTTTTTCTTAAAAAAGAAAGAAATGAAGAGAATGGTAGTATGAATAATGGTTGTGGTAATGGAAAAAAGTGAGCGGCTTGGGATCTAATCTTGCATAGTTATAGATTATTAGTAGTTATGTATGAACGGGTGCAGTTCTTCACCATTATATCCCTTCATCATACTTTTTCATTACAACCATTGTTACGTGTTTTTTATGGCATCTCTTTATTTCAATTTCTAATCAAACATCTACGTAGGAAGTCCCACACACAGATCTTCCATCTCATATACCCCCTTTTATAATATTTGGATGCAATCGTTTAGATCACGTACTAATTATAATACGATGTTATGTCATGCTGCTAAATGACGCATAATTAGTATGTGTCTGAGAGTGAGAGTGAGAGAGAGAGAGAGAGATGAGTCAGATCAGGATATGAATTTTATAATGATTTTGTGACAATGATTCAATTAAATTATGGGATCTATTGTTTGATATAATGTAGTGTGGCTGATAGAGTACACTTGATTTTTTTTAATGCAAATATTTCTAATATTGCTATAATGCACCTATTTTCGCTTATCCTTGGGAAAACCACTCTCAGCTTTATAACCATCTTATCTTTTACTAAATATGTTTCGCTTACTCTGAAGGAAGAGAAACAAGAAAAATGTACGTCTTGAAGTTAGTATATTTATCAAGTTAAAATTTAGTACAACAGCTCTTTTAATTAGACAGAAAAATGAAAACCATATTGTGCCTCCACATATTCAGTACTAGTAAATAAATAAATAAATAATGACGAGGCAGCAGTATGTTGTGAACAAGTGCAATACAAAATTTGGAATCATGGATCAAGTTGAATGTCAAGTGCGAGATTTTTTTTTTTCATACCCCTTTTTTACAAAATTCAGATGCATTCAAAAGACAATACCTGCTTAAATCCACTTTTTATTACATGACCAAATTTTGCGCATGCTATATAACAAGGTGACAGTTCCCTAAGCAATCTATACCTTGGTTCTTCTCCTCCAATTTGGTTCGATCTTTTATTTATCTATTTTTTGAAGAGAAGGTTAGATCTTGTAAGTTTTAACCTATATCTCTATATACAAATTGAATATTTCTTTTTAGAGAGACAATGCTTGCTTGAAAATAGTTAGGAAATAGTTAGGTATAATTATCCAAAAGAAGATATCACTTCTAAAATATTATATATAGTTACATGTACCTAAGAAACAAGAGTGGAGCTAAATCCAAGCCCTTTTTTCTGTATGGACCCCAGTTTAAATAATGTAGGGTCCAAACAAAGGGAGCAATTGTAGTTTACTTGACATATAGATTGGTTGTATTAGCATGCATGCTTATGTTGGTGTAACATTCTTCAACTGCAAAATGAATAATGAAAACTTTTACCAAAGGAATATAACTAAAATAAATTGATGCCCATTTGTTTTCCAGTCTCCCTTGTCTTATACGTCGACTAAGCAAGCTAAAACTTTCATCATCACAAATGAGCTTGCAAGTAGCCCATCATATGAACTTACTTATAACCATTGTCAGCCCTTCCACAATTTCGAGTCACATATACATGCCATTTATTTTGAAGACATTTAAAGCATTTACTAACGTCAACTAGGTCCAAGATTTGATCTGTAGATGATTGCGAAAGAAGGACAAAGTCATGCACGCCGTGAAGGCAATAGAGCAGATCAAATGGCTCCTATAAATTCATGTCAATTCAACTCACATAGAGTACATTTCAGAGAGCTCAATATTAATCACCAAAAAAAGAGAGTTGGATATTGCAAACTATCAGCTGTCTTAATGCATGAAAAACTCCAAATCATGTAAATCATGCATGCATTTCTGAATGAAATCTTCAACTTCAAATCATGTAAATCATGCATGCATCTCTGAATGAAATCAAGAATCAAATCAATAACAATCCTAATTAGTGCTTTGCATGTGGGCACGCACACGTGTTTGCACACGAGTGCACATGAGCAGGAGAGAGAGAGAGAGAGAGATGTACAATTTGTGTAGGCTTTTAGATCCATCCATTAGGGCCAAACCTCTTGGACAAACAAATTGTCTGGAGAAGTACCATATCATTCAGAACTACTACTGGTGATATGACCCACAAGACTTTCTCACATACAGTAACTTTGGGTAAATGCCCACGTTTCCTACCACATACACAGTTCAATACTCCAATTACACAGCTTTGATCAATCTCTTAATAAATTTTAGCATGGTAAATTGGACATTTTGGACCACATATCAGGCCTCGGGTTCGACAACACTGAATAAGAGATGTGGCCCTCAACTATGGCACAGATTGAAACCTTCACTGTGCCTTATAGTCGCTTACACTATATAGGACCACTCTAAGCAGCGTAAAGGCTAATGGGGGGGATGGTCATTGTCATGACAGTCAAATAGGGTTCTTCTGACCATTTTCTATCCCCTGCCTGCTAGAATCTATGAGGTCTTCATGTGAGCTAGCTCACACACTCGTCATTTGAGCTGCTTTCAGTACTTTATTTATTGTATGCATATGATTGGAGATAACTTGATGGTGATAATTTGGGGTTGTGTGACCTAAAATCCATGACTTTAAAGTACTTCCAGACATGGTAGTACACCAATGGAGAGTTTGTTAAACATGTCGCTCATGATGTTGCAATATGTAGGTCTTTGCTATCACATGAGAAACCAAATGTTTGTTCCTATTATGCAATACCATTTTGCCCCCATTGTGTTAACCTGACCGGATTTAGTGAAGGTCAGGCTCGAATCCAGATCTTCGGCACGTCATCTGCAAAGACTTTACCAATTGCACTAATTTATGAATATGGTACATTAAGACAACTACTTATAAGCACTTCTATTTTTTTCCTATTTTTCTTCTTGTTTCAAACGGAATCTTGCATTGAAGTAGTCTATGTACATGACCTATTTGCCATGTAAGGGCATGGAGATGTACCACAAGTACCACAAGGACAATGACTTTTATGTAAGATTTTTATAGACTAAGGTATCCATGACTTGCTTCACTAAATGCCTATAAAAAATACTCACCCTTGAACTTCTTAGCTTGATCTGCTCCTTTGTCAGTTAACTCACGTTGGACTTTTATGTAAGCTTTTTATTTGACTCAAATGATAAGTGTGTTCCCTTTTGATTGAATTTATTAGATGATTGTCTTTTCAGTTTCTAAAAATCTCTCGTTTATTCTTGATTTTTTGATTTTAATATGGTTTTTTGGTAGGAATATGGTTTGCCATTTCATAAATGATTGCAACATAGGCTAAAAGTTCCAAAATTAAATACGCAATCATTTTCTTTTCCTTTATCTTTTAAAAAATCTCACAACTAAAAGCAGGTCAGTGCACTCCGTTTCTCCTATTAAGCTTTTGGGCCAAGTAACATACGTGCTTGTGGCTTGGTTATTTTAGATTTTGTTTGGTTGCTAAAAGGGAGAAATAAATATATTGTCAAAAAAAAATGTTATTTAGTTATACAAAGAAAATCAAGGAAAAAGTAGATATACAAAATTGTTGTTTGATTGTGCAAGAGGTGGTTAGGCATGGAGCAATTTGTTGTTATCTTGACCTAATCTCCAAATTTTGATTTTCCTTTCTAAAATCACTACCATTTGGCTAAAAAATAATATATAATACATGCATACATATATACATACGTACATACGTACACACATACACACATACATCTATTATAGACTATTCTTCTCTCTAGGGAAGAGAATTTCTACTCCTCTCAATTTTAAAATCTATAATGAGGCATTTAAATTGAAGATCTATATTGTTTAATATGACCTATGCTAATAAAAATCTCTAAAACAAAATGAAAATGGGTGATTTTTTATACTAATATATTAAAATACATGATAAAGCTTTTAAATTGAGACACCACCTCATTGATTATGATCTATAAGCAGTAAATATGTATAGATTAAAAATCAATAGACTATAATTCTTAGATCATAGGAAAATCTGGTCTTGCATCATTTTAACAATTCATTTTTACACTCATTTGATGCATAGGTTACAGACTACCGAATATATATATTTTTGAAATATTTTTAATTATACAGATCATAATCAATGATGTTATTTTCTATTTAGATGCCCCACTATTGTATACCCTCTTTTCTCATGAAAAGTATAGTCCTCTCTCTTTGTTCTCCATATCTATATAACATTTTGTTCTATTTTTAAATTTTTAATCCAATTTATTGTGAAATATTAAAAGAAGAAAGATTCCTCTAACGACTTTCACTTCTCATACAATTTAAATTACCAAATTCAATGCTTTCGATGGTACAATATAAAGTTACACATTGGAGATGACTTGAGCTAGCGATTCCTAGAGTGGTTTTTTTCTCTTTAAAGCATTTAGCCCTTATAGATCATAAATAATTATTTATTTTTTACTTTCACATCTTATCTTCAGATATAGTAGTTTTCATAGGTAGTTGTATTTTATAATGGAGACTAGTACAAAACTATCAAACCATTATTATGAACTTTGCAAGATTTGCATTACATGTGCATGCATATATAGACACACACAAAGAGAGATCTTTATTTTAAATTATGGTTATTGATTATCTTCTTAGGCTATGTTAGTTACCAAATGTTAAAGAAAAAAAGAAATTATAAAGTCCAATATTAGGATCAACCAAGAAATGGGCAAAAGACCCTCCCTTTCTATTTTCCTTTTTTTTTTGGCGCCCTTTGAATCAAGTAAACCATCAACATCCATTTGACTGATCCTGCTAATCGATGGTTGGTGGACCTGCTTTAACAATTGGTGGATAATTGGACTGAAAGAATAAGACATAAACATCATATGGACAAAAATGAATCTCAAAGTTATATAGTAGGTTGAATGCTAAAATGGCTGCATAGGTTTGATGGTTGTTGTTTTGATGTCCAATGTAAGATCTAATGTCAATCACTATCTGGGTACATTTGTGTTTATAAATAAAAGGAAATATTTTCTTTTCCATTTGAGAACCTTGATCTAACTGGAGGTAATAACTAAATATGCTATAAATAAACTTTTATTATTGCATGTGCACATGAGGAAGAGAGAGAGAGAGAGTGGTTTCAGCTAGAGGATTCTTAGGCTCAAGGAGAATGTTCTTTAGGTTATCAAGAATTGAAATATGTTCTTATGGCAAAGACCATAACTAGGATGTCCAGGCGAAGCATGTGTTTAGAGAAGCCAACGGAGCTGCGAATTAGGTGGCCACTTACGTGGCTAACCATGCTGACGGCACCTTGTGAGCGGGGGATGAGGAGCTGCCTCGAGAGCTCCGTGATATTTTATTTTCTAATTTTATTGGGTGCATTCGTATACGTATTGTATGAATCACCCAGTCTAGCAAAAAAAAAAAAGGCCATAACTATGCGAAGAACTGATAAATCTAAGTGAAGGTCATCACTTTGGCAAAGTGATAATTTGTGGTTTTTATCTTATACTAGGGTTTGAACTGTAGATCTCTTCCAAGATCAAAACTTTGAGAGGTGCAAACATAGGATCCAAGTCCTGTTGACCCCCAAATCTTAATCATGTATCTATGCTCTTGAAGCCAATATTCTATCTAATTAATGCAATAAATTATTTTGTAATCTTGAACCACTTTGTAACCCACTAATATAATCTTGATCCAAAAGCACCCTCAAATTTTATTCTCTGTACTATCGCTATGTTATTGTATTGCTAGAGTATCATAAGTTACACATACTACATAGTGTATATTATATGCATGTAATCCTTTAGGTGGCTAGTTCATCACCCGATTATTATAATCACCATATATATATATATATATATATATATATATATATATATATATATATATATATATATATATATATACACACACATGCGCACACACACACATGTGAACCTTTCTCGATATAATCAGAGATGAGAGAGTTCTCCTCTACAATACTTTTCTGTTGGCTCAATCCTAACCCGTACAATTTAACAAGCATATCCTTGATGCAACTATAATATACTATGGTTCAAATAAAATTCTTTAGATGTGACAATAGCATGCATGATTTGTTATCTATTTATTAGTGTTTTACTTTCTTATCTGGCCAATTGTATGCGAGGTAGCATGTGAGTGCATCTTCTTGCTCTTTCACCTAATTTTGGAAAAAATGATACTATCTATGATTTTATTATTTTTCTAATGACTATATAACATTCATAGCATGGAACCATTCTCCGTCACCTTGCTCATAACACATTGGTTACTTGACCAAGAAGCTTTAAGAAGCTCATTTACGAATTATTTTAATTTAGTGATATAACAATTAATATTAGTTGATATGATAATACATACTTGTGGCAACAAAAGAGAATAATCTCGTGGATACTTTATTTTTTCAGAAGTATAATTTTTATTTTTGAGCTGTAGATAGATTGTACTAAGAAGTCTAATTAGTGATAATTTTAGAATCTGGTTCTGATGGCAATTATATGACAATGCTCTTAATCACTGAAGGAGTTCAAGAATGAATTGAGACACTATGAAAGGGTCGCAGTGGCTGCCATAATGTTGCAACAATGGCCATTAAAAAATCATGAATGAAGATTTGTATGGGGACCACCTGCATGCTTTTTAATTATAAGTTATGAAAAGAAGCTTTACTATCCTTATTCCTTGTAAAAGAAGTACAAACTAATTAAATATGATTTAACTAACACAGCAATCTAAGAAATCATATTGATAAGACAAGCTTGAAAAAATTAATCAAATTAATGCTCTGTGAAACGTCCATGAAACCTAAGAATCTTTTCTGACATTGAACTAACATTGCCCCAAGGATTTGAAACTTTTATATGGCATCAGGGTAAGTGAGAGTGGGACTCCTTCGAATGCACCAGTATAAAAATTTGGGCGCCATAAAGTTGTGATTTGATTTAAAGCATGAGAACTAATGGTCGGGCCAAGGCGTGGATCCCACTCTTTTTGATGAATGTCGACCCTTAGCTGATGGCATGACAAGACTTCTCCTCGTAACAGTCCATGTACAGCTCTGATCCTGCTGGCCACCTACCTTATTGGCAGGAAGACCCATGCCACCTATGACGTTTTCATTTCTCAAGCAATGCAAATCTCTTTTTTTTTTCTTTGTCGAGCCAGCATTAACAACCAAAATGATTAATCGAGAGATGCTTCACATGTATGTGTGATCCCAAAATTAATTATATTATATATAATTATGTGAATGTTTATTTAGAAGGAGTTGGATTTTAAAATAATAATAAAAACAAGTGACTTTCATTTCAGCTGTTTGATTAGAGGGAGTCTCATCCTTATTTCGATTTTAAGAAAGAATATGTTGAAGAAAAATGGATTGCCCCGAAACACGTGGACGCATCACCGGCACGTGATGGAAAGTGTCCGACCTCGAGGCGCCCGACCTCGAGGCGCTCGACCTTGAGGCGTCCGACCTTGAGGCGCCCAACCCCAAGGCCCCCGATCTCGGCATCCCCGACTTCAAAACGCCGAGCCGACCTCAGAAGGCTGACTTTGTCGTCCACATGCTGCGGCCACGCCCTACGGAAACCTCACCGCACCATGCTTCGCTTGCCAGCCATGCCACGACATGTCAACCGGGGACTATGCCCTAAACGACTGCCAGCAATTAATGTGCATGGCCTCCACAGATCTCCGGCTTACTCAACAATAAATGTGCATGCTCTCCACGAATCTCCGGCTTACTCAAAATCTCAAGCCATCCACGGTAACTCGTTGACTCACTCCTCTCCGTTCAGTCATCTACGACAACTCTCTCCAATTTTCAGCAACAGTTGGCGCTAGAGGAAGGGCTCGAGTTGCGATCATGAAGCTAAGGAGCAAAGGAGCCTCCAACGCCTCCCGGCGTCCCGTACTAAGTTCTGGACACTCAGTCCAGAACTCGCCGCCAAGACCTCCGACGGATCCAGTCCCCCAAGTCCAGCCGGAACAATTCAACGTTCTGGTACAGCAAGTTCAAGCTTTGGCCACAGTAGTCCAAGGCCTGCAGCGTGTGGAGGCTCTCCCTATGCCGCCTCCACAGGTTCAGGCCCAGTCAGTCTTCCCTCCAGACGGATCGACGCCCCAAGGTCAAAACCTCCATGACTCTTCGAGGGTCAACAACGGAGAACAGCATGGCTATCAGGATTCAACCCGGGCGTCTCCTCATAGAGAACCACTAGGGAGGCACCCGGATAGATGGCCACAGCTCTCAGAGGCAGAGTCGGCTCTAGGTGAACTAGCGCCAGAGCAGACCACCGTGGCAGTCCCCCAGGATGGGGAACTCGATAGGAAGGTCGAGAGGCTCGAGCGGCAGATCGAGGCGCTCCACAGCCAGAAGGCAAGGCGCGAGGGTGACTTCGAGTTTTCTACCAAGTCATCTTTCTCCCGCCAGATTGAGGAGGAACCGGTCCCACCACGGTTCAAAATGCCCCAGGTAGAGCCCTACAATGGGACTACCGACCCCTTCGACCATCTGGAGAGTTATCGGGCCCTTATGGCATTGCAAGGGTCCTCAGAGACCGTGCTCTGCAAGGCCTTTCCGGCGACACTCCGAGGAATGGCTCAGCTTTGGATCTTCGAACTGAAGCCGAGCACTGTGTCCTTCTTTGAACAGCTCGGCAGACAGTTCGCCACCAACTTTGCTGCCAGCCGACGCCAACGGCGAACGTCGGACTCCCTCCTCGATATCAAGCAAAAGGAGGAAGAGTCCCTCAAAGACTACCTCGATTGCTTCACCGCCGCAACCTGGGAGATCCGCGAGCTCGACCAGTCGATAGCTATGTCAGCGCTAAAGACTGGAGCTCGGTCCTACAGATTTCTCTTCTCTATTGAGAAAACATTCTCCACCGACTTCATCGAGATGCTGGCCCGAGCTTGAAAGTATGCGAAGGCCGAGGAGCCTATTGCCTCTAAGCGAGGTACGGCCGAGCAGGCCCCGAAGAGGCAGAAAAGGTGCCACAAGAAGCGCGGCCGTCCGAGAAGCCGGTCTCCCCATCGAGATAAGAACTTACCTCGGCTGATGAGTCCACCTCAACAGCGAGCGCCGCCTCGACCGAGATCTCTACCTCGGCCACGGATGCCCCCAGGGAGGTACGAGAATTACACTCCCCTCAATGCACCTCGGGCAAAGATCCTCATGGAGATAGAAGGACGAGACTACCTCCGACCACCACCCCCGATGCGGGAGACAGGAGCCCGATGCTACTCAAGGAAGTACTGCCGCTTCCACCGGGACCACGGCCACGACACGGAGGAGTGCTTCCAGCTCCGAGATGAAATCGAAGCACTCATATGCCGTGAAGTACTCAACCGGTTCGTGCAGAACCGGCATGAGGAAAGGAGGCCAGTAGAGAATGCCGCGCCGCCCGAAAATCCAAGTGACAACAGACCCATTGCCGGCATCATCAACACCATCGGAAGAGGCTCGGCTGGAGAACCAGTAGGGAGAAGAACCCCTCTGAAGCGTCCACGCACTTCTGAAGCAATCTCGTTCTCGGACGAGGACTTAGAAGGAGTTGAGACTCCTCATGATGACGCTGTGGTCATCTCCATGATTATAAATAAATTTGATGTAAAACGTGTCCTGGTTGATAATGGAAGCTCAGCAAATATTTTGTATTACGATGCCTTCCAAAAAATGGGGATGACGGAAGACCAACTCCGGAGAGTGAACGCTCCGCTGGTCGGGTTTACCGAAGACTCAGTCCCGGTTGAAGGTGTAGTTAGCCTACTCGTCACGGTCGGGCTCGCCCCCTCGAGAGAGCACCATGAAGACGGACTTCCTTGTGGTCCGCCTGCCTTCAGTCTACAACGCCATCCTTGGGCGATCGGGACTCAATGCCCTCCGAGCCGTAGTCTCGACTTGCCATCTGCTTGTGTGGTTTCTTACTGAACAAGGAGTAGGCGAGGTTCATGGGGATCAGATGGTGGCCAAGCAATGCTGCATGGCCACCCCCAAAGCAAAGCACCCGGCTGAAGAGCCAAGCCGAGCAGGACCATCGACTGAAGCACCAGCACAAGCCTCAGACCAGCCGCTACCCATTGAAACTCTAAAAGTATAGGATGATTCCAAGGAGGAGCGAGTAGAACCTGCTGAGCTCCTCATTCAAATTTCCTTGAGAAGGGACCATCCAGAGCTAACCGTGCAAATCGGCTCCGGCCTGAGCTCTCACGAGCGAGGTCGCCTGATCAGGTTCCTCCAGTCCAATTTGGACATCTTCGTCTGGTCGCCTGTGGATATATTGGGGATAGACCCTAAGGTCATGGTACACCAACTCCAGGTGAAGCCAACTTGCAAGCCCATAACGCAAAAGAAGCGGAGCTCTGCGCCGGAATGACAGCGAGTGACGGTCAAGGAGGTCGACAAACTCCTCGAGGCCGACTTCATCTGAGAGGTCTCCTATCCTGAATGGCTCGCCAATGTAGTCCTCGTGAAGAAATCTAATGGAAAATGGCGCATGTGTGTGGACTACACCGACTTGAATAGGGTCTGCCCAAAGGATAGTTTTCCTCTCCCCAGTATCGATCAGCACGTCGACTCCACCTCGGGACAACAACTGCTGACCTTTATGGACGCCTTCTCGGGGTATAATCAAATCCGAATGCCATCCGAGGATGAGGAAAAGATGACCTTCATCACTGATAAAGGCCTCTACTGCTATAAGGTGATGCCGTTCGGGCTGAAGAATGCCGGAGCGACATATCAGAGGCTGGTCAGCTAGGTCTTTAAAGATCAAATAGGCCGAGATATGGAGGTCTATGTAGACGACATGCTAGTGAAGAGTCGGACGGCGGAGCACCATATAGCCGATCTCGACGAAGCATTCTCCACCCTTCGAAAATACCAAATGAAGCTCAACCCCACCAAATGCGCCTTCGAAGTCACCTCGGGCAAGTTCCTCGATTTTATGGTAACCCAGCGCGGGATCGAAGCGAACCTCGAGAAGATCCGAGCACTGAAATGGTGCCACCAAAAACAGTCAAGATGGTACAGCGGCTCACTGGACGAGTAGCAGCCCTAGAAAGATTTGTTTCCAGGTCGGCCGAGCGGTGCCTCCCATTTTTCAAAATCCTCAAGCGGCTGAAGAACTTCCTATGGTCGGAGGAATCTCAGCGAGCCTTCGAAGATCTCAGACGCCTTCTTGCCTCCCCTCCATTACTCACAAAGCCCCATCAAGGCGAGCCCATCTATTTGTACTTGGCCATCTCCCCGGTGGTGGTAAGCTCGATCCTGGTCCGAGAAGAAGACAAGCTTCAGAGACTGATATACTACACCAGCCGGATCCTGAGGGATGCTGAGACTCGATATTTTAAGCTAGAGAAGACAATCTACGCGCCAGTCATCTCAGCCCGAAGGCTTCGACCCTACTTTCAGGCCCATACTGTGACCATATTGACCGACCAACTTATGAAGCAAATTCTGCAACAGTCAGATCGTGTGGGGAGGATCGCTAAGTGGGCTGTCGAGCTCGAGGAGTTCGACCTGGAATATCGCCCAAGGCCGGCAGTCAAGGCCCAGGTGCTCGCCGATTTTATTGTGGAATGCACTCTGCCGGATGATCCCGAGCCCGAGCTCACGCCAATGAAGGAGACTACGGGACAACCATGGATTCTACATGTGGACGGCTCCTCAACCTCAGGGGGTAGCGGAGCAGGCCTCATTCTCACTAGCCCAGACGGGGTAGTCGCAGAGCAGGCCCTACGCTTCAAATTCTCCGTCTCGAATAATGAAGCAGAGTACGAGGCACTCATCGCTGGGCTCAAACTGGCGAAGGAGCTGAGGATCGAGAACCTCAAGGTCTTCAGCAACTCCCAACTGGTTGTAAGCCAGATTTTGGGAGACTTTGAAGCAAGAGAACCATCAATGCAGAAATATCTCCAAAAGGTGCGAGACATCACATCCGCATTGGGCTCCTTCAACATTCAGCACATACCTAGAGCAAAAAATACAAGGGTGGACCAATTATCGAAGCTAGCGACCTCTCGCATGAGCGAGCTCCCGAAGATCACAACACTTGAGTATCTCCAAGTGCCCAGCACCGAGGAACCCGAGCCAGCTCTCTGCATCGAGTCCGAGCCGAGCTGGATGGACCCGTTCGTCGACTATCTGCAGAACGAAGTCCTCCCCAATGATGAGCTCGAGGCCCGCCGAATCAGGCGTCAAGCCTCCCGATACATTCTATATGAAGGCAAGCTTTACTGCGGATCGTTCACTTCTCCCCTCCTCAGATGTCTCTACCCGTCAAAGGCAAACTATGCCATCCGGGAGGTTCATGAAGGGATCTGCGGGAACCATTTGGGAGGATGAGTACTGGCCCACAAAATTTTGCGCCAAGGATATTATTGGCCCACACTTCAAAAGGATGCATTAGACTTCATCCGAAGATGCGATTGGTGTCAGCGGAATGCCAACATTCAGCGCCGACCCTCAACCCCGCTGACCTCGATCAGCGCTTCCTGGCTGTTTGCCCAATAGGGATCGACATCTTGGGATCATTTCCCCTAGCTACCGGATAGAGAAAGTTTCTCGTCGTCTCCATCGATTATTTCACCAAATGGGTCGAAGCTGAACCGGTGGCCCGAATCTCCGAGCCAAAGATGCAGAATTTTGTCTGGAAGTCAATAATTTGCAGATTCGGACTCCCCTGCATCTTTATATCTGACAACGGCCGTCAGTTCGACAACGTCCGCTTCAGAAAAGTTTGCTTCAAGCTCGGCATCGACCATCGCTTTACCTCGGTCGCCCATCTACAGACGAATGGAGAAATCGAGGTGACGAATCGCACCATCCTTCAGGGGCTCAAGGCCAGGCTGGATCAATCTAAAGGGCAATGGGTCTAAGACCTCTACAATGTTCTCTGGGCCTACAGAACTACATTTTGACTTTCCACCGATGAGACTCCCTTCAACCTGGCATATGGAACGAAAGCTGTCATTCCCTTGGAGATCGGACTCCCCTCACTAAGAGTGGAGAACTACGATGCAGCCTCCAACTCCTCTCAGCTCAGGAGCAACTTGGACCTCATTGAGAAGACACGGAAGGCCGCCCGAGTCCGCATGGCGAGATACCAGCAGAAAGCGGCACAATACTACAACTTCAGGGTAAAGGCCTGTTGGGAACCCACCCATGCTGCAAAAAATTAAAAAATTTCAGATGGCAGCGGAATTGGCATGCGCGGGATCAACGTTCATCTCATGAACGTTATTCAAAAACCGTTCGTAGATAGATTAGGATTAAAATTTTTTAATAACGTTAGGAAGATCAGATTTTCACCTTGTGAGGGTAGATGATCACCGCAAACTAATGATCGTGGTTTTGGAAGAAGGCTCGCTCGAAGCCGCACATGCGTCCGGCCTTTACGGGTATCCACACGAAGCAAAAACCGATCCAAGCTTCTTTATTTCTCCGGGGTGCTAGCTCACTTGCAGAGAAAACTTTAATGGCTGATGTCCTCCCTTTGAATCAACCCTTGATTGAGCTTGGGAGGAGGAAGAAGAAGGATGAAGAACCAAAGGCAAGACCCAACCTTTTTCTTTTTCCTGTTTTGGAAGAAGGAAGGGAGGAGGAGGAGGCCGCCAAGGCCTTCTTCTTTTCTTCTCCATGCTTGCGGCTGAACCAAGGAAGAGGAGAGGGGGGCCACGGCTTGGAGAGGGAGAGGGCTTGATTGCTCTAATGTGCCGCCCCATACCCCTTTATAAAGGAAGTGGAGCTCCTAACTTTTAGGAGCTCCTTGACAATATTCCAACAGGGGCGCCTGCCCCTCTTGTTTTGCCACACCAAGGAGGAAAAGGAGGAGGGGCGTACGCCCCTCCTTCTAGGTTAACCTAATCCTCCTCTAAGGAGGATTAGGAAGGCCACTTATGGTTAGTTCTTAATCTAATTAGGTTTAGACCAAGGATGAACCAATTTTGGGTTTAATCAATGCTAGTCCTAATCCAATTAGACCTTGAATGAACCATGATTCAATTGAACTCTTCAATTCTAACCCAATTAGGAGTCATGTTAATTCATTAGATTAATAATTAATTAGAACTTAAGAAATCCTAATCTCATTAGGACTTATTTAATTTTAGTTCTAATCCAATTAGGACTTTAATTTGAATCCGAAGTCCTAATCTAATTAGGACTTCTAGAAATCCTATTCTAAGTAGAAATCCATATTGAATTCAAAATCCTAATCTAATTAGGATTGTAGGAATCCTACACTAAGTAGAACTTTCAGTCCTAGTCCAAGTAGGATTTTCAGTCCTAATCCAATTAGGACTCTAGGAATCCTACTCCAAGTAGGATTCATTTTTTAAGTCCAATTAATCAATTCCCATTGTTCCTTCTTCAACTGATTATCAATCGAATTGATTACTCGTGATTCATAATCAAATTTCAACCATCGGATCGGTCAATACCTCTAGTGTGTGTGACCTCTAGGTTCTATTCTGACTGGTAGTGAGATGTATTGCGATCTCTATCACAATATCATTGAAAACTTCTTTCAATGGGTTGGAACAGTTCCAACTCAACTCATCAGGGTTTATCGATCATCAAGATATTTCCTGAGAGTCTCACCATCCGCCAGTGACACCTAGCAGCATGTAGTGGCTACCCAGCAGAATGGAATGATGAACCTCTAGGTGCAGTTATCGTATGATTCAGTCCTACTATCATGGATCCCTACAGGACGGAGGTCATGGACAACTCATCAAATCCCATCGTCTGTCATATGTCAAGATTTATTCAACTTAAGTTTGAGAGTGGAAAATGAAAGTGAATCCTAGGTTATACGGTGTTAAGCTGCTGTTTTTTTTTTTTTAAAACCATGGCTGAACCTGATCGGGTTGCCTACGTACCCCTTCATAAGGGGGATCAAGCCATACGTAGTTCTTTTTAAGTTTTAAAATGCAGCGGAAAAATCGAATCAAACAATTTTATTCATGCATGCTTACAAGATCAAATCTAGAAATCAGCACCTTAAGAACACATAGAATTATGCCGGAATCGTTTAAACCATTATGCTAAAACTTTCATGCATGATTAACTATCAGATCTGAAACTTAAGAACTCTATTCCGATTAATCTCCGAATATCTATTGAATGAATTCTGGAGATATCTCCGTGAGGAGCCCCAAAAGAGGGTAAAACCTCCGGGAATCAGACCTAGACCCTGACTCCAAAATAAAATATTGATGTGGAATTAATACCTTTTATGATGGAAGAAACTTATGGATCTGATCCTTGACTTCGCAGCCACGCACACGAATGGCCTCTATGAGAAGTACACGCGAAGCCCTAGGTAGATCGTCTTCCGCGGGAGTGCTAGCTCGCGCAGGAACGCAGCAATGGCTGAAGCTTTCTCCTTCTAAACACTCAACCTTTGATTGTTCTTCAAGGAGATGGAGGATGGATGTGAGGAAGAAGGAGAAGAAGGGATGGAGGCCCTAAGGGAATTTTTTTTTTCAGAATTTTTGAAACCTCTAAATATGGTATATATTGAACCCAAGGCATGGGGGTCTTTTATAGCCAAAAGATCCCCCCACGTGTCACACCTAATTTAGCCAACTAATTTGGCTGATAAAATTCTCAAAAAATTCTGGTGGTTTGACAGCTAAGAGGAGATAAACATATCCAAATTTCGTACATTTTGGATCCCTAAAAGATAGGAATTCATGCGTCCAAAGTTCAGCCGCAGACCACCCTATTTCATGCACCATGCAATCCCTACAAATTAGGAAATTCATCTAAATCTTTCTAGAAAGATTTAAGGCGCCATTTTTATACGAATTATAGCCCCACGCCTCCTCTCTTCTCACGCCAATTTTTGGCCAAAAATAAAAAGGATAGGCATAGAAAATATTGGAAATAAATTAAGGTGTCATTCTTCTCCAAGAAGATAAGGATGGGTTCCTAAAATTTAGGGATTCTTCTCCTTATCCAATTCTGATTATTTGGACTCATAATCCTCATCAAATAGGGTCTTCTAATTGATTTAGATCAAGCCCAATCCAATTGGGTCAAGTCCCATCAATTGGGTCAAGCTCAATCTACTAGGGTTGAACCCAATCCAATTAGGTCAAACCCTGATGCAGCCCAAATTGAATCCTATTCAATTTGGCTCAACCTAAGCTTAATTACTCAATCAAATTGAGTTCATTAGCAATCTAATTGCTAATTAATTCTCAAATAATTCAATAATTATTTTAATGCAACTTTTGCTTTGGATAATTTGTCAATCGAATTGACCAAATTACCCCTGAATGATTCTTAATCATCAATCAGCCATTTGATCAACCTAGAAACTTCTATGCGTGTGACCTCATAGGTTCGAACCTAAGCCGGTAGTATAGGAACGTCTTCCTATACTAATCGATGTGACCATCTAGCAATGGTACCCGACGTCCGGATAGGCCGAATATATGCGAAGCAAATATTCTGGAACCCTGGACTATGGTTACTGTATAATTCAATCCCTTTGACTCCTAATGCCAGGATGACTTAGAGCTCACTGTCAACCCTATAATTAGTACATCCATTATGTGATTAACTTTAGATATCCCGTGACTCCTCACTGGAATTACCCTGGCCAAGGTTTTGCTAAATTAATCACGACATTATCTCCTATTTCTAGGAGGGGTCAATTCCATCTTGACTCACAACTGACTATGCAAGTACTTGACTGCACCCAGTGACCTTCCGTCACTGAATTAGAAATTCAGGTAGTCCGGTACCAAAGTACAGTGAGTTGCTTGCTAGTCACAGGTTGCGGTCTCAGATCAGAGGGCCAAACTTATACCCATATCCACTCGGAACATCTCTCAACAGTAGAGCGTTCCGGAATTGGTCACGTTCAGTAAAATGTACTCCTACACTTCACCTGTATGGCATACTGATAAGTGCTAAATAATGCATAAATTAATATCTTATTCATAGCACTTATCATTATTTTAATTGACATATTTGGTCAAGTTAACCATAAAAGATGTGCTACCCTCATCATTGCATTTTAATAATTATAAGAGGTGATTCGAGTTGATTTAATTATTTAATGATTAAGTCTAATGTGTGCAGGTCACGTCTGCAGCTGAACCTGTGCTTAGTAATTAATGCTCCAAGTTTGATCCCAGCTGTCCCATGTTGATCTCCCAATATCTTAGCTCACAGATCCGTTTCATTACTCTCCCAACTTCCTTATTTCTTTCAACATTGGGCTCAACAACCGACTCCCTTATTCCTTCCAAACCAAGTCCCTTCCCCATTTAAAAATAAAAAAATAAATAACACTCCAGCCTTCATTCGGACCCCAAACGGGACTAAGGAACATAACCACAACCCAGCATCCTCTTCCTTCGGGATAAAGCTCTAGCTCATCCCATCTTTTCCGTGATCACTTCCCAGCTCAGTCCTCCCGGATTTTTACGTCTAATCCTCCTAGCGGAACAACCTTGCATCCTTATCCCCTGTTTTGGAACAGAGTAACAGCCTATCCACGCTCATTTCAGCCGAGAACCTCTCACGTCCAAGCTTCCGTTTCTCTTCCAAAGAACAAACCCACCGATCCTCATCTTCTTCCGTGATTCACCCTAATCTACTCTCAACTGTGAGCAACATCCCTTCCGCATACAAAGCCCCAACGCATCTTCTCGTTGCTCCATTTCTTCCGGATCGATCCCAACTCCCCATCCGCGATCATCTCCCAGCATTTGTTAGCAACCCGAGCTTCACGTTTCTCCCTCCCGTTTGCGGATCAAGCCAGCCTCCATCTCTCTCCGCGTCTGGAAGCTAACAGCTCCACACTGATTCTCCATGAATCACGGATCCGATTCCATCATCCCAACTCCTCTGTTATCAGCCGAACTCCCATCCTCATACCGTTCAACAACCGAGATCCCAAAACCAAGCACAGCTCCCAGCTCACCAAACCAACCGAGTTCCGAAATCCTTTCAAACGCTCATGAGATAAGATCAAATCCCATGCATCATCCTCCCCTGTTTCAGCAACAAAACAAAGCCAACGGCAGCATCCACCGAATCTCCCGCGTCTGCAGTTCAAGGGATCAACTCCCAGTTCTTCCCAGCATCCGCAATACAAGGTTCATCAGCTATATTCCGTTCCCAACCTCTTCATCTCCGCTAGATCTCCTCCCAGCTTCCGCTAGATCCCGTTCGACAACCACCCACGGATAGCTCCTTCCGAACTCCCCTGCATTCACGAGATCCAAACAGAGTCATCCTCATCCCGCTATCAGCCGTGTCCACCGTTCACAGCTCCGAGATCTTCTCCAAATCCCAGCGTCTTCTTTCCTTCCGCGTCCGAGATTTTCTCCGCTGCATCCCAACGCAGATGAGCTCGGATCGGATTGATCCCAATCATCTGCGGTTCATCTCCCAGCCATCAACCGAATCCAAACCCCCAGCCGCGTTCTCCTCTTCCGAACCAAGCTAACCTTCTTTTGGATTAACCCCAACGTCCCATGATCCTCTCCGAGTCTCCTGCATCCCAACAGAACAGAGGATTGACTTCATCTTCCCACGCGTCCGACTCTCCCGCGGCCAACAAATTTCAGCTTCACCGTTCGGATCAACCACAAAGCAAGGAGGGTGGGGTGCTGGTGAAGCTATAAAAGGAGGAGAGCTATCCTCCTTCGATCATCGCTTCTCGGAGGCTGAAATCCCAGTGCATGAGGGAGGAAGAAAGGAAGCTGATCATGATGCAAATGGGAGCCCGCTGCTGTGCTGCTGCTGCCGCCTACAACTTCATGGAAGGCTGATCTCTTCTCTAGGGCTGGATGCAGCCCTAATACAGGAACATGGGTTTTATATTTTATTTTATGTTCTTGGAGTTGTATGAACTTATTGTTTTTAATGGATATCTTCTTTTGAATCATATTTAATTTCTGTGATTTTAAATATGATGTTTATACAACTGTTCTTCATGATCACTAAGTAAATATAAGATAGTCCATGCTTAGGGAAGATGCGATGTGCTACCACCTTAGATTAGGGTAGACATTTCATGCCAACCGAAGATGGATTATGCCCAAATTACTTTTGTGAATTTTTATTTAAATGCTTATTAGGCTTGTAGCCAATTTGCATGTTTATCCAAGAATAAATTAAAATATAAATAACCCTTGTTCCGATGTTAGTGGTGAATTTCTTGCCCTAGGTTCTCCTCAAACTGATATCCCTTTAATTGCATTTTTTTTAAATTCCTTAGTTTAATTTTTTCACAAATTCATCCTTTTTCAAATATTTTTATTTTTAAGAAAAACAACTATACCCCAATCCCTGTGGATCGATACCCGTAATCACTATCCTACTAGATACGTGCTATTGCGTGGTCTTTAAAGTTGACTATCAATTTTTGGCGCCGTTGCCGGGGATTGGTAGCATAGTTGTTTTCCTTTTTATTAAAAAAAAAATTTCAAAAAATTTTTGAAAAATAAAAAAAAATAATAAAATAAAAATAGTTTCTATTTTTACTTTCCTTATCTCATTCTCCTCTCGTACTAATTTTTGATTTTTATTTGATCAGGAATCGAAGAAGAAATTTGGGACAATCAAAAAGAGAACTGCTAGAAAAGGAAGGCTGTAGAGGTTTGCTTTAAAGTAAAAAAAAATTGCTGGGGAAATTTCCTTTGGTAACATCTAAACCTTTCTTATTTAAATTTTCTTGAGTGGTGATTGTTTGATTTTAAATTCAGCAAAAGTGTGAATGCATGCCTGATACACATACACCAATTAATTCGCACATAGTAAGGGCAATCACCCCAACAAGATAAGAACTGGATTTCATCACCAGATTCTTGCCCAAATTAAGGGAATCAATTCTCACATAGCTATCACGTTAATTAAAATCAATTAGACGTTGGCCCCTAGGGACATTCGAGCTCAATAGGATGAAGATCACCGAAAGTTGCACCAATTTCGCTCTGTGGCTTAGTTGATGTCTAGGCAAGCTTTGTCCCTTTAAGGGAGACAGTTCATCTGTTCGAGGCAAGTGGTTTTTAAGTGGGACCTTTGCAAAGCATCGTGACCCCCCCACTTACCTGGGAGCTTACCTGGTCAGCTCAGTCATTAGACCGGATTGGAGGCTTAGGTGCCATCTTCAAACCAGTTAGGAGCTGTCTAGTGATTTTAGGGAGAACTTAAGGAATTGATGTATTTTTCTTTTTAGTGCATGCTTGATTGTATTTGACTAATCAGATGAGTCTTAGTGTATGCTAGGGTGTCGTTCCAAATCTCCTGAATTAGTACCTTTTGACCCTGAAATAGAGCGTTCTATTAGGACCCTTCGAGCCGAAATCCGTACCTATAGAACTATAGGATCAGCTTCACCTATCAAGATGGCTGAAGAGCAACCCAAACTGTTAAAGGAGTACTTCACTCCTTCTATTTATACCTCTCCATTTTGTATTCGACTACCTGATACCACCGCTGCTGCACATTTTGAAATTAAGTCTAGTGTCATCCAAATGCTTCCCTCTTTTTATGGACTTAACAATGAAGACCCATATAAACATTTGGATGAGTTCCTTGAGATCTGCACTACTGTCAAAATTCAGAACTTCACTGATGATGCTCTGAAACTTAGGCTGTTTCCTTTTTCCCTTAAGGATAGAGCTAAACAATGGCTCCACTCATTAGAAGCCAATTCAATTCTTTCATGGGCTCAAATGCAACATGAATTTTTGAAAAAATATTTTCCCATAGGAAGAACGAACCAATTTAGGCGTGCGATCACGAGCTTCTCCCAATCTGACGGAGAAGAATTTCATGAAACTTGGGAAAAATTTAGAGATTTACTCCGAAAATGCCCGCATCATCAAATACCCAAATGGCAATTAGTGCAATGCTTTTATGACGGACTATCCGAACGAAATCGTCAAATGGTTGATGCTTCTTGTGGGGGTACTTTCATGCTCAAAAGTGAACATGAGGCATGGCAATTGTTTGAGAACCTTAATGAAAATTCCCTTCACCATACCTCCTCCGCTCGTCAAGCACCCCCGAGTTCTCAAAGAAAAGGAACCATATTTGAAGTTAGCCAGTCCATAGGTCTATCTGAGAAAGTGGATGCATTATCCCACAAATTGGACCAGCTAATGTCTAGAGAACAGCTTGTAAACTTTCATCAAGTACAAGTATGTACTCTCTGTTCTAGCCCATCTCACACTGTTTTTGAGTGTCCTTCGGCAGCACAATTCCCCGAATTCGTGCAAGAACAAGTAAATGCTGCCCAAACACAGTCCCGACCGGGTAATGATCCATATTCTAACACTTATAACCCGGGGTGGCGCAACCATCCGAATTTTTCTTGGAAGCAGCAGACTTCCAGTACTTCCCAGCCTTATTCCCAAAACTTTCAACCATACCAGACTGTTAATCCCTACCGTCCTTCGACTCAATTTCAACACATTCCCCCAGCACCCCAAAGAAACACAGCCTTTGAGGAGAAAGTGTTGACCTCTCTTCAAGGTTTGGAAACCATTACACAATTGGTGCACTCTCACACGCAATCTATCGCCAAGCTAGAATCCCAGATGGGGCAACTAGCTAATGCACTGAACAAGCGAGAGGAAGGAAAGCTTCCAAGCCAACCAGTGAGTAATCCTAGGGGACAATACATGGCTCAAGAAAATCAACCGAATACAATTCATCATGAACAGGCCAATGCTTTGACTACCCTAAGGAGTGGACGTGTAGTAGACAATAAGATTGGGGAGGGTAACAATAAAGAAGGTAAAAAGGAAGAGCAAAATGTATCACATGACAATCCAAAACCTTCTTCTTCTTCAGCTCTTCCAGCTTCGGCCAAAACTCACATCCCGAAGGCCCCATTTCCTGATGCTCTCAATTCACCCTCTCCCTTTGGCAAAAAAGAAACTTCACTAGAGGAGATGATGGAGGTTTTCAAACAAGTCAAAATCAACCTCCCACTTCTTGATGCTATTAGACAAGTTCCATCTTATGCCAAATTTCTCAAAGACCTTTGTACACAGAAACGAAAATCTAGGACTCATGTGCCTAAAAAGGTCTTCCTGACTGAACAAGTAAGCTCCATCCTTCAGCACAAAACCCCTCCTAAGTTCAAAGATCCTGGTGCCCCTACCATCTCTTGTGTGGTAGGAGACAATCCTATTGATCGAGCATTATTAGATCTAGGGGCGAGTGTTAACCTCCTTCCTTATTCAGTCTATGAAAAGTTCGGATTAGGTGAATTGAAGCCTACCTCGGTGTCCCTACAGTTGGCTGATCGATCTGTTAAAATACCACGAGGAACAATTGAAGATGTCCTAGTCAAGGTCGACAAATTTTATTTTCCAGTCGATTTCATCGTCCTTGATATGGAACCTGTGCCCAATCTTAAGAAACAGATCCCCATAATTCTTGGTCGTCCCTTTCTAGCCACAGCCAATGCATGTATTAACTGTAGAACGGGGGTGATGAATATATCCTTTGGAAATATGAAGGTTAAGTTAAATATATTTCATGCCTCTGATCAACCCGCAAAGGAAGTTGAGTGCTTCCTAATAGATAAAATGGGCGATCTTCCTTATATTTTAGCAGATGACCCTCTGAAAACACGCTTGACCCATTTTGACGTTACTATAGAAAAGGCCATAGAAGCAGTCAACTCTGTGCCCGACAATCAGTTTCCCATGAATTTTCTTCCTTGGAAAACCCCGCATGAACCTGGTATGATTTGATAAGGATGCACTGCTTCTGGCTGAAGACGTTAAACTTAGCGCTTGTTGGGAGGCAACCCAATTTTCATAGGTTATTTTTGCATATTTTCTTGTCGCATTTTTTTTATTTTCTTAACAGGATCCCTCATATTACTGATGCAACTACAGTAAAATGCTTCTATCCTCCATATGCATCATATTTTCGTCCAAAATAAAAAAAATAAAACAAAAAAAAAATAATAATAATATAATATTCAAGAAAAAATTCATCAAAAAAAAAAAAAAAAACATTGAGGACAATGTCTGATCTAGGTTGGGGGGTATAGGATTCGAATTTCTGAAGGAAGAAATTTTTCGCATTGAATTTCAAAAAAAAAAGAAGTGAATTTCAAAAAAAAAAAAAAAAAAAAAAAAAAAAACCTAATTTCTATGCTTTAGTGCTGAAATGATAAACACACAAAGTATATAAAATCTAAAAAGCCCAATAACTAGTCAGGAGTAAGTCAATTTGAGTTCTTTTTATTAAATATTCCTTTAGCGAGTTGTAAGATAATTTTTTTTTTGGAATTTCACAACACACATGGCCTGCACTACTAAGGATTAGGTTCAACATTATGTTGCTAAGTCTAGTAGCAACCTTGAGTCCTGATGAATCATTCCTATCTAATTCGCTATTATTAAAAAAAAGAAACAAAAAAAGAAAAAAAGAAGCGAATTTAATCAGGTACATCGAAAAGGGCTACCTATTGTCAAAGGTCAGCGGGCTTGTAATGAGGAACCCGAGCATAGGTCCGTAGGGGAGTCTTGATGCCTAACACCTTATGCCATCTGGTGTGGGAGTGTTGACTGAATGCTCGTTACATGGAGGAATCATTACAAGAGTAAAAGTGCATAATAAATATAAAATAAAAAAAAATATAATAAAAAAATAAAAAAAATTATTAAAAAAAAAAGAAGAGAAAAAGAGAAAATAATATTGACCTTGAAAAAGACGATAGTGTGAAAGCCGTCGTTGTAAAAATTCGAGTAAACTGGAATATTACAGATAAAGCCCATGAGGTATTAAAGTAAACATCCACAACTCTCGAAATCCTGCAAGATAGGATGATTTTGAATCAGTGATTAAGTCTTATCTGACCAATTCTTGGAAACTACTAGTTTTTAGCAATATTTTGGAGAATCTAAAGCCTTAGCTTGTGTATGGTCCAGACATCACCGAGCACCCAAATATAAATTAGCCTTACAACTCTCTAACGGAAACTTAATGACTTCAACTTAAGTTGCATACTGACCTAGGATTTGGGCTGACTTAGTAATTAAAACTTTGTGTACTTTTGAAATTCTTGGCATTAATGCATTTGAAATTAAATTTTATAAAACAATAAAATAAATTTCTTTCGACTGCAGTTTGTGGGTATCTGAGCCGGAAACCCTCACGAGACAAAACTCGTCCACTAGGGCCACCTAGGGGTTTAAAGCCTTATTGCATACGGTAAATGCAATCGCGATTCCTGCGAAAGTGAGTTAGTTTTTTTTTTATTTTGCTCGAGGACTAGCAAAATGTAGGTTGGGGGGTGTGATAAGTGCTAAATAATGCATAAATTAATATCTTATTCATAGCACTTATCATTATTTTAATTGACATATTTGGTCAAGTTAACCATAAAAGATGTGCTACCCTCATCATTGCATTTTAATAATTATAAGAGGTGATTCGAGTTGATTTAATTATTTAATGATTAAGTCTAATGTGTGCAGGTCACGTCTGCAGCTGAACCTGTGCTTAGTAATTAATGCTCCAAGTTTGATCCCAGCTGTCCCATGTTGATCTCCCAATATCTTAGCTCACAGATCCGTTTCATTACTCTCCCAACTTCCTTATTTCTTTCAACATTGGGCTCAACAACCGACTCCCTTATTCCTTCCAAACCAAGTCCCTTCCCCATTTAAAAATAAAAAAATAAATAACACTCCAGCCTTCATTCGGACCCCAAACGGGACTAAGGAACATAACCACAACCCAGCATCCTCTTCCTTCGGGATAAAGCTCTAGCTCATCCCATCTTTTCCGTGATCACTTCCCAGCTCAGTCCTCCCGGATTTTTACGTCTAATCCTCCTAGCGGAACAACCTTGCATCCTTATCCCCTGTTTTGGAACAGAGTAACAGCCTATCCACGCTCATTTCAGCCGAGAACCTCTCACGTCCAAGCTTCCGTTTCTCTTCCAAAGAACAAACCCACCGATCCTCATCTTCTTCCGTGATTCACCCTAATCTACTCTCAACTGTGAGCAACATCCCTTCCGCATACAAAGCCCCAACGCATCTTCTCGTTGCTCCATTTCTTCCGGATCGATCCCAACTCCCCATCCGCGATCATCTCCCAGCATTTGTTAGCAACCCGAGCTTCACGTTTCTCCCTCCCGTTTGCGGATCAAGCCAGCCTCCATCTCTCTCCGCGTCTGGAAGCTAACAGCTCCACACTGATTCTCCATGAATCACGGATCCGATTCCATCATCCCAACTCCTCTGTTATCAGCCGAACTCCCATCCTCATACCGTTCAACAACCGAGATCCCAAAACCAAGCACAGCTCCCAGCTCACCAAACCAACCGAGTTCCGAAATCCTTTCAAACGCTCATGAGATAAGATCAAATCCCATGCATCATCCTCCCCTGTTTCAGCAACAAAACAAAGCCAACGGCAGCATCCACCGAATCTCCCGCGTCTGCAGTTCAAGGGATCAACTCCCAGTTCTTCCCAGCATCCGCAATACAAGGTTCATCAGCTATATTCCGTTCCCAACCTCTTCATCTCCGCTAGATCTCCTCCCAGCTTCCGCTAGATCCCGTTCGACAACCACCCACGGATAGCTCCTTCCGAACTCCCCTGCATTCACGAGATCCAAACAGAGTCATCCTCATCCCGCTATCAGCCGTGTCCACCGTTCACAGCTCCGAGATCTTCTCCAAATCCCAGCGTCTTCTTTCCTTCCGCGTCCGAGATTTTCTCCGCTGCATCCCAACGCAGATGAGCTCGGATCGGATTGATCCCAATCATCTGCGGTTCATCTCCCAGCCATCAACCGAATCCAAACCCCCAGCCGCGTTCTCCTCTTCCGAACCAAGCTAACCTTCTTTTGGATTAACCCCAACGTCCCATGATCCTCTCCGAGTCTCCTGCATCCCAACAGAACAGAGGATTGACTTCATCTTCCCACGCGTCCGACTCTCCCGCGGCCAACAAATTTCAGCTTCACCGTTCGGATCAACCACAAAGCAAGGAGGGTGGGGTGCTGGTGAAGCTATAAAAGGAGGAGAGCTATCCTCCTTCGATCATCGCTTCTCGGAGGCTGAAATCCCAGTGCATGAGGGAGGAAGAAAGGAAGCTGATCATGATGCAAATGGGAGCCCGCTGCTGTGCTGCTGCTGCCGCCTACAACTTCATGGAAGGCTGATCTCTTCTCTAGGGCTGGATGCAGCCCTAATACAGGAACATGGGTTTTATATTTTATTTTATGTTCTTGGAGTTGTATGAACTTATTGTTTTTAATGGATATCTTCTTTTGAATCATATTTAATTTCTGTGATTTTAAATATGATGTTTATACAACTGTTCTTCATGATCACTAAGTAAATATAAGATAGTCCATGCTTAGGGAAGATGCGATGTGCTACCACCTTAGATTAGGGTAGACATTTCATGCCAACCGAAGATGGATTATGCCCAAATTACTTTTGTGAATTTTTATTTAAATGCTTATTAGGCTTGTAGCCAATTTGCATGTTTATCCAAGAATAAATTAAAATATAAATAACCCTTGTTCCGATGTTAGTGGTGAATTTCTTGCCCTAGGTTCTCCTCAAACTGATATCCCTTTAATTGCATTTTTTTTAAATTCCTTAGTTTAATTTTTTCACAAATTCATCCTTTTTCAAATATTTTTATTTTTAAGAAAAACAACTATACCCCAATCCCTGTGGATCGATACCCGTAATCACTATCCTACTAGATACGTGCTATTGCGTGGTCTTTAAAGTTGACTATCACATACCAGTGTCTCCACACTCCTTGGTTAAGAGGACAACCAACGTATATGTCACACAACGACCTAATCTCGATAATGTTGTCGTCCTAGTAACAACATATCATTTGGTCGCGAACAAGTTTAAGGACTCAAAGATAAATCCTCCTTTATCATAACATAAGTCCTAAGGACTTCATCATATAAGAGTTCATTTGAAGATGAAATGATGAATAATGCCAAATAATACTTTATTAATTTGTCAATTCATTTACAAAATTCAATCATCAATATGCTGACGATTGACATTTAGGATACAATTTCCAACAACTCCCACTTAGCCTAAAGCCAATCGGCACAGTATCTAATACCCATCTTCGACTTGTGTTCGTTGAACTCTTTGATGCCGAGGACTTTGGTAAATGGGTCAGCCAGATTTTCTTTTGTGTCAATCTTCTGAAGATCAATATCACCTCGTTCTATAATCTCTCGAACCAGGTGATAGCGTCGCAGAATATGCTTGGTCCGCTGATGTGCTTTAGGTTCCTTTGCCTGAGCTATGGCTCCAGTGTTATCACAAAATATAGGAACTTGACCATCAATGGAAGGTGCCACTCCCAGCTCGGTGATGAACTTGCGCAACCATACGGCTTCCTTGGCCGCATCAGATGCTGCAATGTATTCTGCTTCACATGTAGAATCTGCCACTGTATGTTGCTTGGAACTCTTCCAGCAGATAGCCCCACCCTTAAGAGTGAAGATATATCCCGATACGCTCTTGCTATCATCTTGATCTGACTGAAAACTTGAATCGGTATATCCCTCAAGTTTTAAGTCAGAATCACCGTAGACAAGCCACTGATCTTTAGTATTTCTCAAATACTTAAGGATGGTTTTGACAACCTTCCAGTGGTTGCTACCTGGATCAGACTGGTATCTACTCACTACTCCTAGTGAGTATGCCACGTCTGGTCTAGTACATGTCATGGCATACATTATAGATCCTACTGCCGAAGCATATGGAATTCTATCCATACTCTCTCTTTCTTGAAAGGTTGTCGGACAATCCCTTTTAGAGAGGTTAATTCCATGGCCCATTGGAAGATAGCCTTTCTTGGAATTAATCATACTGAACCTTTTCAGTATAGTATCAATGTATGTGGATTGGGATAATCCAAGCAATCTTCTAGATCTATCTCTATAGATCTTCATCCCTAGGATGTAAGATGCTTCTCCCAAATCCTTCATGGCAAATTGAGATGATAGCCAAACCTTTATTCGTTGTAATGCAGGAATGTCATTCCCGATTAAAAGAATGTCATCCACATACAAAACAAGAAATATAATAACTGAACCATTTGCCCATTTATAAATGCAAGGTTCCTCTTCATTCTTAATGAAGCCATATGATTTGATCACCTTATCAAATCGTATGTTCCAACTCCGTGAAGCTTGCTTTAATCCATAAATGGATTTTTGAAGCTTGCACACCTTAGACTCATCTGTAGATATAAAACCTTCAGGTTGCATCATATACACCTCTTCTTCTAAATCTCCATTTAGAAATGCGGTCTTTACATCCATTTGCCAGATTTCATAGTCTAAATGTGCTGCTATCGCAAGCACAATCCGAATGGACTTGAGCATTGCCACAGGAGAAAATGTCTCGTCATAGTCAATACCATAACGTTGACGATATCCCTTGGCAACCAGACGGGCTTTATAGGTCTCTACCTTTCCGTCTGCACCCCGTTTTCTTTTGAATATCCACTTACACCCTATGGGTTTAATCCCTTCGGGTAGGTCAACTAATGTCCATACATCATTGACCTTCATGGATTCCATTTCGGATTGCATGGCTCCAAGCCATTTATCAGAGTCATACCTCTGCATTGCATCCATATATATGATCGGATCCTCATCGTTTTCATCAAGTTCGATAGGATCCCCGTCCCGGACCAAGAAACCGTAGTATCTGTCCGGCTGACGTGGTACTCTACCCGATCGCCTTAATGGTGCATCTAATATGGGTTCTGGATCTGATCTAATCAAATCCGACTCAACTAGTTCAGTAGATGGTGTCGGATCTTCTACATGTTGAACTTCCCTAAGCTAAACATTAGAGCTTTTAGTTCCTTCACTAAGGAATTCTTTTTTTAAGAAAACAGCTCTATTGCTTACGAACTACTTTTGTTCTTCAGCAAAGTAGAAGTAATATCCTTTAGTTTCTTTAGGATAACCAACAAAAAAATATCTGTCAGACTTAGGTTCAAGTTTGTCTGTTTTCAAATGTTTGACATATGCCGGACACCCCCAAACCCTAAGGTGAGAGAGTATTAGCTTACGTCCAGTCCACATCTCATGTGGTGTTTTATTTACAAACTTACTTGGAACCTTATTTAGAATGTAGCAGGCTGACTCAAGTGCATATCCCCAAAAGGATATGGGCAGACTCGCAAACCGCATCATGGATCGAACCATGTCTAACAGAGTTCGATTTCTTCTTTCTGATACACCGTTATACTGTGGTGTACCAGGAGGAGTCCATTGAGAGAGGATCCCATTTTCTCCTAGATATGTCAAAAACTCACTGGTGAGGTATTCACCTCCTCGATCTGATCGAAGAGTTTTAATACTCTTTCCAGTTTGTTTTTCTACTTCATTACGATATAATTTGAACATTTCAAATGATTCAGATTTATGTCTCATTAAATAGACATAACCATACCTAGAAAGGTCGTCTGTAAACGTAATGAAATATGAATACCCACCTCTAGCATCTGTGCTCATTGGCCCACATACATCAGAATGTACAAGGGTCAATAAATCACTGGCTCGTTCACCTTTTCCGGTAAAAGGTGATTTGGTCATCTTACCAAGAAGACATGACTCACAGGTTGTCAATGATTCAAAATCATTAACACTGAGGATTCCCTCTTTACTTCACCTGTTCATCCTGTTCTTGTTAATATGACCTAGCCTATGATGCTAAAGGTAGACATCCATGACATTATCTATTCCAGGGTGCTTACTTGACGTGTACATTACATTAACAGGTTGTGATAACAAGTAGATGTCATTGCTCAATCGTCCATTCATTACAGTAACACCATTCATAATGATATCACAAGAACATTTCTTTATTAAAATTTCATAACCGTTCATGGCCAAAAGGCCTACGGAAATTTCATTCAATAAGAATGTAGGACAATAGTGACAATCACTCAAGACAACTACATGAGAATTGAAAACAAGTTTGAGATTTCCTAAAGCTAGAACTGGAACAGATCTTCCATCTCCAACATTCAGAAATCTCTCGCTGTTTTCAAATCTCTCATTGACCTGAAGTCCTTGCAACGAATTGCATATATTAAACGGACTTCCAGTATCTAATACCCAGGTCGAATTATCACATATAGAGAAATTACAAGGTGTTATCATATAAATACCTTGATCAGCAACTGATTGCCCTTTTCTCTTGCTTAGCCTGTTCGGGTCAAGTGAGGTAAGGTACTCAGGACAATTCCTCTTCCAATGCCCCTGCTTCTTACAATAGAAGCATTCTGCCTGACTTTGGTCATCCTTAATCCTTTTGGTCTGACTATGCTGAGTTTTCAGCTTTCTATACCAATTATTGAAGTTGGGACCAGTCAACTTGTCATTATCCAATAATGAGCGAAGTGACAAACTTGTGGCCATTTCTACATAAAAGAAAATTTGGCTATTAGTATATGAATTGACTAAACACAGTAGACTTGGACTTTAGTCTAAAGATACTTCCACTATTTTATACAAATTGGTAGCCTCTACCTCCAATTCGAAAAATTACTCCTAATTCTTTAGTGGGCACTAGAACCCAATAGATCGCATATAGGCCCGAGTGTGGCTCGGCTAACCCATATGCACCTATTGGTAGGTTCTAAACCAGTTGCTTCACCAAGCAACTTCTAGTGATAATTTTGCCCTAGGTTCTTCGACAAGCGTGTGGCGCCTCCACCGAATATCCTAGTCAGGTCCAACCATTAAATGATAGGGTTAAGTCTAATCAACTAATAGACGACCAAGCCCGAGTGTGGCTCGGCTCACCTGACCGCCTATTGAAGGTACACTCAACTCATCATATATTGAATGACAATTCCAATGCTTGATAAGTACCAGGCGTGTCGCGCCTCCAATAATTATCAAAGCATTGGACCCATTATCACCCAACTTAATGGGAGGCTATGACCTAGTTATCCCCATAACCATTTCATTTTAAGGACCTAATAATTTTAGAGGATTTCTTAATTAGGATAGATAAGAAGATCCGGTTAGTCTAATTTCTCCCACTGACTTCACCAAATCAGATTAGACTCAAACCGGTTAAGGAGGCACCTAAATCAGTCAAACTGATTTTCCTTATAGGCATGGGCTAACTCGAATCATTAAGTGATCCAATCAAAATGTGATTGACCATGTCGGCCAGGTAAGTGAGATCGGTGGAAGGGATATGCCATTAACTCGACAAAGACGAATCAGTGCGAGTAGCTCCCAATTAAAAACCACCGGTCAAAACTGCCAAACTTACCTTAGACACCGACTGGTTAATCAATTTCGATTTGATTACTCAAATGACTCGGGCTACACCTCTAAGCCTAAATGAAGTTCCATCTTGGTCTAATCAAAGATATGGACTTGATCCATCTACAACTATTGTAAATTGATCTAGAATTTTTTTGACCTAATCTAGTTACTACTTAATTAGATTTGATCAATTAATTCTATTTGTCCATGTATGATTCTAACCTTAGGTCTAACCCAATCCTAGGAACTTGATTCAAGCTAACCCATATGCCCAAAGAACTATGCAATGTCAATTAATTGAGTTACAATTCTATTTCATAACACTTAATTCTCAATTAAGTTTAGACTTATGAAAGTTTTGATCATTGCATATTTCTTTTTAATTACATATTAATTACAATCTTTCAGTTCTTAAAACATATTTTCAGATCTGAGTTTTTGTAATTAATCACATGTAATCAGATTTAATTCATGTTTAAGTCATTATGTTTTATGTTCATGCATCACATATACACAACAACATGAATTAATTCAAACAACATACATCTTATGTATTTATTTTTTCACTTTTATTTTCAGATCTGATTTGTTCATTAAAATCAGAGATCATATAAATCATAAACTTTATTTAGATCTAATCTAAATAATATTATAATTTTAGATTTATTCATGTTACTAATCCTAACACAAACATGCATCATATGCATCCAAAATTTCAGATCTACTTAATCATGTATAATCAGCAATTAAATCAATCATAAAAAATACTTTAGATATAATCTAAATATGTTAATAATTTCAGATTTAATTACAAAAATTAAAACATAAAAGTTTAAACATGAACCTGGCTCTGATACCACTGAAAGTGAATCCTAGGTTATACGGTGTTAAGCATGCCGTTTTTTTTTTTTTAAAAACCATGGCTGAACCTGATCGGGTTGCCTACGTACCCCTTCATAAGGGGGATCAAGCCATACATAGTTCTTTTTAAGTTTTAAAATGCAGCGGAAAAATCGAATCAAACAATTTTATTCATGCATGCTTATAAGATCAAATCTAGAAATCAGCACCTTAAGAACACATAGAATTATGCCGAAATCGTTTAAACAATTATGCTAAAACTTTCATGCATGATTAACTATCAGATCTGAAACTTAAGAACTCTATTCCGATTAATCTCCGAATATCTATTGAATGAATTCTGGAGATATCTCCGTGAGGAGCCCCAAAAGAGGGTAAAACCTCCGGGAATCAGACCTAGACCCTGACTCCAAAATAAAATATTGATGTGGCATTAATACCTTTTATGATGGAAGAAACTTATGGATCTGATCCTTGACTTCGCAGCCACACACACGAATGGCCTCTATGAGAAGTACACGCGAAGCCCTAGGTAGATCGTCTTCCGCGGGAGTGCTAGCTTGCGCAGGAACGCAGCAATGGCTGAAGCTTTCTCCTTCTAAACACTCAACCTTTGATTGTTCTTCAAGGAGATGGAGGATGGACGTGAGGAAGAAGGAGAAGAAGGGATGGAGGCCCTAAGGGAATTTTTTTTTTCAGAATTTTTGAAACCTCTAAATATGGTATATATTGAACCCAAGGCATGGGGGTCTTTTATAGCCAAAAGATCCCCCCACGTGTCACACCTAATTTAGCCAACTAATTTGGCTGATAAAATTCCCAAAAAATTCTGGTGGTTTGACAGCTAAGAGGAGATAAACATATCCAAATTTCGTACATTTTGGATCCCTAAAAGATAGGAATTCATGCGTCCAAAGTTCAGCCGCAGACCACCCTATTTCATGCACCATGCAATCCCTACAAATTAGGAAATTCATCTAAATCTTTCTAGAAAGATTTAAGGTGCCATTTTTATACAAATTATAGCCCCACGCCTCCTCTCTTTTCACGCCAATTTTTGGCCAAAAATAAAAAGGATAGGCGTAGAAAATATTAAGGTGTCATTCTTCTCCAAGAAGATAAGGATGGGTTCCTAAAATTTAGGGATTCTTCTCCTTATCCAATTCTGATTATTTGGACTCATAATCCTCATCAAATAGGGTCTTCTAATTGATTTGGATCAAGCCCAATCCAATTGGGTCAAGTCCCATCAATTGGGTCAAGCTCAATCTACTAGGGTTGAACCCAATCCAATTAGGTCAAACCCTGATGCAGCCCAAATTGAATCCTATTCAATTTGGCTCAACCTAAGCTTAATTACTCAATCAAATTGAGTTCATTAGCAATCTAATTGCTAATTAATCCTCAAATAATTCAATAATTATTTTAATGCAACTTTTGCTTTGGATAATTTGTCAATCGAATTGACCAAATTACCCCTGAATGATTCTTAATCATCAATCAGCCATTTGATCAACCTAGAAACTTCTATGCGTGTGACCTCATAGGTTCGAACCTAAGCCGGTAGTATAGGAACGTCTTCCTATACTAATCGATGTGACCATCTAGCAATGGTACCAGACGTCCGGATAGGCCGAATATATGCGAAGCAAATATTCTGGAACCCTGGACTATGGTTACTGTATAATTCAATCCCTTTGACTCCTAATACAAGGATGACTTAGAGCTCACTGTCAACCCTATAATTAGTACATCCATTATGTGATTAAGTTTAGATATCCCGTGACTCCTCACTGGGATTACCCTGGCCAAGGTTTTGCTAAATTAATCACAAGACATTATCTCCTATTTCTAGGAGGGGTCAATTCCATCTTGACTCACAACTGACTATGCAAGTACTTGACTGCACCCAGTGACCTTCCGTCACTGAATTAGAAATTCAGGTAGTCCGGTACCAAAGTACAGTGAGTTGCTTGCTAGTCACAGGTTGCGGTCTCAGGTCAGAGGGCCAAACTTATACCCATATCCACTCGGAACATCTCTCGACAGTAGAGCGTTCCGGAATTGGTCACGTTCAGTGAAATGTACTCCTACACTTCACCTGTATGGCATACCAGTGTCTCCACACTCCTTGGTTAAGAGGACAACCAACGTATATGTCACACAACGACCTAATCTGATAATGTTGTCGTCCTAGTAACAACATATCATTTGGTCGCGAACAAGTTTAAGGACTCAAAGATAAATCCTCCTTTATCATAACATAAGTCCTAAGGACTTCATCATATAAGAGTTCATTTAAAGATGAAATGATGAATAATGCCAAATAATACTTTATTAATTTGTCAATTCATTTACAAAATTCAATCATCAATATGCTGATGATTGACATTTAGGATACAATTCCCAACAAACTCTTTCTCCACTATTTTTACTGCCCTGGCCGAGGTCTTACGAACTCAGTCTTATAAATCACATAGGATTTCTCCTTATCTATCAAGGTCGATAGATTCCATATAGGTGCATACCCTACTCCTACAGTGAACCTATTGCCGCCAATCTACACTGCATGGACCCGTATGTCTAGAGACCATGTATATGTGCAGTCAAACTACAATAACCTCTCTGTGAGTAGCCGAAGCACCGCAGATCAAAGGACCCGTCGCACTACTACAACATCAAGCAAGTCACTGACGAGTGGATAGACATCCAAGTGACTTCTTGTCTTGGTCACGCTCAGTACCCTTGTTCTCTAGCAAGCACCTGCACTATTACTTCAATGTCGCCACACCGTAGACTCGAGTCTCGTCCATCCACAAGGAAAGCAATGTGTGCACTGATCTCATCGAATCGATCACCGTCCTTGTGATGATCCATCGATCAGGAGCATTTAGAAATTAATCACCAATGATACATGGCTCAAATTCTCAACTCTTAAGAATATGCATCATCATCTTATTAATTCTTTGGACGATTCATAGACACATAAACAATATGAATGAAAAAGATGCCTTTTATTTATTCAATAATAAATAGTCAAGTATAAAATTATGTTCTAGAATTAACAATGTGTCAGCCAGATTGGCTTCTAGGGCATACATCTAACAATCTTCCACTTGCACTAAAGCCAATCGGTCATATATCTAAGTCTCATCTTCTCAAGGTGGGCTTCAGTTTTTTGCTGACTCAGCTGCTTAGTGAACAGGTCCGCCACGTTGTCTACGGAGAGGTGAAAGCACTGCTTTATATGCTTTGACTTCTGATGAGACCTTGGCTCCTTAGCAAGAGCTATGACACCATTATTATCGCAATAGAGTGTTATAGCATCTGATGACATTACATCCAATTTCGCAATGAATTTCTTGAACCAGAAGTCTTCCTTAGCAGCTTCAGAGGCGGCGATATATTCAGCTTCCATAGTAGAATCAGCAATGATCGGTTGTTTAGAACTTTTTCAATTTACCGTACCACCATTGCACAAGAACACATATCCAGATGTAGACTTTTTATCATCGATATCAGTCATGAAGTCTGAATCTGTGTATCCTTCTACCTTTAACTCTGATGCTCCTCCAAAGATCAAGAATAAATCTTTAGTTCTTCTTAAGTACTTAAGAATATTCTTCACAGCTGTCCAGTGCTCTTCACCTGGATTCGACTGATATCTGTTAGTGACACTCATAGCAAGGACTATATCAGGTCGTGTACACAGCATGGCATACATGAGACTTCCTATTGCCGAAGCATAAGGGATCTTGCTCATGCGTTGAATCTCTTCAGATGTGTTGGGGCACATCTTCTTGGAGAGATGAATTCCATGCCTAAGGGGTAAGAGACCCCTTTTGGAGTTTTCCATGCTGAACCTTTTCAGCATTTTCTCTATGTACATCTTCTGTGATAGGCCAAGCATCCTTTTAGATCTATCTATATAGACCTTTATCCCCAAAATATAGAATGCTTCCCCAAGGTCTTTCATGGAGAACTCTTTTGATAACCAGACTTTGACCGAGGTTAGCATGGAAATATCATTCCCTATCAGGAGGATGTCGTCCACATACAGTACGAGAAATACGACAGCACTCCCACTAACCTTCTTGTAAACACACGGTTCTTCTTCGTTCTTGATGAAATCAAACATTTTGATTGATTATATCCCTATTTGATTTTGATGAGCTCAAAGCATTTGAGTATATCTTATGTTTACTAATGAATTCAATCTAGTGTTTCAGTGAAATTCTTGTAAATTTATGGTTAAGTGTCTCTAGATTTGGTTCAAGACATTTTGGATAAGTTAAGAAGTCAATTTGAACCAAAGTCTGAGACTCGAGTCGACTCCGGGAGATTACGAGTCGACTCCAAGCGTATCAGAAGCACTGGCACAGGCTCGAGTCGACTCCTGTACATTACGAGTCGACTTCGATTGAGAACAGACAGACAGACAGAAAGATCCAACTCAAAACCTGTCAACGAGTTGACACTTGAAGAGCGCGAGTCGACTCCGATACTGCCGAGTCGACTCCAGGGTAGTACGAGTCGACTCCAGGGAGTTACAGACAAAAAGACAGAAGACAATATTTTCATCTCTGAGAGGCGAGTCGACTCCAAGACAGTTCGAGTCGACTCCAAGACAGCGCGACCCCAAAAAGATAGAAAACAGTATTTTCGTCTCTGAGAGGCGAGTCGACTCCAAGACAGTTCGAGTCGACTCCAAGACAGCGCTACCCCAAAAAGACAGAAGACTGTTTTTCGGATACTGAGAGCCGAGTCGACTCCGAAACAGTTCGAGTCGACTCCAGGACGGCACGAGTCAAAAGACAGAAGATCAGGAGTTCGGACTCTGAGCGCCGAGTCGACTCCCAGAATTTTCGAGTCGACTCGAGTGAGCAAAGTTGAAGAATACATCTATGGATTCCTTGGAATGAGTCGACTCCAAAAGTGCCAGGTCAGCTCCAGACTTTGGGGAGTCGACTCCAGGTTAAGTCGAGTCGACTCCCAGTCGAGAAGAGCACTTTAATTCAAATTCGGAACAGTTGCCGAGCCGACTCCAGAAAAGCATGAGTCGACTCCTGCTGCAGCCGAGTCGACTCCAGATCGCGCGAGTCGACTCCGATCCCAACGGAAATATTGTCAGGATGTGCAGAATGTGCAGAACGGCTAGAAGATTGTGTCTAATGGCTAGTTTCCGTGGAAAATGGCTTAAATAGCCACAGAGAACTGTAGCAAGGCAGAGAAGCAACATTCCATTCAAAGAAAACAAGAAATCTCTAGCTACCATTTGATTTCAAAGAGCATACACGGAAAAGAAGGAAGAGGGCCATTAACTCCATCCAACCAACTCTTCCCAGCATTAAATAAGTCTCCTTCAGTCTTCAAGTCTTCAAGACATTCAAGAGGAGACCCCGAGTTCAAGAAGCCCTTCACTACATCTTCATAAATTTGTTTGAGGGCTCTTAACTTCTCTCTTATTTATATCGCTGTATATCTGCTTGTTTAGAAGCTTTATTTTTCTGTTTGTCCTTGTTCAAACCGTTTGTTCCTTACTTGATTCAATCAGGGGATTGAATCAAGGGTGTAAAGGTTTGTTGGTGAGCCTAGGTTGAAACCAACATGTAAGGGTTTGATTGTGATCCCGGAAAAATAATCGGGTGGTTCTAGTCGGTGAACCTGGAAAAACCGACCGAGTTCGTTGTGATCTCGTAAAACAACAAGTTAGGTTGGGAGCTTGTAAAACAACCGGCTGTAATCCGAGGGGTTATAGTGAATTTCCAAGTGAGGCTTGGGGAGTGGACGTAGGAGCAAGGGTTAGCTCCAAACCACTATAAATTTCTTGTGTTCGTGATTGCTTTGTTGTCTCTTACTTTCATTTCATTCACTGCACATAGCATCTAATTAATCAACTTGCAAAAAGTATTAATTAGTTATTCACAAACCATTTAATTGCAATAATTATTTTAAAACCCAATTCACCCCTCCCTCTTGGGTTGTCTATCTGGGCAACAAGTGGTATCAGAGCCGAAACTCTATTACCCAAAGAGTAAAAGATCAAAATGACAACCCCATTTGGATCTTCTCACATTGAGGGCCAGTCCACACATAGACCTTCATTCTTTAATAGAACCGACTACTCATATTGTAAGGCTAGGATGAGAATATTTATCCAAGCCCAAGACTATGAGATGTGGACCACCATTCTAAATGGACCATACATCCCATCCATTTTTGTAGAGGGTGTCACTATACTCAAGCTTGAAAAGGATTGGGATGACAATGACATAAGGAAGGCACAACTAAATGCCAAAGCAATGAATGTGCTTTATTGTGCATTAGATAGAAATGAATTCAATAGAGTCTCTACTTGCATTTCTGCAAAAGAGATTTGGGATAGACTTGAAGTGACCCACGAGGGCACAAATCAAGTAAAAGAATCCAAAATAAATATATTAGTTCATAAGTATGAATTATTTAAGATGGATTCTAATGAAACAATCACTTGCATGTTCACTAGATTTACTGACATTGTCAATGGCCTAAAAAGCCTTGGCAAAAATTATACTAACAGTGAGCTTGTCAGGAAGATTCTTCGTTGTCTACCAAGGTCATGGGAAGCCAAGGTGACGGCAATCCAAGAAGCCAAGAATTTAAACAAGTTGCCACTAGAGGAGCTACTTGGATCCCTTATGACGCATGAGCTAACGATGAAACAACACAATGAAGAAGAGTCCTCTCACAAGAAAAAGGTAATAGCACTTAAATCTGTTTCTACTAACAAAGATTTGTCTTGCAGCAGTAGCAGTGAAGAGGAAGACAATGAGGGAGATGATGATGAGGCTCTCCTTGTAAGAAAATTCCGTAGATTCATCAACCGGAAGAAGTCCTCACATCAAAGGAGAGGTCCCTCAAGTTCCTATCACAAGGATAAAGGTAAGGAAAGGAAAAATGAGGGGATCGGATGTTATGAGTGTAAGAAGCCGGGGCACTTCAGAGCTGAGTGTCCTTTGCTGAAGAAGGGGAGCAAGTACAAGAAAAAGAAAGTCCCCGTCTCCACCCTATCGGACTCCGATACATCATCATCATCATCGGATGAGGAACAAGAAGAAAAGGCCAACCTATATTTTATGGCTAACGACAATGAGGTAACATCCGGAACACACTTAGACTTTACTTTCGATGAATTATATGATGCCTTCAATGAATTAATGGATGAGTATAAGACAATAAACCTTAAAAACAAAGAATTGAAACTAACTAACCAAACTCACCTCCGTAAGTATGATACATTAGTTAAGGATAAAGATGTTATTATTAAAGAAAATTCAGAACTTAAGACAAGCAACTAAATCTTAATTCAAAAGACTAATACCTTAATTAAAGATAACGAAAGGCTGACCAAAGAAATATTAGAACTTAAAAATAATAAACAAATCTTAAAAGAGAGTCTCACAAAAGATCTAAATGGACTAAAAACAGAAAAACAAAAATTGACACTAGAACTTGAAAAGTACAAGCCTTTTGTAGAAAAATTTACATATAGCTCAGAAAAATTAGAAATGATACTTAATAGTCAACGAGCTGTATTCAATAGAGCTGGTTTAGGGTATAAACCTAAAAATAAGCAAAAACTCCTTAGTAATTTTTTTGTTAAAGCAGGAAAAAGTAAATCTAAGAAAATAACATGTTTTTGCTGTGGAACATTAGGACATAAAGCAAATGTGTGTGATTATAGAAAAAAAAAACTAAAAGAAAAATTAAAAGGGTTTGGGTTCCAAAAGGAACCAACATTACTAACCATGAAGGACCCAAGAAAACTTGGGTACCTAAAATTGTATGATTTGCTTGTGTAGGAGTGTCTTGCAGCCAAGGTCGACAAAAATTGTTGGTACTTGGATAGTGGCTGCTCAAGACACATGACGGGTGACAAAGACCAATTCTTCACCCTTGAGGCTAAGAAGGGAGGTGCTGTGACTTTTGGAGACAATAACTAAGGTCACATCATTGGTATAGGTAAAGTACAAATCACCCCTTCAACCTTTATTGATAATGTTCGGTATGTTGATGGTCTTAAGCATAATCTACTTAGCATTAGTCAATTGTGTGATAGAGGTTTTGATATTTTGTTCAAACCATCCTTATGCATCATAACCAACTCAAATGACAATAGTTTAGTTTTTAAAGGAATAAGACGTGGGAATGTGTATGTAGTAGACCTTGAGGATCTTACCAAACATAACCCATATTTAGTTGTTAATGAAACTAAGGATAATGATGCTAGTTGGTTATGGCACCGTAAGTTAGGTCATGCAAGTATGGACACAATATCAAAACTAGTTAAAAGAGATTCCGTGATAGGTTTGCCAAAACTAAAGTTTGAAAAGAATAAAATATGTGAAGCTTGTCAATATGGCAAACAATCAAGGAACTCCTTTAAATCCATAAATTGTGTCTCTACCTCTAGACCTCTAGAACTACTACACATGGATCTATTCGGACCAACTAGAACCACAAGTCTAGGAGAAAATAAATATGGTCTAGTTATTGTAGATGACTTTTCTAGATATACTTGGGTCATGTTCTTAGCTCATAAAGATCAAGCATTTTCAGTTTTTAAGAAATTTCATAAGAAAGTAACAAATGCTAGAGATACTTCAGTCATAGCTATTAGAAGTGACCATGGAACCGAATTTGAAAATCATTTATTTGATGAGTTTTGTAGTAAAAAGGGAATAACTCATAATTTTTCTGCACCTAGGATACCACAACAAAATGAAGTTGTAGAAAGGAAAAATAGAACCCTAGAGGAAATGGCTAGAACCATGCTATGTGAAAGTAACCTCCCTAAGTACTTTTGGGGAGAAGCCATTAATACCTCATGTCATATATTAAATAGAGTTTTATTGAGACCCATTATAAAGAAAACACCTTATGAACTTTGGAAAAACAGAAAACCAAAAGTAAACTATTTTCATGTCTTTAGATGTAGGTGTTTTATTCATAATAATGAAAAAGACAATCTAGGTAAATTTGACTCTAAATCTGATGAAGGTATATTTTTGGGGTATTCTACAACTAGTAAAGCCTATAGAGTTTTTAATAAAAGAATCCTAGTTATAGAAGAATCTATACATGTTGTTTTTGATGTTCTAGTGATATCTCTTCTAGCAAGAGAGTTGATCTTGATGATGATGCTGAAATTCTTGAAGAAAAGATTGATGAGATGACATTACAAGATGATGAACAAAAATTAATTGGAAATGCATCATCAAGCCAAGAGGCTATTGTGGATCATGGGCTGACTAAGGCTTTGAGGTATGCTCATGAGCATCCTAAGGAATTAATTTTAGATGATCCATCTCAACCTGTTAGGACTAGAGCATCTCTTAGAAACTTAAATAACCATCTAGCTTTTGTCTCACATTTTGAACCCAAACACATAGAAGAAGCTGAAAAAGATGTAAATTGGATAAATGCAATGCAAGAAGAACTAAACCAATTTACTAGAAACAAGGTATGGAACCTAGTTGAACGACCCTCTGAATATTCAATTATAGGTACCAAATGGATATATAAAAATAAACTTGATGAAAATGGAATTGTAATTAGGAATAAGGCTAGACTAGTAGCAAAGGGGTATAATCAAGAAGAAGGTATAGATTTTGATGAAACCTTTGCTCCTGTAGCTAGACTTGAGGCAATTAGACTGTTACTAGCATTTGCATGCTCTAAGGATTTCAAATTATTTCAAATGGATGTAAAAAGTGCATTTTTAAATGGGTATATTAATGAGGAGGTGTATGTAGAACAACCTCCTGGTTTTGAAAATCATCAATACCCTAATCATGTGTATAAATTGAACAAAGCACTTTATGGTTTGAAACAAGCACCTAGAGCATGGTATGAAAGACTTAGCAAATTTCTACTAGATCATGAGTTCTCTAGGGGAAATGTAGATACAACACTGTTTCTAAAGAAGAAAAATAAAGATATGTTAGTAGTGCAGATTTATGTTGATGATATTATTTTCGGTGCTACTAACAATTGCCTCTGCGAAGAATTTGCTGACTTGATGCAGAGTGAGTTTGAAATGAGCATGATGGGAGAGCTGAACTATTTCCTCGGGCTTCAAATCAAACAATCTGAAGAAGGAATCTTCATCAATTAAGCTAAATACATCAAGGAGATGCTTAAGAAGTTTGATATGGAGGGAAACAAGTCAATTAGCACACCCATGAGCTCATCATGCAAACTAGACCAAGATGAATTAGGTAAATCTGTAGATCAAAAGATGTATAGAGGTATGATAGGATCTTTATTATATCTCACTCCAAGTAGACCTGATATCATGTTTAGTGTATGCATGTGTGCTAGATATCAGTCTAATCCTAAGGAATCTCATCTAATTGCAGTCAAGAAAATCTTTAAATATCTAATAGGAACAAAAAATATAGGTTTATGGTATTCTAAAGAATCTAGCCTGAACTTAATAGGATACACAGATTCAGACTTTGCTGGTTGTAAACTTGATAGAAAAAGCACCAGCGGGTCATGTCAATTCTTAGGAGAAAATTTAATCTCATGGTTTAGCAAGAAACAAAACTCGGTTGCGTTATCTACTGCTGAAGCTGAATATGTTGCTGCCGGGAGTTGTTGTGCTCAAATCATGTGGATCAAACAACAACTGGAAGATTATAGAATTAAACAAGATAAAATTTTCATTAATTGTGACAATACAAGTGCGATTAACTTAACTAAGAATCCAATTCAGCACTCAAGAACCAAACACATTGAAATAAGACATCACTTCATAAGAGATCATGTACTGAATGGTGATGTTACACTTCAATTTATTTGCACTGATGATCAACTAGCTGACATCTTCACAAAACCCTTGAGTGAAGAGCGATTTAGTGTGCTTAGGAGAGGCTTAGGAGTGATTGATCCATCCTAGTGATGTTCTCCTCTTGTTCATTGATTTTGATGATTAGCTTGTGTTAAAGATAGAGTTTATCATCTATGATCATCAAATCAGATCATAAACTTAGTGATTATTCCTTGTTTGGCACGACAATAACATGATTTTTAGGTGAATGCCAGAGTTCGAGTCGACTCGGATAAGTTTCAGAGTCGGCTCATGAGGGGGAGTCGACTCGCACACAGACGGGAGTCGACTCGAGGTCGATGGCAACATAGGGAGAGTCGACTCGCGCATATTTTGGAGTCGACTCGAGGTCGAGTCGACTCGCGACTTACTGGAGTCGACTCGCGGTCGGAAATCTGATGTTTTAACCCTAATCGAAGCGTTTAATCAACACTTCTATTCACCGCCTCCACTGTTCACAAACCCTAGAGCCGTCTCCGACCTCCATTAGGGTTTTTCCGTCGAGCTTCTTCGGACCATTAGGGTTTTTCCCCATCTCTAGGTCAAGCATGCCTCGTAAGATGGTTGTCCCAAGCCGGAAGAGGCCCCAATCCGCAAGCGGCGCCGAGCGACGGTCCAAGGCTCGGAATGATCCCGTGAGGCCACAACCCCCGGTTCGTTCCCCGCCGAGGCCGGTTCCCTCGCGTCCGTGCGCTGGGAAGGCGGTCTCCACTGGGAGATATGTCAACTTCGACTATCTCTCCCGGGAAGGCTTCACTATAGGGCATAGGTTGAAGGCCCAAGGACTAGAGTTCTTTTGCTCCCTAGATCTCCCCACTTACCCAGGGCTAGTTAGAGAGTTTTATGGGACAGTGTCTAGGGGTAATGGTGGAATACAGGGAACCGTAGCGGGTGTCCCTTTATTCATTTTAGAGGATTTTATAGCACAAATCCTACATCTTCCTCAAGTAGGGGTATTTCCTACTCACCCGGCCGATAGGACTGAGGCCCTTACGGCCATATTAGGGAGTCCACCCCAGTCCCCACTAGATGAGGTGTCCGCTAGTTCACCATCAGTTGAAATGTGGCTCCTCTTGAGTATTATTTCTAGGACCCTGTTTCCTAAGACCGGACGCTTTGACTTTGTATCCGAGAGGGACCTAGCCATCATGTATTACATTCTCCAAGATACCCCAATTAACTTCCCTAAGCTGATCTACAAATACCTATGTGAGCTACTAAACAAACCTAGGCTCACCCTTCCATATGGGATGATGTATACCCTGATTTTTAGGGAGTCCGAGATCCCCATTCCTGAGGGGGAACCCTCTCGCGCACTGCGATACACAGATCGCATGGGTGAGGGAACCCTTCACAGGATGGAATTTGATAAGGTAGAGGGAGTCTGGGTTAGGAAATCATCCTCTTCCACACCTACCACTCGACACTCCCCCAGTCCTGATCATGATTCTGACCTTCCCACCTATCCCTCCACCTCAGCACCATCCACCTCAGCCGGACCCTCCTCTTCAGCACCACCCACTCAGCCGATAGAGGTCCGGATCTCTCCTGAGCAGCTCCGGGAGTTGCGGCAGGAGATCGTACGAGATCTTCGGGACGACCTACTGAGGGAGCTCCGAGGTCCAGCCACTGCCCCCTCTTCTGCATTAGTTCCCTCATTATCAGCCGTGACCGAGATGACGACTCATCTGAGGGAGGAGATCTACAATGTCAGAAGCCTTATACAAGCCCAATTCTCAAACATGAGCGATGTCACAAGCAACACACGAAAGATGCGAGATGACATCCGACACGACATGGGCAGCCAGAGTCAGGGGCCGAGCGTCTGGCGAATGTGTTGATCGCCTAGTTGGACACACTCCAGGCGAGTCTGACTGAGCTCTCCTCGATCCACAGTAGGGCCACCTCGGCGATCATCACGCAGCTGGGGAACGTCACAGATGGGGTCAGTCTACTTATGGAACAATCAAGACTGAGCAAGGAAGCCACATCCTCCTCGAAGAAACCCTAGCCTGCTTTTTCATTTTGACATGTATTTATTGCTTTACTATTTGTACCTATATCTACATCAATACAATGAGTAGACAATTTTCTTCAATATTGTGCAAATTTAATCTCTAATTGCTTGTGTGATGTGCTTTCTTCCTTTTTGCTATGATGACAAAAGGGGGGAGAAAATATATTGAATAGACATGTAAAGGGAATCAATGAAAAAAATCAATAAAAAGCAAACTTTTAAAACACACAATAATTTGTTCTTAGTGGATTCGATACCTCGAGGCTCATTATCTCTCTGTTGGGGCTCCTAACGGAGTAATCTCCAGAATCTATTCAAGAGATATTCGGAGATTAGTTGAATCATACTCAAGAACAAATTGACAGATTTTTTCTCTAAAAACCGAAAATTTAAGTTCAAAAGCTTCAATACACTAAAAGAAATTTCAGAGAATCAAAACAAAGTTGAATGCATGTGTTGAGGGGGAGAATCTGAAATTTCAGAAAAACAAACTCATTAAACATATATAAGCCAAACAATCAATTGCATGACATGAAGGCTTATATAATTCCAAATGAAAGGGGGAGCTTTAACTTCAAAATTTACTGTTTCACACCTTTCAGTTTTGGATAAATTAAAATAACTAGACACTTGAATTCATTTTAAAATTTTACTATAAATCTCCTTGTTTGTTGAGCAATTCACTTTACATATACTCAATGTTTTGTCATCATCAAAAAGGGGGAGATTGTGGAGTGATTGATTATAACCCTATTTGATTTTGATGAGCTCAAAGCATTTGAGTATATCTTATGTTTACTAATGAATTCAATATAGTGTTTCAGTGAAATTTTTGTAAATTTATGGTTAAGTGTCTCTAGATTTGGTTAAAGACATTTTGGATAAGTTAAGAAATCAATTTGAACCAAAGTCTGAGACTCGAGTCGACTCCGGAAGATTACGAGTCGACTCCAAGCGTATCAGAAGCACTGGCACAGGCTCGAGTCGACTCCTGTACATTATGAGTCGACTCCGACTAAGAACAGACAGACAGACAGAAAGATCCAACTCAAAACCTGTCAACGAGTCGACTCCTGAAGAGCGCGAGTCGACTCCGATACTGCCGAGTCGACTCCAGGGTAGTACGAGTCGACTCCAGGGAGTTACAGACAAAAAGACAGAAGACAGTATTTTCGTCTCTGAGAGGCGAGTCGACTCCAAGACAGTTCGAGTCGACTCCAAGACAGCGCGGCCCCAAAAAGACAGAAGGCAGTATTTTCGTCTCTGAGAGGCGAGTCGACTCCAAGACAGTTCGAGTCGACTCCAAGACAGCGCGACCCCAAAAAGACAGAAGACAGTATTTTCGACTCTGAGAGGCGAGTCGACTCCAAGACAGTTCGAGTCGACTCCAAGACAGCGCTACCCCAAAAAGACAGAAGACTGTTTTTCGGATACTGAGAGCCGAGTCGACTCCGAAACAGTTCGAGTCGACTCCAGGACGGCACGTGTCAAAAGATAGAAGATCGGGAGTTCGGGCTCTGAGCACCGAGTCGACTCCCAGAATTTCCGAGTCGACTCGAGTGAGCAAAGTTGAAGAATACATCTATGGATTTCTTGGAATGAGTCGACTCCAAAAGTGCCAGGTCAGCTCCAGACTTTGGGGTGTCGACTCCGGGTTAAGTCGAGTCGACTCCCAGTCGAGAAGAGCACTTTAATTCAAATCCGGAATAGTTACTGAGCCGACTCCAGAAAAGCATGAGTCGACTCCTGCTGCAGCCGAGTCGACTCCAGATCGCGCGAGTCGACTCCAGATCGCGCGAGTCGACTCCGATCCCAACGGAAACATTGTCAGGATGTGCAGAATGTGCAGAACGGCTAGAAGATTGTGTCTAACAGCTAGTTTCCGTGGGAAATGGCTTAAATAGCCACAGAGAACTGTAGCAAGGCAAAGAAGCGACATTCTATTCAAAGAAAACAAGAAATCTCTAGCTACCATTTGATTTCAAAGAGCATACACGGAAAAGAAGGAAGAGGGCCATTAACTCCATCCAACCAACTCTTCCCAGCATTAAAGAAGTCTCCTTCAGTCTTCAAGTCTTCAAGACATTCAAGAGGAGACCTCGAGTTCAAGAAGCCCTTCACTACATCTTCATAAATTTGTTTGAGGGCTCTTAACTTCTCTCTTATTTATATCGCTGTATATCTGCTTGTTTAGAAGCTTTATTTTTCTGTTTGTCCTTGTTCAAACCGTTTGTTCCTTACTTGATTCAATCAGGGGATTGAATCAAGGGTGTAAAGGTTTGTTGGTGAGCCTAGGTTGAAACCAACGTGTAAGGGTTTGATTGTGATCCCGACAAAACAATCGGGTGGTTCTAGTCGGTGAGCCTGGAAAAACCGACCGAGTTCGTTGTGATCTCGTAAAACAACAAGTTAGGTTGTGAGCTTATAAAACAACCGGCTATAATTCGAGGGGTTATAGTGAATTCTCAAGTGAGGCTTGGGGAGTGGACGTAGGAGCAAGGGTTAGCTCCGAACCACTATAAATTCCTTGTGTTCGTGATTGCTTTGTTGTCTCTTACTTTCATTTCATTCATTGCACATAGCATCTAATTAATCAACTTGCAAAAAGTATTAATTAGTTATTCACAAACCATTTAATTGCAATAATTATTTTAAAACCCAATTCACCCCCCCTCTTGGGTTGTCTATCTGGGCAACAATAGGTACAATACCTTCTGGTGGATCTACTAAAGTCCAGACTTGGTTGGAATGCATGGAGTCAAACTCTGACTTCATAGCTTCCAGCCATTTCTCGGAATCAATATCTGATATCGCCTCATTGTAGGTTTTGGGATCCTCTATGTGTTTCCTATCTCCCATGAGGAATATTTTCTTAGTGTTCTCTTCAAGTATACCTAAGTATCTATCAGGAGGATGGAAGATCCTGCTAGATCTGCGAGGTGGAGGAGGAACAACGTGTACTGGCTCTATATGAATGGGTTCTATAGGATCCATGACTCGTTGCCTTTTAGAGACTTTCTCTTCAAGCTCAATTTTTCTCCCATTGCCTCTATCAAGGATAAATTATTTTTCCAAGAAGATGACATGTTGGCTCACAAAAATATTGTGATCCTCTGAGATGTAAAAATTATATCCTAATGACTCTTTAGGATATCCTATAAAACGAGCACTTATGGTCCTAGCCTCTAATTTGTTTGCCTGTAGTCGCTTGACGTGGGCTGGACATTCTCAAATCTTGAGATAACCAAGACTTGATTTCTTACCATGACATATCTCATACGGTGTGGTAGGAACGGATTTAGAGGGAACTCTATTCAATAAATAAATTGCGATAAGTAAAGCATCTCCCCAAAGAAACATAGGTAAATTAGTGAAGCTCATCATGGATCGAACCATATCCAATAGAGTCAGATTTTTCCTCTCTGACACCCCATTGAGTTGAGGTGTACCTGGAGAAGTCCATTGTGAGATTATGCCATTTTTCTTGAGATAGTTCCAAAATTTTTCACTAAGGTATTCTTCTCCTCGATCTGATCGAAGAGTCTTAAGAGATTTTCCAGTTTGTTTTTTTACTTCATTTCTGAACTCTTTGAACTTTTCAAAACATTCAGATTTGTATCTCATAAGATACACATACTCATACCGTGAATAATCATCTGTAAAGGTAATGGAGTACGAATAACGACTCCTGACTTGCACATCAAATGAGCCACACATATCTGTGTGTACCAGGGTAAGTATTTCAGTGGTCCTCTCTCTATGTCCTACAAAGGGCAATCTAGCCATTTTTCTTTGAAGACAGGACTTGCAAACTGGATATGACTCGCAAGTCAATGAGCCGAGAAGCCCATGTTTATCCATTTTGTTTATTCTGTTCTCTCCAATATGGCCAAGTCTGAGGTGCCACAAATACTTTTGGTTTATCTCATCCCTGGATCTTTTGGATCCTTTGGCACTCACTTCTTGCTCAGAAATATTTACAGATACATCTATATGCAAATGGTAGAAACTGTCAATCATAAAACCACGTGCAACTATTTTATTTTTGAAATAAATAGAATAACAGTCTTTGTCAAATATAAAAATATGACCTTTCTGTGCTAGACATGAAACAGAAATCAAATTTCTGCCAGCAGCAAGTATATAATAACAGTCTCTAAGTAATAAACTAAAATCAGACAGTAGTCGCAGAGGGTAGGTGCCCACAGCTACAGCAGCAACTTTTGCCCCGTTGCCAACCCGAAGGGTTACCGCACCTTCCGCCAACCTTCTACTTTTCTTTAGATCCTGCATAGTAGTGCACAAGTGAGCACTAGAACCAGAATCTATAACCCAACTCAAAGTAGAGAAAACCGTAAGGTTAGTTTCAATCACGAGCAAGTCGAACATACCTTCCGAAAGCGTGTCTGCCTTTTTGTTCTTCAGGCTCTCGAGATACGAAGGCAGTTCCTCTTCCATTGGCCGTCGACATTGCAGTGGAAATATTTTTCTTTGTCATTAGCTTTTTTCTTTTAAACTTCCTTCTTTGGCTTCTTGTCTTTCTTCTGCTTCTTTGCAGGCTTCTTTTTCTTCCAACTAGACTTTCTCTTAGAACCAGAAGTCAACTCAGCAGTAAGGACATTGCCCCTTGAACCTTTCAAGGCTCCCTCAACAGTTACCAACATGTTTAACAGTTCAGTCTTAGTGCATTCAATCTTATTCATGTGGTAGTTTACTATAAACTGTCCAAATGAATCAGTAAGGGATTGCAGGATCAGATCTACTTGCAATTCCTTGTGCATGTTCATACCGAGCTTCTTAAGCTCCTCTAAGTCCTTGATCATAGTCAAACCGTGATCATGGACAGACTGCCCCTCGTGCATCTTTGCTTTGAAGAGCCTCTTGGACACTTCAAAACGAGCTGTGCGACCCTGCTCACCATACAACTCTTGCAGGTGTGCCAGTATGTCTCTAGCAGTCTTCATATTCTCATGCTGGTATTTGAGTTCATTGGACATGGATGTCATGATGTAGCACTTGACCTTAATGTCATCGTCTGTCCACTTTTCATGCGTCGCACGCTGATTAGCGGTCGGACATGCTGGTAATATGGGGATATCATTGTCGAGCACATAGCCTATTTTCTCGCAACTCAGAACAATTTTGAGATTTCTAAGCTAGTCTTTGTAATTGGTACTGGTCAGTCGGTTGGTCTCAAGAATACAGGTCAAAGGGTTTGAGGGTGACATTGTGATCTGCAGAGAGTAAAGATTATAGTTAGATTTTTGTACTTGATCCTAATTTATTCTAGGGTCTTTTAGAACAAATGCACCTCCTACTATTTTCTCAAATTTCTCACACTCCCCTGGTAGGAAAACGAAAATCCTACACGACTAGAATTTCTAGTACCTCCCCTAACAGTTATTGGTGACACATAAATGGATGAGTGTACAATTATTGTACAATGCTTCTCAAGCATGTTGCAGTGCTTCTTGGTCTCTAAGTCATGTAGACCTCACCTAACAGTTATTGATCCCATTCCTTAGTTAAGTTAGACCCACCGTATAACCGTAGAAATAAAGTCGTCATTGGGTCCTCACCTAACAGTTATTGGTGCCCAACCCCATCTTTATCCCTACAACATCACATGTCTATAGAGAGGTCCAGCCCCCCGATGCAACTTGCCCACTGTGTCCAGCTGAGACAAGTCAACACCAGAAAGACCTTAGCAACTCTACTACGGTGGAAGACCTATGGACTTAATATTGGTTAATCATGTCTTAGTGTTTGCAACTTGAGCTTTTCATAAGAGGTAATCGAACAATTGACCAGGTAAGCAGGTGGGAGGCTCCCTTACTCAGAGAGTAAGGTCCTAATTAAGTAACCACCTTTCATGCTTTTCTAGATACCAAACAAATCAATTAATCTAATATGACTTGCTTATGTTGGTTCACTCTTGACTGATTGAGGAGGTTTTAGTTTAGGTCTCATTGGGATTGGTCTACTAGATTGCATCATATGTAAATCTATCTACCCCGCTCACATTCGCATCACATGCAAACGGCACATCGCAGGCAGTTATAATTGCAGCAACAAATAAAAGCTGAATTTAAATAGGTGATGATCATGGATTCTAATTAGGTCATATTACAAGCACATGCACATCAATCGATCAGATGGTCTTCAACTCTTGAATTGGTCCCGAGCCTCCTTGATTCGATCCCTGATCAACTCTTGATCCAATCACCATCAACCGCTCAGATCGCCATTCATTTCATGTACTATCTTCGACTGATCGTTGACATACATTACATCACAGAAATACAACCAGATATATAATAATTACATCCCTTTTAGGAGGCATGCAGGCCTCTCAAAACATCAAATAAGATGCATGCAAGCATCTGAAAAATTACATGACATCACAGAACACATCGCAGGGTCTTTACATTTGATACCAAAAGGGTTTGAATCCTATGATCATCACCACATGCAACAATTATAATTTTTAAACTTGAATTCTAATTGATTACGTCATCACATGAGTTGCTGATCGTGCAGTACATGATTCTAAACCTTTGTAATCTCATTAATAATGCAATAGAATCATTAACTTATGCACATAAAAATCAGTATGCAAAAATCAGCAACCCTGAAATTCTGCATGCAAAAAATTTCAGCATGCATAACCTTTCAAATTTCAAATCTTATACGCCTTTTAATAATTAATTCTAACCTTAAAGTACGAAGCCTAGGCTCTGATATCACTGTTGGGAACCTGCCCATGCCGCAGAAAATTAAAAAATTTCAGACGGCAACGGAATTGGCATGAGCGGGATCAACATTCATCTCATGAACGTTATTCAAAAACCGTTCGTAGATGAATTAGGATTAAAAACTTTTAATAACATTAGGAAGATCAGATCTTCACCTTGTGTGGATAGATGATCACCGCAAACTGATGATCGTAGTTTTGGAAGAAGGCTCGCTCGAAGCCGCACATGCGTCCGGCCTCTACGGGTATCCACACGAAGCAAAAACCGATCCAAGCTTTTTTGTTTTCTTGGGTGCTAGCTCCCTTGCAGAGATAATTTTAATGGCTGATGTCCTCCCTTTGAATCAACCTTTGATTGAGCTTGGGAGGAGGAAGAAGAAGGATGAAGAACCAAAGGCAAGACCTAGCCTTTTTCTTTTTCCTACGTTGGAAGAAGGAAGGGAGGAGGAGGAGGCCGCCAAGGCCTTCTTCTTTTCTTCTCCTTGCTTGCGGCTGAACCAAGGAAGACGAGAGGGGGGCCAAGGCTTGGAGAGGGAGAGGGATTGATTGCCCTAGTGTGCCGCCCCATACCCCTTTATAAAGGAAGTGGAGCTCCTAACTTTTAGGAGCTCCTTGACAATATTCCAAGAGGGGCGCCGGCCCCTCTTGTTTTGCCGCACCAAGGAGGAAAAAGAGAGGGGGCATACGCCCCTCCTTCTAGGTTAACCTAATCCTCCTCTAAGGAGGATTAGGAAGGCCACTTATGGTTAGGTCCTAATCTAATTAGGCTTAGACCAAGGGTGAACCAATTTTGGGTTTAATCAATGCTAGTCCTAATCCAATTAGAACTTGAATGAACCATGACTCAATTGAACTCTTCAATCCAAACCCAATTAGGAGTCATGTTAATTCATTAGATTAATAATTAATTAGGACTTAAGAAATTCCAATCAAATTAGGATTTATTTAATTTTAGTCCTAATCTAATTAGGACTTCTAGGAATCCTATTCTAAGTAGGAATCCATATTGAATTCAAAATCCTAATCTAATTAGGATTGTAGGAATCCTACTCAAAGTAGGACTCCCAATCCTAGTCCAAGTAGGATTCTCAGTTCTAATCCAATTAGGACTCCAGAAATCCTACTCCAAGTAGGATTCGTGTTTTAAGTCTAATTAATCAATTTCCATTGTTCCTTCTTCAACTGATTATCAATCGAATTGATTACTCGTGATTCATAATCACATTTCAACCATCGGATCGGTCAATACTTCTAGTGTGTGTGACTCTATAGGTTCTATTCTGACTGGTAGTGAGATGTATTGCGATCTCTATCACAATATCATTGAAAATTTCTTTCAATGGGTTGGAACAGTTCCAACTCAACTCATCAGGGTTTATCGATCATCAAGATATTCCCTGTGAGTCTCACCATCCACCAGTGACACCTAGCAGCATGTAGTGGCTACCCAACAGAATGGAATGATGAACCTCTAGATGCAGTTATCGTATGATTCAGTCCTACTATCGTGGATCCCTACAGAACGAAGGTCATGGACAACTCGTCAAACCCCATCGTCTGTCATATATCAAGATTTATTCGACTTAAGTGTTAGATGTATGCCCTAGAAGCCAATTTGGCAGACACATTATTAATTCTGGAACATAAATTCGTACTTGACTTTATTATTATTGAATAATAAATGGGCATCTTTTCATTCATATTGTTTATGTGTCTATGAATCGTCCAAGAAATTAATAAGATGATGATACATATTCTCAAGAGTTGAGAATTTGAGCCATGTATCATTGGTGATTAATTTCTAAATGCTCTTGATCAATGGATCATCATGAGGACGGTGATCGATCCGATCAGTGCACATATCGCTTTTCTTATAGATGGACGAGACTCGAGTCCACAGTGTAGGGACACTAAAGTGATAGTGCAGGTACTGGTTAGAGAACAAGGGTACTGAGCATGACCAAGACAAGAAGTCACTTGGATGTCTATCCATTCGTCAGTGACTTGCTTGATGTTGCAGTAGTGTGACTGGTCCTTTGACCTGCGGTGCTTCGGCTATTCACAATAAGGTTATTGTAGTTTGACTGCACATATACATGGTCTCTAGTCATATGAGTCCTTGTAGTGTAGATTGGCTGCAGTAAGTTAACTGTAGGAGTAGGGTATGCACTTACATAGAATCTATCGACCTTGATAGAAGAGGAGTGATCCTATGTGATTTATTAGACTGAGTTCTAAGACCTTGGCCCGGGCAGTAATATACAGTGGAGAAAGAGTTTTTCACTATCGGACTCAAGTCGAATAAATCTAGATATATGACATACGACGGAGTTTGACGAGTTATCCATGATCTCCGGTCTATAGGGATCCATGATAGAAGGACTGTATTATACGATAACTGTACCTAGAGGTTCATCATTCTATTCTGCTGAGTAGCCACTACATACTGCTAGGTGTCACTGGTGGATGGTGAGACTCACAGGGATCATCTTGATGGTCGATAATTCCTGGTGAGTTGAGTTGGAATTGTTTCAACCCATTGAAAGGAGTTTTCAATGATATTGTGATAGAGATCACAATATATCTCACTACCAGTCAGAATAGAACCTATGGGGTCATACACATTATAAGATTGATCGATCCGATGGTTGAATTGTGATTAAGAATCACATATGATCAATTAGATTGATAAATGGATAACCCGCTAAGAGTTAGTGGTTAGAAGAAAGAACAAATGCAATCGGATTGCAATTTATTTTAATTAATTGGACTTGATCATGAGTCCTACTTGGAGTAGGATCCTTGAAGTTCTAATTAGATTAGAATTTCAAATTAAATTAAAGTCCTACTTGGAGTAGGATTTCTAAAGTCCTAATTGTCTTAGGGCTGAAATTTAAACAAGTCTTGATTAGATTAGGATTTTCTTAAGTCCTAATTAATTTTAATTTTAATCTAATTAATTAAATGACTCCTAATTAGATTAGGATTGAAGAGTTCAATAGAGTCATGGTTCAATTAAATTCTAATTGGATTAGGATTTGGAGGAATTAAATTGGGTTCATCTAATCCTTTTTAGAAAAGGATTGGGTCATAACCTATGTGGCTAACCCCCCCCCCCCCCCACTTAATGTGATTAAGTGGGGTGTGGGAATAGAGGGGAGAAGAGGGAGGGGCGTACGCCCCTCCCTTGCTTGCGTGAGAAGAAAAGGAGGGGACTACGCCCCTCCTTGCTTGCCATCTAAAGGGATAAGAATGAGTTCCTAAAAAATAGGAACTCATCTTTATCCCTTAATACTTCAAAAGGGAGCATGGGATTTCGGCCACTATTCATGCTTTTTCTCCTCATTCCAGCCATGAGCACCCTCCTCCATCTTCCTCCTTTGAGCCGCAATCAAGAGAAGAAAAAGAAGAGCCTAGGACGCCCTCTTCCTTCTTCATCTTGGTTCCAAAAAAAGGAAAAGAAAAAGGCTGCGCAGAGGCATTCAATCTTCTTCCTTGGTTCTTCCTTCTTACTCTTCCTCTCAAGCCAATCAAAGGTTGATTCAAAGGAGAGGACTTCAGCCATCAATAGCCTTCTCTGCAAGAAAGCTAGCACCTCGGGAAGATCCAAAAGCTTCGATCGACTCACTACTTTGTGTGGATACCCATAGAGGCCGGACGCGTATGCGGCTTCCATCAAACCTTCAACAAATCCACGTAAATCAGATTTGCGGCTTCCATCGAACCTTCAACAAATCCACGTAAATGGTTTATAAGAATTTAATCCTAATCTATCTACAAACGACGGTTTTAAAATACGTTCACGCGATGAACGGGATCTTGTATGCCTTCCGCTGTAGATCTGAAAAATTTTTGAAATTTTCTGCGGCATGCATCAGATCCTAACATTAAGTTCGAGAGTGGAAAACTCTTTCTTCACTGTTTTTACTGCTCCGGCCGAGGTCTTACGAACTCAGTCTTATAAATCACATAAGATCTCTCCTTATCTATCAAGGTCGATAGATTCCATATAAGTGCATACCCTACTCCTACAGTGAACCTATTGCAGCCAATCTACACTACATGGATCCATATGTCTAAAGACCAAGTATATGTGCAGTCAAACTACAATAACCTCACTGTGAGTAGCCGAAGTACTGCAGGTCAAAAGACTAGTCACACTACTGCAACATCAAGCAAGTCACTGACGAGTGGATAGACATCCAAGTGACTTCTTATCTTAGTCACGCTCAGTACCCTTGTTCTCTAACAAGCACCTGCACTATTACTTCAATGTCGCGACACTGTGGACTCGAGTCTCGTCCATCCACAAGAAAAGTAATGTGTGAACTGATCTCATCGGATCGATCACCGTCCTCGTGATGATCCATCGATCAGGAGCATTTAGAAATTAGTCACCAATGATACATGGCTCAAATTTTCAACTCTTGAGAATATGCATCATCATCTTATTAATTTCTTGGACGATTCATAGACACATAAACAATATGAATGAAAAAGTTGCCTTTTATTTATTCAATAATAAATAGTCAAGTACAAAATTATGTCCTAGAATTAACAATGTGTCAGCCAGATTGGCTTCTAAGGTATACATCTAACAAGGCCAAGCTCTTCAAAGTGGAAGACCTCGTCCTCAAGAGAGCTGAGTCGACAGCGAGCTCAAGCTCCCTCGACCTCAGAAAGCGTCGCAAGGTCGACAGCGAGCCCAAGCTCCCTCGACCTCGTGCACGGTCCCCAGACTAAGGTCGGGATGTCCCGCTGAGTCGACAGCAAGCCCAAGCTTCCTCGACCTCGGAAAGCGTCGCGGGGTCGACAGCGAGCCTGAGCTCCCTCGACCTCGTGCACGGTCCTCCGACTAAGATCGAGATGCCCTGTTGAGTCAACAGCGAGCCCAAGCTCCCTCGACCTCGGAAAGCATCGCGGGGTCGACAGCGAGCCCGAGCTCCCTCGACCTCGTACACGGTCCTCCGACTAAGGTCGGGATGCCCTGCTGAGTCGACAGCGAGCCCAAGCTCCCTCGACCTCGGAAAGCATCGTGGGGTTGACAGCGAGCCCGAGCTCCCTCGACCTCAAGCACGGTCCCCCGACTAAGGTCGGGATGCCCCGCTGAGTCGACAGCGAGCCCGAGCTCCCTCGACCTCGTGCACGGTCCCCTAACTAAGGTCGGGATGCCCCGCTGAGTCGACAGCGAGCCCACGCTCCCTCGACCTCAGGAAGCTTCGCGGAGTCAACAACGAATCCAAGCTCCCTCGGCCTCAGAAAGCATTGCCGAGTCGATTAGCGGGCCAAGCCTCCCTCGAACTCGCGCGCGACCTTCTGACGAAGCTCAGAATGCTCCATACCGCCAATATCTAGCTCGATCTTCACCTACTTCAGACTTCTCCAAACAAAGGCCTGGCCAAGTCCGAACACCGACCTAGGCCGAGATGGCCTGCAACGACGACCTCGAGCCCTGCCCGATGATGTCCCGGCCGGGCTCGAAAATGCCAAGTCACTGGCCGTGAACTCCAGTTCTGCCGGATGACGCCTCGACCGAGTTCGAGATCAAGAAGCATGCAAGCTCCGATGGCGACCCGACCTCGGCCTACACTATTGAGTCCGAGCTCAAGGACTTAATAGGTTCTTTCGGAGATCGAGCCCAAGGACTTGGTAAAATTTCTCCGAAAGTCAAAACTAAATGGCTTACTGCGGGGCCTCTTCAGAGCTGAGCCTAACGACTTAGCGAATTCTACCGGAACCTAAGTCTAAAGACTTAGCCGAGCTTGAAGACTTGGAGAAATTCGCCAAACAGAAACTCAACTCAGGCAATCAAAGATAATAGCTTATTGGTTGCACAAGTCGAAGCACATGATAGAAGATGAAAAAGAAAGTTTTTCATTGATAAAGGCCCGAAGGCTAAGTACAAAATTTAGGTTCGGCCGTACAATAACTGCGAAGGCTAACCTCACTTACAAAAAAGAAGAAAAAGAAGAAGAAACTAAGTCCTAAAAGGCAGCGGAGGGAGCAGCATCGGCTTTGGGGTCGTCCACAACGATCACCTCGGAAGCTTCGGCAGGAGCTGTCCCGAGATCATCTGCAATAGCCTCGGTAGGGGCCTCATCGACGGCCTCGGGAGCACCTTCGAGCACCTCCTTGGCAGCGCCCACAGCAACCTCTCCAGGAGGAACGCCCTGGGCTATCTCCTCAGCTGCCTCAACTTCGGCTCCGGCCCCAGGGCTTGCGGGCACACAGTCGATCCTGGCATCGGAGCCCGCATGCTCGCCCTCGCCCTCATCCTCATCCGCAGCAAGCCCCACTCTGGGCCGGATAACTTGGAGGTCGAGCTGGGGGCAGTACCGCTGCATCTGCCTCCGAAAGTTTTCGAAATCGTGGATGAATCCGTCCACGGCCTCTTCCTGCATTTAATCGCGGAACTCTTTCGACTCCTAGAAGAGTTGCACCGCGTCTCGAGCCTGCTCTAGTGCCCTTTGTTCTCGAACCTCGAGCTACTCGATCTTCAAGCGGAGGACCTCCTCCTCATACTTGTGGTCGGTAATCTCGGAGCGGGCCTCGGCTAGATGTGCATTGGAGGCGCGCAGCTCCGACCTCACCAAGGCATGCGAGGCCTTCTCCTCCTCCAGCTGGTCAACTGCCGATCGCCGCTCGGCTTCGGCGGCCTCCATCCTCGCGACGGCCTCCCTCCGCACGGCCTCGGATTCGGCAAGCCTCTCCTGGGCCTCCTCCTTGTGCCTCTAGCTCCTCCGAGCATTGTTCTGGCACTCCGACGCTGTGAGCACCAGCATGTCAATGTCATGAAGATGCTGTAGAAAAAAGTCGATAAGTAAAGGTCGGGAAGATGCAAAAATTGAAGCAAGAAAATAAAAACGAAAAATGACTTACTCGAATAGCAGTGCAGTAAGTATGGTCGATGAAGCTGCCGGGATCGATGGCTTCGAACTTGGCCCGGTCAGCTGGGAGCAACACATGGCGAAATATCTCGCGCGCGACGTTTCTATCACGGAGGGCCGAATCGCCCTCGCCGATCGGAGACTCCGAGCCATCAGGCCCTCTCTCGGAGCGGCCTCCGACCCCGGACAAGCTCGGGACGTCGGCCCTCGACGAGCTTGGCCTGCCCGAGCTCGGAGCAGAAGGATGCGAGGAGCTCGGGACCCCAAGGCAGCGGCCTAGCTTGGGACCTGAGCGCCGCAGGCGAACGACTTGCCGACCCGGCCATTGAGAGATGGGGGCCGGGCAGGCTAGGGCCGCCGAATCCCTTGCCCCCGTGAGCCCGAGCCCGCGTGCTCGGCAGATGGGGTTTCCTTTTGGACGGATCCGGAAGTCCCGGCTTCAGGACCTGCCCTCTCGGCAGGGGCAGAAGTCCCGGCTTCAAGACCTGCCCTCTCGGCAGGGGCAGAAGTCGAAGCCGACTTGGCCTTCTTTCTGGGCTCGGGATGAGGCCCCCCGGCCTCGGCCACCCTCTTTTTAAGTCGAGCGAAGAGGGCCGTGTTGCTAGTTACCATATTGGCAATGTCTGAAAAGAAGAAAATTCCAAATATCAGGTTGGCACCAAAAATAATGATAAAAAAGGAGAAGGATTAAATAGTACGAAGGATGACAAAATAGAGAAGGAGCAGTGCAACCGCCCTTACCCTCGGGGTGTGCCGAGCTTAAGCCGACGTTCACCAGGGCCTCCTCGCTCAGGAGGTCGTTCGGAAGGATATCTCCTCCGAGGCCATGAAGAGCATCGAGAACCCCCCGCTCGTCCGCCGAAAGATGGGAAAGCTTATTGACGGCCTTGAGCCGGGGCTATTCCCACCTTGGGTCAAATTCCCATGAGCGCTTGGAGGAAAGAAAGAAAAAATTTTCCTTCCACCCACGAATGGAAGAAGGGGCACCTCGGAAGGAGAACCATTCCCTATCCACCGAGCTGGTATTCAACATGAAGCACCGGCGGAAGACATTCACCGAGGTCGGTATCCCGTGCGCAAGGCAAAGGAACAAGAACCCGATGATGGTCATCCATGAGTTCGGCGCGAGCTGCGCTGGGACAAGCTGATACGCCACCGGAAGCTCGTTCACAAACTCATAAAGGGGGAACTAAAGGCCGGCCCAGAGTGTCTCTATGTACACCCCAATCCGACCTGGAGGAGGTCTCGTTATCCTGTCCTCCGACCCTGCAAGCTCGAGATGAAACCCGTTTCGGAGGAAAAACTGGATGCGGACCAGCTCCAGTTCCTCCTTGGACAGGCTAGACCCGACCTCATCTAGACCGCGACCCATTTCAGAAAGAAAGGCAAGGAAGAAAACAAAGGATGAAGAAGGAAGAAAAAGGAAGAAGAAAAATCCTCTGAGCCAATGAGGGTAAGTGACCTACTATGGGGTCCGCCGGAAATCACCTTGGGGCACCACTGGGAGGATTTAGTCGCGAATGGGAGAGGAAGAAGGGAGACAAAGGAAGGAGAGGAGAGCAACAGCAGCAACGGCCAAATAGAAGCTTTTAGGGCCAGGCCTAGGGTTTATATAGACCCTCCGACGGCCCAGATCGGCAGGACCAGATTCCGCCTTCCGTCCGGATTGCGCCACGTGTCAGCTCCGAAAATCGAAACGGTGTATCAACCTGGATCGACGCTTTAAAAGTAGAATCGAGGCGGCATCCCATCGGATCCCGGATCCTCATGATGAGCCCACAGCCTGGAGCATCCTTGAAAAGCTGAAGGGCGTCGCCCCGTCGTCTCCCATTAAAGACGCCCCGAAGCGCGCGGAACGGCGGAACGATTTAAAGCTGCCTGGCCCCCACTACTACAATAAAGGCAACTACTTCCTTCGTCCGAGCTCGTAAGCGGCTCGAACTCGAAAGTCGGAAGGTAGTGTTGGAGAAAAATGGATTGCCTCGAAACACGTGGATGCATCATCGGCACGTGATGGAAGGCGCCCGACCTCGAGGCGCCTGATCTGAAGGCGCTCGACCTCGAGGCGCCCTACCTCAAGGCGACCGACCCTGAGGCGCCCGATCTCGGCATCCCCGACTTCAAAATGCCGAGCCGACCTCAGAAGGCCGACCTTGTTGTCCACATGCTGCCACGCCCTGCGGCAACTTCACCGCGTCATGCTTCGCTCACCAGCCATGCCACGATATGTAAATCGGGGACCATATGCCCTGAACGACTGCCATCAATTAATGCGCATAGCCTCCATAGATCTCCGGCTTACTCAACAATAAATGCGCATGCTCTCTACGGATCTCCAGCTTACTCAAAATCTCAGACCATCCACGGTAACTCGTTGACTCACTCTTCCCCGTTCAGTCATCTACGGCAACTCATTAATGCGCACGATCATGCCCAATCATGACGGTAACTCATTAATTCATCCAGTCATATCTCAGATAACTCGGCACCCCTCCTATAAAAGGGGAACTTCTTCCCCGTGAGAGGGGTTTTTTTTTCGCTGATTTCCAGTAACATTATATTTGTCACCTTCTCCAAGCTAAGCCCCCTCTGACTTAAGCATTGGAGGGCCGGCGCCGGAAACCCCGGCCACCGGCTTCTTGCAGGTCCTCGGAGAACACTGCCCACTGACACACCCGTCGGAGCTTCCCCTCCTCAGCCAGTGGTCACCCCCGGGTCCAATTTCCAGCAACAGAATGAAAATGCTCTAATCTTCTAAAACCTAATCCGTACTTTTTTTAGTATTTAAATTACGTTTCGATTTATCTCATTTCTATTTTGATCATAGTCCAAACACATCAGGGGATATGGCTATTCCGATTTTCATTCTAATCCATTCTGCTTTTGATTCTGATTCCGATTGCAAACCAAATATGCTCCATATATAATCACTTAAAGATACTCAATAGCTAAAAGAGTTTTTCAAAATGAATGCATAATAATCTAATATAAACAGACACAACATTAATTTGTAGTCCACCAAGAACTAGTCTAGGAGCTGAACTATCTTTATGCTAATAATATAAAAAAAATAGGGACCACTTCAGTTGCAGCCTATCATAATGCGATCAAAAGATTGTTGAGCACAGATCTATTCTTGATATTTAATTTTGATGAGCACAAAAGTTTTAGTGCTGGGCTTGTATATAAATGTTTATATAGCAAGAAGACACTATGTGTAAAATCTTGATATTGATAAAAAGTGGAAACAAATTAAGACATGGCAAGACCCTAGCATTAAATGACTCAAAACAAGGGACGCAGGCATGGGATATGTTTATTTCAGATTAAGAGAGAGTTTTTCTAGCCAAGAATGAACTAAAATTGCTTATACAAGTTGGTAAAGTTTAGGGGTGTTAGACAAGTGAAGTGCAATCCTTTGTTGGATAAACACATTTTCGAGTGAGATATCTGACAACCATCTATCAAAGAACTAATTATTCTTAATATTGCCATTTATATTACATACACAAAAAATACAATATTATAATCCTTTGTCAATAGTCGCATATGCTTCCTATTTTTTCCTCAAAACAGAATAAATTTGCTAATTGCTATGAAACAAGGTCCGCTTAGATGCACTTACTAAAATGCTAGTAACAGATAGCAAGGGAATCAATATAACTCTATATGCATTAATGATATAGCCAATATATAAACAAGCAATGGATATTGAAATTTGTAGGAGACTCACCAAGATAAGAATTGGGGAAGATGTTGACTCTTCGACTTTAGCTTGGATAGGCAACATAAGGCTCGATTAATGCAAACATGGAGATATCCTTCAGTTACACCTTGGACCCAATATATGACACAAGTCATCTAGCAGAATTTATGAAATCAAATTGGAGAGTGATTAACATCGTAGCAGAATTTCACCTCTTTAACAAATATCCAGGTAGCATTGGTAAGATATATCTGAAAATGGCCCCTTTGTTTACCTAAATTTTCTCGCCCTTGATCATCAATAGTTAAGGGGTCTGTTGGTGCCGGTGAGTTAAGGCAATTGGTCTGGCCGAGGAAGGGAATGCTTGGTGGGTGCTAACTAGTTCAGTTGGTCAAGTTGTTGTAGTTTGGTAACAACGTACAAGCATGGGGATTGCTAACCCTTTCAGCTTTTCTCCATGGTAAATTTTTATATATTGTCTCTTATATTGTATGCTTATTACATCTAAATGCCCTCCTTATCTATATTCACAAATTGACCCCAATTCATAATATGCAATATTCTATAGTATCTTGGGTTAAGATTACTAAAATAGAATATTAACATAAGAGTGAAAGTGGATCCCGGCACTGCCTCCACATCCACCTCATTGGCTACCTGGAGATTGGTGGGAGCTAGAAAACCCTAGGTTTTGGCTATGTGACTCAGATTTCTCTTGCATCAAATTCACACAATGGTGTAAGAAACACTAAAAAATCAAGAAGATGACAAGAATATACCCAAAAAGAAGTTGGAATAAAACCAAAAATCGATATTTTGAGATTTGCGCTAGGGACAAATGAGCAGCACGAAGACAACATGGGTAATTAGTAGAAAGCCTCGGTGACAGTTGATTCATCAGTGCATAAAAAGGTCAAACTTTTGCAGACTTAAGATGAGTTACGGGTATGGATAACTTCAAATTCATCAAAGTTGGGTAGATAAAAATTTAGGATAAAAGTTCTTTCTGATTACTTTTTCAATGCATTCTGAATCATATTAATTAGAGATTGGATGATCCGATCTGAGAGAAGGAAGATTTTTCTCAACCTGTTTAACTCGAATCTCTCTCAAAAAAAAAGAAAAAGATGGAAGAATTGTGAAAGTAGGGTTTATATTCTTTTCTCTTTCATTGATGATTAAAAACTGAGGTACATAGCCTCTATATATAGCGATGAGATCCACCCTTGAACAATTTGGATTAGATTAATCTTTCTAATTCTAATAGGACTTTCTTTCCTAAAATAGACATCAATAGTAATATTTTAGAAAAAGCTAAAGATTTGAGGAGATAGATCTCGACTTCTACCTTCTATCGCTTCGCCTGATTTTTTTCGGATAGAAAGCTATATCCAATCAAAGTTTTAACCATTTTTTTTTTATTTGACCGGCTCATTTCAGACCATAAACATTGAATTTTGGGTTCGATCACTAGGGGGCGCCGCTCCCTAAAGGGCTTGGGCCACATCGTAGATCTCAAAAAAAAACCGATTAAAAAAAAAGATCATCTCAATTAGATGTTATATGACCAAGTATGGCCTCAAAAAATTTGACCTGCGACTTAGCTACCCAATGGGGCTAATCTCACTCTTGGATCCTATCTAACTCTACTTATAGTGGCCAAAATAGTCTACATCAAGTTTGAAGAATCTACCTGATCATTGGATGAGAAAGTTATGATCGATTGATTGCAGATGTACCTTTGTCAGTGAAGTTGTCGTTACTTAGAAAAAATATCATCTTGTGGCAATTAGAAATAAGGATGGTTTTCTTATAATTTTAGTCTTAGTTTTTGTTCTAGAAATACTTGTTAAATATGCTATGAGTCCTATTAGACTTAGAAGACTATCTTTTATTATTATATTTTTATTTTATGGAAACAAGGAAAGTCTAGGGTCTTTGAAAATATCCTCTATAAATACTTATGTACTTTTCCTTTTTTTTTCTTTGTATCATGGTAAATTGAATCGAACTTTCTGAGTGCCTTTGGGAGTATTTTGGAGGGTGTGACTTTATTTTACTGTAGTGACTCCGTAGCATCCTTTTTATGACTCGAAGGCCCTTCTTGTCTTGGTGCAACTTTGGATAACTTTATGTTTCTTTTTTATGTTTCTTTCTTTCTTTCTAGTTCTACTTTAAATTTGGTGACTTCTTGGCAACTTAATCTTCTAGTTAGTTTTTTATTTCTTATTTTCAAAAATATTGTCACAATTTTAAAAAAGAATATTAGAAATTTAGTGGATATGATAGATACATCAATATACCATGATTAATCCATGCTATCTTTTCTAAGAGCACCAATTCTTTTGATCTCCCATATGCTCTTATAGCAAAGGAAGCTAATGGACTTAGCTCTCTTTATTTGTCTCTTAGAATGTTTTAGGAGGTGTGAGATGGGGAATGTGGCTTGCCATGAGGCACTTCTTGTAAGACATATTAAAAGAGCCTCATTAGAGGATTTCTATCCTCTACAAGACGGGCTTGGATATCTTTCAAGTCAAATATTGATTAATCTTCCTTCATGACATTAGCCATTGGATCGTACCCTACACATATGTCCAAGCACTCCAAACTCCTTCATTTATCTACCTGTGTGGATCTCAAATTAACCATTGCGCAATCCAATGGTGGACTTGCGTGTAGGAAGATGAATCCTTTTTTTGTGCGAAAGATACAACTCCTATCCTTACAAGACACTCCCACTCACCCTTATATAATGTTTCCCCTTGATCCATTTGGGTCGGCCGTCAGTAAGGCAGCCGTAGCCTAGTTGCTTTTCCATGCCTGGATTCCGAAGATGAGTCAAGTTTCGGAACCTAGTTTTCTTTATAACGATCATTAAGGTTTTGAACATCTAATTGAAAAAGTTTATTTGGGGTGGAGTTGGTGGGGTCTCCACATATAGAAGGTGTGCTACACCTCCAATAAACACCATCTGATCTTAGATCAATTTTGTGCATCGATTCATCAAGTTCTTGGTGTGTAGCAAAAGACCTCAAGCTGATATAATTTAGAGTTCTATGTTGGGAGTTGAAGCTGATATAATTCTTGATGAAAAGGTACTTATTCTCGAGCCACTAAAATAGCTGATTACAAAATTAATTGGACAAAAATATGCCAATTCAAGTTTCATCCAAGTGAAAATTTTGCTACGGACGATATAGGATAGCAAGAGCATCAAGAGGATCATCCGTGGCCTTTTTATAAGCTCATCATAAGCTTATTTCTTGCTCAGCATTGATGAACTTAAGCTTGAAGGAGTTCGAAGTCGATTTCATGGTAGTGTTGTGCATTTGGTTTTGAAGTTTCAATGGAGTTCAATAAGGTGGGCACAGATCAATTTTTCAGGGAAGGGGTTGAATTCCATGCTTGATTGGTTTCAAAGTTTCAAGAGATGGCTCAATCTGGTAGCATCCACTGGTATGATTAGAACTTTAGAGAAAGGGTACCATTCAGAAGGTACAAGGCAGCGGAGCTATCAATAATAGGATGACTAGATGGTTTCTTTTATTTCATTTTGGATAATTTGATAAGTTCATGTAAATATAAAGTTGGAAGCAGCATATATCTTCAAAGTCATTTGGTATATTGAGTATAATATTTTGAGATTTTTTTACTACATACAGTCATAAATGGCCAAAGAATTGTTGTATATTAGCCCACAAGCCGACAAGTAGCCTACAAGTATTGCTTGTGGATAGAAAAACCAGTAGATGGTTATATTTTTTCTGAAAAAAATTGGATCATTCTAGACACTTAAAAATGTTTCAGAGTATGCGCAAATTTATGCATCGTACTTATATTACTATCATTATATGCTGTATCTAATAATAAATTAGCTATCATTATCAAAAGAGATCCGGACTTAGCTTTAAAACAACAGGCTTCTTTTTTGAGAAATTCTTTCAATAAGGCATGACACCAAACATGAACCTCGGTGATTCTTAGAGATATCATAGCCAGGAAATTATCTTGTTGGAGTTTTATCGCCTTGCATATCTTTCATGAAGCTAATCAACAGACAGATTTTCTGACGATGGTAGCTGTGCAAGGAGACTCTTTAATCCATCATACAGATAAGCTCTTATGCTGCAGTTTTGGTGTACAAGTTGCTATGTTCTGTTTAATATGGGCTGTGGCTCTTGGCATTTAGATGTAATAAGGTAATATGCTGGGTGGTAGTTTTTCATATTTCTAGCTCGGTGCCCTACTTGTACTAGAAAAATAGAAGAAAAAGGAAGAAAAAAAAAAAGAGGGACAGGAATCTCTTTTTTTTATCGCTAGTTACGGCGCAATCAAACTCAGGGTGATAGTGGAAGCCGTATTTGAGCAGTCCAATCCAAAAACCTTTTCACGGGTTACGAAGTGTTGTGAAAAGATGGCTGGCTCTCCTCTTCAGGTGATGACGATAACACAACGGAGGAAGCACCCCACTGTACGTTTGGAGGTTTCCTCGAACGCTTCTTCCACCTTGGGGGGCGAGGACCATGAACTCACCACCAGCCTCTCTCTCTCTCTCTCTCTCTCTCTCTCTCTCTCTCCACTACAAACCTCAAAATTTTCCTGCCTTGGAATGCTCATTCCATTCCCTTTAAGCAGTGCCCGCAACTTTTGAACTGCGTTGGGCAACTAGTTCTGCATCTCCCACTGCTTTGCCACCCATCAGAAAGCCTTTAGACCCTTCTAGGATCTAGGAAGGGCTAGCAGCTCTTTCCAATTGGAGGACATGGCTAGGTCATCTCTTTTTCTTGGAGGTTCTTTTTCAGCTTTCTATAATAACACTCTTTAAAATTTAAAGCAAGTATTCTGCTGGACACATTAGCACCATGTATAACCACCATTCTGAAAAAATATAGCAGACTGCCAATCCACTCATAGCATTTTCTTCTAATTTATTCTTTTAATTTCATTTATGATGGCATATTTCGTTTTTAATTAATATGATACAATGTCTGATCTTGTAGAGGAGCTAATGCTATATCTCACAAAGAGACCAATATATACAGCCCAAGATCCTATGCCACACTATATACCTGGATTTTACCCAACAATTACATAATAGTAATAAAAATAAAATTTTAAGGCTGTGTTTGATAGGAGCATAAGACCCGGAAGAGATCTTATATCAATCAAACACCATTTGCAAATTGGGCATGGCCCTCGAATAGACTATCCTTGGTTGAACCTTCTTATACTTATTTTTTGGATATAGTTTATTTCATATCCATCTTGTGATTTGGAACAAGATCTTATATTAGTGAAAAACCATTGGCAAAATATGAGTAGATCTGGAATAGATAATGCTTGATCAAAACTTTTTATTACCATTTTTTTGCATATAGTTTATTTCATATCCATGTTGCAATAGCCTTGTGCCCATCCTTGCAATTTCATCTCTGGAGAGTACCTATAGTTTTAATTTTATATTATCAATTATCTTGTATAAATATTATAATACGATAATCAATCTTATAAATACTGTTAGATGTATGCCCTAGAAGCCAATTTGGCTGACACATTGTTGATTCTAGGGACATAATTTTGTACTTGACTATTTATTATTGAATAAATAAAAGGCATCTTTTCATTCATATTGTTTATGTGTCTATGAATCGTCCAAGGAATTAATAAGATGATGATACATATTCTCAAGAGTTGAGAATTTGAGCCATGTATCATTGGTGATTAATTTCTAAATGCTCCTGATCAATGGATCATCACGAGGACGGTGATCGATCCGATCAGTGCACAGATCACTCTCCTTCTGGATGGACGAGGCTGGAGTCCACAGTGTAGGGACACTGAAGTGATAGTGCAGGTGCTTGTTAGAGAACAAGGATACTGAGCGTGACCAAGACAAGAAGTCACTTGGATGTCTATCCACTCGTCAGTGACTTGCTTGATGTTGCAGTAGTGTGACTGATCCTTTGACCTGCGGTGCTTCGGCTACTCACAGTGAGGTTATTGTAGTTTGACTGCACAAATACATGGTCTCTAGCCATATGGGTCCATGCAGTGTAGATTGGCTGCAGTAGGTTCACTGTAGGAGTAGGGTATGCACCTATAAGGAATCTATCGACCTTGATAGAAGAGGAGTGATCCTATGTGATTTATTAGACTGAGTTCTAAGACCTTGGCCAGGGCAGTAATATAAAGTGGAAAAAGAGTTTTCCACTATCGAACTCAAGTCGAATAAATCTTGACATATGACAGACGATGGGGTTTGACGAGTTGTCCATGACCTCCGTCCTGTAGGGATCCACGATAGTAGGATTGTATCACACGTTAACTGCACCTAGAGGTTCATCATTCCATTCTGCTGGGTAGCCACTACATGCTGCTAGGTGTCACTGGTGGATGGTGGGACTCATAGGGATTATCTTGATGATCGATAAACCCTAATGAGTAGAGTTGGAATCGTTCCAACCCATTGAAAGGAGTTTTCAATGATATAGTGATAGAGATCACAATATATCTCACTACCAGTCAGAATAGAACCTATGGGGTCACACACAATAGAAGTATTGACCGATCCGATGGTTGAAATCGTGATTAGAAATCACAAGAAATCAATTTGATTGATAAGAAGTTAAAGAAGGAACAAAGGGAATTAATTAATTGGACTTAAACACAAATCCTACTTCGGGTAGGATTTCTAGAGTCCTAATTGGATTAGGACTGGGAATCCTAGTTGGAGTAGGACTGGGATTCCTACTTGGAATAGGATTCCTCAATCCTAATGAGATTAGGAGTTTTGAATCAAAATTGGATTCCTACTTGGAGTAGGATTCCTAGAAATCCTAATTGGATTAGGACTTTGGATTCAAATTAGAGTCCTAATTGGATAGGACTAGAATTAAACAAATCCTAATTGGATTAGGATTCCTTAAGTCTAAATTAATTAATAATCTAATGAATCAACATGACTCCTAATTGGATTAGGATTGAAGAGTTCAATTGAGTCATGGTTCATTCAAGTCCTAATTGGATTAGGACTAGCATAGATTGAACCCAATTTGGCTAATCCTAATTGGATTGGGATCAAACCAAAAGAGAGGCACCCAATCCTCTTTAGAAGAGGATTAGGGCATCACAAGAAGGAGGGATCACGCCCCTCCTCCTCTCCTTGTGTGCGGCATGAAGAAGGGCCGGCGCCCTCCCTCTTTGGAAAATCATCTAGGGCTCCTACTTTGGAGGAGCCCTTGATGCTTATAAAAAGGACCATGAGGCCGACGCCCTAGAGCATTGGAATCCTCTTCCTCTTGTGCCGTGGCCACCCTCTTCCTCTCTTAGTTGCAGCCGCAAGCAAGGGTAGAAGCTCTCCAAGTGTTGGCGGCCTCCTCCCCTTCCCTTCCTTCATCCAGCGCAAGCAACAGAAGAAGGCTGCGTAGGGGCTCATCTTCTTCCTCTTCTTCCTTCTTCTTCTTCCTCCTCTCAAGCACTTTCAAGAGTTGAAAGAAAGAGAGGAGATCACATCAAAGCTATCTCTGCAAGGGAGCTAGCACCCCGGTGAGATAGAGAGCTTGGATCAGATCCTACTTCGTGTGGATACCCGTAGAGGCCGGACGTTTGAACGGCTTCAAGCGAACCCTCTTCCAAAAACCACGAATTCAAATTTGCGGTGATCATCTACCCGCGCAAGGTGAAGATTTGATCTTCCTATTAGTTTTAAAAGTTTTAATTCTTACCTAATTACGAAAGGTCTCGAAACAACGTTCATGCGATGAACGTCGAACCCGTGCATGCCGATTCCGCTGCCATCTGAAAAATTTTTGAAATATCAGCGGCATGGGCGGGTTCCCAATAGTGGTATCAGAGCCTAGGCTTCGTAGATTAAGGTAAGAATTAAATATCTAAAGGCTTATTAGATCTGAAAATTGATTGATCATGCATGCTGAAAAATTCTGCATGCAGATTTTTCAGGGGTGCTGATTTTTTACATGCTGATTTTTATGTGATAAAAAGATGATTCTAATTGCATTGTTAATGGGATTACAAAGTTTAGAATCATGATTAGCATGATCAGCGACCTATGTCATGATATAATCAGTTAGTTTTCAGATCTGAAAATTATAATTGTTGCATACGGTGATGATCATAGGATTCAACCCCTTTTGGTATCAAATGTAATGACCTGCGATGTGATCTGCGATGTCATGTATTTTTCAGATGCTTGCATGCATCTTATTTGATATTTTGAGAGGCCTGCGTGCCTCCTAAAAGGAGATGTAATTTATTTTTATTTTTATTTTACATCTGGTTGTATTTCTGTGATGTGATGTACATCAACGATCAAGCTGAAGCAAAAGCATGAGATGAAAGGTGATCCAAGCGGTTGATGGCGATGGGATCAAGGGTTGATCAAGGATCGAATCAAGAAGGCTTGGAACCAATTCAAGAGTTGAAGACCACTTGATCGATTGATGTGCATGTGCTTGTAATATGACCTAATTAGAATCCATGATCATCACCTAGTTAAAGTTTAGCTTTAATTTGATGCTGCGATTATAACTGCCTGTGATGTACCGTTTGCATGTGATGTGAATGCAAGTCGGGTAGATAGGTTTACATGTGATGTAGCAAACCCAATTGAGACCTAAATCAAAACCTCCTCAATCAAGTCGAGAGTGAACCGACATGAGCAAGTCATATTAGATTAATTGATCTAATTGGTGTCTAGGAAAGCATGAAAGGTGGTTACTTAATAAGGACCTTACTCTCTGAGTAAGGGGAGCCTCCCACCTGCTTACCTGGCCAATTGTTCGATTATCTCTTATGAAGGGCTCAAGTTGCAAACACTAAGACCTGATTAACCAATATTAAGTCAATAGGTCTTCCACTGTAGTAGAGCTGCTAAGGCCTTTCTGATGTTGATTTGTCTCGGCTGGACACAGTGGTCAAGTTGCATCGGGGGGCTGGACCTCTCTATAGACATGAGATGTTGTAGGGTAAAGGTGGGGTTGGGCACCAATAACTGTTAGGTGAGGACCCAATGACGACTTTATTCCTACGGTTATACGGTGGGTCTGACTTAACTAAGAAATGGGACCAATAACTGTTAGGTGAGGTCTTCATGGCTTAGAGACCAAGTTACACTGCAACATGCTTGAGAAGCATTGTACAAGAGTTGTACACTCATCCATCTATGTGTCACCAATAACTGTTAGGTGAGGTGGCATGTAAATTGGTGGGACCACAGTACCCACTAGAAACCCTAGTCGTGTGGAATTTTCGTTTCCCTACCAGGAGAGTGTGAGGGATTCGAGAAAATAGTGGGAGTTACATTTGTTCTAAAAGACCTTAGAACAGATTAGGATCAAGTACAAAAGTCTAACTAGAATCTCTACTCTCTGCAGATACAATGTCGGCTTCAAACCCCCTGACCCGTATTCTTGAGACCAACCGACTGACCGGAACCAATTACAAAGACTGGCTTAGAAATCTCAAAATAGTTTTAGACTGCGAGAAGATAGGCTACATACTCGATTCAGATATCCCCACACTACCAGCACGTCCCACTGATGTTCAGCGTGAGTTGCATAAAAAGTGGTTGGATGATGACATTAGAGTAAAATGCTATATGATGGCATCCATGTCTAATGAACTCCAATGCCAACATGAAAGTATGAAGACTGCTAGGGAAATACTGGCACACCTGCAAGAGTTGTATGGTGAGCAGAGTCGCACAGCTCGTTTTGAAGTGTCCAAGAGGCTTTTCAAAGCGAAGATGCGCGAAGGGCAGTCTGTCCATGATCACGGTCTGACCATGATCAAGGACCTAGAGGAGCTTGAGAAGCTCGGTATGGACATGCACAAGGAATTACAAGTGGATTTGATCCTACAGTCACTTCCTGATTCATTTGGTCAGTTTATAGTAAACTACCATATGAATAAGATTGAATGCACTAAGACTGAACTAATCAACATGTTGGTAACTGCTGAGGGAGCCTTGAAAGATTCAAGGGGCAATGTCCTTGCTGCTGAGTTGACTTCTGGTTCCAAGAGAAAGTCTACTTGGAAGAAAAAGAAGCCTGCTAAGAAGCAGAAGAAAGACAAGAAGCCAAAGAAGGAAGTTCAAAAGAAAAAGGCTAACGACAAAGGAAAAAGTTTCCACTGCAATGTCGAAGGCCACTGGAAAAGGAACTGTCCTTCATACCTCGAGAGCCTGAAGAACAAGAAAGGTGACACACCTTCAGAAGGTATAGACTTGCTCATAATTGAAACTAATCTAACGGTTTCTTCTACTTCTAGTTGGGTTATATCTAGTGCTCATTTGTGCACTACCATGCAGGGTCTAAAGAAAAGTAGAAGGCTGGCGGAAGGTGCGGTAACCCTTCGGGTTGGCAACGGGGCAAAAGTTGCTGCTGTGGCTGTGGGCACCTACCATCTGCGACTACCGTCTGGATTTAGTTTAATACTTAGAGACTGCTATTATGTACCTGTTGCTAGCAGAAATTTGATTTCTGTTTCATGTCTAGCACAGGAAGGTCATGTTTTTACATTTGACAAAGACTGCTGTTCTATTTATTTAAGAAATAAAATAGTCGCACGTGGTTTCATGATTGACAGTCTCTATCATTTACATATGGATGTATTTGTGAATGTTACCGAGCAAGATGTGAGTGCCAAAGGATCCAAAAGATCCAGAGATGAGATAAACCAAAGATATTTGTGGCACCTCAGGCTTGGCCATATTGGAGAGGACAGAATGAACAAAATGGATAAAGATGGGCTTTTAGGCTCATTGACTTCCGAGTCATATCCAGTTTGCGAGTCCTGTCTTCAAGGAAAAATGGCTAGACTGCCCTTTGTAGGACATGGGGAGAGGACCACTGAAATACTTACCCTAGTACATACAGATGTATGTGGCCCATTCGATGTGCTAGCCAGGGGACGTTATTCTTACTTCATTACCTTTACCGATGATTATTCACGGTATGGGTATGTGTATCTTATGAGACACAAGTCTGAATCTTTTGAAAAGTTCAAAGAGTTCAAGAATGAAGTAGAAAAACAAACTGGAAAACCTCTTAAGGCTCTTCGATCAGATCGAGGAGGAGAATACCTTAGTGGGGAATTCCGGGACTATCTCAAAGAAAACGGCATAGTCTCACAATGGACACCTCCGGGTACACCTCAACTCAACGGGGTGTCAGAGAGGAGAAATCGGACCCTATTGGATATGGTCAGGTCCATGATGAGCTTCACTGATTTACCTATGTTCCTTTGGGGAGATGCCTTACTCACAGCAATTTATTTATTGAATAGGGTTCCCTCTAAATCCGTTCCTACCACACCGTATGAGATATGGCATGGTAAGAAACCAAGTCTGGGTCATCTCAAGATTTGGGGATGTCCGGCCCACGTCAAGAGACTACAGGCAGACAAGTTAGAGGCTAGGACCATAAGTGCTCGTTTTATAGGATATCCTAAAGAGTCATTAGGATACAATTTTTACGTCTCAGAGGATCACAATGTGTTTGTGAGCCGTCATGCCATCTTCTTGGAAAATCAGTTTATCCTTGATAGAGGCAGTGGGAGGAAAATTGAGCTTGAAGAGAAAGTCTCTGAAAAGCAACGAGTCATGGATCCTATAGAACCCATTCATAAAGAGCCAGTACACGATGTCCCTCGACCACCTCATAGATCTAGTAGGGTCTCCCATCCTCCCGATAGATACTTAGGTATACTAGAAGAGGATACCGAGGAAATGTTCCTAGTGGGAGATAGGGATCACATACAGGATCCCAAAACCTACAACGAGGCGATATCTGATATCGATTCCGAGAAATGGCTGGAAGCTATGAAGTCAGAGTTAGACTCCATGCATTCCAACCAAGTCTGGACCTTAGTAGATCCACCAGAAGGTATTGTACCTATTGGATGCAAATGGATCTACAAAAGGAAGATAGGTTCGGATGGAGAGGTAGAAACCTATAAGGCAAGGCTTGTGGCGAAAGGGTATAGTCAACGCGAAGGCATTGACTATCAGGAGACCTTTTCACCTGTAGCCATGCTAAAATCCATCCGAACATTGCTTGCCATTGCAGCATTTCATGATTATGAAATCTGGCAGATGGATGTGAAAACTGCTTTCCTGAATGGATATCTTGATGAAGATATCTATATGGAACAGCCTTTGGGTTTCACTTCCAGTGATGGAGATCACAAGGTCTGCAAGCTGCAAAGGTCCATCTATGGACTAAAGCAAGCATCTCGGAGTTGGAACACTCGTTTCGATGACGCAATCAAAACGTTTGATTTCATCAAAAATGAAGAGGAACCGTGTGTTTACAAAAAGGTTAGTAGGAGTGCTGTCGTTTTTCTCGTACTGTACGTAGATGACATTCTCCTGATTGGGAATGATATTCCCATGCTAACCTCGGTCAAGGTCTGGTTGTCAAAAGAATTCTCCATGAAAGACCTTGGGGAAGCATCCTATATTTTGGAAATAAAGGTCTATAGAGATAGATCTAAAAGAATGCTTGGCCTTTCACAGAAGATGTACATAGAGGAGGTGCTGAAGAGATTCAACACATGAGCAAGATTCCCTATGCATCGGCAATGGGAAGCCTCATGTATGCCATGCTGTGTACATAACCTGATATAGCTCTTGCTGTGAGTGTCACAAGCAGATATCAGTCGGATCCAGGCAAGAAGCACTGGATAGCTGTGAAAGAACAGTCTTAAGTACTTGAGAAGAACTAAGGACATGTTCTTGGTCTTTGGGAGAAGATCAGAGTTGAAGGTAGAAGGATGCACACATATTGATGATAGAAAGTCAACATCAGAATATGTGCAATTGTGGTTCAGTAAATTGGAAGAGTTCCAAACAACCGATCATTATAGATTCTACCTTAGAAGCTGAATGTTAAGCCGTATCCAAGGGTGCAGTGGAAACCTTCTGATTAAAAGTTAATTGCAGAGTTAGGTATAATGTCATTAGATGCCATAACACTTTATTACGATAACATTGGCACCATAGCACTAGCTATGGAGCCATGGTCTCATCAGAAGTCCAAGCACATAGAGCGGCGCTTCCATCTCATACGCGACTATGTTGAGAAGAAATGCAGAGAGTAGACTCCGCGGATAACGTGGCAGACCCGTTCACTAAGCAGCTGAGTCAGCAAAAGACTGAAGCCCACCTTGAGAAGATGGGCCTAAGATACATGACCAATTGGCTTTAGTGCAAGTGGGAGATTGTTAGATGTATGCCCTAGAAGCCAATTTGGCTGACACATTGTTGATTCTAGGGACATAATTTTGTACTTGACTATTTATTATTGAATAAGTAAAAGGCATCTTTTCATTCATATTGTTTATGTGTCTATGAATCGTCCAAGGAATTAATAAGATGATGATACATATTCTCAAGAGTTGAGAATTTGAGCCATGTATCATTGGTGATTAATTTCTAAATGCTCCTGATCAATGGATCATCACGAGGACGGTGATCGATCCGATCAGTGCACAGATCACTCTCCTTCTGGATGGACGAGGCTGGAGTCCACAGTGTAGGGACACTGAAGTGATAGTGCAGGTGCTTGTTAGAGAACAAGGGTACTGAGCGTGACCAAGACAAGAAGTCACTTGGATGTCTATCCACTCGTCAGTGACTTGCTTGATGTTGCAGTAGTGTGACTGATCCTTTGACCTGCGGTGCTTCGGCTACTCACAGTGAGGTTATTGTAGTTTGACTGCACAAATACATGGTCTCTAGCCATATGGGTCCATGCAGTGTAGATTGGCTGCAGTAGGTTCACTGTAGGAGTAGGGTATGCACCTATAAGGAATCTATCGACCTTGATAGAAGAGGAGTGATCCTATGTGATTTATTAGACTGAGTTCTAAGACCTTGGCCAGGGCAGTAATATAAAGTGGAAAAAGAGTTTTCCACTATCGAACTCAAGTCGAATAAATCTTGACATATGACAGACGATGGGGTTTGACGAGTTGTCCATGACCTCCGTCCTGTAGGGATCCACGATAGTAGGATTGTATCACACGTTAACTGCACCTAGAGGTTCATCATTCCATTCTGCTGGGTAGCCACTACATGCTGCTAGGTGTCACTGGTGGATGGTGGAACTCATAGGGATTATCTTGATGATCGATAAACCCTAATGAGTAGAGTTGGAATCGTTCCAACCCATTGAAAGGAGTTTTCAATGATATAGTGATAGAGATCACAATATATCTCACTACCAGTCAGAATAGAACCTATGGGGTCACACACAATAGAAGTATTGACCGATCCGATGGTTGAAATCGTGATTAGAAATCAGAAGAAATCAATTTGATTGATAAGAAGTTGAAGAAGGAACAAAGGGAATTAATTAATTAGACTTAAACACAAATCCTACTTCGGGTAGGATTTCTAGAGTCCTAATTGGATTAGGACTGGGAATCCTAGTTGGAGTAGGACTGGGATTCCTACTTGGAATAGGATTCCTCAATCCTAATGAGATTAGGAGTTTTGAATCAAAATTGGATTCCTACTTGGAGTAGGATTCCTAAAAATCCTAATTGGATTAGGACTTTGGATTCAAATTAGAGTCCTAATTGGATAGGACTAGAATTAAACAAATCCTAATTGGATTAGGATTCCTTAAGTCTAAATTAATTAATAATCTAATGAATCAACATGACTCCTAATTGGATTAGGATTGAAGAGTTCAATTGAGTCATGGTTCATTCAAGTCCTAATTGAATTAGGACTAGCATAGATTGAACCCAATTTGGCTAATCCTAATTGGATTGGGATCAAACCAAAAGAGAGGCACCCAATCCTCTTTAGAAGAGGATTAGGGCATCACAAGAAGGAGGGATCACGCCCCTCCTCCTCTCCTTGTGTGCGGCATAAAGAAGGGCCGGCGCCCTCCCTCTTTGGAAAATCATCTAGGGCTCCTACTTTGGAGGAGCCCTTGATGCTTATAAAAAGGACCATGAGGCCGACGCCCTAGAGCATTGGAATCCTCTTCCTCTTGTGCCGTGGCCACCCTCTTCCTCTCTTAGTTGCAGCCGCAAGCAAGGGTAGAAGCTCTCCAAGTGTTGGCGGCCTCCTCCCCTTCCCTTCCTTCATCCAGCGCAAGCAACAGAAGAAGGCTGCGTAGGGGCTCATCTTCTTCCTCTTCTTCCTTCTTCTTCTTCCTCCTCTCAAGCACTTTCAAGAGTTGAAAGAAAGAGAGGAGATCAGCCATCAAAGCTATCTCTGCAAGGGAGCTAGCACCCCGGTGAGATAGAGAGCTTGGATCGGATCCTACTTCGTGTGGATACCCGTAGAGGCCGGACGTTTGAACGGCTTCAAGCGAACCCTCTTCTAAAAACCACGAATTCAGATTTGCGGTGATCATCTACCCGCGCAAGGTGAAGATTTGATCTTCCTATTAGTTTTAAAAGTTTTAATTCTTACCTAATTACGAAAGGTCTCGAAACAACGTTCATGCGATGAACGTCGAACCCGTGCATGCCGATTCCGCTGCCATCTGAAAAATTTTTGAAATATCAGCGGCATGGGCGGGTTCCCAACAAATACAATATAATAAATCATATAGAATTACTATTATAAAATATTATTATAATTAATGCTATAGTAAACATTGTAATATTATAATATATAATATATCAATGTACCAGGATATATTATAGTAATTATTGATATATTATAACATAGTAATTATAATTTTAAAAAAATCACCATAATAACTACATCTATCATTCACATATATAATATTTTATTTAAACAATATTTTTTATTATTAAATGTTCTATATTAGTCGTATGTTCTAAAATATATTATGTTATGATTATAACATTGAGTGTTATATTATATTAATATTTATGTAAAGTGAGTTAAAATATAAAATTAAAAATGATATATGGACATGTAGTCACAACAGATATAAAAGGTAATGCCGACTATTATTTGCCAACACTAGAAAAAAGCGTTGGTAAGTTGTGTATCACACCAAAATTTGTTGTTTATTAGCGTCGGCAAATAACGATGGTTAAAAGCATCGGCAATGGACCTCAAGATTTTATCGATGCTTTTTGGTAAGCGTTGTCATTGAAAGAGAAATTAGCCGACGCATATAAGCATCAATGATATTAAACGACGCGATTAAGTATCGTCGGAATCCAATAACAAGATGACACTTAAAAGCATCGTCGGAAGTCATATATTTCTCCAACCCTACTCGATCCTCCATCCTCCTCCAACCCCAATTCCTCTTGTGGCAATCGCAAAACCTTCACCGAAGCCCAAAATCCACACGTTATCTCTGGTTGAGAGCCTCAACTCTACTTTCTTCTTCGATGGAGAGCCCAACCCTTCTTTCTTCTTTGGCTGAGAGCTCCAAATCCTTTCTCTTTTTCGGCCAAGAGCCCCAAATTATCTTCTCTTCTCCGATTGAGAGTCATCATCCTCCTCCTCCTTCTTCTCCTCCTCTATAGAGCCCTCCACCATAGCTTCTCCTCTTCCTCCTCCTTCTCCTCAGGTAAGAAAATCACATCTTGTAAATATCGCAAAAATTAATTTGATATTTAAGAGGAAAATGGAGACAATGGATCCTAGATCTTTGATTTAACCAGGCTTTTTATGCATGTTAGATCTTTGATTGCTGATTTTATGTATGTTAGATTTTTGATTACTTATTATCTTTCCTTGTTTGTTACCAGAGGTTGATTAAATCAGAGGTACAAGCATTAGCTTTTTAAATTGAGGGTTGATTATCTTTAGTTTTAAAATTGGAGGTATAAGCTTTGGGGGCTGTCAGTCTAAACCTAATTTGAAATCCTAGTTTTGTTTTTAAACCATGATAGAAAATAGAAAAAAATCATAATACATTCATAGATGACTTCCAACTAGCATGATTTTTTACCTGTAGGTGTTTTAAATATTGTAGATCACTATCAGCTATATGGATCATCATTTAAAAATTACATGCTTGATTTTACATCAAGTGGATAAGTTCATCTTAGAGCAGTTTACCTTTATTGATCAATTAATAATATGTTTGGAAAGTTAGTATCATAAATCAAGAATATTTATTAAAGTATGAAAACCAGGAATGAACTTCTGGCTAGAAATATAAATTTTAGTTGTAATATGTAGCTTAGAAAATAAGACTAGTCTAATGTAACATGCTCCAGACTTTATCAATAACTTGGCCATAAGGTGCAAGCCTTTCGAAGCTGCAATTGAAGTGGTGTCCACTTTTACCAACTTAATGGCTCATGCATCGAGAATTTAATATACATACTGTAATCAATGCTTATATAGTGTACGTAAGTTGTTAAGTTTTTTTCCTTATAAATTTTATGAAATATCATACTAATTATTTGTTATTTATCTTCTTTAGATTATTTTTAATTCAATCAGTATTCTAATAGAATGGACAAAAGTTGGATAAATAAGTTGAGACCCAACGAAGAATATTAAGATGGAGTTCAGCATTTTATTAAATTTACTTTCAAAAAAGTTAATATGAATGAAAAGATTTTATGTCCATGTTGAAAATGTGTAAATTATTCTTTTCGCACTCCAAAAACTATTGAAAAATATTTGGTGTGGAATGATTTTCTAAAAGATTATAGTAAATGGGTATTTCATGAGTCTATATTAACGTCTCCATATAACCAACCCTTCTATATAGAATACACCACTACTTTTGGATTCAATAATATAAAAAAAAAAATTATGTAGGAGAAGATGATATAAGGGGCTTACTCAGAGATACTCTTGGACATGGTATTGAAAATTTAACATATTTTAGTGAAGAACAAGAAGCAACTGCAATAGGTGATGAGCGTAAATTTACTGATTCTATGCATGTTGAGGAACGTATATATTCATCTAATGATGACAACTCGATATCATAACTTGGTAAAAGATTGTGATCAAGAACTATATAATTTTATTGTGTATGTATTTGGTGTATAAAAATGTATACAAACTTTATTTTTTAAAATATTTTTTTAAAAAATAACTCTTACGATGCTTTATAGCATCATTAAAAGATATATTAGTGATGCTTATTAGCGTCGTTAGTTAGAGACAAATAATTGTCGTTGTTTAAGATGCTTCATTGCCGACGCTTTTAAAAAGCATCGACGATTGGCGACGCTTTTAAAAAGCGTCGGCGATAAGCATCAGCATATTTTGTAATTACCGTCACTTTCATAAAGCATCTCAAAGTTTGTTTTCGATAGTAGCATAGCCGATGCTTTTGCCACACTTTAGAAAGTGTCAGAAATAAAACTACCGACACTTTTTCGTATTGGTATATATCTTAAAAAACGTCGACAATGCCTAATTTTCCTATAGTGACTTTGTAATGGAATACATTATTACAATGTATTACTTCAATAATATATAAATAATAATTTGCAAAAATAAATCAAACAAAACTAAAGTTTGTCTTTGCAAACAAGATTTTAAAACAAATGTTTAAAAAGAAATATATTCCCAATGCTGCCTTTAAACTTTTTGATGTCCCCTTGCCTATTTTAAATTTTAAAAAAAATATGGAAATAAGTTTTACCATATTGCTAACTTTTCTTTTTTTAGGAAAATATTTTTTTTCCTTTTTCAGCCCCAATGATTTTCAAACAAATAAGGAATTTAAAAAATCCCAACTTTTCATGGATTATGGCCTGCGCCCATACCTCCAATTGCTAAGCTTTAGTTTGCCCCTCGCTTTCCTTGCCGAATGCATTTTAATTTCTATAGTATACTATTTTCCTTTTTTTAAAAAAAAATGTAGGGCTGCTTCTCATTAAATATAATGTGCAGGGGGTGTCATTATAAAAGGAGATATTTAAAAATATGTGAGAGTACCAGATTCTAGGTTCAAACATAGAACTTTTGTGTGGTGCACATGAAGGTTTTGGTTGCTAAGAAGCTGAAAAGTTTGCATGAAAAAAAAGGGATAACGTTTTGATGTCTAGTTTGTCTTCTAATCTAATATTTAACCTACTGCATTACTTGTTAGAGGTTGCCTTGGCTACCAAATACATGGCATTTGAATGTTGTGCCTTTTTTCTTTATTTCATTGTTCTCCAATCTATGAGCTTGCTTTCAACTACTAGTATATATTGCTATTCAGGTGTTTTTAGCAATTCATTTGCGGGCTCATATAGCCACTAGTTTCATCTTGACTTTTCTACCTCTACTCACCTAACGATTTGCTTTGACACTTAAAATTTAGACACATGACAACATGATGTTGAGTGCATTGATTGATGAATATCCTTATGTGCATCTGGCAATTCTCTCTGCTGTCTGCTTCACTGGTTTTGACTGCTTACTACTCAAAATCCTAGAAAATGACTGCTTTTATTCTCTTATTCTTCAATTTTTTTTTAAAAAAATAAAGAATCTTATTATAGAGTTCCATGAAGTGCGACATAGCTCCCTTTGCATTAAGATAGTCAAAAATAATTTTGATAGTGGTGCGCCAAACTCTAAAGCAGGTGCTAGTTTTATCATATGAGATTTCATGTGAGGATACATGCGAGCGTGTGTTTTTGTCCACATCAACTATGCACAGTAGATATTGGGTACTTATACAATATCAAAGAACTCAAACAATACCTTCGAGCAAGCTTTTCTCAACTAGGTTGTTATAAATAATATTAGAGCAAAATTAGGCTATAACCTATATGGAATAGAGGACACTGCAACATGGGCCCATTTAGATGACCACAAGCTGATATGATATTTGTTATTAGATTTGTAGTACTTATAATTAAATTTGAATGGATTCAGACCTTTAGACTGGTGAGGATGCTAGAGCTTAAACGAAAGAGTAGGTAAGGATCCATGCAGATGTATATTCAGTTCCACATCGGATAAATCTTGGATACTTATATATGACCAAAAAATTCAAATAATACCTTTCGACTAGCTTTTTTAGATGAGGTCCCGAGTCGTTAAATTTTAAAGTTCTATCCTGGTGTGAACCAATTTTAAGCTAGCTAGTTGTCTAGTTTCTATAACTGAGCTTCGAGATGTTGAGTGTGTTAAATTTGCAACTAAAATCTTTTACTTCATTTTTTTATAGATCGAAGGTGACTGCGGATATTGTCTTGGATTAATGATTAGAAACCTCAAAGATGCTCCTTATCATCCATGCCTCCTTGATATTGAAGACATGGCATCTAAAGCTACTTTCCTCTCTTTTCATCATGTTTATGAAGAAAGTAATAGAATTGTTGATTGGATGGTCCCTAAAGCCATTGGAGACAGATCAAGCTTTAAATAAATTTCTTGCTTTTCTCAAGATCTTAATAACAATACTGTTGGTATGGGTTCTAGTTGCACCTATGTAAGGAGGATGCAATTCTTCTTTTTCTTAACAAAAGAAAAGAAGCCAATGTAAGAGCTGAGTCTATTGACTAGCCCAAGTGAGGGAGTCTGTGCATGTTTTGTGCATGAGGCAGAAGTGATGGAAACAAAACAAAGCAAAATACTTACTCTTCTTGCACGTGAGGCAGAAGAGGAGGATTTTCGATGGGAGTTCTCCTCCTTTTCTGATTTTGTCGAAAAAGTGAATCCTAGGGCACGCCAAAGTCTGGCAAACCCTAGGAATTTCTCTATAAAATGCCCTCTTCCCCTCTAGGCACTCCACCTTTGAGATACCCTTCAATCATTGTAAATTTCTATTAAAATCCTTTAGGTTTATGTTGAGACTTCTCACCAAGATGGACTAATATCTTGCTAGAGTTAAGGTATGGACCCCAACTTCTCTTCCACATCCTTCTTCTAACTCAATGGCATGAGGTGAGCCGATTGGTCACTGGATTCTTTTGAACAGGCTTTTCCATTCTAGTTTGAATCATTTTCTCCTATTTTAGACTTCTTTCAGCATTGGCCACCATGATCTTCGCTGGAGGCTAGGCATGGGTAGATGCCTACCATCGCTGCTGGCTATCCTGAGGTTCCTTCATCCATATCAAAGCCAAGGCCACTCTCCCTTGTTATTTGTTTTCTTTTCTCTTTCTTGCTCTCTCTTCTTCACTCTTTCTCTCTCTAGTTTGTCTTTTTCTCTCTCTAGATATCTTATGGACCAGTGGAGGGTTCAGACATCTTGGTAAATCTAAGACGATCCTAGGAGGGGTCCTATACTAGCATTGTTATGGCTATCTACCATATCTTTTTGTAATTTTTCCATCCTTAACCATGATTGTTTACAATTATTCTAAAGATGAGATCTAGCTCTATAGGTGAGCATCTAGGCAAGCAAGTGTTGAGAGCATAACTTACCCTCGAGTTCGTAGATTAAGAAGTGAGCCAGTATTTGTTGTATTTGAGTCTGTCACCAGTAGTGATGAGAATCCTTGGATACAATCATCTGTATGTATGTTTATTTATAAATTATATGGTTTAAGTTTCACATGGATGATTATCATTGGTATGTGATTGCTAGTGCAATTATTTGTGTTTTGTATATTATATGCATATAGATAATATTAATGGCTTTTTGAATGTTTGGAATATGGTGTAGGTTGTTTGAAATTCTAAAAGAATGTAATGTTATATTATATTTATGTGGCATAAATAAAATTTAATAAATTGATGGTTAAGAAAGCAGTATTTGGACTAGTCATATTAATTGTGGACAACCAACCATATGAATAAACTTTGTCACAACCTAGGACCTCACCCAAAAAGGCTTGTGACAAGGTATTATATAGGTTCCTTGATCCTGTATAAGTACTTAAGATCTACCTAATACATAGCTGATTTGGGACTAAATATATAGCTATGCTTTTGGTAGATCATGGATACTTATATAGGATCATGGAATCCATATAATACCTAGCCTTTTTGGATGAGGTCCTGAATTATGATAAACAATATCAGAGAGAATCCGATTCATAGTATATTTGGACTCAGGATATTGTAGCTTAAATCTATTGGATCTGACCATGGATGGATCATGGTGTTTATAATTAGATTTGAATGGATTTGGACTCTTAACCTAGTAAGAATACCAGAGCTTAAATGAGGAAAACATGTGAGGACCATTCGGACATAAGTTTAGTCCGACATCGGCTATGCATTAGGTAGATCTTAGGTACTTATACAAGACTAAGAAACTCAAATAATATCTTTTACTGGCTTTTTTGAGTGAGATTTTGGGTAGTGACAAAAGAAGAGTAACATAAGCAAAGAGGTTCACTCAATGATGGCCCTATTTAGGATGAGTACAAACTGAAATTTTATTTATGCCATACTTTTATGTCCATTATGAAATGAATTTTGAGAGTTCTTAGTATTGAGTTATGCACAAATCTCAAAGTTTTTTTTTTTTTGTGCATTGCACTCAAAAATGTAAGTCCAACTAAAAGATTCCACTATGTATTAGAACAAAATTTCATCGATATAATATTACACTATTTGAGGTCAATTAATCTTTCCTCCTAAAAATAACATAAAGTAATTCTCTAAAGAAAATAGATGGTATCATGATTGTAGTTATAATTTGCATAGAATTTCGCTATGAGCACACAATGATACTAAATCTCTAGCCAACAAAAGATAGTCCAAGAAATCGTATTATGCAAAAAAAATTTGAAACTATATAGTATGTATCCCATGTGGGATGCCATGGGATTGGTAAAAGTGATGAACTTTGAACAAGGATGAAATGTTTGCATGCCAAAAAAAGATGAACACAAAGAAAATGTTGTGGTGTCACAAAAATTTGTCACCATGCTAGACATGCGACATGGAGCTAAAGAGATATATAGCCACATGCCGCATATGCATAGTATCATCTGAGCTAAATGACACCGTATAGGCCTTCGAGCCTTGGAACGTGCGAACCCTAATGAATGAGATCTCACCTTAGGCACCCCCACAACTTGGCATCGGTTGCATCTTTTGGACAAAAGAAGGATTCACCTTCTTTCACATGAATCCACCATTGGATCGTGCCATGGTCACTTCGAGATCTCTGCAAGTGGATGAAAGGAGTTCGGAGTGCTTCATGATTTGTGCAAGATGTGATCCAATGGTTAATGTTGCAAAAGAAGATCAATCAATCTTTTGCACGAAATATACAGCTTGGACCCTACAAATTACCATGATTACAGCACATGGTGGGCCACTTGGACTTCTTCCTCCAAGCTGCTTTCTAAATGTATCTGAAGATGCCCTAAATTTGCAACCATATATTTCCACATCATTTGCATCATTCTCCCTCTTTCCCTTGACAATTGAGTGGGTTAGCTGGAGTCCCAACTTGACCTATGATGCATTTTGAGTGAATATTTTTGATGTGAGTTGTCACTGTCGAGCCAAACATTAGATCCATCAACCTAGATGTTTAGCAACTTTGCCATTGGAAAAAAAGCGTTAACACATCCTTTAACAATTTCAAATTATATAATAGTACTTTTTAACTTAAGAAACAAAGGAAGGCTAGAATACTCCAATTTGTTGCTAAAGGCTGCTACATTTTTGTAGATGAGGCTGTCAAGAGCTTATGGCTTTGGTGAATGTAAGTTATATCTTCTAAATAGTAATGCTACATATTAAATAAGAAGGTATGGACAAGAGAAGAGAAAGGATGCGATATGAAAGGGTAACTAGTAAAAATTAGTACTACTATAGGAATGATATGTGTTGTTAATTTCTCAAAGTGGCGAGCAGGTCCCCATTGGCTTTTGTTTCCCAGATGGCTAAAGGAGTTGTCCTAGAATCTAAAGTAAGGGTCATTTTGATAGCTAAGAAGATTTAATTGCAAAACATTTTTCCATGGTATGAGAATGATGTGTATCCTCCTCTTTTTTGAGAAAATGGTGTGCCTATTTTTATAATGGATTTGCCCTCAACTATGTTGGCAGGCCCATTTGGGCTTGTTCATTGTCCATGCTTGGAATAGTTTTGCTTCCTAACTTTTGAAGGCATTCAGGGACACCGCATAGTATAGCACTTGGAATGATATTTTGGTTAGCACTTACAAGAAGGGCCCCTTCATATCGCTATTTGGGGCCAATTCTTGGACCAATTCCCATATTGTTGTCAAACCTTCATAGCTTAATGCCAAATTTCTAATCGAAACTGATGGGGGAAAAATATAAGTCGTCACGACTGCGTAAGTGCCCGAGCAGACCCTTCGACCTGGAGGCGCCGAGCAGACCCTCCAACCTGAAAACGCTCGAGCAGCCCTACCGACCCAAAGACGTTCAACTCACGCGCTGCGGTCGGACCGAAAAACCACTCCTTGCCTTCGTCAACAATCAAAGCGTATGGCTCCTACAGACGTTTAGTTTACTCAACAATCAAAGCGTATGGCTCCCGCAGACGTTCCGTTTACTCAACCATCAAAACGTATGGCTCCTGCAGGCACTCAGTTTACGCAACAATTAAGGCGTATGGCTTCTGCCGTCTACGGACATCAAGCCCCTTACGGCAAACCTGCTCGGCTACGAATGATGGCATGACTCCATAATGATTTGGAAGCTTCGGCCTGATTTTCTACAGTAACAGCATTAATTCACACGATCGAGCATTAATTTCTACTGCATGTCCAATCGTACGACAACTCGTTCGCCCCGTCATATCCCAGGTAACCCAGCCCCCTCTATAAAAGGGGAATTCCTCCATTTTAGAGGGGGCGGAAAGATTGAAACTCCGGGTATTGACTACTCCCATTCATACACTTGCCCCCTCTGTCGGAGGGCTGGCGCTGGGAACCTCGGCCACCGGCTTCTTACAGATTTTTCGGAGGACGTCGCGCGCCAGCCGGACCGCCGTTCGTGGATTCTCGCCGGAGCTCCTCCCTCCTCAGCCGACGGTCGCCTCCGGGTCCAAAGTCCAGCAACAGTTGGCGCTAGAGGAAGGGACCGAGTCACGGCCATGAAGCTGAGAAACAAGGGAGTTTCTAATGTCTCCCGACGTCTTCCACCTAGTCTTGGACACTCTGTCCAGAACTCGCCATCTCCGGCCGATCCGACTCCTCAAGTTCGGCCAAAGCAGTTTGATGCCCTGGTGCAGCAGGTTCAGGCTTTGGCCGCAGCTGTCCAAGGCCTGCAACCGAAGGGCGTCCCACCGGCGCCGTCTCCTCAGGCCCCGGTCCAACCAGAACCTCTTTCGGGTGGACCGGCACCCCAGGGCCGAAATCTCCACACTTCGAAAGTACCGGGTGAAGCTCAATCCTGCAAAATGTGCATTCGGAGTCACCTCGGGCAAGTTTCTTGGCTTCGTGATCACCCAACGGGAAATTGAAGCCAATCCCGAGAAGATCCGAGCGCTCCAAGAGATGGTGTCTCCGAGGACAGTTAAAGAGGTACAGTGGCTCACGGGACAAGTCGCAGCTCTCGGAAGATTTGTTTTCCGATCTGCCGAGCACTGTCTTCCATTCTTCGCGGCTCTCAGGAGGCCGAAGAACTTTTTGTGGTCAGCAGAATGCCAGCAAGCCTTTGAAGAGCTTAAGCATCTTCTCGCCTCTCCTCCATTGCTCATGAAGCCTCAGTAGGGTGAGCCGCTTTATTTGTACTTGGCTGTTTCCTCAGCTGCAGTGAGCTCGGTCCTTGTCCGAGAAGAGAACAAGCTTCAAAAGCCAGTGTACTACACCAGCCGGGTCCTGAGGGATGCCGAGACCCGATATTCAAAGCTGGAAAAGATAATTTTTGCCCTGGTCGTTTCGGCTCGGAGGCTCCGGCCCTACTTCCAAGCCCACACGGTGGCCGTATTGACCGACCAGCCGATGAAGCAAATCCTGCAACGATCAGATCGTGCTGGAAGAATTACAAAGTGGGTCGTCGAGCTCGGAGAGTTCGACCTCGAGTACCGACCCAGCCCGGTGATCAAGGCGCAGGCACTCGCCGACTTTATAGTCGAGTGCACTGTGCCAGAAGAGGCCGAGCTCGAGCCTGCACCAACAGAGCAGACCCCGAGGCCGACGTGGACTCTGCACATCGATGGTTCCTCGAACTCGGGGGTAGTGGAGCGGGTCTCATCCTCATCAGTCCGGATGGAGTGGTTGCCAAGCAGGCTTTACGCCTCGAGTTTTCCGCCTCTAACAATGTGGCAAAATACAAGGCACTCATCGCCGGGCTCAAGTTGGCAAGGAAGCTAGAAGTGAAGGACCTAAGGGTCTTCAGCGACTCCCAGTTGGTTGTGAATCAAATCTTGGGTGACTTTGAAGCCAGAGAGCCTGCGATGCAGGAGTATCTCCGAAAAGTGCGGGATCTTACCTCGACTCTGAGCTCTTTCTACATCCAACACATTGCTAGGTCGGAGAACCTCAGAGCAGATCAACTGTCAAAGTTGGCGTCCTCTCGCATGAGCGAGCTTCCCAAAGTAGCAGCATTGGAGTATCTTCAGATGCCCAGCACGAAGGAACCCGAGCTGGCCCTTTGCATCGAGGTTGAGCCGAGCTGGATGGACGAGTTCGTCAGCTACCTGCAGGATGACGTCCTCCCCAGTGATGAGCGCGAAGCTCGTCAAGTCAAGCGCTTAGCCTCTCGGTACATAATGTATGAGGGCAAGCTTTATCGGAGGTCTTTTACCTCCCCCCTCCTCAGATGCCTCCATCCGTCGGAGGCGGATTATGCAATGCATGAAGTCCATGAAGAAATTTGCGGAAACCATTTGGGAAGCCGAGCACTGGCGCATAAGATATTACGGCAGGGATATTATTGCCCGACGCTCCATAAGGATACGCTAGACTTCGTCCGGAGATACGACCGATGCCAGAGGAACGCCAATATTCAACGCCAACCCTCGGCCCCGTTGACCTCGATCAGTTCCCCTTGGCCATTCGCCCAATGGGGAATTGATATCCTAAGGCCATTCCCTCTGGCAACCGGGTAAAAAAAATTTTTTGTCGTTTCTATCGACTATTTTACTAAATAGGTTGAGGCCGAGCCAGTGGCCCGGATCATCGAGCAGAAGATGCGGGATTTCATTTGGAAGTCAATAATCTGCAGACTCAGACTTCTCCGCATCCTCATATCAGACAACGGCCGCCAGTTTGCTAACGCTCGCTTTAGAGAATTCTGCTCCGAGCTCGGCATCGGCACCGAATGGAGAAACCGAGGTAACGAATCGCACTATTCTGCAGGGACTCAAAGCCAGGCTCGACCAGTCCAAAGGACAGTGGGTCGAAGACTTATACAACGTCCTGTGGGCTTATCGGACCACATTCCGTGTATCCACTGGCGAAACTCCCTTCAACTTGACGTATGGAACGGAAGCCATCATCCAATTGGAGATTGGACTTCCTTCCTCGAGGGTAGAGCATCATGATGCTAACTCCAATTCTTTGCAGCTCAGAAACAACCTGGACCTCATCGAGGAGATGAGGAAAACCGTCCGAGTCCGCATGGCGAGGTACCAGCAAAAGACGGCACAATATTACAACGCCAGAATCAAAGTCAAATCCTTCAAAGTGGGGGACCTAGTCCTCAGAAGAGCTGAAGCCTCTCAGCCGACCGAGCAAGGAAAGTTGGCTCCGAATTGGAAAGGACCCTACCAGGTCGCACACGTCCAGCGACCCGGGACGTACAAGCTGGAGTCTCTCGACGGGACCCCCATTCCACGAAGCTGGAGTTCCGAAAACCTCCGGGTGTATTACCAATAGAACCCCAAGGGGTTCTCTGTTTGGAGTATAAGTCTCACTTTTTTTACAATAACTTATCTGCAATTGTTTAATCGTGCTGCGTTTCTCCTGAAGTCTAAATGTTTCATGATTCTCAGACGACCCGGCCCAGCTCGTATACACGACCCCGCTCGGATACTACAATTAGCACCGGGCGAAGCCGGGTGCCTTAGCGAAAAGTTCGAAGTGCCAATGTCGAGCTCGGTCTCGATCTCTCTCAAATACCTCGGCTAAGGCCGGGATGCCCCAAGATCGACAGTGCGTTCCCAGACCTCTCGACCTGCGTACGATCCTCCGACAAAGTTCGGGATGCTCCGAGTGTCGACAGTGCGTGCCCAGACCCCTCGACCTGCGTACGATCCTCCGACAAAGTTCGGGATGCCCCGAGTGTCGACAGTGCGTGCCCAGACCCCTCGACACTTCGAAAAGAAGGGGTAGTACCTTCGCGGCCCTCCGTGGCGCTCAACACCAGCAACGGGGTAGTACCTTCGCGGCCTCCCGTAGCGCCTCCTCGATTAAGGTCGAGATGCCCCGATGAGTCGACAGTGAGCCTGAGTTCCCTCAACCTTGGGATGACGGGGTAGTACCTTCGCGGCCCTCCGGAAATAAATGTTCGTGATCGAAAATAAACGTTCGTGATTGGCAACAAATGTTCGTGATCGGCAACAAATGTTCGGGATTGACAACAAAGTGCCTCCAAAATATTCGTGGATGACCACAAAGCAATGCCCACACGGATCTCCAATGGCAACTTTCTCCTAATCTGCCGGCATCCCCAAAGAGCGGACCCCGAGCAAAAAAGCGTCCTCAAAAGCTAGCCGAGGAACAAAACTGCCGACCTTGGCGTGGGACGCTCGACTCCGACAGTACAGAAGGTACACCTTACAGTTCCATTACATTTATTCATTAATATTGCCAGCAATTCCCCGATTAAGCTCAGGACTTACCTCGACCAAGGTCGAGATGATTCTCTAAATCAATTGCAAGCCTGGGTCCATATGCTAGGTACACCTCCCCTATTGCTCGTTAGCGGCAAATATATCTTGGTCGAGCTCGGAAGTACCGAGCCACCACGATTTTGATTCTGTTGGCATCTCGGCCAAGTCCGGGATCAACTGCCGTAAAGGCCCCGATTGCGACACGACTTTGATCCGGGATCTCCCCGGAGGCCTACTCCAACACTTTTTGTTGGCCAACGCCCGAAAAGCTATGTTCGGGAACTTAGTTAAAATCGCCTAAGGGACGAATTCGAAAGTCCGATAAAATTCCCTCAGAATTTGAGGTCCGGGCTCAACATCCGCACCGAGCCTAGGGGCCCGGCATGGTTCAGGTTCGAGCTCAAAAGCCCAGAACTTGGAACCCCGTTTGGCGTACATGACCTGAATCGAGGCCTAGAAAATCCAGGTCCATAAACCTGGCCGAGCTCGAAGACTTAGAGAAATTCGTCGACAAAGATCTGACTTGATGAGTGCGGCGAAAACCTAAGCCCACGAAGTCTAAGTTTACAAGTTCGGCCGAGCTCAAGGACTTGGTTTTCCTGTGGCTCGAGCCTGACACCTAAGACATCGCCCTAGCAAATATTTTCCGCGATTGAGCCTAAGTCTAAGGACTTAGCCAAGCTCAAGCACTTAGAAAGATTTATCGAGAAAAGTTCTACTTTGAAAGGAAGAGTTTCATTTAAAAGAAAAGCCCGAAGGCTAAGTACAAAACTGAGGTTCAGCCATACAACAGGCATAAAAGTCGACCTCCATTACAAAAAAAAGAGAAAAGAGGAATACAATAGGAAAATCTCAAGGGACGAGCGTGGTGGCGTCCGCAGCCAGAATCTCGCCGGGCTCAACCTCGACGACTTCAGCAATTGTTGGACCTCCTTCGGCAGTGGTCGGTTCTCCCACGGCGAGTGCAGCCTCGAAAGTTGCCGTCGGAGCTTCGGGAACGACCTAGGTAGCCTCTTTAGGAGCGGCCTCCCGAGCAGCTTCTCCGACCGCCTCGGCCGATTCCGCTTCGGAGCCTTCGACTCCTGCTCCCGGCTGGAGTAGGTTAAGGTCAAAGTCGGGGCAGAGTCGCCTCACTTGATTACGGAAGTCATTGAAGCCCTGGATGAGCCCGTTCACAGCTTCCTCTTCAAGCAGGTCCTGGAACTCTTCCGACTCACGGAAGAGCTGGACGGCGTTTTGGGCCTGCTCCCGAGCTTCCTTTTCCCGAGCTTCAAGTTGCTCGGTCTCCTGCTTCATCCTCTTTATTTCCTCCTCGCGGATGGCGAGCAAAGACTGCGCCTCAGCCAGGCGAGCCTCGGCGGACCGCACCTCTGACCTGGTCAGAGCGTGAGCGGCCCTCTCCTCTTCTAGCTCCCCAGTTAGAAGCTTGACTTCGTCCTCGCCGGCCCCCACTCTGAGTAAAAGCTCCTTCTTCTGGAGTTCGACCTCCACAAGCTTCTTCTCGGCCTCTTCTTGAGCTCGTGAACACCGACGAACTCGGTCCTTGTAGTCTGCGCCGAGTGAGATCAGCGTATCGATCTCGTGGAGGTGCTGTAAGCAAGGCAGAGGAAAAATTAGGCCAAGGATAAAATTAGAGCCTGAAAGCTAAGAGCGCAAAAGCTAAAATAAAAAGCAAATAAAATAAGCTTACCCGAATAGTGGAGCGGCGAGTAGACTCCAAAAAATTGTTCAGGCTGGCCTGAATTTTCTTTCTGTCGGCCGGGAGCACCGCGACGCAAAAAATCTGTCGCGCCATCTCGGCATTCTCGAGGGCTGAATCGCCCTCGTACACTTCCCATTCCGGGATGTGGGGCCGCCTTCCTTGTTGGCCCTCACCCTCCAGTGGACCGGGGAGGCGGGGCCTTGTCGCCTTCGGTGAAGGCGACCTCGCGGCCCCTCGGCTGCTGCCCGGCTCGGGCGCCGGGCGCTCTGGTCGGATTGGCGGCCAACCAGAGACTTACGAAATTGGCGCCGGACACGGTAGCGCCATGGCAGCTCCCGCTGAGCTCGAGCTCCTGGGCTCGGAGCTCGAGCCCTCCCTCCGAGCCACTCCAGAGGGCCCGCCTCGAGGGGCGTCTTTCTCGGCCGCCCCACCAGCCGAGATCTTGCGCTTCTTCTTTGGCTCGGGAAGTGCCCCTCTAATCTCGGCCGCCCTCTTGTGGAACCAAGCGTATAAAGCTTCGTTCTTGGTCACCATTTTTGCTATGTCTGCAAAGACGAGCAGAAAAAGTTAGTAAAATATTGAGAGGAAAAGAAGGATAAAAATTTTAAGTTGCTACCCTTACCCTGAGGACGCGCCGAGCTCAGGCTAACATTGACCAGAGCATCTTCACTTATGAGGTCGTTTAGGAGAAAGTCATCCCCGAGGCCGCGAATGGTGTCAAGGATCCCCTGCTCGCGTTTGGAAAGCCTGGGGAGTTTGTTGGCGGTCTTAAGCCGGCTCTGCTTCCACCTGGGCTCGAACCCCCACGTCCGCTCAGAAGCTAAAAAGAAAAACTTTTTCTTCCATTCGTGAATGGACGTCGGAGCACCCTGGAAGAGTGGCCGGCCTCCCCGAAGTGCGATATAGAGCCACTCTCCGTCTCCCGGGTTGGACTTCAACATGAAGAGCCGCCGGAAAATATTCACGGAGGACGGAATCCCGTGTGCTATGCACAAGGATAGAAACTCGATGATCGTCCTTCATGCATTCGGAACAAGTTGCGCCGGGACGAGTTGGTACTCCCCAAGCAACTCGTTCACGAACACATGGAAGGAAAATCGCAGGCCAGCCTAGAGTGCCTCCAAATATACTCCGATTCGGCCTACGGGGGGGTTCGTCACCTGATCCCCCAACCCGGCGGGTTCCAAACGAAACCCTCGCCGAGGGAAGAACCACTCCTCGGCCATCTCCACCTCCTCCTCACTCATCGAAGATCCTATTTCGTCTAGACCAAGACCCATTGGAAAGGAGGAAAAGAGAGAGAAAAGAAGGAAAAACTCTGAGCGGGCAGGTGAGAACACCTTCGAGAGTTCGCCGGAGACAATGGGGAAAGAAAATCAGCTGCTTCGGATGGAGAAGAAGGTAGAAAAGGGCTATAGGAAAGAAGTCAGAGACGGCCAAATAGGGATTTATATAAATCCCACTGACGGCCCTGATCTGCGCCTCCGGAGCGCTGCCCCCTGCCCAGATCACGACACGCGTCGACCCCGAGAATTAAAGTGCGGCATTCAATTCGGACCGACGCTTCGAATATGGAAACGCCTCGTTGGATCGTGCGGCTCCATCATGAGCCCACAACGCGAGGACGCTTCGAAAAATGAAAAGGTACTCCCTTGATGAAACGTTTCAGAAAAAGGAGACGCCGCCCATTAAAAGCGCCTTGAAGCACGCGATAATTCAAAATTTTCCTAATTAACATTAACACGACCGAAGTTACTTCCCGCGCTCGAGCCTGCGAGCAGCTCGAACTCGGAAGTCGGAGGGTAGTGTTGGAGAAAAAATGTAAGTCGTCACGACTGCGTGAGCGCCCGAGCAGACCCTCCGACCTGAAGGCGCCCGAGCAGACCCTCCGACCTGGAGGCGCTGAGCAGACCCTCTTACCTGAAAGCGCCCGAGCAGCCCTACCGACCCAAAGACGCCCGACTCACGCGCTGTGGTCACATTCCCCCGCAGCGCGACCGAAAAACTACGTCTTGCCTTCGTCAACAATTAAAGCGTATGGCTCTTGCAGACGTTCAGTTTACTCAACAATCAAAGCGTATGGCTCCCGCAGACGTTTAGTTTACTCAACCATCAAAGCGTATGGCTCTTGCAGGTACTCAGTTTACGCAACAATTAAGGCGTATGGCTTCTGTCGTCTACGGACATCAAGCCCCTTACGGCAAACCTGTTCGGCTACGAATGATGGCATGACTCCATGATGATTTGGAAGCTTCGGCCTGATTTTCTACAATAACAGCATTAATTCACACGATCGAGCATTAATTTCTATTGCATGCCCAATCGTACGACAACTCGTTCGCCCCGTCATATCACAGGTAACTCAGCCCCCCTCTATAAAAGGGAAATTCCTCCATTTTAGAGGGGGCGGAAAGATTGAAACTCCGGGTATTGACTACTCCCATTCATACACTTGCACCCTCTGACTTAAGCATCGGAGGGCCGGCGCCGGGAACCCCGGCCACCGACTTCTTGCAGGTTTCCCAGAGGACGTTGCGCGGCAGCCGGACCGCCGTTCGTGGATTCTCGCCGGAGCTCCTCCCTCCTCAGCCGACGGTCGCCCCCGGGTTCAAATTCCAGTAACAGAAACCAGTAAGACGAGTAGGCCAAGCTTTGGTGTTTAAAAAATTTTTTTAAAAAGAAATAAGATAGCTTCATGCTAAATTTCTTATTCTGATATATTTACTAAACACATAGAATCTATGTTGACGCGTGTTTATGAGATATTTTTCCATGTTTATTCCAAAACCATGATTCGTTAGACTGTTTAAGAGACATGCTATGGGATGTAAACATCATAAAAAAAAATTCACATCCCACATGGCAAATGGAGATTGCTGCAATACATACAGTGACATGCATTGGGGTTCGATTATTTAAGAAGCATTATGTTGGTGCAGCTTTTAGAATGATATATACTAGCATATCACCCGTGTGATACATGGGATGCAGTCTTCCCTTCTTTTCCAACTGCTCTTGAAATGTAATATAGAACAGATTTAATAGAATAGATAATATAAATAGAATAGAATATAATATAATAGATGTAAGTTCCTAATTATTTTATAAAATAGTTTTTGATATAATAATTATGATGCACTGTCACTATACATCTATCAATGTAGTAAAATAATATATAAAATAATAAGATCATGATCCAACCTGTGTATAATAAGAAATAGAAAAACACTATATTTGGGAGATATTTAAATACAATATAACAGGGTCATTAGGGGCTATACTTGCACTTTTAAATAAGATCATGATCCTAAAATGCTACAGAAATTAATAAAATATTGGTGCAATCTACTGACCTGCGTGAGATATGATGTGGTACAGTATTAAATGAAAAGTATTTTCATATATTAAGCAAATGTAGTTATTAATAATATTAGTAGAAATTTCTTTATTTAATATGGTTTAATAAGCTAATAAAATTCTTATAATTGATATTATATATTATATTTTGATAAAGAACTATATTAAATGAGAGCTCTATTTATTAGAGCTCTATTAACAATGTTATTAACATAGGCATCCACATAACAAATGGCGAGTCTATGCAAGCAGAGCCTCCATTTTAGTGTGTCTAGCATATATATATGTATAAATATATATGGATCCAATTATGAAGTTAGTTCTATACATATGATTAACAACGAAAAAAATAAATGCAATATATATATATATATATATATATATATATATATACATGTATGTGTGTGTGTGTCTGTATGTGTATGTATATAGCGTAAGAAATACTTCTTGCCTCAAATCACTAGGTGATCAAGCGCCATGATTTGCCGGTAGTCACCATTTCGCTTACACTAGGGGCACAAGCCTTACAAGAATATATACATGCACAATCATGGCCATGAGGAACTCATGATTAATGTAAGACCCTATGCCTAAAGCATGATCATCCTCACTTAGGATAGGACTATGCTAAGACCTTGATATTCTGACATGTTATTATATTGAGTTCAGCCATTGAAGGGGTGGTTTAATTAATTGTGTTTTGTCGTGCGTATGGAGAACCAAAGATACGCCTTGCCAACTTTTGGCGTTGCCCACACCGACAAGGTGCAGTTTCATATGCTATGTAGGGTTTGGGAATTCGGAACGTTGTCCTGTGGTCAAATTTGCTAAAACCCTAACAGAAAAAGGTTGCATACCTCACCCCATAAAAGCCAACCCCGCCCTCCCACTTTTTTGAAAACGACTCAAACGGCACTCTTCTCGGTGAATCTCTCTCTCTCTCTCTCTCTCTCTCTCTCTCAACTATCCCTTTCTCTCATGCACATCCACATCCATCTCTGTGTGGTATAGACCTTCACGTGATGCAAGCCAGAGACAAGTTTGCTTCTTGTGGCTAGAATTGTGAATTCGGCATATTGGCCAATATATAAAATTTCTTTGTATGTTAGATATCTTATAAAAATAAGACAGCAGTAAGCCTACTAAAATATATATTCCTTTATTTTTTCTACCATATTTTAAGTCATTTTGATTATTATATTCACAACATGATGAAATAGTTAATTGGTGATGTTGGGGAATTCTATAAAAGCATTGTTTCTTTTACATGTTAATGATCCCACTTGTTAGATCTTTTTTTTTTGTTGTTGTTTTTTTAAGAACATTCACTAGAATCAAAAGTCTTTGATGTTTAATTTCTTTGCAACCTTGTCTTCTCGCAGTCATCAATATTAATCATGTCTTACCCTTTGTTCAAATTTAGATGCTCGCATCTTCATAGTCCAGATGATATGATAGATCATTGCATTGACTTTTACTATCGACAATTCAAGTAGAAGATATAAATTTGCTGAAAATAATTAAAATACATGGTTACAGGGTTTCATTAAGAGACTGTTTGAAGTCCTTAGATGGAGGAAAACTGCAAGCTGTAAAGCACTTGAGTTGCAGGTAGTTGAGTCGTTGCATGGGCTTTATCTCCATTGTTAGAGGGCTGGAAGAGGGGGAGTGGTGGATGTTGGGAGCGGGAAGAAGATGAGAGGGAGGAATGGAGGAGGAGAAGGATGAGGATGAGGGAAGAGTGGTGAGGAAGGCTGAGAAAGGAAAGGAGAGGAGCAACAGCCATGGAAGAGCCCTAGTCTCTGGTGGGGTGCAAGCGTGGAAGGAGGCTGGAGTTAGGGTATGACAGGGGCTGCTAAGAGAAGTGGGTGCATGAAGATATAAAATGGAGGAGTCATGAAGGGTTTTGGAGGGAGGAGGAGGAGGGGGAAGGATTGAAGGGGTGCAAAGGAGTCGGTGCATGGACATCAGTTCATGGAGGCTAAGGCTTGAAAACTCGTGCATGTAGCTCGTCTAAAGCTACCACAGTGTTGGTAAAACTTAATCATCAACCAGCATTTTGTGTTGTTTCTCTACCCACCCACACACACACACAGAGTGAGAGAGAGAGAGAGATGCATCTCAGCTTCAAACAAGGATGTGTGCATGTTTAATTGGTCCAAACCTAACGACTATGAAATCTAATATGATGTAAAAAAAGGTTCAAGTGAGTAATAGGGTGAAGAATAATAAGAAAAGTAAGTGCATGATCAAATAAATGATATGTAAAATTACTGTGATTTTCTTAAAGTAGCATAACAAATATATTCAATTCTTGCCTAGATCATTTGAATACTCAATTCAGAAGCTAATTAGAAATATTGGACATGGGACAATTGTGTGGGTCCTTGTTCAGTAGGACCAATACATACTTAGGGATAATTTACAAATTTGCCATAATTTGAACCCCTTTCTTTTAGATTTAGGGTGGGTAATCCCACTCTCACCCATTCCACCCTACCCAATCTTATCATAGGCTCCTAGTTAGATCAAGGGACAACATCTCTTAGCATCGAACCCTTGATCTCTCACCTAGAGGGCGAGATGGTGTACCATGGAGCTACGCGCGTGTTTGAGTTCTATATTGACCATTCTTTCGTCCGTGTTTCCTAGGTACAAATTTGGTGTGGTTTTTACACTATTGCGAAGAGAATGGGCAAATGAGAGTCGCATTAAGCTGAGTGTCTTTAGTGGATTCTAATAATAATGGAATCACAAGACAGGTGTAGAGAAGTAGTCATGTTTGCCTTTTAACAAGCCTTCAAGCACCATCTTTGATAAGTGGCACCATTCTAAAAACACCAGATATTGATAGGTTTTCATTGATATGGTTCTTCACTCAAAGAAGGTTTCAAATTTAAAAATCACAGGTAAAATTATGAAAGATCAAATTTTTTTTGTTCTTTGGTTTTTTTATGTTTTTGTTAAGAAGCATGTTTTGATTGTTTGATAGGCGAGTTGCAGATGTTTTGCAGATACTATTAACGAGTCCAAGAAAACGCAAGTTATGTCGGTTTTTGGTCTAGATAAAATCTCCAATTTAGGCCACCTTGTGATCAAGAAACTTGTAAGAAGACATACAAATAGATATATGGAGAGTTTTTTTTTAATAAAAAAATGGTCATTAGCCATTTCAAGAATACAATTATTGTCTATATTTTTCTATTAAGAAGCTACATCTTCCACCTACACAAAGTTTGAAACAATGCCTTTTGTACTATGAGCATATTTCACATTTTTGTTATAATCTTTTATATCTAGCTTTTTTTTAATCTTTCTCTGGTATTTTAACCACTTAAAAGCTACTACATACTCAGTGGAATCAAGAATGGAGACATTGAGAACCAAGCCTCCAGTCTCCCATAACTAACCCTGTCACATCCATCTAACAAGAAGAGTTGTACAATATTACTTTTCCACCTTAGTGAAATTAATGTTACCCACAGAATTTTTTTTTTAAAAAAAAAAGCTGCCCAGAGTCAGAAAGATAACATCTATATCCAGGTGATATTGGACAGCAGCATCTGTACACAGTGGCTCGCAGTGGTGACCAGAGATCCCAGAGCCCCTACCCTACAAGAAGTTCCCATTAAACCATCCCATGCTTATAATATTACCCAATACACGTAGCCCCAAAGGCTTAAATGCGAGCATGGGTTGGAAGAAGTGTTGGTCAAAAGACAAAGACAATATGTATAGAAAGAGACCACAAGTACAAGCCAGAGCTCCCATAAATATTAATATATGTAGATATAGAAGTATGCATTCCATTACATCAATACAAAATTGGTAGCCACTGGGAACCTCAAATGTGGTCTACTGTGGGCACCTAGTCAGCAATGGAAGTGCTCTCATACCAATCCAAACACCAAGAAGATATTGCCCATAATGCCACCACATGGATAGGGGCATTCAGGACAGGACCTCTACAGTGGTAATTTTAGCACACCCTAACAACAAGAAAGATAGCTTAGTTTTTGGTTGTGAAAATTAAGCATCAGGAGAGAGGAGATCTATGAGGAGCTCCCTTCCTCCTATTGCTCAGAGAGAGGACTATTTGAGGGAAGAAGCCACCACCCTTCTTCCTCTTTGGCACCTCAGAGTCCTCGGGCCTTCGCGAACCGCCCCTGCCGCCGTTGCTCGAACCCGAGCAGCCCTTGTATTGCAATGGATCTTCTAGGATTGAGTTCGGGGTGATCTGGCCGTCGTCCTCGATGAGATCGGAGCTATCCATCCGGAAACTCTCAAAGTGAGAGAATGCGAAATCTGACTCATCGAACCTGAACAGGATGGTCGATAGATCCTCGCCTTGCAAGAGCACATGTTCCACCTGCAATTCAAAGGAATTCCCAATTTACACTCATATTAGTTTCCAAAGTTTGTCCCCAACTTTGGACTCCTACCCAATAAATGATAAATTTGTTTTATTCCTTCCAATAGAATATCCTTGGACCAGTCACTACTAGTTGCAAGCTCTAATATGATTGATAGATTAACTAAAAAAAGGAGGGGTTAGAATGAGAAAACCACCATCCCATCAAGATGACTTAATTCCAGTAATGGACCATGCACTACTTTTTTTTATGCAATTCAGAAGAGTACCTTGCAGGAGAGGGAGCAGAAGTGGAAGGGCTCTTGAAGGATTCTATCACAGGTCAGGCAAATGTTTCCAGAGCCCTTGAAAGGCCTGGACTGAGGCCTTGGCTTCAGGAAGACCACTTTGGCACTGTTTATAGTATATGGCTGCAAAAAAATAAAAAATAAAAAATAAAAAAGAAACTCCTAGAACAAAAAAATCCACTTGAACTTTGTATCTGAATTACTTAAAATTCTAATTTATTGCACTTTTTATTTTAAATTATCTCATCGCATTACCTGAACAAAGGAGCAATCGATGAGCTTCTCAAGATCATCCAACCGAACCACATCATTGTACACGTACCGCCTCACCTAAATTAATTAAATTAGAGTTAATTAGTTTTAAGCATGGTTCTTAAGTTATCTTCTCCCTCAGATGCCCACAAGCACCAGCAAGAAGTAATCTGAACTATTCAAGTCAGTATATAATAGTAACAATTAAGTTCATATGAATAAATTAAGTTTAGGTTAATGTGACTTTTTTGCCAAGTATCAGCAAAAATAATTGGAAATTGAAATTTGTGCACTATCAGCGTTCCGAAAATACCCACATTGATTAGGTAATAATTGGGTTCGTTAAAATATGAGTCATTGGCTACTTATTACTACCATTATTTTGGCCAAATCATTATTAGGAAATCTCATCAGAGAGGGCCGCAGAAGGACAGGAACATGAGGTAAAAAGATACTTATGCTCCTCTGACATCCGTATTCATTGAAAAGAACACCCCGTGCTTGAGGGCAAATTAGTAAACTCCTCCTTCCAAGTGGAGCAAAGGTAGAAATTTTGGGAACTTTCTTGGCCAAGAAAGATAAAAAACGAATGTCCTTAAAGTTATTTTTTTAACAATTATATTGAATTTTAATTAAATAAAGATTCAACTTGATAGTGTTGGATATGAAATGAAAAAAAGTTAGTCCAATTAAACTAATGGGATTTTTTCCAATGAAAAAGGTAAAAGAAAGCCTAGGTATTCAGTAATTATGGTTAAGTAGACTAAGAAAAGTCAAGAATTTCCAGTAAAAATAATGTGGAACTAAGGAAAGTAATTATTGGAGGATGATAAGAAAAGTTTTTATAGATGGTAAAAAACAGGTTGGATAATTTTACCACTAAAGAAAATAGAGGATTAAAGAAATTGAGAAAATAAATTATTCCATGATTAAAGAAATAAAAAAAGGAAGAAAAGAGCAATCAAGGATATGAAATCTTGAAGATAATAATATTTCTCATATCTCTCAAGCAAACAAACCTTAAGGAATTTTTTGCAAAACAGAAGGAATCCTATAGACATTATTAAGATATGAGAGATATTAGTGCCCATCACATAATTGTTCTTATGGACATCTACTTGAGTGAGCTATTAGTACCATCCAAATCCAAGGGAGTCATAAATACACTCTCCTTTTCAAGAGATGCACACACTTTGTGTCTGTCTCTCTCTAGAATGTATTTTAGATAGAGACAGACATAGAGATGGAGAACAAGAGAAGAACATACATCAAGAAAAAGGTCTGTGTTTCTCCTATTCCCACCACCACTACCATCACCACCCAAACTATTTTCCATTGTCAAGAAAAACAAAGCAAAACAAAACAAAACAGTTGGATTTTTTTTTTTTTTGAAGAAGTAACTTAAAAATCAAAAGGAACCCATTAGAGGATTCAAAACTCAATTTCTCAAACATAAGAACAATCCAAAAGAAGAAAATTCATTCCACAAAAACATGGAGGATTCTTTCAGAATGATTACTTCACCCACAACCACCATCCTTATTACTACTATTTGCTATTACCAAGATTTCATCCGACTTTTATTTAGAAAAACCATCAAGATTCTTTTTTTTTTTTTAAATGAGAAGTAAGAAAACAAAATTTAGAAAACAAGGTGAAAACATAGAACCCACTAGACAATTCCAATGAAGAAATCCAATCGAAAAGCTAAAGCATGTGACCTTCATTTTGAAGGAAACCAACAACACCACTATTGCTATTGCCAAGAACCATAGTAACTACTACGAAACAAACCAACTAGAATTCAAGCAAATCTAAATAAGAGAGAGGAGGCAATGAAAAAAAAGGAAAAAAGAAGTAGAAACAAAAGAGAGAGGAAGAAAGCAAGAGAGAAGACCAAAGAAAAGGACCAGAGGAGCAGACCTGGAGGAGTGGGTGGGAAGGGTGGGAGGGTACGCAGTGGGGGCAGATGCTGGTGCAGCAGTCGAGACAGAAGATGTTCTTCTCGTTCTTCTTCCTGCTCTCATGGGCCCCACACCCCACAAAGAAGCTCTCCTCCACCAGCCCACCCAGCCACCCCGGCATCCCATTCCCTCCTCCCATCCTCTCTCTCTCTCTCTCTCTCTCTCTCTCTCTCTCAGCCCCCTCTACTCTCTTCTCCCTTCTCTCTCTCTCTGTGTCTATATCTCAATCACCCTCTCTCTATATCTCCTTCTCACCAATGCTCTCTCTCTTTCTCTCTAAGGATATAGATATATGAGTACAGCTCTCTCTTTCTCTCTCTCTCTCTCTCTCTCTCTCTCTCTGGGGGGGTGGGTTTGAGCTTAGAAGAGGGGGAAAAGGGAGGGCAGGGAGGGGCTAACGAACCTCCAAAGGCTATTTATAGAGGGAGGGTGGCAGGGTTTGGGAAGAGGGGACAAAAGGAAAAAAGGGAAAGGAAATTAGGGAGGGAAGTAAGGAAAGAGAAAAAGAAAATGATGGGGAATGGGTTGTACAAATAAAATACATGGTATCATGGGTGGATTTTTTTATTGTGAATGTTTTTTTTTTTTTTTTCCCTCTTTGGCAGCTGTTTTTGGCAGGAGAGGATTGGGATAGGGGGAGTGGGGAGGGATTGGGGAGTGTGTTTATGGCGGGAAGAGGCGCAGGCTCACCATTTTTTTTTTCAACAAAGAAAATAACAAGAAAGTAGAGGGGGGAAAAAGGAATAAGAGAAAGGCTTTTTGTTTCCTTTGCCTAATTTATCTTTTTGGTTTTGTTTCTCTCTTCCTATCTGTCTCTCTCTGTATAGCTTTTTTTTTTGGTTCTTGTTTTTATATGGGTTTTATTTTTGCTTTTCTTCTTCTTCTTTTTCATCTCCTTTTATTTATTTATTTATTTATTTATTGGTATAAATCTCTTTATTTGTTTATTTTTGTATGGTTTCAGGCAGGGTGTGGAAGACTATCCTTGGTATAGGTGTAAATTGCAAAAGTGCCATTTGGTAGATACAATGCCATGTTTCTGTCTGCTTACTCCCCTAAAAGGGCTCCAAAGAGAGAGAGAGAGAGAGAGAGAGAGAGAGAGAGAGGCTAATTAGGCTTCATCAAATAAAAAGAAAAAGAGGAACCTAAGAAGATGAATTGGCAAGGCACCATCCAGCACCTAATACTTAACAGCCCTGATGGGGAGGGGGTCTTCTCAAAAATTTCTTTAGTGTTTTTGTAAATGAATCTACATCAGCATTAATATCTAGCTTGGGACAAATTAAATGGGTTGAGAAGACATGGGGTGCTATCTTCAATTTGATTACTAATCATCCCTTGTAAAGTTGGATCTTTTCTAGTTATGTAAGGAGACTTGGTTTTTAGTATGATCATCTTTATTAAATTTTTTAAGAAGCAAAAATAATACTGGAAAGAGTAGATTTGATTTTGTTCAAAGAATATAGATAAATATATAGAAAAAGAAACTCTCACTGAATGTGAAAAAAATGGATTCAACTAAGGGGCTCATTTGAATGTGATAAGAGGTCTCTCTTTTTTAACATGATTTTCGAGGAATTAACTTCAAAAAAAAATTAAGCATGATCATTATGTACTTATAAGAGATGCTGAGTAAGGAAAGAACATTGTCACCTCTATCACAATAAATAGTTGTAAGTTTCAACTATTAGTAGTGATAGACTTGGTTACTTGATCTCAAGAATGATGGGAGGTCAATTGATAATGAGTTGTTTATTCACTATTATTTCTTGCCTAAGGTATTTGATAACATCATATGAGATGTTATAAATGATGTGCTAACTTATCATAATTATGCTAGCTTGAACTATTTGATAACAATGTCTTTGGCCCATACAAATACATCCAAATATGCATTAAAGTAAAGGATCCTTCTTTCATCAACCCCTCATGTGCAAGGATCTACTATATCTAGATATCATAAAGTTTAAAGTAAACTAAAGAAAAATCACATCTAGTGATAGGAAAGCACTTTGGTAAGTACACTATACTACCAAAAATAAAATCTCAACTCCTAAATAATAAAAAGATTAAATATTACTAGTATAGATAAAAATAAAACAACTTTACTATTATTAGATGAAAATTGTATGAAAACTTTATGATTCTGTCGGAAGTAGATGCAAAAACTTTAATAAAGTGGTTGCAAATTACCATGGAAATTTCTATAATTAGAAAAAAAATTAAATAAGGTGATAGTTAATTATTTTATTTTATTACTTCAAAATCTAGAGTGGAATTTGTGTCATTGGTATTGGGCATATTATGTAACAATATTTTAGAGACTACATATCTCAAACATTTTTCCAGACTAGAAATGGAAGGGTTATACCTAGACTTTGATAGTAGATATGAAGCCTATGTAGTATCTACGGAAGACCATATCCAATGTTTTCTTCACCAAATTTTTTACAATTTTATTTAGCATCAACTAAATTTCTATAACACTTCCTATTATTAAGGTCAATATGGGTAGGACAGAAGGTAGTATTACTAGTATTTTTCATTGTTCCTATCATTTTAAGCCTATGTTTTCATCTTTCACCCATTATAACTTTGAAAGAGTTCCAATCGAGAGGATTAGTAATTTACTAACTTGCTAATAATTTAGTATGGGTTTTTATATGATATCTATAAAAGTTGACTTGTTGTAGAGCTTTTAGCATTAGATTAACTTATAATATTGGTTACATTAATTTCTTATTACAAGCTAAGTGCTCGCTAATTGCCACACACTTAGCTCTATGAAAAGCACAAAATACATGCTGCAACTACATTGTGTTATAAACTTTCAAAATTCATAGTTCATGTCCATCAATGATATTCCATATTGACAAATTAAACCAATTTAGAGAGTGAGCAATGCAATCATACTATTTAAGAAAAATTATCTCTACAAGCATTAATTGTTTTCTGGTAGTCAAGGAAAAAAACTGCATATAGTAGCACATGAGGGCCCATGCAAACATGAGCCTGGCAATCCATTAAGTTGGGCCACTACCATATCAATGGATGGGGCCCAATTTCATGTAGAACACTTGCCTACAGATTGATCATGTCATGTGTGGCCCATTCCACATTTGCAACTAAGGCTTTGCCACCTCACCAAATGGGACCATTTGGATTTCAAAATTCAAATTAATATAAATCCATATGAAAGATTACAATTTGTTGATCATTTTGCATAAAGGGTTGGACCGTATGTATATGTGTATGCATATGTATATGTATGTGTGCGAGTGTATTCATTACAATAGAGCTCTACATAAGATGGCTTTACATGAAAGATGGCAGAGTTTCATCATTCCCCTAAAAGGGGAAGGCTCTTCATATAAGCCATGCACCCTAAAGTAGGTACAAGAACCAAGGAATAAACCCAAGTAAGCTCAGTACCTCACCAACACTTAAAATGGATCCCACAAGGTTAATTGGGCATCAAGAGACCATTTTGTTTAATTGGGCCTAAGTAAAAACTAACGCTGAATGGATTTAGTGTCTCACAACCCTCACTGATAAATCACAGCATAGCAACAAGTAGATATTAATTTTTCCAAATTGGAACTATTCAGGATCTTCAAAACCTCTTTTTCTTTTTTTCTTTGACCTCTCGAAATAAGAGAGTGTGACCGCAAAATGTTCAACTCGCCAAGACCTTCAAACTCCATCTATAAGATTCATGAAGAAAACAAACTAAAATAATATCATTAGTTAGTCTAATTTTGCTTAATCTGGCTTCTACAATGTTAATCCATACTAAATTTGGACCTGTCCACCAAAATATTGACCAACTTCCCTGGGCCATGCAGACAAAATACCAAGTAAAATAATTTTATATTACATTAGGATTTTTGAAGTTTAAAATCTAAATTCCTACTAAATTTTAGCCTTGGAGCCATGAGGAATTTATAGACAACTGAACCCATCCTCTTTAGTTGATGACTCTTCAGAAAGCTGAACATAACACTGAAACCTGTACTGAAATTGAACCTACACGGAATCAGCAGACCAGATGGTTTATATTTAACTGGGCTACGAAATTTGGCAGTCTGCACCAAATTTAAAGCCCTGGAATGGTCTTATGAGGCATTTGGTTTAAAGACTTGAGCTTTACCCTACATCAGATTTGGGCCGTAAGATGAGTAAATCAACACAAATTGCGCCTAGAACTCCCCAAGCTACATAAAATCCGTAAATAAGTTTAAAAGATTTTGGTGCCCCAGATGGAAACCTTTAGATTTTTTTTATTTTTGAATGCTTAGGAGGGGAAGAAGTAGGGGCCCTTTCTGCTTTCATTAAAATGGTGGGACTTGAACCTAGGCCAATTGTTCCCAACCATGAGAGACTATGGACTGCCATTGACACCTTCTGAGACCTTCAACTCATTAAATTGGTAACATTTAAATGATGGACTGTTCAAATCCTCAACATGCACATAATACATAAATTGATTAAAATTCATAGATAACATAATTCAGGGTGTGCCCCAACTTAGGCCATGTGAAACTGAGCAATGAAACCTTTTGTGTTCTCAGCTAATGTTCGCAAAGTCATAACACTAAGTTCTTATAAGATGCTAACATGTTGAGTTGGTAATGTCTTTTTTGTGTTGATGCAAGAGATGTAGGTTCAATACCCTGACTCAGATTATCCGCCAAGATTCCCACTATCTTATTTCTCTAATTTTTTTTTTATAAAAAAGCATGATATGTTTGGTATTGCTTTCGTTTTGTTTTTATTTTCAAAATTCAAGAAGAAAAATAAACTAGACTGAACAACATTATGTATGATAAGACCTTTTTGATCTTCATATTATTTGTAAAATATTTATAAAGCCTTTAATAGCCAAGATCTATTGCTTTTAGAAAAGAATGAAAATAAAAGCTAGGCATAACAGAAGTTTTATGCAAATGCTATCTTTAGCATTACTTTTCATATGATTACTAATTTGTAAGGAAACAAAACAAAACAAAAAATGACCATATTGCCAAATAAGTCCTCTAGTGCTTTCCACTTCTTCGATTCTCTCATTAGTTCTAAAATACTTATATAAGCTTTAGTTATTAAAGTGTAGTCAAATCTTTAAATTGCATAGTTTGAAAGTTACCTTTTGTATATCAATTCCAATTATGAATTTAATATGCAACTCTGTAAATGCTAAGGATGCATTTAGCATAACTACCACTTTTCTTTTCAAGAAAAAAAATAGAAACAGAAATTCTATTTCTATTTTTTTTCATATTTTTTGCAACAAATGCATGTTTGGTAATCATTAGCCACGAAAATATGTTTAGCAAACGAGGCTAGAGATGAAGATAGTGGAGGAAAAGGCACTTGAGGATGCGCTTGGGCTTGGCGAAGATGGAGACCATTGCATGGAGCCAATCGAAGAAGTCATAGGTTTGAATAGGGGAGAAATGGGAGAGGGAGCGGAGAACACGGGTGATGAGGGTCTCGATTGAGGTGTTGGAGATACGGTGGGCATTGAGGATAAGGAGACTGGCAACAATAGAGAGAGAAACGCAGGAAGTGAGGAGGTAGCCAATAAAGATGCATGGGGTGATGATGAGACTGGCACAAGAGGAGTAGAGAGCAGAGTGGTGGTGGGATGGAAGATCGTTGAAGATGTCGAAAAGAGTTGAGAAGGAAGCCGAATTGATGGGGAGTTAAATGGAGTTAGGAGGCCGAATGGAGTTGAGATGCCAGAAGAAGTTAGGACGCACGAAAGAAGGCATAAAAGATCACTTTTAGAAACAGTAAAAGAAAAAAAAAATTACTTGCACTTTTTTCATAAATAATAAAAGTTACTTTTAAAAACAATAGAAATAGGATACCACAACTTTTGAACATCATACTCCATATTTCTATTTAAAAATAATGGTCCCAAATATGCTCTAGGTTTGAACACATATATTGTTGATTTTGTTGGACATTTCCTAAAATCTCCTACTTTTTTCTCACTAAAATTGCATGTAAGGATCTATTATCAAGGTCTAGAAGCTCTGCAGGTGAGGAAATAAAAGGATCAAGAAGCAATGCTTTTTTCACTCTGCTCTATTGCACCTTGCTGAATCCTTTTCAACATACATCAAAAAAAGAAAGCACATAAATGTTTTGTTTTCTATCCACTGATCTGAGCTAATAGTTGATATGAGCAATTAGCAAAAGTTGGAAGTCAATAAGAAGTAATCATGGAGAAAAAAGCAAGCTATAAAAGAAAACCGGTAAAGTAGTAAGTAATTAGAGAACAAGAGCAATGGAAGTCTAAAAAGACCAAACAAAAGTTAAAGAAAGGAAGGGCTCGGTGGGAGGCATAATCATCATAATTTGACAATTGAAGCAATTTATTAGAAAGTTTCTTAATGATCTATTTCAAGTGTAAACCAAATTTTGATGATCAATAAATAAACTTCGAAGTCTATGCACTAACTTTTGCTCAAAAAAAAAGAAAGAAAATCTATGGCACTAACTTGGTGTATTGGCCTTTTAATGTACTTTTAAAACCTTTTAGTCAAAAAAATATATTTTGAGACTTACAGAAAGTACTACCCAAAATTTTATGGCTTCACAACTAGGATTCCCTTCTTTTAATACTCTTTCCTCATCTCCTTTGCTAGTGCTAGCAACCTCCTCCTCCACTACCTTGACTTTCTCCCACTGCCCGATCTCTCTGCCCACCATCTTCTTTCCATCTCCCATTCCTCCTCTCTCTCATCCATCTTCCCCTTCCACCTCCAATGATCTCTCCTCAACTACCTTTGCCTCTCCTACAAATAATAGAAATTTAGCCCTTAGAACTCAATTGAATGCAACTCAAACCATAAGAAACTTGAACCTCAGCGTACTTGAACCATAGTATTTCAGATATACCCATTGGTATTGTTTTGATATCTTTGTTTGCATTATAAAATTGTCCAAGATGTAGGAGTTTAAGAAAAAATTTTCTTTGATTGACAGTACGATATGCTAGACTTCAAGTCTCCATCTACCTCTATTCAGGTGATCTGACTCTTATCTAAGAATATGTAAGACCAAGTTTAGAAATAGAAAAATAATGTTACATGTGAAGCCAATGACTTGATAGTTTTTGACCCATATGAACTCGAGACTATGTATCAGGCATGGCTATCGATCTTCTAACCAAAGCTAATAGCCTAACAGGTGTGTGTGTGTGTGTGTGTGTATTATATATTTATATATATATATATATATATATATATATATATATATAGAATTCACAACATTAAACATGACCAAATTATACTCAATACAGTTCAAATTAAAACTAATTAATTCCATATTTAGATCTATCCTATAGACTTAGGCATGATTCAACAAGCTCTGGCCATGTGATTTATCAGCTTTAAGCCTAAATTCTAAACCTATCAGCTCGGTTTAGGAGTTGGTCAAGCTACACCGATATTAATCTCTATCTCCTCCCCTTCTTGGCTCCTTTAATATCTCTGCTGTCATTCCTCCCTCTCCTCATGCACCCCACTCCACCACTCCCCCTGCCTCTTCCTCTACTCCTCTTACTTCTTTCCTCTTTCCTTTTTTGTCATTGTCGGTGACTTTCTTCACCTCTACTTCGTCTCCTTGCACCAACCACTTTGCTCGCCACCATCTAATCTATCTTCACTACTCCTACTCCTCCTTCCGCTTCTCTCTCCTTTACTACTTCCCTCTGATTTTTTCTTGTCCTTCGTCCAAATAGTGAAGATTTAGCCTCTTTGAATTCATTTGCATCAACTCATGTTGTAAGAAATTAGAATTACAGTTAAATTAAGTTGTGGCATTCTAAATTAGCCCTTAGTTTAAGTCCTCATTTAATAATTTTTATTGCATATTGTGAATATTTATAAAATATGAGAGTTCTCTTTTCCATAATAGTGTAATAAGCTGAAATTCAAGTCTCAACCTATATCTACTCATATGATTTAACTCTTGCCTAATAATAGACAATATTAAGTTTGAAAAAAGAAAAATGACATTGATAGTATTTGACCCATATAAAGTCAAGATCTATGTATCAAGCATGGATCCCGATTTTCAAACTGATGCCAATGCCTAACCATGTTAGACATATATTTCACAACATTGAACATGACTCAATTATATTAGTTTAAAATTTCAGACCCAACATTTAAAACTTGACATGATTTAGCTTGTGATGCGTAAGCTTTAGATATAAATCATAAACAAAAAAGACAACTTGTGCCAAGTGTAGATAAAAGTTGCACACAAAATTAAGCTGACCTAAACTCTAGCTCCAATCCTTTCCTTCTTGATTCCTCCTTCAGCCTCTCTACCTACTACTACTTCCTCTTCTCCTCCTCGCTCCACCCTCCTCCCTAGCCACTCCACCCTTTCTCCTACTCCTTGCCCCTCTCTTCCTTTGCTACCATTGATGGCATCCTACTTCAACCCTTTTTCTCTCCTTATCTCAATCTTCTCGCTTGTCACTCTTTTTTCCACTTCCACTACTCCCTCCTTACCTTTCTCTATCTCCTTCTCTAAAAGAGAAGATTTAGCCCGCTATATCTCAACTGTATGCAACTCAAGCCACATGAAAATTGAGTTGCTATGCAATTTTGTTGCAAGGCCTACAGATAGAGATAATGGTAGAGGAGTTGAGAAATGGAAATGCAATATTTTTATAATAATGGACTATGTAGTAGGTACGTAATAATGGATTCCAGTTAGCAAGGATTTGAATCTAAAAATTTTGAATTTAATTTGATTTTTTGAATTTCTTTTCTTTTTCCAAATCACAACATTATTCATGGATATATATTACTTGCTTGTATCATAATAGTTGTATTATAAAAGCAACAAAATCAATACTACATGATGAATGAAGAGAGTGCCAGCAATAATTTTTCATAGAACAATTCGTCTTCATTCAAAAATTACTTATTGATAAGCTATTGGTCATAGTAAATCATTTTTAATGTGCTAAGGCATAGCATACATTGCATGGTTGGTTGCATTTTATGGATGGATTAGGTCTATAAATGTTAACTCACTTTATATTTGGACAAAAATACTGAAACACATAAACAGCTTGTATTAGGTAATGTTAAGTTATATTGGCCCAATAGTATTCAAAGTTTTGACAAGAGCCCTTTTATATCCATCTCCTCTTATTTTCCTGGTGAGATCCTTTTTCTCTTCTTTTTCCATACACTACTTTGCCCAGCCACATCCGGCTCTCTTCCTATCCCTATCTCTTGCCCACCATTCTCTCCCTCTCTCTTTCCTATTTTCTCTTTCTCTCTTTATTAGAATTATTTCTCCCTACTATTTCTTGATCTATCCCTCTCTCTCCTTCCCTATCACAATTGCCCCAATTTTTTCTACTTTGATTATTTGATTTGTGTAGGAGATCTACTCATTGGACAAGGATAGATTGGAGTCTTATTTCTACTTGGGCTTCATTAAGATAACCCTAGCCTCATTATATTTTAATTTGCAATAAAAGCATGAATTTAGAGTAGATTAGAGAAAACCCAAGAGATAGGTTTGTCCAAACAGTCCAAATATAGGCTAGGGATGGATGGTCGTGCTTAGAATTAATCAATTGGGTTAGATGGGCTATGTTTAGCAATTATCCTTATTAGATTTTAGGTTGTTGGTGTTGATCCACATGTTCTCTTGAAAAAATAAAGTCTTATGATTTTTACTAAAAAATTTTATTAGTTAAATTCCACATGTTTTAGCTATATTATTGGATTGTTTTGAATATCTTTATTGGGTGGTGATTGCAGATTAGAGATAAGACTCCCTCTTACATATTTTCTTTATTTATGAATCCATGTTTTATATGCGCGCGCGCGCACACACACATATAATATAATGAATATAATTGATTATAAGTATTCTTGAGGGTGAGTGGTAGAATGAAAACTCTATGAAATTTATGCTTTAGAGATCATATGAATTAAACCTTATAAAATAAAGTCTTGATCATGAAGAAAATTTTTGGTTAGTTTTAATTTAATCTGAATGGAAATTGCACATCATATAAGTATATGGTTCAATTAAGAGATTTGGACTACCTATATTAATACTGTTGCCTTGTCACGAACTAGAAACATGACATGATTGTACCTATCATGAGCTAGAAATATTGTACACATCAAAGAACCTAGCTGTTCTTCTAAGAAAAGGGTGTTGAGGTTTTTTGCTTCTTGAATGATAGTTAAATTGACCTCTCAAGCACTTGGTAATGACCTGAGAATTTTTCTAACCAAATCATTATTATTATAAGATTTGCCAAAACTTTTACTGGTAACATAGTTTTTTCCATTTCAAAGTCATGTTCATATAGGAGTGGATGAGTTTGAGATGCATAAAGATGCAACAGTCGACCATGTTCCATCTAGAGAAAAGTTCAAAATAATTGTACTTTTTTTGAATTGATCTCTCTGAGGTTAGTTCCTTTGAGTGCTAGGATGCCACACTGACATGGAAGCCATATGTATGACATGAATCTAGCTAGATGTATCGCACTAACGACCACTATTAATTCTGATGTGCAACATAAGTCATATTGTTGGATGACATGAATCTAGCTAGGTATATCCCACTAAGGACTACTATTCTGATGTGTAACATAAGTCCTATTGCTAGCTAAGAACTCAATACTCACTAACATTGGGATATATGTCACACCATGAAGCCATCATCTGACCGATCACATGATATGGCCACATGAATCTTAGAGCAATGTCCTAAAGACCATGCAAGGCTTAAGATGAACAAATTTCTAATAATTTCATACTTTTAAATCTATAGTTAATAGCCAAAAAATCTAACTAGATAAATCCACCAGAATCAAATAACTAAACTTATTCAATTACAAAGTATTCAAAAACTCATTTGGCATCTAAAAATAAACTAACTATCTAAAAACTCCATCACTCGAACTCAACGTCCAACACATCCGAAACTACGAATTCTGTAACTTTGGAAAAAAAAAAGAAATATAAGAAATGGATATAAGCTTTCCAACCCAATAACAATTTTCACACACACCTCTTTATAATGATAATAAATAAGATATAATCAAATAATTATTAATTATATAAATTTCATACTATAAAATACCATAATCATAACATGTGGATAACAAATACACATCTTTTAGTATAATAAATCACATCAAATAATTATCTTAAATTAGTATACATCGAATCCAATAATATTTAGGTTCTCGGCTCTGTACCACCACAACCATATTTCTGGCTCGTAGCAAGGCATCAATAATACTATATTTTTGCCTCGTGGCGGGGCATCAACAATACCACATTTTTGGTCTATGGTGGGGCATCAACAAGCACCATATTTTTGGCTATGGCAGAGCATCAACAACATGACTAGTCCAAAGGATTACAACCAACTATATAGATATATAATTCAATTACATGTTTGTTAAGTAAACATAATTCAAATTATACTCTATTGCAAAAATTCGATACATGCATGTACCAAGTCTACGCAAACCAAAATCAATAATGCATGATGTATGAGTTCATAAAAAAACTACATATACTTAAGAGATAAGTATATAATACGCAATTATCTAAAATAAATGCGCAAAATAGCTTATATATTTAGGTAATTAATATCCAAAAATTCTCACCTCTACTAGTGACAAGCTTAACTCAGTCCACACCTCGATTTAAGAACTAGGGTTTGCAATATCCTGCCCAGTACTTTCTTGTCTACATAGCTGCTTCCCTATAGAGTTAAATCCAAACATTAAAACCATAAAATGGATGATCGATAGTCTCGTACTCTCTACTGGGTCACCAAGGGTTCACTACTAATTCTCCTAAGTTCCTTCACTCCAGCCCTCGAATCGACTAGAGAGAGAAAGAAAGAGAGAGGTGAGAGAAAGAGAGAGGTGAGAGAGAAAACAAGAAGGGCTCTCTCTTTCTTTCTCAAAATGGAAGGAAGGTGAGAAAGGACTCTTGGATTGGGCAACTAGAGGAGGGCGACCCATGGTGGTGGTGGTTGTGGCAGCAACCTGCAGCGGCGACCAAAACGTGGCCATGCTCGGCGACGATAGCCGATCTGGCAAAAAGAAGAAGAAAAGAGAAACAAGGGAGATCGTGTTCTACAAAATCCGATGACTCGCTAGCTCCAACCAAAGCGATGATGATGACTAGAAGACCCGAAAGGAGGGGAGAAGAAGAGCTTAGGTTCTTTATCTAAGCAACCGGATCAATGGAGAAACCCAAAGAAATCTCCATGGAAGATCTTGAGATTGTGACTCAAAATCCAGGGATTTCCAGGATGGATGCTAGAGAGAAGAGTAAGGAAGCGAGGAGTAAGGAAGGAAGTTCGGCGTCCACTGCTCGACGATCTCCTTCCAAGAGTCTACTTCTCCCTCCCGTCTCATGTGCGTCATGCGAGTTCCACCTCATGCTTGGGGTGGCAAGCCCAAATCATGACCGGGCTGGTCAATGGGCTGATATGATTTAGCCATTTGATGTACCATCTTGCTTTACAATTAGGAGTTGAGAAGTGGATATATGGTAGGCTATCAAGCCATGTCAGGAAGGCCAATTGATATGCAACCATTGCATTGGCGGAGACTATTGACATGGCTTAAGGGCACCACCTCTTCTATTAATGAGAGATAACTAACACATATAAATAGGAAAGTTCATTGGTCATGGATGATATAATTGAGTTAAATTCATTGTGCTATCCCCCATGTCGGAGGGATGTCTTATTATTTTGGATTATTATTTAAAACATCTCATAGCAATAGCAACTTAGAACCATATACATTCACAAACTTTTCATTGTCAGATTAAGTGAAGTACACTCTGTGAGATACATGCTTCGAGCATGACTGCAAAATATACCCACCATATTTCCCTCCAGAAAAAAAAAAGGAAAAAAAAAAAGGTCTCCTAATTTAGAGTTGAAGGGAGTTTTCACTTGACACTGGACCTGTCCCACAACCTTACATATTTCATAGACCATCATGCAAAGCTTGCAAGAATTAAAAAAGTGTCCCAATGAAAAATTCTTTCTACATGAATCTATAAATCCATTTTACCTTTTACTCTTTTCAAGAAAAAAAAAGTGGATATTTACTTTTCTCAGAGTACCACCAAGAGCACATTCCAATCTTTTGCTAGCTCATTTGTACCCCAAGCAAAGGGGCATCCCAGTGCCTGCCAAAGAACACCACATCCCAAGGACAGGTGTATGGGTGGAGGTAAAAGCGTACCAAGCATTATGTCTCCAGCTATAACGGCTGCCAGGCCCCTGCTGTTCTGCAACCATTTTCCCCCACAGATGCTTTTGAAAGGCATTCTGACCCCAAAGAGATGAGGCTGCTGCCACAAGAGACCATAAGGGGATCACATGTAGCTCTTCCACCAACATTTGTCTGTTTGAGTTGGAGACAGACCATGTCAGATACAAGGACTTTTTCAAGTGACACCCATGTATCTTTATTCTTTTGGATAACTGTAAGCAGATACAGTGGTACCTACAAGAGATGATGCCTCATTTGTTAGTGCCTCTTCTCAGGAAAACATGCAATTGAGTTGCTCAGGGTTGATGGCAGTCAACCCTATCTTGCTCAATTCTCTATTGAAGTGTGGTGGCATGAATGAGCTAATTTAAGCGTCTCCTACTGAAAGATAAAAGGGACCTTTTATTCTAGGAGTGCTAATTTAGATAAGTTATTTTACTCTAATGCTCCTTTAGTATCGCCAAGCCTATGCGTTGTTTTCATATAATTCGAGTGTCAACTTGTCAAGATGGACCCTCTGAGATGGTCCAAAGCTTTTAAGAAGCTTTTAAACCTTCCACATTTTGATTGGGTTATTGAATTATGAAGACTTCAGGGATCATTAATGACCAGAGAAAAATAATATCTAAGGTCCTCACTAGCAAATTAGATACCTTGCATATGTTGTCCAAAAGGGACCAAGGGGCAGCGTATTCTATACTCTTTTTCACTCTGCATAGGTAATGAAAGATATAAGCAAGAGCTATTTGCTTTCAAAGTTGACACGGAAAATGCACTTCATAGAGGGTATCAGCCATTGCAAACTCTGCTCCTTGATCATTGGATGTACAGCTTACATCCATTTGATCTTATAGAAGGCAATCCTCTTTTGCCCTAACTCCTTTACTGTTGATCGAAGTGACCGTATCTTGCTTATTTAATGCAGATTTAGCAAAGAAAATTCTCATCCGAAGGTCATCAGGTGATGCTTCTGAATTGTTCTACTTTTTACAGAAGCAACATGTTTGTGGATAACCACACAAAGGTCTCCCATTGCTATTGCTAGTGCTGCAAAAGCTTCAAGTCAACCAATGAATCAATGGACCCAATCCAATTCTTTTGGATATGTAGGTTGACTCAGGATCTAAATTATGAGCTCTTTGGATAATCAGGTTGGATCTACACCTGACTTTTCCTTGCTCGCTCAGCGCAAACTGCCTTCGGGGCTAATTGGATCTAAAATGGATCAAGTATTGGATGGCCTGAGCTTACCCCACCTAATCCAGTCCAATTTAACCAAAAAAATTTATTTCAGAATATATTCACCCAAAAATTTGATGACTGAACTCGCGAAACCACCTGCAACCCTGCATCCGTACCTTGCATGATGAATAGAACCTTAGATCAATACCTGGAATAGCTATCTGAAGTACAATTTGTGAGACAAACCACCATGCACCCCTGATATTACGTATATAGAGAGGATTTATTTGCCACAGTGGCATAATTCACAGTCTGTTTAATCACTAATGACTGGTTCAACTTCCCATCGTCACAGTAGGCTCTGGCCATAAGCCGAACTTTAGTTGAGCAGTTTCATACTTACGAAGTCTCACAAAAGTCTCAGATCCAGCTAGCTTTGGCACAAATTGAATCGAGTTAGAGATGGTTAGGACTGTGGTTTAACCTCAGAACAGATCACAGCAAAGAAATTAATGGAACGCAAATGCTTCTTTAGAAATTAAATATGTTTTTTTAACTATATCTGAAACCTGTGAAAGCACAGTTCTGAAAAATTATCAAGCTCTATAAGATGCAACAAAGATAAAAGCACAGACCAAAATTTGCATCAGAATAGGCAACTGCATCTGTCCCCACACAGCATCTTCTATCTAGTCCTTCCTGTTTGTTATAAAAAAAAAAAAAAAAACGTTAACCATTTAGCAGTATTTCAGTCAAATCACATAGTCCAAGCAAAACAAATCATTATCATGTGGGGAACATGCACAATTAGCTTAGGGCTTGTATCGAGTGCCAGCTACAATCCATTTGATATCCCCCACAGGACCAAGATTTATCTAAGCAGAAAAGGTCAAGGGAGAAGCAGAGAGATTTGAAAAGCTTAGGCCATTAATCCTAAGAACAATATGTTTCCACGATAGTACAGTACAATTCATCTAACAGGAAATTTTTAATGAGCACAGATCCTCCTGTAAGAGGGTGGAGCAGGGTGCTATCCCCAGGTGACGCGTGCCCGATTGGTCCGTGCGCAAGCCCCCAAGTGCTGAATGTGCTGGCACGATGCAGTGGCCAGTAAAGGCCTGCAGCCACACGGGTGCAGCATGCAAACCAATCCCACATGCATCATTTTAATGATCCCAAGAGTCTAGGATCACAGCATTAGCAGCCTCTGCAATACCATGTCCCATCATCTCCTGCCTCAGTGACTCACCCCCGTGCAGCAGTTATCTCCTGAATACAACACGAGCAGCTGCAAAGCCCTTTTACTATGTTATCCTGATCTTGTACCTTGAATCATATGTAAGTTCAAATATTTACCAAGACTTCATTGCAGTGTGGTAATGATTATTTAACAGACAAGGAAGGTTTCCTTGATTTCCAAATTGAATGTTCAATATCGGGTCGACCTCAGACTTCACATAATAATATCAATATAAGAAACCAAAATATTTTTGCATGGTTTCAGGACAAGCGTGGTGCCATTACTGAAAAAACAGTTGTTTCAATTAGAAAAGGTGTTGGTGCCAAAGAGTTACTTGTAAAGATCTTCCATGGTGTTCTTCAGTTTTGTGGCATCAGCACCAACAATTTCTGCAGCCTTTTGACCATTTTGAAAGAAGTGAAAAGTAGGCTGCATAAGAAACAACTTTCAGTAGACAAATCTAAATAACATGCACAAAAGATGTCTAGGAGAACCGAACAGCCGATGAAGTCTTGGCTCTAGAGACTAACATCCAAATTAGATTGAATATAAGAATGAGTTTCATTATATCGCAAAAGGAAAGGTAATCGAAAGAAAAACTACTATCTATTTAATATGGGAATCATATTGTAAAAAATTATGAACAACTTGGAGAAACATGACTTCATCCTATGTTATTTGTCCTCAACTTCTTGCAGAAGTGACATTTTTTACCCTTTTTTCATTGTTCAGCCGAGGCTAGAGTACTAATTACATCTTTGAAAGCTTCCTCCTAAATCTTGATAAGCCATTTGCAACAACTCCAATGGAAAAAAAAAAGTCCCATAGAACTTATTGCACCTTGCCTTGTTAGTCAGCCAGTCAGTGGCCTCATCCTTCCCGATGAATATAACTGTAAGTCTTCACAGGCTTCCATGCAAGTCTGTTCTAGCAATAACCATTATTTCTGATTGTCTTTTGGCAACAATATGCCATTTGTGAAGGTTTAACAAGAACCCAGAACTTGTTAAAGGCTTAAGCAATAAATGGAAGGTAGACTCATGACTCATACGGCAAGACGAATGGTTAATTTGGACATCCAATTTAAAGCGAATGGTTATATACGACGATGATGTTTTACCTGTTTGCTTCGATTTGAATTTGTAAATGGAGTCAAACTGTCCAACAGTTATTGTTGCCTGAGATCAAATCAACAAATTTTCTATCTTCTAGCAAACAACTGATTTACTCGCTTCCGCTCTCTGTAATTTTTTCCTCAATCATTATCAACTTTCATAATTACTTTCATTTTAAAGAATTAGCTTTTGGTAATCCATGTTACAGATTCTCTATCTATAAACCCAAACATGGAGTTACATCCCATTCTGAGGCCAATAGCAAGGAAAGGTCAGTTGAACTTGCCATAATCTCCCATGTCAATCTCATTGACCAAGTTTTGGTTAGGTAACATCTTCCATGTATATAACCTGTTCTACTACTTTCAGCTAATTAACTGAAGTGTCTGTCTGTACTTAGTGAGAGCTAAGAGGATCACTTGAATAAGTGTTTCTTTGGAGAGAGATGATGACCATGGAATCGTATTAAAGTTCCAGTGGACTCTTGCACTTTTTAATCATATAATTTTTGGAAAGACTGAAAATCCTTCTAAGTGTATCTTAACTAAGCTAGCTTTGACACTCCAGATCTGTAGAATCCACCTTTTAGCATCAAAGCTGATAACTCGGTCAATTTTTTCTGCAAGCAACAAGTATTAAAGAACCACATATCCCCACTGTGTTCCTTGGTGCTAGAAAGAAGCAATGCAAGATGAAGTCTAAGACATTTCAAATCCAAAGATATCACTGATTGTATTACATGGTGACACACAAGCACAGGAATTCTGCCAACTGGTTACTGAAGCTAGTTTTTACCACATTTAAACTTTTGATGCATTTGTGACCATGTGACTACTTCCCAATTACCCTTGTGCACTTCAATCATAGCTGGAGAACATTTTTATTCATAGTGACTGCTGAGCATAAAGTTGAACAGAACCTCCCAGAAACCTAGTCAATGCCAACAAAAGAAAACATGTTCTCAAAACTAATAGGGCTTTTATGATTTAAAACAAAATACACAAATACAAATTTTACTTCCTAAACCAACATAGTCTTTAATTTCTCTTCGCTTTGAAAAAGATATTCTTTGTTAGTATTGCAATTTAAGTATTTATAGAAGAGTCATGGTTTAGTGTTGTCCTTGACACCTTCTTTTCACATTTTTGCATATGCTGACTAGAAAAATGAATTAGAACTGTCTTCTGTTATTAGTCATTTTATATTTATAGCTCATGTCTAATTACCTAGTGCTCCTGCAATCACTGCAGTGAGAGTTGCAAATTTTACAGTTACCAGCATTGCTACTACCGCTACTATAATATTTGGTCTCAGAGTATGTTTCTTCGAGAGTCTGCTAGACTCTATGATCAAATGCAATGGCATATAGAACTCCTTTAAAGTCAAAATTTCACAACTGCAATAAACATGCCAAGATTAATCATCATTTCTTAGAAGTTTGATGCACATGGAAGCAGTGCTTCAGAATTTTCTGTCAGGATCCACAACTTGATGTCCTCATTAAGTCAATAGCACAACACAACCGTGAAAATTATTATGATCAATCCATCCTTCTCATGCATGGATATTTTAAATGGCTATGTAGAAATAATGAAAGTTTTGCAGGTGCTATCTTGCCCCAGAATTGCTAGAGGAAAATGAGAAATTAAGCTTGTCTACTGTTAACTTCTCTGAGGGAAAACTGTATCATTCTTGTCCAAGCGATATGCTCCCATACTACTCAAAACCAAGGATTCAAAATACCAGGCATACCAGCCGGTACCAGCCCGTACATACCATATTATCCAAGAATAGGTACCTGGTAAATCCTCAGGGCTAAATCATGTATGCACCAACCCAAATCAACCACGAATCACAGTACATACTGTACCAGACAGTAGCTGCCAGAGATTTGTATCTCCATTTTTAAATCCTTGCTAAAACATTGCATAGATTATCTCTATTGAAGTAGTTATAACAAGATGTTGCATCAGAATAACTAGATAAGCAAAAATTATAAGATGCATAGAATTGTGAAATGATACTGCCAGTAACTTTGAATGATGCATTTATCTATTCTTAATATAAGAATCACAATTCAACATAGTATTGCACAAAACATACCACTGAGTAAATCTTTAGCTTGCTTAGCATGCCCCCGAGGCCCTCCTGAAAAGAGAGCATCATTGTTTTAACAAGAACTTTATGACCATAAAGCAATAGTATAATTGATGTAGAAAGAGAGGCACACAAAAATGAGAAAGTAATGAATATATGTGCTTAAAATACACCGACGGAGATTAACAAAGCTCAATAAGTGCATTAATCAAGTTTCAACTAATCAACCAAACTACCAAAGTAAAATGAGTTGGCTTCTGCTAACTTCTTCGCTTATGCTGAGCAAAGATATCAACCAAGATAGATATCGACCAAGCAGCATAATCAGGTATATTTGGGCTTCCATAAATAAAACACCCGAACTGAACAAGCAGTATTTATGGAAGAAATAAACAATAACAGAATACAAGAAATATTGGATGTTGACGATTTAATTAGTGAGCACTTCACAGCATAGAGTTTATCTTTTTCTAACGGTAAGTTGCACCAACTCACCAAGTAACATGAAAAATAGAAAAATGGGAGCATTAGATAAACTAGGGTATGCACTTGGTACTTGGTCAGACATTTTTGCAGAACATGTCTATGCATGGATGGGGACAGGCAGTTAAAGGATGACTTGAAAGAGCAAATAACAAGCATATCTTGATCCCTAGACACTTTCTTTTGTACTGCCATTGGTAAAAAAAAAAAAGGTTTGAAAAACCAGTTGATTTGATGCAAGTCGCTCAGTACATACCATACCAATCCTAAAACAGTACAGAGGGTCTCAGTTCAGGAAAATACCAACCCTGAATCAAATGATCTGTGGCAGATCATCACCCCATACCGAGTCTGAGCTGATGCCCAAACTGAGCAATACCGCTTGGTACTGCTTGAGAATGGTTTTTAGTGGGGAAAAAAGCTTGTTCTTCACCATTTGTATATGAAAACAAGCAAAGGAAAATCCTAGGAACATCATATGCCTATCTTAGTAGGATTCAACATTGGATTATTGAAGATCGGGGCTAAAAAAAACATGTTTTCTGTTTGAATTTTGGACCAAGTAAAGAAACAGCAAATCAAGTTGTAAAGCAAATAGAAATTAAGGAATTTAATCCAGAATTAGGTACTAATCAGTTCCTTGTTAGATTTTTAACTCGATACAATAGAGAGATCATGCTAATCTAAGGATTGCACTGATTGTCTGTTCTTGAAGAAGAGGAGAAAATTGAAATACGTACTATATTTCTACAAAACTTTATCTTATATAAAATGTCCCCTTAAAAACCTTGATGCTATACATAGTTGCTCATTGTGTTACAAATATGTATGTTTTAAATCTTTATTTTCGATTCCAAGTTATGTGATCTTATGCGATAAATATAATATCATTGACTTCAGCACAGACAGAAGACCATGGCTAGGGCACTTAAATTTACACTCCTGTCTTATTTCTTGAAAAAATGGATAACATCAAGCCCAGAAAAGATGACATAGAGGCTAAAACCATATTTGGTTCAGCCAAAATTGTTGTATCAGGGGTGTTCAGGACAAATCTATATGTACTCACTGATACCATTTGACAAGACAATCTTCGATATGGGTTTGATCCTTGATATTCCAAACACGAAGAGAGTTTAATCGAATGGACAAATAGGGTTATAAAAGAGCACAGAATCAATCTTACACCCCAAAACTATGAAAAGAAAAAACTAGGGTGAATCAGAAGGCTCATTACTAGCAAACTAGATGTGGAAGCTTTTATAAATAGGATGATGTGGATAGCATAAAGAACTAAGTATCAAATACTAATTTAGGAGTTCTAAGGAGTAGAGGAAAAAGACCAACTAAGAACGAAGGAGATTAAGGGAGTCATCATCACCATCTGATGTGATAGTCCATGACCCAACAACCCAGCCCGATAACCTGATCGGAAAGAAGCATGTTCAGGTTTGGCAACAAAGAAGTTGGGTCATAAATAGGTCAACTTACCTATTTATTAAACTGGTTGGGTAGAGGTTAAGAGCCTAATCTATCTAACCTGATATAACCCTTTTAATAACTGGGTTGTATTGACATGATTATGATCCAGGCCATTTAAAACTTATTTAGGGATAAAGGATCTGGGGCAGCCTTCGAATGAGTCCAGCCTTTCTTACATTCACTCAGTATAATCTACCACACTCCACATCCCTCTAACTTGCCTCCTAATGCCTCCTTCAAAACCCAGATCTCCTGCTTTGTGCTGCCCCTTTTCTCGCTAAATACCAAGCACAAACCCTTCAAGAACCACTACCTCAATAATAAGAACATTTGTGAGGAGACAGTCCTCATTAATAGCTTCTCCGCCTAGTATGCCCCTTTCAACAATCTCCACCCCATTTATGTCAACCCCTTTAGAAGTGTTATTCCCTCAGTGAAACCGTCTCCAACAGCTGCTCTACTAGCCTCCTTGATGTACACCTCAACCTCACTGCCCTCAAGAAATTCTCAAGCTCCTATTGGCATGTCTTCTTCAATTGCTATGTTGGCTACACCACCCAAGCATCTAGAGCAAAGAGTGGTCCTCTGTGCAATCAGCATTGACAGCATCACCTCTCTCTCTTTTTTTTCTTTTTTTCTTTTTTTTTTGGCTAAACAAAAGGGGTAGGGGGGAGGAAGAGACAAGCCCACCCCCGCGTAGCAGCCCCCATTGGGCCCCCGCCCCACCTGGACAATGTTCGATGCAGGTAGACACCGATTTACTCATACCCTCCCCATCCGAAGGTGCGTACATCACACCTGGCACCACCAAAGCTACCAGTGGACCAATAAGTGCTCCTAGACCCCAAATCCAAGCAGTTTCACCACATTTTAATCGACGCGCGGGGCGATTCGAACTTGGAACCCTGCGGTTAGAAGACTACGCCCAGTTCCACTGAGCTACCACCTTGGTGGCCATCACCTCCCTCTTCAAGGGCAAGTCCAATCGCAAAAGCAATAGAAATCAATCAAATATGGATTTCTACTTAAGAGGAGAAGTGAGGGAGGGAGGACTCGAGATACATTGCTTGTATTCCATCAATTTCAAGGCTAGGGTTTGAGAGAAGGGATTTGAGAGCAAGAGAGAGAAGAGGGAGATAGCAAACGAATTGGGAGAATAGGTCATTGCATACTCGACTCCATTCAACCAATTTATTAGATGGGTTATGCACATTACAAATCGTGTTATTGGGTTTAAGTTTTGATATCTGACCCATTTATCAAAAAGATTGGGTTCAGGTTAACAATATTTTTTTCCGTGCCAACATCTTAATCCAACCCGACCTTAACCAAACCTAACCTATTGCCACCCTATCGCCATCAAAATTTGAGAACAATTATATAGTGTCTCCTGTAGAACCATCACAAGAGCATTATTTGAGACAAGGAAAATTCATTAAGAATTTTATTGCAACTCAACTATGTGGAGCGAAAGGATGGATGACCATATTTATAGGTCTCCAACACGCCCGTATACAGAAAATCTTCTGCTAGTAGGAATCCATCAATTAAAAACAAGATGAGAAAGCAACACTTAATCCCATCTTCCCTAGGCCTTTACATAATATCAACCCTTTTTTAAAATAGTTTTTTATTGCTAAAAAAATAGGAACTTCCTGGAGCCTGATACAAAGATGTTTAACCACTCCAATCCACAAACATAAATGACTATAAGAATTCCTCAACCCAACCTGTCAGCTACAATAGGACTTTAGAACAACTCAAATACTTTTATTCCCACTTTCTTGTCCTTCATGTTTAATTAATTCCTTCCCCTTCTCTTTGATACTCTAAATTCTACTTCTCTTCCATTATTTTAACAGGTGAATAAACACATATCTCACATAAAGATATGGATCCAAATCCTGGAATCTTCAGTCAATAGCCACGTTTGATCAGACAGTGGATGACTATTCCAGCTGACAGGGTATTCATGATACCCACCATGTTTTTTCACAAAAAATTCACTTCTAACACATAAAAGTATTGTGCAAACTAGAACAGAAAGTAATCTGAATCCTTGCTTCTTGAAGTTCGTATCTTCAGCATGACCATTGTGCATGACTGAAACTTCATAAATGAATATAGAACTGGTGTTCAAGTATTCAAGCAATTGAAAAATATTAGAAGTAGAGAATACGTTTACAAAAAATTCAGATGGCCTCATATTTCTTAAATGTAGCTTTGGCATTAACCTTTTTAATCTCAACCACCTTACCATCATCGAACTCCACATCATGCATGCAGTCAACCATTTATTTGTTTCTCTCATAACTGTTCAACAGTTAGCTTCACTTCTACATGATGTCAGGCAATAGAATGAAAATGAAAATGCTTTCTCACTAAGTCTACATGTAGAAAGAAAGGAAACAAGTTCAAGGACTAACATACAGAAACACTTGGGAACAACCTGCTGTAACTAGGAAGGGACTACGAAATATAGGATCCAGGTTATTTGAATGGTTTGCTTACCCATTTCTGAAAACAGGACAGAACAGTTGTATAGTAATGATAGGAAGCACGTGTAAGGGCATAAAAGTCTGTTTTTAAGTTCAGTCCAATGAACTACGACATCACAAAAAGAACTCTTAGGGCTTTGAAGTTAGAAATTAATTCTAGGGTTAATTTTTGATTAAGGTGAAGAGTTCCTTGTGGAAAGCGAACTTAGACAATAGATCTAGCAGTTCTAGAGGGCAACAAAATTAATTCTAGGGTTAATTTTTGAATGATGACCTCTAGAGTGAAGGGGTAGTTTAGCCATATCTTGAGATTGTTCTGAGAACACGACAGTGGAAAAGTCAGGTAAATAGGATCACACAAACATTATATTCTAGAATACAAAAACAAGCATTCAGGTTGTGCTTGGCCATCAGATACTTATCCTCTCTTGACATTGTCATGGACCTGCTGAATGAATTTTCACACTCTCTAGGAGTTAATCAAAGACACAGAAAATATATTTATCTACATATGTGCACATACATAAAAATATGTAGGTGTACACTTTATACATGTACATGCATGTATATGTATATGGAACCACAAATATGCCTAGCCATAAATGGTCAGATTTATATGCTACATGCTACAATTTGATGCAAATTCAAGCATAAATTACCAGCAAAAAATTATATTTTAAACATGACAGTTAAAAATTTTATTAGAAGAAATACGTGTATACACAATGGTGTGTAACAACCAAACAAAACATAATACCTTGATCGGCCAGTCCAAGGGCCTAACTGCAATTATGGAGATCAAATGATCGCCCAATTGATGCAAAGAAAAATCCTCGAGTTCCCTATAGATTTAACTGTGCAATGATAGAAAGTTGCATCAAGCTTATCACCCACGAAGCATGCATGTGCATTTTTCATGTATTTCTTTATCCTGCTCCTTACATCCTACAGAATTGTCCAGTGTAAGACGTGTACAACATGAACTAACTTTGTAAGCTGTAATGCATAGTCCATCTTCAATAGAATTCCTTGAGGGCTTTGGGCAACACCAAACAACTGCAAATCTCCCAACAGAATATTTTAGGAATGGACAATTGCTCTGCTACAGACACTACGAAAACATTGGACATGTTTATCAAAAAGGAACCCCTAAGTTGGAGCCTATCCACTGTGAGTATCTTGTCCACCGAAACCTATCATATTTATGCTTCAGGCATCACCAATATAGCAGAGGGAAAGTTGTTAATGTTAAAATGTCAAGACCAAAGGTAAACCTCATTACTTTAAAAGTTAAAACAACAATATCTGCACTATAGAATCTAGACCAGTAAGGAAGAAAATGACTTCCATTTTCAAAATGAACAATATGCTATATAAACAACACAAATTCAAGTTACCAGATCAATGTCAATCTTATATGTAGTGACATGTGGGAATTTCTGACTCATCTCTTCAATTATTGGAGATATAAACCTGCCTACAAAACAAAGACAACAAAAGAGTTAAACTTCAAGAAAATAATTAATATAATACACTTCACTTTGTGATAAAAAATGAGATTAGCATGATATAGAATATAATTTATGTAAAAACCTACAGCAGAAAACCATTCAGCACTATGCATGCATTCATGAGCCATGCAAGCTAATTATAGAAAAAGGATGATAGTACATTTCATGTAATACTTGAAGTCTTAAAAAAACAGAGCCTGACCTGAACATATTCTTAGTCTTCCCTAATGGGCAAAAGAACCAATACAATTTATAACCTATCAAAACTTCATTGTGTTTGCTTGAATTCTTGTCAAATATCTTTCATGATGGTCCCCTTTATGTTAGTCGACCACTTAGAACTATTCAAACATTTAAAATGTCAAATTGACAAATGTCATTAACTTATAATCATGAAACAAAAGACGGGACTTTTGCAGAAATGGCCCTAGCCACATGGATACACTCCAACTAGTGAATGTGCATTGCACGCTCAATAAATATGTGCATTCAGTATCAAAGTATGTACGTTGGCATAAAAATACATACACCCATTATGACTTATGTGCATTCACCATAAAAAATATGTGCATTCAACTCTTGCTCAAACATATGATCAGAGTGTACCCGCAAAGGCCATGGACAAAAGAACCTGAAAATTTTAAACCTGGGTCATTCTTGCGGTAAGATAGAAGTGGTCTGAATCTGCAAAAAGTAAACTAAAGTAGGTTGTTTTTGTAAAATCCCCACAAAGGAATAGAAGATGCCTACAGGATTTAGTATTGGAGCTAGCCTTTTTTTCTATCCCCACATTGTTTTTTCGAATTTTTGTTACCAATGTGATTAAGCTTGGAATTTTCAATTTAATATCTCTAATACTTCCCAAAAAAATGATTATCTTATTGAAAGAAACATTAATTGTCAAACATAATTGATCCAATTGATTACTTTAGTATATTGATTTAAACAGTTCTGGTTAACTTGTAAATTTTTTATATAAGGACTAAGGACAATTGGACATTATAAGCAAAACCATTCTATGGAGTTAAGACAATAATGCTTGCATTGGTGTTCCACTTGACCATCAAAAGTACCAGCCTAAAAATCATCTTAATAACATGAATAAGAGCAAAATATCATCCAATCCATGTGTCTTATATCATGAATACCAAAAGATTTAAATATTGGATCTCCAACAGGCTCCAGCAAACATGAAAGATTATACTCCATATTCCCAATATTGACTTCAACATTATAAATGATCTAAATATATTTCAAGTTTCTACCTTATGCCACAGCGCATTACTACTCCAACATCAAGGTCACAACAAGCCTTCAAAACTCAAAGATCAAGATTCTTTTGTCCCTTTTTTTTTCAGTCCAAAAGCTTTGAACCCCAGCTCCTGTTTTCGAAACTGATAAAATTGAATATAGTCTGAAATAGAAAAGATTCTAAAGACATTAAAAAATTGTTTTTCCAATCTTTGCCACCAAAATCCGTCGATCTTGATCATCTATAAAGTCTGACTTAGTAAAATAATTAGTTACATGTGTACCACCAACTAGCTCATATCTTCTAACAAAGACCTTGCTGTAGCATCATTTTACTTTTACAAATTTGGCCTCTTTTTCTTTAAACAAAACAAAAAGCACTCAAGTCAATACAAATTTAACAATCTCCCCTCCCCAATTCTATTGAAAAACTTACCTCGCATACAAGGATCATTGGGCCCATATAACTCAATGAAAGCCCAACTAGAATCCATCTACTACTTGGAAAACAAAAGTAGGAATTTTGTTCAATCAGACATTTACTAATGTTTTAAAACCTAGGCAGCTGTCTAGGCAGGATTTTCTAGGAGCCTTTCTTAATCTTTTGCATCATGTTTGAGCATGGAGGATGAAATCGGTCTATGAATTAGAATTAAATGTTAGTAAGTTGGCACCTCTATTGACTTACTATAACTTATTTGATATGTCTTAATTCATTTTTTTCATTATAAAAATTTTTTGGATTTCACTTGATTGTCTATTATTTTTAAATCTTCTGAATTTTACAATTCTGTGACCTTTGATGCCTACATAACACCAGGCAGGCCCTTAGCCACTTGTCCACCACCTACAGTCTTTAAAAACAATTATGCTCACAACTTTCCCACCCTGTTAACCACATTGGCAATACAAACCTTGCAAGTAAGAACACATGGCATGTTTGTGCATAGTGTCCAGTGAAACACAAACAGACCTCCAAAATCTCTAAATCGCAGAGAGAATGGCTTGTACATGCAAAACCCTACAATTTTTCTTCACTCATTCATAGTACTCCTCTGGTCATTTTGATCTAAAAGTATAAATACTGAAGTTTCTAATTACACTACTACTGCTTTCCCAAGAGCTTATACTTAAACATTTTTGAAAATCCTCTATAGCATAACCTCCATAAAGAATATAAGTCTATTCCAAAATGAGGTCATGCAAAAATACAGTTTGGGACTTTTTCATCCATATCTAAACATCTAATTTTGGATAACAATATATAATTTCTTATATTGGTTTGTGAATGCATCAAAACAAAAGATTTCATATTTTCATACAGAAATACACATGGTTGAACCTTGTCAGAAATTTCTTGAATGAAATCGATCTATTTCTTTTGAGATGCATGAGTTTAGACAAAATGAATTCCATTAAGATGTTGCTTCCAACAAAGCTGAGGTCTGTACCCGCTAACTCCAGCAAAGCCACACTTTTATGCAGATTCAGGGATTTTTTTTTATCGCACATTATTCTAAATCTGCATTAATCGCACTACTATTTCACCATGTGTTTGCACACCAGGGAAACCAAAAGCCACATTATTATATTTCAAATTTACATCTATATAGAGGTGGAGGGGGTGTGTGAAATTGAACAAGACATTGAAATGATTATGCACCTAATTTTAGCTGTTTGAATTTAATTTGTTGGATCCTTGAGTTGCCAAGTATTTTATTTGTTTTTATTTGATGACATATACAATTACTACATTCTAGACTCATTTGGTTTGCCAAAAAAAATTTCTCACTAGAATGTTTTTCCCAAGAAACTGATGCCTAGGTATATGATGCATGAAAAAGTGGTTTTTGCATGTTTGTTGATCACGGAAAAGTAACAAATTCCGGAGTGGTTTATGTTTGATTGAGCATTTACTTTTCTTAAAAAGTGATGTAAACTACCTAGTTATGTAAAATACCTCTTACCCCCTTAATAAAGAGAAAGACCTTATCCCATTTTATCTAAAAGCTTAAATATACTTTTAGAGAAAAATATACCCTAATTTTCAACCAGTGAGAATTGAATTTTTCCAACATCCCACGTGGATTTTCTTTTCCATGAAATATGAAAATCTTATTCCTATAGAAAAGCTACTTTTCCATCTCTCTCCTTCGAAAACTCCAACCAAACATAGGGCATTGCTCTATTTTCCTATTGAACAAACTTTGTACCCTCCTCTTCCCGTGAACCAAAAGAGTCCTCTATGCCTTTGCTCTGCGAAATATCATTTTAAGTTTCCATCTAGAGTAAGCCGCATAGTTCTGATTAGTTGATTGCAGTAACCGTTGAACGCATAACAAAAATTTATTTGATATGTCTTATAATATTATTTTGTTTCACATTTTGTTATCTTTTTTATAATGTTTGAAAATAATTTACTTTCATCTCATTTTTATCAAGAAACACCCAAAATTAGATGAAACACCAAATTTTTTGGCATAAGGAAAAAAAAATAAAGCTGTAGCATGCCTCAAATCCTACAACTTGAACTCGCATCCAGTTCTTTATGGGGATTCTCCCATTTCTTCCAAGGATTCACAATAGAGAAAACATAGCCAAAAGAAAAGTCAGAAGCCATGCACCCAAATCTCTAATTTCAATCATGATAAGTTCAAGAAGAATCTTACAAGGTCCGCACCAGACGGCCGTGAAGTAGAAAATCGCCGGCAATTTCTCATCTGGAACCAAATTACAATCTAAGTAAATTTACAATTTCCTCCCCTTAAAACAACAAAAAGCAAATCAAATAAAAACATAGAGACGCACAAAGAATCTACTGACCCTGAACCTTGGTGAGTGCGGTGTCCAACGCTTCCTCGGAGCCGATGAGAACAATGTTCGATGGACCTGCAAACCATTTCACAAAAGAATTCCCACACTAGAAGCAATAAGAAATGAAGAGAGAACAGGAGAATAAGAAGGAGAAGAAGACTACTCGAAGAGGAAGAGAAGGGCCGGCGAGAGAGGAAGAGAGCGTCGGAGGAGGGGCGGGAGGGGGGGAGGGTACGCGGGCGGGAGGCATTGGGAGGCGAGGGAAGGACTCCATGGCGGGAAAGGAGAGGAGGGTGGTTTTGGGCGGGGAGAGGGTTGGTGGAGAGGTGGGCGTGGAGAAGGGGGCGGAGGAGAGAAGAGCGTAGCAGAAGAATCCCTCGTCCCATCGCGTTTCTTCTTTCAACCGGGTGGGAAGGGTTTAAGCCGCAACTATATTCATATATTGTACATACACTGCCCAAAAAAAAAGACCAGTGCCACTTGGGGCACGTTTGGTTGAAAAGAAGAGAGATATTAAAAATCTAATTTTTATTAAAAATATAATAAAAATTATACATTGGTTAGAATTTTTAAAAAAGAGAATAGAAAAAGTTGTATTTTCATGAAAATATAATTCTAACATTTCATGGAAAAGTTTTTTCCATTAGAAACGTGGGAAAATTAAATTCCCATAAAGGAATGCATAGTGCCAGAATCGAACAAAATAGAGGGATCAATCAAACTGACTGGTAATATACCTGTTACCACCCGATCATTGGCACTAGCATCTTGGTAGGTCAGTGCAAAACTCGAGCATTGCTTCTTGGCCTCTGGTCACCAAGTACAGGAGGTCTGGGCTCATTCCTCCTCCTGTACGGGCAATCACGTGCCAGGTGTCCAGTCCGCCCACAACTATAACATGCCCTCGCTCTCCTCATATAGGGCCCACTATGGAATCTGCTAGAGTAAGTGCGAGCCCTGGGCTTCTTTTGAATTGGGGTTTCTCGGAAATCCCATGGCCTGCCACTCCGACTTCTAGCGGGTCTATATCTCATCAGGTCAGCCCTTTCTTTATCGGATCTTTTTAATTCAGCCTCCACTTTCAAAGCTCTGTCCAAAATATCCTTATAACTGGAAATTATCTGTAAAGATGTTCGGGATCTGATTCTGTATATAAGCCCTTGTTCGAACCAGTTGGCTCTACTCATATCGTCCTCCATGAACTGGGGGCAAAATCGACTCAGCTCCTCGAACCTATTGGCATAATCCAAGACAGTCATATGTTCGGACCGAGACAGCAATAAAAACTCATTCTGTTTTATTTGCCTGACTGAGTCCGAAAAGTACTTAGCATAAAATATCCTCTTAAAATCTTCCCAGGTCATTCCGTCGACCTCATATGCTGTCTTCATAGCAGTCCACCAATAATCAGCACTCCCTCTTAGCATAGAGGTAGCTAATTTGACTTTTACCTCCTCGAAAAATTGGAGTAACTCATACATCTTCTCCATTTCCCAGATCCAGGTCTCAGCTGTCATGGGATTGAATCCACCATCAAACATCGGTGGATTCAGCCTACGGAACCTCTCGTAATAGGATTCCATCGGCTGTACAGGTTGGGCAGCCAACTGCATCTGCTGCTGTTGCTCAAGCAGTTATGCTATTAACTGGTACACTCCTGCCAAATCTGCTTGGGTTGCTATGGAGCATGGAGTAGTTTGTGAAATTGATTGGCTATCAGGGTCCGGGGAAGGTGCCCTTATTTCTCTTTCATCCTCCATGTTGCTTATGGCTACCTAGCAGTCAAGAATTTATGATGAGTTTACATAAATTATCTCTTAACATAGCCAAATAGCAAAAACCATCAGAGAGGTCACATAATCATATCATAATTAATCTGAGAATCTACAATATTCACCTTCTCTTATTAACACAAATCTTCATTATTGAAAAATCTAGTCTCCCATCACGGTCAATATTTTTGACCAATTTAAATTGACTCGATCCACTATACTTTCGCTGCACAACTCTGATCAATATCCTCCGAATTTATTAATTGACTTTCTATCAAAATACAAATCTTGATTGTAAACTGAATGATATAAAATTTTGTCTCAAGTAGAGCCAAAAAGAACTCTAAAATCTCATCCCGAAATATATCTTACTGAGTTGTAAATGACTCATAAAATAACATACAGAAAAACCCTATGCTCCATAGTATAATCCTATACTTAATCCTGACTCACCGTATTGCTCTGACAGGACTCTTCTTAACCTTTGCTCTGATACCAAGCTTTGTCACGACCCCTGCCCCATTCCGGCGGGCCGCCGCGACGGTTCTAGGGTGCGGGTAGGCATAAGGCCACCAGCCACCGCGTAGAACCTTACCACCTATCAATCATCAATAAATCTTGAAAAATTTGGCATGATGCATGCACAAAATGATCACTTTTCCTATATTGACCTGTCAGGATTATCTCAATACATACAACAACACTACCTGTCAGAGCAGCAATCACATAATCTATCACATAATAAACCTGGACAATATATAGCAATACATTATCACAGGCACACAACTGGTCTGCACACATATATATATACCTGCTTCCCAATCCATCCATGGTCAAACCCATATCCACAACAGGATCTATGACTGTAACTATGCACTATATACAATAGAAGGTTTATAATACACCAAAAGGTATAAACCTCTATCTACATTATACTATACTATGGAGCGGCACAGATAGCAGGCAACCACTAATCCTGCTCCTCTCTATACAATACCTGCCCTGCAATCAAAAACACCAAACTGGGGAGTGAGTATATGAATACTCAGTGAGTGGAGTAGAGAGTACTATACACATGAGACAAGATATAATCATGGCTCGAGGTGAAATCTCAAAAGCATATGAGCAGTCGTCAAGAACAGGATACACATAACTCAACATAAGAAATAAGGAGTAAATCATCACAATCCCAATCAACTCATCTGGAGCATATATAGAATAATCAAATGAGTATGTATGATAACATGAATATGCTCAATAGGTCATAATACTGAATCATATAAATCAGGTGTCAATAGGCTGAATCATCAACAAGACAGCTATCGGGAAGTGGGTTTTATGCCCCAGGCGAACCAGCAACAACTCCCCACTATCACATGCATATGCAGGATAAGACACCATACCGATAATGTAAATGCTAGACAGCTGTCGGAAGGTGGGTTTTACGCCCCAGGTGAACCAGCAACAACTCCCTACTGTCACATGCATATGCAGGATAAGACACCACACTGATCATGTAAATGCTGGCCAGTATCCAGAACAGAAATCCATAGAAACATCTCATATCTATATACTAAACGGCACCTCGCGGGAATTCTACATCCGCAAAAAGCCATACTGCACCTCGCGGGGTCTTACTATGCCCGGCGGCAAGCAGAATATAAGTCGTAGGATTGGCCGATCCTACGCCTAGGGCCGTGTCCCCCCTAGAAAGGGACTGGGTTCCGCCCGCCCAGAAGGCTACTATGTGCACACAGGCCGATGTTCAACCCCATCGACTATAGGTGTCCTGTAGATACTGCCAACCCATGCATAAATGCCATAATGCACCCTCCCAATACTCTACTAAAAATGAGCATAATCAAGACAACCACTCACTCGGCCACGACCCAATCATAACTAACATCAGGGTTAGGACTGAGGGTCAAGGAAGTGCAATGCAACTCAATATACCACTGAAAAGGGCTCTACAAATCTTTGAAATAGAGGAAATGAAATAAATTTACAAAAGAAATCATTTCATAATTCGGATCCAATTTAACTACTCATAAAGGAGTATAATCAAGACTACCACTCACAAGTCTTTGAAATAGAGGAAATGAAATCAATTTACAAAAGAAATCATTTCACAATTCGGATCCAATTTAACTACTCATCTACCCCTTGTAATTCCTCTCAATGTTCCCTCAAATGCATGTATAGAATAATCAATCATGGAGAACAAAACATACAGGAATCTACCACAACAATTAATTAATAAGCTCAGGTGGAATCAAGTCACACTTCACAACATTCATGAAAATGAATAAGGAATGTGCTCATGGTGCAAAGTACAAACTCCCACTCACCTGTCAATCTGGCACAGTCCTGATACGCCTCTAGAACTTTATGGTAGGTAGTAGGGGACTTCCTCCTCTTGTTCCCTGGCTTCTTGTCCAACTGATACATGCATTTACAATACATTTAGTGTTGTATCAAGGGCCATAATCTACGTGCCAATCATAAATATAGGAAACTTTAATTGATTCAACTCCCCCTTTTTCTAAATCCTTTCCTTTTTTCCCTTTATTCTTATTAAATTAATCCTCAATTTACATGAATCATGATGCAAGAGTATCCCACACACACCCTAGGACCAATGCTATAGGGTCAAGGTGTGCGAAAGGATCGAATCTCTTTTAATCCAAAATTTTACTAAATCTTGGATTGACCCCAACTTTGACAGTCGACCCCCGCTTGGATCGACCCCAGCTTACCCTGAGTCGACCCCCAGCACAGAGTCGAAAATCCCCATTCTCTGGGATTTTCTGAGAGAGTCGATCCTACCAAACTTGGGTCGACCCCACTCAGCCCTGAGTCGACTCCGGCTTACTTTGAGTCACCCAATACCACTTTTTCATTTTTTTTATCTCGGATGAACAGTAATTCGGACCGATAGTGGGTCACTTCATCCCGATTTTGATCCACTTTCCGAACTCCAATTTTTATGAAATTTATACCCAATGTTCTACGCTCATAGGGGTTTCCAAAATGGTAACATGCATCCCCATCGGAGGCCGATTGACCCCCAAAATAATTCACCGAAGTTGGGACTTCGACACAGTTTTTCCGTAGTGCCGGAAAAATTTGTCGAAATCCGATTCTTCCCCTTTTAACACCCTTTACAACTGTCATCTACCCTTTCTATAGCATAAATTCTTTAGAATACTAGGTAGGAACGGGTATTTACCTTTTTCTTCTTGTGAAACGTGGGTCCTTGCGTAGAGGGGAAGGAGACCTACATTTTTCCCTCAGCTGGGATCGCAACCGGGATCCCTCTTCTCCTCGAATCCCCTTCCTCTTCTTCTTTCTTCTTCTTCTTCTTCTTCTCTTTTTCCTTCTTTCTTTCCTCTCTGCGTCTCTGACTCTCCCTCTCTGTTACTCTCTCTCGGTTTCCATCCAAAAGCCACACCAAACCTCCTTAATTAAGTCACATCAAAACATTATTCATCCTTTGTTTATATTATTAAATTTCCATTTTGCCCCTAACACTTCAACATATCTACTGTTATGCCATTAACTTTTGATTCCTTTTCAATTTTACCCTTACCACTTCAACGCATCTACAACTATGCCATTATCTTTTGATTCCTTCCAATTTTACCTCTTATATCGATTTTAAAGGACTATTCTATCCCTTTTTATAATAAAAAATTTTTGGGGTTATTACATCCTCCCCCCTTATATAAAATTCGTCCTCGAATTTAAAAGAGTAAATTACCTGATTACTCAAAGAGGTGAGGGTATTTGCTCTTCATACTTTGCTCCGACTCCCAAGTGCATTCTTCAACATTGTGCCGGTGCCATTGTACCTTCACCATACATATTTTCTTATTTCGCAGCTTCCTGATCTGAGTATCAAGGATAGCTACAGAAAACTCTTCATAAGAAAGGTCTCCCTCTACTGTAACTTCCTACACTGGTAGCACATGGGATGGATCCGGCACATACTTCCGAAGCATAGATACATGAAATACTGAATGCACATGGCTGAGGTTTGGAGGTAGTGCTAATCTGTAAGATACATTGTCAACCTTGTCTAGTATCTCAAAGGGGCCAATGTACCGGGGACTAAGCTTGCCTCTCTTTCCAAACCTCTTTACCCCTTTCATAGAAGAGATTTTTAGGAACACATGATCCCCCGTGCTAAACTGCACATCTCTCCTCCTGACATCTGCGTACTCTTCTGCCTACTAAACACTATCCTCAACCTTTCCTGTATCACTAACACCTTTTCTGCTCAGTGCATCTCCACAACATTAGCTTTTTTTTCCGGATGTGAGTAGAGCAGCAATACTACCAGAAACTTTTCAGCTCGGTGTATCTACCTCAACATTAGCTTTTTTTCCGAGGAGTAGTGTATAGACAAGGCATAATTGTTATCAATTCCAATCATCTTCTCTATCTCATATTGAGTTTCGTTTAGGTAAAAAGATATTTTAGACTTTTATGATCCGTATACACCTTACAAGATTCATCAATCCGGAACAGAAGGTATTTGTTCTTTATTGTTACCTTGTCAATCCTCGATAACCAATACATAACCTCAAACTTTCATCTTTACAAACAATACTAGAGCTCCCCCAAGGTGACACACTAAGTCGAATGAAGCCTTTATCAAGCAGATCTTGCAACTGCTCCTTTAATTATTTCATTTCAACTGGAGCCATTCTATAGGGGGTTTTTGAAAGTTGGTGTGGTATTGGGAGTCAAATTAATTACAAATTCAATCTCTCTCTGGTGGCAAACCAGGAAGATCTTCCGAAAAAACATCAAGATATTCATTCACTACTGGAATATCCTCCAATTTGGTCTCCCTTCAAGTATCCATTGCACAGACTAAATAAGTCTTACACTCCTTTCTTAATGCCTTCCTAACTTTAAGGGCAGAAATTAAATATAATGATGAATTACATTACACAGATGCATCGCTTTGAAAGAAGAACTCTGGTTCTTCAGATATCCAGAATATCACTCTTTTACTGTAGCAATCAATATGAGTGTGGTACTGAGACATCCAGCCTATTCCCAAAATGATGTCAAAATCTTGTATGTCAAATTATATAAGATTTGTCACTAACTCTCCTACCCCTATTTGAATTATGCAATTCCTGCACAAATGTCAACAATTACTGTTTTCTATAGGGGTGTGAGAACATACAATTGTTCTCCTAGTTTCTCAAGTATGCAGTGTAATTATCTAGAAAAACTAACTGTAATAAAGGAATGCATAGTGCCAGAATCGAACAAAATAGAGGGATCAATCATACTGACTGGTAATATACCTGTTACCATCCGATCATTGGCACTAGCATCTTGGTAGGTCAGTGCAAAACTCGAGCATTGCTTCTTGGCCTCTGGTCACCAAGTACAGGAGGTCTGGGCTCATTCCTCCTCCTGTACGGGCAATCACGTGCCAGGTGTCCAGTCCGCCCACAACTATAACATGCCCTCGCTCTCCTCATATAGGGCCCACTATGGAATCTGCTAGAGTAAGTGCGAGCCCTGGGCTTCTTTTGAATTGGGGTTTCTCGGAAATCCCATGGCCTGCCACTCCGACTTCTAGCGGGTCTATATCTCATCAGGTCAGCCCTTTCTTTATCGGATCTTTTTAATTCAGCCTCCACTTTCAAAGCTCTGTCCAAAATATCCTTATAACTGGAAATTATCTGTAAAGATGTTCGGGATCTGATTCTGTATATAAGCCCTTGTTCGAACCAGTTGGCTCTACTCATATCGTCCTCCATGAACTGGGGGCAAAATCGACTCAGCTCCTCGAACCTATTGGCATAATCCAAGACAGTCATATGTTCGGACCGAGACAGCAATAAAAACTCATTCTGTTTTATTTGCCTGACTGAGTCCGAAAAGTACTTAGCATAAAATATCCTCTTAAAATCTTCCCAGGTCATTCCGTCGACCTCATATGCTGTCTTCATAGCAGTCCACCAATAATCAGCACTCCCTCTTAGCATAGAGGTAGCTAATTTGACTTTTACCTCCTCGAAAAATTGGAGTAACTCATACATCTTCTCCATTTCCCAGATCCAGGTCTCAGCTGTCATGGGATTGAATCCACCATCAAACATCGGTGGATTCAGCCTACGGAACCTCTCGTAATAGGATTCCATCGGCTGTACAGGTTGGGCAGCCAACTGCATCTGCTGCTGTTGCTCAAGCAGTTATGCTATTAACTGGTACACTCCTGCCAAATCTGCTTGGGTTGCTATGGAGCATGGAGTAGTTTGTGAAATTGATTGGCTATCAGGGTCCGGGGAAGGTGCCCTTATTTCTCTTTCATCCTCCATGTTGCTTATGGCTACCTAGCAGTCAAGAATTTATGATGAGTTTACATAAATTATCTCTTAACATAGCCAAATAGCAAAAACCATCAGAGAGGTCACATAATCATATCATAATTAATCTGAGAATCTACAATATTCACCTTCTCTTATTAACACAAATCTTCATTATTGAAAAATCTAGTCTCCCATCACGGTCAATATTTTTGACCAATTTAAATTGACTCGATCCACTATACTTTCGCTGCACAACTCTGATCAATATCCTCCGAATTTATTAATTGACTTTCTATCAAAATACAAATCTTGATTGTAAACTGAATGATATAAAATTTTGTCTCAAGTAGAGCCAAAAAGAACTCTAAAATCTCATCCCGAAATATATCTTACTGAGTTGTAAATGACTCATAAAATAACATACAGAAAAACCCTATGCTCCATAGTATAATCCTATACTTAATCCTGACTCACCGTATTGCTCTGACAGGACTCTTCTTAACCTTTGCTCTGATACCAAGCTTTGTCACGACCCCTGCCCCATTCCGGCGAGCCGCCGCGACGGTCCTAGGGTGCGGGTAGGCATAAGGCCATCAGCCATCGCGTAGAACCCTACTACCTATCAATCATCAATAAATCTTGAAAAATTTGGCATGATGCATGCACAAAATGATCACTTTTCCTATAGTGACCTGTCAGGATTATCTCAATACATACAACAACACTACCTGTCAGAGCAGCAATCACATAATCTGTCACATAATAAACCTGGACAATATATAGCAATACATTATCACAGGCACACAACTGGTCTGCACACATATATATATACCTGCTTCCCAATCCATTCATGGTCAAACCCATATCCACAATAGGATCTGTGACTGTAACTATGCACTATATACAATAGAAGGTTTATAATACACCAAAAAGTATAAACCTCTATCTACATTATACTATACTATGGAGCGGCACAGCTAGCAGGCAACCACTAATCCTGCTCCTCTCTATACAATACCTGCCCTGCAATCAAAAATACCAAACTGGGGAGTGAGTATATGAATACTCAGTGAGTGGAGTAGAGAGTACTATGCACATGAGACAAGATATAATCATGACTCGAGGTGAAATCTCAAGAGCATATGAGCAGTCGTCAACAACAGGATACACATAACTCAACATAAGAAATAAGGAGTAAATCATCACAATCCCAATCAACTCATCTGGAGCATATATAGAATAATCAAATAAGTATGTATGATAACATGAATATGCTCAACAGGTCATAATACTGAATCATATAAATCAGGTGTCAATAGGCTGAATCATCAACAAGACAGCTATCGGGAGGTGGATTTTACGCCCCAGGTGAACCAGCAACAACTCTTCACTATCACATGCATATGCTGGATAAGACACCATACCGATAATGTAAATGCTAGACAGCTGTCGGGAGGTGGGTTTTACGCCCCAGTCGAACCAGCAACAACTCCCTACTGTCACATGCATATGCAGGATAAGACACCACACTGATCATGTAAATGCTGGCCAGTATCCAGAACATAAATCCATAGAAACATCTCACATCTATATACTAAACGGCACCTCACGAGAATTCTACATCTGCGGAAAGCCATACTGCACCTCGCGGGGTCTTACTATGCCCGGCGGCAAGCAGAATATAAGTCGTAGGATTGGCCGATCCTACGCCTAGGGCCGTGCCCTCCTAGGAAGGGACTGGGTTCCGCCCACCCAGAAGGCTACTATGTGCACACAGGCCGATGTTCAACCCCATCGACTATAGGTGTCCTGTAGATACTGCCAACCCATGCATAAATGCCATAATACACCCTCCCAATACTCTACTAAAAATGAGCATAATCAAGACAACCACTCACTCGGCCATGACCCAATCATAACTAACATCAGGGTTAGGACTGAGGGTCAAGAAAGTGCAATGCAACTCAATATACCACTGAAAAGGGCTCTACAAATCTTTGAAATAGAGGAAATGAAATTAATTCACAAAGAAAATCATTTCACAATTCGGATCCAATTTAACTACTCATAAAGGAGTATAATCAAGACTACCACTCATAAGTCTTTGAAATAGAGAAAATGAAATCAATTTACAAAAGAAATCATTTCACAATTCGGATCCAATTTAACTACTCATCTACTCCTTGTAATTCCTCTCAATGTTCCCTCAAATGCATGTATAGAATAATCAATCATGGAGAACAATACATAGAGGAATCTACCACAACAATTAATTAATAAGCTCAGGTGGAATCAAGTCATACTTCACAACATTCATGAAAATGAATAAGGAATGTGCTCATGGTGCAAAGTACAAACTCCCACTCACCTGTCAATCTGGCACAGCCCTGATACGCCTCTAGAACTTTATGGTAGGCAGTATGGGACTTCCTCCTCTTGTTCCCTAGCTTCTTGCCCAACTGATACATGCATTTACAATATATTTAGTGTTGTATCAAGGGCCATAATCTACGTGCCAATCATAAATATAGGAAACTTTAATTGATTCAACTCCCCCTTTTTCTAAATCCTTTCCTTTTTTTCCTTTATTCTTATTAAATTAATCCTCAATTTACATGAATCATGATGCAAGAGTATTCCACACACACCCTGGGACCAATGCTATAGGGTCAAGGTGTGCGAAAGGATCGAATCTCTTTTAATCCAAAATTTTACTAAATCTTGGGTTGACCCCAACTTTGAGAGTCGACCCCCGCTTGGATCGACCCCAGCTTACCCTGAGTCGACCCCTAGCACAGAGTCGAAAATTCCTATTCTCTGGGATTTTCTGAGAGAGTCGATCCTACCAAACTTGGGTCGACCCCACTCAGCCCTGAGTCGACTCCGGCTTACTTTGAGTCATCCAACACCACTTTTTCATCTTTTTTATCTCGGATGAACAGTAATTCGGACCGATAGTGGGTCACTTCATCCCGATTTTGATCCACTTTCCGAACTCCAATTTTTATGAAATTTATACCCAATGTTCTACACTCATAGGGGTTTCCAAAATGATAACATGCATCCCCATCGGAGGCCGATTGACCTCCAAAATAATTCACCGAAGTTGGGACTTCGACACAGTTTTTCCGTAGTGCCGGAAAAATTTGTCGAAATCCGATTCTTCCCCTTTTAACACCCTTTACAATTGTCATCTACCCTTTCTATAGCATAAATTCTTTAGAATACTAGGTAGGGATGGGTATTTACCTTTTTCTTCTTGTAAAACTTGGGTCCTTGCGTAGAGGTGAAGGATACCTATATTTTTTCCTTCAGCTGGGAGCGCAACCGGGATCCCTCTCCTCCTCGAATCCCCTTCCTCTTCTTCTTTCTTCTTCTTCTTCTTCTCTTTTTCCTTCTGACTCTCCCTCTCTGTGTCTCTGACTCTCCCTCTCTGTTACTCTCTCTCGGTTTCCATCCAAAAGCCACAGCAAACCCCCTTAATTAAGTCACATCAAAACACTATTCACCCTTTGTTTAATATTATTAAATTTTCATTTTGCCCCTAACACTTCAACATATCTACTGTTATGCCATTAACTTTTGATTCCTTTCCAATTTTACCCTTACCACTTCAACGCATCTACAACTATGCCATTATCTTTTGATTCCTTCCAATTTTACCCCTTATATCAATTTTAAAGGACTATTCTATCCCTTTTTATAATAAAATTTTTTTTGGGGTTATTACACCTTGAAAGCAAGGAGTTTATAATATTGACATATTTAATAATTACAATCAGTAAATTATAATAATTATTATTAGGGGAATTGGATAGCCATGAATTGTATGCAAGTATGGACTTCAAAGAGAAAAAGACGTAATGGGATGAAGCAGCCAAACTGATCCAACAAGGACACCTCATGGTAATAATAGGAGATTTCAATTGCATAGATCATCCGTAAGAGAAGTTGGGGAAAGGCATTCACCGACAAGAAGGAGATCAAGAAATTTTAGAACTTTATTATGGACAATGAGATGGTAGAACTTGGATTCACGGGCCCAAGATTCACATGGTCTAACAATAGATAGAACCGCGCCAGAGTTTGGGAGAGGCTAAATGGAGCAGTTGCCATGGCCACATGGGTGCAGGGTCATCCGGACTACTGTGTGAGTTATTTTCCGCAGACTGTCTCGGACTACTGCCCGAATCTGGTTAGTACCTCCAACTCTCTCCATTATCAGTTTCCTTTTAGATTTGAGAAATTTTGGCTTGCTTACCCTCAATCGGGGGAGATTGTGCGGGAGGCTTAGCTGGTGCTAGTTAGGGGGGACGCAATGTACAGGGTGCCCCGCAAACTAGAGCTGACAAAGTGACGACTGAGGTGCTGGAACCCAAAAAAGGTGGGGAACATACTCAAGAGATTGGAGGAGGCCAAGGCAATTTTGCAGGTCTACAGTCCTACGAGGTTCATGATGGAGGCTTGTCGGTAGAGAGGCTAGGGGAGCTCAGATCTCAGCTATCACTACATGATTCGCTTCTTTGGCAGCAGAAAACTCTTTGGAGGCAGCAATCGCGGGTACAATGGAACATAGAGGGGGACAAGAATACCAAATTTTTTCATCAAACGGCTATCATCCGAAGGCAGAAGAACAGGATCAAAGCCATTAGGGGGGCCGATGGACAACTGACGGAGCACCCCTCTGATCAGATTTAGGTGGACGGAGCAGTCAGACAGTGAGAGGACACCCATCATGCCGATGCCATCGAAAACGATGTATGTGGAGGAAAATGAAATTTTAATTAAGTTGGTATTGCTGAAGAGATCTAGGAGGCTTTTTGGACCTTAGCAGAGAATAAAGCTCCAAGACCAGACGATTTCCCCCCATTTTCTTCAGGCAGTATTGGGTCGTGGTGAGAGAGGATGTAGTACAGGCTGTCTAGCAGTTCTTCAGCATAGCAGTGATATCAAAGGACTGGAAGAAGACCTTTGTTACCTTGATCCCGAAGAGAGCGGATGCTATGGAGGCTGGCCACACTCGATTAGTTTATGTACTACTCCATATAAGGCCACGACGAAGGTTTTTGTTGCTAGACTGAGGATCATTAGCCCGAAGTAGGGGGCATTTGTGGGGGGGCAGAGTATCTTCGACAATGTACTCATTGCACAGGAATTCATGTTTGATTTCTGGAGGACCCCGAGTCGGAAAAGCCTGATGGGGATCAAGTTAGACATGGAGAGGGCAAATGATAGGATGATCTAGAGTTTCCTGGAGGGCTCGATGGTGAGCTTTGGATTCTATGAGAGGTGGATTAGTTGGGTCATGGGGTGTGTCAGGTCTCCCACCTTCGCCATATTAGTGAATGGCACACCCTTGAGCTTCTTCACCTCTTCTGTTGGACTCCGGCAGGGGTGCCCTTTGTCTCCCCTACTATTCATCATTTGTGCAGATGCCTTGTCTAGAGCTCTCTATCGTGCCACTGAGATCTAGGCTTTGAAGGCCTATAGACCGAGGTTGGGGTCCATTCAGGTATCACATCTTTTATTTGTAGATGATTGCTTGCTCCCTGCTCGGGTCACAAGACAAATGATGATAGTCATCCTGTTGCCCAGATAGACAACCCAAGAGGGGGGGGGGGGTGAATTGGGTTTTAAAATAATTATTGCAATTAAAAGACTTTGTGAGTAACTAATTAAAACTTTTGCGAGTGGATTAATTAGTTGCTATATGCAGTGGATGAAGGGAAAGGAAGAGACAATGAAATAATCACAAACACAAGCAATTTTATAGTGGTTCGGAGCTAACCCTTGCTCCTACGTCCACTCCCCAAGCCTCACTTGGGAGTTCACTATAATCCCTCGGATTACAGCCGGTTGTTTTACAAGTTCACAACCCAACTTGTTGTTTTACGAGATCACAACGAACTCGGTCGGTTTTCACAGGCTCACCGACTAGAACCATCCGATTGTTTTTTCGGGATCACAATCAAACCCTTACACCGTTGGTTTTAACCTTGGCTCACCAACAAACCTTAACACCCTTGATTCAATCCCCTGATTGAATCAAGTAAGTAACAAATAGTTTGACACAAACAAAAAGGAAGCTTCTCAAAAGCGTATTTAAACAATTTAAGCAAGGAAGAGTAAGAAGCCCTCAAACTGATTTTGGAGATGGAGGAAGGGGCTTTTCAAACTCTTTGACTCCTCTTGAATTTGATGTAGACTTGCTGTCAGGAGGAGAGCCTTGAATGTGAGGAAGACAGTTGGAGAGTCGACTTCAATGCACTTCTTCCTTCTTTTTCGTGTAATCACTCTAGAGAGCTTTTGGTTGGTGGAAATCCCTTTAGCTTTGAATGGAGTCTCTCTTTCTTACTCTATTACTGTTCACTCAGGCTATTTAAGCCATTCCCAAAGAAAAATAGCCGTTAGACATAGATTTAAGGCCGTTCTGCACATTCTGCAACTCCGGACAAAATGCCCGTTGGGATCGGAGTCGACTCGCTCGATCAGGAGTCGACTCGAGTGTTGCTGGAGTCGACTCATGCTTTACTGGAGACGACTCGGCCACTGTTCAAAATTTGAAATCGAGTGCCGTCCCGTTCTGGAGTCGACTCGGCTGAACCTGGAGTCGACTCGCCAATTGTCCGGAGATGACTTTCCCTTCTGGAGACGACTCGATCTTCAGGGCTTCAAAAACTCATCCTCTCGATTTTACTTCCTCGAGTCGACTCGGATTTCCTTGGAGTCGACTCGGCTCTCAGAGCCGGAGAGACGGGTCTTCTATCTTTGAACTTGAACTGTCTCGGAGTCGACTCGGACTTTGTGGGAGTCGACTCGGCTCTCAGACACGAAATACCGATCTTCTGTATTTGGAGTTGAACTACCTCGGAGTCGACTCGAACTTTGCAGGAGTCGACTCGGCTCTCAGACACCGAAGTATCGGTCTTCTATCTTTGGAGTTGAACTGCCTTGGAGTCGACTCGAACTTTGCGGAAGTCGACTCGGCTCTCAGACATCGAAGTTGGCTCTCTGACTTTTAGCCTTGCATTTCTCTGGGAGTCGACTCTTGCTTCCTTAGGAGTCGACCTGCCAACCGTTGGAGTCGACTCGAGTTCTTCGGGAGTCGACTCGGCTCTCAGAGTCCAAAATGGCTTCTCTGTCTTTCTGTCTGTTACTCCATGGAGTCGACTCGTACTATGCTGGAGTCGACTCGGCAAGCATCGGAGTCGACTCGAATTCTTCAGGAGTCGACTCGTTGACAGGTTTTGAGATGAATCTTTCTGTCCGGCTGTCTGTTCTCAGTCGGAGTCGACTCGTAATGTGCAGGAGTCGACTCGAGCTTGTGCCAGTGCTTCTGATACGCTTGGAGTCGACTCGTAATCTTCCGGAGTCGACTCGAGATTCAGACTTTGGTTCAAATTGATTTCCATACTTATCCAAAGTGTATTGAACCAAATCTAGAGACACTTAAACATTAATTCACAAATATTTGACTGAAACATTAGATTGAATTCATTAGTATAACATAAGATATACTCAAATGCTTTGAGCTCATCAAAATCAAATAGGGTTATAATCAATCACTCCACAATCTCCCCCTTTTTGATGATGACAAAATATTGAGTATTTGTAAAGTGAATTGCTCAACCAAAAGGAGATTTATAATAAAGTTTTGAAATGAATTCAAGTGTCTAGTCATTTAATTTATCCAAAACTGAAAGGTGTGAAACAGTAAATTCTGAAGTTAAAGCTCCTCCTTTCATTTGGAATTATATAAGCCTTCATGTCATGCAATCAATTGTTTGGCTTATATATATTTAATGAGTTTGCTTTCTTAAGATTTCAGATTCTCCCCCTCAACACATGCATTCAACTTTGTTTAGATTCTTTGAATTTTTTTTTAGTGTATTGAAGCTTTTGAACTTAAATTTTTGATTTTAGAGGAAAAATCTGCCAATTTGTTCTTGAGTATGATTCAACTAATCTCCGAATATCCCTTGAATAGATTCTGGAGATTACTCCTTTAGGAGCCCCAACAGAGAGATAATGAGCCTCGAGGTATCGAATTTACTTAGAACAAATTATTTTGTGCTTTAAAAGTTTTCTTTTTATTGATTTTCTTTACATGTCTATTCAATATATTTTCTCCCCCTTTTTGTCATCATAGCAAAAAGGCAGAAAGCACAGTAAGATGCAAACACTCAAGAATGCACAATTTTTGAAAAGAAGTTCTACTCATTGTATTTATCCAAAATTATGTACAAGTGTGATTACATATCAAGTGAGTCCTCAAGGGACTGTACATCATAAAGTAAAAAGAACAAAAGATACTAGGGTTTCTTTGTGGTGGAGGATGTGGCTCCCTTGCTCAGTCTAGTGTGTTGGATGACCATGCTTAACCCCTCATTGATGTTCCTCAGTTGTTCGAGTATCTCCGAGGTGGTTCTAGACTGAATCCTCGATATGTTGTTCATACTTTCTTGGAGGGTGTCGAGCTTGAAGATCAGTGCGTTGGCTAGTCTCTCAGCACCCTGACTCTGGTTGCCTAGTTCCTTTTTGATGCTATCTCGCATCTCCCTTGTGTCGTCCTTGACGTCACTTATGTTCCAGTATTGTCCTTGAACTAGGCTTCGGATGTTGAATATCTCCTCCCTCAGATTTGCAACCATCTCTGTCACGGCTGCTAAGGAGGGTTCTAGTTGGGTGGAGGGAGCACTCTGAGGACCTCAGAGCTCCCTCAGTAGGTCGTCTCGTAGCTCCCTCACGATCTCCTGCCGCAACTCCCGGAGCTGCTCAGAAGATATCCGGACCTCCAGTAGCTGAGAAGGTGGTGCAGTGGAGGGTCCGGCTGAAGTAGATGGTGCTGAAGTGGAGGGATAGGTGGGAAAATCTGAGTCATGATCAGGGCTGGGGAAGTGTCGAGTAGTAGGGTCAGAAGGTGTGGAAGTGATGGTCTCCGTACCCAGACTCCCTCGACTCTATGGAACCCCATCCTATGGAGAGTCCCCTCACCCATTCGGTCAGTGTGACGCAGTGAGCGAGAGGGTTCTCCTTCAGGAATAGGAACCCCTAACTCTCTAAAGATGAGGGTGAATAGCATACCATACGGGAGACTCAATCTAGGCTTATCTAATGGTTCACAGATGTATCTGTAGATGAGTTTTGGAAAGTTGATTGGAGTATCTTGAAGTATGTAGAACATCAGGGCTAGGTCTCTCTCAGACACAAAATCAAAACGGCCTGTCTTGGGAAAGAAGGTCCTAGATATGATACTTAAGAGGAGCCGCATTTCAGCTGATAGCTGATTTGCAGACACCTCTTCTAGGGGGGACTGAGGTGGACTCTCTAGTATAGCCGTAAGGGCCTCAGTCCTATCCGCGGGGTGAGAGGGAGACACCCCTACATGGGGAAGATGGAGGACTTGAGCAATGAAGTCCTCCGAAATAAATATAGGGACGCCCACTACAGTTCCCTGAATACCACCATTACCCCTAGCTACAGTACCGTAAAATTCCCTAACTAACCCCAGGTAAGTAGGGAGATCTAGGGAACAAAACCTTTCTAACCCTTGAGCCCTTAACCGATGCCCTAGGGTAAAGCCTTCCCGGGAGAGGAAGTCAAAGTTGACTTTTCTCCCGGTGGAGACCGCCTTCCCGGCGCACGGACGCGAGGAAACCGGCCTCGGCGGGGAAGGAACCGGAGGTTGTGGCCTCGCGGGTTCATTCCGAGCCTTTGACCGTCGCTCGGTGCCGCTCGCGGAATGGGGCCTTTTCCGGCTCGGGACAGTGGCTTTGCGAGGCATCCTAGACCTAAGGAGGGGGAAAGGACACGAGGGACGGAGGAAAACTCGACGGAAATGGCCTAACAAGGGTCGGAGACGACTCTAGGGTTTTTGAAACAGTGACGGCGGTGAATAGAAGTGTCGATTGAACGTTTGGATTAGGGTCAAAACATCGGATTCCCGACCTCGAGTCGACTCCAGTAAGTCGCGAGTCGACTCGACCTCGAGTCGACTCCAAAATATGCGCGAGTCGACTCCCCCCATGATGCCATCGACCTCGAGTCGACTCCGAAATATGCGCGAGTCGACTCCCCCATGAGCCGACTCTAAAATGTATCCGAGTCGACTCGAACTCTGGCACGCACCCAAAAATCATGTTATTTTCGTGCCACATGAGATAGTTATAGACTTATCCATGATTTAGGAGCTGAATTGATGATCATAGATAAGAAGTCCTATGTTTATCTTAGACTAATCCTCAAAATCTATGAATTAGAGGAGAGTATCACGAGAATGGATCAATCACTCCTAACCCTCTTCTAAGTATGCCAAATCGATCCTCACATAGGAGTTTTGTGAAAATATCAGCAAGTTGATCATCAGTACACACAAATTGAAGTGTCACATCACCATTCAGTACATGATCTCTTATGAAGTAATGTCTTATCTCAATATGTTTAGTTCTTGAGTGCTGAATTGGATTCTTAGTTAGATTAATGGCACTTGTATTATCACAGTTAATGGAAATTTTATCTTGTTTAATGCCATAATCTTCAAGTTGTTGTTTAATCCACAAGATTTGAGCACAACAACTTCCGGCAGCAACATATTCGGCTTCAGCTGTAGATAATGCAACCGAGTTTTGTTTCTTGCTAAACCAAGAGATTAAATTTTCTCCTAAGAATTGACATGATCCGCTGGTGCTTTTTCTATCAAGTTTACAACCAGCGAAGTCTGAATCAGTGTACCCAATTAAATTTATGCTTGAATCTTTAGAGTACCATAGACCTATGGTTTTTGTTCCTATTAGGTATTTAAAGATTCTCTTAACAGCTATTAAATGTGATTCCTTAGGATTAGATTGATATCTAGCACACATGCATACACTAAACATGATATCAGGTCTACTTGCAGTAAGATATAATAAAGATCCTATCATACCTCTATACATCTTTTGATCTACTGACTTACCTGATTCATCTTTATCAAGTTTGCATGACGTACCCATGGGTGTGCTGATTGGCTTGTTTCCTTCCATATCAAACTTCTTGAGCATCTCTTTGATGTATTTCGCTTGACAGATGAAGATGCCCTCCTTAGATTGTTTGATTTATAGCCCGAGGAAATAGTTCAGCTCTCCCATCATGCTCATTTCAAATTCACTCTGCATCAAGTCAGCAAATTCTTTGCAGAGGCGATTGTTAGTAGCACCGAAAATAATATCATCAACATAAATCTGTACTACTAACATTTCTTTGTTTTTCTTCTTTCGTATCAGATGCTATTCCCCGCCCATCCATCGGAGAGAGGAACTGTCCTAGCTGAGCTTTACTTTAACTCCTCGATTCAAGAAAAACAGTGTTGTATCTACATTTCCTCTAGAGAACTCATGGTCTAGTAGAAATTTGCTAAGTCTTTCATACCAAGCTCTAGGAGCTTGCTTTAGACCATAAAGTGCTTTATTTAGTTTGTAAACATGATTGGGGTATTGATGATTTTCAAAACCAGGTGGTTGTTCTACATACACCTCCTCATTAATATATCCATTCAAAAATGCACTTTTGACATCCATTTGAAATAATTTGAAGTCTTTAGAGCATGCAAATGCTAGTAACAATCTAATTGCCTCAAGTCTAGCTACAGGAGCAAAGGTTTCATCAAAGTCTATACCTTCTTCTTGATTATAGCCATTTGCTACTAGTCTAGCCTTGTTCCTAATCACAATTCCATTTTCATCAAGTTTATTTTTATATATCCATTCGGTACCTATTATTGAATATTCAGAGGGTCGTTCAACTAGGCTCCATACCTTGTTTCTAGTAAATTGGTTTAGTTCTTCTTGCATTGCATTTATCCAATTTACATCCTTTTCAGCTTCTTCTATGTGTTTAGGTTCAAAGTGTGAGACAAATGCTAGATGATTATTTAAGTTTCTAAGAGATGCTCTAGTCCTAACAGGTTGAGATGGATCATCTAAAATTAATTCCTTAGGATGCCCATGAGCATACCTCCAAGCCTTAGTCAGCCCATGATCCACAATTGCCTCTTGACTTGTTGATGCATTTCCAATTAGTTTTTGTTCATCTTCTTATAATGTCATCTCATCAATCTTTTCTTCAAGAATTTCTGCATCATCATCAGGAACAACTCTCTTGCTAGAAGAGATATCACTAGTATCATCAAAAACAACATGTATAGACTCTTCAATAACAAGATTTTTTTTGTTAAATACTCTATATGCTTTACTTGATGTAGAATATCCCAAAAAGATACCTTCATCAGATTTAGAATCAAATTTACCTAAGTTATCCTTTCCATTATTATGAATGAAACACCTACATTCAAAAACATGAAAATAGTTTACTTTGGGCTTTCTATTTTTCCAAAGTTCATAAGGTGTCTTCTTTATAATGGGTCTCAATAAAACTCTATTTAATATATGACATGATGTATTAATGGCTTCTCCCCAAAAATACTTAGGGAGGTTACTTTCACATAGCATGGTTCTAGCCATTTCCTCTAGGGTTCTATTCTTCCTTTCTACAACTCCATTTTGTTGTGGTGTCCTAGGTGCAGAAAAATTATAAGTTATCCCCTTTTTACTACAAAATTCATCAAATAGATGATTTTCAAATTCCGTTCCATGGTCACTTCTAATAGCTATGACTGAAGCATCTCTAGCATTAGCTACTTCCTTATGAAATTTCTTAAATACTGAAAATGCTTGATCTTTGTGAGCTAAAAACATGACCCAAGTATATCTAGAAAAATCATCTACAATAACAAGACCATATTTGTTTCCACCTAGACTTGTGGTTCTAGTTGGTCCAAATAGATCCATGTGTAGTAGTTCAAGAGGTCTAGAGGTAGAGACACAATTTATGGGTTTAAAGGAGTTTCTTGATTGTTTGCCATATTGACAAGCTTCACAGATTTTATTTTTCTCAAATTTTAGTTTTGGCAAACCTATTACAGAATCACTTTTAACTAACTTAGATATTGTATCCATACTTACATGTCCTAATTTACGGTGCCATAACCAACTTGCATCATTCTCCTTAGTATCACTAGCAACTAAGCAAGGACTGTTTTTAGCAAGATCATCTAGATCTACTACATAGACATTTCCACGTCTTATTCCTTTGAATACTAAGCTATTATCAATTGAGTTGGTTATGATGCATAAGGATTGTTTAAACAAAACATCAAAACCCTTATCACATAATTGACTTATGCTAAATAAGTTATGTTTAAGACCATCTACTAATCGTACATTATCAACAAAGGTTGAGGAGGTGATTTGTACTTTACCTATACCAACGATGTGACCTTGGTTATTGTCTCCAAATGTCACTGCACCTCCCTTCTTAGGCTCAAAGGTGAAGAATTGGTCTTTGTCACCCGTCATGTGTCTTGAGCAGCCACTATCCAAGTACCAACAGTTTTTATCGACCTTGGCTGCAAGACACTCCTACACAAGGAAATCATACAATTTTAGGTATCCAAGTTTTCTTGGGTCCTTCATGGTTAGTAATGTTGGTTCCTTTTGGAACCCAAATCCTTTTAATTTTTTCTTTAGCTTTTCCTTTTCTATGATCACACACATTAGCTTTATGTCCTATTGTTCCACAGCAAAAACAGGTTATTTTCTTAGTTTTGCTTTCCCCTGCTTTTACAAAAAAATTACTAAGGAGCTTTTGCTTATTTTTAGGTTTATACCCTAAACCAGCTCTATTGAATACAGCTCGTTGACTATTAAGTATCATTTCCAATTTTTCAGAACTATCTGTAAATTTTTCTACAAAAGGTTTGTACTTTTTAAGTTCTAGTGCCAACTTTTGTTTTTCTGTTTTTAGTGCATTTAAGTCTTTTGTGAAATTATCTCTAATAGTTTGTTTATCCTTCTTAAGTTCAGAAATTTTCTTGGTTAGTTTTTCGTTATCTTTAATTAAGGTATTAGTTTTTTGAATTAACATTTGCTTGCTTGTTTTAAGTTCTAAATTTTCTTTAATAATAAAATCCTTATCCTTAACTAATTTATCGTATTTATGGAGGTGAGATTGATTGGTTAGTTTTAGCTCTTTATTCTTAAGATTTATTGTCTTATATTCATCCATTAATTCATTAAACGCATCATACAATTCATCAAAGGTAAAATCTAAATGCGTTTCAGATGTTACCTCATTTTCGTTTGCCATAAAACATAGGTTGGCCTTTTCTTCTTGTTCTTCATCCGATGATGATGATGATGAATCGGAGTCCGATAGGGTGGAGACAAGGACTTTCTTTTTCTTGTACTTGCTGGCCGTCTTGAGCAAAGGACAGTCCGCTCTGAAGTGTCCCGGCTTCTTACATTCGTAGCATCCGATTCCCTCATTTTTCCTTTCCTTACCTTTATCCTTGTAATAGGAACTTGAGGGACCTCTCCTTTGATGAAAGAACTTCTTTCGGTTGATGAATTTTCTGAACTTACGCACGAGAAGAGCCTCATCATCATCTCCCTCATGATCTTCTTCTTCACTGCTGCTACTGCAAGATAAATCCTTGTTAGAAGAAGTAGATTTGAGAGCTATTACCTTTTTCTTATGAGAGGATTCTTCTTCGCTGTGTTGTTTCATTGTGAGCTCGTGCGTCATTAGGGATCCAAGAAGCTCCTCAAGTGGAAGCTTGTTCAAGTCCTTGGCTTCTTGGATTGCCGTCACCTTGGCCTCCCATGACCTTGGCAAACAACGAAGAATCTTCCTGACAAGGTCACTGTTAGTATAATTTTTGCCAAGGCTTTTTAGGCCATTGACAATGTCAGTAAATCTAGTAAACATGCAAGTGATAGTTTCATTGGAATCCATCTTAAATAATTCATACTTATGAACTAATATATTTATTTTAGATTCTTTTACTTGATTTGTGCCCTCGTGGGTCACTTCAAGTCTATCCCAAATCTCTTTTGCAGAATTGCAAGTAGAGACTCTATTGAATTCATTTCGGTCTAAAGCACAATAAAGCACATTCATTGCTTTGGCATTTAGTTGTGCCTTCCTTATATCATTGTCATCCCAATCCTTTTCAAGTTTGGGTATAGTAACACCCTCTACAAAAATTGATGGGATGTATGGTCCATTAAGTATGGTGGTCCACATCTCATAGTCTTGTGCTTGGATAAATATTCTCATCCTAGCCTTCCAATATGAGTAGTCGGATCCATTGAAGAATGGTGGTCTATGGGTGGACTGGCCCTCAATATGAGAAGATCCAAATGGGGTTGTCATTTTGATCTTTTACTCTTTTGGTAAAAGAGTTCCGGCTCTGATACCACTTGTTGCCCAGATAGACAACCCAAGAGGGGGGGGGGGTGAATTGGGTTTTAAAATAATTATTGCAATTAAAAGACTTTGTGAGTAACTAATTAAAACTTTTGCGAGTGGATTAATTAGTTGCTATATGCAGTGGATGAAGGGAAAGGAAGAGACAATGAAACAATCACAAACACAAGCAATTTTATAGTGGTTCGGAGCTAACCCTTGCTCCTACGTCTACTCCCCAAGCCTCACTTGGGAGTTCACTATAATCCCTCGGATTACAGCCGGTTGTTTTACAAGTTCACAACCCAACTTGTTGTTTTACGAGATCACAACGAACTCGGTCGGTTTTCACAGGCTCACCGACTAGAACCACCCGATTGTTTTCTCGGGATCACAATCAAACCCTTACACCGTTGGTTTTAACCTTGGCTCACCAACAAACCTTAACACCCTTGATTCAATCCCCTGATTGAATCAAGTAAGTAACAAATAGTTTGACACAAACAAAAAGGAAGCTTCTCAAAAGCGTATTTAAACAATTTAAGCAAGGAAGAGTAAGAAGCCCTCAAACTGATTTTGGAGATGGAGGAAGGGGCTTTTCAAACTCTTTGACTCCTCTTGAATTTGATGTAGACTTGCTGTCAGGAGGAGAGCCTTGAATGTGAGGAAGACAGTTGGAGAGTCGACTTCAATGCACTTCTTCCTTCTTTTTCGTGTAATCACTCTAGAGAGCTTTTGGTTGGTGGAAATCCCTTTAGCTTTGAATGGAGTCTCTCTTTCTTACTCTATACTGTTCACTCAGGCTATTTAAGCCATTCCCAAAGAAAAATAGCCGTTAGACATAGATTTAAGGCCGTTCTGCACATTCTGCAACTCCGGACAAAATGCCCGTTGGGATCGGAGTCGACTCGCTCGATCAGGAGTCGACTCGAGTGTTGTTGGAGTTGACTCATGCTTTACTGGAGACAACTCGGCCACTGTTCAAAATTTGAAATCGAGTGTCGTCCCGTTCTGGAGTCGACTCGGCTGAACCTGGAGTCGACTCGCCAATTGTCCGGAGATGACTTTCCCTTCTGGAGACGACTCGATCTTCAGGGCTTCAAAAACTCATCCTCTCGATTTTACTTCCTCGAGTCGACTCGGATTTCCTTGGAGTCGACTCGGCTCTCAGAGCTGGAGAGACAGGTCTTTTATCTTTGAACTTGAACTGTCTCGGAGTCGACTCGGACTTTGCGGGAGTCGACTCGGCTCTCAAACACGAAATACCGATCTTCTGTCTTTGGAGTTGAACTGCCTCGGAGTCGACTCGAACTTTGCGGGAGTCGACTCGGCTCTCAGACACCGAAGTATCGGTCTTCTGTCTTTGGAGTTGAACTGCCTTGGAGTCGACTCGGACTTTGCGGGAGTCGACTCGGCTCTCAGACATCGAAGTTGGCTCTCTGACTTTTAGCCTTGCATTTCTTTGGGAGTCGACTCTTGCTTACTTAGGAGTCGACCTGCCAACCGTCGGAGTCGACTCGAGTTCTTCGGAAGTCGACTCGGCTCTCAGAGTCCAAAATGGCTTCTCTGTCTTTCTGTCTGTTACTCCATGGAGTCGACTCGTACTATGCTGGAGTCAACTCGGCAAGCATCGGAGTCGACTCGAATTCTTCAGGAGTCGACTCGTTGACAGGTTTTGAGATGAATCTTTCTGTCCGGCTGTCTGTTCTCAGTCGGAGTCGACTCGTAATGTGCAGGAGTCGACTCGAGCTTGTGCCAGTGCTTCTGATACGCTTGGAGTCGACTCGTAATCTTCTGGAGTCGACTCGAGATTCAGACTTTGGTTCAAATTGATTTCCATACTTATCCAAAGTGTATTGAACCAAAGCTAGAGACACTTAAACATTAATTCACAAATATTTGACTGAAACATTAGATTGAATTCATTAGTATAACATAAGATATACTCAAATGCTTTGAGCTCATCAAAATCAAATAGGGTTATAATCAATCACTCCACACATCCAGAGGATCCTAGAGGACTATTATGCTGCTTCAAGCCAATAGGTCAACCTGGCCAAGTCAGTAATTTGCTTCAGTCCAAAGATCAAGCCACAGGTGAAGGCATCCATCAAGCAGGTCCTGGGGTGGGCAAGTAGGAAGGAGCTCTGAAGTACTTGGGGGTTCCTACCACCGGGCGGCGCCTTCGTCGTGGGGACTATTTAGATATGGTGCACAGCATCAGACAGAGGCTAGAGGGCCGCAGATGGATGCACTATCTATATGGGCTGGGTGATCTTGGTGCAGACAGTTCTCAGCTCAATGTCAATATACCTGCTATCGAACACCATAGTGCCAACAGCACCATTGGGGTCCATGGAGCAGTTGTTCAGGAGTTTTATCTAGGATAGGAGGGAAGGAAGATGTGGCATTCACTTGGTGGCATGGGAGATGATATGCCAGCCAGTTAGGCCAGGCGGTCTGGGAGTACATTCACTGATGGCAAGGCAAGAGGTTATGGCGGCAAGACATGCCGCCAGGTACATCCTGGAGCCGGACGGTTTGTGGGGTGCCCTCATTAGGAGCAAGTATGGCGCGCATTCGGCGGCGGCTAGCTTCCAGGTTGGACGCCATAGTTCCTTCATTAGGAAGAAGATTTGTGCCTATGCACCGACCGTGCTCCCCGCGATCAGATGGGCGATTGGTGACGGACGATCCATTGATGTGCTAGAGGATGCCTGGGTGACCGAGCAGCCGTTGACGCCGATGCCGATGATGGTGGATTCGGCGACACTGTTGGGGTGTAGGGTCAGTGAGCTGATTACTCCTGGTGCGAGTCGATGGAACAAGGCACTGATCCGAGACATATTTGAGGAGCAGCTAGCTGAGAGGGTCCTGAAGCTTCCGATCCCTACTAGGGAGGTGGTGGACAGGTTGGTCTGGACTCCGATAGGGAGGACGAGGGTGCGTGCTAGGGATCTGCAGACATTGATGGGGAGGGCGACTACCCGACAGATAGAGGGTGGGTGGATCTGGAGGCTGTGCGTCCATCCTCGAGTGGCCTTATTCATCTGGAAGGTGGATTGGGAATGCCTTCCGACCCGCAGCGTACTAGCGAGGAGGCACGTCAGGACTACTCCGACGTGTGAGGATTGCCCTGACGAGGAGGAGACTATCATTCATGTTCTTCTTTGCTGCCCTCGGGCGAACAGGTGTGGAGGAGTGTAGCACTATCTTTGCCGCGAGGATAGGGATCGGTAGAGGGCTTATTACATCATCTAAACGTATCATGAGGAGACCAGAGATGGTGGAGTGGGGCATCACCTATGGCTACCTGGCTTACCATATTTGGTTAGATAGAAATGCCCGCATCTTCGAGGAAAGAAGGGCACCCCCGCGAGCTATGGTGGATAGAGCTATCTGTCATGTGGCCGAGATCATCTACACTACCAAGGTGACTTCACCTGGGGGGATTAGGATACCTGGGGTTCCCACATCGCTATCACAGTGCCTAGAGTCACTTTTGTCATTTGGAAACCCCCACCTCCTAGTCATCTTATGGTGAACTTCGACGGTAGTGTGCTAGTAGGAGGAGACAGAGGAGGGTTTGTAATCTGGGATCACAATTCCAGACTGATTGCTATGGAAGGGCGGCGCATCTGTAGCATGACAGTCATAGGAGCGGAGCTCAGGGCAGCTTAGGAGGGTATCACCTATGTAAGGAGTATTCTAGAGGCTGGTGAGATCACCCTGAAAGGAGACTCCGCTATGGTGATCGATTAGATTCAGGATGCTGAGTGATAGATCGACGGCTATCCTCTTCTTAGCGATATACAACGGATGGTGAGAGACTGTGACTTCTTTCAGGCTGCTCATGTGTACCGGAAGGTGAACAGGACGGCAGATTGGGTTGCCTCCTTTACTGTCCATCACTCCAGAGAGGTCTCATAGACATGGGCTGATATTGTACCCCCATCTTGATGCCACGTATTGTATCTTGACCCAGTTGGTTGCACTCACGCTAGATTAACGTAAGCGACCGTTGTACCAAAAAAAATCAATTATGTTAAATATATTAGCAAACTCAAAATATCACATATATTAACAAATTAATAATTTCATTAACAATCACAATAAATATTATTTAAAAATATTATATATGTTAACAAATTATGGAACTAATATTCTATGAATTATTATATCACCAAAAAATATTTTTTGGGGGGTACCAAAAAAAAATAATGGACGATCATAGAGGAAATCTTATATAATTTGGAGAGTATATGGGCGAGGTCCATGACCCTCTTAATCATATAATCAATCAGAGATTGGAAAACATGGGCCTAAGCTTTCCAACCACACTTTACATAAATGGAGGGTTGAAAGTGGGTTGGGATCCAATTGGACTTAGGTCTATGATTTAGACCCAAATCCAATCCATCACTAGGTTGGATTAGATGTTCTTTGAAGTCAGGTAGTTTGAGTTTTCAAGGCAATACTTAACATTATATATAAATTTTGGTATATGTTGAAGCTAATGATATTTTAAATATTTTAAAAAATAAAATATCATAAAAATAAAATGATTAATTTGTATATTAAATACCATTATTACAGTTTAATTGCAAAAGAGATAAAAAAATTATGAATTACCTATTTCTTAGAAAACTTATAAGAAAAATTATATATAAATTTTGGAACATATAAAAGTTACTAATATTTTTAAATATTTTAAAAACAAAATTTTAAAAATATCATAAAGTGTGAAATGAGGTGTATGCATCTTTTGTTTTTATTAGAGGGAATATAATGATTTTTTATAAAGATAATTAATTATAAATATCAAACTTTAGAACATATATCAAAATGACTATTAGAAATCAAAACACATGATTTTGGTTTCTACTTCAATTTGGATATCCTAGTATTGATTTTGGAATCGAGAATAATAGATGCCCTTTCTTCTTGAGAGGAGCATAGTTCATCTCACATATAGAGAAAAAGCTAGGCAAGGATCCTTTTGAGAGTATTTATTCTCAAGTGCTCTCCAATGAAAACCAATCACTACAACCAACATTGTTATTGTTATTAGCAATACAATTGTTGTGGCACTTGTTATTTTGTACCACTATATTTTCTTTTTTCATTAGGCTCAAGTGTCTCTAATAGTTAAGAAGTGTTATAAGATAAGGGGATTTTGTTATAAATGCCGCTACCTTGTTTATTTTTTTGCAGCATATAATATAAAATGCCTTCGTTTAGGTAACAATTTCATATATTAATTACAGCATTTTTAAAAAATGTTGATATAAATGTGATATAATAATATGATTTAATTAGGAAAGTCTAAATATTCTATATCTGGTTGGCATGCTTTGGGATAAAAATTAATTAAAAGGCATCTCAAGCACATATGATGTTTCCTATTTGATATATTTAATCTCTATATTTCCCAGACACAGTCAATCTCATTAGCTAAAATCCACCAATACCATGATTTTATTCAATTTTAGGTTCCCTCATTCAACATAGCATGCGTGATATATTACCTTCAAATAGCTAATATTTTCCAAAAATCGCCCCAATCTCTGTTGCATAATCAAATCCTTTCTACGATAGAACTCTACATCCACTGTGCAAACCACAAATGCACACCCTAGGCATCTCTCCCTCCTATGGAGCGCAAGTATTCTACCATATTTTAAGAACTCATGTGCCAAAAATCTCGCTTTCATATGTTCCTTTCACTTGGTGGGATCCTTTCAGTCCATGGAACTATTCCAACATATTTCAACAAACCAACGTCCCATTTTACTTTAAAAAAAAAAACAGCATCCCAAACACTATAGGAAAAGTTTCCTATGCTGATATTTACATGCTGATGCTAGACAAAAGCATCGGTAGTTTTGGCTCTAGCGCCAAAATTTACCGACCCTTCTAAGTAGCGTCAGTAGGTATGAAACTATGACGATGCTAGTTAGCATCATCAGAGGCCAAATGGAAGAGCATGGAAGGGATTAGAAGACACTTAAAAGCATCGTTGGAGTTCAAAGAATCTGGGACTAAGGACGACACTTATAAACATTGTCGGAGTTCTAAGGCAGCGCCTAAGACGATGCTTATAAGCATCGTCGAAGGCCTAGACCTAAGACGACGCTTATAAGCATCTTCAGATGCCATCTCCCCACATAACCCAATATCCAATTGACCTGAAGCCCTCACTTTCCAAGCCCTAGCCCCCTTTTCCTCCTCTCCGGTGCCCACCTATCGACCTGAAGCCCCGATCGATCTCCTCCTCCCTCATCTCTGGTGCGAGCTCTGCCTCCACCCGAGGTATTTTCTCCTCCTCCCTCCTCTCCGACACCGACCGATCGGCCCTTAAGCTTCAATTGAGCTTTGCCTCCATCCGAGGATCTTGCTCGGTTGCTTTTTTTGGGAGCTGGTGCTTTCGAAAAATTGTTCTCCCAAGTGCAGCAGAATCGCACAAGTAGTATAACTCGGAAGTCTGAGGTCGATTCCTCAGGGAACGGTCTATGGATTATTAACGTAATTTTTAAACGTAATTTTCAGTTGGTTTTCGGAAATTAAAAGTAAAGAATAATAGATCAATAAATAAAGTTCGATGATATAGAGAAGGCTAGGGATCCGGAATCCTCCTTGACAATATTACTTTCAATAAATAAACTCAGCGATTCTTGATTAAGGATTAATATGATAAAATAGTTCTAATCATGGAGTATACAATCTGAGAACATGAATTCAACATGCAAGTATTTATCGTGCCGGTTACATCTACGACAAATCAAGCATCAAAACAATCCATACATCAATATATATAAACCATACAAGATCTATCTCATAGATGAGTATGCAAGAATCAAAAACATACCAATGGATATTAAACAATTAGAATACAAGTTTAGAGTATACTTGATGAAAGCAACATGCCAAGGGCTCATCCATCACCCTTTGCCAAAAGAAATTAACCCTCCATTAAAAAACGTTCACCTCCCATATATTTTTTTCTTTTTTTTTCTGAAACAGAACATGATCTGTTTCTATCTCTGTTTCTCTCCCCCTTTCTCCTCTTCAACCGAACGGCTCCTCTATTCTTCCTCCCCTGTTTTTGTGTGGGAACCTCAACTCCTCCTGAGACGACCCCCCCTCCTATTTATTCAAGGAAACCTGGGATGCGGATTGTGCCGAGATGCTCACAAACGTTGGAATGGAGGAAGAGGCGGGCACTGATCTCAGCTGGGTGTTGATTGCGGCCAGATCACGGAGGAGGGGGTTGGTGGCTCCTTGATGGCGAGAAACGGGAGAGGATGATGCGGCGGGATCACTGGGAACCTCAGTCTTGAACAGACGCTGTGGAGGCTGCGTGAGATGCGTGGGAGAAGAGGATCGGACGCCATGGATGGGGCTAGGGCACTAGAATGGAAGAAGCTGGATGCAGGAGATGCGTGAGGCGGGCGCGAAGCTTGGACACAGGATGATACTGGGAAGCGTGGGATAGCCAACCAATGCTTGGAACACTTCCCCAACTACACATGATCTTTCTTTATTTTGATCCCCAATGTGCTCTAGAAGCTGTGGCATGTAGACATGTGTAGCTTCGCTACAAGTGTGCTTGACCAGGTTCAATTATGCTCCTAACATCATCAGGCTTGGAGCCATGCCTTATTCCCAAACTATACGAAATGCGTATTTAAACTCTTGATTTACAATAACCTGTGCCAAATAAAAATATAACATTAAATCAGCAATTTTATTGTTATCTGTTGGCAATAATATTAATTTAAGTAGTATGTAGATCGCACTTTTGTGCTCTCATCACACCCCCCAACTAGCTTATTGCTAGTCTCTAGCAATTAACGAGCAAACGATAAAATGAGGGCACAAAAAATGTGGTCTAACCTATGACCTTTTTTTTTTTAATTGAAGCTAAAGATACAAAACTAAGATACGTACCCATTTTCGTAGGGCATTACGGTTGCACTTAGCACGTGCAACAAGTCGTTAAACCCCTAGGTTATCCTAGTGGACGAGTGTTGTCTCGTGAGGGTTTTCAGGGATGTTACCCACAAACATCATAAATGATATGACATGAGATCCTAAAAATATGAAATAAAGCCTAAGCTAATGCACATGTAATTAATTAATATATATTTTCAAGCACGGCAACTTTGAAAGCAAGGAAAATATGAAAGTATAGTGTGCATAAAATAGTATGACTTTCTCAGAGTCCTAATACCTCCACCACAACATGGTACCGCTTGAATTTTAGGTGTACTACTCAAGGTCACAAGTGTTTACTACAGTTTCTTAGAGCCTGATCCATCAAATTTTCGGAATATCTCATGTTGTCTAAAATTGTCAATAATGGTTCGCATAAAAAGAAGGAGCTATCAATCCCAACTAAATATCCAAAGTACACAAAGGTCCAATGCAACGGAGTCAAACCAGTCATTACCACATGTCACTGAGTTCAGCCCGACCAACCCTATTCATGCTTATTTTTATTTTTAAACACATATGGTGATTACAATAGTCCAACCCCCTTAGGTTATAGCAAGGTCCATGTAGCGAGTTTTCGGCCAATGACTCCTGATTCAGTTGGCTCAAGGCATTAGGTGAAACACCCCTCGGGCTTAATTACTTGAACCAGACTATGCCACGAGGTTAGACTTGTCATCTCCTCATTTTTTTTTTAATCAAAAGAGAAGGTAAACTGAACCATATAATGTGACTATGGGTCAACCAAGATCGGAACATAAGGCACTTAGATGATCTAGCTGGGGTATTCAACCTCTATCTTTATGTGAAAACCAAATCAAGAACCTTTTAGTACGGACAAGGATACTCGTACTTCTTTTATAGATATGGCTTAATAAAAATGCATTAAACAAATGTGAACTCCTGAGGCCTTCCTATAATCATTAAATACATGTGCGGGGATCTAATAGTAGGTCTCTGATCAGTCATAATATGCATGTATTCCTTGCCTTAATAGTTGCACAAACTCAATATGAAAATACATGTGCATTTGCTTAGAAAAGAATGCAAAAACAAGTTTTTTTTAAAAAAAAAATACTTCCCTCCCCCCAACTTAAACATTGCATTGTCCTCAATGTAATAGATACAAGAAAACTATAATGAAAGACAGTAGAGAAAATAATATTGAAGAGAAGAGGAATACCTTGAGCTGTTGATATCCAGAAAATAAAACCTACAAAACTAGAAAAATAATCCTAACTAATAGACACATACCTTTGCCTTCATGCTCAGTCATAAGAAGGTTCCCCCAAGGAAAAGAAGTCCTCTTCATCTGCAAAATTCTCAAGAAAAGGTTTTAACCTGTGTCCATTTATCTTAAAAATTCTACCATCCCATGGATTTTCAATCTCGACCGCCCCATGTGGAAAAATAGTTTTTATAATGTAAGGATCTGTCCATCTCGATCGCAACTTACCAGGAAACAAATGTAAGCGAAAATTATATAAAAGAACTTTTTGCAAAGGTTCGAAAGATTTTTTTAAAATTGATTTATCATATAAGATCTTCATTCGTTCTTTGCAAATTTTGGCATTGTCATAAGCATCTCTGCGGATCTCATTAAGCTCGTTTAATTGCAATTTTCTAGCTAGACCGGCATCATGTAAATCACAACTCAATTTTCTAATTGCCCAATACAATTTATGCTCTATTTCTACAGGCAGATGACACGCTTTTCCATAGACTAGCCGGTAGGGAGACATGCCAAGAATGGTTTTGTATGCAGTACGATTGGCCCATAATGCATCTGATAGTTTCAAGGACCAATCTTTTCGTGATGGATTTACCATTTTTCTAAAATACGCTTGATCTTCCTATTGGCTAATTCTACTTGGCCACTAGTTTGTGGGTGATATGGGGTAGCAACTCTGTGATTGATACCATACTTTTTTAATAATGTCTCAAAAGGCTTATTACAAAAATGTTTTCCACCATCATTAATTATGACCTTAGGCATCCCAAATTGTGAAAAAGTATTTTCTTTTAAAAACTTTAGGACGGGTTTGTGATCATTGGTCTTACAAGCGACAGCTTCTACCCATTTGGACACATATTCGATCCCAACTAAAATGTACTCATATCCAAAAGACGGTGGAAATGGGCCCATAAAATCGATGCCCCATATGTCAAAAATTTCAATAGCAGTAATGGGCTGAAGAGGCATCATTTGCCTACGAGTTAGACTCCCAACACGTTGACATGGGTCACATGTCCTACAGAACTCGTGGGCATCTTTAAATAGTGTAGGCCAATAAAAACCACATTGCAACACCTTAGCTGTCATTTTCTTAGAAGCAAAGTGTCCACCACAAGCATCAGTGTGACAGAAAGAAAGTACGCTTTGTATATCATGATCCGGTATGCATCGCCTAAAAATTTGGTCATTGCAATATTTAAATAAATAGGGTTCGTCATAGTAATAATTCCTCACTTCATGCAAAAAAAAATTTCTATCTGTCGACCCCCAATGCTCCGGAATCCGATTCGTGACAAGAAAGTTTACAATATCAGCATACCATGGCAGAGTAGAAAGTGCAAACAACTGCTCTTCGGGGAATGAGTCCTTGATGGAAAACTGTGGTACCGAATCATTAAAAACTAATCGTGATAAATGGTCAGCAACCACATTTTCTACTCCCTTTTTATCTTTGATAGTGATGTCAAATTCTTGGAGTAGAAGTATCCATCGTATTAAGCATGGTTTGGCCTCTTTCTTATCCAACAAATATTTTAGTGCTGCATGGTCCGTGAAGATAACAATAGGAGCACCAAGGATATAAGAGCGAAATTTATCTAAGGCAAATACTACTGCAAGCAATTCCTTCTCGGTGGTGGTGTAATTCATTTGAGCATCGTTTAAGGTTTTGCTTGCATAGTAAATGACATATGGCTTATTATCCTTGCGTTGTCCTAGGACAGCTCCTATCGCATAGTCGCTAGCGTTGCACATAATCTCAAAAGATAATGACCAATCGGGTGGTCGTACGATGGGTGCAGTGCTAAGCATAGACTTCAACTTTTCGAATGCCTCCTGACAGGTTTCAGTCCAATTGAACAGTGTATCAAGGGATAGGAGGTTACATAATGGTCGAGCTATGACACTAAAGTCCTTGATGAACCTCCTATAAAATCCGGCGTGACCCAAAAATGATCTAACATCTCTAACTGTCTTGTGTGCAGGTAGCTTAGCAATTAAATCAATCTTAGCTCTATCTACTTCCATGCCCTTCGATGAAATAATATCCTAAGACAATTCCTTTTGGCACCATGAAGTGGCATTTCTCCCAATTCAGTATCAAATTCTTCTCCATACATCAAGCTAAGACTACTTGTAAATGTGAAAGGCAATTATCAAATGAGTCGCCAAAAACGGAGAAGTCGTCCATGAACACTTCTAAAAATTTTTCGTTCATATCCTCAAAAATGCTAAACATGCATCTTTGGAATGTTGCAGGTGCATTACACAACCCAAATGGCATTCGTCGGAAAGCAAATATGCCAAAAGGACAAGTGAAGGTAGTCTTCTCTTGATCTTCTGGTGAAATTTCAATTTGATAATATCCCGAATAGCCATCAAGAAAACAATAGAAATCATGCCCTGCAACTCTCTCCAATATTTGGTCTAGGAAGGGTAGAGGAAAGTGATCCTTTTGTATGACCAAATTCAGCTTTCGGTAGTCAACACACATGCGCCAACTCGTCGGGACACGAGTTGGAACTAGTTCACCTTGTTCATGTTCTACTACCGTCAAATCCGATTTCTTAGGAACGACTTGAGTAGAGCTTACCCACTTGCTGTCGAAAATTGGGTAAATAATACCTACGTCAAGCAACTTGAGGACTTCTGCCTTAACCACATCTCTTATTGTAGGATTTAACTTTCATTGCATTTGCCTTGTAGTTTTGGCATTGTCCTCCAAATATATCCGGTGCGTGCAAATTAAGGGGCTAATTTCCTTCAAGTCGGCAATAGACCACCCTAAGGCTCCTTTATGATTCTTTAGAACACCAAGTAATTTTTTTTCTTGGGTATGATCAAGTCCAGATGAGATGATTACAGGAAAAGTATCTTCGGATTCAAGAAAAGCATACTTAAGTTCCTTTGGTAAGGGTTTCAATTCGAGCTTGGGTCTTGCTCATCGGATGGTACTATTTTCGCCTCTCGAGGCGACAACCTCTCAAATTTTTCTATTTTCGGTCTCCACTTATTGACCATCTTGATATCCAAACTATCCACAATAGGTGTGACTGACAAATCACCATCATTGGTGCCATTAGGACACCAATCAATCAAGCCATCATCGGATGAGTCGTTAATTGCTTTAGCTAACAAATATTCTTCCGCGATGGTTTCAACCTAATCAACCTCCTTACTTTCTTCGGAATCATTGGGTTGTTTGCATACATTAAAAATATTTAGTTCTAAGGTCATGTTACCGAAAGAAAGCTTCATGACGCCATTCCTATAATTAATCAATGCATTAGAAGTTGCAAGGAATGGACGTCCTAAAATGACCGAAATCTGAGACTGTGAGTTTGAAGCCGGATGTGTGTCCAATATGATAAAATCGACAGGAAAGTAGAACTTGTCTACTTGGACTAATACATCCTCGATAATCCTCCTTGGAATTTTAACTGACCTGTCAGCTAATTGTAAAGTGACGGAGGTTGGCTTCAACTCACCTAAACCAAGTTGCTCATATACAGAATATGGCAACAAATTCACACTCGCCCCTAAATCTAACAATGCTCGCTCTATCCTAAAGTCGCCTATGATGCATGAGATAGTTGGGCACCCTGGATCTTTATATTTAGGGAGAATATTGTGCTGCAAAATAGCACTTACATTTTCTGTTAAAAATGCCTTCTTCTTAACATTTAATCGGCGCTTGACAGTACACAAGTCCTTCAAAAATTTGACATATGAGGATACTTGTTTGATTGCATCAAGAAGAGGTATGTTGATCTTTACTTGCTTGAAAAGCTCAAGAATTTCAGAATTAGGTTCGAGCTTTTGCAATGGCTTTAATCGTTGTGGAAAAGGTGGGGAAAAAGGACATTCAACTTTCTCGGTAGAAGTTGGGACCTCAACTTCATCTTTGTCCCTTTCATCGACTTTGGGAGCATCAGAATTAGAAGCAACCCGCGGTCTTAATGGGACGGTCTGATCGATGACTTTCCCATTACACAAAGTCATAATGCTCTTTGCATGTTCTGTATGCGAACTAGAAGGAGCCGTATTATTACTACCGTGCACTTGCAGGCTAGGTTGGGGTTGAGCTGAAGCTTACCCTTCTCTTGGGTACTTAGGACTATAGTCAACATTGACAATTGGTTCCTTATATCTTCAAAATTTCGAGTATTTTGAGCATTGATATTAGCTTGATCTTGTAGAAAAGTTTGTATAGATTGCAAGGTATCCTCGATATTCGGCTTATGGGAGGGTGGTGATGCAAAAGTAGGATGTGCAGGTGGAGGAGCTGAATGTGTGACTGTTAAGGATGATCATTTCTCCACCTAAAATTTGGATGATTCTTCCAACCAGGGTTATAGGTATTCGAGTATGGATCGTTATAAGGCTTTTGGTAGGAGTTCATAGTATTTGTTTGATCGTGCAAGACTTCTTTGAATGCCGGTATGGTGGGGCAATCTGTAGTGGTATGACCCGACATATCGCAAGTACCACAACACTCATTTCTAAGCTCTATAGTCTTGACAGGCTCAACCTTCCTAAGCTCAATTTCTTCTACCTTCCTAGTGAGGGCTGCCATTTTAGCATGAAGATCATTCTCAGTTCTGAGGTTGTAAAGGCCTCCCTGTACAGAGCTAGTAGGCTTAGGTAAAGACTTATTGTTTCTATCCCCGTTATCCCAAAGTTGGGCAGTCTCAGCAAGGGAATCCAAATACTCCCATGCCTCATCAGGTTGTTTTCCTAAAAATCTACCATTGCACACGGTCTCTACAAACTGTTTCAATTGTGGAGATAAACCTTCATAAAAAAACTAATAGTTCTCCAAGTTTCGAACCCGTGATAAGGGCATGAGAGAAGAAGGTCTTTAAATCTTTCCCAACATTCATAAAATGTTGCATTGTCTTTTTGTTGAAAATTGCTGATATGTCTTTTCAAAAAGTTGGTCCTTTGTGTGGAAAAAAACTTTTTCAAAAATTCTCTCTGCATATCTTGCCAAGTTCTTATTGATCTAGGTCGCAAGGAGTTTAGCCATGTTTTGGCCTTATCCTTTAGAGAGAAAGGGAATAATGTCAACTTGAGGACATCCTCGGTGACGTTTGGCACTCTAAATGTAATGCTCAATTCTTCAAAATTCTTTAAATGAAGATACGGACTCTCGGACTCTAACCCGTAAAACTTGGGCAGCAATTGGATTACCCCTGGTTTGCTGTCTAAATGTCCTACATTATCAGAAAAAATTATGCATGAAGGCTGACTAGTCCTAGCCGGTTGTAGGTATTGTTTTAGGGTCATAACATGGGGTTCACGTTCTCGATTGTGGTGACTCCCCGCATCTTCATTTAAATCAGCCATCTCACAAGGTGTGAGATACTGCGAAGGAATTTCAGGGATGTGTCCTAAGGGATGATCTAAGGTTGTACGACTTAATTGACCGGTGTCGTCCCTATTCTACTTTAGCATGCAAAATTTCTCTCTCTCTTTTTTTTTTTTACGTATAAGTACCACCTAAAGATACCCTAATACAAAAATCTATTCACAATCAAGCATGCATCAAAACATTACACCTCAATTTCTAATATTTTTCTTAAATTTCTAGACAGCTCCTAACTGGTTTGAAGAGGACACCTAAGCCTCCAATCCGGTCTAGTAACCTAGTCGACCAGGTAAACTCCCAGATAAATGGAGGGGTCACGATGCATTTAGCAAGGGTCCCACTTAAAACCCACTTTTCTCGAACAGAGACTGTCTCCCTTAAAGGGACAAAGCTTGCCTAGCTAGGCCATAGAGCAAAATTGGTGCAACTTTCGGTGGTCTTCGTCCTATTGAGCTCGAATGTCCTTAGAGGCCAATGTCTAGTTGATTTTAGTTAAGCTTAGGATAATTATGCACTGGGATGATTTTTGGGCTAAGGACGAGTGATGAAATTCCGACCTTATCTTTTTAATGGGTTCAGCCTTTAGAATATTTTATGCTGATGCCTTATACTATATGCAACAATCAAAAAAAAAAATTTATGTTTTATGACATGACATTAAATTTCATTGAATAGGTGATCAAGCAAATTATTTATTTATTTTTTAAAATTTTATGAGTTGAAGTTTGAAATTTGAATTCTGAAATTTGAAATTTAAAATTTGAATTTTTAGTTCTTTCCTCTTCTTTTTTTTTTAATTTTGAATAATCACCCTTGATCTTTTCTTAAATTTTTTTTTTCTTTCTTCAATTTTCAATTAGCAACAAGGGTTAATGAGATATAATAACAATAAAATTCTGATTCTAAAAAATTTAAACACAGAAAATTCAAAACAGAAATCAGCAAGGTTTTATATTAATTCAAAACAGAATGTCAATCAGACCGTTCAGATTATCGAACAATGTGTCTTGCACTAGCTGACCAAATTTGAGTCCAATCAGACGGCTAATTGCTATGATATCAGAGTTTGATGCAAACTGTGTAGGAAATTAAAAATAGTAGTAAAGATTTATTTTTTTTTCAAAAGAAAAATACTAACTACTAAGGTAAAAATTAAATCTAAAATTATACTAATAACTTAGCCGTTCCCCGGCAATGGCGCCAAAAACTTGGTGCTTTCAAAAAATTGTTCTCCCAAGTGCAGGAGAATCGCATAAGTAGTATAACTCGAAAGTCCGAGGTCGATTCCTCAGGAAACGGTCTATGGATTATTAGCGTAATTTTTAAATATAATTTTCAGTTGGTTTTCAGAAATTAAAAGTAAAGAATAATAGATCAATAAATAAAGTTCGATGATATAGAGAAGGCTAGGGATCCGGAATCCTCCTTGATAATATTACTTTCAATAAATAAACTTAGCGATTCTTGATTAAGGCTTAATATGATAAAATAGTTCTAATCATGGAGTATACAATCTGAGAATATGAATTCAACATGCAAGTATTTATCGTGCCGGTTACGTCTACGACAAATCAAGCATCAAAACAATCCATGCATCAATATGTAAACCATACAAGATCTATCTCATAGATGAGTATGCAAGAATAAAAAACATACTAATGGATATTAAACAATTAGAATACAAGTTTAGAGTATACTTGATGAAAGCAACATGCCAAGGGCTCATCCATCACCCTTTGCTAAAAGAAATTAACCCTTCATTAAAAAATGTTCACCTCCCATATATTTTTTTCTTTTTTTTTCTGAAACAGAACATGATCTGTTTCTATCTCTGTTTCTCTCTCTGTTTCTCTCCCCCTTTCTCCTCTTCAACCGAACGGCTCCTCTATTCTTCCTCCCCTGTTTTTGTGTGGGAACCTCAACTCCTCCTGAACCGACCCCCCACCCTCCTATTTATTCAAGGAAACCTGGGATGCGGATTGTGCCGAGATGCCCACAAACGTTGGAATGGAGGAAGAGGTGGGCGCTGATCTCGGCTGGGTGGTGATTGCAGCCGAATCACGGAGGAGGGGGTTGGTGGCTCCTTGATGGTGAGAAACGGGAGAGGATAATGCGGCGGGATCACTGGGAACCTCGGTCTTGAACGGACGCTGTGGAGGCTGCGTGAGATGCGTGGGAGAAGAGGATCGGACGCCATGGATGGGGCTAGGGTGCTGGAATGGAAGAAGCTGGATACGGGAGATGCGTGAGGCGGGCACGAAGCTTGGACACAGGATGATACTGGGAAGCGTGGGATAGCCAGCCAATGCTTGGAACACTTCCCCAACTACACGTGATCGTTCTTTATTTTGATCCCCAATGTGCTCTAGAAGCTGTGGCATGTAGACATGTGTAGCTTCGCTGCAAGTGTGCTTGATCAGGTTCAATTATGCTCCTAACATCATCAGGCTTGGAGCTATGCCTTATTCCCAAACTATACGAAATGCGCATTTAAACTCTTGATTTACAATAACCTGTGCCAAATGAAAATATAACATTAAATCAGCAATTTTATCGTTATCTGTTGGCAATAATACTAATTTAAGTAGTATGTAGATCGCACTTTTGTGCTCTCATCAGGAGCCAACTAGGACAAGGACAAGAAGCCGGCAGATTAGTTTGTCCACATCAATCTCAAGGTCAAGGGCCGGATTTGGGATCTTCTTCTCTTGCTTCGATCTTTAAATTCTAGATTTTTTGGCTTTTCTTTTGATTTTATAATCAGATTGTTTAGGGTTTTGTTCTAGTTTCTCATGATTCATGATTTATGGGAGAATAGAGACGTGCTCTTATATTTTTGATTACATGATATGGAAGGATAACAATACCTAATTTTAGAATTTGTATCAATACCTGATTTTGAGTCTATTAGATGTGGCTATAAATACTTATGTGAAAATTATTGTACAAAATTGGTGTGCTAACTCTGGTATAAACTTATCAGTTTGTCTACAAGTACTCTCTTGGACATTTTGACATATATTAAATTGAGGATGGGGATGGACACTCTATTTAGTATAGTAGGAAGAATCAGATGGTCAACTTTGATATTCTACTAGTGAGTGGTGAAAGGTCCTAATTAAAAATTGTTTGCAATTTTGGATTTTTTGTATAACTATTGTATCAATAGATTTAGGAAGTATCCTTTATAGCGCAAGTTTGGCCCTAATTTCACCTTCTTCATAACCTAACTTTGTTCATCATTTTTAGATAAGTTGCAGTTCAATCAGTATTCTAATAGAATGGACAAAAGTTGGATAAATAAGTCGAAATCCAGTGCCGAATATTTGGATGGAGTTCAGAATTTTATTAAATAAGTCGATATCTGGTGCCAAACTCTCTCTCTCACACACACACACACGAGCTCCCTTTGTCTAAAATCTTATATCCACCATGATTTTATTTAATTTTAGTGTCCCGCGCTCAACTGCGTGCTTTTTTGCACGACATTACCTTAAATAGCTAATATGTTTCAAAATTTGCCACAATCTCCACCGCATGATGAAATCCTTACCACGCTAGGACATTCACCGTGTGAATCCCAATTGGCACATCCCAAGCATCTCTCTCTCTCTCTCTCTCTCTCTCTCTCTCTCTCATATGATATTCCACCGTAATTCGACAACCTCTACGTTCCAAGATTGTCTCCCTCTAACATTGTGATTTTACACATGCATCCTAATTTCTCAAATCAACATACTCTCATAATCGACCATCCTTGCCAAAAATTCAGCAGCCACATCTCTCCTTGGTTGAGAACATAGCAGCCATCAATTAATCAATGAATCTTCAATGCCTCTCAAGAATTTTCTAATCAGCCGGTGTGTATGTCTCATTCTTCTGCTCTCTTTCTCTCTTCTTTGATCTCCTCAACCTTTGCCTCGAGCAAAACTTGTATATATAAAATTTGATCTATATAAGCACTTGTACTAGTGCTATTACTGGGCACGTTTTGATCTTTTTTACCATATTATCAATCTTCATGATCCGTTCATAGATGATGCAGATCTTTTGATCATCGTTTCTTATGGATTGAAGTACTCTACTTTTTTAGGAATAAGTGTGTTTTTGAGATAAATCTTCTAGGCAAAATAATTTCAGCAACAAAAAAAAATCTTAACTGCAGATTTCTATGTACTTCCTATTTCTTCTAATAAAATGGTGATTAGGTTGCAAGTATGCTTGTGATGACGAAAAAATTTATTGAGCATTGATAAATGTATCAATGATCATAGCTTCGCGATAGAAAAAAGAAAAACATGTATTATGGCTTGTGATGACAAAGAAAAAAATCCATTTAGCAGGTACAAATGTATCAATGCCCATCATAACTCAAGATGATAATCAGAGTATCACTCAATAGAAATATATGATACACTTATTAATAGAATTAAGTTTGGAAATAAGAAACACAGTTAGAATGTTCGACAAATATAATGGTAATCTTCTTTATTATGAATTTTTGAGAGACTTTTCTCTAGCTAAGCATGCCCGCTAATATAGCAAGAAGAGTTTTCTGTTGGGATAACAAACTAGACTTTTCTCCAGTCTTTACAGCTGCTCCTAATTCCAAATGAACTCAGAAATGTGGATTGTTACTAGAAGTAGAAAGGTGATGCCGGACCAAATCTGGAGGAAGAACTTCAGCGGGATTGTAAATCAGAACAGAAGAAGAGGGAGAAGAGAAAGAGGAGGAGGAGGAGAAGAGGAGGAGACAAGAAGAGAGGAGGAGAATAGGTGGAGAGAAAATGTTTAATTCTTCATTAAACCCTAATCAAGAAAATAGTTCCCTATATATAGGGCCCAAATACACAATTTGCATGAAACCCCCCTTACACAAAAATAACTCCTAATAAGCTCACAAATAACACAAATAAGCCCTAAAATGCAAATGAACCCAGAAATAAAATAAACCACAAATAAATCCCTAAATGCAAATAAATTCAGAAATAAAATAAAATAAATATGCAAATAAACGGGTCTGATTCAATCCGGGGGCTCAGGATCATCTGGATGAAGGGCTCTGATGTCCCCATCAACTCCTCCCGGGTGAGAAAAACTCGACCCCGTCGAGTACAGGTCTGGCCGGCTGTCGTACTGCTCCAGAAGATCGGGTCGAGGCGCTGCAACTGTGCTCTGGAAATCCACGTCACATCAGACTTTGGTCGACCTTTCCACCGAACAAGGTAACGTTGGTAACCACCGTTCCTGGTTGAAATAACCTGCTCATCCAATATATGTTCTATTTGTTCTCTGCGTGCATGAACTTTGGAAAGTGGTGGCTCAACAGCAGGTAATAGGTCAAGGTGTCCAACATGGGTAGGTATATCAATAAAGGGGTCAGAAGGCATGAATATTATCTTTTTGTATGGGATCAAATCTTCAATATTAAATGTCGCACTAATCCCATAGTCATCAGGAAGATCCACAACATATGCATTCGAACTGATTGTCTTTAAGATTTTGAACGGTTCTGCACTACAAGTTTGCAATTTCTTAAACGTATCTGAAGAAAATCGTTCAAGCCTAATTCTTATCATGACGTAACCTTTTTCACTTAACTCTTTATAACGTCTGTGTAAATCAGCAAGGAATTTATATTTTAAGTTATTAAAATGACTACAATTGCTGATTTCTTGATGCAATGAATGTGGATGTGAAGCAATTGATTGTGCAGACTCAAAGACTCTATACTGATGAGACATGAAAAACAAGTCTATGGGTTGCCTAGGTTTGTAATCATGCACCACTTCGAATGGATTTATGCCTATGGACTTATGAACCGAACTATTATATACAAACTCAACTGTCGATAATATTAAATCCCAAGTCCTAGCATGTGCATTTGGGTTGAGCCTATGATGTGGAAGGTTGGGCAGAAATACTCCGGGAACTAGATCAATTGCGTGTTGGATATCACGCATCGGAGAAAGTGCATCCGGAAGATCATCAGGGACTACATCATTAAGCTCCTCTAGAAGGGAAACTACTATAGGGGAATGTTTAAGATTGGACTCCGCATGGGTATCTTTAGCTACAAGTGCCAATTCAGGTGACTGGCTCTCAATATCTGTCACTACCTCTTCCACAGTAGTGATGTGAAGTGGCTTGGTTGTACTTAGATCAATAGTCTCCCTTTGGGAATCATTTTGGACAAAGTCTAATTCTGTAGGTTCGTCTTCAAAGTCTTCTTCATAGTCTTCTATATTTGGTTCATAGACTTCTTCGACATATTCGGCCTCTTGGTTCCTAACTTCTGGTTCAGTAATCGGGTAGGTCTTAGTGGAACATTGGGGCGCTATGTGGCCGAATTGTTGACACCTAGAGTATTGGGTTTGGTGCCTAGGAGAGTGGGGAAGGACTACAGGTGGTGCGACCAAACCGATTTTAGGTTGGGCTGTAACAGGGGTTGGCGATTTAGGGGTCCTAGAATTTTGCACGAGCTCACGGATCTCTTGTTTGAATTCCTTGTATCCAGCCCGCATGGCAACGATCTGTTCCTTGATAGACCTCAAAATGTCGGAATTCATGGTAGCTACAGGGGTTTTAGGTTGGCTGAGATAGTACTCCATATCACTACAGGTTGGCATGCAATGATGACACTGGGTGATGATGTGAAATGCAGTGTCACTAATGAAACCCTAATAACTATAATGTATGACCAAATTTGATGCAGGACAACCTACTAATGCAATCTATTATGATTTCAGAAATCAGCAAGTCTTCACAATAATAACTTAAAATTTAAATGTTGCTGATTTTTACTTTGGTTATTCAGAATTAAGGATTAAGATTATTCAATTTAAGAAGTTAGATTGCAATGAAGTAGTACAGTTGTTCTGATCTTAAATCAATCTGATTGAAAAATGTTGAGAAACATCCAGTTGTTAGGGTGTGCTAATTTAATATTTAGATTTTAAAAGGGCAAATAGAATGGGTTTGAAAGTAAGGGTTCTATGTTCTGAATTTTGACAGCAAAAGTAAGTTTTCAAAATGTGGCTATCATGCAAGAGAACTAGAACATAATTAAATGAACAAGCCCAAGAAAAGTAGAAACCTATCACCTGTCGTGAAGTAGTCGACCAAAATCGTTTGCTCGTGGCTTCCCAAGCAGTGGAGACGATGACACAGTGCCGACACTCAGTGGGGGCTGATTGCTGAATCCGAGCTGTTGAGTTGAAATGGACACTAAGAGGATGCTGTTGTGGGTTTGTAGTAGTTGTACAGTGTGAGCCTGAAAGATCTGCGGGCCTGTAGCTGCAGTTGGGCCCGTGTAATAAAGAAAGGAGGGTGGGGTGGTATGGCCCTATTGAGGGGAGGGTGATGGGGCCTGTGTAAGAAAGGGCCTGTTGGGCCCTCAAATTGAGTGAGGGAGTGGGGATGGGTTGGAGCGCGGCGGCGGAAGGGAGAAGATGTAGTTGGTGGAGCGCGGCGGAAGGAAGAGGGCACGGGCGCAACGGCGGAGGCGGTGAAGGCGCGGCAGAGGCGGTGGTGGCGCGGCGTGCGAGCTTCGGCGACGGCGGGAGGTGGCTTGGGCTCGGCGGCGCGGCCACGGAAAGAAGGCGCCTCGATCGGTGGCGTCGTGGTTGGGCAACGGCGTGCGGACGCGGTCGGCGCAGGAGGTGCGGCTCGGTGACAATGGGCGCCGGCGTGGCGGAGCTGTGGAGTGATTGATTAAAACCCCATTTGATTTTGATGAGCTCAAAGCATTTGAGTATAATTCTTGTTTACTAATGAATTCAATTAAGTGTTTCAGTGAAAATCCTGTCTACGTGTCTCTAGACTTGGTTCATAGTATTTTGGATAAGTTAAGAAGTCAGCCTGAACCAAAGTCTGAGACTCGAGTCGACTCCTGAGTATCACGAGTCGACTCCAAGCGTATCAAGTTCACTGGCACGGGCTCGAGTCGACTCCAGATCAGTACGAGTCGACTCCGACTGAGAACAGACAGAAGAACAGAAAGCTTCAACTCAGAACCTGTCAACGAGTCGACTCCCAAAGTGCGCGAGTCGACTCCGATGTTCACCGAGTCGACTCCAGGATAGTAAGAGTCGGCTCTCAGAGGAACACAAGAAAAAGTCAGAGAGCAATTTTCGGACTCTGAGATTCGAGTCGACTCCCGCAATATGCGAGTCGACTCCAAGACTCCGCGACCATCAACAGACAGAAGACCAAGTTACTGCCTCTGAGATTCGAGTCGACTCCCAGACAGCTCGAGTCGACTCCAAGACAGCTTCACATCAAAAAGGCAGAAGACCAAGTTTCGGAAACTGAGAGCCGAGTCGACTCCGAGGAAGTTCGAGTCGACTCCAAGACTGGACGAGCCAAAAGACAGAGAATCGGAAGTTCGGGCTCTGAGATTCGAGTCGACTCCCAGGACAGTCGAGTCAACTCGGGTGGATCAAATTCAAAATTGGATCCACGGACTTCAGTGGATGAGCCGACTCCGAAATTGCCAAGTCAGCTCCAGAAGTTGGCGAGTCGACTCCAGGTCAAGACGAGTCGACTCCCAGTCGTGAAGGCAACTTTAATTCAAATTTGGAACAGTTGCCGAGTCGACTCCGGAAAAGCTTGAGTCGACTCCCGCTACAGCCGAGTCGACTCCTGATCGCGCGAGTCGACTCTAACCCACCAACGGACACATTGTCAGGCTGCGCAGAGTGTGCAGAACGGGCAGAAAAAGCTCTCTAACGGCTAGTTTCCGTGGGGGTTGGTTTAAATAGCTACAGAAGACTGTAGCAAGGCAGAGAACAACCATTCCACTCCAAGTATTCAAGCATTCAACTCTGCAACTTGTTCTTCAACGAGAAAAAGGGAAGATCTGCATTTACTGCATCCACCTACATCTTCCCAGCAATTAAAGAAGCTCCTCCTGCATTCAAGTCGACTACACATTCAAGAGGAGACCGAAGTTTAAGAAGCCATTCCTCTTCTCCAACTTAAAAGCGTTTGAGGGCTTCTAAACTCCTTTTAGATTATATTGTCTTTAATCTGCTTTTGAGAAGCTTGTTGTGGAGTGATTGATTAAAACCCCGTTTGATTTTGATGAGCTCAAAGCATTTGAGTATATCGTGTGATTACTAATGAATTCAATTGAGTGTTTCAGTGAAAATCCTGCTCAAGTGTTTCTAGACATGGTTTACAGTATTTTGGATAAGTTAAGAAGTCTGCTGAACCAATGTCTGAGACTCGAGTCGACTCCCGAGTTTCACGAGTCGACTCCAAGCGTATCAAGGTCACTGGCACGAGCTCGAGTCGACTCCTAATCAGTATGAGTCGACTCCGACTGAAAACAGACAGAAGGATAGAAGAGCAGTCTTTCAGATCTGAGATTCGAGTCGACTCCAGTGGAACGCGAGTCGACTCCCAGCGGTGCACAAAGAAAAAGTCAGAGAGTGTTTTATGGACTCTGAGATTCGAGTCGACTCCAGTGGAACGCGAGTCGACTCCCAGCGGTGCACAAAGAAAAAGTCAGAGAGTGTTTTATGGACTCTGAGATTCGAGTCGACTCCCGCATTACGCGAGTCGACTCCAAGATTGTGCGACCATCAACAGAGAAAACCATGTTACTGCCACTGAGATTCGAGTCGACTCCCAGACAGCTCGAGTCGACACCAAGACAAGCTTCACGTCAAAAGGCAGAAGACCAACTTTCGGAAACTGAGAGCCGAGTCGACTCCAAGGAAGTTCGAGTCGACTCCAAGACTGGATGAGCCAAAAGACAGAGAATCGGGAGTTCGGGCTCTGAGATTCGAGTCGACTCCCAGGACAGTCGAGTCGACTCGAGAGGGCAAAATTCAAATTTGTATCCACGGTCTACAGAGGAAAAGCCGACTCCAAAATTGCCAGGTCAGCGCCAGAAGTTGGCGAGTCGACTCCGGGCCAAGACGAGTCGACTCCCAGTCGTGACGGCAACTTTAATTCAAACTTGGAACAGTTGCCGAGTCGACTCCTGAAAAGCTTGAGTCGACTCCCGCTACAGCCGAGTCGACTCCTGATCGCGCGAGTCGACTCCAACCCACCAACGGTCACATTGTCAGGCTGCGCAGAGTGTGCAGAACGGCCAGAAAAAGTGGAGTAACGGCTAGTTTCCGTGGGGGTTGGCTTAAATAGCCACAGAAGACTGTAGCAAAATAGAGAACATACATTCCACTCCAAGCATTCAAGTCTTCAAGCTTTGCAAGTGCTCTTCAACGAGAAAAAGGGGAGATCAGCATTTACTGCGCCACCAACTTCTCCCCAGCATTCAAAGCTTCCTCCTCCTACATTCAAGTCGATCACTCATCCAAGAGGAGACCAGAGTCAAGAAGCCATTCCTCTACTTAAGCTTAAAAGCGTTTGAGGGCTTCTAAACTCATCCTTGAATATATTGTTTCATACCTGCTTTTGAGAAGCTTATTTTCTGTTTTCTTTCTACTACGTGTATTTACTTGGTTCAATCGGGGGATTGAATCAAGGGGATAAAGGTTAGTTGGTGAGCCAGTTTTAAAACCAACGTGTGAAAGGGTTTGATTGTGAGCCCGGGAAAACAATCGGGGTTGGTTCTAGTCGGTGAGCCTGGGAAAACCGACCGAGTTCGTTGTTAGCTCATAAAACAACAAGTTTGGTTGTGAGCTTGCAAAACAACCGGCTGTAATCCAAGGGGGTTATAGTGTATTCCCAAGAGAAACTTGGGGAGTGGACGTAGGAGCAAGGGATAGCTCCGAACCACTATAAAACTTGTGTTTGTGATTGATTGTCTCTTCCTCTTCTCATTTCATATTGCTCACAGCACATAGTAATTAATTAAATAACTTGGCATAGTTTTTAATTAATCATCCATAACGTTTTAAATTATCCAAATTGTTTTAAAACCCAATTCACCCCCCCCCTCTTGGGTTGTCTATCTGGGCAACACTTGTTTTTCTGTTTGTCTATTTTATTTACAACTTGTATTTGCTTGATTCAATCGGGAGATTGAATCAAGGGTATAGAGGTTAGTTGGTGAGCCTAGTTATTAAAACCAACGTGTGTAAGAGTTTGATTGTGATCCCGAGAAAACAATCGGGGTGGTTCTAGTCGGTGAGCCTGGGAAAACCGACCGAATTCGTTGTGAGCTCGTAAAACAACAAGTTTGGTTGTGAGCTTGGAAAACAACCGGCTGTAATCCAAGGGGGTTATAGTGAATTCCCAAGTGAGACTTGGGGAGTGGACGTAGGAGCAAGGGTTAGCTCCGAACCACTATAAAACTTGGTGTTTGTGTTTGATTGTCTCTCTTCTTCTTCCTCTCTTATCACTCACAGCACATAGCATTTAATTAAACAACTTGCAATAGTTTTAATTAGTCATCCACAACGTTTTAAATATCTAAATTATTTTAAAACCCAATTCACCCCCCCCTCTTGGGTTGTCTATCTGGGCAACAAGTGGTATCAGAGCCTAAACTCTTCCACCCAAGAGTTAAAAGATCAAAATGACAACCCCATTTGGATCTTCCCACATTGAGGGTCAGTCCACCCAAAGACCCCCTTTCTTTAATGGATCCGACTACTCATACTGGAAGGCTAGGATGAGAATATTCATCCAAGCCCAAGACTATGAGATGTGGACCATTGTAGTAAATGGCCCATACATCCCATCCACATATGTAGAGGGTATCACGGTACCCAAATTAGAAAAGGATTGGGATGAACATGACATGAGAAAGGCACAACTAAATTCTAAAGCTATGAATGTGTTTTACTGTGCCTTAGACAGAAATGAATTCAATAGGGTCTCTACTTGCAACTCTGCAAAAGAGATCTGGGATAGACTTGAAGTGACCCATGAGGGCACAAATCAAGTTAAAGAATCCAAAATTAATATATTGGTTCATAAGTATGAACTATTTAAAATGGATTCTAATGAGACAATCACTAGCATGTTCACTAGGTTTACTGACATTGTCAATGGCCTAAAAAGCCTTGGCAAGAACTATACTAACAGTGAGCTTGTCAGGAAAATCCTTCGGTGTCTACCAAGGTCGTGGGAAGCTAAAGTGACGGCAATCCAAGAAGCCAAGGACTTGAACAAATTACCACTCGAGGAGCTTCTTGGATCCTTAATGACGCACGAGCTAACCATGAAGCAACACAACGAGGAAGAGTCCTCCCACAAGAAAAAGGTAATAGCTCTAAAATCTACTTCATCTAACAAGGAATTATCTTGCAGTAGCAGCAGTGAAGGAGAAGAACATGAGGAAGATGATGGTGAGGCACTTCTTGTGCGCAAGTTCAAAAAATTCATCAACCACAAGAAGGCTTATCATCAAAGGAGAGGCCCCTCAAATTTCTACCGCAAGGACAAAGGTAAGGAAAGGAAAAATGAGGGGATTGGGTGCTATGAGTGCAAAAAGCCGGGACACATCAGAGCTGAGTGTCCCTTACTAAAGAAGGGCAGCAAGTACAAGAAGAAGAAAGCCCTTGTCACCACCCTATCGGACTCCGACACATCATCTTCATCATCGGATGAAGAACAAGAAGAGAAGGCCAATTTCTGCTTCATGGCCAATGAAAATGAGGTAACTTCCGAAACACAGCTTGATTTTACATTTGATGAACTTTATGATGCTTTTAATGAATTAATGATAGAATATAAGGCAATAAATCTTAAGAATAAAGAACTAAAAATAACTAATCAATCATACCTACATAAATATGATAAATTAGTTAAGGATAAGGATTTAATCACCAAAGAAAATATAGAACTTAAGACAAGCAACCAACTTTTAACTCAAAAGACTAATACCTTAACTAAAGATAATGAAAAACTAACTAAGGAATTTTCAGAATTTAAAAACCATAAACAAATCTTAAACAAGGATCTAACAAACAAACTAAATGATCTAAAAACAGAAAATCAAACACTAACTAAAGAACTTAACAAATACAAACCCTTAGTTGAAAAATTTACATATAGTTCTGAAAAGTTAAATATGATACTCAATAGTCAACGAGCAGTATTTAATAAAGCGGGTTTAGGATATAAACCAAGAAATAAACAAAAACTTCTTAGTAACTTCTTTGTTAAAGCTGGGGAAACTAAAACTAAGAAAATAACCTGCTTTTGTTGTGGAACTATAGGTCATAAAGCAAATGTGTGTAATTTTAGGAAAGGTAAATCAAGAAGGAAAATTAAAAGGGTATGGGTTCCAAAAGGAACCAACTTGACTAACCATGAAGGACCCAAGAAAACTTGGGTACCTAAGTTGACATGATTTGCTTGTGTAGGAGTGTCTTGCAGCCAAGGTCAACAAAAACTGCTGGTATTTGGATAGTGGCTGCTCAAGGCACATGACGGGTGATAAGGATCAATTTTTCACCCTTGAAGCTAAGAAGGGAGGTGCTGTGACTTTTAGAGACAACAACCAAGGTCACATCATTGGTATTGGTAAAGTTCAAATCACCCCTTCAACTTTTATAGATAATGTTAGATATGTTGATGGTCTTAAGCATAACTTGTTAAGCATTAGTCAATTATGTGATAAAGGATATGATGTTATGTTTAAACCATCACTATGCATTATAACAAACCCTAATGACAATAGTTTAGTTTTTAAAGGGATTAGACGTGGAAATGTATATGTTGTTGACCTAGAAGATCTTGCAAAACATAACCAATGTTTAGTTGTTAATGAAACTAAAGATAATGATGCTAGTTGGTTATGGCACCGTAAGTTAGGTCATGCAAGCATGGACACAATAACTAAACTAGTTAAAAGAGATTCCGTGATAGGTTTGCCAAAATTAAAATTTGAAAAGAACAAAATATGTGAAGCATGTCAATTTGGCAAACAATCTAGGAACTCATTTAAATCCATAAAATGTGTCTCTACCTCTAGGCCTCTAGAATTATTACACATGGACCTATTCGGACCAACTAGAACAACAAGCCTAGGTAGAAATAAATATGGTCTAGTTATTGTAGATGATTACTCTAGGTACACATGGGTCATGTTCCTAGCACATAAGGATCAAGCATTTTCTGTTTTTAAGAAGTTCCATAAGGAAGTAACAAATGCTAGAGAGTCTTCAGTCATAGCCATTAGAAGTGACCATGGAACTGAATTCGAAAATCAGTCATTTGAGGAATTTTGTAGTAAAAAGGGGATAACCCATAATTTTTCTGCACCTAGGACACCACAACAAAATGGAGTTGTGGAAAGGAAAAATAGGACTCTAGAGGAAATGGCTAGAACTATGTTATGTGAAAGTAACCTCCCTAAGTACTTTTGGGGAGAAGCCATTAATACTTCTTACCATATATTAAATAGAGTTTTATTAAGACCCATCATAAAGAAAACACCTTATGAACTGTAGAAAAACAGAAAACCAAAAGTTAATTACTTTCATGTTTTTGGATGTAGGTGTTTTGTTCATAATAATGGGAAAGATAATCTAGGTAAATTTGACTCTAAATCGGATGAAGGAATATTCTTAGGTTACTCTACAACTAGTAAAGCCTATAGAGTCTTTAATAAAAGAACCTTAGTTATAGAAGAATCTATACATGTTGTATTTGATGACTCTAGTGACATCTCCTCTAGTAAGAAAGTTAATTTTGATGATGATGTTGAAATTCTTGAAGAAAAGATAGATGAGATGGCATTACAAGATGATAATCAAAAGTTGAGTGAAGGAGCACCATCAAGCCAAGAGGCTATTGTGGATCATGGGCTAACTAAAGCTTGGAGGTATGCTCACGGGCATCCTAAGGAACTAATTCTAGATGATCCATCTCAACCGGTTAGGACTAGAGCATCCCTTAGAAATTTAAATAACCATCTAGCTTTTGTCTCACACTTTGAGCCCAAACACATAGAAGAGGCCGAAAATGATGTAAATTGGATAAATGCAATGCAAGAAGAATTAAACCAATTTACTAGAAACAAGGTATGGAATCTAATAGAGAGACCTTCTGAATATCCTATTATAGGCACGAAATGGATTTATAAAAATAAACTTGATGAAAATGGAATTGTTATAAGGAATAAGGCTAGACTAGTAGCAAAGGGTTATAATCAAGAAGAAGGTATAGATTTTGATGAAACCTTTGCTCCTATAGCTAGACTTGAGGCTATTAGACTATTATTAGCATATGCATGCTCTAAGGACTTCAAACTTTTTCAAATGGATGTAAAAAGTGCATTTTTAAATGGGTATATTAATGAGGAGGTATATGTAGAACAACCTCCTGGTTTTGAAAATCATCAATACCCTAATCATGTATATAAACTGAACAAAGCACTTTATGGTTTAAAACAAGCACCTAGAGCATGGTATGAGAGACTTAGCAAATTCCTATTAGAACATGAATTCTCTAGGGGAAATGTAGATACAACCCTATTTCTGAAAAAGCAAAACAAAGATATGTTATTAGTACAGATTTATGTTGATGATATCATTTTCGGTGCTACTAACAATCGCCTCTGCGAAGAATTTGCTGATTTGATGCAGAGTGAGTTTGAGATGAGCATGATGGGAGAGCTGAACTACTTCCTCGGGCTTCAAATCAAACAGTCTGAAGGAGGCATCTTCATCAATCAAGCCAAGTATATCAAGGAGATGCTCAAGAAGTTTGATATGGAGGGAAACAAGTCAATCAGCACCCCCATGAGCTCATCATGCAAATTAGATCAAGATGAATCAGGTAAATCTGTAGATCAAAAACTTTATAGAGGTATGATAGGATCCTTATTGTATCTTACTGCAAGTAGACCTGATATTATGTTTAGTGTTTGCATGTGTGCTAGATATCAGGCTAATCCTAAAGAATCACATCTAGCTGCAGTTAAGAGAATTTTTAAATACTTAATAGGAACTAAGAACATAGGGCTATGGTACTCTAAAGAATCTAGCCTAAACTTAATAGGATACACAGATTCAGACTTCGCTGGATGTAAGCTTGATAGAAAAAGTACCAGTGGGTCGTGTCAATTTCTAGGAGAAAATCTTATCTCATGGTTTAGCAAGAAACAAAACTCGGTTGCATTATCTACTGCTGAAGCTGAATATGTTGCAGCCGGGAGTTGTTGTGCTCAAATCTTGTGGATTAAACAACAATTAGAAGATTATGGCATTAAACAAGATAAAATTTCCATTAATTGTGATAATACAAGTGCCATTAATCTAACTAAAAATCCAATTCAACATTCAAGAACTAAACACATTGAGATAAGACATCACTTCATAAGAGATCATGTATTGAATGGTGATGTGACACTCCAATTTGTTTGTACTGATAATCAATTAGCAGACATTTTTACAAAACCCCTAAGTGAAGAGAGGTTTAGTGTGCTTAGGAGGGGATTAGGAGTGATTGATCCATCCTAGTGGTGGTTTCCACTAGATCCATTGATTTTGATGACTAGATTGTGGTTAAAATAGAGTTTCTTTTCAATAATCATCAAATCAGATCATACTTTAGTGTTTTTCCCTCATTTAGCACGATTATAGCATGATTTTTAGGTGCGTGCCAAGGTTAGAGACGACTCGAGTAAGTTTCAGAGTCGGCTCCTAAGGGGGAGTCGACTCGCGCATTTGCGGGAGTCGACTCGCAAAGATGGCAGCAGAGGGGGAGTCGACTCGCATATAGTCGGAAGTCGACTCGAAGTCTACAGGCGCATAAGGAGAGTCGACTCGCGCATATTCTGGAGTCGACTCGAGGTCGAGTCGACTCACGACTCAGTGGAGTCGACTCACAGTCGGGATCCGACTTTTTAACCCTAGATTTGTCGTTTCGAAAACACTTTTCTCTCAAGCCGCCACTGCTCAAAAGCCCTAGAGCCGACTCCTAGGTCGTCCCCGATCGTCTCCAACCCCTTTTCCGTCGATCTTTCACCGGTTCTTCGGTTTTTCATCCCTTCCTAGGTCGCCCCCGGTCGGTCCCAAGCCTCCTCCGTCGACCTTTCTCCGTCCTTTAGGTTTTTCATTCCGTCTAGGTCATAATGCCGCGTAAGACCGTTGTCCGGAAGAGGTCCCGACCCGAGGCCGGTCCCGAGCGGCGCTCCAAGGCACGGCACGATCCCGCGAGGCAACCACCTCCGGCTCGTTCCCCGCCTAGGGCGGTTCCCGCGAGGCCATTGGCCAGGAAGGCCGTCACCACCGGGAGATATGTCGACTTCGACTATCTCTCCCGGGAAGGGTTCACCATAGGTGATAGGCTTAGGACACAGGGATTAGAGTACTTCCTCACTTTAGATCTCCCCACTTACCCTGGCCTTGTTAGAGAGTTCTATGGTACCGTCCATCGGGGAGATGGGGGTATCGAGGGCATAGTAGCCGGTGTCCCTCTGTTTGTTACGGAGGATCTTATTGCCCACATCCTCCACCTTCCATTAGTAGGGGTGGCTCCCACACACCCTGAGGACAGGGTTGAGGCCCTTACGGCCGTTCTAGGGCATCCACCCCAGTCACCTCTAGACGAGGTTTCTGCTAGCTCACTTCCGATTGAGGTGAGAATCCTTTTGAGTATACTGTCTAGGTCCATCTTCCCTAAGACAGGGAGATTTGATTTTGTAAATGAGAGAGACCTAGCTCTTATGTTTTATATTCTTCAGGACACCCCGATCAACTTCCCCAAACTCATCTATAGGTATATGTGTGAGCCCCTAGATAGACCTAGGCTCACCCTCCCATACGGCATGATATTCACCCTTCTGTTTAGGGAGTACGAGATTCCCATTCCTGAGGGGGAACCCTTTCGCGCATTGCGATGGACAGATCGCATGCGAGCGGGGACCCTACACAGGATGGGGTTTCGGAAGAGAGAGGGCATCTGGGTTAGGAAATCGTCCCTCACTACACAGACCACCAGACCTTCCTCCAGTCCTGAGCCCGATTCTGACTACCCCGACTTACCAGATCTTCCATCCACTCCTGCTCCTACCACCTCAGCCGGACCCTCCTCCTCAGCTCCTCAGCCCATGGAGGTCCGGATCGCTCCTGAGCAGCTCCGGGAGTTGCGCCAGGAGATAGTTAGAGACCTGCGGGATGATCTACTTCGGGAGCTCCGGGGTTCAGTGCCTGCTCCCACTCCTGCACCTTCGTCAGCGTTGGTCCCTTCCTTGACAGCCGTAACTGACATGACGGCCCATGTGCGGAAAGAGATCGACAATGTACGGTTCCTGGTCCAAGCCCAGTTCCATAGCATGAGCGAAGTCTCGAGCACCACTCGGAAGATGCGCGATAACATCCGACAGGACATGAGCACCACCACCCAGGGGGCCGAGCGCTTGTCGAATGTGCTCATCGACAAGCTGGATACACTTCAGACGTCGGTGACTGAGCTCTCCACTACACACAGCAGGGCCACCTCATCCATCATCACTCAGCTCGGGCATCTTACAGATGCGGTCACCCTCCTCATGGAGGAGAACAGATTGAGAGGAGGAGCCACATCCTCGAGAGGAGGAGCCACATCCTCGAGAGGAGGAGATACATCCTCGAGAGGAGGAGCTACATCCTCGAGGAGACCGTAGCTACTTTTTGTATTTTGCTTTGACATGTATTGCTTTACGTTACTTATTGTATTCTGAAATGTACTTACATACAAATTAATACAATGAGTAGCCGCATTTTTCTTCAATACTGTGCCTTTTGATTTGTGTTTGATTGTGTGTTTTGATTACCTCCTTTTTGATATGATGACAAAAAGGGGGAGAAATATGTATAAAATATGTAAAAGGGGGAGAACTATGCATAAAATATGTAAAAGGAATCAATGGAAATCAATAAAAAGATAAACTCTTAAAACACACAAATTTGTTCTTAGTGGATTCGGTACCTCGAGGCTCATTATCTCTCTTTTGGGGCTCCTAATGGAGTAATCTCCAGAATCTATTCAAGGGATATTCGGAGATTAGCTCAATCCTACTCAAGAATAAATTGACAGATTTTTCCTCTAAAAACTAAAAATTTCAGTTCATAAACTTCAAAGCATTAAAAGGAAATTCAGAGAATCAAAACATAGTAGAATGCATATGTTGAGGGGAAGAATCTGAATTTTAAGCAAGCTAAATTATTAAATATATATAAGCCAAACAATTGATTGCATGATATGAAGGCTTATATAATTCCAAATGAAAGGGGGAGCTTTAACTCCGAAATTTATTGTTTCACTCCTTTCAAGCTTGGATAAATTGAATTACCAGATATTTGAATTCATTTATGGATTTTATTTCATTGTTTATTGTGCAATTCACTTTACATATACTCAATGTTTTGTCATCATCAAAAAGGGGGAGATTGTGGAGTGATTGATTAAAACCCCATTTGATTTTGATGAGCTCAAAGCATTTGAGTATAATTCTTGTTTACTAATGAATTCAATTAAGTGTTTCAGTGAAAATCCTGTCTACGTGTCTCTAGACTTGGTTCATAGTATTTTGGATAAGTTAAGAAGTCAGCCTGAACCAAAGTCTGAGACTCGAGTCGACTCCTGAGTATCACGAGTCGACTCCAAGCGTATCAAGTTCACTGGCACGGGCTCGAGTCGACTCCAGATCAGTACGAGTCGACTCCGACTGAGAACAGACAGAAGAACAGAAAGCTTCAACTCAGAACCTGTCAACGAGTCGACTCCCAAAGTGCGCGAGTCGACTCCGATGTTCACCGAGTCGACTCCAGGATAGTAAGAGTCGACTCTCAGAGGAACACAAGAAAAAGTCAGAGAGCAATTTTCGGACTCTGAGATTCGAGTCGACTCCCGCAATATGCGAGTCGACTCCAAGACTCCGCGACCATCAACAGACAGAAGACCAAGTTACTGCCTCTGAGATTCGAGTCGACTCCCAGACAGCTCGAGTCGACTCCAAGACAGCTTCACATCAAAAAGGCAGAAGACCAAGTTTCGGAAACTGAGAGCTGAGTCGACTCCGAGGAAGTTCGAGTCGACTCCAAGACTGGACGAGCCAAAAGACAGAGAATCGGGAGTTCGGGCTCTGAGATTCGAGTCGACTCCCAGGACAGTCGAGTCAACTCGGGTGGATCAAATTCAAAATTGGATCCACGGACTTCAGTGGATGAGCCGACTCCGAAATTGCCAAGTCAGCTTCAGAAATTGGCGAGTCGACTCCAGGTCAAGACGAGTCGACTCCCAGTCGTGAAGGCAACTTTAATTCAAATTTGGAACAGTTGCCGAGTCGACTCCGGAAAAGCTTGAGTCGACTCCCGCTACAGCCGAGTCGACTCCTGATCGCGCGAGTCGACTCTAACCCACCAACGGACACATTGTCAGGCTGCGCAGAGTGTGCAGAACGGGCAGAAAAAGCTCTCTAACGGCTAGTTTCCGTGGGGGTTGGTTTAAATAGCTACAGAAGACTGTAGCAAGGCAGAGAACAACCATTCCACTCCAAGTATTCAAGCATTCAACTCTGCAACTTGTTCTTCAACGAGAAAAAGGGAAGATCTGTATTTACTGCATCCACCTACATCTTCCCAGCAATTAAAGAAGCTCCTCCTGCATTCAAGTCGACTACACATTCAAGAGGAGACCGAAGTTTAAGAAGCCATTCCTCTTCTCCAACTTAAAAGCGTTTGAGGGCTTCTAAACTCCTTTTAGATTATATTGTCTTTAATCTGCTTTTGAGAAGCTTGTTTTTCTGTTTGTCTATTTTATTTACAACTGGTATTTGCTTGATTCAATCGGGGGATTGAATCAAGGGTATAGAGGTTAGTTGGTGAGCCTAGTTATTAAAACCAACGTGTGTAAGGGTTTGATTGTGATCCCGGGAAAACAATCGGGGTGGTTCTAGTCGGTGAGCCTGGGAAAACCGACCGAGTTCGTTGTGAGCTCGTAAAACAACAAGTTTGGTTGTGAGCTTGGAAAACAACCGGCTGTAATCCAAGGGGGTTATAGTGAATTCCCAAGTGAGACTTGGGGAGTGGACGTAGGAGCAAGGGTTAGCTCCGAACCACTATAAAACTTGGTGTTTGTGTTTGATTGTCTCTCTTCTTCTTCCTCTCTTATCACTCACAGCACATAGCATTTAATTAAACAACTTGCAATAGTTTTAATTAGTCATCCACAACGTTTTAAATATCTAAATTATTTTAAAACCCAATTCACCCCCCCCCTCTTGGGTTGTCTATCTGGGCAACAGGAGCGACGCGGGCTCGGACGACGGAGGAGGGGTTGGGCGGCGCGGTGGAGGCGGACACCGAAGAAAGAAGGGGATGGTGGCTTCGGCCGGTGGAGCGGAAGCGGCGAAGGGTGGGCGGCGCGCGGCGGAGCTCGGCGGCGGCACGGGTGGAGCGGCGCTCAAGGGCGGCGGCGCGGCGTGCGGCCGGAGAAGACGAACAGAGGTAGGTGTTTTTTTTTTGGGGGGGGGGGGGAACACGTGCAGGTCACGTGATCCGCCTTTTTTTTTTCTTTTTTTTCTTTTTTTTTCTTTTTTCTTTTCTCTTTTTTTTTTCTTTTTTTTTTTTGCACGCACGTGCGGTCACGTGCGGAGCTGTTTTTGGGGACCCGGGTTACCGGATTCAGGTTAACGGGTTTTGTGACTTACCCGTTAATCCTTTCTTCAACTTCCCAATGGTTTTGGGAGAGGGCTCCGATCTTCACGGCGATGGCGGTGGCCGGGGCTCTAGGATCTACGGCGACGGGCGGTGGCCGATCACGGGATCCGGCCGGTGGCGCCTTTTTGTGGCGCGATGCAGCAGCGGTGAAGCGTGGGAGTGGTGGCCGCAGGCTTGGCGGCTGGCGGGACGGGGTGGAGGTCGCGGCTGCAGCGGCGGAGCTTGCGGCGGCAAGAGGCGGCTGACCACGGCAGCCACGGGCGGCGTCAACAGGCACGGGAACCCGAGCGGCGACGTTTCTGTGGGGAAATGGCTCCTCCGACGGCGGGCTCGGGCCTTCACTGGGCAGCAGCGGTGGCGAGAACGTCCGACGGTGGCTCGGCGCTGCTGGCGGCGACTGGTGGCGGCGGTGGGCGCGGGTGTGACGACGGGTGGGGTGGACCTGGCGACGGGATCTTCCCCTGTTCCTTGTGTGAGAACCGAGAGAGGGAAGAAAGGATTTCTTTTTCTCTCTCTCTTTTTTTTTTTTTTTTTGGCTCTCGGTTCGGAAGAAGTAGCCGGGAGAGAGAAGCTAGACCTCAAGGCTTTGGCAGATAACCTAGGTCGTGGCTTTGGCAGCAGGGGCAAAGCCGACGGCTCTGATACCAAGTTGATGCCGGACCAAATCTGGAGGAAGAACTTCAGCGGGATTGTAAATCAGAACAGAAGAAGAGGGAAAAGAGAAAGAGGAGGAGGAGGAGAAGAGGAGGAGAGAAGAAGAGAGGAGGAGAATAGGTGGAGAGAAAATGTTTAATTCTTCATTAAACCCTAATCAAGAAAATAGTTCCCTATATATAGGGCCCAAATACACAATTTGCATGAAACCCCCCTTACACAAAAATAACTCCTAATAAGCTCACAAATAACACAAATAAGCCCTAAAATGCAAATGAACCCAAAAATAAAATAAACCACAAATAAATCCCTAAATGCAAATAAACCCAGAAATAAAATAAAATAAATATGCAAATAAACGGGTCTGATTCAATCCGGGGGCTCAGGATCATCTGGATGAAGGGCTCTGATGTCCCCATCAAAAGGATATCAAAATATTGATAGAATTTGCATGTCAAAAGGCATCTATTAGGCATCTTTTTAAGACATTTTATAGACTTTTCATGATCCAAAATTCATATTGGTTGTACGATCAATTTATTACCGATTTAATTTGTAAACTTACAATTGACTGTAGAGTTTAGCACTGCAATTGCAAGTTAATGGAATGCTCTGTTTTAATGCAGTTAGTGCCCAGTTGGTTTTAATCTTTCTCTCTTATTTTATTGATTCCTTGACAAATGCTAGAATTGAAATTGGAACCTCGGTAACTAAGTACAAAGCAATGAACACTATCAATAATTATCAATCTAAAAATATTTGACCGCTACCAATAATCAATTTTATCGATTATAAGTGTGTTCGTTAAGCATCAATGGTTTCACACAAGCACTGCAAGGAATAATGCTAGCTATGAAAACCAATAAATGACATACACAACAGGTAGCAAAAATTTTGCAAATGTTCGAGAAAAATGGGTATATTCTTGTGCATTTAAATTTTTAGATTTGCTATACATCTACTACCTATTTTCATGATAAATCAAGAACTTGCTAATTTATACATCATGATAGAGGAAATAGCATGGTAGAGAACCAATACGAGCTGAGGTTTTATTATGACATACAGATGCAAAGATGGATCTCTAATGAGTATGTATACGAAAATTGTTATTGTATGTCATAATTTTTAAGCATTATGTTTTCTAACATACATACATACATACATACATACATACATACATACATACATACATACATACATACATATATATATATATATATGTATATATATATATATATATATGTATATATATATATATATATATATGTATATATATATATACACACACTCAAGGAACAAAAAGTTCAAATGACTATGTATCAATATCTTTGTCTTATTCAAAGAACAACTAGAACAACTAATGTAGGATTACCAAGAGAGCCTAAAAACTGGTACGGTGTTGAAGAGTACCTGAACAACAAACAAAGTTCTCGTCATGCAGTTATTTTCCTCCACTCAATCACATAATTGTTTTTTCAACATTTATTTTCACTTGTTAAATAAATACTCACATAACATAGTTCTAGTTTAGGTTCTAATTTTTTAATTAAAATTATGAGTTGCAATGTATAAGAACTTGCGAGGGCAAACAAAAGTGCTACATAATGAGTGAAACAAAACAGCCCCTCCAAGTGTAATTTTTTGTTATCATTGAAAATATCATGTCTCTTATGAGTTTAATATATCAATAAAAGGTTTCAATTGTAGGATGGATGTGAGGTCTACTTATGAGTCCTAACAGGAGACATTATCCTCATGTCGCAGGAAGGATTCTTTTTAGAGTCCTACAATAGTTGTAGGAAAGGCATCTAGGACTTGAATTTTGGAAGGTTTTGATTATGGCTCTAATAGGGCATAATAAACCACTAATACAAGCATATTACAGAACTATTAGAGATGCTGCTGGTTAAAGAGCTGCTTGGATTTTAACTTATGTACTTACAATTTTTCCATTTTGACTCCTCCATAATAATAAATATGAAACTATAATCTAACTTATAGTTATCTTTCTTATTTTTGATAGATTTTTCATAAATAGAGAGATGATGGGATTGATGAAGAGGGACAACGTGGAAGATCATTTTTCAATAAAGTTGTGAGTATGGAATAATGTTCATAGTATCACGAAATGCTAAATGTTTCTGCTATTACCACATTTTCTCAAATATAGTAAAAATATATTATTTTATATCACATAATTGCAATTAATATTACAAGAATTTAACATTGAAATATCTTCAATTTCAAAAATGACAATGTATTAAATATTAAAATTAAGATTACTATATTTCATATAAAATTTTTTGAAGCATATATAAAATTGCCGCTAAATAGTCATTGCAGCAATTACAATTAACATCAAAAAACTGAGAGGGAATTGTTGCAATTTAAATAATATAATAGGACTTCAGAGAAAAGCCAACAAGTCAGTATTACCAGCATATCAAAGTGTGGATAATAGCTATTAAAAAACATATTTTATGGTATATATAAAAATGCTGCTAAGGCATGAACTTCTATCAGCGCATCCTTAATATGTTGTACATGAATTATTACTACCATATATAATTACCATAAAAAATTAGAAAAAATTATGGAATTGAAGCTTTGAGGGCACTTTATATGCTTCCAAAAATTAGATTTTTCTCAATATTTTTTGAAAATCCCGACAATTAGTTGCCAGTACATAAAAAATGCCCCAAAAATGGAGGGAAAGGTATTTTTGCCATTTTCCACCTTATAGCAGCACTTAAAAATGCTGCCGATCATGATTTTCGTTGTAGTGTTATGATAAACACCTCAAAATAGAAATACACACCATTGATCATGATCCATGATGTACTAAATAGCTATAAAACCAAAATCACGAAATTTTGATATCTTTGACCCATGCATCGGATGGATACGGAATGGATAACTTTATTGGTATAATTCCATGTTTTGATTAGCAATTATACAGTCTATAATATACTTTTGCTCACTAGCTATATTGTTGCAATTCATTTTATGCTCGCTTGAAGCAAAAGCAGCATACCTCCAAAATATGTTCTATAAATCATGCATATACATTGTTCATGATTAATAATGTCAAATTTTATTTTAAGAGGCCATCATTAATTTCGTTAACAAGTATTTGAGGTCAAATGCAAGCCGTTGATCTTGATCCAAATATTTTAGAAATATAAAGTTCAAATTTCAACAGATTTGAATGGGCTATAAATCAAATAAAGACATGACACCATACCTTTAAAATTGTTCATTTTTCATATATATTTTTTTGCTAAAAAATGGCATTCATATAGCTCTTACGTGGGTGCAGCTTGCCCATTTTTCATATATTTAATACATCAGCAACGTATCTCAAAAATGCATAATTTTCTTATTTCTTGGTATTTTATAGAACACAAATTAGGATCAATGTCCATTTTTATTCTGAGAGGACCATCATTGAGTTTTACTGTGAAACATATAGGGCCCAATGCATTATTGCCTAAATCAATTTGGACTGACTACAGCAACCTCTAGGTCATGAGTCCAGCCAGATGCCAGAGTTAATAGTAGGCTGAGAAGCCATCTAAACTAGCCCAAAACATTGCTTAGCATTCGTATTTCTTCTATTCCCTCTGCTATTCCTACTTCCCCTTTCTTCTGAAGAATTATTCCTCTAGGCACACTACGTCTCCTCCATTTATTCTACAGTTCACTTTCGCCCTTCATATAACCTCTTTCATCAGTGATGCTATCTGAGGTGTCCACCACCATAAAATCACTACTTCTTTAGACTATCCCCATCCCTTAAAAGCTCACCATAGGTTCATTTTATGGGCAATGATTTAATAGTGGGAGCACCTTTGTCCTACCTTATCTACTGAAAGCAAACACTCTGCCTATTCCACCTTTCTAGGCTATCTTCCTATGAACACATCCAACCACTAAACTTGAAATTAACTTGATCATTACTTCCAAGTAACTTGATATCATAACCAATCCTGTATTCAGGACCCTATCCTGCCAAATCCACCACCATGTCCAAGTGAGAGGACCACTTGAACCATCTGACTTCATGGCTCTAGGAACCATGCATGTATGAAGAAATTATTGATCACATGAAGCTCACCGAACCAAGTAAACCCATCCGATTTGAAACATATCCGACACCTCGCAAATTACATGCTAATTATCAATTATCTCCATGAGCCAACTTGCAGCTCGATCAAATCTTACAATACATTTCGATTTTATTTGCTACGCAAGCGCATTTTAAATTTTGGATGGTTTTGGGAAACATTTGCTTATTGAGCTATGATCACAAGGATCCATAAAATTTTCATGGTGGAGAATTTTAAAATCATAACATACTGATAAATAACAAAATGAAAAAAAAAAAAGACCTTGTTCTTGCATGGAAAATGCAGGCTGTGATTGCTGTTTGAGACTAAACAGCTGATCAACCCCCTTCATGGAGTTCCTGCAGCTACGTAACAAAGAGGCAACCAACCAATTCGCTGGCTGGCCAACAAATATTGCCACGTGGCCACATGCAACAACGACACGTGTCCCACTAGCAGGAGTTGATGGGTTGGATGCTTCCAATACCCGACCACCATGGGGGTCCAAGAGCTGGAAAGGCTGCCTTTTTCTAAAGCTTCTTTCCAAGTCGGATCCACCAACTGGTTGACCAACCCTACCAAAACCTTCTTCCAACCCTTTATGATGAAATTATCATTTTACCCATTTTGTTCCAACAATTGGATGTCCAAGTATTGCCTTTTATTTATGTTGTTTGGGTTTGATGTGGAGGCCACCCGTAGATCAAAATGAAAGAGCCACCATTCAATTCATTATGTTGACTGGTTTGTGCAAAAGTTTTAATATAAATATGCTTCTCAAGGAAAAAAACAAAATGTTACAGATGTTCACATTCTATCTAAAAATCAGTCCTTAATTTACTCTATATGGAACTATTATTAATTTCTCAATATCTCTTCTCAAGTATAGAGTCTGAGGGACGAAACCAGAATAAGAAGTGACACGTGAATTAGTGAGCAGGAGTGTGAGATTTCAGCAAGCAAGAAAAATCGATAAATTTTGATACCGTGTTAAGATCCTATCTAAAAGCCTGAGCATTTATATGAACAGTTCTAGGAGTATATAAACGCTAGAAGAGTCTTTAATCTATTGGATATTGAAATACTGTTCCTCAACTGCAGAAATGCATGATTTAATTTTGGGCAAATTTTAATGAGCTTACAGGAGATGAGAAATTAATAATATACCCATCTATAGTAGATGCCAAGCCATGCCTGTGCTTTTACACACATATGCTTGCTTTATATAAAGTTATCCCTGGTTTATGCAAACCTATATCCTATATTGAAAATGTGTGTGTAAGAGGGAGAGGGGCTAAAAGCCAAGGGGCCATTTGAAACAAGATTTTTTGCTCCAGCAAAACAGTGAGATGTCCCTACATATTCATTAGAAATGAAATAAGTATAAAAGTAGAGTACAATGACATTTAAAATAAAAAGAAAAAATAAGAAAAACTAAAGAAAGAAAAATATAGTGGAATTCAATAGGCAAAACAAGAAACTGGGAATAATTTGTCAAATTTGATTGTTAATTGCGGTCAAAGCAAAGACTGAAGATTAGTCATCTGATTATTTTTTGAAAATTATTAAACTTAATTATTTATCTTATACAATCCATGAAATTATATAATGCAAATACTATTAGCTATACGCCAATATAATTTATGTGTCTATGCTTGTATGAGATACACCTGCACTATTCATATCCATCCTTAAAAAGAATAAAAATTATACAGTTTATATGCTCTGTTTATCAAGTTGTTTTGCTCTTATTTTCTTAAGTGGAATGTTGTGACATTGAAATGTGTTCTACATAATATCACTCTCCTTTTGAAGAGTTCTTGGATTCAATTACTGCAAAAATGCTTCCAAATATTGCTCTTGGATTATACTTCCAAATATTGTTAACTTGGCTAGTTGGTACCCCTTCTTCTAAGAGGTTACCCTTAGGAAAGATCTAGGGTTCAAACCTTGATGGCGGTTTATTACATTTTATTACTGAAAAAATGAGTAATATATGTAAAAAAATTTAAGATTAATTAAGCAGATAAATCCCAAATGTTGTTAGCTCGACTGGTTGACATTTCTCTTCTAAGATCGTTGCCTTTAAAGGAGATCTAGGGTTCAATACAAGGATCAAGTTGTAAACGGGGACTTACTTTAGTAGTTACACCTCTCTACTTGATACCCAAATATTTTAAGTTTGATTCTTGGACAGAGCATCCCAAAAATCAGGACCAAATTAATTATTGTGTGGATGGGTCTCTCTCCCTTCCTTCTAAAAGAAGATATAAGGATTAAGCTATTTTAATTCAGTTCCAAGAACTGGTGATAGCATAAAATATTTGCAATAGCCTAGGATTAAGTAGGTAATAATGTCCACCACTGATGGCTAAACTCATGCATCTAGTTAAGGAATGAGTAAATGGCTTTGTGTCCATGTAAGTAGTAACAATTGCTAGATTGTAATGACTGAGATTGTGGCAATCGAAATTAAAATCCATGATAACTCACTTACGCTGACTCAAATGGAGAAACTACCAAGCCAATCTCCGATCAGTCTAGAGAAGGTATGATTTGATTAGTATTAGTTTTGATTTACCTAATAACTGCCAACAAATTATATTGTGGAGTCAGGTTAGCATATTAATTTATATGTTTTACATACTTCTTAAATGCACGTAAGCATCAAGAACCGGGAAAAAGAATTAGAAACATTATATCGATCAAAGAAAATGACAATTTGATCAAGAGATCTTGGCCGGCTCCAGGTCATTGCGTACTATGTAATGTTGTTGAGGAACCAGCTTGTCGCTAGCTTGTCTCTTAAATTGTAGTTTACCAAAAAAAAAAATTCAGATTTTTCTAATAAAAAAATAAATTTTGAGAGATGGCCTTATTCTTTAATTTCTTTTTATGATGTATGGAGAGTGAAAAGAATCAAGGAGAAATGAAGAATTGGTTGATGTGCGCTAGATGCAGCTATTTGGTTGAGTCTTGGGAAATATAGGAACCCAAAGATTTTCAAATTTGAGGCCAAAATGGAATCTTTGATCATTGAAGAGATGAATGTTTTTTGGAATCAATGGACTTTTGATAAGGATTTGTCAAAGATTGAATGCTTTAAAGTTGTTTGTTTCAATTAGTCAAGCAATTTTGTGGTTTTGTTTACAAACTTTACTACCATATTTTGTAGTAGCAGTTTGTAAATTTCATGTGTTTAATAAAATCTGATGGGCTTTTCCTGTGTTTTTCTCAAAGTTGAAAAGAAGTAAATAGCAATCAATAAACTATCTAGGTAGGAGCAAGGTTATCTTCTTCTTGCAACAAAAGATGCTATTGCTTGTGTAATGATTACCATGCAATATCTGAACCTAGACTTTAAAGCGTAGATATGATCATTGACAAGTACAATGAGGTTTACTAGTCAACCATACTATTATGATGAAGTTACAATCTTAATGCTGACTTTGAATAATCCATCCATCTGGCCCAACTATTTTTGGTATCACTATTTATCTTTTAATATAAGATCGTTGGACAATAAAAGCATCTTTTCAATTTTTCGAGCTAAAATATATATATAGAAAAGCTAACAATATTGCAGCTGGTATATCATCATATGTCGCTAATCACACAGGATCTACTTTAGAATCGGTAGCATAGATATTTCTACTGATTTATTGGACATTTTATTTTTAGATAGTCATGAATGTATTTATTCGAGAATAATTTAATAAATTTAGATTATCAAAAATAAATAAATAATCCATCCATTCCCTTCATGCCTCTCTTATTTTTTTAAAAAAAATTTTTAAGCCATCTCTAGATCCTCTGAAATAATCAAAGGCCAAGGGAAAACAGACAACAAATTCAGGCTTGGAAGGCTCCTTATCTTGCCACCTTTTTCTCCCTAGAAATCAAAGCCATCAAATTCTTATATTAGATTCCTAGTCAAAAGCAGTGAATGTTGAAAAAGTTGTGAGGAGAATCGTTCTAGGCCTTGGGGGTAGCAGTACACATCCATGCTCCCAATCAATGGAGTACAAGTTGTACTGCACCTTCAGTTGAGATGTCCGAGATGTTGCATTTGTTTATTGTTCCAAAGTTGCCTTCAGGCCTGCCTTCAGCCCACAGGAAGGAAAGAAGGTCCCACAGAGTTATTTTAATCTCAAGTTGTTGGGAAATTGTGAGTGGATGCTGCCAATGCCCTGGGCCTTACGTCAGAAACAATGCTTTTGTTTTAGCCAATGGACCACTTCAGTATGCTTGAAGATGATAACAAAGTTTGTCATTACAGAACATCACCACAAAAAAAATTAGTAAATTACAAAAATTCCTCCAATATCATATATATTATATTTACATCCAATACTAAAATTTATACTTATAACAAGTTAAATTAACAATATTAATTAAACCGTTTACCTAATATAAGAAGTCGAAAAGATATAGGATGCCTGTTATATCACTTAAAATTATTTTGATCATTTTTATTTTTTTATGTAGTATTTCAATCTCATTTAAGATTAACGGTTACACTAATGCTTTGTTAAATTATGGATTAAAGTATTGAAAAAAAAAGCTTTAGGGGAATAAGTATAGATTTTTCAAATTATTAGATATAAATATAATTTATTCGTAATTTTAAAAAGAGTTTTATAATGTAATCAAAAATTATTTAGTACATTGGTTAACTTGTAATTCCATCAATACTTTTGAATAAGAAATTATTTTCTTTTCATGGTTGGATAGCTTCCACTACAATCCCTGCATGACTAATCTTGTAAGCCAAAAAAAGTTATATTTTCTTTCTATTTAAAATTAACATAGATTGGATGCTAGCTGAAGCCCCAGAATCAATAAAAAAATAACATATTCTCCAAATTTTTTAAAACAATTATGGCCATGGTTGTAGAGAATTTGCAGTTTGAGACTTCTACGTTATCATTATTATTTTTTTATCCTTTTGTTGCTAATCCAATCTCTTTGTTTTGGTAGTGGTAGCTTAGTCCTCGTTCAACCATACTGCACAATGTCACAGTCATGATAACCTTTGAGGGATTAGACATAAAAATGACCTACCAGCGTCCATCAATAACGTGATAAGATTTAACTATTATTCCAATGCAGTTAGTACCATTACAGATAGTTTCTAAGATCGAAATATAAAAATGATCGTAGAAGTGGGAGGAATTCGAAGCTATCGGTATCAGAATGATAACGATGACTACTCAATTGCTATTTTGACCCGGTCCTTAGATGTAATAAAAATCTCTAACATTATATAAATAACAATTATCGTTTTCTCTAGTACCATATCCCAGATGTCTACTTTAGAGAAGTCTTTGAGAGGAAGGAAAATCTGTGGCTCTTTTAATACATTTTTTGCGTCTTCTTATATATGCTGTCTTTCATGAGAGTCATCACTCTCTAAATATATCAAAGTTAATTTTAATGGTGGTATAAAAATTAAAGGTGCTTTTGGAAGAGCAGATTTTGTAATAAGAGATGCTAATGAGACCCTTTTAGCGGCTAGCAGTGTTAAGATTTTTGATACTGCTGTACCATTCGTGAAATTATGAACTGCATGGAAAGTATTGATTTCTGCCATGCAAAAGTTGATTGCTTTTTATATTTATCTAAAGATGCATGCTTTGCCATCTATTATGGTTTTTCATATTTACAAAGAAGTTAACAGTACTGTAAATTAAATGACGAGCTATTTGGCTAACTATACTAGATTTGCATTATAAAATTTTTCCACATAGCTTCCGCAGCTTTTTTTTTTTACATATTTTATTCTAATTTTTATGGATGCATTTATATTCATTTTAAATAATAAATTTATCTGTTCTTCAAAAATATAATATTGCTAACCCTATTGAATTGCATCCAACTTTAGTTTATCCATTCTTACTTCATTCATCAATATAACTTCTAACATTGACGGATTTAGCTCATAACATTGACCTTAATTTACAGATGACACTTCTTTCTTAACCCACGAGAGACCCATAATTGAGACATTAAAAAATTAGTAGCACGGTATTGTTAGTTGGATAGTATTTTATTTTCATGCATATGTATTGATTTCAATCTAACAAAATAAGTAAATTTGTGTTTGCTCGTGAAGTGTCCAAGATTCACTTTTAATGGACTAATTTTAAGACTTTATTTGGATTGCTGTAGTCAATAGAGTTTCCATTAGTAGATTTTGAGAAGTAAAGCATTTTAACCTATCCAAAATTAATCCCAAATAAAATAAAAAAAATTATAAATGCAGTTAGCGTGAAACAAAGCCCTGAGTGGCCACAAAATCTGAAGACACTGTTCTTCAAGATAAAACAATCGTTCTTTTTACTTTTTTTCCTCAAAAAATAATGAAACAACCAAAACGCCTTATTGTAGTAAACCATAATTTTAGGGCTTGTTTAGTTCGCGGAAAAAGAAAGGAGAAAAGTGTGGTCAACGGAAAAGTAATGAGATGCCTCTTATTTGGTTGGAGTTTTCAAAAAAGAGAGATGGAAAAGTTGTATTCCCATGGAAATATAATTCTCACATTTCATGGGAAAGTTACTTTTCCATTAGGCAGGAATCACTCCATTTTTATTTTTTCCCAAAAAAGCTCTTCAGCATTAAAGAAGCATTAAAGAGATATTAAAAACCTAATTTTTATTAAGAACATAATAGAAGTTATACATAACTTTTTCAGAAAAGTGGATGGCCAACCAAACATAAGCACTTTGAAAATTTGTCACTTTCCTATGGTCAACCAAATATGCTAAAAGTAATTTTTTAGGCATTTTCTTTCTATGAATTTGTTTCTCAGGAATCATATTCAAAGAAGAAAAAATACTTTCCGCAAATGAGACGAGCCCTAGAGAGAGAGAGAGAGAGAGAGAGAGAGAGAGAGAGAGAGAGAGAGAGAGAGAGAGAGAGAGAGAGAGAGAGTCATTTAAAAAACTTTCAATTAATAGATTCTTAGATTCTAGGATTTATTCAGCCTAGGAGCCGCCCATTGTGTTGGGATTTCTTGCCCCCGGTTTGGGCAGATGCACCTCGGGATCCAATCACTAAGCACTTTACGCGGGCCCCTCGTGCATGGCCACCCACGCAGACGTTAGTGTCTTCCTCCATTGCGGACAAAACTTGCGTCGTCGAATGAAACGCCTTACGCGCTTTCTAAAAGCCACTGTTACAAGGTTATAACAAATAACCAGGGGGGCAAAAGAATGAAACTGATCCGTGTGGGTCTCCTGCACTTTTTTTTCCTGAATGTAACCGAGCCGGATTCATGGAGGGAGAGAGTATGAGTAAAATCGGCCGGGATACCCAACAAACGGCCAAAAGACCCAGTAAAGGTTGCTACACGGAGGTGGGCTTATTCCTTCCTCCCTTTCCCCTTTTTTATAGCAAAAAAAAGGATGGTTTTTTAATACTATTCTCCCACGTATCCTCAATTATGGTTCAGCCAGATCTTCTAATCACACAAAAAAAAAGCAATTCAGATAAAAATCCTTCCGGGATGAAATAGCAAGAGAATTTGAATGAGAAGTAGTAGTAGACTGCGTCAAGTGTTTCGATTAAAAGAGATGCCTTTTTTCTTCGATTCGGTGAGGTTGCTTGAATTGGTCTAAGAGGTAGGGCAGTTTATTTCGTCAGGTGTTGCACGTTAGAATGATTTCACCCTAAATTCACAGTAGATCTAGTAAATTTGATCCATGTAATAATTTCTTCTCTGGTCCTTTTTTTTCGTCTTTTTTCTTTGTTTATGTTCCGCTTTCTGGTTAGACTGGTCCACTAGTTCAGCAGCGAACCTAGTCCAACTAATAATTTCTCTCAATTATAGAGGCTCTTATAAGTACTAAAAGCTGGCTGGGTCTGTCAAGTCCACTTCCCTTGGCGAAGAAGGAAGCAGTCTAGACGGCAAGTTGCTCAGGTTGGTGAACATGAGTACATAACTAAATTAGATTTGTCATCATTTGTCATTCCCCTGACCCGAGATTGTAAGCTAAAGGTCATGGCAACAGCCACATGCTTAATAGAAAACTCTTCCTATAAGCATGCAAGACATCTCCTCACGATATCATAAACATATAGCGCAATAACTAAATATTTCACAATTCTATCAATATTCTAAAATAATACATACATCGATTTAAAAAAACTCTAATATAAGAAAATGTGTGTCAAAATTTTGCTAATCGCTCTCCCATATTAGATCTCAAATCAAACTAGCTCTCTAAATCTGTTAAAAAATAAGTAATCGTGTAATGAGCTAAACATCCCAACAAGTAATGAATACCCTAACTAGATAATTCATATAATAATATAAGATACAATAGTAAAATATAAATTATCATAAATCAGTACAAAGATATAACCAATTTTGCTTTAAAACACGAATCCATTAAAATCCATATCTTTCAAATATTCATATATGTAATCATAAATCCGATTCGAAACAAATTACATTTAACTCAAAAGCTTTTAACTACTGCCACACTTATACTCTATGGCTAAGCTAAAAACAAAACTACACTTATACTTTGCGAAGTGGGTCAGAATACCGCACTTATACCTTGTATAGTTGGTTTGATACCATACTTATATCCTGTGGCATAGCTAGAAGCAGAATCAATGAGCTCAATAATAATCAAAGTGCCAATGTATAACTCTCAATTGGTAGGGTCGAGAACATAGCTAGGCCAAGATTTCAAATCTGATATATGTCAAAGTTCAAAATACATATATATAATAATTCAATCAAAATATGCATATACGATATAAGATTAGTAAACAATATAACAATAGTCCAAAAAAATATTATTCCAAAATATATATATCTATTTTTCATTCAAAATACTATCTCATAAAATTAAATAAATCACATATAGATTGATTAACAATTTATTTGATATAAAAATAACATTGTATAAAAAAAATCTAAAAAAGAAAGATCATTACTTACTTTGAGGGTGAAACCAAATTATAGATCCAAATAATTTGACAATCCCTCTACGAACCTAAAACTCCGACGAGCACTCAGCTGAAATCTCCAATGATCATCGTGAGCCAAGACCTTTGAAAGTTAAGAGGAGAAGGAGAAGGAACCAACATTGATCTAATGGTAGTGATCAGAAAAACTTATTGGCAGTGAGGCGAAAGAGCCGTAGGGGTATTTAAATAGCTATTGGACGCTATGTTTTCTAGCTCTTGTAAAGATGGAGGAGTAATCCATCTCTTACTCCAAGTTGAACAGAGCTTTATTCTTTTTTTTCACTTCCTACTCCAAGTCAAACAGGGCTATCCTTTTTTTTCGATCTCCTACTCCAGGTCGAATAGTTTTTTTTTTTTTTTCCCGCCTCTTTCTTCAACTTTTACATCTGGGCCGGCCAAGTGAACCCAGTTTCTTTTTAGCTAGGCTAGGTGTTATGCATATGTCTTGGAGGGGCATATAGTTAATTTAGAAACGGGCGTGTAAGATAACCGACCCATCTTGCATCACCAAGTGATCGAGCTGATAAGCACTAAAGAGCTAAAAGGCAGGCAAAGGTTACTGGCTTTTGGAAACTCGAGAGTGGCTTGGCTTGGACTTGGGATTGCCTTGATCCTTGGTATATATAGGTTAAAGAAATATGATGCGTGACAGGAGAATAGCTATCTTAATGTGTCAAGGAAATATCATTTTGACGTATCTTAAACATCAGTTAGATCACTAAATTGTCCTTATGTGATGATAATGCTGATGATTATTTAGGCTCTTGGAGTGAGGGAGTTGGTGCAGGAGATCACTAAGTTGAATTATTTCTTGAACATGAATGTGATTCACAACAGAAATATAGCTATTATTGTTAGATTCATGGATGAGAGATGCACCATGACTTGCGGTTTGATGAAATTTCCAGATGGAATTTTATTGGATCAAAATATATAGATATGTAAAAGAAAGAAGTTTGCAATAAAAAAATTTCGTATTTGCCGTGAAACTTCGAAGATTATTTCATAATTATTATTGCAAGATGATTAGGATTCTAGGATTCTTAAAAGAGAGAGAGAGTAGTTTGCATGAGAAGAGGGGGGATTTGTTTCCAATGGGGTACGTATCATCTATTATTTCATCCGAGTACATGCGAAGTTTAACACAACTTTGACATAAAGTTAGAAATCAGCCATGTTGCCGCCAAAATCCGACCTAATAGTGTTGGGATGGATTGATTAGCGTTGACCTTGTTTGTTTGTTGTCTCGGAGTGGAAGAGTTTGATCTAACCTGTGAATAAAGAAAAGCTTAAAGGTTGCCGGAAATGATTCATCAGTGGGGGACTCTCTGATGCTTGAGTCAGGCAAAGTTTTGATGATCTGGAATTATATGAGCTATCTGAAAAGAGAATAAAAGAACTCATCTAACAGGGTTCTGATGGAATGATTAACTTAATGAATTATAAATCATACCTTGATTCGCTAAATCCATCCGGATTAAACTTTGGAATGCGTGCGCAACCTCGATCACCGATGATCTGAACAAAAGTTAGCGAGAGATCTTCTGGAGAGAGAGCTCTTAATGCATGCTTTAGAGAAGGGGTCTAACAGGCTATTTATAGCCCTCTCTAGGGACCAAACGCTGCAGGTGGTTACACCCGTGAAGAGTCACCCCCCATCAAGGTAACCCTTCACTACTGTGAAAATACCTTAATGCCCTTGTGATTATCAGGATTTACGAAATTCAAGGGACACTTGTCAAACGTGGGTTCTAATTAAACGGGATCAGGGTTTAATTAAAACGGGATCCAACATTCTCCCACTTGGACCATATTGACGCCATTTGTCAATGTGGGCCACAACTTGACGGGATCCCAACATTCTCCCACTTGGACCATATTGACAAGTGAAATATCCTTAGCACTTGAATTTTATAATCTTTATACGCGTATTCTTTCTATTCTGATATCAATTGTGGGCAAACTTTATGTTTGATTACTTTGAGAATAATAATACGAACCATGGCGGAAATAACACCTATTTGATTGACGTATAACCTTCCATGATCACTATATTACTAAACCATCATAACCAAACCCTTATGAATGAACTTCTCATGAAATCCATTCTTTTGTCACAATTTCTGCTACCATAGTATGCATAAACCATATGAATTCATTAAAGCAGAAAATACAAAAAATGTGATTTACAGCTATTTGAAATGTGCACAATAACACATCAATTAATTTATACAGAAAAGGCCCATTTGACCGACATGCTCCTTATGCAATCCCGGGGCTATTGCTTTGGTCAAAGGATCTGCCAACATAAGCACAGTATTGATGTATTGAACTGAAACTTTATGGTCATCACATTTTTCTTTTATAACAAGATATTTCACCTCCATGTGCTTATTTCCATTGGATATCTTGTTATTCTTTATTGAGGAAACTGCTGCTAAATTATCACAATATAATTTTATGGGCCTTGAAATAGTGTCCACGATCTGTAGGCCCGTGATAAAGTTCCTCAACCAAATAGCCTGTGTAACTGCATCATAGCATGCTAATAACTCAGCTTCCATTGTTGAAGCAGCTGTCATCTTTTGCTTCGAACTCTTCCACGAGACTGCACCACCAGCTAGTAGAAAGATATAACCTGATGTTGATTTTCTACTATCTAGACATCCCGCAAAGTCTGAGTCTGAGTATCCAACTATCTCCAAGAGATCGGATTTGTTGTATGTGAGCATATAATCTTGAGTTCCTTGAAGATATCTCAATACTTTCTTTGCAGCTCTCCAATGTTCCATTCCTGGATTAGCTTGAAATCTCCCCAGTAATCCCACAACATATGCTATATCAGGTCTGGTACAGACTTGAGCATACATTAAAGTCCCAACTAGTGAAGCATATGGAAAAGCTTTCATATGCTCCCTTTCAATTTCATTCCTCGGAGATTGTGATTGGCTCAACTTTCGCCTTTAGTAATAGGCACTGGGCTTGGTTTGGAATTTTCCATACCAAATCTCTCCAACATTTTCTTAATGTAGGCTTTTTGAGATAGACAAACTTTTCCCTTAGATCTATCTCTATGAACCTCAATGCCGATGACATATGAGGCTTCACCCATATCCTTCATATCAAAATTACTGGAGAGAAATTGCTTAGTCTCCCTAAGCAATGCCAAATCACTACTAGCAAGCAAAATGTCATCTACATATAGGACTAGAAAAATAAATCGACTCCCACTGATCTTAAGATAAATACATCTATCAACAACGTTTTCTACAAAGCCATATGTAGAAATGACGTTATTGAACTTAAGATACCACTGTCGGGATGATTGCTTGAGTCCATATATAGACTTATTTAGCTTGCAAACTTTTTGACTCTGACCTTCTGAAACAAAACCTTTAGGTTGTTTCATGTAAACTTCTTCCTCTAAATCTCCATTAAGAAATGCAGTTCTCACATCCATTTGGTGCAGCTCTAAGTCAAAATGAGCCACCAAAGCCATAATTATCCTTAAAGAATCCTTCTTTGAAACTGGAGAGAAGGTTTCATGATAATCAATACCCTCCTTTTGAGTAAATCCTTTGGCAACAAGTCTGGCCTTATGTCGCTCTACCTTGCCTTTGGAGTCTCTTTTGGTTTTAAAAACCCATTTGCAGCGTACTGCAGTAGCTCCAGGAGGTAGTTCAACTAGATTCCAAACATTATTTTTAGCCATAGAATCTATCTCATCTTTCATAGCATCTAGCCATTTGGAGGAATTTACTGAACTTATGGCTTGTGAGAAATTTATTGGATCATCTATATTTCCAATGTCATAATCATTTTCTTGAAGATATACTATATAATCTGGTGGAATTGGAGATCTCCTTACCCTTGATGACCTTCTTAAAGTTGCTTCTTGATCCACTGGTTCTATAGGTGGAGGAGCAACATTCTCAGTGATAACTGGCACAGATTCAAGTGGAACATTAATAGTAGACTCATCCTCCTCCAAATCATTATTAATGATAGGTAGAGGAATCATTGGCTGCTTATTTGAATTTTGCACACCATACGGAGTTTGCTTTTCCTCAAAATTAATTTCTTGAGGGTTTATACTCCCACTGATTTGGTCATTTTCAAGAAATCTAGCATTTCTTGTCTCCACAATCCTCAAAGTATGATTAGGACAATAAAATCTGTATCCCTTGGACTTTTCTGGATAACCAATAAAATAACAACTAATGGTTCTAAAGTCCAACTTTTTCTCTTGTGGGTTGTACACCCTTGCCTCAGCTTGACACCCCCAAATATGTAGATGTCTTAAACTAGGTTTCCTACCTGTCCAAACTTCATAGGGTGTTTTTGGGACAGCTTTAGTAGGAACCCTGTTTAGAATATACGCAGCGGTTTTTAAGGCATCACCCCACAGAGAAATTGGGAGAGTTGAGTGACTAATCATACTTCTTACCATCTCTATTAATGTTCGATTTCTTCTTTCCGCAACTCCATTTTGATCAGGAGTACCAGGCATAGTGTATTGTGCAACTATACCTTGCTCTTGAAGAAATCGAGCAAATGGACCTAAATGTTGTCCAGTTTCAGTATACCTACCGTAGTATTCACCACCTCTATCTGATCTCACAACTTTAATCTTTTTATCAAGTTGTAACTCTACCTCTGTTTTGAAAAGCTTAAAGGCATTTAATGCCTCAGCCTTATCATACAATAAGTAGAGATACCCATAGCGTGAGTAATCATCAATAAAGGTGATAAAATATTTATGACCAGTAAAACATTGGGTCGAAAAGGGCCCATATATATCTGTATGTATGAGATCCAATAAATTTGTGCTTCTTATGGCACCTTTCTTAAACTTGTTAGTCTGCTTTCCCTTGATGCAGTCTAAACAAGTTTCAAAATCACCATAGTCAAGAGTTGGTAAAATTTCATCATTTACTAATCTCTTGATTCTTTTTATGGAGATATGACCTAACCTTTGGTGCCATAACATAGAGGAATTTTCGTTTATCATGCTACGTTTTAATCCATAATGTTCTTTATTTTGCAGGGATAAAAGGGATAGTTCAAAGGATGTATCAAGGTCTAATTTAAATAAACCATCCTCTAACAAGCAATTACCAACAATAATATTATTCAAGGAAAGGTTTACAAATGACCGTCCAAATGAAACGGTATATCCAAAAGAAACAAGTTTTGAAATAGATATTAGGTTTCTAGAAAATCCAGGTACATAAAAGGTATTTTCTAGGTACAAAATATGGCCAGTCTTTAAGGTCAATTTGAACGTTCCAACAGCTTCCACATGTGAACGCATCTTATTTCCCATTATGATGCTTCGCTCACTTTCCGTTGGAATTCTTTTGTTCAACAATCCCTGCAAAGTTTTACATATATGGATAGTAGCACCAGAGTCAATCCACCATGTGTTATGAGGTACATCAATAAAATTTGATTCATAACACACTAAGGAAAGAAAAGTACCTTTCTTTTCGAGCCATTTCTTGTACTTGATGCAGTCCTTTTTCAAATGTCCCTGTTTTCTACAGAAGAAGCACTTTATTTGCCTTTTGTCAGTCACTTTGGCTGACACTTTCATTTTCTTCTTCTTAACAGGAATATGATGACTGGTACCGCCGACCTCTTTATGTCATTTTCCCTTATGAGAGGTGAGATAAACACTCTCTTGCCTCTCTTGTTTTATTCTCTGCTCCTCATCAACATACATGGCTAGAAGTTGATTCATAGTCCATTTTTCTGTATGTGTGTTGTATGAGATCTTAAATGGTGCATACTCCATAGGCAGAGAATTAAGAACAAAGTGTACAAGAAAAGTCTCTGACATGTCTACTTCCAATGATTTTAATTGGGCAGCGATGTCACGTAATTCCATAATGTGCTCACGTATGCCACCATTATCATTATACTTTAAGGAAGCAAACCTTGATATTAAGGTGCTGGCTAGGGCTTTCTTTGAACTCACAAATTGCTCTTCTACTGCTGTTAAGAATTCTTTTGCAGTTTTGCAATCAGGAATTGAGCCCCTTATCTTTCTAGAGATATGATTTTGTATGAGTAAAAGACTTAAGCGGTTTGACCGCTCCCACCTCTCATACAACTTTTTCTCCTCTGGCGTAGTTTCCTCCGTGGGGACAGGTGGCATGTCCTCACGAAGTGCCAGATCAATATCCATGCACCCTAAAGTAAATGTCAGCCTTTCTTTCCATTCCGAGAAATTTGAACCATTAAGTATTGGGATGCATGATGTAGACTGTGAAAAAACTGTCGGAAACAAAGCTGCAAAACATATGCTTACTATCAATATGCATGCTATAATTACGCTAAAACCTTATCTAAATCACTAACCCATATTAGCAATTTAGTGAGTAAATCAAAATTAACTTTACATGATTTACCCCTTTACGATAAAACTAATGCATTAAGTATGATATTTATTGAACTTTATATATCTAGTTGAAAAAATCCAAAGAATAACAGCCAGATCAGCTCCAGATCGGTGGTGGAGCACTAGGCTCACTTAAGTACCAGCCTTTCTTAGGCACGTATGCCTTTTTGACAAGCTTTTCTTAGACACCGTTATTCAATGGATAAAATTTTACTAGATATTGTTCAATGTTAATGTAGAATTTAAGGCCTTTGGGCAACAAGATTTCATCATAAATATCATACTAATAACATTATTTCATCCCACCATTAACTTTGTATAATGATTTCCCTTTGGGGCCGGTTCATTATATATGATGCAACTATTCAATTTCATGAGATGATGATAAAAAGACTTTATTGATTAAATTAAGCTAAAGCATTCTAAAATTTATGGGATGCTTTGGCTCGTCACCACAAATATGCAAAAATTTAATCATTTATATGTCTTTTCCTACATAAGATGCTTTGGCTCGTCTCATGCATATATCATCCTTTTATCATGAAAAATATGAATAAATTTAAATAATCATGTATCATCATAAGAAAGCATATAAATTGATCAATTATGCAATAAATTCATTACATGGAGTAATATATAATTGTCAAAGTACTGTTCTGCAATGAAACTTTAGCAAAGGGACCACATAAAAATATTTTAGGACCCTTTTGATAATTCAACTTTCGGCTGGGGACCATATATGAATTTCAAAAGCCCCTTTTGCAGAATAACATATTGTCAGGGGTTTAACTGTAAAAGGCCCAATTTAAGCCAAAAGGATTCGGGTTTTGGGTTGCGGGCGAAGCCCAATAACCCGAAACCTGTTAATCCCTTCACCCCTTTATATATATTTAAATGGATTCGGATTTCGGGTTGGATTCCATGCCCGAAACCCGAAACCCATCTCTTCATCTTCCCCAAACGAAAGGAGGAGAAGGGGGCCAAAACCAGTGGCCCCTTCTCTCCTAAACAACGGCGGCGCAACCGCCACCGCCGGCCGTAGGCACGGCTGCAGGCAGCGGGGCGGCCACATGGCGGGGCCGGAGGCCGGGATCGGCCGCGGAGGCCGCGGGGTTCGGCCGCAGGGTGCGGCCGCAGCCCGCGGTCGCGGGCCGCAGGGGCGTCGGCCGGAGGCCGTGCTGCGGGCGTCGTGGGTGGCGCGGCTGGCGCCGCTGGCAGTGGCCGGGGCCGCTTAGCGGCGGGCCGCAGGCCATGGCGGCCAAAAATTTTTTTTTTTTTTCTTCGCCCGCGGTGGCCATGGCGGCCACGGCGGGTTGCAGCCGCTGCCGGCTCGTCGGGGGGCGGGTCGCAGCGGCAGCCGGGGAGTCGGGCCGCTGGACAGTGGCCCTGTTGGCCACCAGTTGGACGGGGAGGGCCGCGACCGAGACCCGCTGCAGCGTCGGTCATGGCAGCGGCTCTCCCTTCCTTATTTTCTTAGCAAAGGTGGAAGAAGGAGATGAAGGTTTTAGTCCCACATCGCCCAAATGAAAAGATTTCATTTCTTTAAGTAATATGGGCAAAACTTTTCATTCCGAAAGAAGCTTTTAGTCCCACATCGGTCAGAAAAAATTCTTTCATATGGGTAAATAACATCAGGGTCCAAAGCACTATCGTCCAGCGAATCAAACGAATATGATTTATTTTGGAATCCAATCCACCTGCTCTGATACCATTGATGGAATGATTAACTTAATGAATTATAAATCATACCTTGATTCGCTAAATCCATCCGGATTAAACTTTGGAATGCGTGCGCAACCTCGATCACCGATGATCTGAACAAAGGTTAGCGAGAGATCTTCTGGAGAGAGAGCTCTTAATGCATGCTTTAGAGAAGGGATCTAACAGGCTATTTATAGCCCTCTCCAGGGACCAAACGCTGCAGGTGGTTACACCCGTGAAGAGTCACCCCCCATCAAGGTAACCCTTCACTACTGTGAAAATACCTTAATGCCCTTGTGATTATCAGGATTTACGAAATTCAAGGAACACTTGTCAAACGTGGGTTCTAATTAAACGGGATCAGGGTTTAATTAAAACGGGATCCAACAGGTTCCTCAATCTCTGTCATGGTGCTATTGCACTTCAAGCTCTAAGATTAGCAGACGAACTATAGCCATCCATCTTTATTTGCGCCTATTTACATAAGGCCATAACCACTCCCCTTAGTTCGCTATGGTGCCAAACATGTAGGATATGTGGTGCTTCACCATTAGTCGGTAGGTCTGGGCAGTAACAACGGTTAGTATCGAATCCGGGTCATATCACTTGCTCCTACTTCTAAGTTCGAGCTATTCTCCTTAGCTCAAATGAAGAAATAAAAACAAAACAAAAAGAAAATTTGAAGCAAACGAAGAAAAAGGGATATTGAAGCAAGAGAAAGAAGGACATAATGAGTTGAGAGTAGAGCAACCAAAGAACCAAGCAAATTGTAAATAAATTTGAAGCATGATGTAGAAAATTGTAAATCTTTAAGAGATAATTTTGCAATCACAAATTAAAAATATAACATGCAAGAACATTGCAAGAAAAGCTAAAGAATAACAATATCTCAACCTAAACATAATGTCTCCTAAGTTGTAAGAAAGGTTTGAATCGTCAATATATGGGATCAAATTTCTTAGTGCACTACTATTATTAGAAGATTGAGTTAGTACGGGCTTAAAACATGTGAAGATCTTTATCGACCAGTCTTTTTTATTTATTTGTTCTACTATAATAGAAAACCGTATATAATTACTTTTCAAAATTTAATCTTCTTTGTGCAATTTGTGCGCTCATCGCATGTATTTGGAGATGTTTATTCCCGCTCGAATCATGTTTTCAAAGTTAAATTTTGGGGTCAGAAACATAACATATGAATCAAAATATTGTCATATCTTTGTTCTTGAGATCGTCTTGATCTATTTTGTTGGTACCTTTGGTATTGATTTTTTTTTATAAAGTTAAATTTAATCCGTGAAATCATTTCTATCAAATTAAACTTAACGAAAATCCCTAAAACCTTTTGAAGATTATAGGAGATCAATAAGGGGACCAAATTTGGCTGGAATGTATATTTTTTGGTAAATTTGGTTGGAACATTTGCCAACTAGTTAAACCAGACTATCTAAAAGTACTTTTGGAAGGTCAGAAAGTGTTTTTTGGCCCTACAAAAGCTCTCTCAAATTGGGCCTAAATCATTGATAATTTTTAACTATTATTGCTTATAAATCAAATTAACATCCGCAGCTTGCCCTTAGAACAGATTTTGCTGATTGGAAAAAAGAACATCAGTTGTTATAATAATTATTATTAACTATTTGAATAGAAAAAAATATAGTTAGTTTTACAAATTATAGGTCATTAAACAAAAATAGGTTTTAGTCAGCATAAACATTTAATAAATATTAATTTATTTAAATAAATATAGAATATATCAAATAGTAGCTATTATTTTTAATATATAATGGTTATTTTAACATGGCAGTATTTTAAAATAGGTACTTTTTTAAAGAATGATATGCGCATAATGAAATTATTTCTTAAATTATTATTCTAAGGACTAGAGAGAGTAAATTTTAGGATTTTTTTTAATATGTCAATCCTGGTATCTTACAAATTTGCATTAATCTCCATCTTTCTATATCTTTATTTTCATCCTCAAACTTTTATCACTTATGGCTCGTACATCCTTTAAGTTTCCTACATGAATATCCTACATACATTCTTCTACTAGTATTAAATTTGTATCTTTTAGACCCTTTTTGTTCCTAGCTCTCACACCTAAAATCTGGGAAAATTTGAAAAAAAATCAAATATTAAGATAAATCAAAGATCTTATCCAATATAATGATATCAAGATGCACCGGACATCTTATCTAGTCAATCGATGTCAAGATGAGTTAGGAATCTTATCCTGTTATGAAGCATATTGTAAGATTTTTTTTTTGAGTAAGATTTTCTATGTGCGGGTATGTGTTAGTCCCACGTCAGCTATGCATTAGATCGGGCTTGGGTACTTATACAAGGCTAAAAAATCTCAATAATATTTTTTAACTAGCTTTTTGGGTAAAGTTCTGGGTTGTTATTAATTATATCAGAGTGGACCTGGCCTATAGCCTATGCAAAAGACACACAAACGAGATTATTTAGATTGACCATAGGTTGATCATAATGCTCGTGATTGAATTTATGGTACTTATGAATGAATTTGGATCTTTAGCGAGAATACTAGGGAATAAACAAAAAAAGCATATAAAAAATTCATATTGGGCAGATCTTGAGACCAAGATTCTAAATATCGCCTTCATGTTAGTTTTTTTTGGGCAGAATCTTGTTGTTATTAATTAAAACTTATTTTTACCTTTTGAGGAGGTGCTTAGTATTTGTAAAAAGTATATTGAATTTCTCCATTATTCTATAAGACTTTTTTTTATTACCTCTTTCTCCTACCTTACTACTCTATTTAGTATTGTTGAATATATCTTCTTTATCAAAGAGAAACATCAAATTAAATATTTATATCTATTATGATACCTGAGCCAATTCAAATTATATTTGAAGTTATCATCCCCTTAAGCCAAAGAAGGTGAAATGATACAAATCTCTTGGTCACTCCAAAATCTCATAGCCTGATTAATTGCATCTTCCAAAGGTTTGACTAGATTATGACTTGATGCATTAAATAATCATTGAAAGGTTCATTAATTCATTCAACATTATAATATCTCATTAAATAGATTTCATATGAGGAGCTTTTTTTTTTTTGTTAAAAATTAAGATGGATATGAGGATTAAAGAGTGCTTTAAAAACAAACTTCATTTGACAACCTAACAGGAAAAAGGAACTTGACTGACATTACCTAAAGTAAACACAAAATATTTTATAAAATTAAGATATTTCATTCAATTAAATAATCTTAAAGGGCAAAACAGTCATCAGATATATCCCAACCACCTCCTGCTCCTCCTTTATTTTTATTTCTTATTTTTTTAATCATTTCCCCCTCCTCTTTAATCTACTGCATCTTCTCACCCCTCCCACAATCTCTATCTCTCACAGCTTCAATGGCTGCGAGCCTACGAGACCTCCAGCTGACCCCGCTCTCCGGCCACCGCCGGCCGGAGGCCATCTTGGCGAGGGAGGACTCCGGCGACCTCGAGGACGTCCGCCTCCTCGACTCCTACGATGAGGAGACGGCCGCGGCGGCGGAGGGGAGGGGAGGGGATGAGAAGGGGGCGCGGAGAATCCAGGTGAGGGTCACCGGGATGACCTGCTCCGCCTGCACCAATTCCGTCGAGGCCGCCATCACTGCCCTCCCCGGCGTCGCGAGGGCATCCGTCTCCTTGCTCCAGAACAAGGCCCATGTCGTCTTCGATCCCAGTCTTGTTAAGGTTGAACATTTTCCTCTCGTTTTCTCTCTTGCCTTTCAATTCATGGGTTTTGGGTTTTAGGCGCAATCCTGAATTGCTGGGTCTAATTGGTTGTTTTGTTGGGCTTGATTCATGAATTGAATTGCTGTCTTTTTTTTGCGTGAGTTGGGCTTTTATCTGCGAAATTGCAGGTAGGAGGGGTCTATAATATCGACAAAAGATGGAGTTTTTCTCAATGGGTTTTGGGTTTTATAGAATTTCTGATGGAAATTGTGGTTTAATTTGATCTTTTTGGCCTTCGGCCAGATTGTTTTGCATACAGGATTATGTTGCTTTTTGTTTTTGGTTCGATTATTTGTATGATTTGGAGTTTATCCAATCTGAATAGGAGTTTTGTCTTTGGATCGTCGTGGATCTTTTGGCCCTGGGAAAGTTTGTTTTGGTTTTTTCCTCATCTTGCTTTTTGTGTTTGTTTGCATTGGAGTTTACGTTTGGAAGTGAAGATATGAATGATGGTAAGCTGAATAGAAGTTTTCTTGTTAATTTTGCTGCACAAGCTGTAACAGAAAATCGAATTTTTAATAGGTTCTGAGAGTTTAGGGCCTCTTTGGATCGGTGGATCATTGGCTTAAAGAAAGTTTATCTTATTTTTGTGCTGTTTATTTTTTCTTCAAACGTTTGCCCCCCTCGTTGTAGCGGTCTTAACTTGAGAAAAATAATAAAATGCAGTCTCTTCCATATGCCTTGACCTATTGGGGCATTTCGGCTTCCTGGGGTTTAGTGGGATGATCTGGCTTCTGAAAATCTGGTCCGTTTTGTTGATCATATTGAAGACGTTGGTGGTCAAGTCTGAATTGGTCTTTTGTGCTATTTCTTGCTCCGTACTTGTCCTTTAATTCGGAACTGTAGTTGTTCAGATGGGTTCTGACTTTTCTGGGACCTGTGCAAGTTGTTGCTGTAGTTTTTTCAATATGTCCTGTGTTGCCTGGGACCTATGCGAGTTCTTGGAGCTTATGGGATAATTGATAATTTGGCCAGGCTTTGGTTTAATTTCAAGGAGCCTTACCATCTTCTTGGTTTTTTTTTTGTGGCATGAATTGGAGTTTAGCATCAGAAGCAAATTTGGAGTTGGTTCTAATCCAAGTAAAAGGTCTGTTCTCTTTGCGTTGCAGCTGTCCTAACATGAACGTAGATTCTTCAATAGGTTTTGTGCTCATGGGACTTCTTAGGGTTCTTGGAATTAATTTTGCTTTCTTGGTTCCCAGCAACTTGTTTTGTTTTCTGGGTTATCCTGCATTTTCTCTCTTTTGAATATTTTGCATTAATTGAGTTTTCCTTTGGCATTTAAGATATGGATAGTTGTAACCTGAATCAAAATCCTCCTTATTCTCTGTGTTGCGTGCAGTTGACAGAAGGGCGCAGATCTTTTTGTCCTTATCCTAACAGAACTTCTATTTTTATCTTATGTTTTTTATAGTTATGATAAAACTCAAGTTTCTGTTTCTAAAATGGGCTTCTAGCTAATTAGAATGGGGTTTGGAAAGCTCTATCACTGGACATACGTTTTACCTGTTGAACTGGATACATGTATAATTCGAAGTCCAAACAAAGCTATATGTTGCATTTTGACTGATTTTGCTTATGAGAAATAATCCGTTGCTAACTTCCTTGTTTTCCTGTTACTAAGATTGTGAGGTAATTCTTTGTTTTGAGCATATCTTCTAAAGAAAGGATGTGGCAAAGGTTGGATTTAATACAATCTTCATTAATAACCATCAGGCCTTATTTGAGCTATTTCAGGTTGGCTTCATGTGTCGGAACTAGGCATTCATTCTTGAAGCTTTCATTCATTTAGCTTCAGTCTTCTCTCTCTCTCTAATAAAACCATTTGAAACATATTTCAACCCCTACTATCACTCATTTGCATTTCCCTGAATTTTTGTTGCACATTGCAATTATGACTCAAGTCTAAATACAAAAGTTGGAGAATCGATGTTAGGTTAGCTAGTTTCAAAGGAAACTCGGACTGTGTAATGAAATCTAACTTGATATGTGATTCATATTTTTAAGTAAAAATTGAATTTGAAAAAAAGAGATTTACTACCTTTTGTTCTTTCTTCTTTACCTTTTATAAGTTTGAAACTTCAAATGTAAATTTGTAATTTTTATTTATTTGCTTTTGTAATATGCTCCTTCACATTTTCATGTTTCTTTTTTTTCCTGCTCTAGTTATTCAAAAGTTGTTATCATAGTTGTGATCATGGTCTACCGTACCGGTCCGTATCGGTCCAGCCTGGGACCGGTACCGGATCAGCGTGGAATCCGGTACTGGTGGTTTATTATTGGAGAACTGGTACGGGACCGGTTCGGACCGGTACGGGACCGGCTCGGACCGGTACGGGACCGGCTCGGACCGGTACGGGACCGATTCGTACCGGTCCGGGCCGCCACCGGTACGCCGACCGGTACCGGTACAACGGATCTTGGTTGTGATTCTAGTGAGACATACTTTCTTCGTTTCTAGATTATATTGTAATCAGCTTCTCTTTGCTGACAGCCTCTTTATTCATGTTTCACTTGATTTATTGGCTTTGCACTACATATCTAACTGTTTGCACATCTGACAAGCAATCCATATTTCTCTTATGGTGCATTTGGATGCACCACAAAAATCATGATATGCTGCGATCTCTTGTGTTTTCTGAAATTACAAGATTTTAAGTACCTCGGTGTTCCTTTTACCAACCAAACTCCTACCTAAAATCTCAACTATCAAAATTTGAAAGTTTTAAATCAAGAATTAGAACATAATCATGATTTTGAATTTAAAGATGTCTAAACATAGCCTATATTTTTGTTATTCCGTTAAAATTTTAAGTATGACTATTTATTATTGTGCAATCCTTTTTTCTTTCATTAATATTCTTTGAAATTCTTATTCATTGTATATTCATATTTGCAATTATGAGATCTATGTAAATCTCAATTCCTTTTCTCTATGTGCCTGAATGTTAATGGTTGGCTTTTTTTTTTTTCTTTTTTGATGCGAAACAGGCACCTTCATAGCCTTGCAGAGTTGCATCAGAATGAGGCTTCTTCCTAATGCGCACAAGATAGTGCTTTCATCTTTCCTTTTATTGGGACACAGACACCTTCACCTTCCTGAAACATTTACCCTTTCCTACATTTATTTGGCTAAATGTTATTGGGAATGCTTGAAAAGCATTACCTTGCAGGATGAATGACAAGATTCCTATTTCCGTCTATTTGGAATTGGCAAAAACATATTGTAGCCTATCACAAAACAAAGGAAGTAGTGTTTTGAACTCGTTGCAGAACATTTGGATTTTTTCTTTAAATTTCTGAACACTACAAGAAAAATCACCTTTATATGAACAATTATTGGGTAGAGCTATAACAATTTTTGGGTTGGGATAACTCATGCCCCATGTTTACTCAATTTACTTGCCTCTTAAAATTTGCTATCCACTTTTTATTAATGCATTCTGTTCTATTTTTGGATTTTGTGTTGAAAGAAGTGATCCTGACAATTTCAAATATGTTGTTATAACTGTTTTACATTTTATGTTCTGAAATCACTTACTGGAAATTTGATTCTTTGTTCAGGACGAAGATATAAAAGATGCTATTGAAGATGCAGGATTTGAAGCTGAGATTCTGCCAGATTCTAATAATACCCTGTCAAGACCGCAAAAGGTATTGTCGGGGCAATTTAGGATAGGAGGCATGACTTGTGCAGCCTGTGTAAACTCTGTTGAAGGGATCTTGAGAAAGCTACCTGGTGTAAAAAGAGCAGCTGTTGCCTTGGCAACGTCATTAGGGGAGGTCGAGTACGATCCATCAGTCATAAGTAAAGATGCAATTGCTCATGCAATTGAGGATGCTGGTTTTGATGCTGCATTTCTACAAAGCAATGACCAAGATAAAATTTTGTTAGGTGTAGCTAGATTGTCTAGTGAGACAGATGTACATGTTTTACAAGGAATACTTAGTAAAATGAGTGGGGTGAGGCAGTTTGAGGTAAATATTGGCCTTTCAGAAGTAGAGATTATCTTTGATCCTCAAGCTGTTGGTCTGAGACATATAGTTGATACCATCGAGAGAGAAAGCATCGGGAGGCTGAAAGCGCATGTCCGGAACCCATATGCTCAAGCAGCTTCAAGTGATGCACAAGAAGCCTCAAAAATGCTTCGGCTTTTCCTCTCCAGTCTCTTTCTCAGTGTGAGTATGATCCTTCATGCTGTGAAAATAAATTCAGTTTATTGCTCTTCCATGATATTTTGGCCCGTGTATGTTTTTGTTCTTGTGGTTCTGATAATGTTTTCTTTTTCATATTCAAGGTGTATTTCATTCTTATTAGTTGCTTCTTTCAACTGTTGTGCAACAGATTCCTGTCTTTTTCATACGGATGGCATGTCCCGCCATACCTTTCGTAAATTCTTTCATGCTCATGCATTGTGGGCCATTTTTGATGAGAGATTTGTTGAAGTGGGTACTGGTGAGTATTGTTCAGTTTATTATTGGCAAGCGTTTCTATATAGCTGCTTATAGAGCACTGCGACATGGATCTACAAATATGGATGTATTGGTTGTTCTGGGGACCTCTGCTTCTTACTTTTACTCTGTTGGTGCACTTCTGTATGGTGCATTTACTGGGTTCTGGCCCCCAATATATTTTGAGACAAGTGCAATGATAATTACCTTTGTGTTATTTGGAAAGTATTTAGAAGTTGTTGCAAAAGGGAAGACGTCAGATGCTATCAAGAAGTTAGTTGAACTTGTCCCCGCAACAGCTCTTTTGATGGTGAAAGATGCAGGTATAATCACTGTATAGTATCCAAGAAGATTTCAATTCATTAAATTAGATTTATATTCATGAAAAACATTTTAAATATGATATCAGTGGGATCATCTCTATCACTTATCTTATATTTCCTTTCTTGAGTATCTAGTGGTTTCTTTTAACAGTGCTAACTTAAGAATTAGGCTCTGGCAGTCCCCCCCCTTTTTTATTGATTTAGTTCTGCTTCTCTGTTTTTGGATTTTAGAAGGAAGAGGCATTGTAGAGAGAGAGATAGATGCACTATTAATTCAACCAGGTGATGTCTTAAAAGTTCTTCCTGGTTCAAAGGTTCCATCTGATGGCATCGTAGTTTGGGGTACAAGTCATGTTGATGAAAGTATGGTAACTGGTGAATCTGTTCCAGTCCCAAAGGAAATGTCTTCATTAGTTATTGGAGGCACAATGAATTTACATGGTGTCCTTCATATAGAAGCCACCAAGGTGGGGTCTAACACAGTTTTGAGCCAGATAATTGCTCTGGTTGAGACAGCCCAGATGTCTAAAGCTCCTATTCAGAAATTCGCAGACTATGTAAGTTTACATAATTTTTTTTTTTTTTTATAGCTCTTGCTTATTTTTCCTTGTTTGTATAATCTTATCTTTTACTGACTGTTTGATATGCTATAGATATAGTTTTAGATCTGTTGTCCCAGAAAAGTAATATAGCTATTTTTATTTTTTTAAGGATGTTAATCATATCTATGTTCTAGTATTAAATGAAATTTTTGTTTTACTGCTCCGTAAAAAACCAGCTATTTCCCTTAGCTAAATAGATGCCCAAAGACTGGGAAAAATTCTTTGGCACATTCCATATTGTCATTATTGTGTGTATAACAAGATAATACCAGAAAACCTGATTAAGACAGTTTTATTTGTTAAACAAGTATTTTTTTAATATTTTAGAAAGGGAGTGAGAACCACCCGCAATATAATTATCTTGGTCTCAATGCTTAGGATGCACCACCCAAGACTCGTACACAGAACCTTTGGCTGCCAAGTAGAGGATATGACCACTGTGCAACTTGTGGCTCATTTGTTAAAGAAGTTAGCTGGCTCTTGTTGTATTCATTCTCCAGTGAAGTTGGTTGTTCTTTTCCAACATATTGAAACTTTATCAATTATCATATATACACTGCTTGTATAATCATAATGAGTATCCTACTAAGCTGATATTAAATTGTGCACAAAGTATCTACAGAATTACCATATCCAAGACCAAAAATGTCATCAATTTAGGATTGGCTTTGATTACATAGTGTTACATAGATTTCTAAATAATTTGCCAATTTTGTATTTGTTAAATTTATGACCGATTGAAAATGAAAGAGAAGGTACTTGTGATCGTGTGCCGCAGGTATTAGATCGTGTTTTGTCTTGTGATTGCTTTGGGCTTTCTCGCCGACGTGTGTAGTGAGAAGCCGGTTCACCAAAAAAAAAAAAGATGAAAGAGAATCTACAACCATGGTCTACCGTACCAGTCCGTACCGGCCGGTACATACCGGTACGGCCTGAGACCGGTACTGGATCAGCGTGGAATCCGGTACTAGTAGTTTATTGTTGAAGAACCGGTACAGAACCGGTTCGGACCGGTACGGAATCGGTCTGGGCCGCCACCGGTACGCCAACCGGTACCGGTACGGCGGACCTTGTCTACAACTGGCTTGTGGATAGTCATTTATCTGAACTTCTTCCCCAGAGGTATTCGTTATTTGATGTTAGAAAGTAATGCATCCTGAATGTATGTTTAACAATTTAATGCAGCTTGGCCCATTTCAATATTAAAAAAAATAGCAACAAATGAAACTGAAAGTAGATGTAGAGTGGCAGATTATTATCTTCAGTGGTCCAGGGACATTTACATGACCTATTTTGGTGGATATTGGATGACATCTCTTGCTCCGGCTCTATATGGCAAGGATTGAATGGATTATACCTATGCCTAGTGGTTTCACAGTTTCAGATTATAGATTATTTTAATGATGATACTCCATGCAGTTTCTAAATGCTGTAGGCAGGTGTGTTCAGGTCATGCTTTCTGTTACATCTAATCCCATTTATGTAAGGATTATATCTTCTGTTCTACTTGTCTTTAAGAACTATTTGTTCTGTCATGTCTGGCAATTGATACAAAAATAGTTATGAACTTTTGCTTGCTAACTACTTTTATCAATTACAGGTTGCCAGTATTTTTGTTCCCATTGTTATCACCATGTCCTTGTTGACATTCTTCGGATGGTAGGTTTAAACTCACCACCATGATAGTATTTCCAAACTGGTTCTGGTGGTTATACTTTGTTTTATTTCATATAGGTTCCTCTGTGGGTTGCTAGGAGCATATCCAGATTCATGGGTCACAGAAAGTAGCAATTGTTTCATTTTCTCCCTCATGTTTTCAATATCAGTGGTGGTGATTGCATGTCCATGTGCCCTTGGTCTGGCCACCCCTACCGCTGTTATGGTGGCTACAGGTGTGGGTGCAACTCATGGGATCCTAATAAAAGGAGGAGATGCTTTGGAAAGAGCTCAGAGTGTGCAGTATGTGATCTTTGATAAAACGGGCACCCTTACTCAAGGGAAAGCTGCTGTCACAACTGCAAAAGTTTTTGCAGAAATGGAACTTGGGGATTTTCTTACTTTGGTTGCATCTGCTGAGGTGAGTTGAAGAGTCTATGCACCTCCTCATATGGCTATTTTGCTTTCACTCAACCAACAAGGACTGCAAAATAATAACTGTGTTTCACCTTTTGATGTAGTTTAGGCCAGCAGCGAACACCCTCTTGCTAGAGCAATCTTAGATTATGCACACCATTATCATTTCTTTGGTAAGCTTCCGACAGCCAAACATGCTGGAAAGCAGAGCAAAGAAATATTATCTGAATGGCTTCTTGAAGCGGTAGACTTCTCTGCTGTGCCTGGGAAAGGTGTGCAGTGCTTGATAAATGGAAAAAGGGCTCTGGTGAGTTCATCAATGAGAAATCATATCCCTGCCCTCCCCCCCTCCTTCATGCATGTTTGTGCTTGCTCCCTCCCTCCTTCCCTCTCTGTTAATCAATCAGTACGTCTGCTTATCTGCATGTCGTGGAATCAACAATCATTTTGGCGATAGATGTGTGGAAAGATTGGTGCCTAGAGTGTGGTATCCTCATAGAGGGATGGGGTGCACTGATGCAGGTTATTGAATTTCTGGCACCAGTCTCTGAAGTAATCTAGGCACTAATCTTGATGCACGTCATGGTGAAAAGATTTTCAACTTCAGTAACAAAGATTCACTTAGAAGTGTTACTTCTTGTTTTACATATACTATGTGTGCTTGTCTATGCATGTGCATGCCATTTTTAAACAGTATCTTGATTCAACCAAATATAAATATCTTAATAGGTTGGCAACAGGAGTCTGTTGGTTGAAAATGGGGTTGTTGTTCCTACTGAAGCTGAAAACTTTTTAGTGGACTTGGAAGTGAATGCTAAAACAGGTATTCTTGTGGCATATGATGGTACCTTCATTGGAGTGTTGGGGGTAGCTGATCCCTTGAAAAGAGAAGCAGCAGTTGTGGTTGAAGGCCTGAAGAAGATGGGCGTTTGTTCAGTCATGGTAACAGGGGATAACTGGAGGACAGCACAAGCTGTTGCAAAAGAGGTTTGTTTTTTGGTGTTCTCACCTCATTCATTAGAAATGTAGATATTTACAATATAAAGATTTTTTTTAATAGAAAAATCAGTAGGCACTCGGCACTGAGTGCCTAAAGGAATTTTATTGAATTACAAGGAAACAACACAGAATAGAAACAATGGAAATAATCTTCTGCTGACAGAAGCATACCCATTACATAGGTTCTTTCACTCGAATCTTCTTAACAGCTCTAGAGTCCTCAGCAACTAGCAACCTCCAAGAAGACAACATCCACTCAGCTCAATCATGCCTGAACAAGAGTTCCTGAAAATCCTCTCATTTCTTTCTAACCAAATTTGCCAGCACGCAGCTGCTAGCAGCATATCCCGTCCTTTCCTCCAAGTGTTTTTAGTCGCCTACCTCCTCCAGCTACCCCATAGATCAAAGGCTTCCTTTGGGCTCCTGGAAATCCTGAGCAAATGCCACATTATATATTTGCATTTTCATTTATAGGGGTGTAGAAAAATAAAATTCTTTTCAATTTCAATGAAGTATTGCCTTTTTTTTTTCCTCCTTCACTTGAAGACGTAGCAGGAACTTTCTCCAGATTATTAGTAAGTTGGCTACTCGCAAACATTTCAATGGAAAAATGAGTATTGGAGTTAGTAATAACGATGATGAAGGATTTTTCATTTTTAAAATTCATGAATTTTATGAGTTCTTCTAAAATTATTCATTACTTGTATATGAAATTCCCATGGGTATGGATCAACGATGGTTTGCTGGTGATGATGGTGTTGCTGCTGTTGCCGGTGGTGGTTGCCTGAATTCTTGTTTTGCACTAACCACCACATTGAGATATCTGTGACATTTACATCTTATTTCTAATATCTCTGCAGCCTTTGGGGATGCTAATTATTTCCAATCCCTTGGCGAGTACTCCAAGTTTTAATCTTTCCCATTGCTGAGTTTTTCTCGAGTACCGGTCTTGTGATTGTGCAACATGGAAGTGTATTGAGCTGTCATCATTACTTGCAGGTTGGCATTGAAGATGTGAGAGCTGAGGTGATGCCGGCGGGGAAAGCCGATGTCATACGCTCCTTCCAAAAGGATGGAAGTATAGTTGCGATGATTGGTGATGGCATCAATGACTCTCCCGCCCTTGCAGCAGCTGATATCGGAATGGCAATTGGTGCAGGAACCGATGTTGCCATCGAAGCTGCAGACTATGTGTTGGTGAGGAACAACCTTGAGGATGTTATAACAGCCATCGATCTCTCGAGGAAGACATTCGCACGTATACGTTGGAACTACTTCTTTGCAATGTCTTACAATATTGTCGCCATCCCAGTTGCAGCCGGAGTTCTCTTCCCCTTCACAGGACTTAAGATGCCGCCATGGTTGGCTGGTGCTTGCATGGCTTTCTCATCTGTGAGCGTTGTCTGCTCTTCTTTGCTTCTGAGAAGGTATAGGAAGCCCAGGCTCACCACTATACTGCAAATAACTGTAGCATAACAATGAAATATATGTATTTTTAAGCTTTTAACCACAGAGGAAATGAAAAAAAAATATGTGGTGTTTTGTTTTCTCCCACTCTGTTTACTAGATGCAATATTGTAAACATTGTTATGCTGCACCACACTTGCAGCAAGTCAAATCGCCCCTGTCCATCCTTTTATGAAGAAAGGCATCCAATTTTCCCAGATAACTAATTTTAATGGACCTTGCGGTTGGTGATTAGTGGACTATTTTTTAGAGATGGATGGCATCACATGGTCTAGTTATTTGACTTGCTGTAATATTTGTGCATCGAGCCGGGCATGATCAAAATCTTGGGTATTAGCATGGTATTTATTTTTTATTTGACTCTGAAGAAAGAAATAATAAAGAATGAAATTAATACAAGAAGACCCCAAAGGGAAAAAAACCATACGTATGAAAGAAAGAACATTCTCATTCATGGTTTGCTCAAAAAAATACTCTATGTAGAATTCAACAGTTTTGCTTAGGGCTGTCAACGGGCCGAGCTACTCGGGCTCGGCTCGGGCCCGGCTCGGTAAAAGCCCGGCTCGGGCTCGGCTCGTTAGTCAAACGAGCTCGAGCCTGAGCCTAAAATGAGGCCCGTTTAAATCCGAGCCCGAGCCCGAGCTCGAGCCCGAGCAGCTCACGAGCTCAAACGAGCCCAAATGAGGGCTCAGCCCAATTAACAATTTAATTGGGTCCCAATTAAATTTGGACTCAATCCAATTAAATTTTATTTGGCTCAATCAATTTCAATCCTAATCTAATTGAACCCAGTTGGATTTAGATCAGACCCAACCCGAGCTAACCCAAATCCTTAAATCGAATTGAATTGATTCGGATTCGGACTCAACCCATTAACCGAACCCAACCCGTTAACCCATTTTTAATTTCTTTAATTTCTTTCTTCTCGGTTTCTCCAGAACATTCCCTAGCCCTAGCCCTCCTTTCTTCTCCGTTCTCCTCGCCGCCGGCTCGCCCCCAAGCTCGAAGCCGATGCCCCCTCCCCTCCGACGACGATGACGACGCCGTACACCCGATCCAGCTCTCCAAGAAGCTTCGTCGCAACCTCCTCTCCCTTCTCCGCCCCCGATGCCGTCGCCCCCGGCGGGGAAGGCAACAAGCGTGAAGCGCCGCCGCCCCATCCGGCCGTTTCTGCATCGAGGTCCCTCCAAGTCCGCCTCCGGACGGGCCCTCCAGGCGCCGCGGACCCTTCTGCAGCGGTTGGCGTGGATGGTACTATCGCTCCTCCTCCGGCGGCAGGCCATCTTCCTCTTCGCGCCGCTCCTGTACGTCGCCGGGATGCTCTTCTATATGGGCACCGTCTCCCTCGAGGGCGTTCCCCGCATCATCTCCCGCCCCGCTCCTGGCTCCATCTACCGGAGCCCCCAGCTGTACCAGCGCCTCCGCCCCGATATGGACTCTGATAACTCTTCCGATGCGGTCAGTTCTTGAACCCACCCCCTTCTTTAAAGAATCCCTCTGGATCTGCTCTTTCTTGTATTTTCTGGCGCTTCGATTTCTCTCTGAGGGCGCTCAGATGGACTTTAGTTTCTGACAGCGCCTGCGGTCGACCCGCGGCCGACGCCCGTGCCGGTGGTGCTCGCGGCCGCCCCCTTCTTTCTTCTCTTCTTTCTTTTTTTATTTATTTCCTTCGTTCTTCTCTCCTCCCGTCCTCCGATGAATGAGAGATGGGGCGCCGGCCGCCGGGGCAGGCTCGGGCTCGGGCAAACGAGCCTCACGAGCTCGAGCCCGAGCCGGGGCTGTGCTAGGCGAGCCCGAGCCCGAGCCCAGTACAGGGCTCGGTACCGAGCCCGAGCCCGAGCCCGAGCCTAGATTTTTATGGAACGAGCCGAGCCGAGCCTGCTGTGGCTCGGGCTCGGCTCGGCTCGTTGACAGCCCTAGTTTTGCTAGCCAAGAATAACACTCATAATTAAGCCCCAATTAGCCCCCCAAGCAATTCTACATAAATAGAAATATCTTCTTGCCTTGTTAACAACATTCCCCCTCAAGTTGGTGCGTAGATATCAAATGAGCCCAATTTGGACAAAATTTCATGAAACTTGGTTGAGGGAAGGCCTTTAGTAAAAATGTCTGCAAGTTGATTCTCACTATGAAGATAAGGGGTCTGAATGATATTGGCTTAAACTTTTTTCCGAACAAAATGGCAGTCCACCTCGATGCGTTTTGTTCTCTCATGAACACCGGATTGGAAGTAATGTGAATTGTAGATTGATTGTCACAGAATAAATCTATTGGTAGTGAAGTCTTAAATCCCAAATCACATAAAAAAGAGCATGAAGCCAGATTAACTCACTCGTAGTGGATTACATTGTTCTGTGTTCCGCCTCTGCACTCGACCTAGCAACAACATCTTATTTTTTACTTTTCCAAATAACTAAATTCCCACCAACAAATATACAATATCCAATAGTGGAGCGCCTGTCAGTCAGACTTCTAGCCCAATCAGCATCTGTATACCTTGTGATTCTTGTATGACCATTCTTCTGCATCCAAATTCCTCGCCCTTGAGATGACTTCAAGTACTGAAGGATCCTATTAACAATATTCATATGAATGTCCTTTGAGTCATGCATGAATTGACTAACCAAACTAACTGCATAAGCAATGTTTGGATGAATAATGGTAAGGTAAATCAACTTTCCAACCAACCTTTGAAATTGACCAATATTCTCCAAGGGTTTGCCATCTGATGTAGGTTTGCTACTTTCAAAAGAAGTTGAGGTAGGTTTCATACCCAATTTTTCCATTTCCTTCAGAAGGTCTAAAACATACTTTCTTTGGCTACGAAATAATCCTTTTTTTGAGTGAGCAATCTCTATCCCCAAGTACTTCAAGACACCTAAATCTTTAATGTCGAATTTGTACGATTTCAACTTGGTGATTTCTTTACTGTCATTCCCTATAACAATAGTATCGTCAACATAAACCAAAACAACTGTAGTGTGCAAACCATCTCTTTTGACGAACAAGGAGGAATCAGCTCAAATTCGCTTAAACCCATTACTCATAAGTGCAGTACTTAGTTTTGCATACTAGACTCTAGGTGATTGCTTGAGACCCATGCAAATTACCATACAAGGCCTTCTTTAACTTGCATGCTGTGTTGCTGAGATTCCTGAGGATGTCCTGGTGGAAGACTCATGTAAACCTCTTCTTCCAGATCACCATGTAAAAAGGCATTTTTAACATCCATTTGGAACAATGGCCAATCATGATTAACTGCAATAGACAACAAAACTCGAACAATATTAATCTTGGCAATAGGAGCAAATGTTTCCTTATAGTCAACTCCATAGGTTTGTGTAAACTCCTTAGCGACTAATCTGGCTTTGTCTCTATTAACGGTTCCATCACTGTTGTACTTTTTTTTATACACCCAACAACATCCCACTTTCTCTTTACCTTCAGGTAGTGTCACAATTTCCCAAGTATGATTTTTGTCAAGAGCCTCAAGCTCTTCTTGCATGGCTTTTTTCCAATTTGGTTGAGCATTGACTTCTTAAAAGTTTTTGGGTTCATCTGATATGAAACTTAAGAAGGCAAAGTAGGATGGAGAGATATTGTCATAGGTTAGGTGACTTTGTATGGAAATCTTGCATCTTAGCAGGGGGACGAGTCAGCCTAGTTGAGCGACGATCTTCAGGTTGAGCCACAATGGGACCTTCAAGTGAGGCATTTTCTTCATATAGGGCATCACTTTCTCCTACATTAGATGAGGAATTTTCCAAAGGGACAGGTGGAGAAGATATTGAGCTAGCAGTGGGAAGAGGGACCAAGTAATGTAGAAACTCCCCCTGTGACTGAATCCTAGAGTCATCATCTGGTGTAGGAAAGAATGCCTCGGTCTCAACAAAGTGCACATCACGGGATATGACAAGTTTGTGGTTTTTTGGATCATAAAATTCGTATCCTTTTTGGGTGGAAGAGTACCCAAAACACACACTTAGTCGCACGACCATCAAGTTTATCCCGATGAGTTGCTGCAACATGAACATAGCACAGACATCCAAAAACACGAAGGTGCGAAATATCAATTTTTCTACTGCGCAAGACTTCAAGTGGAGACTTGTGTTTAAGGACATGACTAAGTAGTCTGTTAATCAAATAGACTAAGGTAAGGACACCAGATGACCAATATTATTTCAGAACATGCATCTGAAACATGAGACACTTGGCAGTTTTTAATAGGTGACAGTTTTTTCTTTCGGCTACACCATTTTACTGTGGGGTGCTAACATAACTAGTTTGATGAATAATGCCATGACAACTCAAATAATAAAAAAAAATATTTTGCATATACTCTATACCATTATCGGAGCGTAAGACTTTCATAGAAGCACCAAATTGAGTAGCAACCATCTTATGAAAGTTTTGAAAAGCGGAGACAACTTCACTTTTGTGTTTCAACATGAAGCCATGAAACATGAGAGTAGTCATCAATAAACATAATAAAATATTTATAACCATCATAAGATTGAACAGGAGCTGGGCCCCAAACATCAGTATAAATTAATTCAAAAAGTGTAGCTGACACAGTATGAGATGAACTAAAAGGTAATCGAGTTTGTTTGAACAATTAGACGGGTGTCCTAAACGCCTGTGCCAAATAATTGAAGTAGATCTGACTAAGAAAGCTTAAGTGGAAGTGTTCAACAAATAGAGCCCATTAGAATAAATGCCTTCACCAATCACTTTCTTTGTGGCTCGATCCTGAAATTTTACATTAGTAGGTGAGAAAACAACATCATAGTTTAAGGTGCGAGTGAGCTTGTCAACAGAAAGTAATTTTGAAGGAAATGAAGGAATATACAATGCTAGAGAGTTTGGACAGTTTGGAAAAATATTAAGGGTACCATGACCCTCAATTGGGGTAGAAGTTCCATTAGCAATAGAGACAGTGTGTTTCTCTATAGAAGGGTTAAAGTCAAGCAAATAACTATGATCATTGGTAATATTATCTGTACTACCAGAATCAATAATCCAAGTAGAGTCATCAAAGAGCGTTGCAAAAAGGCTTTGAGATTACCTGAGACATGTATGGGAGAGGATAGGTTAGCTTTAGATGTAGAGGGTTCAAGCTTATTGAAGTTTTGGTGGAGTAAAAGATGCTCTTGAGTTCATCCCACATGCTCTTGGTGGAGACGTGTGGGAGAGGATAGGTTAGCTTTAGATGTAGAGGGTTCGAGCTTTAGCGACACATTGATAGTTCATCCCACATGCTCTTGAGTTTCCCAAGATGCTCTGTATAAGAATAATTTTCTTGTTTACCTTGAGTAAAAGATGCTCTTGAGTTCATCCCACATGCTCTTGGTGGAGACGTGTGGGAGAGGATAGGTTAGCTTTAGATGTAGAGGGTTCGAGCTTTAGCGACACATTGATAGTTCATCCCACATGCTCTTGAGTTTCCCAAGATGCTCAGTATAAGAATAATTTTCTTGTTTACCTTCAAAAATTTGCTGCTATAATTGGTAGATTCTAGCCACATTATTCTGGTGACCATATAAACCTTTAATAGAATTCCACAAATCTTTAGCTAACTCAGAGAATGTAAACATTTCAGCAATCTTGGGTTCCAGAGAATTAAAAATCCAAGACATAACAAGCTAATCATTTGCAACCCATTCATCATATTTAGAATTATCAGTTTTCAGAGCGGATTTCTTTCCATCAATATGTCCCAATTTGTATTTACTCAAAAGATAGACAAACAGCTCTAGACCATGGGACATAATTAAGCCCATTGAGTAAAATCGAAGAAAGCTTCATACCAGGATTGCTATTTTCCTCAGTCATATTTAAGAAAAAAATAGAAAAGAAATGCACTAGATTTTTGCAAATATAGCAAGCAAATACAAGGCTGAAAATATTCCTCACCAACAAAGCGTAGACCGCCAAACACTGTAGCCCTCAGCTCCAACAACGATCGATTGGGCAAGTGGATGATGAAGACCAAGAAGTAGTTTTTGAAAAAAAAAATCTGCATGTTTGCTTCCCAAGATACCAGTTTTGAAATTGAAGGATTTTGTTCTTAAACAAATCTGTGAGTAGGCCACAAAAAACAAATCTCACAAGTTTGTCTTTTTGCAAAGAGTAGCTTTCAATTGATTCTGAAGGTGTAGGGCAAAAGTTTCAAAAAATAAATGGTATGTTGCAAAACTGGTAGAAGAACGGCAAGGTTATGGAATTCAAACCTGCTCTAATACCATGAAGAAAGAAATAATAAAGAATGGAATCAACACAAGAAGACCATGTTTTACGTGGAAAACCCTGAAGGGAAAAAAGCCGCAGGCATAGAAGAACATTCTCATTCATGGTTTACTCAAAAAAGAGTATAACAATATATAAAATACAACTGTCTTACTGGGCAAGAATAACACCCACAATTAGGCCCCAATTAGCTCCCCAATCAATTCTACATAACAAGAAATATCTTCTTGCCTTCTTAACAACAGACTCAAGACTAACAAAGCGTGGTGCTTGGAGAATCTCGAACTGAAACATTTGCAGGTGTGCTTTACGTGTGTGGCATTGCACAGGTGCAGTTTTTGGACAGGTGCAAGGGGTGCACAGAAGTAACACATAAAAGCACATCTAACCAGTGCAACATTGTGGTGTTTATTGAAATTAAATAAGATGACTTCATAGCAGCACAGGCGAAGGAGTGTTATCTCTGAAGCCAGCAAAACCAGCACTAGAACATCAAGCCAAGTAGTCCTTCATCAAGATGTAACTCAGCGTTTGGAGCAAGAAAGGATAACTCAAATTGTATTTGAACTTTTATCCCATGGAGATGGAGGTTCTCTCCTTATTTATAATAAGCTTTGATGGGTGCAGGTGCATTCACTTTTTTGCCCACTAGATGCAGAGATCCCTCATACAGCATACACACATTGCTATAGCTTGACATGGCGAACTTGTTGATGAACTAAATGCAGGTATTTTCATGTTATTTAGTTGTATTTTGGATTAAATGGACTAAGATATTGAAGGCTGTAACAATTTTTTTTTACAAATTTGTCTGAAAAGAAGGGCTTCCATTCCTACCGCGGCGGTAAATTAAATGAGCCCGATCAAGACATGCATTACCGAAATTATGTTTGAGTGAAGCTCAAACCAATTCATTTAAATTTTAAGCTGAACTTGAGCTACTCACGAACCAATAAATTAACAGATCTAGCAAGAGCATGAATAATTATATATAAATATCAAAATTATAATCCCTTTACATATAAATTATATTGCTATAAAAATTCATGTAAATAATATTATTATATTCAATACTTACAATATAAAATAATTCTATTTACCTAATAATTAAAATAATCTATATATTACATGTTAATCAGTCATTTATTCTTCTTTCAAGCATATACGGTTGAACTGAGCTCAAATAAGCCAAACTCAGCTTTGACTTTGATGGGAGAAATATTGGACGCCTCGACCTTGGACCAGATTTTTCCTTTGACCTCAGATGTAAGCCGAAGAGAACAACCTCGGTCCCAATTGAGAAGTAGACCAACCGAAGTGAGTTACCTCGGCCCCGATCGAGGAGTTAATTGGCGCGAGTCGACAAGGACTGACAACCCTAACAACTGATAACCATGGTATCTCGCAGTTGCGGCAACACCACACCCTGTGCCAGACCTGCGCCGCACACCGCCCACGCAGACTGGCGCCCATGCCTCAACTATGCGATCGACCGTTGCCTGGCCATCATTGCACGCCATGCTCAGGTAACGACAAAGCTGGCTCCTCTATACAAGAAAAACAACCCGAAAGACCTGAGGTACGCAATACGCACACAACCTTTCTCATAGAGCCCTCACTCTACTGAAGTTCTCTCCCTTCACACTGTTGCATCTCGATTATGACTTAGGCATCATAGGGTCCCCCCACTGAAAGTTCTCCGAAAAGTGGACTTTTTGCAGGCTACACATGGAGGAGATCCATCCCCCACACCTCCTTTTGCCTGCTTAACTCGTCTCCAGCCAATCCCCGGGTTGTCCAAGTTGCGCTCTGACCTTAGCCTAGTTTTGGCGACAATAGATTGGTGTTAAAAAAAGGGCCTACCAGCCCCAACAACATCGATATCCATTGAAGGGAGAGAATCAATATGAAGATGAGAGGAGCCCGCAGCGTGTCGCCAGCAACATCGACATCCATTGAAGGGAGAGAATCAACATGAAGATGAGAGGAGCACGTAGCATGTCGCATGCTTCACAACGACACGCTCCGACCTCCCGAGCGTTGTTGCAGAGCTCGAAACCTGCTTCGTTAGAACACCCCATTGCTCCTATAGACAATGAGCAGTTCAACCTGCTCACTCAACAAGTGCAGGTGTTGGCCATGGTAGTCCAGGACTTATAGCAGACAATGGTGCGACCAAAAATGGTCCAGCTGAAATCCAGGTGGCCTAGCCACCACTCTCAGTCGCCAGTGCACGACATATATCTGGTCAGCCACTACTACAAATGACAAGACCTGGAGTAGTTCCATTAGAGCCGACGTACTTCGCATAGTAGTCTCGACCAGAATGGAAAACGACACACTCCAAGCTCCTATTTCGGTGGGGACTCCATCGAGAGCCTCTCGTCTATTTGCCTCATGGAGTCGCCGCCCTAGTGATAGGCCGACCTCGATAGGAGAATCGAGAAAATAGGCCGGCAAATTCAGATCCTCAGAGAATAGGCTCCAGAGGCAAATAATGACTTCAACTTCTCTTCAGAGCCCTCTTCTCCTGGTGTATCATGAAGAAACCAATTCCACCTCGATTTAAAATGCCCCAGGTGGAGCCGTACGACAGCACCACCGATCCTCTCAATCACCTAGAGAGCTTCAAGGCTCTTATGATGCTGCACGGAGCCACCGATGTCGTGCTTTGCAAGGCGTTCTCTACGACACTTCCAAGGCGGCTCAGTTCTGATTCTCCGGGCTTCGGCCTGATTTCATCCACTCGTTTGAGCAGCTCGCTCAACTCTTCACAACCCACTTCGCCACCAACCGGAGATGATGTTGCGGTTCAGATGTGCGATTCGATGGTATTCTATTAATGAAATATTATGCTGCTCATGGGGACAAGTACTCCATCAAAATTCGATGGTATTCTATCAATGAAATATTATGCTGCTCATGGGGACAAGTACTCCATCAAACTGCTTATGAGGAATTATACTCTTTATGAGTTAGCAGTGTATCGGGGGCTTTATAATCCATAGGGTGGGAATCAAATCGAAAAGGAAGGAGTCAATCAAAGAAGAAGGAATAACTTATTATGGAGAGAGAAGGCACGATCGGTTGAAGTTCATATTCAAGCAGGAAGAGAAATAGTCCCTTAGGGATTATGTCAGCTGCTTCAATGTGGTGATGCTAGAGGTCCGTGACTTGGATCAGTCGGTCTTGATGTATGCGATGAAGAACGGCCTGCGACCATCAAGATTTCTCTTCTCGCCAGAAAAGCATTTTTTCATCTACTTTGTAGAAAAGTTAGCATCGGCCCAAAAATATGCACACACCGAAGAAACCATGGCTTCTCGCCGCAAGTATGCTGGAGGGAGAGCCCCCCAAGAAAGCAAGAGAGGGCATAAGGAGTGAAGAGAACCGAGGAGTGCTTCACCTTAGTGCAAGGGGGATTCGCAATGGTGCAAGAGTCCTCTTCGAAAGTTCGAGAGGTATACCCCTCTCACAACCTAAAGGGCTTAGATCCTCATGAAAATCGAAGGACGAGGTTATCTACGCCCTCCACATCGGATGAAGGGCCTGACAACCAAGAGAGGCAAGAAAAAGTACTGCTGCTTTATTGAGACTGCGACCACGATACCGTAGAGTGCGTTCAACTCAAGAAAAAAAAATCAAAGCACTCATTCGGCGCAAGTCTCTAGACCGATATGTGTGCCCACGGTAGGAGTAAGAAGCACCCACTTCGGCCTCTAATATGCCGACCTCGGGACTGGCCAACAATCACTCGATAGCAGGCATCATCAATACGATTGCTGGCAGGCTTGCCAAAGCCCCCAAGTGCCTCGAATAGCCGAGCTCCTCAAAAAAAAAGAAAAAAAAACCAACCATGGGGCCACCATGAGTCATACAGGTAGGGAGCAGGTCATGGGGCCCAGGGGGCAATGAAACATGTCCCATGCTCATCGGACCTAATGGAGGAATTACGGAGCATGCCCTATGGTTAGAATCCCCCACTTCGAATAATGAAACTAAGTGTAAGGCGCTCAACACAAGACTCAAACCTTCAGAGGATCTTGAAATTCAGCAATTGAAAGAGTTCGGCGAACCTCGATGGTGCCTCGATTCTGCGGGCTGGGAACTACAACAACCTAGCACCTAATTATCAGTAAGATCCAATGTATTCCGAGCATATCTCTAATGAAAAACCCTCTTGTTATGTTTCTATCTTCAGATTGAATGCCATGGCAAGCATATTCGACTTGGAATACCCCGGGGATGCAGGGACCCCAATAAAGGAGACACCTTGAGGACGCATGGGCCCTCCCTAAATCAAGTTGGCTCGGGATCCCTCCAAGACTCTATTTCGAAGATGAACGAAGGCGCTGACCTCTTAAAGACCGAGCCCACTCAATTTTTTCTAGTAAACAATCCCAAAGATGCCTCCAAAGTCAACCAACCTCTTTAAGTCGAAAATGGCCTGAGTAGAAGAACTGGCCGCTGCGTTGAAGGCTTGACGAGTCAACAAATCTCTTTAGGTCAGGAATGGCTCGAGCAGAAGAATTGGCCACTGCACCGAAGGCTTAATGGCTCAACCAACCTCTTCATGTTTGAAATAGGAGAGTCGGTTGCCGCGCCGAAGGCTCAACGAGTCAACCGACATCTTCAGGTAGGGAATGGCTCGAGTAGGAGAACCGACCACTGTGTCGAAGGCTCACGGGTCAACTGATTTATTCAGGCCGGGAATGGCCCAAGCAGAAGAACCGTTCACTGCTCCGAAGGCTTGGTGCACCAAACGAACTCTTTATGTTAAAAATGGCCAAGCAGAAAATTGAGCCCACTCAGATTTTCTCTAGTAAACAATTCCAGAGATGCCTTCAGAAGAATACTCCGGAGATGAAAAAATCGAGCCCACTTGGATTTTTTCTAGTAGCCAACCCTAGAGATGCTTTCGGAAGCATACTCCGAAGATGAAAAAACTAAGACCACTCAAATTTTCTTTGGGAGCAAATCCCAAGGATGCCTCGAGGAGCATACTCCTGAGATGAGAAGACTAGCCGCCACGCCAAAGGCTCAGCAAGCCAGTCGACCCTTTAGTTCGAAAATGACTCAAGCAGAAGATCATTGCGTCGAAGGCTTAGTGTGCTAACCGACCCCCTTAGGTCGAGAATGGCCCAAGCAAGAGAACCAGCCGTTGCGCCAAAAGCTTGGCATGTCAACCAACCCCTTTAAGTCGAGAATGGTATGGGCAAGAGAATCGGCCGTCACGTCGAAGGCTCGATGAGTCGACCGATCTCTTTAGGTCGAGAATGGCTCAAGAAGAAAAACTAGCTCCTGCGTCGAATGCTTGGCGTGCCAATTGACCTCTTCAGGTTTGAAACGGAGTAGAAGACAAAGCCCAATCGGAATTCTCCAGAAACCAAACTTTAGAAAAATCACTGAAGAGCCTAAGACAAGCTAAAGCTCCACGACTAGGATGGTTCGGTGGGATGATCTGAACTCAAATAGAGAAATAAACAAACACAAGTAAAGGCCGAAGTCAGGTAGTCTAGGAAGTTTTTTACTTTTGTTATCTTTTAGCATGTGTGCATGCGTGCCTATGTATATATATATTGAGCTCGGCCGAGCCCGAACAAAAGGAACTACACAAAAGATCAAAGCTTGGGGCGATGATCTGAACTTAAGCAAAAGTAAATAGGAAGGATGACAATCGAAGTCAGGTACTTCAAAATTTTTTTTATTTTCAGTCTTTCTACATATACGTTTGACCTCAGCGGAAACAGAACAAAAAGAGCTACAGTGAAAGACCGAGCCTTGGTGCAAACTCATACAAAGAGCAAACAACAACACGATGCAAACCAAGACCGAAGTCAAATCTTTATGAAGATCCTTGCCTGCAAGGTCGTCGCCCGAGTGGTCGGATCCTCGGACGCGATCTGCAACATCAAAACGAAGATCCAGGACAAGGAGGGCATCCCCCCAAATCAGCTCCTTTGCCTCTCCTCCTTGGCCCATTCACCATTGCCACCGCCGACCTCGACATCTTCACAGACTCTGAGGTCGCCGCTTTCATCGCCACCTTCGCCACCCCCGTCATCATCATCGTCGTCGTCAAGACTGAAGAAGTCTATTACCAAAAAAAGCTGTTGTGCTCGAGCTTAGCATTCTGCGAAGCCCTTCTCAAAGGCATCAGCATCCTCCATCTTCGGCGATGCTTCAGGAAGACCATCCGGCATATTTAACACCCCTGACAAAGGTCTCGCCCTCAATTGAGGTGATTGCCCGACTTCCATTGCCCGAACTGAAATATAGTTAGGTCTCAAAAATGAGATGCAAGCGATAGAGAAAATATTAGACACCTCGATCTCGAACCAGATCTTCTTTTTAATATCGGATGTAAGCCGAAGAGAACAACCTCGGCTCCAGCAAAGCAGCAGACCAGTCGAAGTGAGTTACCTCAACCCTAGCCGAGAAGCTAATTTGCATAGTCAATAAGGACTGACAATCCCAATAGCCGTCAGCCTTGGCATCCCATAGTTGCGGCAACACTATGCCCTGTGCCAAATCTGCGCCACACGCCGCCGACCGCCCATGCAGACTGGCACCCATACATTGGTCATGCGACCAATTGTTAGATGTACGCCCTAGAAGCCAATTTGGCTGACACATTGTTGATTCTAGGGACATAATTTTGTACTTGACTATTTATTATTGAATAAATAAAAGGCATCTTTTCATTCATATTGTTTATGTGTCTATGAATCGTCCAAGAAATTAATAAGATGATGATACATATTCTCAAGAGTTGAGAATTTGAGCCATGTATCATTGGTGATTAATTTCTAAATGCTCCTGATCAATGGATCATCACGAGGACGGTGATCGATCCGATCAGTGCACAGATCACCTTCCTTCTGGATGGACGAGACTTGAGTCCACAGTGTAGAGACACTGAAGTGATAGTGCAGGTGCTTGTTAGAGAACAAGGGTACTGAGCGTGACCAAGACAAGAAGTCACTTGGATGTCTATCCACTCGTCAGTGACTTGCTTGATGTTGCAGTAGTGTGACTGGTCCTTTGACCTGCGGTGCTTCGGCTACTCACAGTGAGGTTATTGTAGTTTGACTGCATACATACATGGTCTCTAGCCATATGGGTCCATGCAGTGTAGATTGGCTGCAGTAAGTTCACTGTAGGAGTAGGGTATGCACCTATAAGGAATCTATCGACCTTGATAGAAGAGGAGTGATCCTATGTGATTTGTTAGACTGAGTTCTAAGACCTTGGCCAGGGCAGTAATATAAAGTGGAAAAAGAGTTTTCCATTAGCGAACTCAAGTCGAATAAATCTTGACATATGACAGACGATGGGGTTTGACGAGTTGTCCATGACCTCCGTCCTGTAGGGATCCACGATAGTAGGACTGTATCACATGTTAACTGCACCTAGAGGTTCATCATTCCATTCTGCTGGGTAGCCACTACATGCTGCTAGGTGTCACTGGTGGATGGTGGGACTCATAGGGATTATCTTGATGATCGATAAACCCTAATGAGTTGAGTTGGAATCGTTCCAACCCATTGAAAGGAGTTTTCAATGATATAGTGATAGAGATCACAATATATCTCACTACCAGTCAGAATAGAACCTATGGGGTCACACACACTAGAAGTATTGACCGATTCGATGGTTGAAATCGTGATTAGGAATCACAAAGAAATCAATTTGATTGATAGAAGTTGAAGAAGTGAACAAAGGGAATTAATTAATTAGACTTAAACACAAATCCTACTTCGGATAGGATTCCTAGAGTCCTAATTGGATTAGGGCTGGGAATCCTAGTTGGAGTAGGACTGGAATTCCTACTTAGAATAGGATTCCTACAATCCTAATGAGATTAGGAATTTTGAATTAAAATTGGATTCCTACTTGGAGTAGGATTCCTAGAAATCCTAATTGGATTAGGACTTCGGATTCAAATAAGAGTCCTAATTGGATTAGGACTAAAATTAAATACATTCTAATTAGATTAGGATTCTTTAAGTCTAAATTAATTATTAATCTAATGAATCAACATGACTCCTAATAGGATTAGGATTGAAGAGTTCAATTGAGTCATGATTCATTCAAGTCCTAATTGGATTAGGACTAGCGTAGATTGAACCAAATTTGGCTAATCCTAATTGGATTGGGATTAAACCATGAGAGAGGCACCTAATCCTCTTTGGAAGAGGATTAGGTTAACCAAGTAAGAGGGACATCAGCCCCTCTCACTTGGCTAGGGCGACATGAAGAAGCTAGGGCCGGCGCCCCCCCTTCTTAGGCAAGTTGTCATTGGAACTCCTAAAAGTTAGGAGCTCCAATCCCTTTATAAGGAGGACTAGGGGCCGGCGCCCTAAGCAATTGAATCCTCTTCTCCTTGCTGCCGCCACCCTCTCCCAACTCCCTGGTTCAGCCGCCAACAAGAAGGAAAAAGAAGAGAGCCTTGTCCGCCTCCTCTTCCTCCAATCCTTCTTCCAACGCGGGGAAAAGAAAGAAGGCTGCAGAAGCTGTGTTCTTCTTCCTTGAGTTCCTTCTTCCTCTTCCTCCTCTCAAGCACAATCAAGGGTTGATTGAAAGAGAGGAGATCAGCCATCAAAAGAAGTCTTTGCAAGGGAGCTAGCACCCCGGGAAGACAAGAAAGCTTTGATCGGTTCTCTACTTCGTGTGGATACCCGTAGAGGCCGGACGTTTGAACGGCTTCAAACGAACCCTCTTCCAAAACCACGAATTCAGATTTGCGGTGATCATCTACCCGCGCAAGGTGAAGATTTGATCTTCCTATTAGTTTTAAAAGTTTTAATTCTTACCTAATTACGAAAGGTCTCGAAACAACGTTCATGCGATGAACGTCGAACTCGTGCATGCCGATTCCGCTGCCATCTGAAAAATTTTTGAAATATCAGCGGCATGGGCGGATTTCCAACAGTGGTATCAGAGCCTAGGCTTCGTAGATTAAGGTAAGAATTAAATATCTAAAGGCTTATTAGATCTGAAAATTGAATGATCATGCATGCTGAAAAATTCTGCATGCAGATTTTTCAGGGGTGCTGATTTTTTGCATGCTGATTTTTATGTGATAAAAAGATGATTCTAAATGCATTGTTAATGGGATTACAAAGTTTAGAATCATGATTAGCATGATCAGCGACCTATGTCATGATACAATCAGTTAGTTTTCAGATCTGAAAATTATAATTGTTGCATACGGTGATGATCATAGGATTCAACCCCTTTTGGTATCAAATGTAATGACCTGCGATGTGATCTGCGATGTCATGTAATTTTTCAGATGCTTGCATGCATCTTATTTGATGTTTTGAGAGGCCTGCGTGCCTCCTAAAGGAGATGTAATTTATTTTTATTTTATTTTACATCTGGTTGTATTTCTGTGATGTGATGTACATCAACGATCAAGTTGAAGCAAAGGCATGAGATGAAAGGTGATCCAACCGGTTGATGGCGATGGGATCAAGGGTTGATCAAGGATCGAATCAAGGGGGCTTGGAACCAATTCAAGAGTTGAAGACCACTTGATCGATTGATGTGCATGTGCTTGTAATACGACCTAATTAGAATCCATGATCATCACCTAGTTAAAGTTTAGCTTTAATTTGATGCTGCGATTATAACTGCCTGTGATGTGCCGTTTGCATGTGATGTAAATGCGAGTCGGGTAGATAGGTTTACATGTGATGTAGCAAACCCAATTGAGACCTAAATCAAAACCTCCTCAATCAAGTCGAGAGTGAACCGACATGAGCAAGTCATATTAGATTAATTGATCTAATTGGTGTCTAGGAAAGCATGAAAGGTGGTTACTTAATTAGGACCTTACTCTCTGAGTAAGGGGAGCCTCCCACCTGCTTACCTGGCCAATTGTTCGATTACCTCTTATGAAGGGCTCAAGTTGCAAACACTAAGACCTGATTAACCAATATTAAGTCAATAGGTCTTCCACTGTAGTAGAGCTGCTAAGGCCTTTCTGATGTTGATTTGTCTCGGCTGGACACAGTGGTCAAGTTGCATCGGGGGGCTGGACCTCTCTATAGACATGAGATGTTGTAGGGTAAAGGTGGGATTGGGCACCAATAACTGTTAGGTGAGGACCCAATGACGACTTTATTCCTACGGTTATACGGTGGGTCTGACTTAACTAAGAAATGGGACCAATAACTGTTAGGTGAGGTCTTTATGGCTTAGAGACCAAGTTACACTGCAACATGCTTGAGAAGCATTGTACAAGAGTTGTACACTCATCCATCTATGTGTCACCAATAACTGTTAGGTGAGGTGGCATGTAAATTGGTGGGACCGCAGTACCCACTAGAAATCCTAGTCATGTGGGATTTCCGTTTTCCTACCAGGGGAGTGTGAGGAATTCGAGAAAATAGTGGGAGTTACATTTGTTCTAAAAGACCTTAGAACAGATTAGGATCAAGTACAAAAGTCTAACTAGAATCTTTACTCTCTGTAGATACAATGTCAGCTTCAAACCCTTTGACCCGTATTCTTGAGACCAACCGACTGACCGGAACCAATTACAAGGACTGGCTTAGAAATCTCAAAATTGTTTTGGACTGTGAGAAAATAGGCTATATACTCGATTCTGATATCCCCACACTACCAGCACGTCCTACTGATGTTCAGCGTGAGATGCATAAAAAGTGGTTGGATGATGACATTAGAGTAAAATGCTATATGATGGCATCTATGTCTAATGAACTCCAATGCCAGCATGAAAATATAAAGACTGCTAGGGACATATTGGCACACCTGCAAGAGTTGTATGGTGAGCAGAGTCGCACGGCTCGTTTTGAAGTGTCCAAGAGGCTTTTCAAAGCGAAGTTGCGCGAAGGGCAGTCTGTCCATGATCACGGTCTGACCATGATCAAGGACCTAGAGGAGCTTGAGAAGCTCGGTATGGACATGCACAAGGAATTACAAGTGGATTTGATCCTACAGTCACTTTCTGATTCATTTGGTCAGTTTATAGTAAACTACCACATGAATAAGATTGAATGCACTAAGACTGAACTCATAAACATGTTGGTAACTGCTGAGGGAGCCTTGAAAGGTTCAAGGGGCAATGTCCTTGCTGCTGAGTTGACTTCTGGTTCCAAGAGAAAGTCTACTTGGAAAAAAAAGAAGCCTGCTAAGAAGCAGAAGAAAGACAAGAAGCCCAAGAAGGAAGTTCAAAAGAAAAAGGCTAACGACAAAGGAAAATGTTTCCACTGCAATGTCGAAGGCCACTGGAAGAGAAACTGTCCTTCATACCTCGAGAGCCTGAAGAACAAGAAAGGTGACATACCTTCAGAAGGTATAGACTTGCTCATATTTGAAACTAATCTAACGGTTTCTTCTACTTCTAGTTGGGTTATAGATTCTGGTTCTAGTGCTCATTTGTGCACTACCATGCAGGGTCTAAAGGAAAGTAGAAGGCTGGCGGAAGGTGCGGTAACCCTTCGGGTTGGCAACGGGGCAAAAGTTGCTGCTGTGGCTGTGGGCACCTACCATCTGCGACTACCGTCTGGATTTAGTTTAATACTTAGAGACTGCTATTATGTACCTGCTGCTAGCAGAAATTTGATTTCTGTCTCTTGTCTAGCACAGGAAGGTCATGTTTTTACATTTGACAAAGACTGCTGTTCTATTTATTTGAGAAATAAAATAGTCGCACGTGGTTTCATGATTGACAGTCTCTATCATTTACATATGAATGTATCTGTGAATGTTACCGAGCAAGATGTGAGTGCCAAAGGATCCAAAAGATCCAGAGATGAGATAAACCAAAGATATTTATGGCACCTCAGACTTGGCCATATTGGAGAGGATAGGATGAACAAAATGGATAAAGATGGGCTTCTCGGCTCATTGACTTCCGAGTCATATCCAGTTTGCGAGTCCTGTCTTCAAGGAAAAATGGCTAGACTGCCCTTTGTAGGACATGGGGAGAGGACCACTGAAATACTTACCCTAGTACATACAGATGTATGTGGCCCATTCGATGTGCTAGCCAGGGGACGTTATTCTTACTTCATTACCTTTACCGATGATTATTCACGGTATGGGTATGTGTATCTTATGAGACACAAGTCTGAATCCTTTGAAAAGTTCAAAGAGTTCAAGAATGAAGTAGAAAAACAAACTGGAAAACCTCTTAAGGCTCTTCGATCAGATCGAGGAGGAGAATACCTTAGTGGGGAATTCCGGGACTATCTCAAAGAAAACGGCATAGTCTCACAATGGACACCTCCGGGTACACCTCAACTCAACGGGGTGTCAGAGAGGAGGAATCGGACCCTATTGGATATGGTCAGGTCCATGATGAGCTTCACTGATTTACCTATGTTCCTTTGGGGAGATGCCTTACTCACAGCGATTTATTTATTGAATAGAGTTCCCTCTAAATCCGTTCCTACCACACCGTATGAGATATGGCATGGTAAGAAACCAAGTCTGGGTCATCTCAAGATTTGGGGATGTCCGGCCCACGTCAAGAGACTACAGGCGGACAAGTTAGAGGCTAGGACCATAAGTGCTCGTTTTATAGGATATCCTAAAGAGTCATTAGGATACAATTTTTACGTCTCAGAGGATCACAATGTGTTTGTGAGCCGTCATGCCATCTTCTTGGAAAATCAGTTTATCCTTGATAGAGGCAGTGGGAGGAAAATTGAGCTTGAAGAGAAAGTCTCTGAAAAGCAACGAGTCATGGATCCTATTGAACCCATTCATACAGAGCCAGTACACAATGTCCCTCGACCACCTCGTAGATCTAGCAGGGTCTCCCATCCTCCCGATAGATACTTAGGTATACTAGAAGAGGATACCGAGGAAATGTTCCTAGTGGGAGATAGGGATCACATACAGGATCCCAAAACCTACAACGAGGCGATATCTGATATCGATTCCGAGAAATGGCTGGAAGCTATGAAGTCAGAGATAGACTCCATGCATTCCAACCAAGTCTGGACCTTAGTAGACCCACCAGAAGGTATTGTACCTATTGGATGCAAATGGATCTACAAAAGGAAGATAGGTTCGGATGGAGAGGTAGAGACCTATAAGGCAAGGCTTGTAGCGAAAGGGTATAGTCAGCGCGAAGGCATTGACTATCAGGAGACCTTTTCACCTGTAGCCATGCTAAAATCCATCCGAACATTGCTTGCCATTGCAGCATTTCATGATTATGAAATCTGGCAGATGGATGTGAAAACTGCTTTCCTGAATGGATATCTTGATGAAGATATCTATATGGAACAGCCTTTGGGTTTCACTTCTAGTGATGGAGATCACAAGGTCTGCAAGCTGCAAAGGTCCATCTATGGACTAAAGCAAGCCTCTCGGAGTTGGAACACTCGTTTCGATGATGCAATCAAAACGTTTGATTTCATCAAAAACGAAGAGGAACCATGTGTTTATAAAAAGGTTAGTGGGAGTGCTGTCGTTTTTCTCGTATTGTACGTAGATGACATTCTCCTGATTGGGAATGACATTCCCATGCTAACCTCGGTCAAGGTCTGGTTGTCAAAAGAATTCTCCATGAAAGACCTTGGGGAAGCATCCTATATTTTGGAAATAAAGGTCTATAGAGATAGATCTAAAAGGATGCTTGGCCTGTCACAGAAAATGTACATAGAGGAGGTGCTGAAGAGGTTCAGCATGGAAAACTCCAAGAGGGGTCTCTTACCCCTAAGGCATGGAATTCATCTCTCCAAGAAGATGTGCCCCAACACATCTGAAGAGATTCAACGCATGAGCAAGATTCCTTATGCATCGGCAATAGGAAGCCTCATGTATGCCATGCTATGTACACGACTTGATATAGCTCTTGCTGTGAGTGTCACAAGCAGATATCAGTCGAATCCAGGTGAAGAACACTGGACAGCTGTGAAGAATATTCTTAAGTACTTGAGAAGAACTAAAGATTTATTCTTGGTTTTTGGAGGATCATCAGAGTTAAAGGTAGAAGGGTACACAGATTCAGACTTCATGACTGATGTCGATGACAGGAAGTCAACATCTGGATACGTGTTCTTGTGCAATGGTGGTGCGGTGAATTGGAAGAGTTCTAAACAACCGATCATTGCTGATTCTACTATGGAAGCTGAATACATCGCCGCCTCTGAAGCTGCTAAGGAAGGCTTCTGGTTCAAGAAATTCATTGCAGAGTTGGATGTGATGACATCAGATGCCATAACACTCTACTGCGATAATAATGGCGCCATAGCCCTTGCTAAGGAGCCAAGGTCTCATCAGAAGTCTAAGCATATAGAGCGGCGCTTTCACCTCATACGCGACTATGTGGAGAAGAAATATGTAGAGGTGCAGAGAGTAGACTCCGCGGATAACGTGGCAGACCCGTTCACTAAGCAGCTGAGTCAGCAAAAGACTGAAGCCCACCTTGAGAAGATGGGCCTAAGATATATGACCAATTGGCTTTAGTGCAAGTGGGAGATTGTTAGATGTATGCCCTAGAAGCCAATTTGGCTGACACATTGTTGATTCTAGGGACATAATTTTGTACTTGACTATTTATTATTGAATAAATAAAAGGCATCTTTTCATTCATATTGTTTATGTGTCTATGAATCGTCCAAGAAATTAATAAGATGATGATACATATTCTCAAGAGTTGAGAATTTGAGCCATGTATCATTGGTGATTAATTTCTAAATGCTCCTGATCAATGGATCATCACGAGGACGGTGATCGATCCGATCAGTGCACAGATCACCTTCCTTCTGGATGGACGAGACTTGAGTCCACAGTGTAGGGACACTGAAGTGATAGTGCAGGTGCTTGTTAGAGAACAAGGGTACTGAGCGTGACCAAGACAAGAAGTCACTTGGATGTCTATCCACTCGTCAGTGACTTGCTTGATGTTGCAATAGTGTGACTGGTCCTTTGACCTGCGGTGCTTCGGCTACTCACAGTGAGGTTATTGTAGTTTGACTGCACACATACATGGTCTCTAGCCATATGGGTCCATGCAGTGTAGATTGGCTGCAGTAAGTTCACTGTAGGAGTAGGGTATGCACCTATAAGGAATCTATCGACCTTGATAGAAGAGGAGTGATCCTATGTGATTTGTTAGACTGAGTTCTAAGACCTTGGCCAGGGCAGTAATATAAAGTGGAAAAAGAGTTTTCCATTAGCGAACTCAAGTCGAATAAATCTTGACATATGACAGACGATGGGGTTTGACGAGTTGTCCATGACCTCCGTCCTGTAGGGATCCACGATAGTAGGACTGTATCACATGTTAACTGCACCTAGAGGTTCATCATTCCATTCTGCTGGGTAGCCACTACATGCTGCTAGGTGTCACTGGTGGATGGTGGGACTCATAGGGATTATCTTGATGATCGATAAACCCTAATGAGTTGAGTTGGAATCGTTCCAACCCATTGAAAGGAGTTTTCAATGATATAGTGATAGAGATCACAATATATCTCACTACCAGTCAGAATAGAACCTATGGGGTCACACACACTAGAAGTATTGACCGATCCGATGGTTGAAATCGTGATTAGGATCACAAAGAAATCAATTTGATTGATAGAAGTTGAAGAAGTGAACAAAGGAAATTAATTAATTAGACTTAAACACAAATCCTACTTCGGGTAGGATTCCTAGAGTCCTAATTGGATTAGGGCTGGGAATCCTAGTTGGAGTAGGACTGGAATTCCTACTTAGAATAGGATTCCTACAATCCTAATGAGATTAGAAATTTTGAATTAAAATTGGATTCCTACTTGGAGTAGGATTCCTAGAAATCCTAATTGGATTAGGACTTCGGATTCAAATAAGAGTCCTAATTGGATTAGGACTAAAATTAAATACATCCTAATTAGATTAGGATTCTTTAAGTCTAAATTAATTATTAATCTAATGAATCAACATGACTCCTAATAGGATTAGGATTGAAGAGTTCAATTGAGTCATGATTCATTCAAGTCCTAATTGGATTAGGACTAGCGTAGATTGAACCAAATTTGGCTAATCCTAATTGGATTGGGATTAAACCATGAGAGAGGCACCTAATCCTCTTTGGAAGAGGATTAGGTTAACCAAGTAAGAGGGACATCAGCCCCTCTCACTTGGCTAGGGCGACATGAAGAAGCTAGGGCCGGCGCCCCCCCTTCTTAGGCAAGTTGTCATTGGAACTCCTAAAAGTTAGGAGCTCCAATCCCTTTATAAGGAGGACTAGGGGCCGGCGCCCTAAGCAATTGAATCCTCTTCTCCTTGCTGCCGCCACCCTCTCCCAACTCCTTGGTTCAGCCGCCAACAAGAAGGAAAAAGAAGAGAGCCTTGTCCGCCTCCTCTTCCTCCAATCCTTCTTCCAACGCGGGGAAAAGAAAGAAGGCTGCAGAAGCTGTGTTCTTCTTCCTTGAGTTCCTTCTTCCTCTTCCTCCTCTCAAGCACAATCAAGGGTTGATTGAAAGAGAGGAGATCAGCCATCAAAAGAAGTCTTTGCAAGGGAGCTAGCACCCCGGGAAGACAAGAAAGCTTTGATCGGTTCTCTACTTCGTGTGGATACCCGTAGAGGCCGGACGTTTAAACGGCTTCAAACGAACCCTCTTCCAAAACCACGAATTCAGATTTGCGGTGATCATCTACCCGCGCAAGGTGAAGATTTGATCTTCCTATTAGTTTTAAAAGTTTTAATTCTTACCTAATTACGAAAGGTCTCGAAACAACGTTCATGCGATGAACGTCGAACTCGTGCATGCCGATTCCGCTGCCATCTGAAAAATTTTTGAAATATCAGCGGCATGGGCGGGTTCCCAACACCAATCATTGCCCAGCCATCATTGCACATCACGTTAGCCTAGGTAGCGACAAAGCTAGCTCCCCTAAATAACAAGAACAATCTAGAGGACCTAAGATATGCAATACGAAGACAACATTTCTCATAGAGCCCTCACTCTGCTGAAATTCTCTTCCTTCAACATTGTTGCCTCTCGATTCTGACATAGGCATCGGAGGATCCTCTGTTGGAAACTCCTCGGCAAGCGGACTTTTTGCAAACCACACACGGAGAGATCCACCCCCGCACTTCATTCTGTCGGTTCAACTCATCTCCAATCGACCTCTGGGTCGTTCGAGTTGCGCTCCGACCTTAGCCCAATTTCGGCGGCAACAGACTCTGCTCATTCATTAATCATGCTAACCGAACTCTAAGCTAAATCTTTAGGGAAGAAGTGTTGCTTCCAAATGGAGTTAAAACTTCAAATATATAGCTTTATAATGAAGTTCATAACTTGATAACAAAACCAAAATAAGATATTAAGTCATTTTGGTCCTCCTCAGAGATAAAATATATATGAAACTAAGAGCTTAAGTTGAGAAATAAAAAAGAAACTTTATCTTTCTTAAAATCCGAACAAATTACTATGTTTATATTTGAAGTTTTAGTCTCATAAAACAAGAAGTAGTTTACATTATAATATTCCCGAAATGTTGCTTGTAACAGCCTATTCTTTTAACTTGAATGGCTACATGACCAGTTGCGACCAAATCAAATTACAAAGCAATTTGAAATTACTTCATTCTCAAAAAATAAAGAAATTTGAAATGAAAAAAGTTTGAACCATGCTACTTGCATCTTTCTAGAGACAGAAGCATTTCAACTGTCTTCTGTATGATTTTTCAATTTATGTTCTAATTACCTGTCTTTGCAGTAGCCATCTTATAATCACCAAATTCCATTATTGGAGATTTTTAAGCTTAAGCAAATATCCAGACTCACATTCTACGTACCACCAACATATATATATATATATATATATATATATATATATATATATATATTTTCTTGCCTTGAAACTAGCCAACAAGGTGGGATAAAATAATCAAAGCAGTGCACGACAATGTGGCATCTGATACGGTTTGCAGCTGTTTGGTACGATATGTAAGCATCCAAGCAGGATCTTAATATATGGTAGGCGTCAAACTGCGTTACCTTACATATTCGCTAAAAACTAAAAACTAGTACATATATATGAGCTTCGCAGCTCATATTTAATACATACAAAAGGCTTGGTCTAGGAGCACAGGACTTGATGCACGGGATAATGAGACGAGCTCACTTATTTAGACTCACCATGACAAACGCAACTAGTTATTTAAACAGCGAAGGAGATCACTCTACTACAAAAGCTTTGATGCAAGCAGAGGCATGCTTGATACTGAGGTACTTTCAGCATTTTTTCTGGCACATGCAGCGTCGCCGGAGCCCTTCGCAGTCGCCGCCGCCGTAGCCCTCGCCCATGCAGACCTGGGCGCAGTTGGTGTCCGAGAGGCAGATGCCTTTGAAGCCTGCACTCTTAACCCTGCAAACCCTAGCTTCGACTCCAGGCATCCCATCCTCTATCAAAAATATTGCGTTAGAAAGCATAGTATACGTATATTCTGCTTTGCAATGAAATAATGGGAAGTCCTTTTCCTTCCTTCTGGTTGCTTAGAGCCTGTTTGTTATGGTTGTTTTATGAATTAGTGAAATATTATGTACAGATTTATGTTGAAAATAGAAATTGCATAAATCTTCTTCCATGCTCTCATTTCACACACACACACACACACACACACACACACACACACAGAGAGAGAGAGAGAGAGAGAGAGAGATAGAGAGAGAGAGAGAGAGAGAGAGAGAGGAGGGCTAGCTGATCCGATTTGTTAGATATAATCTGCAAAAACTACGTAATTTAAAAATCCCTAACCTATGTCTCAAGTAATAAGAAAAATTGGATAGTTTAGCTTACACGAAACATTCTCTTTTGACCGATCGACTAGAGTCTCTAAATCATATAATTTGTGGTTTATAAACAGTTTAGAGATAACAGCTTAAATCTAACGGGTTATATCATTAATATGAAATCTCTATCATCTAATTTAGACTTGATCACATCTTACCGGATCCTGGTCTCTCTCTATATATAGAGAAAGAGAATCATCTTCTTATAGGTAATCAGCTTACTTTATCGTCTTAATCATCATTATTTGTAACCATTTTAGAGGACACATTACACATGCATCTCCCAAATTAGTGCTTTTTCTTTTTTTTAGGGAATGAGTTGCAACAGCCTAATTACTTTGACTAAGCAAATGTAAGAAAGGAATCACAAGAGGAGGGGTACGTGAGCAAGGGATAGCAAATTAAGAAGGCTTCTTTAGAGTTAAGATGCACTAATATAGAGTATAACTTATGTTCCATTAGCTCACTTCAGTGTTGTCGTCACCCTAAAAATAAGAGATTTGCTTCACAAAACTAACAGTTAACTTATATTGTTAAATATTATATTGTCAAGCTATAGTCTAGCTCTTTCATGCATAGTGTCATGAGGACCGCATGCATGGAAGAGCAAGGCACATAAAATTACATAATTATAAGTAGCCTTTATACCACATACATTCAAAATAATCGCGTATGAATGCTGATCATTTTATCAGCAACAATATTTATATTCTTATAAAATTTTTAACATACATATATATATAGTAAATTATATATATCCACTCAGTCCATTAATATAGAACCTCATCATCTAATCTAGACCTTGTCACATTTTACCAGATTCTACTCTCTCTCTCTCTCTCTCTCTCTCTCTCTCTCTCTCTCTCTCTCTCTCTCTCTCTCTCTCTATATATATATATATATATATATATATATAATCTTTTTATTGGTAATCAGCTTACTTTATCATCGTAATCATCGTTATTTGTAACCATATTAGAGGACACATTATGCATGCACCTCCCAAATTAGTGCCTTTTCTTGGGGGGCAGGAATGAACGGGAAACAGCCTACTTACTTCGACTAAGCAAATGCAAGAAAGGAATCACAAGAGAAGGGTAACGAGGGATAGCAAACGAAGGATGCTCTTTAGAGTTAAGATGCACTAATAGATAATATAATTTATGTTCCCATGGCTCAGTTTAGTGTTGCCTTCATCCTAGAAACAAGAGATGTGATTCACAAAATTAACAATTAACTTACATTATCAAACATTATTATTGTCATGGTGTAGTCATCGTTGGCCCTTTCATGCATAATGTCACAGGGCTTGCATGGAAGAGCAAGGCACACAAGACTACATAATTATAAGTAGTCTTTATACATGTACATCCAAAATAATCACGTATGAATGCTGATCATTTTATCAGCAGCCAAGGGAACGGCAGCACCACATGTTTAGGTTGGAACAGGTCCATGGCGAGCCCTGCGCATCCATGGATGGTGATGCCGGCTCCCTGATAATGCATGATGTAATGTCGTGTAGTACATGAGATGCATGGAGATATTAGTGACATTTCCCAACTATTTTCTTTTCATTTTGGCATCCTCTCCAAGTCTCTCCTTTTGTAATTTTTCTCCCTTTCCTTGGAGGCTCTTTAATGGATAGTGCCAACTTTCCTTGACACTACAAGGGACTCCTAGTGGTCCTCATTAGAAGAAAGCTTGTCATCCAAGTAGAAGAGCATGAAACATCTACTCCCAATTAAGGCAGCCACTACATAAGAATTTGAGGTCGTGATTAAAAATCTTTATAAGCTGCTCGATCCATCATCTAAATAAAATTTACATTACATTAAATTTAAATTGACAGCAGAAGTGTTTCTTTTTTGTCTCCTCTATTACATGCATGCATGGATGCTAGCCACATACTCCCCATAAGATCCAATATATTAAGCAAATGCCGGTGAGACCAGCATGAATAGCAAACATTCTCACTAAGGACAAGTAAACTACTATCCTTTGACAAACTTTGAATTTGTGAAGCTAATTAATAACCTTTCACAAAACAAAAGCATCGTATACAACTCATTAATGTGATTTTAAATAACCAGAAGTTGTATGAAAAATGCAGGGGAGAGAGAGGGGCTTACGGGAAGCCAGGAGGAGAAGCACCAAGAAGAGGACACACATGGAAGCCTTCTTGATCCCCATGACTAAAGAGGTTGGTGCTGTGAGGGAGAGCAAGGCCTTGGCCAAGGAAGCGGCCGTATAAAGATCACCACCTATTGCGTGCTAGGATAGGTGGCAACATGGACTGCCGTCACGTAGCAACAGTGCTCACCACGCGTAGGCTGAGGCTGCCCATAAAATGACAGGTGGGGTTACGCCTAGGATTTTAATTTTGCTTCCTCGAAAGTGTGGCAACTTTATTTTTTTTGAATTTTATGACTTTAATTAATAAGATCTTAGAAAAACTTGCGGGATCAATTATGATCTGTGGTATCCATCAGCACACAATCGCAAGACCTGGATTAATTAAATGATTTTCTTATCATATACAGTACATGAAGCTTTAAAGTTTATTTTCCACCTAACTTAGGGCTTGGAAGCCTAATACCGATTAGGTAAGAACTCCATATCTATAAAAAAGGGCTTGACATACCTGGTAGCATGCAAGATTCTTTTGTTTTGATTCATTATTCAAATCTTATTCATCTTTGTTCTCCAAAATCCTACTAAAGCATCGGAGAGTCTCCCCCGTCGGACATACTCCAACGACTTCTGTACTATTCTTCCTTGTGTGTGTAAATTGGTACTCCTCAAACTTTCAAATCAGGTTTTGGCAACAATACTGCTTAAAGTTTTTATCCATAGACGAGGTCATTTCTAGGTGCAGGATATCATACCCTTCGCTAATAATTTTGGCTCCTTGCAAAGTATATATATGATTGTATAGCAGTTTTCTTCATTCATGTGATATGTTGTACCTAAGTGAGGAGTGAAGAGATGATAAAAGTACAAAGTTGTTGGAGAGACTCCGTGATGTGGTCAAGTAAGGAAAATGACAATAACATACAAAATCTTGAGTTGGGTTTTGATCTGGTCAAGTAAGGAAAATGACAATAACATACAAAATCTTGATACAAACCCAACCCAACAAGATATCAGGTCAATATTTCTTCATCATCATCCACCCATGGGTTATCTAAAATTGCTCATTTGACACTAATGAAATGTAGTTTGCAAGCCTCTATCCCTAATAAATCTAAGCTAACCTATCAATTTCAATATGTATAATATTTACCATCTAATTTTCAAAATGATTTAAATAACTATTTATTAAGAATAAACCAATAACTAAAAAAATTCGATTCGATCGATCCTTAAACTCTACCCTCATAACCTAAGTCAAAGTAAAAGCTCTAGTCTGCGCCTAACTCGTTTGAAATATGGTCAGAAAATTTTAAACATTCTTGACCTAAATTAACAATCCCTAACCCAAATCCAAATCAAAAGGTAGGGTTGGATTTTCAGGTCGGGTCAACTTGTACACCCCTTGGAGCAACGATTGTGAGACCCCATTGTTGCCAAAGCTTCAAAGTTTCCATGATTTCTAGATTTTTTTTTTTCTTTTTTGATTTCTTGCATAGACCTATGGTAGATTGGGGCAGCAAAAGTCTCTGCACAGGAATTTACACCAATACCCTCACATTATGTTACAGGAGAACTTTTTGTGTGCATGAAGCGGGGGGTCCTCGCATTTCCGGAGTATGCAATGAAAAGCATGCGACCCAAAAAGATCGATAAAATTTGATAGCATGACTAATCCTTAATTTTTCAAAAAATTAAATCAAATCATCTAAAACCAGATAACTTGATTGCCCACTCAGCCTCCACTCTAGTACAAGATTGTTTTTCCAATTATTTGTTTGCAACTAATATTTTAAAAAGTAAAACCTCACTAAAAGATCTTTCTAAATAAATAAGATATTTTGTCGTCCAAATAAGCTCTGACTTTGCTTTGTCTTTGAAACATTCATGGACCAATTACTCTAAATTCTATATTTTTTTTTTTTTTTGATAAGACTGAGAGATCATATATGTCTAGTATGAATATATCCAATAAAGTCAGAAAATAAAATAATTTTTTAAAAACCTATAATCTTACTATTAAAAATAGAGCCTTCTATTTGATATCAACAAAATATATTTTTTTTTATAAAAGATATATTTTGATAAAAATATATTCGCAGCCATTAATATATTTGTTATTTCAATGCATATTCTAATGATACTTTTCTTTTTGTCATTTTGAAAGTTGATTTACAGGAATATTGGTCCCTAATATTCTGAAAGTTGATATCCATTGGTCACAGCTAGCCAATGAAGAAGGTAGCACAAATAGATTACTATGCTCAGATGTTGCTCGATCGATAGGGCTCAAAAGAGAGCTAGGTTTTATATAGGCAGGGACTAGGGATCCAATCCGCCAGCTTGATAATAATGATGCAATAGGCACAATGTGACAAATCCTTCTCATGACCTTTGGAGTTGGGCGAGCCACACTAGGTTTTCTGTATTTGTTTATTGGATATTTGTGCAGGAATATCCTGCAGAAATAGAGCCTGTATACTCATCCAGAACAAAAAGAAAAACAAAATTCATAAAGATCATTTTTTTTCTTCACACAGGATTCGAGCTAGGAAATATTGGGTTGATATAGGCTATGCTGAAAAAAGCTGTCCAATCTAAGAATGTAGAAGAAAATTCAGCCCAATTCTGTTAGCTTGCTCAAATAAACCCTTAGTTTTTTTTTTTTTCTTTTAAGAAAAATGAGCTTTCCATGCAATTTTTCTTGTTACAAAAATACCCATAGCATTCTGATCTTCATGTTAAGTACTAATTGTCAGTAAAGAGACTGATAAAAATTCATTTTTCAAAGAATGAAAAATCTCCAAACACTACAATTCTTTTAATATGATTTTTTTTTTTTTTTTTTTTTTGTATTAAGCTTCGATTGGGTATTTCCTTATGTTTGGAGAAAGGTTTTCGTGGGCCTCATTATCTTAACTTATGCGAACCGAAATATCAAAATTAGAGCCTAGTAGGCTAATCCTTCAGAATTGGGCTAGGATCATGACTTGAGCTGTCGATTGAAGCATGATCCTATACCAACCAAATTCCATCAAGCCCAAATCCCATAGAAAGGGGAAAATAAAAAAGAATCCATAAATTTTTTTCTTCGAGCAGGCCAAAGGCTGGGATCTAAATTGGGTTTGGACACTCTTAGGAAATATGAGATAGATGGGCCAAGAGACCCGATTCCTACATAGTTTTCAGCCAATTCTGTAAAAATATTCAAACAGGCTCTATTCTTCACAGTTAATCAACTATCATTTTAAATTAACTTTTTAATAATTAAATATTCAAACTATGTTTTAAATAGAATTATTTTAATATTACTCATTGGACCAATTGTGAAATATGACCTCAGTGTTACGGTTATACCAATATTCACATGTACTTACTGATCAGCAAAATCTGCCATAGTCGCGAACAAAGAATTAATTTCATATTCCGAATATAACAATTGAAACATAAGGGAAGATGAAATATATTTACCAAGAGCTTCCTATCTTTATTACAAGTCCACGGTTGGATGGTGAATAAAGGGAATAATAGGCTTTAACTTTGGGTTCAAAAGCCATATCAAATACAGATCGCCTTGAAGATAAAATCAAGATTTAAAGACACTAATCATTGCATTCATAATTATGCGTCGGAGCACTATGAAGACGCACAAACCAGAAAAAGAAAAATAAAAGAGCTTACTTGCATTAATACGCAAGATTTGCAACTTTTCGATGCAACAAGCATGAATATACTTCTGACATAAGCCACATTTTCTAAAAGCATGCACAAGACACTTTCAGGGAATAAATTTCATCATCCATTGACAATTACTTCCTACAAGAGATGAAACAACTACTTTCTTTTTTAAAATTCATGTAACTGGTAGCGGTGCAAATTAAATCTCTGAGTGCAACACATCGTTACCAGTATTGGAATAGAAAACGAGCCAACCCCATCAAAATTGAAGCCTCAAAAAATCTAATCAAAAGATCCTCCAAGCATCAACAGGAGCAAACCACTGGATCTCTCAAAGTTCCATAGTGCAGTTTTTTCAGTAGCGGGCACTGACCAGGGCCATGTGCTCAATCAAGTCTAGCACTCGGTTGCTGAACAAGAAAGCCAGGAGAAGCATCAGCTCAAGACTTTGAACATAATATAGGGACAGCAATGGAGCGAGAATAAGAGTAGCTACTTACCTGTAGCCCCATTCATTGTCATACCAGGAGACGAGCTTCATAAAGGAAGCACTTAATCCAATACCAGCCTTTGCATCAAATATGCTAGACCTAGAAAATATATAACACATGCAACAGTTTAGCACCTCCGTAGCTTAGTCACAAATGGGAAACACTTACATATAGACTCCTTACCTCGAGTCACCAACAAAATCATTTGAAACAACATCCTCATCAGTGTAACCAAGTATGCCTTTCAGTGGGCCCTCTGATGCAAACCTGTAATAAATTGACAAGATTAGAAGTAACAAAGTAAAAAAAATAATATATCAAAATCTTCATGTACATGTGAGCCTTGTACATACGCACGCACAAAAATATATAGCATATTATTTACCAAGATCTTTGCTCGTCAGTGTAATCATGTACAGATGATTCTGCAATCATGTATAGATGTCCCACTTTTAAGGTTAAAGTGTCTACATTATCCTAGTACATGGACCGTACTCTTGTTATTGCTTTCATGCCTCTCAGTGACATGTTAAATATATTCACTTTGTGCTTTAACTCATTACTCACCAAAAGAATCATAAAAGAATTTTTGGTCTTTGCTTTTCCAGTGAAAGAAATCCATGTAAAAGTTTCTGTTTAAACAGGTATAAGAATTGCAGCGTAAAGACACCTAAACAGCTAAACAATTTGGGATACATGCAACATTGCACACTGAAATCCCAAGACACTTCCAAAGCATCACTAAGTGACTCCTAAGTTTTGACTCAATGATGATTGGTGCAAGATTCGTAGTTTTGGTTTTTTTTTTCCTTTATTCATGTGGTATTCTACTAGTCAAAAAGCCCTAACACACCTTCTGGTAAAGCATCATCTAGGTTGCCTAATTGGTAGAGCATGATCTAAGCCCCAACACAACCCCCAAAACCCCCCCAAAAAAAAACCACTGCTCAGCCTTTTTCATGCTGCAAAGGTTATAACCTTTAAGCAAATCTTTATTCAGTGGCTCTTAAAGGTAACTCTCCAATGCTTTACCAACTTTCTCAATAATTTTACTATACTCATCCTTCATATTTTTAATGTTATCTAAACTCTATTATCCTTTCTTCACTGTACGCTAGCTTGTCAACATCTTTTGTTTCCATTTCTTGCAAACATCTGCAGATATCTCATACCCTGCTAGTTATTTGCTCCCTTTCTACAATTGTCGTATCATTCAAAAATTTCTATATTTCTAAATTTCAGTATTTGAAGGAAGACAATAAGTCATTATCTTTTGGACCTTTACATTGCACTTTGTTTCATTGTTAATGAATCTAGCGCCCTAGGCACTAGCTACTTCATTTGATAGATTATCATATGCAGCAGAACATCACAGGCATCCCATTTGTTCATCATACTAATACCATCTTTGATAAAGCTTTTCATATCTAATGAGATCAACTTTATTGCTGCAGATGATGTTTAAGCACCAAAAATAGGTAAGGTTAAGAACTTTATTCCAGAGAAATCAGTTCCTTTCCTGTCAATCAACTGCATGGCAAGAAAAGTGCATATGGAGGAAAGAGGATTTGGGAGCTGACCTACAATGACATTCAAGAAACCAAATTTTTATGGATCAGCAACATGGATGGTTTATGGACATATATTGCAGCTTTCATTCACCTGGTGGTCTGTGCTATAGTGTGGTTGCAAAGTGAACATGCATCTGGTGCTCTGCCTTCTTCATTAGTGCAGAAGCTTCTCAGTTCTTGATGTTACCCCAAATTTCCCTCACATAATTTTTACCAATTACACAAATTTTGACCTAATAACGACGAGATAGTGACTGATACAGATTTAGCTTATTGGAGATGGGGGTGAAAAAACCAAAGTCAGACTGAAGAGGATATCGTTACCAATGAACACGCGCATGCACACAAAGAGAGACAGACAGAGACACCCACACACAAACACATGCTCACAGAGAGAGAGAGAGAGAGAGAGAGAGAGATTTAATCCTATGGGCGAGAGGGTTGATAATACAAATTAACTTATTGAAATGCATTAATGCTACTTCCATGCCTTTTAGGTACTTGATAAAGTAATCGATGAAAAATTCATGATTAGATAACTTAGAAAAAAGCACATATTAACATTGTTTCGAACTCCTTTAGAAATTCTTTTCTTTTTTAAAAAAAAAAGTTTCTCTCACCAGCTGATGTGGTTTCAGTGCCTATGATTAACTAACTGTCGGGGAAAATATCTACTGACACTGTATAAGATTCCTGCACTAGATCTCTATTCACGACAGCATAGATCAGCCATGGTCAGTAATGCAGATGGCTAAATTCCACCATGGGCAAATACAACAGCAGGGGTACTACAGGCAAATACAACAGCAGGGGTACTACAGAACTAAGTTTGAGCCAAGTTTTACCTGGACTGTCTCAGATCACATTTCATCATTTGGATTCAGACTTGATATATGCTATATCATTCAGTACATATGGAAACAAGGACATGATTCACAAGCATACAACTAACTCAATAGAACTAACAAATCAAAACAATATTTAAGGATGGTACTTTAGAAAAAAATTGGTTAAGAATTGTCTTAGATTTTAAAGAACTCAGCATCTGTTTTCATCTCAATTATGTATGTTTGTTCTGATTTGGTATACAGGACATGTCTAAATTTGATATAATGCACAATAACAAACCTACACTGAATCAAGGTAATCATATATCAGCTTAAGGTCTTGTGTTTAAACAAGCCATATTTCAGGCAGTAGGATCAGCCAAAATGTTCAGCTGAAAGACTGAAATTGACATCATGAATAGCTTAAGTTATTAACAACACTAAGTACTGAACCTATACTGAGTTACACTTAAACTAATCATAATATACTCCAATGAATTATATAAAAGGGAATGTTTCATTATAACATAAGGGAAAAGGTTCCTAGAATTTTACAATTACAAGTTACAGACAGCAAATAAAATATTAAATCTAAGATTACAAGCAAAAACTTAAAGCATACACAGGTTTTGATTTTTTTTTTTTTTTAGTAAACACGCTGAATCTTTAAAAGAAAAAAGTGATGTACAGAAACAGATAAAACAATGGGCAAACTAACATAGCATGCATTATAATACAGCATCAAATAATTATATGTAGTGGATTGCAATATATAAAAGCAATAGAAGCATGCATACTTAATAGCAGCTTTGACATCATCGTATGAAGCACTTTTCTCAAGCCGACAAGTCAGGTCCACAACTGAAACATTTGGTGTTGGAACCCGGAAAGCCATCCCAGTAAGTTTCCCATTGAGCTCTGGAAGAACTTTCCCAACAGCCTGATATTCCAGAAGTGAACTCAATTCACATAAAAGTCTAAAATATCAATAATGTATTGCAAATCTTCTTGCTCTCACCTTTGCTGCACCTGTTGAACTGGGGATGATGTTTTGACCAGCTCCACGCCCTCCTCGCCAATCTTTCATTGATGGACCATCAACAGTCTTCTGTGTTGCTGAACATAAAAAGGCCAAAAAAAAACCATGCCAGTAAAGCAAACTCTGTAATGATGATATTTGAGGGGCATGTCTAGATGGTTATTTAATGTGAGGATAAAGGTAAAAGAGAAGGATGAAAAACCTGTTGTCGCATGGACAGTTGTCATAAGGCCTTCAACAATACCAAATTCTTCATGGACAACCTGCAAGGTACGATACAAACCATGAGAGGGCTTGCTCCAAATGATATTACACCCAAGATCAGAGAAGTTAGGAGATGCATAGCATTTCATAAATCATAAAAAAGAAAAAAATGCAGACAGATGGATTATAAAAGCACAGAAACATTTTATTTGTACTGCCTAGTTATTATTTACTGCAAATGACGTTGCAAGAAAAAAAAAGGCACCACATATTAAAACAACAGACCTTGGCTAGAGGAGCAAGACAGTTGGTTGTACAGCTAGCATTAGAAACAATATTCATGTCTGGTTTATATGCCTTCTCATTTACTCCAACCACGAACATAGGAGCATCAGCAGATGGAGCTGATATTACCACCTTTCTGGCACCACCCTACAGGAATTTAAAGAACGCCATTGTCAATTTTTCATTCAAAAAGAAAATTGCAGTGATAGAAATATTTGTAATGTCAAATCCAGAAAAAGGGCACACCTTAAAGTGAGTTGAAGCCTTATCTGTTGTCGTAAAAACACCAGAAGATTCAACAACATATTCTGCTCCAAAATCACCCCACGGAATCTCTGCTGGATCTCTGATGAAAAAGAAGGTTTAGACATTTTCATAACCTTTATACTCCAACTTTTAACATTACAAAACACGCATTCTGCAGTTCTTAATTTGATGTAAATTTAAGATTAATCATGACATATTCAGCTCATATAACTACCATAATAGAGAAAGAAATTAGAAAAAAAAATAAAAACCAAAAGCTTATTGATGGCATGGAAGATTCAGTAACCTTAAAGCAACCATAATAATATTTCTGCATTACCTTTTGCTCGTGACTGCAATTTTTTTCCCATTGATTTCTAATGTAGACTCATCCACAACCTTAATGGTTCCCTTGAATATACCATGTGTCGAGTCATACTTAAACATATATGCCTGGAAAGAAGGAATAAATTTAATGCGATATGACTGAAAGAAATTAGGACAACGAATATGCATGTTAAAGAAGTGTAATACATAGAAGATGTATCCCCAAAAGAAAACAACAGAATAAAAAGGAACTCATTAACATATATTCACAACATGTAAGGTGACATGTAAATTCGCATACACCAACATTTCCTTTTTAAGGGCAGAAGCAGTATTGCCGCCACATTTATAGATAAATGATTATGTGAAGCATTCGGAAGAGGGATGAAAATCCCAACTTTCAGGTGACCATGTACTTCCCCTGAGCTCATGAGTTAAACTAAAATATATTCTACCAGTACAAATAGATATCAATTGTCACTATGAACCAAAATCAAGTCCTACAATTGGACACTGATGCAGATCTAAAGTCATATTAATTAAACAACTCATGCACCAAGTTCAGACCACAAACAAGGACTTTACCTAGCTTTTGATAAAATATCTAGCTGATCATAAATATTCAGTTGTGTTAGTATCTCAAAGAGGTAGGCTTACCATATAAGTTGGTTACATATCCATTAGAATATTTGCAATTGTATGCAAGCAGAAAGTAGGCAATAGAAGTGAAAATTCAATCTCAATTGCGTGATATTAGCTGCACATTTCAGAGTAATTTAGTCTAGCTCTTATCTCCCTTCAGCCATCCAGTACTTGCACCACCCAAGAATGGATCATACACTAAGTAATTCTTCTAGCAAGTACCATTTTCAACATGAGATTGTTGTTCTACCTACTGGAGGTTCTGGACGCCCATTAAATTACCTCCATGGTAGAACAACATTAGATAATCCATGTACAAGATAAATGACAAAATAAAATGCAGGGTACCTTCATCAAAAATTCAAATAAAGATATCCTATTCATCTTCTATCTTGCAAAACAAATCTAAGACAGAGTGGCTTTTTTCGTGACTTTTTGAATCCAAAGAAATTATCAAAATCATGAAAACTAAAGAAAAATATGTTTCCTTACCATGTATTTGGCATCAATGAAAGGATCATTAAGTGCTACTACTTCAATATCATCTCTAGCAGTTGCTATGCGCAAGACTAGCCTTCCAATCCGCCCAAAGCCTGAAGTAAAACAAAACAGTTACATATGTGAGATTAAACAGGACATAGCTACTCTGAGTTCTATATAAAACATCAAATAAAGTCATGATGTTAACTGAATCTCTGGCATAATGATTGAGAAGAAAAGACAATATGCTTGCATAATTCAAAGATCTATACAATAGCCCAGATCAAAGTTTAAAATACTAGTACCAACCATGATATTAGTTTTCCACCAGAGTGGTATGGCTTGGTTTGTTGTACTAACGGTACAGTGCTGCCTCTTGGTACCATACTGGGATGCTATTTTTATATTTTTTTTCATTTTTTACATTTTTGATGTTTAAATGAATATTAAGCCCTTTTTCCATGTCTAGATGGTTTTTGATGGGACATGTGATGCTAGAGTGCCAGTATTGATATCAACACCATTGTTTCAATGAGGTTTAAGAAACTAGCAACCATGGTATGCTGTACCGATCGGTACAGGTCGGTACCGGGCGTACTGTACCCGTACCGATGGATATCGGTATCGGTACGCCAGTGTCGGTACGCCTGACGTACCGCGTACCGTACCGTACCGACATTCGGTACGCTTATGCTAGTGCGGCACCGGTACGGGGTTCGGTACCGGTACGGCGAACCTTGCTAGCAACAAATAGAAGTGAAACAGGGCAAACCATTCATAGTATTGGAATAGAAGTGAAACTCTCTCTCTCTCTCTCTCTCTCTCTCGCCCCCTTGCTCCCCCCTCCCCCTTCTTTCACTCGATGAAAAGCAACCCCAAAGGTCACAGGGCAACATAAAGGAGGGGGGGGGGAGAGAGAGAGAGAGAGAGAGAGAGAGAGAGAGAGAGAGAGCGAGAGCTAGCCTGTCTCTCTCTCTCACCCTTTTTTTCAACTTAAATCTGTTCCAATTGGTTTGGGCTCAGTATCAGCCGGTACAGATCAGTACATGCAGAACAGACCGATTCAAGCTAGTTTTGACATCCTGCACCCTATATCAATGCCTAAAAGTTGTTGGAATGATACAATACTGGTGGTACTATCCCGTACGAACAGTTTTTCAATCATTGGACTAGATAATCATATATAAAATGGGATATTATACCTCTATCAAGATAATTATGATTGTTACCCCAATTTACCATACCAAACAATGTAATGCATACATATAATGCTTTATTGGTGATAATGAGACTAGTGAAAGTTTCAAGTGCCTCACTCTTGCAAGATTCAGCTCTAATTGTCTCACCAAAAAAATACCAAGCTATCTAATATATAGACAACCAGCAATTGCTACCATTGGTTCATTTCAATTAATTCCAACTAAGGACCTATTTGGCTATTCCTATAGGATTAGGCTGAAAATCATATAGGATTCGTGGACTAGGCCATCCATTTAAGCATAGCCCTATATCAACCGAACTCCACCCAACCCAAATCCCGTGGGAAGAAAAAAAAGACCTGCATAGGTCTTTTTTTCTTCCTACAGCCCAAAGGCTAAAATATGGGCTAGGTTTGGATAGGCTCTTAGAAAATGCAAACTAGATAGGCCAACAAGCCTAATTCCCACAAAATTTTTAGCCTAATCCTACAGGAATATCCAAATAGGCCCTAAATATAATTATTCTCCTTGCAGGTTCTCCATTCAATCTACATCGAACTATCTAGTGCTGTACACACCATCAGAGCATATTCTCAATCCATATTTTTTTTTAAAGATCAGTAGTTTAAGTTTCCATACAGCTATAGCTTGGATATCGGTTAAGCTGAACATCCAAGTGGAGAATTATATAGCTCTATTGATATGTAAGCTGAACATGGAGAGTAGTTGACATTGTTCTATGCCAAGCAACAGGATGGCTCCTGGGAACATCTACTTGGTGAAACTGTTAAACCCAAGATTGGTCAGCAAAACACAGGCACATGCGAAAGTAAAATGATTAAGACTATCAGAGCTGACTCCAAAAAGATAAATACTGAAAAGAAAAATATTTTAATGCATAAACAAACCAACAGGTAATATTTGGGTACTCCCAATTAATCAACTACTTCATAACTTCAGAATAAAATCTAAACATTAATCCCATTCCAATCTCTAGAATCTAGTGTTAGTCTAAGCTAATTCTACTTAATTTTAGTAGTAGAATAACAAACATACTTCGATCTCTCACCTTATTAAATCAAAATAGTGAAATCATAATTTTTACATGAATTGTCATCATAAACTGATATAGATAATCTTAAAACAAGGAAATTTAAATGCTTGGAAAACAAAATGTTCAGTTCTGAAACAGAAGCTGCACAGACGACACATGCAAAGGATTATCCGAGAACCCACCATTTATGCCAATCTTTGTTTTTGCACCAGCTGACGATCCTAATCAGAGTAAGAACCAGACATCAAACCATCATCATTGACCAACATAAATCGAAAAGCATAGCTTAATATCTCTCATAATGCATGGAAGTTTACTTGGAACCACAGGGGGGGCCTCAGTAGCTGTAGCTTTAATTGGCTGAATGCCCCGAGCACTAGGTTTCCTGCAAAATTCAGAAGAAACAAGATGAAGTCTCTTATCAGCAAAACCCGAACAAGAATATTTGTTAAAGAATGCAGTAAAACTAATAGCGGCAATACAAGCAAGAGAAACTGGGAGTACGACTTAACTGTGACGAGGATGATTCCACCGAGGAAAGAACGGAACCAAAAATACTCGAACGGATCTGTGCTGAACTTGGAATTCTCATGCAAGATATCTGACGAAAGCAAACAAAAGCATAATAATTATACATTATAACTCAAAATAATATATACAATAAAATAATTCTTAATTGTGTACAAATAAATCACTGAAATTCAAATATATAATCATAAAAAGCATGCAACGATTCACCTAGAGATTTTCAAAGATAAAAGCTTATATTAAATCGTTATCAAGAGCATAGAAAAAAACAGTACGATCAAAACAAAACCAAACTAAAAACAGGGATTTGATCAAAAGTTGCAACTTTTTAACAAGAAATTCAACGGAAGCTGTTTAACCAAAACAAAATAGCATACATCCAATCATCTCCAATAGCGAGCAACAGCCAAAAACACAAAAGAATATATCAATCAAGACAGAAACGGGTCGGAGACAACACATTCACCAGATTCACCAAACCAAAGCAAGAAAAGAACAACTTCTCGCCCAATTTTTCGATCAAATCCCCACGAGAGCCAAAAAAATAACCATCAAAATCCTTCCCAAAGACGAAAATGAGCCATAAATCAGACCTTGAACGACTCAGGAGCCCGAGCGTCGAAATCGGAAGGGAAGCAGTCGCGCCATCCACCGGTCAAAGGCGTCGCAGATCGGAGGAGCATCGAGAACGCCATTAGACGACCCCTTCTCTCTCTGTCTCCCCTCCCACGGAAATCAAAAGCCTACCAGAAGGCGACGGGAGTTAGGGGGGCGGGGAATGGAAGGAAATGGGGGGAGGGAAGGACCGCCTTTTATACGAGCGGTAGGGTTTGGCGGCTTCCTCTCAGGCGGAGTTCTCTCTCTCTCTTCCTCATTTTCTCGCTTTTTTAATTTTTTTCATGGAAACGAGAATGATACCCAGAAGATGCGCGGGGAAGATAATAAAAATTTAAATATAAATTTATATAATTAATATATATATTATAAATATAATATATATTTAACAATTATTGATCATTTTGATTTCAAAATTTTACTATTAAAAGTATTTATATTGATGGGAAAGATCAATTATTTAAGAGAGCAATTGGATAACACAAACAATACAAAATTTAATACGAAATGAAAATCTAGAGCGATGACAAACATCAAGATTGTGTCCAGTAGTATATTTATTATTTAATTAAAATTCTTTATTATGTATTCTATATGTTAATTGTCACTTAAAAAATAAAAAGCTGGTCACTAACACATATTTTGAGACTTAAAAATTTAGTTATCTAAGATTATTTTCATTTTTTCTTGGTGGAGATATGTAACAATGATGACTAATTATTAAAAGATATTAAATTTTTATGCTAAAAAATATATAGAGAAATGTAAAACTTTACAACATAAAGATATCTTAGAATCTTTACATTGATTAGAGTATGAAACCTAATATTGATATTGCATTTTCTCTAAAAAAATCCAAAGTATATCGTAATTAGGACCTAATTAATAAAAACTAATAATATTAAAAATAAAAATATCAAAATAAAAAATTAATGATGACAATGAGGGGAGGTAATTTTTTTTTCTTTGTATAAAATTCAAGCCGATCCAACTATTTCTAGATACTTATGAATCTAAGTTGGCTGGTTATACTGGCACAAGATTTCAATAGTACTTTCAGCTTAATTTTTTTTTTATAAAATTTGGTGCCTAACTCACTTCAAATTGATTTCTAAATATTTATAAATATAAATCTAACCCAATTTGTAATTCTATTATTTTGATGATCGTAATGGTCCGATCTATAAATTTAATAAGATTTTCAGCCTACGGAGAGGAAATAGGCTCATGCCACTAGTACATAAACAAAATTTCTGCCGTCCATTAGTCGATTTTTTGTGGAGAAATTCTATGACGACGTATACGATCACGAAAATCTTGACAATTTTCTGCTTTTGGGGGAGCGCAGGACCTTTATCACGTGACTTCCTATTTTGAAACGAGGACGCGTAAAGTAGAGTAGAAACGTGAAGGCCTATTTCGCTTTCTCTATGGCCTGGTGAGTTACGGCCGGAAAGGACAAAAGTTACGATTTCTCCAATTCTCCAACCGTTTGATTATATCGATCCAACCGTAAAAACTCGTTGGGAGCAGGGTATCAACTTATTTCGCGGAATATGATATCGAGATGGACCACGGGCCAACATCACAATTCACATGGGAATGCTGATGCCGAGAAGCGTCCATACTGGGTAGACGGAGAATTCTAGGGGCTGGTTTGGTTTGCGAAAAAAGAACAGAAAAAAATGTGGTCAACTAAAAAGTAATAAAATGCTTCTTATTTGATTGGAATGTTTAAAGAAGAGAAATGAGAATGTTGTATTCCCATGAAAATATGATTTCTACATTTTATGAGAAAATTTTTTTTATGAGAAATATGAAAAAGTTACTTTCTCATGAGGCGGAAATCACTTCATTTTTATTTTTTTTAAAAAAGATCCTTCAGCATTAAAGAGGTATTAAAGACCTAATTTTTATTAAAGATATAATAGGAATTACACATAACTTTTTCAGAAAAATGGATGATCAACCAAACAGAAGCACTCTGAAATCTGTCACTTTCTTATGTTTAACCAAACATACTAAAAGTACATTTTTAGGCATTCTCTTGCTCTTAATTTTTTTTCCTATGAATCATATTTCTAGGAGGTGAAATGCTTCCTAAAAGTATCTGGTTCTGGTGTGCTGCAGGAACATTTATTTTAACCAACGGCATTGGAGCGTTGGTCAATCAGCGTTTGTGGAGCTGTTTAACTAATTGTTTGTGAGGAACAACATAAGCTGAAAAACGAACGACATGGGTTGGGTGCGGGTACGCCGAAGTTGTCCCGGGAGAGGGTGACTGGTGGGGGCCACTTGGGAATCAGATGCGTGACCGCGTGAGACGATCAGGGTCGTCAAGCCAGTGGACCCTTGCCAATTAGATGAGGTTTGAATCGGATGCTTCTTTGATCACTTGCTAGTCCCATACAATGCAAGCCTTTGGACATTGGAGAATACGAATGTAGCATATGTGCACCAATGGTTGCATCTTGATGCATAATTCAAGGGCACGTACCGTATCAGATCATCAAATGATCAGTAATTGCATGTTAGCACTATTGACTTTTGTTGGGGGGAAAAATGGACCACCCCACAAATACAATTAAAGCACCCAAATCCGACAGCGAGCCGAGCTCAGAAGGCCGAGGCCGAGCTCAGAAGGCTGCCGAGGCCGAGCTCCGAAGGCTGCCGAGCACAGAAGGCCGAGCTCATGGGCCGAGCCGAGCTCAGAAGGCTGCCGAGCACAGAAGGCTGCCGAGCTCAGAAGGCTGCCGAGGCCGAGCTCCGAAGGCTGCCGAGCACAGAAGGCTGCCGAGCTCAGAAGGCTGCCGAGGCCGAGCTCCGAAGGCTGCCGAGCACAGAAGGCCGAGCTCATAGGCCGAGCCGAGCTCAGAAGGCTGCCGAGGCCGAGCTCCGAAGGCTGCCGAGCACAGAAGGCCGAGCTCATAGGCCGAGCCGAGCTCAGAAGGCTGCCGAGCACAGAAGGCTGCCGAGCTCAGAAGGCTGCCGAGGCCGAGCTCAGAAGGCTGCCGAGGCCGAGCTCAGAAGGCTGCCGAGCTCAGAAGGCCGAGCACAGAAGGTCGAGCTGACCTCAGAAGGCCGACCTCGTCGTCTGTATGCTGCGGCCATGCCCTACAGCAGCCTCACCGCACCATGCTTTGCTTGCCGACATATCAATCAGGAACCATACCCTGCTACGACTGTCAACGCCTCACCATTCCCAAGAATGTACTGCACTGCGCGCCACAAGCAAGCTCTGGCTACACGCCATCTCCTCCCATGATGGGAACGGGCCATCCACGGCAACTCATTACTTCACACGCCCACGTCCAATCGTGACGGTAACCCATTAATTCGCCCAGTCACATCACAGGTAACCCTGCCACTCTCCCTATAAAAAGGGAGGCTTCTTCCTCCCGAGGGGGGACTCCTCCTAACTCTAATTTTCTGGCTTGGACTGCTACATACGAACTACATCTCCTTCTCCAAAATTAAGCCCCCCTCTGACTTAAGCATCGGAGGGCCGGCGCCGGGGAGCCCGGCCACCGGCTTCTTGCAGGTCTCCCGGAGGACGCCGCCCGCCGACGGACCGCCACCCGCCATTCTCGCGCCGGAGCTCCTCCTCCTCAGCCGACGGCCGCCCCCGGGTCCAAATTCCAGCAACAGTTGGCGCTAGAGGAAGGGACCGAGTCGTGACCATGAAGCTAAGGAGCAAAGGGGCCTCCAACGCCTCCCGGCGTCCCGCACCAAGTCCTAGACACTCAGTCCAGAACTCGCCACCAAGGCCTCCGACGGATCAAGTCCCTCAAGTCCAACCAGAGGAGTTCAACCTGCTTGTTCAACAAGTACAAGCACTCACTGTGGCCGTTCGAGGCCTACAGCAAGTAGAAGACCAGCCTCTACTCCCTCCTCACAACCATGAGTCCTCAGGACGCCGCTCGCAACATCATTTTTCTGTAGAGCGTCGCCACCACCAAAGCTCCCACCGAACTCGACCATCGAGCCGGGAGGGCTTGTCGCGCATCCATTATCCTGCGAGCTCGCGCCGAAGCCTGACGCCTCGAGCTCGGGAGCACCCATCTGAGGCGGGGCCTGCCCCATGCCGAGCTGCAACAAGAGTCCCACCCGAGCTCGGCAGAAAGGTCGAGAAACTCGAGCGGCAGATCGAGGCGCTCCACAGCCAGAAAGCAAGGCGTGAAGATGACTTTGAGTTCACCACCAAGTCACCTTTCTCTCGCCAGATCGAAGATGAGCCGGTCCCACCGAGGTTCAAAATGCCTCAGATAGAGCCCTACAACGGGACCACCGACCCCCTTGACCACTTGGAGAGCTACCGAGCCCTTATGGCATTGCAAGGGTCCTCGGAGGCCGTGCTCTGCAAAGCCTTCCCTGCAACCCTCCGAGGAGCGGCTCGGCTTTGGTTTTCCGGTCTGAAGCCGAGCACTGTGTCCTCCTTTGAGCAGCTCGGCAGGCAGTTCGCTGTCAACTTCGCTGCCAGCCGACGCCAGCGGCGAACATCAGATTCTCTCCTCAATATCAAGCAAAAGGAAGGAGAGTCCCTTAAAGACTACATCGACCGTTTCACCGCTGCAACGTGGGAGGTTCGCGATCTCGACCAGTCAATTGCAATGTCAGCATTGAAGACTGGAGCTCGGTCCTACAAATTTGTCTTCTCGATTGAGAAGAGCTTCCCTGCCGACTTTGTTGAAATGTTGGCCCGAGCTCGCAAGTACGCCAAGGCTGAAGAAGCCATGGCCTCTCGGCGGGAAGCAGCCAAACGACCTGCCAAGATGCAAAAGAAGCACCTCGAGGAGCGCTCCCAACTAAGTAGCAGATTCCCATGGCACGAGGAGAATCCTCCTCGGCCCAAAAGTCCAGCTCGGCAGAGGTTTTCCCTCCAAAAATTTGAGGAATACACTCCCCTCACATCCACCCGAGCCGAGATCCTCATGGAGATTGAGGGTCAGGGCTACCTCCGACCTCCCCCAAAAACATGGCCGTCAGAGTTGCAGAAGCACTCGAAGAAGTACTGCCGCTTCCACCGAAATTACGGCCACGACACGGAAGATTGCTACCGGCTCCGTGACGAGATCGAGGCACTCATCCGCCGAGGTCGACTGGGTCGGTTCGTCCATGACTAAAAGGGGGGAGCCAGAAGAACGGGACCCTGAGCTCCCTTTATGAAGACCAAAAGGGTGTTGAAACCCCTCATAGCCATGCTGTAGTTATTGCAAAGTCTGACGTAAAAGGACTTGTGGATAATAAAAGCACTACGGACATCTTGATGCCTTCCAATGGTTGTAAAACAACTGGAGAAAATGAGCAACCCTCTGGCCGGCTTCACAGAAGGTCTCATACCTGCGAAAGGGGTTCTCGGCCTGCTAATCACGGCTGTGCGCGCGCCCCGAGAAAGTACTGTGAAGCTAAACTTTTTTGTAGCCCAGGTCGGCTCGGCCTTCAACGCTATTATTGGCCGACCAGGCTCTCTCCGAGCTGCGGTCCCTATCTGCCACCCCCTCGTGCAGTTCTCCACTAGCCGAGCTTAACATGGAGAAGAAGACGCTCAATATAGCTCCTATATACTACATATCAACGACTCTGTGGCCTTGGGGGGCAGTGCCGCTGAGTCAACCTGGAGCACTTAACTCCAACTGCATTAGAGGTACATCCTACTTGGCACGTACATCTCTATACATATTTGGCTATATTACAGGATGATCGACGACTGGACTACTTCCTTCGCCCGAGCCAAAAAGCAGCTCGAATTCGGAAGTCGGGGGGTAGTGTTGGGGGGAAAAATGGACCACCCCACAAATACAATTAAAGCACCCAAATCCGACAGCGAGCCGAGCTCATCGGCCAAGCCGAGCTCAGAAGGCCGAGGCCGAGCTCAGAAGGCTGCCGAGGCCGAGCTCCGAAGGCTGCCGAGCACAGAAGGCCGAGCTCATGGGCCGAGCCGAGCTCAGAAGGCTGCCGAGCACAGAAGGCTGCCGAGCTCAGAAGGCTGCCGAGGCCGAGCACAGAAGGCTGCCGAGCACAGAAGGCTGCCGAGCTCAGAAGGCTGCCGAGGCCGAGCTCCGAAGGCTGCCGAGCACAGAAGGCCGAGCTCATAGGCCGAGCCGAGCTCAGAAGGCTGCCGAGGCCGAGCTCCGAAGGCTGCCGAGCACAGAAGGCCGAGCTCATAGGCCGAGCCGAGCTCATAAGGCTGCCGAGCACAGAAGGCTGCCGAGCTCAGAAGGCTGCCGAGGCCGAGCTCAGAAGGCTGCCGAGCTCAGAAGGCCGAGCACAGAAGGTCGAGCTGACCTCAGAAGGCCGACCTCGTCGTCTGTATGCTGCGGCCATGCCCTACAGCAGCCTCACCGCACCATGCTTTGCTTGCCGACATATCAATCAGGAACCATACCCTGCTACGACTGTCAACGCCTCACCATTCCCAAGAATGTACTGCACTGCGCGCCACAAACAAGCTCTGGCTACACGCCATCTCCTCCCATGATGGGAACGGGCCATCCACGGCAACTCATTACTTCACACGCCCACGTCCAATCGTGACGGTAACCCATTAATTCGCCCAGTCACATCACAGGTAACCCTGCCACTCTCCCTATAAAAAGGGAGGCTTCTTCCTCCCGAGGGGGGACTCCTCCTAACTCTAATTTTCTGGCTTGGACTGCTACATACGAACTACATCTCCTTCTCCAAAATTAAGCCCCCCTCTGACTTAAGCATCGGAGGGCCGGCGCCGGGGAGCCCGGCCACCGGCTTCTTGCAGGTCTCCCGGAGGACGCCGCCCGCCGACGGACCGCCACCCGCCATTCTCGCGCCGGAGCTCCTCCTCCTCAGCCGACGGCCGCCCCCGGGTCCAAATTCCAGCAACAACTTTATTTTCATATTTGCAAGATGCCGAGTTTAAACTATGTGTGATCGCTAAAATTGGATGCAAATTTGTCTATCCGCAGGTCACGAAGCCGGTCCAATTGAAAATCACATATATAGTTCTTCTTAAACCTAGTCCATATGCCTGCGTAATTTGATCGGGCACAATTCTGCAGTTTTATTTTATATGCAGTTGGACTTCAAGAATCAACAGTGTCTGCTTCAATCCAGCTTGTATCCGGGCTTTATATTTAGAATTAGGTTGCTTTCTCTTTCTAGCAACTTTATAGAGCATTTCGTTATCTTGAATGCTTCCTGCAAGGGCCATTTTTGGTAGTTCAATGGGTTAAACAAAGTTTATGTACGCATCATGCTTGACGTTGGCTGCTTGTACATTGCATTGTTACATCACAAGGACATCGCTATCTCAGCTTGCGAGTTCTGGGACAAAGGCCAAGAGCACCGTGCAAATCGAGGACCCGTGATAGGTGGGGCGCACTAATTTATAAAAGGTTAAGAAAAGCTTCTGTAACGTAGAATTATTGGCTCTTCCTATTGCATCTTCTCAAGTTGGCAGCTTGTACAGCACATGTGAGGACGGAGGAGAGAAAAAACAAAGAAAAAAATTTGTTTGGTATGATTTTTTTATAATAAAAAATATAAAAATTAAAATAAGAAACATGTTTGGTAATTATTTTTTTTATTTTTTATAAAAAAATATTTTTGGAAAAAAATGGAAATAATTTTTTTTATTTTTTAAAAAAAATAGATTTAATGTGATGGGCTCTTCTATTCGTGCCTCCCGACTTTCGTCTCTATCCACGGCACTTCAACTCTAAGTTATGGGCCGAATCTATTCTGATACTATATTAATAATAATTTAAACCTTCATTCAAAAATATTAGTTGAAAGATATTATTTATATTTTTTTATTTTAAATATTCAAAATTTATTCCGCGAATAACTGATACGAACTAAACACACGCCTGGGTTTCTCTCTCTCCCCTCTCTCTACTTTTCTCTTCCATGGTAGATCCGGCCTCACCGGACTGTCTTATCATCGGCTCGCTGCTTGCTGGATCTTCTACTCTATGAACAGGGCCAGTCTAACCCTTAGGCGACTGAGACGGTCGTTTAAGGCCCCATCCTAAAGAAGGCCCATCGTAGGAAAGACCTCAAAGATAGAATGAAAAGAAAAAAAGGCTCATCTATGAGTTCGCCTTAGGTCGGCCCACTGCAGACAAAATGGCCTTAGGCCCCAACTACATTGGGCCGCTCCTGCCTGTGAAAGGCCAATCTAAGGTATTAGAACCCCATCGAGCGTATATCCCAATTATTAGAACCTTATCGGGCCCCAACCTTGCTGCCTCTCCCAGCTTCTCTCTCTTCTCCGATGAAGAGCTCTGAGGCCCCTCCTTCTTTGCTTCTTTCTCCCTTCTTCTCTTTTGCGGCTGGATGGCAGCCAAAGCCCCCTACCACTCCCTGTTCCTCTTCTTTTTTTTCTTTTTTTTTTTTGGTAAAAACGGCAATTCATATAGCTCTAACGTGAGTACATCCTGCCAAGTCAGAAGAAAGTAAAAAGTACAATGGGGGCGGGAGTTCTACTGTGGGCGTCCATAAGAACTCCCCAGAACATCGTGCAACATAGGAGGCGACCCAGTCTGCTGCTCTGTTCGCCTTCCAAAAAACATATGCTACCTGGTGCTCATCTAGCTCCACTACCAGCCTCTGTGTCTCACGAATAAGTGGATGACTATCTCCATACCTGAGGATGATAGTGTTATTTTGATGATTAACACAACCATTGAGGAAATATCTAATTAAGTACTACAAGTTAACGTGATACATCATTACTGAGTTCGACACTCTCGATACATTAGAAGAATGAGATCAAGATGTCTTTCAATGATTAATAATGAGATAAAATTTGTAATAGAAAAGGGATAGAGAATTCTAAATTTTAATTCAACAAAGTTTCAAGTGAAATGTACTCTTAAGGGCAAAATAGTAATTTTTATTGTTAAGAGTATGTAGCACTACCATGGCATACATTCAAAATTGCTTGAAATATATTTCATTGATTGTATGGATGAGTCTAATCTTAAGATGCAGCAAAGTGTGGAATGAGTCGACCCCAACATAGGTGGAGTCGATCCTGGCACATCATGGAACCATCAGGCACACCTCTGCGAAAATGGCACGGATGAATAGTAGTGGAGTCGACCCCAAGTATGCTTGAGTTGACCCAAGGAGCGGAGCCGACCCCAAAGAACCTTGAGTCGACCCCAGCTTCAAGCCTCAAGAAAACAAGTCTTTGGAATTTACTGAGAGGGTCGACCCCAACTTTCCTTGAGCCGACCCCAGATGGAGCCGACCCCGGGAATGCTTGAGTCGACCCCAATGGAGTCGACCCCAACTGAACATGAGTCGACCCCAAGGCTATGTCGTTCAAAACTGTGTCTCTAGAATCCCTGAGAGGGTCGACCCCAATGGAACTTGAGTCGACCTCACTGTAGCTTGAGTCGACCCCACTGTAGCTTGAGTCGACCCCAGTGAAAAACAGCTGAAATACAAGGTTCTGTGATTTCTGAGAGAGCCGACCCCGCTGTAGCAGGAGTCGATCCCAGTGAAAGTTGGGTCGACCCCAGTGGAAGTTGAGTCGACCCCAAGTATGATGAACAGTGGTTTGAGTCGACCCCAGGAAAGTTTGGGTCGACCCCAGCACGGGCAGAAGCATAACGGCTAGTTCTGCAGAAGTACTTTTTGACCTCCCAACGGCTAGCAATGGATAGTTTTTCAAATCTAACCAATGGAGAGTAACCTAAACATGTGGAAAAGTATTTATAATGACACTATTCATCAGAACAAGTCATCCTTTGCATGAAAATCAAAGCTTACTCAAGAAAGACAAAGCCCTAGTATTCTTCATCGAGGTGCTTCATTCAAGAGTCAAATGGAAGTGGTTGAGCAGATCAAAAGAGGCATTAAGAGCTCCACCAACCCTTGAAGAGTGAAGCATCCCTTGACAAAGAAGAGAAGAGCCTTATCAAAGCGATAACTATATTCTAACTCTTTTTTGTAGCTTATAATTGTTATATCTGCTCATCTAGGAGTTTCAACCTTCTTCTTAACAATCTTGTAAGGTTTGTTGGTGAGCCCGTAAAACCAACGGTGTAGGTTTGTTGGTGAACCCGTAAAACCAACGATGAAGGTTTGTTGGTGAGCCCGTAAAACCAACATAGGTTTTTGGTGATCCCGGAAAAAACAAAGTGTAAAAGTTTTTGGATTGTGAGCCCGGAAAACAATCCAACTGTAATCCGTGGGATTATAGTGAATTTCTAAGGGGTCGCTTGGGGAGTGGACATAGGTGCATAGGAGAGCACCGAACTACTATACTTCTTGTTGTTTGTATTGTGTATTGTTCTAACTTCACTACTTGCACTTAATCTACATTAACTAAATCACTCACTCATCAATTAACATAATCAAGGAATCGAAAATCAAGAAAAACCAATTCACCCCCCCCCCCCCCCCTCTTGGCTTGTCACTTTGGGCAACAATACCTGTCTGCACCCCATATCTACTCGATCACCATAGATGAGTCCCCCTCTTCTTCTTTACTTTTCTTCTGTGGCTGGATGATTGGCTGAAACACGTCTGAACTCTAAACCTAGTCATCACACTTTGGTGCCATGGGTTTTCCCTAGGCTAGGTTTTTTCGTAGGCCCTACATGTAATGTAGCTAAATGATGTTGGAAAGATCCCATATCGGCATGTTGTTGTTTCTTGTCTGTTGTGTAAATATTTTCATGATTCTCTTAGTATTTTTTTTGAGTTATGTTTGTGTATGCTTCTATCAACTATTCACATGATTTTTGAGCAACGCTTTAATAAAGTTTTGTTAATGTTTACTCTATTATTAGTTTAAGTTTGTTGGCATTCCACTGTTTTAGTTAAATGTATTACAATTTTCCTGCTTTGTGTTTTGTTTTCATTAAAGATGATGGATAATTTCTAGCTTTTAATAAGATTTCTTCTAGTGCTTCATGAGATCAATGCTTTCTTCTTTTTCATTAAATAATGTTATCGAAATGACTATAGAGGAGTAGGATGGAATTCTACCAAAACAGAGAAGCTATTTAACTATAGACACTCATCCTTATGCAATGTTATCGCGGATTGCTTGGGAGTACTAAAGTCTTGATTCCCAATTCTTAAACAAATGCCTCCTTATAAACTACTTACACAAACATGTTGTGCTATACATAATTTTATCAAAAAGTATTTGATAAAGTTATGGCTATGTGGCATGAATCTTGAATAAAGTTAGCAAAGGGTTTATTACTTGATATTCTGATCATGGTAATGCATTTCTATAGCAAAGAAAGCGTATAGCGTGGCACCCCGTAACAATGGAATTGAGCTTGGCCCTGTCTCGGCCTTAATAAGCAGTTGAATCCTCTGCATGAGAAAGTCACCTGGACATCTTAGAATGTCGGTGGTCGAAGCATTAAAAAAACTTCAAAAGGCTTTCGGCCATGGGACTGTATATTTTGTATCTTTATATGTTTATTAATTTTATTTATCATATATTTTACTTCTTGTAATTTGAGTATAGTTGATATACATTATATCTACTAGTGGGACTATTGAAGATGCAAATAGTAATGCAATTGAGACGATAACACAAAATGAGGAGCATAAAAGGAAAAGACTAACATTTGATATCTGACATAATTTACAAAATATGAAGTGAAACAGGAAGCAGATGTAGGGACGTTAATGGAGTAAATTCGATGTGGTTGGTAGAAAAACCAAAATTGAAACTGAAATTCACTACTGCCACCTGAAACTGAAATCAAAATCAAATGATTTTTGAAATAAAAAACATAACTGCCATGCAAAAAATTGTTAAACTGAAACTAAGTCTAAAAAACCAAAAATTGTTTAACTTTTTTATTCATTTGAAAATTTCTTTTATAAATAACTAAATTAAAGATATGATCGAGAATGGAAGAGGACAAAGAGGAAGGACACATGGTTGGGGATGGAGTCATCAAGGACCAGAAGGAGGAAGACAGTGAAGGCGGACGGCATAGTGGTCCCATGATTTTCTTAGTGGGGAATATGAGGCGAAGGTATAGTAGCAATGACAATGACGATCTCACTAGGAACAGGCTGCACCACCCTTGGATCAAGGTGGAGTTTGGAGGGAGAAGGCTGGTGGCGAGCTAACCAGCACAAAAAGGTCACAGTCATGGGGCAAAGTAGGCAAAGGGAGGTTTTGGTTGTGCTAAAAGGTGGGGCTAAGATTTTTTAAGAGGCGGAGCTGCGGATGTTCTTCTCGAAGAAGAAGAATGGAAGAGAGACGGAGCATCAAAAAATCTGCCTCCTTTTGTGCTAGGGTTTGTGATAATGTGGCTATGGACGGTCCAGATTGAGTGAGATAGGGGGCTAGAATTATTTGATGGCCATTCTCATAGAGTTAGTGATTTGGATTTACACTAAATGTAAAGGGTATTAATCATATTAAATATTAGGTACGTTCAATTTGGGTTAGGTTGGGTTTAGTGTTGGGTTCGGTTTCCATTTAGAGAACCATCAAAACTGTAATTGAAATCGAAACTAGAAAACTTTTAATCTTTAAACCCATCATTGAAACCATTCTTATTTAATTTCAGTTAAAACTGCTTTGTTTGGTTCATAGAAGTGTAAAATATTTGGATATTTGTTCCCAATGACATTTCTAAGTAGATGGAGAAGTTATTAGAAGAGAAGAAGCAAAATGTAAACATCGCAATAGAATACTTAATGGATCTAGTGGTTTGGAGACCACATATTTGAAAAATCATCTTGCTAACTATCATAATTTTGAAGAAAATATATAGAGGCTAGCAAAAGCTACAACCATCTTTCAAAAAAGAGGATGGAATATGATGGAATATATATATATATATATATAAATATATATATATATATATGTATGTATGTATGTATGTATGTATGTATGTATGTGTATGCATGTATATATACATATATGTATATATACGTATATGCATATGTGTGTGTATGATGAAGAGGTTAGCGAAAGAAACTTCTCTTGATATTTGTTATACATGAATAACCATTTCTATAGCTGAATACGAAGGGTTTTTTGAGTTTGTCAAATCTTTGTGACCATCTTTTGAATTGAAGATTCGCATCTCTTCAACATAGAGTATGAAAGCATATCTAGAGGAGAAGAAAAAGTTTATAACATGTTTAGTCCACTTGTTGGTTGAGTATAATCATATATTTATAGACTTCTAGATAAAAAAAAATCTTATTTATGCATGACAACACATTTTATTACAATAATTAGAAACTTGAATGTGGTAGTCAACTCTTTCATATGAGATGTGATGCACACACTAACTCAGTTGTACCGGATGGATAAAAATATGAATAAGATAATCAAAATATTCAAGTAATTATGGAGGTCATTCGAAGCTCTCCACTATAAGAAAGTTTAAGAAAAGAATTAGAAAATATAATTTAGAGATATGTAGAAGTCTATCACTTGGAATCCTACACGTTGAAACTCTATATATATAATGCTTAGGAATGTATGTTGTTAATAAGAGGCCTTCAAGAAATTGCAATACTTTGATCTTTATGAATTTGATATATAACCAACAACTAATTAATAGAAAGAACAAAAAATGTTTTATCAATCTTTAAAATTTTTTAATAATTTCACCGAGCTTCTTTCATGCATAACACATCCAGTTGTAAATTTTTTCTTTTAAAAATTTCATGAAATCTATTTATGAATTATTGTTGAATAGTGCATAAAACTTAAGGATCAACTTTTCTTTTTACAGCATATAAAAATTTGAAAAATATTGGTAGCAATCTAATCTTGTGTTTGCAATGGGGTTATTTTTAAATCCATTCTACAAAATGAAGACAGTGGGATTTTAGTATTCATAGATACATTTTTGAATGGAGAAAAAGAAGTTTATGATATTAATCATACCTTTGAAAATCTTTATAAGGAGTATAAAAGCAAATTCTCCTCAACTTCTATTTGGGTTACTCGTGACGTCGGTTGATTGAGAAACAATGGATATATTTTTGATGACTTTGGTGAGATGAAAGGAAGGAAAAAAAGGTTTGAAAATATATGTTGTATTTCCTAGCTTGAAGGCAATACCGACTTTGATGTGTTAACTTGGTGGAAGTTTAATGGTCCAAGGTTCCTATCCTAGATCAGGTTGCAAGAGATGTCTTGACAATTCTAATGACTGCAGTAGTATCAAATGCATATTTAGCGCAAATGGTGGAATAATATATATATATATATATATATATATATATATATATATATATATATATATATATATATATTGTAGCTCAAAATATTTTGAGATTCATGAAGCTGCAATTTGTCTTCAAGATTTATATTGTATTTTTAAATTTATTTTAGTTAAAATATCTTACTAGTTATTCTTTTATTTTATCTTAGGACGTTTTGCATCTGTTTTCTTTTTTTATTGATTCTACTAACAAATTAGATAGCTGTTCTATTTTGGTTGAGACCCCAAAGATATCAAAATCAATTCTTATATTAAGATATGATAAATGAATATAATATATAATTTTTAAAAAGTCTTTAGTTATTTTGTTTATGTCTATATACAAACTTTTATATTAATCATTTGTATTGCTGGATGATTGGAGCATTGAAGTTTATTACATGACCTTATTTCATGAAATTGATCTATCCTATTTCATAGTTATGAAACTTTTCTAAACACATTTATATTTAAGGGAATGTATTTGAAGTTTATCAAACATTATGAGAGAATAACTATAGTGTCCTGGAATGCCATTTATACTTTTAAATCGTTGTTCTTTTACTATTTATCTTATTTGGATTATGTAGATATTGAGACAAATAATATTTGTATTTTAATTTAGAATAGTTACAAGTAAAGTTATTGCAAAGAAATAGCCCAAAATATGCTACTCTCTTGGTTTGTATTTGGTTGAATCTCATAATTTGAAATTCTGTCTTTTTGTATTTCTTGTTTATTATATCTTATGGATCTAAAATAGTATTATGGTTTTTGTTGGCATAATTATGTTCTTATGATGAAATCACAATATAGGATTCTAATAGGAAAGTAAGTATGTATTTATATATATCTTTTGGATTATTATTTTTCAGGAATGTTCATCTCATTTTTATTGAGTTCTCATTTTATTGTATATCTACGTAAAGACTCCTATTATTAATTATGGATGAGCATATGTTCCTGTTAACTATGGAAAGTGTTGATAATTAGTAAAATTAATAAACAAGCACAATTCTTGCTAGCCTAAACACAATTCTTGCTAGCCTGAACACAGTGAAGTTTGGTTCTCAAACTAGAACGCAAGTTTAAGAACTTCTAATATGGAGTGGGACCCATTCAAATCACCAATGGTAAAATCCAAAATCCATCCGACCCATTTGCACTGTTAGGAATTTCACAGCAAAATTAAGACATTGTATTGAAAGACGCAAAATATTGAAGGTGTCAACTGAGCAATTGTTTGTAGAGAGAAGAAAGCCAAGGTCGATTATTTGGCGAAACAAAGAGCCTCCTTTCAATAGTGGCAGGTTCGTTCTGATTGCGCGATGTTCTTTTCTCTCGCCATATTGAGTAATTCTCTTGTTGATTGTAGCAAAGAGTGTCATTTGAATCTTGCCATACGGCATTCATCAAATGACAATAATGTAGTTACGATCAAATCTTAATTCTAAAAAATAAAATAGTAATTTAATATTTTATTGTTTTAAACTCTTAGTGTGGTTGACCTGGATGGGTCAACACCAGGTCAACCTGAATAGGTTGACAAAGATTGGTCAACTAGTTGCAGGAGTTTTTTTCGATTTAGGGTTTTAAGGTTGACTTGATCTGGACAAGTTTCTGGGTCATGGATTAAACAGGTTAATCTGTCGAACCAATCTTAAGAACATCAGTCACACCTGCTGCAAGGAGAAAATGTTTTGCCAAATGCTTGTTACCTTCCATTTCATGAGGACTTTGACTCCCTAAATGATTATGATTACATAAGAAAAGAACAGAAACTTTAAGACAGCCTAATATTCTTGGAAGGTAGCAAGAAACTCCTTGCTAAGATATGGATAAAGTGGGGATCACTTAATCAGGATTTGATGCATAGATGCTTAGCTTAAATCTAATTACAATTTGATTTTTATATAGCTTAGCTAGACTTCAAGCCAGGCTTAGTTAAGGAACTACTGCTCCTCAATTAGTGATGAGGGATGCAGGAAGTGAGAAGCAAAACTGAAGGTTAGAGGAGTTCCTAAAGATGGACATGGAAAATTATATGTCAAATGTTGATGAAAAATTTGCAAAGAGCAAGTTGAAACCTAGAGATGTCGTTGAAAAAAAAAAGTTTGCAGTGTTTCGAAGTGTTTCCTTCAATATTTTGGTTAGTATTGGGAATACTACCTAGCGATTTCCTCCATTGTTGCAGAAACTAAATTGCATCTGTTTGCTGAAAACATATTCAAGGAAACTCTGGAGTTTATTTAAAACAAGTTTCCTACTTACAATAGCATTAATCATGCCTCAAAATTCAAAAGCAATAAATAATTAATTGATAAAGATGGAAACAAGTTTTGAAAAGGAATTGATCAGATATAATCAAAATAATCATAGACTGATGAAATATAAGGACTTTTAATTCTTTGCAGAAGTACACTGCAGAATTGGATGAGTCAGTGGAGTCCACTTGAACCATATCTGAATTGTGAATTCATTTGTCCAATCATTCAAAGTCAAAAATATTTAGCCAGTTCAGATTTTGGTCCCTTGTGAAATTTGTCATACAGAATTTTTTTGCAGACAAATCGGCTGAATTGAGTTCTTAAGAATAAAAATATAAGATTGGACCCTTTCCCTCTGGAGAAGTAGTCATCTTCATGGTTTTATTGGTTGCCACCACAACACAACCTCTCAAGGAATGCACAGAGCATCATACTTCTCTTCAATTCTTAGCTGCCACAAACCAAAGAAGGCAAGCCGTATTCACATCGAAAAATGCAATCCTAATACACCAATTATGCTGAAAATATATTACACAATATGCTTCTTATATGTTATGAACCTATTTTATCATCAATAAAGGATATTTTCTTTTTAAAAATGATAGTAATCTCTTCTGCATCCTAAAAAAGCTACACAATACCTATACTTAATGAAGATATAACTGCTTATAGTGACAGTAGTACATAAATAGTGGGACTAGGAATACTTGAAGATTTATCACCTGTTTTAAATAAGAATGCTTTATGAACATGTAACCACTTTCTCTAGGCAGCATTCCTGAGGATTCTGACTGAAACAATATCAACAGCTTTTCACAAGACAAGCTAGTAAATCTAGATTCTGAATAAAATAGTTTAGGGACAACTATCTCAAGATCCTCCCATGGTAATTCATGAATTATTTAAATGAAACTATAGAGATCAGAGTTCTCATACAATAGATCTAATGTACCTCACCTTAATTTCATTGCTTGTCCCTACATCTGCTCTTCAATTATCTGAAACCATATGCATTATCTCGACTAACACTACTGGTCTTAAGTTACCACATAAGCTCAAAATCCTTCCAAATTTATTCTCGAAGGGGCTGTAAAATGACTTCACCCCAAGAGTTTTGATCCTCACCAACTCAGATTTCAAAACTACTCTTTTATTTGGTCCAATCTACATGCATACAATTCATTCAAGTAGAGGGAAAGCAAGGACAAAAATGAAAAGATTTTTGGTGGCAGATTATTGACCCTAATGGGAAATGGCCGGAGCAAGCTTGATTAGAATTTTTAAGTGTGTCAGTGTAATTAGAGCTCCACATCAATCAAAATTTAAACTCAGTATAAAAGAAGTCATGTTACAACTTGGATTTAACAGAAGTTAATGTACATTTTTATATTTTAAGTTGATTAGTTAACAAAATGTAGGATGGTCATGGGAATGACTTTGTGGACTCAAGTTATATCTAGTCAAGCTTGACCTATGCTAAACTAAGACAACCAATACCCACAAAAGGATCACCAATTCGTTCATGATTTAATAATTGGCTGACGATCCTACATAAAGAATAGATTCTGATGAGTTTATCGAATCAGGTTTTAGTCCAGCATGCATGATCTAAAGTGTAGAAAAGGTTTTAGTTCCGGGTGGGGATGGTGGTGGTAGGGGAGGAGGAGGAGGGCGCAAAGGAGAGGCTGAGGGCGCGCGGAGGGGATCTCACTACGACCCGACGCTGCGCTCTCCCTCCTCCTCCTCCTCCTCCTCAGATCTCACCCGCGACCAATGCCACCCTCTTCCTTCTCCTCAGATCTCATCCGTGACCTCGATCCATCTTCTTTCTCCTCTTCAAATCTCATCTGCGACCTTAATGCTGCCTTCTTCATCCTCCCTCCTTGGATTTCACTTGCGACCTCCATGCCGCCCTCTGGTCTTCCTCCTCAGATCTCACCTGCGACCCCGATGCCAACCTTTTCCTCCTCTTTCTTCTTTGGCGTGTCGCCACCGCTGCCCATCACCTACGCCAAGGCATCAAGGAAAAAAAGAAAAAAAGGAGAGAAGATACTTTCCAAAAGCCCCTGAACTTATAAAAAAAAAAAAAAAAAAAAAAAAAAAAAAAAAAAAAAAAAAAAGACTGTTTGTCTTCTGGGTTTCCAATCTCCGGCTTTCTCAAGATAAACTTCGACGAGGGAGGAAGCATTGGAGGCGTGAGATTCATCATCAGAGATCACGATGTCAGACTGTTAGCGGCTGGAGGCTGGCGGATCTTTGATGCGTCTGTAGTCAGTGTTGAGCTCAGAGTTGCATGAAAGGGCATCATCTATGCGAGGTGGATGCTGCAGGCGGATCACATCCTTTTTAAGGGAGACTCGACCACGGTGATCGAGTAGATTCAAGGTCGGGGACACGGTGCTGATTCTAGATCGCTGCTCCATGACATTCACAGATTTTTAGACGAATGGGTCTCTCTCGGGCTATACATGTCTACAGGAAGGCGAATAGCACTGCTGACTGGGTGGCCTTATTCACAGCTCACCATTCTGGAAGTTTTATTGGGATAAACCACGTGTCGGTGCCTTATCTTATATATTATCTTCTCTTTTCTGATTTTGTTGGTTGTACTCACACCTCTCGTGTGGGTTGGCATTGAAATTTTCCTTATATTATACATTGGGATTTCCCTTGTGTATATATTAAAATGCTCTAAAGTTTGAAATATTTACTGCATCAGCCACACAGCTGAAGCTGGATGCAACCGGACACTGGTGGATAAATCAACAGCATCCACTTTGAATTGGACTGCCGGGGAAAAACCAACGGTAAAATAACTTAAAAACTCTTTGACGTACCGTAGCAGAAGCTTAAAAATATTCATCCAAAATTATGGATGAACTTAGTTTATTGTGGTGCCTTCACATCAAATGCGCATCATCCAAGGCCATGTGTTTGAGCATATGGTGAGTTCATCCTGACAACTTCTTGGTACAAGAGGCTTTGACCATGTAGCAATGAGTGTTGGAGTCTTGTGCCAGGACACATGTTTTGATATATTTGAAATGACCCAAAATGCCACTTGGCTTGGGACAGGCGAGGACAAAGTTCTAATTAAGTCAATTCTTTCACCATAGCAAATGGGCTAGCTAAATCATCCAAAACTGTGACTGCTTATTAACAAGTCAAATGACTCCTAATCTATCATAGCTATTAGTAGTTTAGACCTTGGCTTGGCATGTAATGTTCTAAAGTACATACATACATACTAACTTGTATACTAAGAAACTAGTAATAAATATATCTAAGAATTATCACATTGTATCATCATCAATATTATGTTTGACTTAGGCCCTGTTTGGGGAAGCTTTTGGAGGGCCAGAAAAAAAGTACTTTTAGGTGAAAAACTGTGTTTGGTAAATTTTTCAAAAAGCTGTTTCAGCTTTTGCGGGAAGCTGAAAACAGCTTTTGGAAGGAAGCTCCAATTTGGAGCTTTTGGAAGGAAGCTGTTTCAGCTTTTTCGGAAAGCTGTATTTTTGACAAAAATGCCCATATTAAAATAACATAATTACATAGTTTGTCCCTTTATAAACCTAAAAATCTGCTGGAGGCCTGGAGCCAAGAACCCTAGCCGTCAGACTCCCTTCCGTAAGAAAAGGTATTTTTCTTTTCAATTTTTTTATGCATCTCTTGAACCACATTTTAGAAAAAAAAAATTTTAATCCTCTTTCATACCTTCCAAAACCAATCTATTGTTTTTTTTTTTATCATCAACCTCGCGGCCCACGCTGAGGTCCTCCTCGAGCGTGGACCACGAAGAAGAGCCCCTGGACCGCGGAAAATTATTTTATGAAAAATTATGAGAAATTATTATGGAAAATTATTTTATACTAATAATTATAATATTTTATACCTTTATTTTTGTATTATACTATAAATATAATATCATATTATATTATATCATAATACATTAATATGTTATGTTAAATAATTTAATATTATGTTATATTATGAAAAATTAATTTATACTACTAATTATAATATTTTATACCTTTATTTTTGTATTATACTATAAATATAATATCATATTATATTATATCATAATACATTAATATGTTATGTTAAATAATTTAATATTATGTTATATTATGAAAAATTAATTTATACTAATAATTATAATATTTTATACCTTTATTATTGTATTATACTATAAATATTATATTATATTACATTACATTATAATACATTAATATGTTATTTTAAATAATTTAATATTATGTTATATTATGGAAAATTAATTTATTATAATAATTATAATATTTTATACCTTTATTATTATATTATACTATAAATATTTTATTATATTACATTACATTATAATATATTAATATGTTATTTTAAATAATTTAATATTATGTTATATTATGAGAAATTAATTTATACTAATAATTATAATATTTTATACTTTTATTATTGTATTATACTATAAATATAATATATATTACATTATATCATAATACATTAATATGTTATGTTAAATAATTTAATATTATGTTATATTACCAAATATTAATTTACTCTAATAATTATATTACTATTATGCTATATTAACATAATATTATTTTATATTATAATAATATTATACTATATCGTATATTTATGTATAAATTTATGTTATGTTTTATTATGTTCTGTTGTATAATACTATGCAATGTCCTTTATGGTAATTTTGACATACAAAAGTACTTTCTCAGTTTGTTTACCAAACACAAAATAAAGTACCACAGCACTTTACGAATGTAGTTACCAAACAGCAAACAGCTTTTTATAACAGCTCTACTTCAGACAGCTCTACTTCCAACAGCTCTACTGCCACCAGCTCCCCCAAACAGGGCCTTAATAATATTGGTTGCAAAGCTTTTATGCACCCCTACATTGCTTAAATTTCCCATAATTTATAGTTTTCGAGAACACAACACTAAACATGTTCAGCTCAATTTATCAGTGACAGAAAAAAGTTTTCCTTATCTGCCATGACCAAACATATAGATTTAGGCATTTACTTATAATCTTATCACTTCATTCCCTATGTAATCAGATCTAAACTAAGGAAACTTAAGAGTTAAGAGGGCAAACAAACTATGCCAAGATTTTGGATTCTTTCCTATAGATTTCTCCAGTTTCCCATGTTCCTACTTGTCTTTTTCTGTGCATGGTTTATCGTTTGGACCTCGTTTCCCCAGCTGGATCTCCCAACATATATAAAGTAGGGCATACACCATTGGTCACAGGGTAGGTCAGGTGGGACCCAGATGGTGGCGAAGTTTGGTGCCACATCACCACATTCAGACCATTTTGTGCCGGCCATCCGAACAAGTCTGGCAAGAACAGGTATTATTGTACCCAAATGGCCTCTTTTAACAATTTCGCCCTCCTAAACTTTTCCCAACATACAGCACTGTTTAGTCCACCAAAAAAAAAAAAGAAGAGGAGGAAAAATTTGATCAAAAAATAATTGAAGAAATAAGTCACATTTGATTGAAAGTTTCAAAGAAAAAAAGAAGAAGAGAAAATGACTTTTTTTATAAAAATAAAATTTTTATATTTCAAAAAAAATATATGTGGGATATAGAAAAGTCCAATTTTCACTAGCTGAAAATTAGAGTAAATTTTTTTTTCAAAAAGTATTCTTAAGCTTTTAAATAGAATGAGATAAGCTGTTTTTCTTTATTAAAAACATAATAGATATTTAATATAACTTTTTCAAAATGTAAACGCTTAAGTTCTTTGAAATATTCTATTTTCTCATGGTCAACAAAACAAGCAAAAACTTTTTTTTTTTCGGATACTATATAGTTAGATATTAGCTTTCTAGTAATATATTTCAGTAGAAAGAAATTCTTTTCGTGAACTAAACAAGTCTATAGAGGAACGCGTTTGTAATGCATGCATGCATCTCCTACTAGAATGTGCTAGGCTAGGATGATAATTTTTTCTTGAAACCAGGAAACATATGGGCAATTGCTGAAGATAGGATCAACAAATATGCACACCATTAATTCAATGTTCAATTCACCTGTTCGATGAGGCAATCAGGGATTACTGCATAGCATGAGAGATAGATGGTGTTAATCAGATTGTCGAGTATTACTCAGCTAATCATAGACTTCCATGTAAGACCCGAAAATAGAATGGTGATATTATGGACACTATCATTTTTTCGATACACATTGATACTACTTGAGTGCCCCAACACCTATTTTCTCATTTCCTCTTTGAATTCCACTTCTAGAACTGAGAGGATTTGTAGGATGGACCTAATGGTTGAGAAATGAAGGGTTTTTCAGAGGGGCTCCCCCCCCCCCCCCCCCCCAAAAAAAAAAAAATAAAATATTTATTTATTTCAATTCAGCCTTTCTACTGACCATGCGGTCCCATGTTCAGCAATAACATGGCTCCTAACAATTATTGGGAAACGGATTTCTCGCATGTTGATCGGAAACGCTTATTTATAGCTTGCGATCTGCAGGACCTTCCGTTTCTCCCATCGTTTCCCACGGTCCATAGCAATTTTAGCTAGCTGTAACCTTATAAAAAGAGTGCCGCAGTAAGCTGTGGCCCAAAATTTAACCAGGATTTCTAGCCATCTCTCACACAGAGAGAGAGATGGCACACATTGGCGTCTTCTGGTGCCAGAAGCAAGGTTCCACCACCACCACCAGTCCTAGAGGCGGCGGCGCAACCCCCACCACCGCTGCGACGGCCACCGATAGCCATTGCAGGAGCTGCGGCATTGGCAGGCTCATGAGGAAGCTGAGGAAGAGGAGCAAGCAGCTGTGCATGGCCACAAGGCCCACCGCATTCCACTGCCAATATGATGCCTTGAGCTACTCTCGCAACTTCGATCATGGCTTCGGGACCGCGATCGACGATGACTCGACCAACTTTTACTATACATTCTCGTCGAGGTTCGTCGCCACCTCTTCAGGCATCTCTCGCGGAGTAACAACCAACCATTAGCTCAGGGAAGCATTAGATAATCAGTTTTTGTTCTTCTTGTTTTCCTTTCTTTATTTCATAATTTTTAGATTTTTTTGTCCTTTTTTTTTTTTAAAGAATCAGTACGGTCTCGTGGATGTGGTGGAGAGATCAAAAAGTGTTCTTATGCGGATTGTATTAGGTGGAGGCTTGTAACTTTTCAAACTTTTCTCTCTTCACTTAATTTATCAATTTAATCTACTATTGGCATTTTGGAAGATGAATGAATTTGTTTTTGGAGAGTACAATGATTATCATCTCCAATTTCCTTTTTCTTTTTCCCAATGAAATGGGTGGGGTCCTTTAGTACTTCCTCTATTTTGCTTTTATACAAATACATACATACATACATACATGGAGAGCGAGAGAGAGAGAGAGAGAGACCCAAACAAGTACTTTATTCTCTAGCAAAAAAAAAAACAAGTACTTTATTCTAAATTAATAGAAGATATGCATTACTACGATCTACACCTCTATATATGAAAGGCCAATCAGGAATTTTTCAGCCTATTTTAACCTGGTGCATTATTTTTGTTGTATTCCTTCAGTTGTCCTTGGGTTTGTTCATATTCACAATACGTTAGGTGCACCATATTTCCAGGGAGGTGAACATCTATCTAGATTTTCTTTTCTCTCATCTTTCTGCAAAGGTTTCTTTTACATGCGGACATGATACATGACGGTTCAAAATTGATGATTAATATAATTAACATATTGCGGTAATTAACTAGCATGGAACAGATTTTTCATATACCTATTGATTTCGTACATTTGTACTGGCCTAACTCATAACTAGCATGGTACAATCCATCACTTTGGGTGGCCAAAAGTATTACAAAGTGGGATAGGGCTAGGTTTAGGCCTGAAAGTTGTGCAATCTTAATTAGATTCGGCTATAGGTTAATTTATTTTGTCACAATTGGAACCTGATCACCTCAAAAGGGTCGCTAGCTAGCCGTAGCAAAAAAAAAAAAAAAAAAAAAAAAAAAAAAAAAAAAAAAAAAAAAAAAAAGAAGCTAGAAGACTTAGCCCTATATAAATACTCAAGATCTATCCAGTGTATAGCCGATATGAGACCAAACACATGCTCGCATAGATCCTTATATACTCTTCCATTTAAACTCTGGCATTCTCACCAGGCTAAGGATGTAAATCCATTCAAATTTAATCACAAGCACCACGATCAGTTCGTGATCGGCCTTCATAAACTTATGCGTCTCCTAATCCACATAGGACATGGGCCGGATCTGTCTTGATACCATATTAATTGTCACGCCCTCAACCTAAAATCACGAGCTAAAATTGCGACAACTGCCGTATTTTCATAGAAAAATCTTCCCACAAGCATGCAAGGCATTTCAACACGATATCATAAACAAGCAACATAATAAATTTAAATAATTAATATTAAATTTATATTTTAGTTATTTAATTAAAATTTGAATGTTAGTTATTTAAATTTATTTTGCTACTTGTTTATGATATCTCATTAAGATGTCTTACATACTCGTAGAGAGAGTTTTTTATGAGTATGCGGGGGTTGTCATAACCCTGGCTCACAATTTTGGATTGGGGTGTAACATATTTTGAGTCTAATAATCCAAATTTCCCTGATTGAATATAGTGAATAGCTATAAAAAAAATAAAAAAAAAGCAAGAGAATAAAAGAAATCTAAGCGGTTGGGGTTGGGCTTTTGTATTTGGAGCGGGTTTGTGCTACAAAATTAAATCAATGACCAGCAAATGAAAGCTTGAGATTAGCTTTCCAAAGTTTGGGCCAACTTTGGTCCACAATAGTGCAGGCCGAGGTGGTCCAAAGTTAGCTTGGACTAATTTGGCCCAACCAATTCAGATCAACGGGCACGCTAGCCTCAAAATTTGTGTAGCTAAGAGTTCATAAACTATATATTCAACAAATAGAAATAACCTAAAGTTTTTTGTAGAAATTAATACAAATAGTTAATTCATTAATAAAAGAAGTCAAAAAATGACATTGAGAAGTAGTAGCTGTATAAATTGATAGTTAATTTATAATATCGTGGCTTGTTAGATGAATATGCCATATGTAGTATGGAAATAATAGAACAGTTGATTATTTAAAAATTTGTATTTTACCATAAGAAGCATAATTTATGCATCCAACATGTAGACATTGCTATCCTATTTTATGCAAATTCAATATCTGTTCATTATTCAATAATAAAAATCTTGTAATTTGTCTAACTCTCCAGAGCTGATCCCACCTACGCAGGGAAAGCCATTGAAGGTTATATGTGCCTATTGCCGATAACTCTACGGGAGTCTAACAGACCAAGATAATGACTAAGGGAAAGAACGAGCAATATATTATTTCAGTAGAATTTTAAATCCTACTAAAAAAGTACATTTCTATAGAGAAATTTTATCTTCATCTGTACTAACTACTGCAAAAATTAGGTATTACCTGTTGCCATTAAATCTTGGACTGAGGTCGGAGTGCAGCTCAGTTGACCTTGAGGTCGGCAGGAACCAAGCTGGATGAGGTAGCCGAGCTATCGGGGGTTGATCTACTCCGGAGATGGCCTGTAAGAAGTCTGTTTGTTAGAGAGTTTCTAGCAAGGATTCTTCGATGCTTAAGTTAAAATAGAGAGGCAACGGTGGAAGAGAAAAATTTTAGCAAAGTTGAGTTCACTAGATGAGAATTGTATGGCATCATATGAGCTTACCTGAGGGCCCCCGAACCATCACTTTATATAGGGTGCTAGTGATCAGTCGTATGTTTATGGCATGGCCATCATTCCATATAGGCGGCGTACGACACAGACCGCGCGCTGACTGCAGTACTGTCACAACTGCTAGTTGCTGAAATTGTCAATCCTTGTTGGCACATGTTGATCGGCTCTCCGTCTGGCCAGCTCCTCGGTTGGGGCTGAGGTTGTCCACCTTGGTTTATACTGGGGTCAGGAAGATCAGTTTGGTTCGAGATTGAAGCATCCAATATTTTCTTTATCACGTGCCCCCCACTTTCGAGGCTAAGCTGTATTTTAGTTTGGACGACGGAAGTCATGTTGTTATCTCGATCAAGGACGGGGCTTTGTCATAGAGTATTAAATGCGTTGATTCGTCTCCTCAAAGCATCACCGTATTTGGCCTATCCCGAGGCGCCATTATTACGGGGTTATCTCTGGGTGTCATTAATGCAACGATCTTGTTGAACCACCCGTGCCTTATCTCGAGCTGATACATGGCTAAATTTGCTCGTGTAGCCAAACTATTTCTCAGATTAGGGCCATCCATGCCTCTATATAAGGGCAACCCCTCCCTTCAGTTTACACTCTTGCTTCATTTGTTTCTCCGCCTAAGTGCTCAAGTGTCCAAGCTCCTGGGTGGCGCTTCGGCGAAGTCCCTTTTCTCTAGCTCCGAGGAGCTGTTCCTTGGGTTCTTGGTCCTTTCTTCTTGTCTTCTCCCTTATCTTTGTCTTCTCCTTTGTCTTTCTCTTCATCTTTTTCCCCATGAGTGAAGCCGAGGTCAACACCTCAGAGGGGAGTTGGTCGACCGACCACTCTCCTCAAGCTTGACAGTCATCACCTCCAACTGAGCTTAAGGTCTAATCGGGCTCGAACTACGATGTGTCCGTCCTCACCCAAAAGGAAATGGATCTCATTCGAGCCAAGCACTTCATACCTCCTAAGTTCATCTTTGAGCTCGTCGGTCCCAATGATTGGGTGACCAGTCCCCCTCCTTCTCGGCTCGGCCTGTACGAGGAGATTCTTAGGGCCGGGCTGAGACTCCCCTTCCACCTCCTTTTTGTTCAACTGATGAGGGTCTATAGCCTCGTCCCTACCCAACTAGTCCGAATTCCTGGTGGGTCCTTGTTAGTTTTCTTACTCTTTGCCTCCCCTGGAACATACGGCCTCGTTTTCACTCTTCCGGGGATGCCTATTAGATTATTGGATTGTTTTTATTTTAAATGACAACATGGGTACTACATGTTGGGAAGAAAAGTGACCGATATTCCTCATTTTTTATGCTATAATGTATGGTTACTATGTAGATACAAAAAAACATGCACAATAGAATGCATACCTACATATATTTGAGTTTAATTTAGCCTCGAGCTTATGGATTGTTGGTTTGAGCTTGGCCTGCATTTAGGTCGTGTGAGATTTTCAAGCCCAAGCTCTGCCACGTTGGGGGGGGGGGGGGGGTGGAGGACAAGCAAGCTATAGGGAGCTCAATGTGCATTAAATGATGCATCTTCAAATTTTTGTCTTCGTTTAATTGCTCTCGTGGAATCGGCCTGTGAAAACCTAAAGCGAGTAGCCTATTTAATAATTGGTAGGTATGTTTCTTTTTTTGGGTTAGATGGAAAAGAGTGTTCTCCTACCATGCTGTTTATTGAAATAACACTTGGGATGTGACTCATTTTTAAGTTCCTTTATGATTTTTTCGAAATTTGTTACTTAGGAGATAGGACTTAGGGGACAACTTCTAGTTGTTTTTGAGAGGAACTACTTCTATTTGTTGCCAATGATGTTGTTGTCCTTTGTAGAAGAAAGTAGATAGAAGGGTTTGGTGCATGGCTTAACTCTAGTTGGAACTTTTTAGCTCTTTTATGTGCTTGTTTGAAATAGGACACTGCAACACCCTATTTCTAATGTGCTTCCTTTTGTCTTTCTCTCTCTTTATATATAATCAAATTGAACAAATTTTGAAAAATTCATAAGGGAACTTGAAAATGAGTCACATCCCAAGTGTTATATTAATGTATGGTATGGCAGGAGAACACATAAACCCCATCCGTACTGTGTCAATTAGTATCAGAGCAACCATCCGGGGGGGGGGGGGGGGGGGGGAGGACAAGCAAGCTATAGGGAGCTCAATATGCATTAAATGATGCACCTTCAAACTTTTGCCTTCATTTGATTGCTCTCGTGGAACCGGCCTGTGAAAACCTAAAGCGAGTAGCCTATTTAATAATTGGCAGGTACGTTTTTTTTTGGATTAGATGGAAAAGAGTGTTCTCCCCATGCTATATATTGAAATAACACTTGGGATGTGACTCATTTTTTAAGTTCCTTTATGATTTTTTCAAAATTTGTTACTTAGGAGATAGGACTTCTATTTGTTTTTGAGAGGAACTACTTCTATTTGTTGCCAACGCTGTTGTTGTCCTTTGTAGAAGAAAGTAGATAGAAGGGTTTGGTGCATCGCTTAACTCTAGTTGGAACTTTTTAGCTCTTTTATGTGCTTGTTTGAAATAGGATACTGCAACACCCTATTTCTGATGTGCTTCCTTTTGTCTTTCTCTATATACATATATAATCAAATTGGACAAATTTTGAAAAATTCGTAAGGGAACTTGAAAATGAGTCACAACCCAAGTGTTATTTTAATGTATGGTATGGCAGGAGAACACTCTTCTTGACACAGTCGGAGGTAGGATGGTTGCTCTGATATCAATTGACGCAGTATGGATGGGGTTTATGTGGTGGACTCGGATGGAAGGGCTGATCTTTACTCTTTCTTTTTGTTTTTCTCAAGTGGCGGTTAGGGTTTTGATTGATAGAAGGATGAAAGAAGAAGAAGATCATGATGATGATGAAGAGATTGGGTTCTATGGATGGTAGCCAAATTAAGAAAATAGTGAATAATTGGACTAGGGCTAGAGTTAGGGCATGGTGATGATGGATGCAAAGAAGATATAAGGAAGATAACTAGATCTTGATTGAAAGAGTCTCACCTTCGCTCAAGAATTCGGAGCTGGCATGAAGAAGGAGAAGGAGTTTCATCTTTCTAGCTTCTATCGATGAAGAACCTCAGCATCTCACCAAGAGTCTTCAAGGCGTCTCACCTAGGAAGAAAGAACCTTTGGAGTCTCACCAAAGGAGGAAGAAGAAGCCTCACGCCACTTAATCTCAAGAACAATTAAAAACCAAATTAATTCTCTAATTTTATTCTTCAACCTTTTCTTTATATAGAATAAGAGGTTGGAAAAATATGGACTCTTATAACTAGAATTTTAGGACTCCAACTAAACATGGACTCTTTTAAATCAAATCAATCATTTGACAAATCAACTGACGAAATCAACTGATGAAATCCACTAAACTAACTAATACTTCCAAATAACTAGGACTCTTTAAAGACACATGGACTAAGAGTCCAAATAAGCTAGGACTCTTTCAAACGACATATGGACTCAATAACAAAACTCTAAATAATCTAGGACTCCTCATGGCACATGAAAGAGGGTCCAAATCAACTAGGACTCTTCTCCAAATGTCACATGCACCAAACAGATAACTCCTAATCACTTGATATTAGAGAGAATCTAAAACTCCTAGGACAACTTAACTTTGACCAAGTCATAGTCTCCACATCATACTTTGATCTTCATGCCATCTAATTGCCACTTGGCACTTAATTACATGGATTTAATCATCAACCACAAATCAACAAATTACAAACCCAAATTAAGGATTCAATGTAACAAGGTGCTAAAAATATTTGACCCACTGTAATTCAGGCACACCCAAGCAACGATCCAAACATGACACACATCTAGGATGACTCGGCTCGGGCTCCTACATCAATTCTCCCCAGCTGAAAAAGAACTCGACTCTGTCGAGTTGGGGTTGAATTGAATATTCCTAGCCCAAGTGATCGTGGGCTGATGCGTAGTGAAAATTCCTAACTCGGGTGGTACAGGTCTGGGGCGCATGAGATGCAAGATCGGTGCACACAAGATGTGAGTCCGGGTGAACGTCAGGAGGCTGCAATAGCCGATTTGCTTTGTTGCTTCTTCTTCGCTAATTTGTTCCTCTTGACGTCCATTAATGATCAAATCACCCACTTCGAAATCAGATCACACTTCTTCTAAAATTTCAAAGTCATCTTCCTTTACAATCGATGCAAACTTGGTCTCGAATTCATGTTTAATCTCCACTGAATTTTCTGAACTGTCTTTCTTGGCAATTTTTCTGGAGCTACATCAAAAAAATCAACTAAAATTGGCTCAAATTTAGATAGTTGTACCTCTAAAATTTGTTCTTCCACGTTGTCTTCCTTCTTGTCCTCAACCTTAGCGGGCTTATGAGAGACTTTAGGGGAAGAGGAAGGGATCCCAGCGGCAAAGACATCATCAGACGATGCTTCTGAATTTTTAGAACTAGCGCCAAGATCTTCTTCAAAATTTTGCTGATCTTTAGTGGGACAAATATCAGCGAGGTGCCCTCGGCCACCGCACTTGGAGCAATCGGGTTTGCCTTTTCTTTGCGGCATGGGACTCATTATTTTTTTGCTGAATTTTGTCATTCCTCGCTCCTGATATGTACCCTTATTTGCTGAAATTTTAAATCTTATAGATGAAAAAATACCTCAAGGAGAAGGGGTGCCTTTGTTGCTGCGTTCTAAAAGTCGTCACCCAATTTTTGGTTTGACACAGCTACGACGTCGTAGTTCTGCCTCCACAACAACATCAATCTTCCATGCTAGGGCAGCTATTTGATTTTAAACTTCATCCATCAGATCATCTTGTTGTCGTTCAATGTTGTAAGGATAGTATTGATCGTCATAGTATGGATCATCGTGGTAGGGATCATCGTAGTAGGGATGACTTCTTCTTGTACTTATGTGGATCGATTTGCTCTGATACTAATTGACGTAGTCGGAGGTGGGATGGTTGCTTTGATACCAATTGACGGAGTACAAATGGAGTTTATGTGGCGGACTCGGATGAAAGGGCTGATCTTTATCTTCTCCTTTTGTTTTTCTCAAGTGGCAGTTAGAGTTTTGATTGATGGAAGGATGAAGAAAGAAGAAGATGATGATGATAAAGAGATTGGGTTCTATAGATAGCAGCTAAGTTAAGAAAATGGCGAATAATTGGACTAGGGCTAGAGTTAGGGCGTGGTGATGCTGGATGCAAAGAAGATGTAAAGAAGATAACTAGGTCTTGATTGAAAGAGTTTCACCTTCGCTCAAAAACTCGAAGTTGGCATGAAGAAGGAGAAGGAGTCCCACCTTTCCAGCTTCTACCGATGAAGAACCTCGGTATCTCACCAAGGGTTTTTAAGGCATCTCACCTAGGAAGAAGGAACCTTTAGAGTCTCACCAAAGAAGGAAGAAGAAGCCTCACACTACTCAATCTCAAGAGCAATTGAAAACCAAATTAATTCTCTAATTTTATTCTTCAACCTCCCCTTTATATAAAGTAAGAGGTTGGAAAAATATAGACTCTTACAACCAAAATTTTAGGACTCTAACTAAACATGGACTCTTTTAAATCAAACCAATCATTTGACAAAATCAGTTGACGAAATCAACCAACGAAATCAACTAACGAAATCTATTAAAGCAACTAAGACTTCCAAATAATTAGGACACTTTAAAGACAATGGACTAAGAGTCCAAATAAGCTAGGACTCTTTCAAACGACACATGGACTCAATAAACAAAACTCTGAATAATCTAGGACTTCTTATGGCGCATGAAAGAGAGTCCAAATCAACTAAGACTCTTCCCCAAATGCCAGATGAACCAAATAGACAACTCCTAATCACTTGACATTGGAGAGAATCTAGGACTCCTAGGACAACTTATCTTTGACCAAGTCATAGTCTCCACATCATACTTTGATCTTCACGCCATCTAATTGCCACTTGGCACTCAATTACATGCACTCAATCATCAAACACAAATCAAGAAATTACAAACCCAAATTAAGGATCCAATGTAACAAGGTGCTGAAAATATTGGAACCACTGTAATTCGGGCACACCCAAGCAACGATCCAAATATGACACACATCTAGGATGACTCGAGCTCGTGCTTCTGCATCACTTCTCCATCTAACCCAAAAATAAAAAAACACACCTACCAGTTATTAAACATGCCACTTTCTTTAGGTTATCACAGGCCGCCTCAATAAGAGCAATCAAATGAAGGTAAAAATTTAAAAGTGCATCATGTAATGCATATTGAGCTGCTTAAAGCCTGCTTGTCCCTACCTCCCCCAACAAGCATTTTACTTGTGCTAAGGCAAATTGTCATTGAGCTTGGTAGAGCTTGGGCTGGAAAATCTCACCCAACCTAAATGCAGGCCAAGCTCAAATCAACAATCCATGAGTTCGAGGCAAAATTAAACTCAAATATATATAGGTATACATTTTATTGTGCAAGTTCTTTCGTATCTACGTAATAACCATAAGTTATAGCATGAAAAATGAGGAATATTAGTCATCCTTCTTCCCAACATGTAGTACCCATGCTGTCATTTTAAAAAAAAAACAATCCAATTATCAAATGGGCAATGGTAAGATTGGAAAGTTTTAGACCATTTTGAGCTACACTAATCTATGGCCAAGCCATCTAGTGATCGCCAAGCTTAAAAACACTTCTGGCCCATACCAACTATCTAGATATGCAACCATGGTTCAGGCTCTAACTTATATACATTCAAATGCATTGCTATGCCAAGTTTCATGATTGTGAGCAAGTGGGAGTAACTCTATACCGTAAACTATAAACCATGTACCGTGTACCATGTATAGTATATCGTATATCTTGTACCGTATACGGTATACGATATACCCTACACCACAGTATATGGTATACAATACACGGTATATGGTATACAATTACTCCCTCTTGGTCACTTTCATGGAACTTAGCATAGTAGTGTTTTTGAACATATATAAGTTGGAGGGTTGACCGTGGCTGCATATATGGTTGGTTGGTATGGGCTAGAGGTGGTCTTAAGCTTAGCTATCACTGGATGGCTTGGCCATTGCTCAGTCAAGCTCAAAATGGTTTAAAACTTTTCAATCTTACTGTTGCCCATTTGATTATTGAATTATTTTTTTTTAAATGACAACATGGTTACTACATGTTGGGAAGAAGAGGAAAAGGAAGAAGAAAACATTTAATAGGGCCGGGGTGCTTAGTCCAGTAGGTGGCCCGGACACTAAGACAGTTCAAGGTCTTTTTTCAGGGATCAACTCGGGTCATAGATCAAGTCGATAGGGCCCAATTCTGGGTTCCATAGATCTTCTAGAGAGAGAAAGTAGAGAGAGAAAAGAGCAAGAGAGAGAAATTAGAGAAGAGGGAAGGATCCTTCTGTTCATCTCTCTTCATCCTTCCCCCTTGTTGGCAACAAGTGGCAGCTGCGATGACCCAACTGACCACTCGACGGTGACCTCAGGTGACCAAAATCCCCGGCCAAACTTGGCGGGTAACGGTGCCAAATCCCGGTTGAAGAAATCGGAACAGGGGTGCTCTATTTCGGAAGAGACTCCTGCGATTGCTGGCTCAAATCCATGGGAACGAAAGCCCAAAACACAAAGAAAGAAAGAAGAGGAGATGGAGAACTCATACCTTTGTCTGGCAAGGCTTTCCAGTGACGAATTAAGGAGAAGACTCGGAGAAGTATCGTCGAGATCGACGATGATTTTTAAACTCATTGCGGACGACTTTCAATAGAGGAGGAGTTAAATAAGCGAAATCCTAGAGTTCTAGTCGAACTCGGATTGCCTGGATAACTCTGATTTCCACCAGAATCGAAGGACGAAGAAGACTCCTCCATTGCATCGTGCCATAGGGCATTGTGGCCTTGGGCCTGGCCTCTTCGGGCCAGCTCACAAGCCCAAGGGCAGGGCTAAGCATTGTCGGGCTGGGCTTGGCCACTTCAAGCTGGCTCACAAGCCTTTAAAATTAGGGTTATTACATTCTTCCCCTTTTAAAATAATTTTGTCCTCAAAATTAACTTATTTAAGGATCAGATTTTGAAAGCACTCAACCATTACACTTTTGCTGCACACTTTGATCTAACCAACTCTCTTCTATACTCATCTTATGCCTAACTTTACGAATCATAAATCTAAGCTTAAGTTCTACCTATTGCTAGACTTTATGTATTACCTAGAATCAAACTTCTTGCTATAGTACCATTTGTGACAACCCAGAACCTTAACCAAAAAGGCTCGCCATAAAATATTTTTGAATTTCTTAGTTGGGACTAAACACAAACTCACACGGGTCCTCACATACTCTCTCCATTCAAGTCTTGACGTTCTTATTAGGCTAAGGGTTCAAATCCATTCAAATCTAATCACAAGCATTATAATCGATCTGTGGTCATCCTCCATGAACTCGTGCTGTAGTGTCTCCTAGTCCACATAGGTTATGGGCTGGGTTTGCTCTGATATCATTCGTAACAACCCAAAACCTTACTCAAAATGGTTAGTTGGAAGGTATTTTTGGGTTTCTTAGTTCTATATAAGTATCCAAGATCTTCTCAATAAAAAACTGATGTCGGACCCAACACACGCCCGCACGAGTCCTCACAGATAATAGATTAATATATAAGAGACCTATTTATTATTCAAAATAAAAACCATAAATAATATCATCATACAAGCATCCATATAGTGAAGGAAAAGCTCAGTGCAAATTGAGCCTCTATTTTAATTATACAGATATATTAACCGATATAATAGATAGTAAAATATGTAATCAATAAAATAGATATAATAGCTCTATGTATTATCTAAAATAAAAATTATATTAATGATATTAATAATATAAGCTTCTACTTGGTGAATGGAGAGCTCGGCACAAGGTAAAGATAAGATTATTGCAGCAAACTAATAATATTATAAGTTATTTTGAAAATAATGGTTTAATTAATTGTAAATAGTTAAACAGATATACAGCCTACTAGTGATAATTGTCCACTAGTGAAAAACTTTATTCAACTTGGTTTCGCTGTCTGGCTGACCAGGCGTGCAAAGTGTTAAACCGAACGGGATTCTGCCAAGTACCACATGAAAAAGTTTGTCACGGCGGGTCGAAATATTTTCCCACGCGTATAGTTATCCACACAGCTGTACAGCATTACGCCGTTACCACTATTATTCCATAACCATAGCGGCCATTTTGCCGACTTCTGCAGCCGTTAGGGTGGTTCTAAATACACCCCCCCTATTGCTCAGGACACCCCCCAAAAATTAAAAAAAAATTAAATACTCTCTACACCCCCCCATTTGCTAAGGACACCCCTAAAAAATTAAAAATTCCTAAATTACCCCCCACCCTCCCCACCCCCTCACCTAAATTGCTCTCTACACCCCCCAAACCCCCCCCCCACCCCGCTCTTCCCCTCCAAAACACCTCGCCAACGCCCAAAACCCCCCCGTTCCCCCTTCTCCCTCTCGTCGCCGGCATTCTCCCGATCTCCGACCACCTCGCCGGCTTCTCCCGGAACCACCTCGCCGGCTTCTCCCGAAATTTTTTTTTTCACGGTTCGTGCTCCGTTCGGCACTGGATCGCCGAACAAAAGGCTTCTGTTCGGCTGAACAGTGCCGGACAGAAGCCTTCTGTTCGGCACTGTGCAGCCGAACAGATCTGTTCGGTTGAGGGTTGCCGAACAGAAGGCTTCTGTTCGGCACTGTTCAGCCGAACAGAAGCCTTTTGTTCGGCGATCCAGTGCCGAACGGAGCACGAACCGTGAAAAAAATACGAACAGCTCCCGGCGACGTAGCAAATTAAAAAAAAAAAAAAAAGCATCTCCCCTGACATCACCCAGCCAATCAATTGCTGCCAGGTCTAAACCACCCCATGGCCCCACGATACACGTGGCCATCGCACCCCATTCCCCGCTACCTTTTCCCTCCCTTCCCCTTCTCTAATTCTTTTGTGCTTCTCTCTCTGGACTTTGCTCCTCTCTCTATCGCTCTCCTTTTCTCTCCAGAGTTTCCAAGGGGGCCACCGGAACTGTTCCTCTTCTCGCAGGTACAATGAGTAAAAACATCAAGTTTTTACCATGTTTCAGCTTTAGTTCTCTGCTAGTTTGAAGTTTCTGCTTCTGATTTCATAGATTTCTTTTGGTATCATTTTTGGTTTGTGTTTTTTTTTTGTTGTTGTTTCTTTTCTGATCGAGAGAAGAAAAGACGTTTGACAATGTAGTTCTGTTTAAGGTTTGTTTCGTTTTCAAATCGATTAGTATGCTTCTCTCTCTTGATTGCTCTGTTATTTCTATGTTACTTAAAGTTCTGAACTTCCAATTTGTGTGGTCCGTTTTGCATCTTCTTTTAATTTGTTTTTCTGATCCCCCGTTCCGATGGAGGGGGAAAAAGAAGCCTGGAAATGTAGTTCCGTTTTTTGATTTTTGGTAAATCGGTTATCAGAACTTGTTTAAAAATTTTGGACAGCAAAATTGATTGGTATGCTTGTTTCTATGGTCGATCTCGTCCTGTTCGATTTGGTGTTTCTATGGTGGGTTCGCTTGGTCCACAATCTATCTTTTGATTTCTAGATTTGGATGGACGGTCCGGGGTTTCTGATGTTGTGGCTATGTTCTTTCATGTGGAAGTATGGTGTTTTATGGCATGAATCTGTTTCCTTGGATTTTCGTTGATTGTGTTAGGAGTTTGCTGGCTTTTATCAATCTATTATCGTCTGCTAACATTGGATTATGAATTTTTAATATTTCTAAAGCCGGATTTTTGATGAGGGATTACAAGTTCACATTTTGATTTTTGAAGCTGATATTAGAATTTTGGAGAATGTGATCCTTTCAACTTTTATATAAAATTTTTATCAAAGTTTGATTGCATCTCTTTTCTGTTCATTTTGTAGATTCGATCAATTCAGTTGAGTCCAAGAATTCTGATCCACCCTGTTTTGCGCTACTTTATCATTGGTACTTTCATCATACTTCTACCATCAGCTTTTTTGTATAAAGTACCATTGAATTTTCATTACATCTCTTTCAATTCGTTTTGTATATGTGATCAATTCAGTTTAGCTTGATAATTTTGATATACCCTGTTTTCTGCTATTTTGTCATAGGTGCTTTTTGTTGGGTTGAACTGTCCCCCGCGTCTATCTATGAGAACTCATAGCAGTAGACAGCAATCTAGCCTAAGTTTTGGCCAGTTGCTGATTGTAGACCTCTCTGTCATGGTATGTTGAATCGGCCCATATCGACTGGTTCAACTCATACCGGACCGGTCCGATCCTTGACCGGTCTGGTTCAAGCATGAAAAACGGTTCTGGCCCCAAAGGGCCGAACCGAGCAATACAAGCCAGGTACCGGTGCGAACCAGACCGCTTCGCACCGATACGCGTGCGTTGAGAACCGCGCCCGCGCGCGGTTCTCCGCACTAGGTAGCCCGCTCGCATGGGCGTGAGCTGGGAACCATGCCCGTGTGCGGTTCCCCGCACTCAAAACTGCACCCGCATGCGGTTCCTTGCACTCGGAACCATGCCCACGCGGGCGCGTGATGGGCAGAGCACCCGCGCGGAGCATTTAATGCCTAAATGCCACTCTATGGCATTTAACGTGGTGTGTGTGCATCCACCCGCGCTTCCGCAGGCTGCGAGTCTGTTGGCCGGTTCGGTACTGGTTTAAGCTAGTCCCAACCAAAACGGTACCGATTCAGTAGGCGACCAGTATGCCTATTAGTACCGGTACGATATACCTTGCTTCCTGCATTGTTTCACGTCTTACAGTTTAGTATGTTTAGTTATTTCATATACATCTTACAAGCCTGCAATAAAAGAGGAGCTTTGGACCTCTAGCGGTTTTATAGTGATTGAACTGGTTGATGTGAAAGCCTTAATTTCGTCTATTACTATTCCCTTTGGCAATGCATAGTGGTGACTCATGGTTGTTTTCAGCCATTGGGAGGAAATTCAGTGCTGGGTTTTGATCAATCATGCAATTAAATTCTTGGATGGAGCAAAACATATAAGGGAGTTAGATTTAAGGCTGAAACTGGTTCCGTCAAACCATGACCCGACAGCTAGACCTGGATTGAACTATTTTGGAAGAGCCATTGCCTAGGTTGGGGTCAAAATCCTGGACCTGTTTTGAAATCTTGGGTCAGGTTTGGGCAGTGTAAATGCTTACCTGACTAGGCATGTAAGTAACCTAGGTCTAATCCAGGTCAAGTCACAATAAGCTTGATGCGATTTGAGCATGGAATAGCATAACTTGAGAACTCAAGTCATAGGAAACACCCTTCCCCCTTCTCTCTAAGTACCTTTTCTACTATGCCCATTGAACACTTCTCTAAACTAATCCCTCTCCTTTCACCCTAGCAAAGCGACCTCTGCTCACCTCCTCTTCTCACTCGGATGTGCTTAAACATTCATTGCTTACATTCATAGCTCGCTACTATGTGCTCAAGTTTATTGTATTCTAAGGTTGTAGTCTGTAACTTTGTATCTCAAGAATATTAATTTTCATGGATCATACTAAAGAAGTTTTATTTGAATGAAAGTTCATGTTTAAATTGGCTTACGTTTATTATTTTTTTTTTTTGAATACTTTTAATGAATCAATAGTTGATTACTGATTATTATGCACTTAGCTATAAAAGAACTGCTAAATGTTTGGCTGAAACTGTAGACTCAACCTAGCTTAGTCCCAAGCTGGCCCTGAAGATTTTGGGTTGGGTCTAAATCATGCTGACCCTAGAAACCAGTTTGATTGGCCCATTGGGTCTAAAATTCTTCAATTGGCTTGATCTGACCTGACCTTGTCTGCCAATGGTTGGTCTATCTGGAAGAAATGTAACCAGGAGTGGTCCAGGTCAAGCATGCCACCATCTTGATTTGACCCATGTGCAGCCCTATTTGGTTCCTATACTTATCAAACCATTTGATGGTCTAATTCAGCATTAGCCCTGATCTTGCCTTGAGATCTGTGAAAACATAATTTTGGTGTTAATGCTCTCATGCATCACATCTGGCCCTGTGTTTTTCATGGACCTAGAGGAAAGATCAAGGGTGGTGCTGCATTGGGCCATCAAATGATGCGATCAATGTCAGGGCGACCTCTCATTACACGATAGAAGGGTAGGGTGTATAAGAAAAGTGAATTGTTGGATCAGTCTGGTGTTCTATTTTTTGAAGAAATGTTGCAAAAAAATGTATATTGTTACTATTGCTTTACTTGCATAAGTTTTTTTTCCATTTGGGAAGATATGGTTAAAAAAGTCTTGTTGGGATGACACGTTAGTAGTCTCTTATGTTTTTAATTATTACGAATAATATATTTGTTCGTATTTCTTTTAAAAATTAAAAAATGCTATGATTGCCAAACATGCTTCCCATTTTCAAAAACTTGGAACGAAACTGTACCAAAAGAACTTGGAAAGAGAAAATAAAAACAGCAACAAGAATAAAGAAAATTTAAAATAAAATAAAATGTATACTGTTAAATAAAGTGTTAGCTTTCTACTGTCCACCTTAACATTTCTATTTTTTTTTTATTTCTCATTTCCATCTTCCCTGTACAATTGGAATCCTGGGTTTTATCGAAGATTCATCATCATCATCATCAAGAATTTGTCATTATCGAAGGGAGTTTGCCTTCATTTGGATCTTCACTTGCTTGGGATTGACTGTCTATGGCATTACTTGTTCAAAAATCCAGACTTTCATTGGAAACATTTTTTTAGGATTAATGCTATAGGATTTTGGGGTTCTATTGATCTGTGACAACCTGGTTGTGATTGAGTGTTGGGTTTTTAGTCTTATTGGCCACCTGATCAAATATCATGGATGTGGTGGCCTTGCCAACTATTTTTTTTTGTTGTTGCATTTAACCTGATTTTTTTTCGTATTATTCTCTGTTTTTATTTAAGTTACGGATAAGCTCGTAATGTCTTTATTTCTACCTTATTGGTTGTAGTAGTTGTATGTTTATGTCTATGATTACGTTGTGACCATTTTTTTATTGTATTTTTGCCATGAGAATTAATATTTCATAGTTCTGATTGTCGGGGAATCAGCTGTCACGCAGCCCAAAGTTTTTAGAACATGAGATTGCTTGTATGAGATTTTGTTTTATCTTAGTGTGGAATTTTCAGTAAAATTGACTCCTTAGCTTATTAAATCAAGCTGTTAGGAATTAATGATTTTTTGCTGAGATGGTTCCTGCTATTTTAAAAGTGAAGTTGGTTTGGTCTGTTTGGATGGGAACTGTACGATCTACATTTTGAAGATAAGGAAACCTTCATATTACATATACTATGCTTTTTTACTTGTACCGAACGTGCCTTTTAGAAGTTCATCTAATTTGCTGATTTAAATTTAAATGGCGGTTAGCATGTGATCATCCATGTCTGAACAAAAGTAGCACAGAACAACTTTCCTCTCATGTTGAGAGTTTAAAAAATGGAGGAAGGGAAAAGATTTGGTGAAATTAGTCCAGGTCTAAAAATTTGGTATGAATTTGCTGGATGCACCTAATTGGGTGGGAGGTATGGGCTTTTGAGACTTTTGATTCTACTTGAACTGCCTCCATGAACTTTTGAGGCATCCAGACTGCTGCTACTTATGTTTCCTCCTTGCCTAGTTCATCTTGTCACCTTTTAAAGGAAACTAGGTCATGGTTTATGTTCTGTTTATCTGATGTAAAATTTGATCTTAACATCAAATCCACAAAGCATCTGATAATTAGTTTATGATCTGACTTAGATGGAAAGTAATTGCTCAATCTGGCCTTGGAGAGAAATCTAAAGCGAGAGTCTGAAAGTTTAGTAAGAACTATGAACTGAGATCATAGCACTTCCCATTTTCCATGCTTTAATATCCTTTATTTAGTTTCTAATAGGACCACACTAGCTTTCTAGGGTTCATAAGATGATTAACATCACCTTATCATTATGTGTTCGTACTTTTATAATTGTTTCAAGCAAGATTCGCCAGACCGACCGTACCGACGTACCGGTGAGCACCGGTACGGGTTGTAACCGGTACCGAACCAGAGACGCGCGCGCGGACGTGTAAAATGCCACAGAGTGGCATTCTGTGGCATTAACTGGCCCACGCGGGCTGGCAGACCGCGTGGGCGCGCTGCCCTGCACGGAAAACCGCGCGTTGGCGTGATTCTCTGCTAGGGAATCGGCCGCAGATGCGGTTCCTGCGCGGGGAATCGCGCGCAAGCACACGATTCTTTGCTCGCAAGCACGAGATTCTTCGTTCGCAAGCACGTGATTCTTCTCGCACGTTCGCGCGCAATTCCCCCAAAAAAAATCACTACAATGCCACTCTGTGCCATTAAGTGGCCCATGCGAGCTGGAGCCCGCGTGGGCGCTTTTCCCCACTCGCGGGGCACGCGGGAAAAATGTGTTTGGGCTAGTGCGAACCGGCCCGGTTCGGTTCGCACCATTACAAGTACGGAACCAATCGGTTCCGACCCAGTTTGGGTCCGAACCATTTTTATATGCTGTACCGTACCGGTTCCTGTCGACACTGGTTCAGTATAGGCTGAACCGACCAGTTCCGGTCGGTCCAGCATTCCTTGGTTTCAAGCCTGTTTATATATGTTGAAATAATTGGAAGCTTGAAAATGCTGGAAAAGGGACCTTGTGAGATTATTAAGGTTGCACATGCACAAATTTCTATACATGGTTGTTTAGTTCGCTCATTTCTTTCTTGAAAGCAAATTTGCAAACATATTTTATGTTCATAATTTGGTGTGAATAGAAATTCCATGATAAAAAATTATCTCTACTGTTAAAAAATAAATGACCAGGCAAATTCCTATGGACTATCTTTCACATTTCTTTTAGCAACTCATGATTATCGACATTTAGTTTTGAATGACATAATGGACAAAGAAGGCCACGAGGAAAAATAGAGTGGGATGTAGAAAATAATGATATAGCGACTATGTCCTTTGATATTATGAAGAGATGCTACTTGCTATGATATGGATATTCAGAATCTTGACCTCTATATAGTCTCAAATGATAAATTTAAATAATTAGATTTATTGTTTAGATTCTTATTTCTGTTTATGATGTTCAATCTAGATTATATGGTCGAAAACTTGAAATGGTTTTATGTTGTGGAAAATAAAATTGTTATAATTAGTTAAAATATCATAAAAGGGTTTGATGTAATTGTTGGGATCACGGGGCACAAGAATGAATCTTCCCGGCTTACAAATTAATATATATTCTCATTCAGGCATTTCACCAAACACATCACAGGCATAAATAGACAAGCATAGAGAGACAAGGATTTACGTGGTTCGACAGCAAGTGCCTACATCCACAGGTAGGAGGAGCAATCCACTATATCAACTGTCCCAATAGGGTAGAAGCAAAGCTACACAAATGCCCAAAATATGGGCTGCCGAATGATCACAAGAGGAGGCAACAGTAAATCGAATATAAGGCAAAATAACCGATTGGACCAACCTTTCTGCAGCCACAATAGTAGATTAAGAGAGTAGTATGCAAAACAACCTTTCTACGGCTTCAATGACAGATCAAGAGAATATCAAAGTATCTTACCTTCCCTTCTTTCACTGTGAACAATAAGAGCAAGGACGCACGGAAATGAAAAGCCATAGAGAGGAGTCACGGCAGAAGAAAGGAGGTCTCCTGTGAGCGGAAGATCAAAAGCAGATGCCTGTTGTTGCCGGAAGACCGAGAGCACAAGAGAGAACGAGAGAGGATAGAGGGCACCGATCGGGATCCCCCTCTCTCAAAAATAAAAAGCCTTAACGAAAAAGAGTTTTGGCTGCCTTATATAAAGAGGTGTTAATCTTGCAAAAAAGTCCCTCTCAAAATAGTGATTTGGAGCAAAGTTCAAAATAATCAACAATCCTCCTCCTTGCGACAAACCATTTACCTAGTATCAAATATGGATTGATAAAAAAAAATAACTTCCTCACCACAAGCCCGGAAGGGCATTAACAAGTGCTCACACCAATCAAGTTTAGGAAAGTCCTGAACTTAACTAATGTGATTGGTTTCATGAGCATATCAGCCGGATTATGAGCAGTATAAATTTTCTGAAGTCGGACATCACCATTCTCCACCAAGTCTCTGATGAAGTGATACCTGACATCCACATGCTTAGTACATTCGTGATACATCTGGTCTTTGGCAAGATGCAAAGCACTTTGATTGTCGCAATGAATATCCAAGCGGTCCTGTTTGAGATCCAAATCCTGTATCAACCCTCTTAACCAAATAACTTCCTTTGTTGCCTCTGTCAACGCCATATGCTCTGCTTCTGTAGTAGACAAAGCAATTGTAGGCTACAAAGTAGCCTTCCAACTGACTGCACAACCAGAGAGAGTAAATATATATCCGATTAATGACCTTCTTCTGTCCAAGTCACTAGCATAATTTGAATCAGAAAATCCTATAATAGTGCAACTACTCTGTGTGGAGAATACCGATCCCAAATTAGAAGTGCCTTTCGGATATTTAAGTATCAATTTCACAGCTAACCAGTGAGCCTTCCCAGGCTTATCCATGTATCTGCTTACTACGCTTACTGCCTGTGAAATATCAGATCGAGTGCAGACCATCGCATACATGATGCTACCTACTGCACTTGCATATGGCACTCTGGACATATATCTCTCCTCATCCTCAGTCTGGGGACAGAGTCTAGCAGATAATTTGAAATGACTGGCAAAGGGAGTAGTGACTGGCTTGACTATAGACATACCAAATCTATCTAAGACTCTTAATATATCCATGCTGAGTAAGAAAAAGTCTACCCAACTGCCTGTCACGACTGATCTCCATCCCAAGTATCTTCTTTGCCGGTCCAAGATCCTTCATCTCAAATGCAGTACTGAGCTCAGCTTTCAGATTTTGGATGACTGATATATCCTTGGTTGCTATCATCATATCATCCACATACAGCAATAAATAACAAAAGGATCAATCTGAAAACTGCTGGTGATATACGCAACTATCATATGGAGATCTGTTGTATCCATGGTCGACCATAAACCTATTAAATTTGCGATACCACTGTTTTGGAGACTGCTTGAGACCATATAATGATCTTTTGAGCAAACATACATGATTTTCTTTGTCTGGAATCTCAAAACCAGATTGTTGTTGCATATAAATCTGTTCCTCTAAATCACTGTGAAGAAAAGCTGTTTTAACATCTAGCTGTTGCAGCTCTAAATCCTGAGAAACAACTAAAGCAAGCAACACACGGATAGAAGTGTGTTTGACTACAGGAGAAAATATCTCCTTGTAGTCAATTCCCTCCCGTTGACTGTAGCCCTTAGCTACCAACCTGGCCTTATATCTAAAATCCTGAGGACTGGCTTCCACTTTTTTCTTGAAGATCCATGTGCAGCCAATTACCTTCTTGCCCTCTGGTAATCTGATTAATTCCCAAGTCTGATTCTTCTCTAAAGATTGTAGTTCTTCAACTATAGCCATGGTCCATTGTTCAGCCTGTGAACTACTAATAGCCTCCTGATATGTTGTTGGCTCATCACCAATAGTGTCTGCAATGCTCAGAGCATAATATCCTAACCCAGCATAAGCTGAATCCTCAAAGCCATACCTTTGAGGTGTTCTGATCTGACGCTTGGGTCTACGAGTGGCAATGCTATCAATCTAATCCTGACCTTGCATGGTAACCTCCTCCTGAGTCTGTATCTCTGCATCTATCTGCTGTTGCTGCTTATTCAGAATATAAGTATCTTCATTTGCCTGCTGCTGCTGTGATTTGATAGTCTGATCAATATTCATAATAGTCCTATCCATATGATCCTGACCCTGATCTCTCTGAGAAGAACTAGGCTATAGCTGCCTTAAAGGAGTGGCTATCTCATGAAATGTCACATCCCTACTGACTAGAAATCCTTGGGATCCAGGCTCTATGCACCATAGTCTGTATCCCTTTACCCCATATGCGTATCCAAGACGCACTTCTTAGCCCTAGAGTCCAACTTTCCATCTCTTACATGTGTATAATCTGGACACCCAAAAACTCTGATTATTGAATAGTCTGCAAGTCTTCCTGTCCACATCTCTTCTGGAGTTTTCATGCCCAATGCTGATGCTGGAGATCGGTTTATAATGTAGCAGGCTGTGTGTGTGGCCTCTACCCAAAAATCTCTACTTAATCCAGAACTGGATAGCATAGATCTGACTCTCTCTATTATGTGCGGTTCATACGTTCTGCCACACCATTTTGTTGAGGTGTACCCACTGTGGTTCTATGTCTGACAATGCCCTCTGATTTGCAAAAGTCATCAAATTCAGTAGAACAAAATTCTAATCCATTGTCAGTTCGGAAGGTTTTCACCTTTCTATCATTTTGCCTCTCGACCATAGCCTTCCACTTCTTGAACGTGTCAAACACATCACTCTTATTTCTAATAATGTATATCCAGACTTTGTGGGAGTAGTCATAAATAAAGGTGAGTAAATACCTAGATCTACCCTTGGATGTAATTGGGGTAGGCCCCCATAGGTCAGAATGAATATAATCTAATATACCAGCTGTCCTGTGCACGCCTGTAGAGAAGCTGACCTTGTGTTGTTTTCCGAACACACAATGCTCATAGAATCCAAGTGCACCAACCTTCTGACCACTTAGCAAACCACATCTGCTCAGCTCCTGTAAATCTTTGTCTGAGATGTGACCCAATCTCTGGTGCCATAGGTGTATCAACTGCTCAATAGAAGACTGTATTACTGAAACCTGTCCAACTACTGTACTACCATCCAAATAGTAGAGGGTGCCACATAGCTTCCTTTTCAATAAAGTCAATACTCCTTTATTGATAGTTATTGATCCTCTACCCATCCATCTGCCCTCGAAACCTGCACTATCGAAAGCATATACTGAGAGAAGGTTTCGCTTTAGTTGAGGAACATATATGACATCGTCCAAAATCACCACAGTGTTTGCATTAGATTTAATTTGAACTGTACCAACACCTTACACTTTGCAAATACCATCATCTCCAAGAAGAACGGTGCCCCCCTCACATGATCTAAAAGAAGAGAACCATTCCCTATGGGGTGTCATGTGGAAAGATGCTCCAGAGTCCACAATCCAAATATCAGGATGACTAATACTGCAAGCAGCTGTAAATACTGCATCATTTTCATTACTGTTGTGACCTGCTGATGAAACTGCAACTGTTGCCGAATCTAAGATGGTTCCTTTATCCTTTTGTTCCCTCTCATTCTTAGACTGTAGAAGTCTACATTTTGATTTCCAGTGGCCTGGCTTCTTGCAATAGTGACAAACACCTGGTCTTTTAGACCTAGACTTTGATCTGGTTTTGGATTTGCTTCTACCTTGTCCACCTTTCTTCTGTTCATCTCTACCTCTAACTATAAGTCTTTGAGCTGGAGTCTGAACCTGATGCTGTAGTTGTACTTTCAATCTAAGCTCATTGGATAACAAAGTAGCTTCTACAGTTCTACCTCTTCAAGACTTATTGTCTCTTTTCCATAGAGCATAGTAGTAGTAATATGCTCAAAGGACTTAGGCAGTGAGTTAGATTAGGATCAAAGCCTTGTCTTCTTCATCTACTTCAACACCAATATTTGCTAAATCAAGCAGAAGCTTATTATACTCATCCAAGTAATCTTTGAGTGAAGTTCCTTCTGCTATACAAAATGTGTGCAACTTTCTCCTCAAATATAGTCTATTAGTAAGGGATTTTGCTATATATAGACTCTCCAATTTTTTCCATACTCCCTTAGCTGTATCAAGATCCACAACATTGCGTAGGACTTTATCACTCAAGCCTGAAAACAGAGTCCCTAGTGCTCTCTCATTAATCTCTTCTTTGACAGCCTCATTATCTCCTAGGATTGCATCCATACCCTTAAGGGCCTTTGCTACACCCTTTTTAACCAATAAGTATTTCATCTTTATCTTCTATAGTGAGAAATCCCTTGTGCCATCAAATACAGCCACTTCATGCCTTATGGTAGTGGAATGAGAAACAGAAGCTGAATCGTTAGCCTTAGAGGAACTTTGTTGCCCGTCAGTAGCCATAGCTTTGATACCAATTGTTGGGATCACGGGGCACAAGAATGAATCTTCCCGGCTTATAAATTAATATATATTCTCATTCAGGCATTTCACTAAACACATCACAGGTATAAATAGACAAGCACAGAGAGACAAGGATTTACGTGGTTCGGCAGCAAGTGCCTACATCCACGGGGAGGAGGAGCAATCCACTATATCAACCGTCCCAATAGGGTACAAGCAAAGCTACACAAATGCCCAAAGTATGGGCTGCCGATTGATCACAAGAGGAGGCAACAGTAAATTGAATATAAGGCAAAATAACCGATCGGACTAACCTTTCTACAGCCACAATAGTAGATCAAGAGAGTAGTATGCGAAACAACCTTTCTACGGCTTCAATGGCAGATCAAGAGAATATCAAAGTATCTTACCTTCCCTTCTTTCCCTGTGAATAGCAAGAGCAAGGATGCACGGAAACGAGAAGCCACAGAGAGGAGTCATGGCAGAAGAAAGGAGGTCTCCTGCGAGCGGAAGATCAAAAGAAGATGCCTGTTGTTGCCGGGAGACCGAGAGCACAAGAGAGAACAAGAGAGGATAGAGGGCGGCGATCGGGATCCCCCTCTCTCAAAAGTAAAAATCCTTAATGAAAAAGAGTTTTGGCTACCTTATATAAAGAGGTGTTAATCTTGCAAAAAAGTCCCTCTCAAAATAGTGATTTGGAGCAAAGTCCAAAATAATCAACAGTAATGGGCTGGAATGAATGTAAATTCATTACAGAAGTTGAAGGAAGGTCATATGTAAGTCATAAGATAGCTATTTCGTGACTTGTTTTATCAAGGAAAACTCATCAATTCAAGTACCGTATGTTGGAAATTTGAAATATACATGATGACTACAATGACATGTGAAAGAAATGGAATGGATTGTGGGATGGAATATAATCAGTTTGACCCCATGAGTGAGATACCTTAACGAGAATAGAGTGAATTTTACAAAGATGATGATTCCAATTCGGAAGGTAAACAGAGAGCCAAATTGGTTCCTAAACTGGAAGAATTGCATTTTCTTTTTTTTTGTGGGTAGTTTTTATTAATCAAATTTGGAGTTCTTCACCCTCAATGTATTGAAGGATAGATACTCTAACCATTTCTCCAATAAAATCACATGCTTTAAATAACTTTTTTTTTGGAAAGGGATTTGACCCAATTTTCTACAGAAGGAGAAAACACATGGGAAGACTCTATGAAAATGTAGAAGTTTGGGGAAACCATTTATGAATGAGACGAAGCATATGGGAAAAAAATAACCATTAATTATTGGTTTCCTTGTGGTGTTCATTATTTTTAGTAATTCTTGTTCATAGTTGCATCACACTTATGGATATCATTACTTGTTTTTTATATAAGAGCACCATTTTTGGTGGCTCCTTTACCTATATCACTTTCTGCATGTAACCAATGTGACAATTATTACACTACCTGTATTAGTTGTTTTACGTTATTGATTGAACAGCTACAAAATAATTCTTCTTTTAGTTTACTCATTGTAAATGGCTTTCACACTACAAAGTATATAATGTGACCTTAAAAAACTGAGACTTAATTGAACTATTCATTTTTTTAATTTTTTCTTCCGGTTCTAACTCTGAAATTGAGCTCAACTGTCAAAAAAAATAGAAGAGGCAAAATCACGTATTACTTCATAACACTCTTTGTCCATGATAACTTCATCTGATGTTCCTAACTTTTTCGAGGATGATTCTCACTGAGATGCCATAACTTCTATGACCTATGTTTGAAACAAATACTTAAATCCTGAGTCATGGCCTTTACAAGTCTCAGTTTTATTAAACCTACAAAAGAAACATGGTTTAAAAATAAATCCTAGTTCTAAAACTAATTAGTTGCAATAATCTTGCCTTGAGATCTTTTGCGGTAAGTATTAAGAGCAAGGCCAACTTGTCAACATTTTGAGATTCAGCCATCAAGAAATGACTTCAGTTGATCTTGACTAGAGATCCTGATGTGTTTGATTATTGGCTGGATGAAGCAAGATGATAAATCGATTAATTGCAGATGATTAAAACCTTGTTCAACGTATGCAAAATCTTGTGATTCTTTGCCAATAGGTTCTTTCTTGTTGTTAGTCTTTTTATCCACTATATTGGCTTACATAGGACATTCTTTCATTGGATCAAGTTCTTACCTTTCTAATATTTTCATCATTAATAAGATCCACCCAAAAAAAATCATTCAACCTTTCCTATAGGCAAGCTCACCTGGCTTATATTTATGCAGCTTCTCTAGAGCTTCAATTTGCTCCTTTGTGGTGTGGATATAGTTCCTCCACCACTTATGGATTTAAACTTAATCTCAAGATCTTTTTCTAGTTAAAAGCAAGAGAAATAGATTGATTACACCTATAACTAAAATAAAGAAAATAAATTAACCATGTTCACCATACTCCAAGAAAATGCTCGAGCCTCATTCAAATTTTCTTTTAACTCATTTTCAAGTATAGACTAACTCCCTATGTATATTGGCCACAAATGACTTGGAATCTGTTAACTTATTTTATTAGTTTTTGTACGGTTGATACAAATACTTTATTCAAGTTATGGTTCTTATTTACTATAGCCATAATTATATCTAAAGAAAGATAATTAATAGAAAATTAAAATTTTAAACATAAAACCAAATCAAAAACCTAAACTACATCCACTAATTATACTTGTAGAAGATTGTTCCTTACTTTGTAGGTAGTTATCGCATGGCAACACCAAAAGATACACAACATAGTTTATGAATTCTTTACAAGTAAATGTTGATATTGCTGCTTTAAAAGTCTAGGTGAGATTTTGGTACCCCTATCTGGCGCCAAATTGACAAATATAACTTAGCTATTTATCGATATATCCACCTAAAGCTGCTTTGTTATTATTAACGACTTCAAAAGAAATCAAATTGTTCTTACATCCTAGACAACTATCTGGGTGATTAATAGGGAAGGTCCCACCATCCATATTCATACTTGTGTGTTTCTCCATGATAGATCTTTGTAGGGAGTTCTGCTTCTACTCCCACCCTCAGTCTTCTCATGGATCATTGAGGCGGGCAAAACTTGTGCCCTTGGTCTGTCGAACCAAACCGGCGCAGAATCAACATGGTTCAGTGCTGTTTTCTGGAAAACAGTGGGGACCGCTCTGAACCGGAGAGTTCAATGTGGAACAGGTTCAAACCGAGAGTAGAATAGGTACGAACTGCTCGGTTTGCACCAGTTTGAATCGGTTCAACCCCCTCCTTTTCTCTTTCAAATCTCAAAAGGCTTGAATTATGGTCTACTGAACTGAGGTGAATTGCCCTGTTTAACCCATACCGAACCGATACTATATCAGTAACCAACAACATGGGTCTTGGTACCCACCTTTGCTTGTGCCACTTTCATTTACTTCTCCATCTCCACTTTGCCACCACTAACACTGCTTTCTACAACTTCCGTCTTTGTTTTTACAGAGTTAGGTAATTAAAAGAGATGGCATGCCATTGCCGCCTCCACATTCTAGTTCAAGTCTAGCATCTCCTATCTTTCCCAACGATGACAATTTGGTCTCCAAAGGCAATGAAGTCGTTGGATCCATCTCCTTAATACTTGACATGAAAACACATTGGCAAGGAGAAGAAAGACCGAGTCTAGTCATCTTTCTCTTCAGCAATAGTAGCTCGTCAGAACAATGATTGCTAATTGGTTGAGTTCAGAGAGAACTTGGTGACAGCTGGCTAACCATGGAATGATACAAAGCGGAGGATTAGACACATATTGGTGGCAAACTAGACACACACTGGCACCAAAATGACAAAAATAAGTTAGCTATTTATGGATATATCCAGCTAAAACTGCCTTGTTATTATTAACGGCTGCAAAAGAAATCAAAATATTCTTACATCCTAACCACTATTTGGGTGATTAACAGGAAAGGTCCCACCATCTATATTCATAATTGTATGTTTCTCCATGATAGATCTTTGTGGAGAGTTCTGCTTCTACTCCCACCCTCAGTCTTCTCATGGATCATTGAGGCGGGCAAGACTTGTGCCCATGGTCTGCTGAACCGAACCGGCACAGAATCAACATTGTTCGGTGCTGTTTTTAGGAAAATAGTGGGGACTGCTCCGAACTAGAGAGTTCAGTGTGGAACAGGTTCAAACCGAGAGTGGAATAGGTACGAACCGCTCGGTTCGCACCAGTTTGAACTGGTTTAGCCCCTCCGTCTCTTTCAAATCTCAAAAGGCTTAAATTATGTTCTGTTGAACTGAGGTGAACTGCCCAATTCACCCCGTACCGAGCCGTACCATATCAGTAGCCAACAACATGGGTCTCGATACCAATTCAGCTAACCTTTGCTTGTGCCACTTTCATTTACTCCTCCATCTCCATTTTGCCACCACTAACACTGCTTTCTACAACTTCTATTTTTTTTTTTACAGAGTTAGGTAATCAAAAAGAGATGGCATGCCATTGTTGCCTCCACATTCTATTTCAAGTCTGGCATCTCCTGTCTTTCCCAACAATGACTATTTGGTCTCCAAAGGCAATGGAGTCGTCGAATCCATCTCCTGAACACTTGACATAAAAACGCATGGGCAAGGAGAAGAAAGACCGAGTCTAGTCATCTTTCTCTTCAGCAACAATAGCTCGCCAGAACAATGATCGCTAATTGGTTGAGTTCAGAGAGAACTTGGTGATAGCTGGCTAACCATGGAATGATACAAAGCGGAGGATCAAGCACATATTGGTGGCAAACTAGATATTTTTTCTGCCTATAATGTAATATCAACACATAGAATGTACAGACTTTAAATCACATGCATGTCTATACTGTATATGTATACATTACTAATACTTGAAAGGTACTTCTTGGAAATACTTTTGTTAAATTTCCTATCTCTCAAAATTAAAAATATGCCCCTATACTTCCCAAAAAAAGGAGGGCATTCTCTTTTTCTAATGCTAGCATTTTAGTAGTGAATGACCATTTTGGAGTCCGTCATAATAATATTAAAATATGAAATGTTATTTGGGCTCTATGGATTCAAATGATGACTAAGTGATAAGCTTATCAAAGTGATGTTATCATATAAAGTATGGATTAAGGACTGTTATTTTGATCGCCTACTATCTATAGATGCTTTTCACATACATATATATAAATTTATGTATGTGTATCCAAGTATGCATATATATATATATATATATATATATATATATATATGTATATTTCTCAATGTATTCTAGCCATATCATATCATATATATATATGTATATTGTTGCAGCCAAGGTCTGCCGTATCGGTACCGGTAGGCATACCGATCGTCTACTGGACCGGTACGGTTCAGTTCGTACTGGAACTAGTCCGATACGAAATGGTAAGCTCTTTTTTTTATCTTACAATTTTCGCATCCGTGCACCGGCGTCTGCGCACGAACGCGCAGGATAAATGCCACAGAGTGGCATTAATGCCACTTAATGAGCCTGCGTGGGCGCGCGGGCGCGCTGCCCCGCACAGGCGGGGGAACGCCTGCGCTGCGCTTCACAACGTGGGGAATTGCATGCGGACGCGGTTTCCCAACGCGCGGATCCGTGTGCGGGCCTGCGGGATAAATGCCACTCTGTGGCATTAATAAGCTCGTGTGGGCGCGCGGGTGCGCTGCCCTACGCGGGCTGGGAAAGTGCGGGTAGGGGAAACGACTGTGCGGCGTTTCACAGCGCGGGACTCCAGTGCATGGAACTGCACGGGATGGGGCACTTTGCCCAAGCATGTGGCCGAAAGGGCTACGTGCGCTTTCCAAAAAAAATGTACTGGTGCGAACCGGCCGGTTCGCACCAATACACGATGGGTACCAGCCGGTACATGACCGATACACATGCATGCCGGTTGAGATCGGTTCGAAAATAGCTGGAACTAGTTTTCATGTTGTCCGAGTACCAGTTCCAGGCCAGACCGATCCGTACCGAGCCGAACCGGCCAGTACGGTCCGGTTCGACAGACCATGGTTGTAGCTATGGTCTGCCGTACCGGTCGGTACGGGCCGGTACCGGATCCTACCGGTACGGTACGGTACAGCTACATATTTCGGTACCGAACCATACCAGCCCGTACCGATACGTACCGGTCTGTACCGACCGGTACTGACCCATACCAACTCGGTATCGGCCCGTACCGAACCGGTACTGGCCTGAACCGACCAGTCCGTACTGGCTCCAATTTTTGTTTGGCTTTTAGCCCCATCGGTACAGTACCGGTTCGGCTCAGTTTGGTTCGGTACCGTATCGGTACCGATGCCCGTCGATACGTCGGTACAGTCAGTGCCGCGTACCTTGGTTGTAGCTATACCATGGCATATCCATATTATCATTGTAGTTCCATGCTTCATAAGTCAACGCTCCCTTGTTGACATGGCATGATGACTTATGGCGCCACCTTTGGTGTTTTTGATGGCTAACAAACCATTTTTAGAAAGCAATGAAGAAAAATTAGAAGATTTCATAATTCTTGAGAAAGAATATTTTCCTAATTAATTGTTGAAGTTATAGTGAGACATAAATAGAGCTATAAGTGGGGAAGAGGAATGGATAACATTGGGAGTGGTATGGAAGTAAAAGATTTGCATAAACTGTTGTTCCTCTAAAGGTATTCCTAGAATGGATATTTTTATAAGAGTCGTGGCGTAAAAAGATTTCTGCCAAGTAGGAGAAAAGCATTGTCTTGAGATGGCAAGATTTTTGTGCGAGATAAAGTTCCTTTTTAATAAATGTAGCAGAACAGATAAAAAGACATTAATGCTACCATATGTTGAAAGGAAAAATATTGATGCAAGGGGGCCTTTCATTTTCCATTTCATTATTAATAAAACGATATCACATTGAATGTCAACTTAAGTGGGTAAATGAACCACTCTCTAGAATGAGAGATGTGGAAATGGACCAGCTATCTGGGTATTTTAACAACAAAATGAATTATAAAATTATTCTGACTATATATAGTGTTAAGAATTATTTGATGCAACCACACTATTTGGTTATTGTCAGACATGGCAAAAGGTGTTGGTAAGATTGAAAAATTGTAGTTGTTTAGATGATTCATGTAAGTCTGTGACATGATCACATTGCATAGGCCTAATAATGGTTGCAAGATCGTTGTGCTAGTATTGGAACCCATACTGGTTGGTCGATGGCATGGCTCGGTACGCCTCCATGTCGTTCCATGTTGGGCTCGAATCGATACAACAGAGAGAGTAGGGAAGAGAGAGAACGGGAGAGAGGAAGAGAGAGGGGGGAGGAAGGAAGAGGGAGAGGGAAGAAGGGAGGGAGAGAGAGGGTGAAGGCCGGTGGAATGCGGCCCGACATGGCAAAGAGGGCGGGGGAGAGGAAGAACATGGAGCAAAAGAGAGAGAGAGAGAGGAGGGAGGGAGAGGGAGGGAGAGAGATGGAAGGTGGAGGATGGCCAGTGGAGGGCGCTGGAGAGCTGTAGAGGTCCGAGGAGTGGTGCATAAGGGTTGAGGAGCGAAATATGGGTCCGGGATAGAGCCCCTTTTTTATTTTAAAAATCTTAAGTGAAGTCGGTAATCTCCTTGCCAACTTCACTTAAGTCGAACGAAACAGAGATCTGCAAGGCGAAGCCCCTCCTCTGCCCCTCCACGCCACTCCACGGCCCTCCAGTGGCCTTCGCCGGTCGTCCGACAGTCATTTGCCACCTTCTATCTCTCTTCCTTCCTCCCCCTTCTCTCTTTCTTTTCCTTTCTTTCCTTCTCCCTCTCTCTCCTTGGTTGTTTTGTTGTTTTAGATGCCAGAACAGTCCCGATCCACCACTAGTAAGGCTCGGTATGCCTTGAACAGGGCGATTCAGGATGGTTCCACATTCTTTGGATGGTTGTGCGATCCTATCTATTGACGGAACATTTGGGATTAAATTTCAAAATACAAAATGGTCTAATGGATGATTATGATCTCAAATTTATGTAGCTAATAACTCATTCAAATAAGAGTGTTTGATGGAAACTTATGACTTTCTTCTTATTTTTAGAAATATGGTGGTCATTTGTTGCCACTAGGAATTGAAGCTGGGACTTCGCTATTGAGGTTCATGCATGAGGTTTAGTCCACATGGAATAAATAGTTGAAAGGATACCCAAATCTAATGCTTAAGCTTTTAGGTTGGATTGGATTTCAAAACATATATCAAGGCCTTTTGCTTAGACTCCATCTCCCTAACAAGTGCTATTAGAGCTAATAGATGAAGATCCTGGGCTGCTATCCAAGTTGTAAGGACACCCTCTTGGGCTGGTGTGGTAATATGCGACACACTTGGAAGGGTAATCGGTCATGGGCTTGATTAGAAATAGTGGATTAGACTCGAGGGGAAGTTGAATGGGTTCATATATGAACGAGGAATTTTAAGGTTCATGGGTGAGGTTTATTCCCACATGGAACAAATAGAATGAAATAAAAGGACTGAATTTTAAGGTTTAGACTCACTGTTAAGGGCTTAAGCTTTTAGGCTGGATTAGGTTTTTGACTTGTATGTCAAGTCCTCCTGCTTAGACTCCTCATCTCCTCAACATTCTCCTATGGAGAATTTGATATCTCTGATTTTACTAATTGATAAAAGATTAATCCATGATTTTTCTATTTTCAAAATTTATATATAACATTGAAGACTTGCATGCAAGAGGAGGTATTTTTTGATAGCTGTCTGCAGTCCCTTGGCATGCATAAGCAATGATGGTTATCAGACTTCTTTACATTTGATGGGTATAATGCATAACCACATGGATAGCATGACCTTTGCAACTGACTTTTTTGGAATCTACCCTCAGCTACTAGAATTTTTTATCATGTTTTCTGAACTTCATTTGTAAATTGTTAGAATTTCGCATCAAAAGTGATACAATAAGTTTGCCAACCTTGTAATCTCTAGAAAATATTTGCTTATATAAGTGATCTCCTTCATACAAGCTGGACATACTCATAAATATCATGCTATTACTATTTCAAGCTTATTTCTATAAGGAATCAAATGAGGTAATAATATAAAATTGCATCACTATGGAATATGTGATAGTCTAATAGTTAAATAGCTTTATGCATGTGCTTGTGCATTGCACATGCTGATCAACTAGTATCTAGGAACACATTCATTTTATTTTTTATTTTTTTGGGGGGGGGCCTCTATTTCCGATACACCAATTGAGGTTTTGACATATGAGGGGAGCATTTTTCCTCCACAGACGGGTGCAGCTTGGAGGTGGCATCGAGGGAGAGGAAGGAGCCCAAGCACCATATTTCGCCCTCATGAGCGAGCACTAGAAACCATGGCTCACTATACTGGCCCGAATCGGGCGGTATAGGGCGTACCATACCGATTATATATCGGTATTTGGTACGAGTGGCGAACCTTGCCAGAAACTATCCCAACCCAACATGAATCTTGCTGCATTTTTAGCCATCATCACCTCACTTCTTGCAATTAAGGAAGGGATCACTAAGCCTCCATTTAGGCTAGGTTGGCATACACGCTCCCAAGAAAGCAAGTGCACTCTTCTTGAGCTATCTAGTGGACCCCATAACAAATCTCTTATGATCCACTCCAGTCTCTTGTAAGACTCCCGTAGGGACAATAGAGTGGGTAAGGTGGATAGGATGTGAGAAGGGTTGGTGGAGAGAACACATTCTTTTCTTATACTTGGTCATTTTGGTTTGCTTGAAATATTTTTTTTAAACATTATGTCATGGTTGACTAGTCAAATCAACATAACATCTGATTACAAACAAAGGTGCCGATGCTAATAAAAGAATGAATCAAAGGCTCACAATAGCAAAATATTACCAACTCAAGCCCACAAAATTACATGACATCAAACAACACTTTTTGCTATGATAAAACAAAAAAATAAAGAACATCAAATAATTGAATTATAAATCACCATATCATGATGTAATATAATAGAATAGATAAAGTGCGAATAAAGAAATTATTTTCATTATTAGAGCAAATTATATGTGCATTATAACATAGTTCTATGATAGCTCAATAGCATTTTGAAATTGATGACAACTAAAAAGGCACCATCAGCATTTTTCTTAATGGTTCCAGAAAATCATTATTTAAATGTATTAAAAATGGCATATTTGTATAAAAAAATACATATATATATATATATATATATATATTCTTATAAAAGGAGCAGTGATATAGAACATATTAAAATACCAGCAGACCAAACCATCTAATTAATGAAACCTAATTATGTAATTTTCAAAATCTAAACTTAAGCACATTAACCCATCATTTTTTGGGACAGGTTTAAGCCATCTCTTCAAGTGTATTAAAATTTTGATTCACATGTAGACCCTTCAATTCGCTAATGGTTCATGGACCTATTATCTTTTTGCCTTTTGACTTTTGAGTATTTTGAAGTAAAAGAGAGAAAAAGAACCAACCTTAATGATGACAATGGGTTGAGACACTGATTGATATCATCTTTGTAGATGATTTCATAGAAATTGAGTCTATTCAACTCCTATTTGATTTCAAGTAGCAGTCATGGTGATTTATTGAAGAAGAGGACAAATACATTCTTAACCTTGTTATGCTCTAGAGGGCGGTGACTTCCTAACCTTCGCATGCTTTGGTGATCGGATCTTGTTTTAGGATTTCAATGGTTGTGAACTCCTTGGAGGAGGTGGAGCGCAGGAAAAGTAGAGAAGGGGCTTTGGAGGTGGCAATTGTGGAGAGAAGGGGCTTTGGAGGTGGCAATTGTCGACTATGGAGATGGTGACAGGAAACGAGAGGTTTTCTGGTTGGATCATTAATTGTGCACCTCTCCTTTGATGTTGACCATGACATCCATAGCAAGATGGATTTAAGTGAGCCAATACCCCTTCAAGAAAGATAAAGAGAGGGGATAGAAGGATACCATTAATTCCAGCTCTTACAATCCCCATATTGCCACTGCTCTTGATGTCTAGTAGGGCAGCAATTGCCACTGCATATCATCTCTCTAACAAAAAATAAGGTTGGGAAGGACTATGATTATTACATGCCACTCATGGCAATTGTGACCATGTCAGAGCATCATACAGTTCTGAAGAGCTCAGAATCAAATGCTGGTTGAGGATGTTGGCCTGATGGTGGTAGCAAGGAGGGATGCTAGATGACAAATGAGGAGAGGAAAAGATGGGGGAAATGAAGGTAACATCCAAAAAAAGAAAAGAGAAATTCCAACTAGTGAAGTAGTTGGTTGAACTAGCAAATGTAATATATGGCTAGCCTATATTATATGTAATTAAATGTAATGTGTCACGTCCAATTGATGTTGCACAAGATATTATTAGTTGTAAGGTCAATGCTTTCGACAGGATCATTAGTAGGACAATATTTTTTACAAGCACGCCATATTGGCTTTCATACCTATTTATGGCACCAAGTAATGCAAATTCTGCCATAAGCTTAGTTACAGTACAACTCTGGCTTGCACAACCACATTGGATGCCTATTTCTGGTATTCGTAGGTGAAGTGCTATTAGCATTAAAATCCATTGCACTTTCTTTCTTCTGGTGTATGAAATATATCATAGCCTCATTGCTGACCATTTTCAAATTCATACAATTATTAATAAAAAAATATAACGCAATTATTAGCTCTCATGGCTTGATTGTCTGTTGAACTTAATAAGAATGAAATTATAAAACTTCACCACTTATTTCAGGTTTTAACCTCAAGAATCAAATTACTAGTTCCTTTTGTCTCTAAATCTGTAACCATTGATACTCTTAAACTTCTTTAACCATCCTAATATAGTTGCCAGTCATGTAATCAAAACTCATATGATCAAAATATTTAGGTGTCACTCTGGCCATGGTACAGTCCGCACAGCCGTCTCAGCCTCTGATGGGACTTGTAACATGCACTGCCCAAACAGCCTACGCTGCTCCTTACCAATCTGCTGCAATGGTTCCGGGAGCTCCAGCAGTGATCGGAGCCATATCACCTGGCATGCAACTGACATCAACATTCCCCACCAACCCGCACCAGCTCGCATATCAGCAAATCCAACAGCTGCATCAGCAGCAGCAGCTGCAACAACATCCGCAGCTCCAGGCCTTCTGGGCCATGCAGATGGCAGACATAGAAGAAACCAATGACTTCAAGAACCACAGCCTGCCTCTCTCTAGGATAAAGAAAATCATGAAATCTGATGGAGATGTCAAGATGATCTCAGCTGAGGCTCCTATGATATTTGCAAAGGCGTGTGAGATGTTCATACTGGAGCTGACACTGAGATCATGGAATCATACTGAGGAGAATAAAAGAAGAACACTTCAAAAGAATGATGTAGCTGCCGCTATATCCCAGACTGACATATTTGACTTCTTTGTTGATGTCATTCCCAGGAATGAATTAAAGGAAGAAGGCTCCAGGATTGCAAGTGCTGCTTTGCCAGTGATATGTGCTCAGGCCGACTATCATGTACCACCACAGCATCAAGTAACAGGCACAGAGATGATCTTGGGGAAGCCTGTTGATCAAACATCCACAGCTGCAATGTAGACTCCAGTTGCTTACATGTGGCGGCAGCCACAGCAGCAGCAACAGGTGCCTGATAGCAGCTGAACATATGAAATGGTTAGAAAGCTATTTTATGTTTCTGGTTTCTTCAGATATAGGAAGGAACATTGTTAGATGGAATTTCATGTTCCCTAATGTGTCAGTACAAGTAGTCAAGCTTGTAGTAGACCTCTTTTCACTTGGGTAGTAGGTGAAATAAGAAAAACTTGTCACTTGCATGCAGATGGAAGGGGCACAACTATTGTAAAGTGGTGCCGTCTTAAGCTTCCGTTCTGTGACTCTATAGACAATAAACTTTACTGCTCTTAATCTATGACTGATGCATTAATGATCTTGAGACCTTCAGAAAGTTCCCTTTTATTCATGGTAAGTTACAGGCTGAGTATAGTGTGAAGTGCCAGCATGGAAGCCATGCCGAAAATTACTATTTCAGTGCTTGCAATACTAGATGTTATCAAGTATGTCTTTCTATGGGTAAGATACAGTGTTTACAATGAAGGTGTGACATGGAACACAAGCCAATCATTAGTGGCTTAGTGCTTACATGCAATCGATAAGCATGTCTTTCAGTAGGCAAGCATGTTGTGTTTATACTGATGCAGAACATGTACCAAATATTGCTAATTTAGTGCATCCCTGCTTGATATAATTAAGAATGTCTTTCAACAGGTACAGTAGATCTCAGATGAGCCAATGTATTATAGACAGGAACTTTGCCGTGCATGAATTGTCAAACCTTGCTAAAGAATTTGAGAAGACATGGGCGATCCTGATATTATTTCCAGACCTCTCATTTTACGTTTTAAGATTTCACTGCATGATTTGCGTGCACCAGCAGGCAAAACAAATATATAGGGCTCCATCCGGCCATGGAACAGACCTCTCTCTCTCTCTCTCTCTCTCTCTCTCTCTCTCTCTCTCTATCTATCTATCTATCTATCTCTCTGGGTGGGATTGTGCCTAGGTAAAATATCTGGAAACTTTGGGATGAAGACCCTTTGCGTAGGAGGGGTGTGACAACTGCAGCAATGCCAGTTGAGGAGAAGCTTTTGCTTTGTATCAACCTCTTTCTTCTTTTCAGCAACCTTCTTTAGGATGTCTTGATGATATCTATCGTTCAAATCTTCATCAGTGTATATGCTTTAGAAAGTTGCCTATATCTCTTCACAAGGATCTCTGCGCCGGAGAGAGTAATTTGGTCACTTATTCAAGGGAGCTATCATTTTAACTCATTTCTTGGAGTATATAGCAGAATTGAGCTACGAACTCCTGTTGGTTTGCCTCGCGCAAAATGCCATGGCTATTCTGGCATCTCTACCAACAAAGGGCCTCGATGATGCTCCTAGAAAGCGATCATACTCTGATACCAGCAGTCAAAAGCCAAGTTCCTGCATAAGCTCTTGATGCACTCTTATGTTTCTGTGTCAATGTAAAACGGGGCTGAGAACACAAAGCATACAATAGAACATGTAAAGATTAAGAAGATGAATGAACCTTCTACCAATTCATATGATAAAAGAATTCAAGCTCTTTTCGGCACTATGGCACATGTAACGGGAAAGATCCCTATTCTCATATTGCAACCAACCATTTTATACATCATGAATGTCTTTCTTTTGATGAAACAAAGGAGCCAAAGACCCTAAATGCTTTTCACTCAACTGATCAACATATTTCCAAACATAGCATATCTCACAATTAGTCAAAACCTGCGAACCACTTTGGGAGAGCACTTCATTTCTGTAAGAGAAATAGTGAGTAACAGCAGCTACCTGGTGCTCAACCCTGTGCCTGCATGGATTGCTGATAACAAGTAAGACCATCGAGCAAAATAAAGAAAAAGCAAGGCATCTATGAAAACAGTCCCACCTTTACATTCTTCTTGTAAAGATCCCACATTTGAAAAGAAGTTTTACGGAAAGAGAGCAGGCCGCAAGTGCAGCTGACCACCTTTTCTTGATCAGATGAATTATACATAGAATATCTGTCCCACGTTCAATAGGCTCTCATGGGGAATATTAAAGATCACACTGTTTTCCCTGCAGATCCTCCGAAGGAAGGCATAAATGTAATCAACAGCTATCCTTTTAATAATTCCCGAATCCCTCCGAGCCCTCACAATTGTGTTCCCAAGAATGTGCACCACCCCAGCATCCTTGCACCTGTTCAAGAAATCCAATTCATCCCCAACTGTCTGGATTGTCTGGCCTGATGAGCTCACTAAACCATTTCCATGGAGCGGGGATTGGGCAGGTACTATAGAATCATTCGATGGTGAGTACGTTAGCTCTACATTAGAGGAGACTCTGTTGCCATTGCCATTCTCAGTAAGAAGGAAATCACTATATTTCTCGGTCCGCTGCCCGCATAAGCTGTACTCGTCAGAATCAGAGTATCCTTCCATCATACTTTCAAGACGAACAAAAAGAGAGAGGCTATCAAAGAGCATCTTCTCAAAATCATCGTCTTTCTTGTGGAGATCTTTGTATCCATACCTTGCAATACAGCGGAACATGTGGAAATTCTTCGGACCAATCCTTTTTACAAGAAACCGTTCTTCCACAGGTACTGTGTAGACTGGGAGGTATTTGACACAGACGAAGACGACAACAGAGTGGATGGCAGGGAGGTTGGTAATGAAGTGGGAGAAGATGCGAGGAACGCCGCTTGCCAGCTCTGTGTACACGAAGCCTATGCCAGGGACCCGAACCAGGCCAAGGCTGGGGCCAAGGCCCAAGATCCAGGCCATTGAGACCTTACTGTGCATCTCAAACTCATACCGCTTCACAGTTCCATAGTGCCATATATACATGATGAGGAGGAAGACAGCAGCGATGACAAGTGGAACCCAACCACCTTGGTCTATCTTGAAGAGCACTGCAGAGAAGTATGGGAGTTCCACCAGCAAGGAAAGACCGGTGAAGATGACAATAAGGATCCAGTGGCTCCGCCATACCAACAGCATTATAGGGACCATAAGAAATGTTGTCACCAGCATAACTATCACCACAGCAGTTCCTGTTCATAAAATATAGAATTTATTTATTATTATGAAACAAGCATGAAGAAATTTAATGGAGAGATTCATGTATCAAGCACATATAATCAAATTATATTATGAAAAATGACAACTTGTTCAATGATCAATTAAAACTAGATTTTTGCAGAAAACCAAAAAATAGTTATGGCACAAAATGGAATGCCATTTCAAAGTCATGAACAATCAACTTGCTGGTCACAGGTTCTAACTGCATGGAAATCAGACACATAGAGCAACTTAAAAATAATCGAATCTCAGCATGATATATCATGCAGGTGGCAGCATTAAGTCATTGATTATATTTTCCACTTGCAAATATATATCTATTGGTGTCTACTAAGTTTTTACAGTTGAGAGTTGCTCAGAGTGCTTTCTGCTGATGTTTTCTTTGAAAAAGCCATCCTGGTCCCCCCTGTGATTATGCTATTGTTAGCATGATTTGCTACACCTAGGTTTTCTTCCTCTCTCCTGATCTCTTAATTCTCCTCCCCCTCTCCCTCACTCCCTCTCTCAATTCTACTCTCCTGATGCCCTCTCTCTCGATGCTCCATGGCGATGATGCAACAACAACAGCTAAGGTTAGGGTTTTGCGACGACGAGGTACGCCTCCCCCCTCTCCCTCTCTCTCTATCCCTCCCTCCCTCCCTCTCCTTCTCCTTCGTCTTCTCCTTCTCTCCCTCCTTGGTTCTAGTATAATTTGGCTTGGTACGGCACATACTAGTACCATACCAAAGCAGTTGTCGGCCCAGTACATCCTGGTATCGGTTCAAAGAATCTTGCATAGGGGTGTGTATGCAATTGCTAGATTTTGGAGAGGCATATCCATAACTTGCAGATTTTATGAGGCATATGTGCAAGTTGTACGCTTTTAGAGGGATGTATGTTCACTTTAAACTTTTTGAGGGATAACAAGCAAATAAGCATTTTTTGAACTGTATGCAAAAGTATCTTAAGTATCAAACCTTATGATGATTAGTCACATGATAAGTCTTCATATGAAATATTGTCATCATTGCTACTTCATTGTAACATCTGACTGTTTTAAAATAAAGCAAATAGGTCATGAAATTATTGTTGATGTGTGTGAAGTTAACAGCTTACCATATGCATTTCCAATCTGACTTTGATTTTTGAATCCAGCTGTGACAGCTATGCAAAGAACCATAAGGACCCAATTAATATCTGGTATATATATCTGACCGAGGAACTTTTTTGATGTATGAACAACTTTGACCCTTGGAAAACAACCAAGTGCAAGTGCTTGTTTGATTATTGAAAATGTTGCAGATATGGTGGCTTGACTCGCAACAATTGCTGCTGCTGTTGCAATGATAAAAGCTGGCCAGTATATACTATCTAAAAAAATAAAAAGATGTCACCATCCACTTATATAGAAAGAGACTTAAAGGATTCTGTACTGTAAGAGTCAGAAGGGACCTGGAATAGAACGATAAAAAGCATCAAACACATGCCCTTTATTGCTAACTATATAAGCAGCTTGTCCGGTGTATGCCAGAAGAAGACAAGGGAACACAATGAGGGTGAAAGCAATCTGCAAACGGAAAACACATAATCTGAGCACATTCAACTTAAGATATTGATCATAATTGTGTGAATTGATAATAAATACCTGAACAGCTAGGACAGGAAAGTGACACAGATCAGCAAATAATGCTTCTGTCCCTGCATAATAATGTTGCAGGACAATGCAAGTTAGCTTTCAGTATACCAAGAAAAATCCATGGTTACATACAATGACGCACCACAAGAAGGTGCATCAGTTCAGAAGAATCTCACCTGTGATACTAAGAAGAATTCCTCCAAGAGAGGTCCAATTATGAAGTTTCCCTCTTCTAAAATACCGATATGTATAAATTGGATTGTAAGCCTTGAGAACAGAACTATCATATTTCCATATGTTTAGAGCACCAATAGCACCAATCAATAAAAACCAGAGGAGAACGATGGGAGCAAAAAGCCATCCAACTTTGTCTGTACCATAGTGTTGCATGCTAAATAAACCAACTAATATGACCACAGCAACAAGTATAACCACATCTGAGACATTGGGACATGAGAATGAAAAAGCAATTAGCCATGCATAATTCAACTAAAGTCATTTTTTTATTTTCATTACTTAAGGAAGCTTTATCATTCAAAAACATGATCCCTTTATAATTCAAATTTCAGACTTTAAGTGTTTAGATTTTCCAGCAGTTGTTTAATAATTAGAAGGAAAAAGTTGAAAAATGGAAAATTATTAGGAAATTCTACTCAAAGTAGAAATTTCTAATTCCATGATTTAAGGGACTTTTTGATATTCATAATACAAGTGAACATCTAGTTGTCTAAGAACATAACATATGATTTTTTTTCTTTCCATAGCAGTAATATTAAATATTTTATTTTCAGTCCAGACATGCCCTTTGAAGGGCATTTATAATATGTTTATAATGGAGAATTTCATGGAATGACCAATCCTTATCATCAGGTCCAATAAATGAGAAAAATTGGCATCTATGCCTAAGAGTATAATTGGTACGAAATAGATTGATAGTATTCTAGAGCTTATAAGTGAGAAAAATGATTTTTTGAAATTGAGAGCTTCAAGGGATCCATGAATTCAAGAGTATGCATCAAAGCACATATAGGTGGTAAAAGCCATACCATTACTCATGTTGGGATGGTCAACCTTTATTCCACCTGATGCTGAAAGAACTGCAGAAAGATAAAATTTTAAAGTTAGAATTTTAGAGAGGCTAACAGAGCAATCACATCCAAGACACTCATAGAAACATTAGCAGTAAGAGTGCACTATAAAATGCGAAAGAATCCTGGGAAAAACTTGGACAATTGAAGGAGCCCCTTTAAAAACTTATACAAAACAGTGACAATTTTTCCAGCACATTCAATGAAAAATGTTTGGTGAAACTTATTATTTTTCCATGGAAATGCCTTGAAAAAAAAAAGAGTATCTGAAACTTAATGGAAAACCTTAAGCATTTAGTCCTCGTTTGGATGCCTTTACAATTAAATCAAACTCTTTATTTCTTTTTGCTTGTAAGGTTAGGCAAAGGAAATATTTAATATTTATTTAAGAGTTGTATTCTGTTATGCAAAACTCTCTAGGAGATAGTAACCTGAGAAAAATAATGAAATATGATATTCTACTACCAAAGAGATTTTAAGATTTTTTTTTGGTTATTTCTGAGCCATGCAAACAGTATACCATGTTTAAGGCTACAGCCTGAGGTTCGCCGTCTCGGTACCAGACCCATACCAGTACTATTCTATTACAATGTTGGTATGTAGTACGAGACGTACCGAATATTGGTATGGTATGAGACTGCATACCGGTTCGGTACTGGTATGATATGGTACTGACCGGTATGGCAAACCTTGCTACAGCCTATTGGTGAAGCAACGTGATGATCGAGGCCTCTATAAGAAAACCTAATTTACAAAACATAAACATATTGAATCTTCTGTTTAAAAGAAAAACAGTTTAGGAGCAAACATATCAATTCATAGACAAAAAGATCTGATAGCATATCAGATATGGATCATAGCCTTCAATCAAATATGTATATCTCAAATCAGAGAACAATCAACATAAATTTTAAAACAAACTATATAATAAAATGAATTCCTGATATCAAATTTCTAGGGTTGACAGAATTATAACCATTCATTAAAGCAATTCTTCCACTACACCAAACTCATGCATACCATGTGATGGTTGACCCACCATCTGTCGAGAAATCTTACCTTTTAAATCTCTAACATAAATCTTATGCGCCCATAAACCAGATACCATGGTAAAAATAACCCAGTTCCAAGAATCTCAATGATTGACCACAGAGATATAATGAAAGTATAAATACGGACAACTCATAAAAATGATTATTATGTAATATTTGTATGATATAGTAGATCACTGTTCTGGTTTTTATAGACCCACTGACATAGGAAGATAGACCAACCATAGGTTAATGCTAGATCCTCCTATAGAAAAGATCAAAAGTAAAGAATCATACTGCAGCAAAAGAATGAAAATGTTGAATTAGAGACTTAGATGCATGTCTTTTAATTGGGGGACGTTTTTGGGCAAAACTATGAAGATGCAATGGTAGTTGCAGAGAGCAAAATGCTATAATAAATGCAGCACATTTGCACAAAACAATATCAATAACAATAACAATAACAATGATGATGATAATAGAAGAAGAAAAAGAAAAAGTAGCCAATGCATCATATTCTCACAAAGGCATGTTACTAAATATATATGCAAGAATTACACCCTAGAAGATGCAATCACCAAATGGCTGTCAGAATCTTAATGACATAGATCCACGCCATAGATGCAGAAGAAATGCAGGAGGCAAAAAATGGAGGGAGAATTTAGGGAACTAGCAGCAGCAGAAGCTCGATAATCATGATCCTAGATTCTGATCATGGAATGGAGATTTGTTTGGACAACCACAAATGATGCCCACGTTGTAAGGAGTAAGATCCAACACTTTGTACAATAATGTGGATTTTCTGTGAACTAATTACAATATATAATGCGTGCGTGTTTGCACTGGTTTGTAAGTCACGTATTGTCAGGTAGAAAAGCTCGAAGAACATGAACCGATCTTTGACTAAAAATATTGCTGTAATGAAAGACTTGAACATAAGGAACAAATCTTTGCAACTAAGGGAGTCAATAAGCTGTTAGATATGGTTACAGGAAAGAAGAAAAAAAATGTAAACAAGATCTGGTTCTACCTCAAAAATATATATATATTAATCTAAATCTAACTCCAGGAGCTTATGTAAATGGATACATGAAGGGGATTACAGGGAGCAAGTTGTCTTAAGAGACTGCATACAGAAAAGCAATACAGTCAAGCTACTAAACCATGGAGAAGGAAAATATAGAACAAACTGACCTGATATAGCTGGAGTAAGAATCCCATCTCCAATTGCCATACAAGTACCAATAAGAACAAGAATGAGAAGAGCATTCTTTTTATAAGAATGTGTCTCTAACCATCTCTTGATTTTCGCGGCTAGCGAATTCTCATCATAAGTCTTACGACTGTATGTTGTTAATTCTTCATCTGTTCTATGTTGGTTGGGAATAGTATTTATATTTGCATGGCGGCAAAGCAGTGAATAAAGAGCAAATGTACCACCTGCACATAACAAAGCAGAATTTGTATTTTCTCAATATGCATAAAAAGGAAAAGACAGCAGCCAAGAGAATGAAGGTTAATTTTTAATAGTCCTTGATATTAGTGACTACAATCAACAGCATTCACGTTTGCATTCTTATTTTTATTTTTTTACTAACAAATTGAACCAGCAATCTGAATATATTAGCTTCCACAAATTTATGTTGAAACCTATATTTGATGAGTAATCTAAATCTTCATTGTCCAGTAAGTCTCTATTGTATTGTATACACATAATTGACAATTATAAAGAATAATCAGCACACTGCCAACTGTTCTGCATGGACACAATGATAGAGTTGATGTATAAGACTCATTGATAGACCTTGAAAAGTACATTTAACTTAACATCTTCCTCAATATTTCTTTAGATACTGCAGAGAAAATAATTAAGTGGATTTATGACCAAAGTTTTCCAAACAGTAGATGGATATAGTTTCATTAAGGGGATTACCTTGTAGAGAATGCACAGTGAACAATAAAACATCATATGATGTAGAAAACTGAAAAAACTGTTTCCAGGCCATGTGTAACTACAATTCTCATAAAGAGGCTAAGGACCTTATGTACCCCTTGATGGGGTCTCAAAAAAAATGTCAAACAAATAGCAGTGAGACTGATAGGGCTGATGGAAGATGTTTTTCTCTTAGACTTAACAAGGCCATACAGAAGGAGAATAAAGGAGACAAGATTTAAACATATATGGGTTTTGAAGGAATGCAAGATAAGCAATGCTAAAAAAGGCTTACGGCAAGCTAGTTCTTAGATAGGAGTTTTATATTTTTACTTACTTCTAATCCAGCATAATGACAACTAAATTCCATAGTTCTTAACCATCGTGAAATCTTTTCAGGAGATATTCATTTTCCGGGAGAAACAAATAAGATAACCAGGCACAGCAGCATTTTGATCCCACCAGAAATGGAGAAAATAAATCTAAGGCCAAAACAACTTTAATTGATCTCTCTCATCAGAAGATGTTTCTTTGATGCCAAGCTTTGCAACATATTTGCAAGGTGTAGATAACTCCCAAGATACCATACTTGGAAAAAAAAGAAGAACCAAGACTGAATGTCTCTCCAAGGATCTTCATGTCATCTATCGATTTCTAGGTCTATATAAACTTTTTCTATAAAATTAAGAAGAACAAACCATGAATATAAAGTTGTAAGTCATAGAATTGTGAAATTTATGTAGTGTTAGTTATAACTGCACTGGTAAACATAAGCATGTGGCATAAACATGTGTTTTTTGTAAAAATGCTGTCTATGAGGATGAATTTGGGTCATTGCCCGCAAGTGAGTTGATCATTGCTACAGCATCCCAACACTTGCTCCTCAAGTTCATAGCACTAAGACAGGATTTATCTTCCTAAATGTCTTGTGATAGCCTATGAGTCTAAATGAAATACATCAATTTAGAAACAATGGAACATCTTTACATTTGATAGCATATGAGTCTAAATTTCCACCGGAAGAGTTTATAAATAAATAAAGATCCCTAGTATCATCTTCTATACTGAGATATACCATGAGACCAAGAAGTTGATTCGAGATCTCGCTATCAACTTCTTGGCCTAAAAAAAGTCATCTTCATGGTGATACATAATTTCACCAAACCAATAATATTGGATCTTACCATCAGAGCATTAGAATCCTTTTTGCTGTCGATTCATCTGAAACATAGGGTTCTCATTTCCTTTTGATCATCATACAATTACTTCATATTTTGTGTGTGTGTGTGTGTGTGTGTGTTTGTGGCATCAATTAATACTTAGTAGTGTCAAAATCTGTTGAACTTCCTTTTATTACTTTGTTTTCTTTCTAGCTCCAGTTTCGTTATCACCAAGGTCATTTGGGTTACAGTAGTAACGAACCTTCCTTCCTATCCATCCCCCATATATTCTCTATTACATCAACAAAGGACAGTTAATAGGAGATTAGTGGACAATATAATAACACTATTAAACTCAGTTTTGGAAAACTTTGCATTATTTGTTCAAAATTAATTCACTTAAGTATTTATTTGTGTTTCTTGAATTGAGATCAAAATATTGATCCAACAATGCTCTAAATGGTTTTTGAAGCTTTCTCTTTTAGTTAAGCATAGTTGACTACTCTAGATTCTCCTAGTTAGGTTATCTCATACTACACTATGGTCATTGAGACTTCTTTAGCAGTTCACCCTTCTCTCTTATACTTTTGACTGCTTATTCCTTGTCATTCCTGTACATTATTTGCCTCTAAGGAGATCAACTTTTTAGGATTGCCCAATAATGGAGCACAAATTTGACCGTTGCCGCCCTCTTATGCAAGGCAGCCTATTCACTTCATGGGATTGCAGTAAGAATCTCATGATTACAACTTCTAGTTTGCAAGTATGAGAAACTATTGATGTGTATTATACATTCCTAACTTAGGAGGCAACACATATATGATACCAAAACTAGGGCCAGCAGTCAATGCTTGCTTCAGAACATACAGAGATTGCAACTGTTTGACATTGTGCAGCCCTATGCAGCCTGGACCCCTGTTCTTTTGATTGGAGCAACCTCCCAAAACATTTTGTCCATGAATCATTACTTATATATGGCTCAGGAAGATCCTCAAAAATCTTCAGTCCAATGATATCTCCTTTCAATATGAAATGGGATCTCACCTGCTTTCTCCCTCTGTGTGTGTATGTGTGTTTATGCGCATGTTCACATGCACATATAGGATATTTATCAGTTAAAACTAAGTAATCTTTCCCATAGAAGACCTAAGACCCTTTCCCTTTGCTTCAACTCAACAAGTTTGGTTCTCCTTTTTCTCATATTTCATTTTTTACTTTTGCTCAACCTTTAGTTTATCTCTACTTTTAATCTTGAAATAGTAGTTAGTTTATGAGTTCCAAGCATCAAATAAACAGTCTGGCCTTTATACATGACAAACATTCTAAGAACAAGGTGAAAGGTCCATTAAAGCATTATGTACCCTAATGACCAGATATTGGTAGGAATTCCATGCTGAGGACCATAAAACCACCTACTATTTTACATTGCAAAGTAGCAAGTTTTGGAAGATCTCCATATCCCTATCCAAGGATTAGAATATCATCTGTTGATGTTGTGCCAACCTAGAATTCTCATGGCTCATACTATGCTGTGCCAGTGTTTGGCATGCACTAGAATTATAGCATGGCAAGCAATGACATGAAGCAGGCATCACATAACTATCATCTGCCAGCAAGGCACTGGTAGGAAACATATTAGCCTGTGCTGATCAGGCACAAACAACACTTAAATCCATGCCTCCATCAATTTTTCATGTGCCCTCACCTCAAGTTTGAGCCACTCCATGGCAAGCTTCTCCATTGTAATTCTTGTCTTATCACCCCTAAGATTATCTGCCCATAAGCCTCTATTACACCATATTCATTCTTCATGCTTTACCCATATTGCTCTCTTACCTTGTGTATCTCACCTAACAAATTGAGTGAGGTTTGGACCATTGATGGTAGAACCTTTGGTAACCACATTAATTAAGCAACAATCATTTTTGATGTTATAGAGCTAACCAAGCTTATTTAGTTTATATCGTACATATCGAACTAATGCTTGAGTGATCCAACAATAAAGAAAATAGCGAATGTCTTTGATGGAAAGAATTGGTTTGTGGAAATATTACCAACTCTTAAAAAGAGGCCATCTGATGGTTAATCTTCCAAAAAAAAAAAATCTTTTTTTTTGAATAATATCTGGCACTGACCATACATGCTCAAGCTAAAAGTAGCCAAAGAGTTGAGTATAGCTATTAAAATAGATGCTTATGGTATATATATTTCTGTTGGTTAGCCATGACTTTATTCTTACCTAATGGAACTATTAGATTTTCCTTAGGGTATTTATTTCTAAACTTGCCCATCTAATGAAATTATTTATAAGGCATTAGAGTATAGTTACCTAATAAAATGTTTCAACACGATAAATTCATGTCAGAAACTAAAATATTAAATGATGTCACACACCCTTATTTTCCATGAGAAATTACAAATTCTAACACATGTAACTACTTCTGCAATTTCAGCATTTTTTATGATTACCAATCAGTTTGATTCAATCCAACCCTTAGACATTCATATACAACCAGATTTCTACATCATTGCAATAGATGTTGCAGTGAGAAGATGAAGATAAGATAGATTCTACATCATTGCAATATTTCAGATGTAGACCCATTTCATAAACTTAATTGTTGATATTTTGTTTGTTCACTCTGGCTTCTATTAGAGATCTGTTCTCCATAAAAGTAACCCCCCCATTTCCACATAGTCTAAATTGCATCAGAATTTTTTGTAAGTATCTTAGTTTGACAAGATTGAACTTTTTTCACATAAATCTAGCCGTAGATGTATTACTTGGATGCAGCAAAAGCAAACACAAGAAACTAAAATGGACAGTGATAGTCTACCTTGACCATTGTCATTAAATCTAGCTGTAGATGTATTACTTGGATACAGCAAAACCAAAAATAAGAAACTAAAATGGACAGTGATAGTCTACCTTGACCATTGTCATTGGCCCTCAACACTACAAAAACATATTTAAGGAGTGGGATGAGAGTAAGGGAGTATATGATCAAAGAAAGTGCTCCAATAACATCCTCTGGATCTTCCACCCCTTTAGGAAATGTATTGTAAAAAACATACAGCGGTGATGTGCCCAGGTCTCCAAATACCACACCAAGGCTCTGAAATGCAAGCCGTAAAACTAAAACTGATGAGAATTTCTGCATGGTAGACAAAAGCATATCAGCATATCAACGTGCTTCAATGACTACATCACAAGCATTGGTTTGAGCAAATAAAAACTAATGAAAATAGAAAAATAAAAACAGTCCATCCGATCAGCTTGTGCTAGAGAGATTCCACAAATAAAAGATAAATCACATTTTTTCTTATAACAAAACACCAAGAAACGCAGAAGTCAGACTGCTAATTTGTTGAAGAATTTTCAGTTTCATAATTGTAAGAAGTTCAGAATGTATCAAATTAAGAAACTGAACAATAAATCATGTAAATCATCAAAAAGACCCTTGCTAATTTTTTGCCAAATGATTAATATATTAGTCCTCAACATGATTTTTAGTAAGTTGTATAACATTTAGTTCCATCTCAAACATAGATCAGCAAAGTATTGAAAAAGGATACATTTTAACTGATAACATCACTAGCAGTAGGCATGAAATTACCCTTCCTTCACTTCATGTTAAAAAAACTAATAATCATCTTAGAGATCGAAATCAGATAATATTTTTGACAGATGTTAGCTCTTACATGTTATTTAAATTGATTATAAGATCTGATCTGATAAATCAAGAGATTCTACTAACAATGCACAGTACTCTAGAACTGGTATTCTAAGAAAAGGGGAAAAGACAAAAAAAAATATGATGCATCTGAAAGAATGTGAAGTCTTTCTACTTCTGCCCAATTATTGGATAAGCAAACAGCATCTTATTTCAAAGAGAAACAAGAAAATACTATAAACTATAAGAGGGGCTCCAAATGAAAGATTGAAGAGCACCTTTTCTCTGTACATATTTTTAAGCCTGCCAGCCTCTTCATCCATGGGCTGGTCGAGGTTCTGATCCAAATCCCACATGTTCCCTTTATTTGTCTCCTCGTTTGTCATCTCCGATGCCATGAATCCCAACTCCTTCAGCACACTCCTTCGATATCTCGGCTCTTCGAAGCGGCCCGAATCGATGCCCAAGATCTCAATCTCTGAGATCTTGAGATCTCAACTCCTCGCTCACACCATAAACAGACACCAAAACGACATCCAAGCCTGGGAGGAGCGATGTACTTCTGTGGATTTGAGCTCAAATATAGGGTCCCAGCGGCCAGAAAAATGAAACTTCGGGAGTGGCAGTAAAAGCTACTGGAAAGCAAGATGCTAAATTTGGAATAGAATTCAATCCCATATCACAAGAAGCATCCAAAGATCTGATCTTTTTTTCCAGTCCGGATAGCCAAAAACGGCTGACAAACTAAAAATCTACCAGAAAAGAGACACCTGGGCGCGATTCCAGCAGGAAAGACAGAGATTTCCAGAGTTCGGACGCCAGGAAACTCCAAAATCTGATCTTTGGCCAGTAATTAGATGGCAAGTGCCACCAGGGAGACAGAGAAGAACGAGTGGAGCCGCAGGGCGAGATGAGGGGAAGGGAGAGGAGGATAGGGAGGCACTTCCGGAGCTTGGAGAGCTCGCAGGTGGTACTCAGGGGAGGTGATAAGGGCGTCGCCTTGCGACGATTTGTAGGGTTTGGGATCCAAGGGAAGGTGGGGTTCAAGCGGGGACTCAGCAAGAGAGCGACGCGGGATTTCTACTGCCATGAGAGAGGTTGGTCGGGTTACAGAGAGTGAGAGAGAGAGGGCGGCATCTTACTTTGTCCCGTTGACCCAAGAACTATTTAATCAACTTTAAACTGTACTATAAAAATATAAAAGCTGGAAAATTTATTTCTTTTTGCCAATGGTGTCACCAGAGATCCGACTTTGGATTTAACAGTAGATTAATTAATATCTTATTAGATTCCTAACATGGATTGTTTTAATAAATAAAAACTTTGTTTTATGGGCGGTGGCGCTTATGACCGTAATTAATACCTAGCAAAATCCCCCCGAGCATTCGTAGCATCTCTAAACTTCACAAACAACCAAAATTGCAAGAGATTTTTTTGATGAGTGTGGACCTGGGATAAAATCACTCTATTTTTCCTCTTCCTCTTTTGTTATCTGTGATGGTAATACTATCTAAAATAATTTCATCCTTGATCCATGATGAATTAAGTCTATCTAATATTTTTTCCTAAATTATATGAAAAGTAGAGGAATAGTGGATCACATATTTTTGCAAGCATAAGATAACTCTACACTTAATATATTTATCAAAAAACATGAGGAGAAATAATCCATAAAGAACAGACCCATAAAGAGTGAACTTATAAGAGCTGCTTTGAAAATAGATTACAGTGTCAATCCCATTGAGGTATTCTAGTGCATATTTTTATGTTACATAAAAGAAGTGGTGTATGATGCCCTTGCATAGTTTTTCTGAATTATATCAATGTAATATGTTTTTAATTCTTTTTGGTTTCGTTCATATTTATAGAAGTTATTTTTGTGCCCATTAATATGTGAGATTAGCTCTAGTTTAAATATCTAGAGCCACTAATATAATCTATGGTCGCTTTTTAAAGCATAAAAATATATCCATAAGAAGTTGAAATATTTGATCCTTCCCTGGTTACATAATATTAGCCTAGGTGAAGTGAATTACAAATTGTTGCTTGTTATACGTAGGTATCAAGATAGAGACAAATGTTTCCAGGTTAGCCAATAATAAACGGAAAGCTGTTTAGAATATTCGAATCTTTAGAGACCCTTCTCCATCAATATATTCCTCCTGTGGATAGAGAGGGATTAACCACTGTCCATTTTTTTTATTAGTTAGAGCTCTCTAATAAGTGTTACCTACCCTATTATGGTAGGGTTCCGGTTGTATTATTTGCACGAAAAAATAATTCACTTTTTTTTTTGCAACATTGTTAGATCATGCAATGACTGCTTTAAAGCCGATGCATGAAGTTGGAGTGCTTTGAGAACCATACAAAGCATGTAACCCAATAATTGATATCATGGAGAAGACGAATTATTCTTTCATACGAAAGATACAATCCAAATCCTGTTGTATCAGTGGAAAAATTATATTCCACATCATACGCACCGTGTAGTCGTGCATCATCCCTATCATAAGCGCATATTTCTATCGGCTAATCATCGAGATCAGCGCTTCGTAAATAGAGCTCATAGAAATGCTTGTGTGCAGGGTCGACCCAATTCTTAAGAGACTGAGGCGGTCACCTAAGGTCCCGGCCTAAAAAAGGTCCACCACAAAAAAAAGACCTCAAAGACAAAATAAAAAGAAAAAAAGTCTCAAAGACAAGACAGTCTTATGCCTTCAAATACATTCGGCCGTCCCTGCTTGTGTAGGGCTGCCATGGCCGTCAGAGAGGGACGTGATAAGTGGGTCGCTCACAGGTCAAAACTTCACACCCCATGAGATAAAAAATAGTTAAAATATGCACACGTGGCAATAAACGGCCAAAGCTGGCGCTGTAGCACGCAGGGGAGATGTAACGTTGTTTGCCGCAAGTTTTTGACAACCTATCCTTCGACCGCCGTCTCTTTAGGCATCATCGTCCTGACAGCCACGTGGCGGGCGGAACAGTCGCCTAAATTCGCATACTTCGGAGAAAAACGACGCCACGAGCGAACGGTGGCTATTTAGCCACCGCTAAGTCAGCATCGATTCGGGCATGGTTGGTTGCATACAATGGATCCAGTTGCAATTTTAATTGCTGCAACTATCTCAAATTTAATGTTTACTTCTGTGTAATTCAATATCCAAGATACTCACACTTAGATACTTCCATCCAAATATAGTATTTTGAAGATAAGATGATGATCTATTTGTCATAACATTGCTGGTATCATATTTTATTATCATAATATTAAATTATTGTTTCTGTTATAATCATTAGTTTAGTATACCATAATAGTAGTAATATTATTATATGATTACATTATTATGTTATATAACAATATTTGATAATAAAGATTGTATAAGGCTTTAAGTCCGAGGACATATTGATCAATACTGACCTTGTCATGCCTATTGACAAGGCATGATATCGGTATACTGCTTTCATATCATATTATGCTAATACTTTGTGCATTACCTCAATTTTATTGTGTTAGCATCAAAAAGCATACTCTTTTGTGGTCGAGTATTAATAGTATTGTACTGGCGTATGTTCGAGTACCGTTACTTCAACCTAAGATATGTATGATATAGTATATTGATATAAGATGAATTAGGCTCTCACTGATTGGATTTGACGCTGTGTCAAGTGAAAACGAGGGAAGGGGATCCAAAATGAGGATTTTAGATATTGAATATGATCTACTTATGAACTAAAAGTCGTACATTTTTTGAGACTATTTGCTTATGAATCAAGTGATCACAAATGAACAATTTAAATAGCATGATACAATGCTCGTTCATAACTACATAATGTAAAGGCACAAATTTCCAAAATATATGATTTTAGTTTGTAGATAATTTAGAAGTAACAAATTGCATTGATGGCTTAAATCTTCATATTTTATCTAACAAATTAAATCTGGTTTCAAATTTGGTCAACCGAAGCCTAGTCTACCTCTATTATTACTAAATTATATATTATATTAGTATATATTATAAAAATCTATTATGTTAATTATACTAGAAAATATATTATTGCTATACCATGTAATATTATAATAATTATATTACCTTCGTCATTATCACACTACCCTCGAAAGAGAGAGATAAGGGGTATAATGTTTGGCTATAGTAAAGAGGTGTAGTACTAGACTACGGTAGGGGTGTAACGCCAAGTTATAATAGTAAAAGTTAAATTACTTCTATTCCTAAGGTAGAAAGTATGGTAGACTAAGTTAAGATATAATGTATTAGACCGATTGTCGAAGGGTCCTTTTACAACATTATTACATGATATTTATAACTAGGTCTCATTAATTATTGGAACACTTGTCTTTGCTGGTTTGTACTATGTGAGTTACTATTGTCATGCATGATAGTTATCTTCCCTCCCCCACTTCTTTATTCTGAGTAGTTGTTCCACTCTTTCCATATTTTGGATAGTGGTATGGGTAGTGATAAGATAGTTGCAACTAGCCTGGTCCTCCCATATTTCGAGTGGTAGTGATGAGTATAACTACTAGTTAGTTTATGCCACATGGCCTACTATGTATGATAATGACCTTCCTTCTCATCTTAGGCTAATAACTCTCGCCCCTCTCAATCTAGACCCTATTCACTTGGTTGCACCATTCGTGTTTCAGTCTACTACTTTGTTAGCGTATCGATCTTTAGATCATAGTCGGTCTGGATGTGGTGTAAATAATACCCCCACATCTCATTAGCTGATGGTCAAGAGAATGGTAGAATATATTTGACACCACATCCATCGGCCTAGTTTTGGACTTGGATATCATTCAACTTGGCCGATTTGAAGACCATGAAAGTTTTGATGGGCACGACTCAAACTTGAGCAATAAATAGAAACCATGGAGGATCTAGTAGTTATAAGACCCATCGTCCTGTTTGCCCTCCAGCATATGACCTTGAAATGCACACCATTCGAGAAAAAAAATAGTGGCCTCCATTGATGCAGTTGCCATCTAATCCTTATAAAAAAATAGGCTGCATTGTAGGTTGATATCATTGCTGCCCTCCATCTATTACTATTAGGGGATGATTAGCTTCGATCGTAGAGATGTGTATCAGCATGGTCCTACTGACCTTCCTTTCAGTGACCATCTACAAACCAGAATGGTGGAAGCCTGTCTCGAGCTCGAATATTGGCCTAGCATTGACCAAAGCATCATTGACTATCTACTCCTGCATCTGTCTGTAGGACCTCTTCCTTATTATATCAATCTATAGATTCTAAGAACTCCATAAAATAGTCTTCAAAAATTACCTCATAATAAGCCAAACTCTTAAATTTGGGTCCTTCAAAGATTTCAACACCTTTGTGTTCTGGTTGATAAGCAGGTTCACCCATAAAGATAGGCTCAACATCTCCATTACAGAATTTGCCGGAAGGTGCTATGACTTGATGTATCAGCTCTCTATCATAGAAACACATCTTCTAACCTGCTCCAGCATTAAAGTCGAAGATGTTGCATATCGCTCCAAGAGTGATCTTAGCACAATAGTTCCCTTTTTTGGAGTTACTTCCTCAATTTTCTTCCATAATGGCATGATGCCAACTATGCATGATCTTGTTGAAAATAGTATGATGATAACTATGTGATGCCCTACTAGCACCAGGGTGATGATGACTATGCAATGTCCCACCAGATATGCCACAAACTTTTTGGTGCTCTCTCCATCCCGTCTGGACATGTTGTGGCACCTATTGATGGAGACCCATCGAGGTCTGATAGAGAAGAGCGGTGACAAGCAAAATGGCAAGGGTTGGTATGTATGAGTATGCCACCAGCATCAGATCAGCAGAAAAGTGATCAAAGGGAGGATGGAGAGTAGCATGGATCTAGATACCTTGACATTCAAGAATTTTTACCACCATCATACCACTATTCAAAGGAGATAGATGGGGGCTGCAGTGCTGGGCTATGTTAGGAATGTAATACTGGGCTATAGTAGTGAAAGCTAAGTTACTTCGACTTCTAAGTTAGAAACTACAGTAAACCAAGATAAGGTAAAATATATTGAATTGATTATCGAAGGATCTTTTTACAACATTACAATATGATATTTATAAGTGGTTCTCATTAACTACTAGAATACTTGTCCTTACTAATTTGCATCATGTGAGCTGTTATTGTTGTACATGGTAGTTATCTTCCATCTCCTACTCTTTTATTCTGAGTAGTTGTACTACTCCTTCAATGTTTTAGGTAGTAGAATGAGTAGTGGTAAGATAGATATGACTACCCTACTCCTCTCATATTTTAGGTGGTGATAAGATGAGTGTAACTACTTATCGGCTTATGCCATATGGCCCATTATGTATGATAATAACCTCTCTTCTCATCCTAGACCAATAGCTCTTGCCCCTTTTAGTCTACACCACATTCACTTGAATGCACCCTTGGTGTTTCAGTCTAATCCGCCATTGGTGTATCAGCTTTTAGATCATAATTGATCTGGATGTCGTATAAACGGCATGCTTCTGCTTCAATTATGGTACAAGAGTGCATAGGGAGAGAGAGTTTGCCAACATTGGATTTATGACATAGGACAAATTCTTAAACCTCTAGTTGTGACTTTGCATGGCTGCTTGATCACAGATCCCATGCATATCAGTCACTACCACATAGGTAAAGCATTTTAGATTGAATATAGGCTAAGGGAGCACGAACAAAAGTAGGTAATGTTGATTACCTACCAACTAGATAAAAGAAATAGATATCATGGTTAACTACAAAGAATTCACCGGCATAGGCAACCAGCACCATCACATGCCTCCCTGACCATTATTTAGGTGTGGACAAAGTTGCGGGCCAATAGAAATTTACTACCTTGATGACAGGTATTTCCTATCATTAGAATCATACAGGATTCATATTCCTTCCAAAACTCATTACATCATTGCATACGAATGGCCCTTTGTTCATAATATGAATTGGTTAGCTACAAATATAGTACGACATATTTTTAAAACCTTATGAGTTGTTCCACCGTTGCTTATTGAATATTAGAGTTTATGGTGTGGGAGCCTACAACTTGCCCGGAATACTGTGATGTTACATGCAAATCCAAGCAATAGATATGGCCAATGGACCCAACTTGTCTCATCACAATATAGACAACAAGGTATCCTATAATATACACTATGAGGGATCCAATGATTTGTATCAATTGTGACGGTTTTGGAGACTTGAGGTGCCCATTAGTCCACATTCATGTGTAACAAATGGCACCTAGGTTCTTTGGGGATGGGTAATGGTTTTGACCCAGTGAGAAAAAGTATTTGGGTCCCACAAGCCAACGAGCCCTAGGTTCCCCTAGACCCAGTGAGAAAAAGTCCATGCCACACAGGGCATGATTATAGATTAATTAGCCTAAGCAACACTATCTATAAACTTGCAGCTAAAATATTCTTGGTTAACAGGCTCAAATATATCATGCTAATGTTAATTTCAAATGCTTAGGGAGCCATTGTTCCAGGTCATAACATAACTGAAAATATATTGTTTGCCCAAGAAATTATGCATTTCGTGATGAGAGGACCTAAGTCTAGAAGCCTTATGGTCATTAAGGTGACATAGAGAGAGCTTATGATCGGGTTATCTGGCAATTTCTCTCGCTGGTATTAACCCATTATGGCTTTCATCCACAATCTATTAGATGGATGCAGGCATTTGTACTTAATCCTAGGTTTGCTCTATTAGTTAATGGTGTGGAATTTTTCATGGACACTATACAGCAGATTAGGACACAAAAACTTATAAAATAAACCAAAAAAGATCTAAGCATGCCTTGAGAACTCTGAGTAGCCATTGATGATCGCTATGGTGGAATCTCTTAGAAGAAGAAAGTACAAAAATAGGGTAGATCTTCATCTCCTTCTAATCCTTAATGCCTATCTCCTCAATGGAATATGTATCCTCTAGGAATGTAGAGACCTAGGGGTTTTACTACAGACAAATATATATAAGAGTGGAGCAGAGATCCACCCCTAATTAATATAATGCTAATGGGTCCACCTATTACATAGTCCATTAACCAATTAAGGCCTACATCAATACTCATTACACCATATAACTAAGACAATAAGGTCCAAAATAACCATATAATCATAAATTAATTATGGACTCCTTAAATATTCCTTCAGGTGACAACGTAACTGGTATTACGTAATAAATCAAAATAAAATCAGTCCATAATCAATGGAAGCCCACCTTACGAAAAATTTCGATAAATAGCACTCCTACCTCCTATTTCAATCCATCAATGGGATTACAACAAGGTTGCCCACTTTCATCTGATTTATTTATTCTGTGCTCTAAAATGTTGCCTAGATTGTTGCAACTTGCAGTGGGATCCAATGTCCTTCGAGCCTTCAAGCCAGGTAGGACGAGGCCTTCTATATCATTTTTTTTTTTTTCTGATGATTGTTTACTTGTGGCTGGAGCAACTACTAGGGATTCTATGAGTTTGAAGATGTTCCTCGAATTGTACTGCTCTTTATCAGGTTAGGCCATCAATGTAGCCAAGTCCTCCATCAAATTCAGTCCACTCACTCCCACATCTGTCAAATCTCAAATTTGCAGCATCTTCCAAATCCAATTAAAAAGGGTGTTTGGAAATATCTGAGTATTCCTCCGTCAAGGTGCCAAGCTCTCGCCTAATAGTTTTAGTACCCTTGTGGATAAAGTGGCAGGAAAAATTAAAGGGTGGCAATGGAAGGCTCTATCGATCCTTCATGTGTAGTGCAACCTTGCTCCACTCGGTTTTATCTTCGTTGTGCACATACCACATGGCCGCTGTGCATGTCCCACTCTTTGTTCTTCATCGGCTGGAGGACCTTTAGAGCATTTTGTGTGGTCAGTACTCTGCAGATAAATGAGGTTTACATCTTATTTGTTGATGTGCTCTCCTAAATCACATGGTGGCTTAGGCCTCCAGTCACTTCGAATTAGGAAGGAAGCGCTAGAGGATCAGAGGTATCGTCATACAGCTCTATCTGGGGCATCTTGAACCGAGATGGGATCGGTTCCTTTATGATCTGTCTGATGAAGTGGGCTCCAAAGAGAAGTTGAGGTTTTTATTCGCCTTCGGAGCTTGTCCTCGGAGGGCGTCAATCTGTCGACTCGTCTCCTCGATTCTCCTATCGAAGTCGGAGTTCCGATGGGGCGGGGGCTCCACATGACAAGAGGACGAGAGGGTTGGAGTGGAGTCCCCGTCGAAATGGAGGCTCGAAGCATGTCATTCTTCATCATGACCGAGACTGCTTCGTTGGGTGTGCCGACTCTGGGGAGACCTTTCCGAGCCTCGACCTCAAGATCGGTGGTTGATCAAGTGCATGCGGTGTACGAATGATTGACCAAGCATATATGGTGCATCAGAGACTGACCAGGCGCATGCGGTGCGTCGGTGACTGATCAGACACATGTGGTGCGTTGGTGACTGAGTGTGGTGGCTGAGCTAACCGAACTTCGACTTGACCGATTTCGGTCATGCTGTTATCTGGTACAGGCCCTAAACCATTGCGGTCAGCACCTACACTTGTCGAATGAATAGGTTGAACTATTTTTTGCCCACAGGTGCGGCGGGTTGTTCTAGTGGAGCAGGTTTCGGGCTCTGCAACGACTCTCGGAAAGTCGCAGCACGACAGTGTGAAGCATGTGATGCACCGCGGGCTCCTCGTGACCTCATGCTGGTAATCTCTTCCTTCGATTGATGTTGATGTAGCTTGGGGTGGATATGAGACCGAGGTTAGAGGACAGCTTGAGCGACCCTAAGGTCGGCTGGGGGCAAGTTGAGCAGGCTAGCCAAAGTGCAGGAAAGCGGTCTACAAAAAATCTGCTTGATGGAGAGTTTCCAGCAGGGGATCCTCTGATGCCTAAATTAGAATAGAGAGGCAACAGTATGAAAAGGTAAAATTTCAGCAGTGTCGTTCTCTATGAATTGTTTATTACCTCTGTTCCTCGAGGTCCCCCAGGCTGCTCTTTTATATAGGGAGCCTGTTTTGTTATTACCGAGGCTGATGTAGCATGTACTGATGACTAGGTAATGGCTAGTAGTACAGCAGCAGCATTGGAGCAGTCCACATGTGCGGCGTGTAGTGCTGGTCGGGTGCATATTATGGTGCTGCCATGACTGCGGGCTGTCAGAGCTATCGGTTGTTAAAACTGTCAGTCTTCAGCTAATTAGCTTCTCTGCTGGTGGCTCTTCGATTGATCGGCTCTTTAGTTGGGGCCGAAGTCATTCTTCTCGGTTTATATCTGGAGTCAAGGAGTTCAATCAACTCTGAGATCGAGGTGGCCAATATTTTTTCCATCAATCCAATAGAGAATAAGGTAAGATCATTGATAGCATGTTTAGCTTGGTGGCTGTGGATTGTAAGAAACAACCGGCTATTTCAAAATTAGGTCACCATTCGAAGGCCGCTGGTGAAGTCTTCTTATTTTTATATGCCGGACATTTGATTTGTTTGGGATCAGGGATGCTTCGAGGCATGGTCAAGGATCTGGGATGGGAACTTCATAATCGAAAAGCAGACCTCGGTTCCACCTCCCTTGGGAAGCTTTTTATTTTATGACGTATTTGACGTACTATATACACACACACAAAAACAAAAGCCACCTTGGTTCTCGTGCACCATTATTTTATGACGTATCTTAGTTAAAGCTCAGCCTCCGGCCTTGCACGGTTGCACACACACACACAAGCACAAAGATTCTCATGCACTATTATTTTATGACGTATTTGGTGCATTATATACTACAAATCTTAGTTAAAGCTCAGCCTCCTGCCTTGCGCGCACACACAAACACAAAAAGAAAAGCATCTAAGTTCTGATGCACCATTATTTTATGACATGTATATTTGGTATATTATATATTACAACTCTTAGTTAAAGCTCAGCCTCCTGCCTTGTGCACACACAAACACACAAAAAAAAGCATCTAGGTTCTCACGCACCATTATTTTATGACATATATATTTAGTGTATTATATGCTACAGATCTTAGTTAAAGCTCAGCTTTCTGCCTTGCACACACATAAACACAAAAAAAAAAAAAAGGCATCTAGGTTCTCATGCACCATTATTTTATGACGTATTTGGTGCATTATATACTGCAGTCTGCAGATCTTAGTTAAAGCTCAGCCTCCTCCCTTGTACTACTACTACAATAACAACAAAAACAGCAGCAGCAGCAGGAAAAAAAAAAAAAAAAAAGAGGCATTTAGGTTCTCATGCACTATTATTTTATAACGTATATATTTGGCGTATTATATACTACAGTTCTTAGTTAAAGCTCAGTCTCCTGCCGTGTACACAAAAGAGAAATAAAATAAGCATTTAGGTTCTCATGCGCCATTAAAGACACTATTTATTGCAAATTACAAAGCAGCCATCGTTTTCTCCTCCTAACAGCAAACGGTAGCCAACACGTGTCTGTTTTTTTTATCCTATTATCCGCCACTGAAGTTTGCTTACGTTAACAGAATAGGGAGCCATCGTTTTCGTCACCGAATAAACATTGTTAACGTCCACGTGTCTCTCGTTTCTTCTTTTGTCCTTTTATTCGTCACTGCATTTCGCTTGCGTTAGTGGCGCACTTGTCCACGCTTTCTTTTTCAAACTTCATTGGATACCATTAAATCTATCTCACTTTTAGGGAGATTCATTGCACGATAGAAGAGAGATGACTTTACCCGACAAATCCAAAACCACCGGCGGCGCCATCCTTTGATTTTTTTTTCCTTTTTCTTTTATCTTTTTTTTGCTATCACCTATGACCAAGATATTTGAAACTTTTATCCTCTACATTATTTACCTAAGTGCATTATCACTTGCTACTGAAAAATTATACACTACACCATATATACGGCATCAGCGGTGCATCACACTAATTCTATTTCGAGGCCTTGCTAAGCTGAGCAGACAAACTTTTTCTGAAAATTTTTCATGAGGATTGCTGGACTTTTTCGAAGTGAGATTGGTATGGTGCACTGCAGACATAACGTATATGATGTAGGATATAATTTCTCTCTGCCACCTGCATTTCAGCCCTATTTTTATATGTTTCATTTGGAGCTCCTTACTAAGTGCTTCAAGCATTCTCCAATTTGAAATTAATACTAGTGCTAGAGTAGCATCATCATGTTCTACACGACGTGCACCATGTGGTCATACACATGGCACATTCTAGCCGCTTATTTCTATAAGCACCATTCATCAAGAACTTGTCTTGGTGTGTTGTTATAAAAACGAACTGCCGTATATGGCAACCGGCGTAGTCGTGGTGTAAGAGATAATTTTTCTAAAAAAAAAATTGAAAAGCCAACCAGCATGGCAAAAGAAAAGCAAAAAAAATCTTTGAGATGATTGGCACTTCTGAGAGGCAATCTTTTCTTGATGCATGTCAATGTCTGAAACGCAGCTTCCAAATGGTTAGGATACCTAATCTTAAATAGGAAGACTTTCTAGGACAACTTTCTTTCATTGATTTGATTGGTGACTGCAAGCTAGTCAGCTGGGATTTCTATCACCTTACCTAAAATCATGGTGTGATCATGCTTCTAATCAATGATAGCAAGACAGCTTAAGATCCAACATGAATTTGGTCTTGAGAACGACGACACATTAGCAAAAGAGATGGATCTATGATTGGATGGAAGTGTTCTTTAAAAAGAGTATTGCTACCAAACTAATGCAATAAAAAGGTCAAGTGGGTGTCATGTAGGGTTGGACCACTCACTAGGCTGGCAGGTAAAAGCAATGAATGTAGTAGGAAATATAGTGAGGTACTTCCAAGTATTTAAATATCAAAACTAAATGCATGGCACTAATGAAATCCAGGAGGTCCTAATGAAATCCTAGAAAGATGCGAAATGCACAACAGCAAGAACAAAAATTTCCAGGGAAAATAGAAAGGTGCTGCACATTGTATGCTCCACATTTTATGAAATTGCCGGATATATGTCAACTAATCCAATTAGAGGATTATATCAACAATTTTTCAGGCATTTGTAAAATATGAGGGATTTAGCGCATCTGTAATGTTTTATTCGTTTACTTATACTGGAATTTGTAGGTGTCGGTATTTAAATATTAATTATATTTTGTAGCATTCGGAAATATAGGGGGATTAGGATATTTTATGCAACATTTGTAAACACGAAAGATTTGTGATTTGGGGATAGTTTACATGCATCTTTTCCAGCATTTTTTCATGCATTTTTAGATACTGATCAAGTCATTTATAGTAGACATTTCATCTACATTTTGCGGTATTTAAAAATGTCGGAAATTTAGTGCTGTTGGGGCTTCTACATTGATCTTTTCTAGCATTCCTTAAATGTCTTGATGACTACTGATATTTGTAAGTATCAGAAGGCTACATATGATGGTCATTTTTTTCTAATATTAACTACATTTTCTAACAATTGTGATTACATTTAAAATTGTAAATATCATGTTTTCTGCAATTATTATACATACATACGTATATGTGTGTGTGTCTATATGTACGTATATATGAAAAAGTATATATACAAAAAGTAAATTTACAAGGATATATATGCAATTTCATATATTTATATGGGTATACATGCAAAAAGAATAATTTATAAGAGTATTTATATAAATAGTACATTTGTGAGGATATACATATAATTTCAAATATTTATAAAGGTATATATGCAAAAAAAAAAAACAACAAGGAAAAAAAAAACTAGTTGCTTCACATCTTTGTCTATTTTGCAACCATCTTTCTTAGTTTTGTCTAAATGATAGGAGTTCATTCTTTTGTTTCTATACGCATTTTATTTGGCTGATTGATTCAAGTATAGTTATTGGTTAACTTTGGTCAAGTTTTGACTAATGCTCCTTTAGATTGACCTAGGTAAATACAAGTTTAGTTGAATGAAGTTAGAGATGGTAATTTATGACCCAACCCACCAACCTTATTTGCAATCTATTCATTTTGAGTGGGTTCCGGTCTGCAATAAACATGTCCAAATCATAAACAGGTCAACTTGACCTAACCCATTTATTAAACGGGTTGGATTTAGGTTTAGAATCTTGACATATTTAACTCATTTAATCCCTTTAATAGTTGGATCAAGTTATAATCCAACTCATTTAAAACCCATTTAACTAATATATGACCTTTTTAACCTGATTAAAATTTGTTTAACCTAACTTTACCTATTTATTAAATGAATTATGCATGTCGGGTCAAGTGACGTATTTAATAAAAAGGCTAAGTTTGGGTTTCGATTTTTGACCCATTTAATAAACAGGTCATGTTCAAGTTGATAGATATTTGACCCGACCTCCATCCAATGGACCTATATATGACTCAACCCAATTTGACTTGATTGCCACCTCTAGCTGAAGTTCTCAATAATCCATATCCAACCCCTTTTGAGTTTGCACCCCAAGGTATTTCCGAAATCCAACCTAGGGTTTAAGGTACAAGAAGAGACCAACTCAGGTTATGTATAAGTCTATTAAATTGCACCTCTGGGAAACCCTGTGGCTATAAATGTGTCCAATTGGATTGATTTTGGCTCTACCAAACTTTGACTTATAATCGAATCAAGGTCAAAAATTTTGAGTGCAAGCCTGCTTCACTTTCACTCATCTTAACACTGTACATGCACTTCAAGAGATATATCTGTTGATCACTAGGGTGGTGGTCCAAACTTGCGAGTGCCTCGAGTGTGGATGGTCCACTTAAAAAAGTAGATTTGTAAGCTGAATCACAAGAAAAAAGAACCCTTAAAAGGTTTTTGAGGCAAGATGGTGTTCGACCATTGTCTCACCTTTTGGGTAGGCATTGGGCCCACACATGCCACGTATTTAAGAAGCCACAGCAGAACAAGACACACTTCTGGCCCAAAAAAGAGGGCCAGGATGGGTGTCACACTCATGGTATTCTCAGTGCAAGTGTACATGATGTTATGTGCTACCAAGATTTGCCAAAGGGTTGTTGTCATCGGGCGCCAGCTGCCACCTAATTTTGGATCAAAGTGGAGGTAAGGAGTTTTGCTTGAAAGTAGAAGTTCTGGATGGCCCCAAAATATGGGACCTCATTTTGAGACTATGTGCTAGAAAATATACATATCATTTATTTTTAGATGTATTAAGCATGGAAAAGTGTCACATGGACTATTACATTTCATGTCCATAGATATCACATGTTCAGATAATCTACTATTTGATTTTTCTCACTAAATTAAAAAGGTGATACTATTACCGGAAGGCTAACTTAGCTGCTGACTGGGTAGTCTCCTATGCGGCGCATCACTCGAAAGAATTTCTTTGGGTGAAACAGGCGGATCTTTCCTTCTCGCTTAGTCTGCTTCTATTTTCTAATTTTTTTTATCGTACTCACATACGTTTGGTATGAGAAGCCGGTGTACCAAAAAAAAAAAAAAAAATTGCAAGCATTGAGTATATATGATACATGTAACCTAGTCCATGTATGCTCGCACTAAGGACATGGATTGATGAATTATTAGAAAAAATAAATAAATGCACCAATGGGTATGAGATCCATGATGGAGGGGGAATATGAGGATGCAAATGTACTTTATATTCCTACTATATAGTAGTATATGTGAGTAGAGAGTCCGATAGCTACATGTATGTATCGGTGAGAAATATTTATCTACGATGTACGCTAAAGAGCTTTTCAATATCTAGATGGGTAACCTGCCCGGGGCTTATTGAAATAGAGAATATATATTACATATGGTTGATCTTGACATTTTTTTTCTTATAAATTGAGAAAAATATAATTTTTATGTTCTCCTTGTGTCCCTTTTGCTTGGAATCAATTTGGACTAAACATTAGCATGATTGACTTGTTCTTTACCCTATTTTGTTCTTTCTTGAGACAAGAAATTGGAAGTGTCATCCTCTAATTAATGACCTTAGCCTGATGGGAACAAGGTCATTGTCAGTCACCATTTTGTTGTCAGAGTTCGGAAGGAAATCAGATACCTCCTTCCATAAGCTGGCTTGGCACTCATCCCCTCGGCAAATTTGTCAAAGGGGAAGTTCGGTTTGAGCTGAAAGGTGATATTCTCGTCGCCAAATAAAATAAAATAAATGTACATCAATAAAATATTTAGAAAATTTAAAAATAATTGAGAAAAAATTACCCTATATATATATTAAAAAAATATAACCATTTACTATTACCTTCTTGTGGTTTTTTAGCGGGTTTTTAATGGGTTTATAACGGAGGAGTCTTAATTTTAAACATATGAGTTGGTCGAGCATCTGATGGTAAATTTGCCTATAATTTGATAAAATATAATCAAGAAAGCTGGCTACTTGTTTGAAGGGATAGTTTTCATGCACCTTTATGGCCTAGGCTTTATCATACGAATTTTCATATTTCCATCCATTTTCTATCTAATTTCAAGTCCGCTAAGGGTGAGGGAGGGTTAAATTAACCAAATGTCGATGCTGGGATTCAATCATACTGATATTACAATAGTAATTTGAGTATAATGAGCTGGCAAATATTTCACATCTACGTGCTTGCGATCACACCAAATGGCAACTTGTCGCTTGGTCAGATATTGAGAAAATCATTATATAAGATTAAGAAGCTAGGTTTAGTCATTTTGCTATTGCCATCGGCATCTCTTTGTTTTAGTAGTGTTAAGTTATTAGCAACAAGATTGTTCATAATCGGTAATTTCGTCACATTAAAGTTGACCTAGGCAAAACTTAGCTTCATGGTCTCTTGTCGACGCCACCACAAGTCCTTCTCATTTTAGGCCTAGAGGCTTTTATATGATGAAATTTAGAAGGGGTATGTGCACAATTTTATTAGGAATAGTATCTTAAAACCTCGACTCTAGTGCATTTATTTTGCCCGTCTATGCGGCCTTATACTATTTTCCAACATGGATGCAGTACAATCTAGATTTGAACCCTGAATTCTAAATCTAAACTATTGGTTGCTGTGTATGGTCACAAACTAGATCACATAAATAGACTCAATCAAACTAGGCCCCAACAATTATATCAAAACAATTGATTGGTTGGAACCACACCAATGGTGATGCAGACCAAACACTAAAATTTGGGCCATCCTGGGCCATGCAAAATGGGATCCATACTGGCCCGTTTGTACACTTTAACAGCTGACAACTTGGCATCAAGTGCCTCGAGCGAGGATAAGATGCCTTAGGCATCTGTCAGTTGATGTAACTTTCCAAATTTTTGTTGAATTTCTTTTCCGATAAATCAAGAAAGTTAAACCATTCTAGTACAAATATATTTGTAGAAATCATGAATCGGAAGACTAATCGTAAAATCCCATAATATAGTCCGAGTATGATTGGCCACATAAGACATCATCCAATCAGTTACACTATTAGCTTTTCAATTGATATGTAAAGCATCAAAAAGAGAATAATGTACATACCATGCACCTATTGTTGCTATTTGTTAGTAATAGCTAGATGGATAGACATATTCGATGTTCCAAAGAAGGTATAAGTGGGTCAAGTAGACCCAGTCCAACTTGGTCGACTTGGATCCAAAAAAAGTGGTCTTATAATGCAAGTTTGGGTCCCAAATATATCTTTGGATGAGTCTTCAATCAGGTGTGAGATGTGTAATTCTTACACGGATGAGACTGATCACACCTGATCAGTGAAAAATTCTAACCATACATGGAAACAAGACCAGACAAAATCCTGCGGAGATGATCAAAAATAGTTAATAAAATTGAGTTTGTTTGATAAGAGAACAGTTCTTAGAGAAGTTCTCAAGATGGCTTCTATGTCCTTAAAAGATAGGTACTAATTTAGTTTCAAACTAAGGTTTGCCATATTTCTTGAAAGGTAGACATTTGATGTAATCTATGCTAAGAGATATATGGCGTTCTATTAACCAAGAGGCTGTGTAGAATCTTGTGGGCCAAGTGTTTTAACGATGAAAATATTATTTCACGATATGCAAGTCAAATTATAGACAAATTTGTGATAAAAAAAATATAAAAATATATCTAACTGATTTGCTGTCAGAAAAAGACAAAAATAGTTGTCTGCTTCTACTACCATGCTACGTGAACAATTTGACTATATGTCCCAATTAAGAAAACTTGGTACCACCAATAATACTTTATTTTTTATTCAAATATTTTTTTAAGTGTATAAAGCTTTTAACATTAGAATGATGTGAGGTTAAACATCTGATTTCGACTATATTACATTTTGTTTGAAAAAGAGTATTTAATTCAAAATAATTCATATTTGATGAAATTCGAAAAGAAATACCCGTGCATCGCACTGGTAACATGCTAGTTACCACAAATTTTGCAGTTGGAACTGCAGCTAATTTTGTTCATAGTTTTAGCTATATTTCTTTTTTAGTTCAAACACATTCTGCACATTGAAATATTTGTTTTAGAGGCGTTAATTCAATAATGGCATTCATAATTATAACATGTTCAATTGCAAATTAACAAACAAATAATTCCTACGTCACAATATGAGATTGTACATAACATTTCATGGCAAGATAAAATGTTATGCTTTCTCAGGGATGTCATTACTTTTCATGCTATCCTGTCACGTACCTAGCTATAGGCTTGAGGGAAGTAATGATTACCCATGGCGCAGCATGGCTATGGTATGATATCAAGGGGCTCAGAAAGCATGATATTTGGCATGGCGGCGGGCCGCTAAGACATTTGCAAATACTCGAGGATTCCTTTTGGTCGAGGAGAGGCTTGTAGGACATGGGTTTGCCGTAAACATCATGGGGATCATGTGTGTCTTATGGAATATCGATCGGATTGTATGCCTTCGAGCTGGGCTAATGATCAAGGTCAGCCAAGAGGGTCGTGCCAAGGAGAGGACACTGGATGCAAGGATTAACCAATCAAATATATTTATTTGATGGGCAAAGGCAAACTTGGTTGCCAATGCCGTGGAAGTGCAAGATGTGCAAGCAAGCCGTGGACATAGAATATTGGGTGGTATGGCTATGGACCTTTAGGACCATGGCAGTGCACAATGATGTGCGAACATGCCATGAACATTGTTGGATGGTGTGGTCATGGATGGAAAGGCATTGGAGGATGCAAGGCCAGGATTGTAGCACAAGAGCTTGTGTGGAAGCTTGGATGGTGGAACCCGGAAGGGCTTGAACGTGCATGATCAACCATAGCTCCGAGGGTTGCAAGGCGTGTCGGCTTGGCGATTTGGCTAAGTGACACTAGAGATGAATTTGCTCGAGTTTTATGCATAGCTGTGGCATTGCGTAGTCGTGTCATGCGAAGTTGGTCTATGTATTCCTGAAGGGCAATAGTTATGTCATGGCACGGAAGTATTATGAGAATCGGAACATCTTGAGTGCGCAATACTTAGCTTGTGCAGCAAAGCCATAGAGTTGGCACAGTAACTGCCGACCTGCCAGCATGCTTAGAAAGAGTTTATACTATGGCAGGGAGATGCACATGAGTGTTGTGGTTGACCTGAAAGGTCAGATTGCTTATGGGTATTTAAGGGTATCTTCTTCTTCTTCTTTTTTTTTAGTGGTAAAACAGCGTTTCATATTCCTCTTAAATGAGTACAGCCAGCTACATCAGCAGAAAGAAAATAAAACAGAGCATCAGGGACATCAGTATCCTTCGATTGAGTTGCTGAACAAAGGCATAACGATATGTGCTTGGTTATTATATATCTGAAGAAAGGGCTCACCTGAGCTGACTTTGGTGTGGGGCGTGCTGGGTGTAGGGGTGGCAATCGGGTCGGATCGGGCATAAACGGATCGAAAGGTCACCTCCTCGTTCTCCCCTCACCTGTATCCTCCAAGCTACCCTTCTAGCCCCAAAGACCCTTTCCTACTTCATCTGCCTCCCCATCCGTCCGCCGGCGGTGGCTGCCGCCCACCTCCCGGAAACCCCACCTCGGAAGTCGAAAGGTCCCATGACCCCAACCGTGGCAAGCTCTAGGCCGTCGGCCCCCGCGTCTCCCTCTGTGGCCACCACTCCCTCCTCCGCTTCTCCGACAACCCCTGGATCTCGATGAAATCCTCTGACCCTTAGCCCCCTCCTCCGACCCCGACACCGGCGGCGCCGCTATCATCGTCGAGTCCCTCCTCACCGACCTCCTCGGCATCATCGAAGGCCTAGCATCCCTGGATCTTCTGCTTCTCCTCGAAATCATCGAGTCCCTCCTCACTGACCTCCTCGGCTCGTTTGTTCACCGAATCTTAGGGGACCGAGGTCAAATCTCACGAAAAGCTCAGAATGAGGGGACGAGAATGCCGGCAATTGGCAGAGGGAGGCAATGGCCGGCTCCAGTCTTCGACGGAGGGGCGATGGCCGAAGGGGCGAGGTCGGAGGGAGACCTTCAGCAGCTCGGCAGCCGAGGGAAGAGAGGGAGAGATGGAGGAGGGAAAGAGGGAAAGAACCCGGGTTTAGTTAGGTTTTCATCTGGTGATCTCATCTCCCGCTCCCAGCTGTTGGATCTTGGAATCGTTAGCCTCCATCTGTTTTATTTGGGATAAAATCAGGCCCAATGAGATCCATATATTAAACAGGTTATACGGGTTAAATAGGTTAGACATTTAAAACATGTATCCGATTCAATTAATAAACAGATTAAACGGGTTAATTTGTTTATAACTCGAATTTGTTTAAGTCAAATCCCAACCTATTTATAGTGGGTCGAATATGAATCGAATTGGCGAGCCGGGCCATATTTTGCCACCCATAGCTGGGTGCTAGGTTAGGAAAACACTCAAACGGGACAGTCCGCACCACCAAAACTATTAATTGGATAGGCAAATCAATCACTTCATCCAAGCCAAGAGAGCAAGAGGAGGGAGAGAGCGCGTGCAACCTTCCATGGAGTCTCCTTTCAAGCCGGACTTACTAAAGGGGAAGGTGGCTTTGATAACGGGAGGAGGGTCAGGGATTGGCTTCGAGATCTCCACCCAATTCGGGAGACATGGCGCCCGCGTCGCCATCATGGGCCGCCGGCGCCAAGTCCTCGACGCTGCCGTCGCCGCCCTCCGATCGGAGGGGATTGCGGTGAACCCCTCGACTCAGATTCTCTCTCGAATTCGTGAAAAGAGTCATCTTTTTTATGAATTTTGATGTGTCTGGCGCTGTTGCCGGTTGTTATGACGTCAAATTTGTGATCTTTTCAAGCTTGGTGTCCGTTGACTTTGGAAATTGATTTTTGTTGCGATGAATTGGCTTTTTTGGATGATTTATATGTTTCATGGTGTTGTGAGTTGTGACTGATCTAATTTTGATAAATTTGACCTTTATAAGTGTTGATAATTACCTAAAATTATTTGATGGGAGTGATGCTATAATTGATAACTGTTTTGACCGTCAGAGCAATTATGTTGGATGAAAAGTTAATAATTCTTTTTCTTAGGTTTTTTGCTCATCTAATTGGTAATAGCTGGATGCTATTCATGAATTTGAACATAACAGTGCAGCAACCTTCCAACACTTCGCAGTGGCACATAATTTTTTCAACTATAGTAATAATTCTACATGCATACAATCTCTAAAACTGATCTTTTTTTGTTATATTAGGAATTCATACTACAAATGTTTCATATTTTACTACCTCGATTTATTGGTATATTTTGTTCTTGATTGAATCTCTTTCTGATATTTATTTTTCCCTTGCAAATTTTAATATTCTTAAGTAGGCTGTAGAAAAGTATATTCATGAAAATCAGAGACAATTATAGAAGAGCGAACAAAGAAGCTCTGTTTTATTATCAACAAAATAAAGTGGAAACAACCGGGTCAAAAATGTGAAGGCAACACCAAAAGCACTCATTTAGTAGGATGTGATGTATCAGATATTGTCTTAACTCTTAAGAGACTCCATGGTTTGAACACATACATAGAAATCTTTTTACATTTTTTACTTTCATGATAACTGCAATTAACTCAACAATTCTGCAATCTCTATATTCAAACATCATGTCAAATTGCATGATTGGTGATGTGCAAGGCCTTTCATATGCATGAGGCATTCAGGAAGTGTTAAGGCGGTGGCAGCAGATATGAATTGTAATCATAAGGGCAACATAGGGGACATGATTTTCTATAAGGCCTGCAAAAAGCAAGTGCAGGTCATGCAAGCAGACATACTCTAGAAAATAAATCAGCATGTAAGCTTGCTTTTTATATCGGTTATTGTCAGGGTCTTGACGTTGCAACACCTCTATAGGGTCTCACAGTTGAGTTCTTCACTTTCCGCATTCAAAAATTAGAATGATTGCAAAATTGGAAATTGATTCTCCCTGTTCTTCTTCTTCATCTTCTTCTTTTTGTGAAAAACGGTGATGCAGTGACTAGATCACCACTGCATTAAGAAAATGAGATGGTAAATATGGATAGAAACGAACCTACCAAAAGAAGGAGAGGGCAAAGAAAAGAAGAAGGGAAAGGGGAAAAGAAAGGGAGACTGGGCAGAAGGCCTAGTAAGTCCCAATTAGAATAACCCCGACTCATCAATAAAAACAGGAGTCTTAGAAATGTCAACAGAAAGCCCCACTTCCCAACCTATCCTAATGTCTAACCATATCAAAAAATTAAGAGATGAGATCCGCCACACTCAAGCGCACACTTAGGGATGATTACTTAGCCAACAAACTAGGAAGTTTTTTCTTTCTATTCTTCAATTTTGTTCCCAACTTGGAGCTTGCAAAAAATTACATTGACCGAAGCACATTGAGGTCCAAGTTCTACATGCTATTGTGACTTTATTTGGGCAGAGACTACCCTCATTGAGCCTTATTATATATCCTGTTTCTCTCCTGAAGTATGATATGCAAGATTTGCAATGAGCTCTATGTGATCTAGGTGCTTTAATGAGTTAAAGTTCCACTTGCTATTCTGACTTTATACGCATAACATGGTAGAGTATCATACTACATTGAAATTATTCCAAGTAGTTAGCAGTTTGTTTGAGTTCGTTACTTGTCAAGTAATGTTTGCTCAATATGACTCGCAGGCAATTGGGCTTGAGGGAGATGTTCGTAAGCAGGAGGATGCAGCTAGGGTTATTGAAACAACAGTTAGACATTTTGGAAAGCTTGATATTCTTGTTAACGGGGCAGCAGGCAATTTTCTTGCATCGCCAGAGAATTTATCACCAAATGGGTTCCGAACAGGTAGATGCCATCTCGCCACATTGAGGTGGTCTAACAGATCACAAATATGATTCCAGGGTGTCTTTCTTTAAGCTTTTGTATTGATCAAGTCTGCACCAAGTTGAAAAATCATAATCTTAGTTGTTTGCAACATTTTGGTTCCTTAATCAATCAGAAAACCTAATTGCTTCTTAACAAGTCCCGTCAAGAGGTCTGAAATGCGAGGGCCTAATTCAACTTAGGAAATCCTCAGGCTCAAGCCTGACCTTCAGGAATTTAGCCTCTATGTTACATGAACTTTGGTTATGTGTTGGGTGTTAGTGTGTATTTAGGTGTTGAATCATTCCAATATCTAAGCATTACTTCTTAGGAAGCAGGGTCTGCGGTACCGATAGTACCGATGTACCGGTGAAGACTAATACTGGTATGGTACCGGTTCGGTATCAGTTGGAATCGATACCGAACCGGTCGAGATAGAAAAAAAACACGTCCGACACGCGGGCGCGCGTCCGCATAATGCCACTTTGTGCGGTGTTAAAAGCCCACGCGGGGCAGCCCGCGGGGGCTTGTTGCCCCGCCCGGCGAGCCCGCGCCGGGAACCACGTGCGGGCGCAGTTTCTTGCGCGTGGAAAGCGAGCGGGCGCTAGCGGGCTCACGGTTCCCCACTCGTGCCCGATTCCCCACTCGCCCCCGCGCGCTGGGTTTTTCTTTTTTCCTTTATTTTTTTCGCCTCTTCTTCTTCTTCCCGATCCCTCCTTCTTCCCCTCTCTCCTCCTCTCTTCTCCTCTCTTTCCTGGTTTTCGCCCGTTCTCCCACAAGCAAGGAAGGAAGAGAGGTCCCGCCCGCGAGCAAGGAAGAGAGGTCCTCCTTCTCCCGGTACTTGCCTTCTCTTCTTCTTCTATTCTCTTTCTTTTCTTCTTTCTCTTCTTCTTCTCTTATTTTTTCCTCTTCTTCCCTGCTTCTATCGGTGCCAGTCGCACCGGTTTCAGTTCGGTACCGATTTTTATAACCAAACCGTACCAGTAGCTGTTGTCACCGGTTCGGTACAGCCTGAACCGACCGGTTCCGATCGGTTCGGCAGACCATGTTAGGAAGTCATGTCCAAGTGCCACAGCAATGTCCATGTTCAAGTGTCGGGTGTGCTAACTTTAGGTTAAATCAAAGGGTCCAAGTAACATATCTAGCCTAGAATGCCAAGCTTGAGCTTGGTCGAACACAGGTATTTTTGGGCCGGGGTGGGCTTGCTTTTGGGATTAAGTCAATTTTCATGGGATGTTCAAACCTGCTTTTGGCCCTGATTTATTTAGGCTTCATTAGCTTTTGGCCCCGATTGGACTTTAAGGCCTAAATCTTGAGCTTGGACCTGGCTTTTTTGGTGAGGCTGCTCTGGCTAGCCCAACACATTGTTATCCCTAATGTCGACAATGTAGTGTTCTGTAATGGATCAAGGAACAGGATTTATAAAGCTGATCCCAACTGGGTTGGATAAAAGGCAGTGATTATGATTGTACCGGTTATCTTGCAGTCATAAGAAATTCTTGTTGGCTCTGTCTTTGATTAACTTATATTGTTGATATATTTGAACTTGAAAACTTTGGAAATTCTATCTTTAGAATAGTGCTAATTGAATGGTCATTTTTGCTCCAATTTACAGTGTTGGACATTGATTCTGTTGGCACTTATACAATGTGTCATGAAGCTCTAAAGTATTTGAAAAAAGGAGGGCCTGGAAAAGGTCCTTCTACTGGTGGCCTTATTCTGAACATAAGTGCAACTCTGCACTATACGGCATCTTGGTACCAAATTCACGTGTCTGCAGCCAAGGTATGTTACCATAATTTGTGTAAATGAGTTAGTAGCATCGACATATATTGTGATATTCTGCTTTGACAGGCAGCGGTTGATAGTATTACGAGGTCCTTGGCCCTAGAATGGGGTACTGATTATGATATAAGGGTCAATGGGATTGCTCCAGGACCAATAGAAGGCACTCCTGGACTAAGAAAGCTTTCGCCAGAAGAGATGAAGCCCAAAACACGGGAATACATGCCTCTATTTAAATTTGGGGAGAAATGGGACATAGCGATGGCTGCTCTGTACCTGGCTTCTGATGCAGGTTGTAACCTAGTCTGACTTTATGCGCCATCTGCTGTTCCTTTTACTCAATTTAATTTTCTATATCTGGTTACAACTGAACATCTTAGGTTTTCATGATCTCACTGTCATCCAATTTTCAGTTAATGTCTGAGGTGAAAATTTACCCCATTTTATGGATAAATGTATAACTGCCATAATGTTTAAATTGCCATGTTTTGAAAAAAATTTATGCGCCATCTGCTGTTCCTTTTACTCAATTTAATTTTCTATATCTGGTTACAACTGAACATCTTAGGTTTTCATGATCTCAATGTCATCCCATTTTCAGTTAATGTCTAAGGTGAAAATTTACCCCATTTTATGGATAAATGTATAACTGCCATACTGTTTAAATTGCCTTGCTTTGAAAAAAATTATACTCTCAAAGTTTATTAATAGTTTACTTTGCATGGTTGGCAAACTAAAGCTTTATTTACTATCCAACAATAAGGCTAGAAAAGGTTGGACTGCATGCTCAAAGTCATTGGACAACTTTTGCAACAAGGTCTGAAATCTTGTGTATCAACCTTGTATCATTCATGTGGTGATGCAGTACTGCACTCAGTAGTGAACTGGAAAATACTGTCTTGATATGTGGCATGACATGGATTCGAGATGGTATTGTGCACTTAAAATTTCAAACATTGTTGTGCAATAATGAGAATTAAAGTTGGTGGAAGCTTTCTTATCTAAGAAAGAATGTGTCTTTGCATTTGTTTTGTTTGACATGTGATTGAATGGTAGGTAAGAGATCTTACAAGCACTTCAACTTTTTGGTGGCTCAAAATACTAATACAACTACTCAAAGTTATGATGCAGTAACTTAGGGGCAAATGGCAAAAATAGCCCATATTATCAGGCAATTATGGCTTAGGTCCAAGGGTGTAAGTACTGAATGCCAAAGATGTGTTGGCTTTGCACTGGAACAGTACATACCATTGCGTGTCTGCTGAACCATGCCAGTTGGCATGCTTGGCACAATGCATGAATGATGCCTAGTACTAGCACAAATTAGGAACTTTCTCTGATCTTATGTGCCAATAAAGAATTATTATGGCATCTATTTGTCATTGTCATGCTGTGCCGACTAGCACTTAGGTCCATGCTTGTGTCTCTATCACATGGTGAAGATACAAGTGCTGGTCAATCTCTTGCCATGCTGTGATACACATCCATAGCTTCTTTAAATATGCTTTTTTCTTTGTGGATATTGTCCAGTATCATTATGTATCAGAGTATTATGCTATTTTACATGCCAATGTGGGTTATCATGTGATCCAAAAACACAACATCTATCATTTGGGTGTTCTTGGTATCTTGTATATCTTTTTTCTTCCGGAACTCCTCAATTTCTTATCAATCTCTTTTATCTGTTATTGTTTGTTAAACATAATACAGTACTTATATGTAGGTTCGTGTGCTAGATTACTTTTAATAGTGTAATGTGCATGTCAAAGGTATGATGCAGGCTAACAGATAGATCAGAAAACATTTTTGAGTGTTCTAGTCATGTCTATACTCTGTTAGGAAACAATGGTCAACAGCCTAGTTAAGGGGAAAAAAGAGAGCTTCTGTTATATCTGGTGTAGTTAAAAGCAGCAAAGGGCCAGTTCTTTCAGAGACTTTCGCTTGACTTTTGTGGTAAAGGAAAGAAGCTCAGTGAAGAGTGGCTTGCTAAGCCTTTCACGAGCCTCAATTTGTGTTATTTTACTCTCTCTATTAGATCATTCTACCTTATTTTCATCTTGTATTTTATTTTTAGGAGTCTATCTTGGGGGGTTTTGAATGCCCAAGAAAGTCTGTTTTGAGAACCTAGATCTGATTAGTCAATAGTCCTTTATGAAGAGGGAGAAGTCTTGGTTGCATGGTTGCACATGGCCGATCTACTGCCTAGCCCACGTATAATTGACACATATAAGTTTTATATGGATTTTAGACCATTCAAAAGATGCTGACTTGCCACCATTAGTTAACTAATGAGTTATTGAAAAAGGGGAAGGGGGGTGAGGGATTTGGGCAGGGGTTGAGGGGGATTCAGCATTTCAACACCTTTCTACTTTGTGGTGACTCAGTGTCACTGCTGTCCTAATGCTTTCTGCAAAGACATCAGTAAGGCCATTAGTCCCTACCCAACCCCTCCTTTTGCTGCTTCTGAAGTCTATGAAATCTATAAGAGCTCCAGGCCAACAACTTATGCCTATGAGCGTTCTGTTATGTGTGACTGTGCACAGGGTCAATTCTGGCAGCTGTTCACCAAAAGCTTGTTCTTTAAAGAGCCTTGAAAGGACTCAAGCAACTAATGAGTCACCAAGCAGCCCTCTTAGCAAGGATTTTAGCCAGCTTGATTAATCTCTAATTAGTTTCCTTTTGGAGAGTCGCAGTAGGGTTTTGATTTGCAGCCGATTAGATGAACAAAAGGGTGTGAAGGGTGTGATGTGCAGAAGAAATGGAGATTAGTTTTTGTGGAAGAATTACTATGTTGACATAGGACCACTGGCCTCTCTCTTATCTTTTCTCAGTCCTGTCATTCCCCTAACTTTTCTACTCTCTTTACCTTCCTTTTCTCTTCTATGATCTGTTGATTTCTGTCTTATATAGCTGAAGTTTGAAAAATATCAATTCTGAAATAAATTTTGAATTGTTTTTGCTGTAGTTAGACTTTGAAAATCCTTATTTGCTGAAGACATTAAATCAGCCAGTAAAATTTACTGCATGATAAATTAATTAGCACCCTTTATTCATAACCAGTGTTGCATCAATATAACTGTGCCCATTGTGTAGATGCAGAAGTAAGAAATCCTAGGATATTTGAAATGCTATTGTTAACACAATGCAATATTAATGTACCATGCTGGCTCCTGCAATCTGGATGCTGGCCTTCGTTCTCTCTCTAGAAGGAACCAGATGATGTTCAACGAGTAGGCAACGGTTTTAACTTTACAAGGGGTGCTGGAATAGTTGTTTCCTTGGGCTCCTCATTCCATGATGCTTTGAGAGTCGGATTGTTTTGGGACCAAATCAGTTGTATGCTTTACTTGTTACATGAGGAATTTGCACCCGATGTTTTTCATGGGTCTTTAGTGAAGCAACGGTTTGAGCGGCTTGGGCGGTGTATTGAATATTGATGGAACGCTATTGATGGGGGATATTGATTCCTTTCTGACTCCAATGGTTGTTACCAAAAGATTGGTTAGTGATGAGCAATGAATTGTTCTCTTATAAAAGTCATATGATGATGTAGCTGCATTGGTGGTTGTCATTATTTGCTACACCGTAGGACCTCCCAATAGTTATATGAAAGCCACCTTAATGTTTTAGCAGCCTAACCAGTCTCCATCAATTTACTAGCTCTTTATATGTTCATCTTCATATTGGGATAGGTTTTTATTTTTTGGCACCCTTCTTTTTTCTTGTTATATCTTATATTCTTGGTCTCATAATCTTCTTCTTTCTTTATTTTCTTTTGAAGGTAAATATGTTAATGGAACTACCATGGTTGTTGATGGAGGCCTTTGGCTAAGCCGCCCTCGGCACATCTCAAAGGAGGAAGTTAAAGAGCTGTCAAGGGTCGTAGAGAAGAAGTCAAGGACATCACGCGTCGGCATTCCAACCAGCAAACTTTGATGCTATCTCATTCATATCTATGACATTTAATTTTATAGTTGTTCTCAGGAATTGTTTCACATAAGATGGATGTTAGGGATTGCTTCCCATATCACCATTCAAGAGGAGGATCTTTTACTTTAAGCATTTCTCAAATATTTCGTGTGAAAGGATGCCAACTCTATGTTAAATGAATTTTCTCAATTTTATTTTATTTTTTTTATAATTTAGTTCAATCTGCTGTATAGGATATTGGATGCTATTTTTCTTCATCATAGTTTTAGGCCCTGTTTGGTAAATTTTTCAAAAAGCTGTTTCAGCTTTTGCGGGAAGCTGAAAACAGCTTTTGGGATGAAGCTCCAACTTGGAGCTTTTGGAAGGAAGCTGTTTCAGCTTTTTCGGAAAGCTGTATTTTTGATAAAAATGCCCATATTAAAATATAATAATTACATAGTTTGTCCCTTTATAAACCTAAAAATCTGCTGGAGCCAAGAACCCTAGCCATCAGACTTCCTTCCATAAGAAAAGGTATTTTTCTTTTCAATTTTTGTATGCATCTCTTGAACCACATTTTAGAAAAGGTATTTGTTGTGATTTTGACATGCATTTCACTTTTGTTTGTGCTGGATGGAAAGGTACTGCTCATTTATACTAATAATTATAATATTTTATACCTTTATTATTGTATTATAATATAAATATTATATTATATTACATTACATTATAATACATTAATATGTTATTTTAAATAATTTAATATTATATTATATTATGAGAAATTAATTTATACTAATAATTATAATATTTTATACTTTTATTATTATATTATATTATCAATATAATATATATTACATTATATCATAATATATTAATATGTTATGTTAAATAATTTAATATTATGTTATATCACCAAATATTAATTTACTCTAATGATTACATTACTATTATGCTATATTAACATAATATTATTTTATATTACAATAATATTATACTATATCGTATATTTATGTATTAATTTATGTTATGTTTTATTATGTTCTGTTGTATAATACTATGCAATGTGCTTTATGGTAATTTTGTCATACAAGAGTACTTTCTCAGTTTGTTTACCAAACACAAAACAAAGTACCACAACACTTTACGAATGTAGTTACCAAACAACAAACAGCTTTTTATAACAGCTCTACTTCCAACAGCTCTACTGCCAACAGCTCCCCCAAATAGGGTCTTAATTTGTGAACTCCATCCTTGGCTATTAGATAGAGGGTGCTCTGCTATATTTTGCCTTCTTAGACATCCATAAATCCAGGCACAAACAATAAATCTCAATCTAGTAGAGAATAGAGGTGTTGTAACGGCGGAGGAACCAAAAAAAAAAGAAAGAAAGAAAGAAAGAAAGCCTCCGTTCCTGGTTGATGCAATGGTGACAACAGTGGGAGTCACACTGAATGCTGGGTGAGTGGATTCACACTGATGCAATTATGATTTGATTCTTATCAAAATGAGTATGAAGTTAGAGCCGAAAACCTACATCAATTTTCATCAATGATTTTCTAGAGTTCAAATATGGTAATGAATTGACAACAAGTTCCAATTTTCTTGAACCTACACAAAAAAGCAATTGCAATTTGTAGAACCTAAGTTTAAATGTCAAGAAGATAATCCTTTCAAGCTATAATAGCTTATTTATTTAAGGTAAGAGGGCTATTTGACCAACTGCATGCAAGGGAGTTGAAGTGAACACAGAGTTTAAGGGTCAGCAATCTTAATTTTACAGTGTGATCCTGGAGTAAAAGTTGTAACCATCTAGCTAGCATCCATCAAAGTCCAACCATAAAGATGCTGGAAACACCAACAAACTCAGCACACAGACTCATCCTTGCTGCAGCTCCTCCCTGTATACTACCTTGTCATCATCCCTCCTTCACCCAATTCTGTTGGCAATCCCATTCCATCTACTTCTGAAAGTCTCAAGGTTTTTAACCTCATCTTGCTGCATACCTACATTATTCATTGGCAAGGAGTATTTGATGGATTGAAGGAAGAAGTAGAATAATTTTCTATAATTCTAATTGTAGTATAAATTACCTGAATATGGTAGTATGTACACGATATATATATATATATATATATATATATATATATATATATATATATATATATATATATATATATATATATATATATATATATATATATATATATATATATATATATATATATATATATATATATAAGCCAAACTATAATAGAGTTTGAGTACGATAACAACTAATTAATATTACAGGTTGGTTGCATTAACAAATACAAATGCTAGTCCCAAGTAGTAAATGGATCCATGCCATTCAGTGAAGGGACATAGAAAGGGGTTGGCACTCTTTTTGTGAAAACCCAAGAGAAAAAAAAAAAAAAAAAAAAAAGGGAAAGGGTTGACGGGCCGGCCCGAAAAGACCGGGCCCATCCCCCTTGTTACGATTGTAACCTAGGCACGATCGTGGAAGGGAGGAGTTATAGGAGAGGAGGGGGGGGGGGGGGGGGGGGGGGAGGGGGGACCGATCACCGAAGGAGAATCGGTTCCGAGAACCGGCCGGCCGTGGAGGAAGCTTTAAAGTTCTTACTCCCTTCAACGAAAATCTCCACAAATCGGGTGAAGAAGACCTCTCCCTCACGGATTTCCTCCCTCCGATTTTTCGCCGGAAAGATCGCCAGAACACCCCGTCGGACCAAGGTAAGCGTATCTCCTTCCCTTGCGTTTCGTTTGCTTGGTTTTTGGGTCGTAATGCTTGGAATTTGGCCGTTGAAATCATCGGAGAAGGATCCGAAACAGGGTACCCCTGTTTCGGCCCCTCTTCTCTGGATCCTGCCGCCACCGGCCGCCGGGTTGGCCAGGATCCATGCCATTCGGGGGGGGGGGGATCCTTCCTGTTCTTGGGGAAGAAGAAGAAGAAACCTCTTCTTTCCTCCCTCGGGTTCTGCCGGTTCTTGGAGAAGAAGAGGAAAATACCTCTTCTTCCCTCCCTCTCTTGGCCGGCCACCATCGCCGGCGACTGCAACGGTGGCGGCCGGCGATGGTTCGGCCAGCAGTGTTATCGGGTTGGGGAAGGAGAGGGCACAGCCACCATGGCTGTTGCTCTTAGATCAAAAAGATTTGAGGGAGGAAGATGTATTCTCAACCATGAAGAGAGAGGAATCATCCCTTTCTCCTGGTCTCTTCACCGGGACCGGCCATCGTCGCCGGCGTGGCTGCGGCCACGGCTAGCGACGACATAGGCCGGTGGTACAAGGTGGAAGTTGGGCCACCCCGACTGCCCTAGATCTGGAGGGATAGAGATGTTTGGGGATCTGGTGATGGACCCCATAGTGGATGTGAATTATGGTTTAGAATATTTAAATATTAAATAATTTAGTTTGTGATTTATAATTGATGTTGTAGGGGAAGAGTCAGCGATACTAGGAGATTTTGATCAGGGAACTCAACACCCCAGCGTGTAGGTTGTGATTCGGATCCGTGCTTGAGTCAGTCTACAATTTCAGTAAGAATCCCTACATCTGAGCACCTCTATGCATATATTTGATTTATCGTTGTATTTATTTTATGATTATTGTTGTTATTTGTTTTATGAGCTGATATGATACCTATGAGGCGTGCATTTTGTTTATTATGAAAATATTGAAATAATTAAATGGGGAAGAAATAGAATATTTTTGAAAATTTATGAAAATATGTGATATGATTGAAATGTGATTAAACATGTAAAGCTAGACATGTAAAATGGTTTGGACTAATCTTATCATGAGATAGCATCTACGAGCTTATGCGTAGGATAGCTGCCACGAGCTGATGCGTGGGATAGCCTCTACGAGCTTATGCGTAAAATAGCCTCCACGGGCTTACGCGTGGGATAGCTGCCACGAGCTTATGCGTGGAATTTGTGCAGTCTTGGACTGGGTTATGATCTTGGTTAGTCCAAAGTCAGAAGTGATAAATAGTCTTAAAACTTGGGAATCAGAGTAATACGTGAATGGATCACATAATGTGAAAAATGATTTATGTATATGAAATGGTTATATATACTTGTTGTTTGTTGAGCCTTTGAAATGATGAAATGACATTTATTTGATGCTTTGAGTATTTTATTATTATTACTGTGTGTGACTATTAGGATTCTTATTGGGCTGGAAAAGCTCATACTACTCTTACTTCCTTTTTCAGAGGCACTGGATTTGTAGAGTCCATCAGGTGGGACGAGAAATGATATCAGCATGGAGTCTGACTGCTAGATAGATAGAAGTTAAATTATCTTTTGCTTACGGACATTTGAAATTATGTAATTAATCAGTATATTTTGGTTGGATTTGATTTAATTACATTAATCATTAATTTTGGCATGTATGTGAATATTGTACCTTCTAGGCCTTACATGATCTCTAGGGTTATGCTTTAGGAATTATGTGGCCATGTCACGTGGTCGACCCGAGTGATGGGTTTGGGGCGTGACACTTTTGGTTTCAAGTGACTCATGAACAAAGGTGCCAACATTTGCTAAGGATCTTGCCTAAGTCTTTGCGAAGTGAATGCATTGCTGGTAACAAATCATCTTGAAGAAAATTATCTTGCGACAAAGGAGATCAAAAATTGATGTGATGCCTCTTTGCCATCGCAACCTTCTTTTTTTTTTTCTTTTTTTTTTTTTTGAGCACATCAACTACTTACACTACTCTAACATGAGCATAGCCAGTAAAGTCAAGAAAAAAAAAAACAACTCAATGACCAAGAAACATCAGTATGCTGATCCAAAAAAAGCAATGCACCATGCATTCATCTTTAATGGATGCACTACAAAAGAATTGATATCTCCCGGCGCTATATTTCGTCTATACCGACGCTTTTAAGCGTCGGAGAATTTCCCACCCACGCTCCCCGAAGCGTGGGTCCGACGTCGGGCAGGTGGGCGTGGGTCCGGTTTAGGCCGACGCGTCAAAAAAGCGTCGTCGCTCTATGCCGACGCTTTTAAGCGTCGTTCCGTTTGGAGATACCCGACGCATAAAAGCGTCGGCGTACTTCGACCGACGCTTCACACGGATGTTTCTATTGGACTATGCCGACACTTAAAAGCGCCGGCTCATGCTCCCTGACCAACGCTATAAAGCGTCGTTAAAGGCGTTCAACATTGCTTGGTATTTCCGATGCTATATAGCGTCGGCAATAGCATTTTTGTTAAAAAAATTTTTTATAAAAGCAATTTTTAATACTTTGTATACATTAATAAAATAACAAAACACATACACTAAATCACATAGATAATAAAATACACATCACAAACAAGAACTTTTCATTCAAAATATTCATATTGTTATATTTGATTACATTGTACTTCAAAAATATTCTAAAAACATCCATCTCAAATTCCTAAGTACACAATCTACGATGTATCAAGAGTCGACGGCATCATCATCTCTACGAATAGATGAAGTATCAGCAACCTACAAGAAAAAAAAATACTTTAGAAACTAAAAATACGAAAGTCATCACGCTCATACAAGAATACATTATAATTATATAAAATATTCAAATATATTTAGTTATGTACCGGAGGAGCAAATCTCTGCAAAAAAGATGAAATATGGTCAAGCTGATCCTGCAAAGATTGTATCTTCAACTCTTGGCTCTGCTTCAACTCCGCCATATCAGTCATATGACTCTGCCTCATCTCCTCTATCCTTGTCTCATATGACTGCTTTATCTGTGCCATCTCTGTCTTCAAACTACAAACCTCTGCAGTGCTAGTACCTTGTCTGGCATCTTGGGTATATCGCCTCACTGCAGACAGCTGAGTGGGGGTAACTCCGACACCGTAACCCCTCACGCGACCATAACGTTCTGGGCCCATCAATTCGGCATAGACCTGAGCCTCGACGCGACTGGCCGCGTCGGATGATGATGACTCCCCGACACGCTCTGAAATAAGATTTGTAGCTCTTTCCTATATCTCTCTCAAAAAAATAAACAGTCACATTAATAATTTAAAAGAAGTAAAATTAATAAAAAAATTATGATCAAATAAAAAATGAATACATACAACTATATCTCTCGACTTGTCCCGGACAAAGCTGCCATCTCGGTGAGTGTGGGTCATCTTATAAAACTCTACCTCACCAGGCTCTCTTCCATGCTCTACTATCTACACATATGGAAAGTATATTGGTAAACTATATATCATGATACGTGCTATATGTTAGTAGAGTTTCAAATAGTTTCAAAAGAACTTACGAATTTATTTCTACGTCTCGCATAACTCTTCGAGCATGAAGTATGAGGAACTGCTTGAGATGCTCGTGCAGCTCTACCAATATTAGAATATGTCTGCCAAAATAAAAGCACACAGTATAATATGATTCAATGTATATATTTGCAATCTATATTAGTAATAAAGATAATAGAAGATATTGAAACAATATACATGACCTGTTCTCTTTCAGAAAACCAGTAGTGAACAAGCTCCCTCTACTGCTGAGGGTATACATCAGGAGGAGTCACACGAGCAACCTCCTCCTCTGTCATACCCTCGCGCTTGAAGTCCGTCTTCAATTTTGCTTTATATTCTTTCCATTTGCGGTTGAGGGACTTTAGCACCCAATCATGGCTCTCTGGAGGGAGTACAAACTTACCCTACAACAAGATGCAGAATGTTATAATAATATTAAACCTCTAAAATAAAATTATGGTACAAAGCAAATTAACATACAGAAGGTGTCGAATTAAAAAGAATAAATTCAATTCATTACCTCTATAAGTTTAAGAAGCTCAACCTTATACGAAGGAAGCATGTCATTCCACTTCGTATAGTTGAGCAGACACAGCTGACCCTTGCGTGCAACCGATCCTAAAAAGCTTGATAGAAGACTTCCAGCTCTATTGATGGGCTGCCCCAATTCGTTGCATCGGATGATGATCTTCTCACCCAGAGGAAGCTTCCACACATCCTTTGCTTGAGTGGGTCCCCGTCTCGTCCTCACCGTCCCTTGTCCATCTATTAAAATTAAATAAAATATGTCTTAAAAAGTTGAAGACAAATATGAACATAAAATATGAACTTTAAATCGAATTACCCTGGATCCGGAGCTCATCCTCCGGGCAATCAGCAGGAGGCTCGTGCTGAGATCCTGACTCGTGCTGCTGGTGCTCACATGGCTGCTGGGACTGTAGGGACTGATCAGAAGTAGATCCCACCTGAGAATGCTGGAACTCCACATCTCTATATCGTCTCCCCCGGGGCATATTGTTACCTGGTATGCATAAAAAAGAATCAATATTTGGTTAAATGATAAATTTATACTAAATAAAGTTCCCCACCATCTTTTGCTCTTATTTTAGTTTAGTGAGTTCCCCAACATCTTTTGCTCTTATTTTAGTTTAGTGAGTTCCCCACCATACTGCATGCTGCAATGCAATCGATAATTATGTATCTCACTTGCAAAAGCAAAGTTTCATAACCAATTTACAAGCATTGGATTGTGCTTCATTGCTTGGTCTGAAGTTGCAAAAAATGAATGTTACCAATTTGTGTTAGCATCTAGAAAAAGGATGTTAAGAAGGCTTGGAAAAAAGTGGGGAATTTGATTTATGATAGCCACTTCCCCCTTTTCCCCTAGTAAGAAGAGAGAAAGCCACTTACAAGGAGAAAGCTCATTCAAGATCCTCCTAATAATTGGGTCTAAATAGCCAGCGAGAAAGGACTGTGAATAGAAGCAATGCTTTTAGCACAATCAAATTACTGAGCCCTTAGGTATATTCTAAATGCCAAACCCCACAGATTCAACAATTTTTCTGTTCCCAAAAGAAATTGATGATAACAAAGTAAAGTTTTTTATTCCAAAGTCCTCAATGCTTATGGCAATTTAATTATTAAGCTCTCTCCCTTATTTGAGAGTGTACAATAAAAGATACAAGTGCATGTGAAAAATCTCACCAATACCAGAAATTAAATGAGACATGGCCAGCCCCAAAATCAGCAAGCTAATGAATAAAGCTACAAAAAGATAAGGGGTGAGAAATCTATTTTGCCTAAACAGTTCTCATCAAAACGTTCATGACTGAAAGTTCCTATCAGATAACTGCCCAAAGTTTGTAGGCATGTGTGTAATGATGTGAAGTCCTGAGACCAAAACAGTCATATCCACTGTAGTATGTGGCAACTTTCTATAACCCATCAGAATTTGAATGTCGAGAAGGAAAATTGTTCTATGACAAAAGATTCCAACAAGTGTTTTCCCACCCATGAAAGCAAAGTTGGTGGGCAAACACTAGTGTATGCCCTGAAGGTTCTTAGAGTAATAATAACTACCTCCAAATTCCTACAAGTCAGAAAGGAATCAATGCCATCAAGATAATAGCTTAGATGCTGCTCAAGATAGCATCAAGATAATAGCTTAGATGCTGCTCAAAGAATCTGTTCTATTATAGTTAGGAGGAAAGAATTACTTGCAAGGTCCGGAAGCGAAGTGAGAGATTTGATATCCTCATTTATCCTGTTCATTGAAGAAGTTTGAAGAAGATGTGTTGAATCTACTGTAGCTGGCACATCCCTTGAATCTACTGGCACGGCACTGAAACTATTCTAATACAGTAAAATATTGAGAAGACAGAGAACTGGGAGAAGAGTTTGAATGTGATCTTTTCTCATTAGTCCAAAAACTTACAATGTGTGATTGTAGACATGCGGAATTCTTATGAACATTACATGCGGAATTCTTATGAACATTGTTTTAAAAACAGCCACTACAGCAGCTATAGTGGCCATTATATAGATATTATGTGATTGTAGACATTACATGTGGTTGATATTTTCATTGCTTTGGCCTTGATCTTTTTTCCTTATTTGTTGCATGAAGTTGATATAAAATAATGATTTTTGATACTTCATAAAAATATATTGATATGTTTCAACAACCCATTTTGAGTACATGGTGCCCACTATAGCACCTGCCATATGCTCTTCGCCATGAAACCCCCCGGCTACTATGTTCCTGCAATCCACTTTTTAGTACATTGCTCATGAAGGATTTTAAAGAGTCCTTTGTTTCCATTTGAGTTCACTCCTTGCCTCTATCTACTCCTGAATGGAGATAAGCATTGCCACCTTTCCCTTTGAAAATATGAGTGTGATTGGAACACTTGTGTTTAGTTCATTAGTTGTTAAGGGTTTCCCTTTCTTGTGCACTTTCAACTTCTTGTAAATTATAAATGTAGATACTATGATTACATAATCCTAATACACAATGCATTGTCATATTTATCTACTTCAAACATTGTCGACCAATCAAATACAACAAAAAACTCCATCAGAGAAATAACAAAATTCAAATTGCAGCCACTCATCATCATCACCTATGTCATTTCCAAAAGCAAAGTTTCATAACCAATTTACAAGCATTGGATTGTGCTTCATTGCTTGGTCTGAAGTTGCAAAAAATGAATGTTACCACTTCCCCCTTTTGTGTTAGCAAAGTTTCATAACCAATTTACAAGCATTGGATTGTGCTTCATTGCTTGGTCTGAAGTTGCAAAAAATGAATCTCACTTAATTGACATACTAACACAAATTTATGTTGTTTTTATGTGGCTGTGGTCGTTTGGTCAAATGGTGAACCAGTTGGATCTCAAGGTAGTATTATCTAAACCCTAATTATGCTTTTCTCTTTTCCCTCCAATATGAATCATGATCTAGTGATTTGCACAAATGACTGTGAATCTGAATTGGGACTGGGCTTCTTGATCAAGATTTCTATGGTTCATAATACTCATGTTTCCTTCCTTTGATTAAAGGTTCTTGGGGAAGCTGGGGGGTTGGATTTGTTAACTGATCCTAGGCCTATTAATCTCCAAGGAGGAAAAAAGTCCCACATGATTCAGGCCGGAGAGTGTTGGGTTGATAAAAACGGTACTCAAATGGGCTTACAAGCCTATAAATCCAGTAGAAAATTCAGTCCAAATCTTGATAGATTATCTAAATAGGCTCTTAGGAGAACTGATTTGATACTTAATTTTTTAACTTAGCCAAATAGCAACAAAATAATAAAAAATAATAATTGTTCAATGTGCATCAACGATCATACTTATCAGAGTTGCCGCTCGATCGAGGTTTGAGGTCTGCCCGGACGGCGCCGGAGAGAAGGGAGGAGGAGGAGATCCTCGGGCGGAGGCAAAGCTAGAGTATCAGTAAAAAAAGAAAAAAACACCCACGAACACACGAACAAGAAGAGGCGGAGAAGGAGGAGAACAAGCGAGACGAGAAGGAGGGAGAAAAGGGAGGAGGAGAAAAATACCTCAGGTGGAGGTCGGGGTTGGTCGGTCGGCGCCGGAGAGGAGGAAGGAGGAGAGGAGGTTGGAGTCGAACGCTCGGCACCGGAGAGGAGGAAGACGGGTGGCAAAGGCAGCGCCAGAGAGGAGGAAGATGGAAGCTAGGGCAGTGCCGGAGAGGAGGAAGACGGAAGCCGGAGAGGAGAAATAGGGCAGAATGAGGGAGGGATCGATCGGGGTCGGGCACTGGGTTTTAAGGGTTTTTAGCCTTAGACGACGCTTAGAAGCGTCGTCTTTGATCGACGCTTATACGCGTCGTGTTTACTCGACGCTTATAAGCGTCGTCTTAGGCCGGGGACAATAATGACGCTTAAAAGCGTCGTCCTAGGTCCAGCTCCCACGCTTCCCAGCAACGCTTTCGCTAGACGACTATGACGACGCTTTTAAGTATCGTTTATTCTTCAAAATGCCGACGCTCTTAAAAAGCGTCGGCAAAATTTGGCACGGCAGAAACTTTTGCCGACGCTTTTTCCTAGCATCGGCAAAAAAGGGTCGGCCTTTTCTAATTTTACTGTAGTGATGGGACGTTCTGCTATCTCCATCATTATCATTATTTCTCAATTTGTAAATGCATATTGACACATCCAATGAAGGCTATAAAGCTCTCGAGAATCTAAACTCACATTACATTCACTTTCCACTCCTTTCACATCTTATAATACCAAAATATATTTATTTCTTTTGAGTTGTTAGATATTTTATTTTCATATGCTCTTAGATGTATTTATTCTAGTTTGGTTTAATGATTCTGGTCGCCTAAAAAAAAAATCCAAAATGTAGTTAAATGTAAATTATTATATAGTTTGACCTCAAGTAAAAAAAAAAGAAGAAAAAGAAAACCTAACCACATAAAAATTAGCACAATATGTAGCCGTGCTCTTAGAAATCAATATAAAGGATGAGGACTTCTGGCAAGAGTATCTTTAACATGCTGGTGCTGAATTGTGCGCTTTAATTTGAGATTTAAATAACTCATAGCTAATTTATCTAATTTTTGAGCATCTCAACTAGTTGAGTTGGTAAAGTTTTCTGTGGCATAAGGATCTTGGTTCGCTTCCACCTCACTCTAGTTGTTGATCAGGCTTGCACCCATCTTAATGCTATTTTTGTTTTTTCCAAATAACAATAAAAAACTTAATTATTTCATCTTTTTTTTCTATTTTGGTATAGCAGATGGAAATAAAGCTCAAATTCATCGAGTGTAAAAATATCCATGGCAAGATCTCCAAACAGTGTAAGTTCTGAAGGACAGTGGACAGTAATGCTTCATCCTTTTTTTTTCAGTGAACGAACTTAACTCATCCTTCCATCTATGTAGGAGAATTCATAACATGCTGTGATCTGCTGACCGCTGGAATGACCTCATTTCATTAACTCAACCCTAGGGAATCTCGATAGATCTGCATGGGAAACTCCTCTCTCTCTCTCTCACACACACACACACACACACACACACACACACACAAACGCACGCATACGCACTGCAGCCCACTATATAAATAAGGTAAGGTAGAGGTGAAAGCAAGAAACGACGCCCTTAGCTAGCAGTTGTCTCCTATGGTAGGAAGAGGAGGGTGAGAAACTAATAAATGGAGCCATGTTGTTGCTGTCTGCTTTCGCTTGGTGGTTGTCTTCAGCTAATGATCATGTGCTTTGTCAAGTGTGTATATGTATCTAGCAAACAATTAAGAGTGAATTTTCATTTCCTCCAGTGGAGAAATTCTTTTGCTTGCTTTCTGAGATCTTCTCACTTAAACATTTCCCTGTGACTGCATTATTTTTTTCCTGTGTTCAGGCCTGGCCACTGTGGACTTCTAACACACACAGGAAAATATTCCACTATTCTAGACGAAACACTTTCTTCTGTTTAAATGTGATTACCAGAAAGAAGAATAAGTACAAACTCTATCAAAACGTATGGTATATGGCTTGTAGAATGTGAATCAAAAGCATACATACAATTTTAGCTCTGTGTGTGTGTATGAGTGAGCGAGAGAGAGAGATCAGAGAGGTGGCAGGAGTTGGTGGTTGAGAGTTTTGTTGAGGGGAAGCAGATGAAGTAGTGCGCGCAGAAAGCGCTCATGGGATTGGAATTTATGAGGTCCAGAAAAGGAAGGAAAGAAGAAGAAGAGCCCCGGGGACCAAAGACATTCTTTTGGCACCTACATATAGGTTACACTTCAAGAACCTGACGCAGATGATCAAACCAACATTAACCACACATTCCCTGATTTGCACAAGGGGCGCACATATACATCTTTCCATCTCTTTCTCGTGGGGTCCCCATGAAGAGCCTGCATGGTCTGCGTCACATGAATCAGTGGGTCCGGGACATGCGTGTCCAAGTTTGAGAATTGGCTTTCACAACGTTTGCTCTAAATTGAAGGACTTCAAAGCTGACTTTGCTGCCAACCTTAAGAACAATGTTCACATGGTACAATTTTTTTTACTTCAGCTTTATTTATAGAAGTATTTAGTCATGGAATTTGATTAGCCCTTTAATAGATTCTTGTTAACTTAATTGAGTTATGTTCTATAGTTTAACCCATACTTGATAGCTTCAGCTTTAGTTATGTTCTTTTCCTATAGGAAAAGAAGCTGCATGATCACAATAACGAAGGCGATAAAATCTTCCATTTTCCAAAACTATCTGATTAAAAGATTGAGAAGAAGAATGTTTATATGCTAGTCCTTATAAACATTGTTAAGTAAAAGCAGAAAGATTATAGGCCCACACGTAAGGCCATTCTTTATTTGTTCATACCATAAATATAGATGTCTTTGTGCCTATTCTTGCTGAGACTAAACCAATTCCACTACCACCATTTCTTCCTGGTTAGGTTTCAGAAACCATGGGTTGATGTTAGAAATGTGGACTTCATTTTAAATCTGATCTCAACATATGCGATGGCTAAGTTATTAATCATTTAAGCAGATCAACATGATTTCTTGTATCACTGAACAAACAAGGTGTTTAACAGCGTAGACTTGTTTATGCCCTGAATCCTATTGTATGATTTGTTTCTTTTCTCCCAACAAGAGAGTGATCTTCCATTATGTACAATTCTTTGAAATTGCACTAGAATTATTTTTCCACGAATGAGAAGCAAATAGCCGTTAGTGAAGACCATGAAAATGACTTCAAATACATAGACTACGCTTAATTAATTACAAATAGAAGCACATAATTAAGAACCAAATAACCATGGCATTCACAGGAGTCTCAACATTACACTTTAGGACAAGAAAGCAAAATATCAAACCAAAAGATTGAAAGCCATCGATAACATGCTTTTCCGTGCTTCTGCTTGAACTCTTTCATCCTGTCATTACTTGTTTCCTCCTCCATCCCTCCATCACATTCCTCTTCAGTTATTATACTTTATTTTATTTTGTGTCATCTTATTTTTGTAAATGGACTTTATATACTTGCATAGGAAGGAACAGATAATTTTTTCTAAACGTCCTTCCAATTTATTGTAAATAACTTATGATACCAAAATAATCCATTAATTAGATATTAACATCATATCATGGAAGCAAGTTTATCATTTAGCTGAGACATATCTCACTTTAGTTACAGGGTGGAATATCTTACATACTAACATCTACATATATAGTATTACTCAACCAGAACACTGCAGTTGCGCTTTGTGTCCATGCTACATTTCTAAAGAAGGTATCTGAGAACTTCTATATATACATCTTCCTAGTTTTTAAGACAAACTAGGTTATAAATGAAAGCTTATCGGATGTATTAAGTTTCTTTATATCTGTGCAGCATTAGATGTTAGATATACTAGGCTTAAGGCACTTGTGAGTTAAATTTTAGGGTAATAATTCCAATTGTTTTACCTCCGACTATTTTATTAGGGTCTCAAAGGCGAAGATCCAGTAAAGTTATGGCCTTTCAAGGCTTATATAGTTATTAGCTGATCAAGTACATCTTCTAGGATTTATGTGCAGTAAGTGCAATGGCATAGGCTTTTAAGGATGTTTTAAGGAGTATGTGGAAACCCTAGTGGAAATCTAAGAGCTTCTATGCATTGGAAGCTTTGGAGGACATTGAAGAGGGTGGTGTTAATCATGCATGCAATCTGACTCTTTATCTTTCCTTGCCAAAGAAAGGAACAATTTTGAATAGCCAAGATCAAAGAAAGCACCATCATCCCATGTGCTCGTAGTCCTTTACCAGGCATTGTGTTCTCTGTCTGTTTCCTAAGGGGTCTAGGGTTTTGGCCAACAGCGTCATTCCTTTTCCATTATGGCAAAGTCCTGGTTTCATATATAGGTCCTGCAAAAGTTTCCATAAGAGGCAAAAACCAGGAAATTGGCAAGGGCCACCCAGGTTAGGGGCAGTTAGCAGTCCACAGCAATGTTCGCTCTCATAACCCATTGGGAGGACATGCAAATGGGACTTGAGGTTTTCGAGGAATTATTGTAAAGGCCACAAACCCATAGGATGTGGCACTTTTCTTGTTGTGGAGAAATGATTCAGATGGGCAATGTTTAATTTTGTGAAAGTCATGATTACAAAAGACTCTCTCTCTCTCTCTCTCTCTCTCTCTCTCTCTCTCTCTCTCTCTCTCTCTCCCTCCCTCCCTTCCTCCTTTCATCCATGTATGCATGAAAAAATAGACAAAGTTTTCCCAAAAAAAAAGGAAATATAATTAAGTTCCAGCATTTGCACTAAAAAGAAAAAAAAAGAAGAAAAACACAGTATAACATTGCATGCGGAGTCGATCATTAGATCACACCCAATACAGATCTTAAAATATTTCGAACTTCTTCATTCATCTACTTATACAGATCTCAAAGCAACCATAACGCAATCCAACGAAAGTTAATTTTTCTTTTGCCGAAAGATACAATCCCTGTCCTTGCATGCATGCTAGCATGAGCATGTAGTTCTCTCCACCCACACAAGCCCACAGCTCACTAGGTCTTGCAAAACCAAGTATAAAATCCATTAATTTATTCATATAAATATGATGCATATTGTGGTCCTAATATGAGTGCATATTTGTAGTTTGCATAGAAGTTAGGGGTCATTTGGGAGGTCATGATATTCTTCTTTTTTTTTTTGAGGGGGTCGGAATGATATTCTTCATTGATTAGACCTGGGCAGTGTGGGACATTCAGCTCTCTCTATATACCTCACTCTCTCCCCGACCTTCAAGCAAGCAAGCCATAACAGGTGACCCTTCTCCTCTCTTCCTCTCTCTTTCTCTGTCTTTCATCCTTCGCCTTCTGCCACATTGTTTTCAAAGAAAAACAGAAGAAAGAGAGTATCATTTGGATGCTTGTAAACGATATTTTCCTCTTCTGATGACAGTACCCAGTGTCTACTAATCCCTTATATAACCAAATCCAATTTAAGCTTATTTACTAATTCCGATCCAAAATCTCTGTGCTATTGCTCTCTTCTGCATTCAATTTCTTATAGTTGGTTCTTTCAACTTAAACTAGGAGTCCTGGGCAGCCAAAAAGGGTAGTTTCCTTTTTCTACCCAAGAAGAACAGAAGAGGAGTTCAACAACACTCAACACCTATGGGTCGTGGAAAGATAGAGATCAAGAGGATCGAGAACCCAACGAACCGGCAAGTCACCTTCTCCAAGAGGCGCGGAGGGCTCCTCAAGAAGGCAAATGAGCTCGCAATACTGTGTGATGCGCAGGTTGGGGTTGTGATCTTCTCAAGCACTGGCAAGATGTTTGAGTACAGCAGTCCACCTTTAAGGTTTGAAAGCTTAACATCTCATCTTGTGATTTTTTTTTGTTCAATATGGTTTATTTTCATATCTGAAGTCTGTATATTGAAGTTTTGAATTTCATATGATCAATGCCTTTTCCTTCATATCATGATAGCTCAGCAATGGCATGCAAGGGTATAAGAGGGTGTATGTATCTGCACAGGAAAAAACTCAATTTATATGTTGGTTCATGGTTTGTTAGCTTATGGGTTTTAATCAACTTATATTTCTTAATTTCCTCTAAAAAATCCTTTAGCTGGTTTGATATATTCTCATTGCTTCCTTTGGTGCTAGGCACTCGTGTGACTTTTTTGAGTCATTTTTTGGAGTTACAGTAGCATTGCTCATTTCATTTTTCCTCCATCATGTGAAAATAATATTTTTTTTTTCTTTTAGTGAGATACGGATCTAACCCTTAGTGTCTTTAAATTTGGTGACCCTGCACTACCTTCACCCAGGATATAATTCCTTTATCCTGGTGTCTCATACTCGATTTGACTGTAGTCAACTCATTTATTGTTACATTGTAGGTTATCCTCGTGATCACTGTGCTTGTTTTGCTATTCATTGCTACCAACTACAAGCATGGTGAACTTGGCATGGACTTCATATTTGACTTAACCGTATCTCAATTCATGGCTCATAGATGTCATTTATCCAAGATTTGAGACAGGCTTTTTTCATATAAGTTTAACGTGAGTTTGGAGCATGTAAGTTCTCATTTTTGGGTGAAATCATGTAACTTTTGGCAATATAAATTTAGATCCGATGCATATATATATTGACGGGGGGGGGGGGGTTTCTCTCCTATGTAAAAACTCATGAAGCCATACTTTTAATTGTCAAGATAATCACCAAGGATTTAAAATCTAATTATACGTATCAATTGTTGAAGACTTTGATATAAGAAAATATTTTAAAATAAAGTAGCATAACTGTTCTCATATTACTTAATAGATTTAAGCTGTCTCCAAACAAAACTTGATAGATTTAAGATAGTTGTCGCATTCTTTTGTCGGTGGACTTTTATGCATGACTTTACGGACTTACCTGTATATCTAATTCTCACCAAAAGTGCTATATAATTGAAATGACATTTTGGAGTGAGAAACAAAAGGACTTTTCAGTAGATTTAGGCATGGAATGACAGTAAATAATGCTTCAACTTTATTTTGTCAAAAACAAGCTTCACTCATTCCCGTTGTATCTTTAGCAAGTTTTATGAGCACACATGTTTCACTCAGGAAAATTATAAAAAAAAACTCTAGAACAGCGGATAAGCAAAATATTTTGAGGCTACATTAATATTTAACTCGAGCATTATGCTCTCTTTTTCTTGTTTGAGGAGGGTGAGCATTAATAATGGTAAGAATACTCAGTGCAATTGTGTAAATGAAATTGAATACCTACTCACTTTCGTCTCCATCTAATAATATTTTTTCCTAATAAATCTCTTTTCCAGCTTCAATTTATTCCCGTCTTCAAAATAAGAAAAATAACAATCTAGGAAGAGAATTCTCATATAACCCTTTTCAATAAGTACTTAGAACTATTTTACTATGCAAAATATAATGCTTAAAATATTGCTCTTGAAATTTCTATATCATCAAGCCCATTTTATCTATTACATTGTAACATGCATAATAATACTATTCAAAATTAGCCTTAAGAAAAAAAACATATATTTTGAACTATTATTTCTTACCATGGAGAACTTCTAGGCCTAGCCTTGGCTATTCTGATTTTCTGTATTAAAATAAGATTGAGTCATAAATGTAGAAAATGAAAAAATTAACTAATAGATTTAAAATTTTGATACTAAAGAAAAATTATATATTTTGATAGAAAAGGAAAAATGATTCTATACTAGCAAATATTGGATAAGTGATTCTATAGAAGAGAAACATCTGCTTGGATTTTCAAAGTTTAATCTTTGCTACTAGATTTACTAGATCAAGGTCTTCATGAAAGGTCCTTGCAAGGATTTTTTTCTTTCTCCTCAAAGAAGTAATATTATGAGCATATGTTTTATAAATTGAGTGTAAAACTTTGCAAGCATTTATCAAGCATGACATTTGTTTCATAAGCATTCTATGATCGTTTTACATCAAGAGTAGTATCAATAAGAAATTTCTTGATAATGTAACTACCTATCTTGATAAGTTATTACTCATGTTTAAAAGTATCCAATTGTATCCCTATTAATTATTAGTGCTTCTCTGATGTATTATTATTTTTCAATATAGAAAATGTACAACTTAATGTTAGCATATAGTTTTAGATTATACCTTTCTATCGATCTGCTCTTAAAAGAAATATGTTGATATTTATCAATTTTTGTATTACTAGTCACTAGCTTTTATTTTTTAATTTATTTATCTATTTTTGGGGAAAGGGAGGGCAAGCCCACTTGTTTACCAAAAATCAAAAAACATAAAATGCATGCATTCACTTGCTCATATAATGTTTATCATTTTTTGGATTACTATCCATACAAACTGCATTATTAATTGACATATTTGTTTTTGAACTACTTTTGGAGATTTTCTAAACTAGTGAAAAGAAAAACAATTGTAGTGAACTTATAATTGATAATCTTTGCATACGTACGAATGGCTCTAATCAAAGTTGCCAAGATATAATAATAAGAACATAGTCAACACAATTTATAAAGGAATATCAACACTTCAAAACAAGATTGTGTTCCAAAATAATTCATGAGAAATTTTGAGCAAAACCAAGGTTGTGCTCGTTTCCCAATAAGCATGACCTTGAAATCAAATTTAGTCAGACACTCTTTGTAATTGAGGTTGAAATATAGAACTTAAGTTTCCAATTTACTCAAAACCACGGATTTTGGCTTTAAGTTAGGTGCTCAAAAATCTAGTTTTGTATGATCTAATAGTTAATACTACTTTGAAACTTTCTTTCTCCCTCCGTTCCCTTACAAATGACTAATAATAATAATTTGGCAACCACTGTACTTCCCATGGATCAAATTCCTACAAAAATGAAAATAACTTGAGTTCTTAGGATTGAAAATTTCACACTTCTATCACTTGAGCTAAAACAAATCACCCCATGTAAACATTGAATTTGAACTTCTAGTTAATGTATGCTTATAATAGATCACATATTAGTTAGACCATATCAAATACTTAAATATCGTTAATTTATTTCTATTTTGACAAATAATTCTTAAAAAAAAAAAAAACTTTACATGATGATATTAGAATGGATTCCTTGTGAATTAGAATTTAATGTAATCATATAGCATTCCAAAAGAATAAGTCTCCCTTCTAAATGTGCTATTTACTTTTTCATATGATGAAATATGATATTTAAGAATTAATTTATTGCTATAAATTAAAGCAGAACCCTTAACAAGTCCTATACTATGTTTTGTTCTCTATTGAAGTGGATTAAAGTAGAATAAGTCCCCTTTAACTTGTTTGTTCCACTTTAACCTTCCAAAACTAGATAATATATAGTTCTTATTTCTAAGGTAAAATGGATATTTTAAAAAGTTATTTTTCTAATTTAACTCAAAGTAAACTATTTTGTTATATTGAGTGATTAATTTCCAAGTATGTAGGTGGAAAGTAAATTAACTCATTTACTCTATATTAACTTACTTTGCAACTTGATGCAGCCTTAGGTTATCCTACCATTAAAGTTAAAATCTTTATTAGTTGAAATTCTTAAAGATGTTTACAAAAAACTTAAATTATAAAGGGTATTTACAAGAGCGCAATAATTTTGCCACTATATGGGTCTTGTTTAAGCATGCAAGTGTTATATATTATGATCTTTGCTAAAGTCTGAAGCAGTTGTTATCTTAATTTTTTAAACAAATAATGATATGAATCCAAAAGATTAATCAAATATGCTACTTCTATTAAGTAAAGCCAAATATAGTTTTATTAAAAATCCTTATGATCAGTATTATTATGCTTGAGAATTTTTGGTCTAGTAACCCACCATTTCTATATAGCATGGATATGCATGATTTAGCTAAGCACATTTGTTTTAAGCAACTATTAACTAAGAATTGCTTTTAAACTAGTTTTACTTAGTCAACCTTACTTGCCTACAATTGCTTAGTGTCATACAATAGGCAGCAAAAAGGTCGAGCTATGTTGTGACCTAATCCAGTCCAAACTTGGCAAGTTATAGCTCGATCCTATTTTTTTAGACCCATGTGTCACATCTCATAAAATTAATTTTGAAAATTTGAATAAGATTTATAGACTAGGTAGTTTTTTATTTGATCAAATCTAACTTGACCTATATCAACTCATCCCAAAAACAAATATTTTTAAAATTCCAAGATCCTCAGTCATTCAACCTTTTGCCATATTTAAGTTCATATGGTTTTGAGCTAAGCTTATTTATTTGTAGGGTTAACTTATAATTTTTTCCATACGTAAATATGTCCGTATTAACACATCTTTTAATTTTTCTCCTTATTATTCATGTTCCCCTTATTTATTTGTAGGTTTAACCATAAATTTTTCCATATGTGAATTTGTCCACATTAACACATCTTTTAATTTTTCTCCTTCTTATTCGTGTTCATATCAATTTTCTAAACACTATAATGATCGATACCTATGTGCAAGCACTTCATTTATTTATCTTCGTTGCATTATTTTTGATTATTTCATGTTGCAGCATGCATCAAATAATAGATAGATACCAGAGAGTTACTAATACTCGGATTGAGGATATTGATAACCAGCAGGTATGGCATTCATTCCTCAAAATTGTCAACAAATTTCTAACCTAAATATTTACTTTGTTCTTCCTTCTCACATTAGCAAATGTTTTATGAGATATCATGGATGAGGAATGAAAGTGATAAGCTTCAGGCGAGCATGAGGCAGTACACAGGCGAGAACTTGAGCTCTATGACCATGAATGACCTAAATCAACTCGAACAGCAACTGGAGTACTCGGTTAACAAGGTTCGAACGACGAAGGTAACATGATTTCATGTTCTAAGTATCACCTCAACCCTTTGAAGTGAATTTTGTGTGTATTAGCTTAATAAAAGCTTAACTACTTTATTCAATTCTATATCACAGTCAAGGTACTTCTCCCTTGTTAATATGCTAATAAGAACAAAAAGGAGGTAGCTCGGTAATAGTTGATGGCTTTGGTTAGCATCACACAAGTGTGCTTCCCTTTTTAATGATCATATAATAGAAAGTAGTCTAAATTAGTGTAGTAATTAGCTTTATAATAGCTTATTAACTTGGTTTGGTTTGATATTACACTCCAAAGTGTTTTCCCCATTTTTTGAGATTATAATATCAAAGCAGGTTTTAAGGACATTTATATTTATGCCTCAATCCTTTGAAGAGAATCTGAAGAAGTACAATTTTGCATTTTTGGTATTGATATCAACCCTGAAGTGCTTTTCCTTTGCTTGTGAGTTTATTAATGACCTGACAGTAGTGATCATAAATTAATTAGCTTCTTTGTATTAAACTAGCCACAAGAAATCAGATGGATACTTGGTTTAACTTGAAGAATTAAAATAGTCACTGATTTAAGCACCGAGTTAAGCTACTACCAGTGTAACTTTCATTCTTGTACCTTTAGCAAAATTGTGGTAGGTCCACTGGTTGCTCCTAAAATTAATTATTTTATACAATTTAGATATCAAGAATTATTTGGAGCTAGAATTTTGAATGTAGCCAATGAATTGGGAAATTTGCAGAAGCTAAAGAAAGAATTTTTAATTGTTAAAAATGCTAAATTTTAGAAAAAGGACTATATGCAAAATTTTATTTGTTTTATTGTTCACTAGTCTACCTGTACTTTGTGTTGTAGTCATGCATAATTTGTTAATAGCCATGAGAATAACTAATGGTTTTTCAGACAATATAGATTGTCATGGTGTAGCATATTGGTTTTTGTTCACCAACTGAGAGAAGCACAAAGAACTAGAGATTTGTTTGAATGCAAAGACAAATAATGTGGGAATGCCTCAAATGCTCAAGGAAGCATAGATCAAGAAAGATCCATTGTTTTGTATAATTATACATAGGTTTTCACTATATTATTTTTGCAAAAAGAGCTGTACCAATGCAGTTATTAACTTTTCTTCTTCTCAAAAAAGAATAATTATTTGTCTCACATAACATGTACAGAATCATTAATTACTCCAAAATAAACTTTAGTCTACTTTGTGAATCATCATGTTCCTTGTCATTATATATATTATTGATGCCATTCATTCACATTCAATAATTTGGTGTAGAATCATCATCTTTATATTAAATTAACCAAGCTAACTAAAGCATCAATCCAATTTCTTTTTTTAAAAAATTTTGCTCTTCTTTACCAATCTCTTGCAGCACCAGCTACTGAACCAGCAGCTAGACAACTTGCGTCGCAAGGTAAATCTAGCATTGAAGAGCTCAATTTTCATCTGCTGCAAATGGAATATATCTCAATTACACTTTGCTTCTTTGGCTTGTGAAATAGGAGCACATCGTAGAAGTTCAGAACAACCATTTGTGCCGCATTGTAAGCTAAAATTCAACTATTAGACTATCTGCAACAATAATTCATGTTAAAATTACTTTAAAGCATGATAATTTCCTCAGAGTAACAAATTTCTTTGTAATAACATTTTGGAATTTTGTGTTAGCTATCGGAGCACCAGTTGACGATGGAGCATCAGCAGGTTGCCATGGAGCACAAGGAGCTGGAAATGCCAATGCTGGACCATTTTGGGCAGTTCTACCATGATGAGCCATCAAGGAGCTTACTGCAACTTGCACCCCAACTGCATGCATTCCATCTCCAGCCAGCACAACCCAACCTGCAAGAGGCTAGCCTCCCAGGCCATGGCCTGCAACTATGGTAATTAAGTACTATCTTATGTTCAACTACAAATGGTGTAGGTTCATATATATCTATATCTATATCTATATATATATATATATGTATGCTTACTGTAACTATGGCCAGTACTATCTCATGAGTTTTTGGATGTAAAGCAATGTCAAGCTAAAATACCCAACAAGTATAAGCTACGATATATATATATATATGTATATATATATATATATGTATATATATATATATATATATGTATATATATATATATGTGTATATATATATATGTATATATATATATGTGTATATATATATATATATATATATATGTATATATCTATATATATGTATATATATATATGTAGATATATATATATATATGTATATATATATATGTAGATATATATATATATATATATATATGTATATATATATATATATGTATATATATGTATATATATATATACATATATACATACATACATACATATATATACATACATAAGCTATCCAAAAATCCGTAGTCCAAACATAGACCAATGGCCTATATTTGGATCAAAAGTTTCAACCTTCTACTATTATGGATTAGGTTTCAGTCGATATAAAATTGGACCAGGCACAAGCCACATAATTTAACCCTCCGGTCCCAACAAAAAAAAATCAGTACTTTTCACCTAAAAAATCAGAATTATGTCATGATTATACTTAATAAAACCAACCCAATCCCATCTATTTTGCAGCCATAATCATCTACTCATCATCAATAACATAGCATTTAGTGACCACATCATCACCTTTAATGTTTTGGACAATGACATTAAACCTCATAATGATTAGCATTTATCGTACCACATAATTAATGATATTAAAAGTGTTATTACCTTAGGTAGACTTAACTTAGGGATTGCAAAAAGTGAGGACGCATGGTATTGGATTCACTGGACAAATGATATAGTATTTTTCTTTGATTCATATATGGAGTAGATAAGTATTTGTTTAAATTTTAGTTGTGCAGTCAAGTTTAGTTGCAGCTTCTTATCTATAGGGCTTGACTTGTTACATGAAATTTTAACAGAGTCCAAAGTTCCCGGAGAAGATAAAAGAAGCAAGTGAAGAGGATCTGAGAATGGATTTCAAATCATATATTTCTCTTATATTTATCTATATACTACAACTCTAACTTAGAAGACATGTCTTTCTTTTTATATTTATGTACTTTGGGAGTTTGTGGATTTCATACAGTTGGGTTGGTCTATAATATTATATGTGTCTGTTGGAAAGATGATTATATTGTTCATGCTCTATTGATTAGTTAAAGTGGGTGTTATCTGTACATGTGTAGTCTACGGCGTTAAATAGGAGTTTGTATTCACTCCCATGAGGTAGGTAAATGATAGAATGTATTAGGAAGTACCATGGGAAGTTGATGAGGAATGTGGACCTCTCAATGTCATTTGGCCATATCATTATGATCACCAAACTAGCTAATGATAAGGAGCATCCCAAGTCATCTATAGAGGGACTGGATTTATATTAAAGTTACTCATCATTTAATAGTATAATCATCTATCAAGTAGGTGGATGTCACGCCCCTGATCCAAATTCACGAGCCAGGGTTGCGGCAACAGCCGTATACTCATAGCGAACCCTCCCCACAAGCATACGAGACATCTCATCACGATATTATAAAGCAAGCAATGGAATAAATTTAAATATCAAATATTCAAAATTAAATTTGTATAGCTAAAAACCAAATTTAATGTATCATAAAAATAAACTATATTCTAAAGTGTTACATCAAACTTTAATAAAATGCTAATCAAGATAAAGATGTTAAAATTCTGCATTTAGTCACTCTCCCATAGCAAAACCCTGAGTTAAGCTAGTTCTTTGAATTTGTAAAAATAAAAAAAATATTAAATAATAAGCTAGATAGACCCGTAAGCAATGAACACTTTAACTAAATAAATTAGACAATAAAAAATAATAATTTATAGAAAATAAGTATATTGAATTTAGCAATACAAAAATCAGATTTAGATATATAATATTATCAAAACATCATGCATGTGAATCAATTTTTTTTAAATTTAAATTTTATTCATAAATCTAAATTTTTTTCTATGGCAAGATTATGATACTTTGCATCTTCTTACGGTGTGCCATGCTAGGCAAAATCCTTTAGGATTGTGTATCTGCTTGCAATATGCTGTGTATTTTCTTGCGGCGTAAATCCTTCGAGATAAATTAAGTACTACCATATAACTCCTATTAGAAGGGTTCTAGGAGCGGCAACCATGTCAGGTTGGGTCGTATATGGATTGGGTCAAATACAGGTTGGGTCAAAAATACCAAAACCAAACCTAACTCTATTTATTAAATAGGTCAAGAATTAAAATCTAAACATATTATATTTAATAAACAGATAATCTGACCCGACCTATTTAACCTATTAAATAAATATGTTTGATCGTAAAAAAAAGCTAATCCTCTACCTTAAAAAACCCATTTGATCGAAAAAAAGACAAAACCACATAAAAAAGCAAACATTAAATCCACCCCAGAAATAAAATCAAGCAAACAGAATCACAAAAAGAAAAGAAAATAGAGTGTAAATTAACCAACAAATTAGGAATCAAGCCTCAAGATCTAGATATAGAATCAAGAATTTGTAATCATAAGATCAACTCAGAATCAAATCAAGCAATAAAGTATTTCAGTGATAAGGAAAGAATGATGATTTGAATGATCTGAATCAAGAAACAATCAAGAAGGAACAAGAAATCGGAAGAGCGTACCTCAATCTCTCTTCGCCACTTGTTTTATTTATCCCCCAGCAATGGCTTTCCCCTTTTTTCTTTCTGAATGCTTACAATGCCGCTGGCACCGATGATCTGCTAGGGCTTCTTGAAGTTGGAGTCATCCTTTGCCTAGGTGCCTCAGGGTATTTCCTTGAGGGACTTAGGGCTGATGTAGGAGGCCATCTAGTAGGCAAGATCACAGCCATCAGCATCTTGGTCCTCATCCTTCTTAGTGATTGGGATGGAGCACTTGGAGCCCTCGAAGTGATTTGAATTGCTATAGATGTTAATGTCGAAGGTGACGCAGCTAAGAAGTGCCATCTCCTCCATCTTCCGCTAATCCTCCTAGGCAGGGTGATGTCCGCATCCATGGAATATATTACAAAACCCTAACCCTAGAAACCTAGAAATCTATCTCAGAATTAAATCAAGATTGAGAACGAATTAAAACCCAAAAAAGAAGAAAAGGAAAGAAAGATCGGTGGAGAGAAAGAAGATTTGGGTTTCGAAGGAGAAGGAGAGGAAGCAGTACTTTTCTTACTAGACTAGGTGAAGAGCTCATGCTTCTTCACTCTACGATGGGATAGGGCCACGATGAGCAATGAGAGAGCTCGCCGCTCACTAGCTTGATCAATGAGGAAAGACACCCTAGCAAAGGGCACTCAATCTGTGGGACTCCGCCACTTAGGTCAGAACTTTCTAGAGACTAGAGGAAAGGGGCGAAGCAAAAGAAGCCCTAAGGCTATGGGGTAATCTAAACATGGTGGTGGGTATGGGGAACACTATGCTTGAGGCTTGAACTTTAGGACCCGAGACAGACAGGCAAGACCGCAAGAGTCCAGACATAGACCTAAAGGTCGTGAGTCAAAAGTAGGTATAGAGGCTGCAGGTTAAACGAGTTATCTGACCCGACCTGATAAATAAATAGGTTTAACAGGCTAGGGCTTTGGAATCCAAATCTGGCTCGTTTATTAAACAGTCTAAATAGATCGACCTGTTTACGATCCAAACCTATTTAGCCTAAACCAAAATCTGCTTACTGTAGGTCGAACATGAGTCAAATAAATGGGTTGGATCGCATTTTGCCACCCTTACAGAGTTCTTAATGTAGTCAGGCTGAGAGCCCAAAATAATCTTGCGATTTCATATTTCAGTTCGATAAAAATACACGTAATCATACGGTATCGAAATCAATCGAGAATATAATCCATAACAAGATCAATACTTCTGCTCATGCATTATCATAATATTTCAAAATAAAATATATTCAATAACAAAGTACCATTCATCAAATTAATGCATCAAGATATTACGATTCAAAATTTATTAATTTAACATTTTTATAATTTGCTAATAAATTTAGAAAAAGTGAACTTTACTTACCTTGCAAATAGAATCAACCAATAAGTCCAATTAACTCCAATAATCTTCATCATTGACAATATTCAAAAAATATATTTTTATTAGAAATTTAGCCATGATTATTTTAAGAATAAAAATTCTAATCCCCCAAACCCTTGCAAAGCTGGTCAAGTAGGAGTGCCAAATGTTCCAATCGATCCGATCAAGTAATTTTACCTGATTAGAGTTGGACTAGATACACATGGCTCAATATAAATCAAGGATGACTAGATTTAGTAGATTTTGACAAGAGCTATGGTGGAGATCGGTACACCATCCGGTGGCCAGGGGTCAGGACCTCATCACTAAGGTTTGACCAAGGTCATTGAGGGGAGACCCTTCTCTAGGATCCAAAACAAAACTGAAATAGTAGAGCGCAGTCATGTAGAGAGAGAAACAAAAGAGAGAGTGGAGAAGGAGAGACAATAGAGGGAGAAAGAGATAAAACAAAGCCTCTCTCTCTCTCTCTCTTTAACAAAGGAATAGGAAAGGTCGTGTTGGTCACTATCAGTCTGTCGACTATTGTGAATGGCAGCCAGTGACGATAGATGGCCAATAGCGAGGAATCACCCAAAAGAAAAACCAAAATGATGGCTTTGGTTTTGAAATCCAAAAAAATTCATAATATCTGGTAGCTGGGGCTCCGGCCATAGCCACAAACCAACTCGGAAGGTTGGAGAAAGGCTTCAACAATGAGTGCTAGCGGCAAAGATGGCTGAAACATAAATAATAGGGATGGAGGTTCAAAAATAGGAAAAATAGGGCATCATCTTTCTCAACAAAAATATGATGATAACCGGCCAAAATCCAAGCTCTATGGACTAAGAAAAAGGTAGAGGAGGATTAATTAAGAGGTCTTTGGGATATTACTTAGCTCCAGATGGTATTTGGCCGTGGCCGTGGCGAACGGCATTTGGGACGAAGACTTGATCAACCACCAGCAAACATCATGCAAAATCAAACTTATCGATGGGAGATTGAAGAGAAGGTGGGAGGGCTTTAAATAAGATGAAAGAAAGCATCAGAATCAGTCTCGTTGTTGGATTAACTCTAATGAATTTGGGAAGAAAGAGACTCCTATGAGGAGTTTGCCTCCCTCACCACACATGCAGTGCTCGTGGTCTTTCCCAGCACATGCCGATCCTTCTCTTTATTTTTTTTCTCTATTATGGGCCGATTCATCTACCTTGATTGGTCGAGTAGACCAAGCCCAGCTCTTTATTAGACCGACATGGGCTGGATATTACAGTCAAAATGAAAAGTCCATAATTTAAATTGAATGAAATAAATTCTAATTCAACCATGAAATTGACATGTTGAAGAGTAAAAAATGATGCGAGGAATGTAAAGGAATTACATTTAATTTTGGATATATTTTTTAAGGATACAAGTTGAATGGGATTTGAGATAAGGTGGCTACAGCCCCTAGTGATGGCAATATGATGTTTTGATCAATATGAATAGTTTGGAAGGACATCCTAATACTTGCTAGACTAAATATGTCAACCACTTGAAACAATATATTCATGAAAGGGTCAAAGGATTATGTTTAATTAGTGAAGAAGCTTCAAGTAAATGATTTTTTTTATAAAAGAAAACACTAATACCAACATTCATAGTCTCATAAAAAGTATGTTATTGCTAAAGTATAATAACTTGTAAGCTTCTCATGAAACTATGTACAATTTGTTAATGCAGAGAAGCAAATTTGTATTTCCCTTGACTAACACCTTCCTTTCCTTCTCTCTCATGTTTCCCATCTCTCACTCAATATTTTATATTATGTCTTTTATCTCCTTGGCTCTCCCTTTTCTAATTTAAACAAAAGAAAAATGTTTCCAAGACATATAGACACTGTACATTTGTCATTAGATTTTAACCATCTAATCAAAATTTTAGACTAAGAAAATGTAACGAAGAAATAGTTTCGATGATCAATAAGCATAATCAAACACTTAAACTTAGGATGCGAGAGGCATTAGTCGGATTTTCCTAAAATACCTAATTTTCTAATTATATATTTTTATTTAATGATTGATTACCTAGGAAAACTAGTAGTACGGAGGATGGAAATTAAGAAATGGAGGCTTATAGTGAAAAGAGAAAAGAGTTTTTAAGTGACATAGACATTATGGATGTCACTAAGTTTTGACCATCATTCAATACTTTAGGTCAACAAAATGTAATCAAGAAATTGTTACTTCCTTGAACATCAATAAGCGGATCAATAATCTAAACCGAAGTTCTGTTTTAAAAAAGCATCAAAACTTGGGATGCTAGGAACATTGTTTGAGTTATTTTTCTAAAATGCTCAATTTTTTAATTAATATATATTTTTACTTAAATTGTCTAGCAAAACTAGTATGGAGGAATGGAAATTAAGAAAAAATGGTGGCTTGTAGACAAAAGGAGAGGAGTTTCCAGATAGCATACACATTGTATATTCGTCATTAGATTTTGACTATGCAGTCATTATTTTAGGTCAAGAAAAATGTAACCAAAAAGTGGTTATTCCCTTGATAATCAATAAGCACAATCGAGCATCTTAGCTTTTCTCTTACATAGAAAGCATCTAAACTTATGATGCAAGGAGCATTCTCTAGATTATATTTCTAAATACTGAATTTTTAGTTAATATGTATTTTATTAAAGATAGATTTCCTAGCAAAAACTAGGAGGATGGAGGAACATGAGCTAAAGAAAATGGAGGCTATTATTTAAGCATCAAGTGATCGCTTTAACTTTCATTATTTGATTTCATTTGATTTATAGTATAAGATATGTAAAGTTAGAATTTACACAATTTTGCATGAGCTACAATCTTAAAATATATTGGATAAGTTTTAGTTAGTTTATTACGTCCAAAGGATAAGGTAGATTAAATTAATGATATATATTTCGTTATTGAAACCTCACTTATTTTTACCACTAGGTGCACAACTAACCAATTTTTAACTCTAGACATTTGAATCCTCCTTAATGCTATGGTTAATAATTGGTACAGTTTTTTCTGTTGATACAATAGATTTGAATTCAATGCTATCCTCCGTTTTGATATTTGGCTCGGCTTCCGCTAACCCTAGTTTTTAGAAAATGGGAAAAAAATCCTCCTTAATGCTTCTCTATGCTTATCCATCTAAAAACCTATTTGCTTCTATAAAGTACATATATTCTTATCAGTTCATCTGTCGTGCCAAACCAATGGATTTCAATCCTACCATTCTTGCATACACTGTTCTTGCTGTGATGCACTTCTGTTCATTGTTTTCTTCCACTGTTTGTGAAAAGAGATTTTGGATTATACCTCCCAAAACCTAGAACAATAATATACTACCAAACAACATAATCATATTGCCCATTTAATCATTATTTTCTTCCTCTTTGCTATATACTTTTTTCTAATTTTGTTGAGTACGCTCGCACACGACTAGTGTGAGTAACCTCTATGAGAAACAAAAATCTTATTTTAGTAGAATAGAGCCAAACAACTAAATAAAACCTACGAACAAAACTTGTTGTATAAAAATAGATATAAGACATTTGGAAACCAAACAATCCTTTCGAGTAGGGGTATAGATGAGTTGAGCAGAATCAAGAATAAGGTGACTCAACTTAGTATTTCAAAATACCTGCTTGGTGCGGACATTAGTACTGGACTGATTATTTTGCGAGATCACGGTCGTCGTAGGAGGACGGTCCAGCCACTTTCGCTGTGGTTAGATTGATTTATATTATTTTTATTTTATATTGGTAGGATTAATTTGCATATTGTCATTTGAGGACCTTATTCAGATTGTTTTCTTTGTAGGGACCTATCTATTATTTTGTGGCCCTATATATATATGGGGCATGCATTTGTTTGATTTTAATAAAATGATGCATGAAAACTAGTCTTCTTCCTCTTCCTCCTCTCCTCTTCTCTTCTTCTTCCCCTATTCTTCTCCTCTTTCACACTGCCTCTCCATCCCTTACCTTCGTCCTGCATCAGCTTTGGTATCAGAGCAGGCCTGACTTTACCTTTGTTGCTGAAGTCAAAGGATCCAATTTATGGATGGACCCCACCGATTCCTTTTCGGCCTTTTCCTAATCTGTATTTTGCTGGAGTAGTTGCACCGCAGACGCTGGATCGTACGGAGGGTCTCTGCACAACACGCATTCCGAAGAAGAAGGGGCGTTCCCTTTCTTCTTTGTTTTCTTCCCTCTCCCTCATCTCATCTCCCGTGAGGACAAAAGGGGCAAAACCCTCCCGTCGGTCGCTTCCCACCCATCGCCACTCCACCGGTCCTCCTCACCATATGCCGTCGTCGCCTTCGTCCCCCACCACCACCATCTCCGTCTCCTTTTCCTCTCCCCTCCCTCTCGGTTTCCGCACAGAAGAGGAAAACCCCATTGCCGGCTACGCCCACAGTGGCCCGGGAGGCAAATAAGCCGGCCCTCTCATCGTTTTTCCCCTCCAGCCGCCGCTACGCATGCGCCAACCACCGCCTTCACCTTGCAGCGCCGCCGAATCGCCATTGGAAACCACCGCGTCGCCCCGGAAGCGTCGACCGCACCCTACTGCCACCGCCCGTGGCCGAAACTAGGAGAAGGATGCCGCCTCCTCACGAGACGCCGCCCCAGCACTCTCCTCCGCCGGTGCAACGCCTCCCCGCAACCACCGCCGCGAAATCAGGCGAGATCCATCGGAAGTGAACGAACGGTCGAAGGTGAAAGATGATCTACAGTGCGGGTAAGGTCTAGACCTATTAGCCCATCACCCATTAGCCCGAACCAATTCAAAAAAAAAAAGATTTTAAAATTCAAAAATTCAATATTGCGGATCGGACTGTCTTAACGGGTTGGGTCTGTTAACCCGATAACCCGAGTCCATTTGGGTTATCAAAAAAAAAAATGAATTACCGCACGTGATGCGTAAGTCACGCACGTGCGGGAGTTTCCTTCTTTCCCTTTCTTATTTTTCCGACTTTCTTCCTTGGTTTTTCCGACCACCACTTTCCGCCACCCCACGCCGCCTCTTCTCAGTCGTCACCACTTCTGCCCACCGTCACCGCTGCCGCCGCCAATTCTTCTTCGCACCACCGTGCCGCCCGTTTCTCTCCTCTCTCGCAACTGCTGCTGCACTGCAAGACACTCACCGGCCATTCTATACCTGCCACCACTTCCCACGCCCACCACATTCGCCACCCACCCTGCCGTCCACTGCTATCTGCGCCCCCGCCCTTGTCCCACCACTGTTGCCATCTCTGCTGCTTGCACCACCACGCCGCGTGCCGCCCCTGCTCTTCCGTGCCACCGCTCGCCGCTGCTAGTCGCCGCCGCGTTGCTCTCGCCGCCGCGCCGCCGTCGGATGCTGCACCACCACTGTCAACTCTGACAGCCACCACCGCAGACTGTCCCAACCGCAGCCGCCATCAGTTGCTCCGACCACCTCTATGGGAGTTGTCGTAGTGATGACTCTACAATGCTGTGACCATCTTCCCAGCACTATTTCAGCCTGAACGTCTTCTGTGAGCAGAGGCCTCTCTCCAAATTGAGTCAGCTCTGTTTTCTCCTCCCCTGCAGGTTAAATTTGCTCATTTAAATTGGCATTAATTATCGCATTTTTGTGCTTGGTGATAAGTTCCACAAATTTAAAACACATGCAACCACACACATCCACAAGACAAATAGAAACCCTAGTAGTCACATTTCTTTAATATTAACTATGGAGCTAGATCAATTCGGGGAGACATACATGGCTCTGTGACACCTTGCATAGTCCGAGAACTTGGTACCACTTGATTGCAGCTACTTGTTGGCCTGCGTCTTATATTAATTTTCAGTTTGTAATAACTATTTGCTAGGGAGTAGTTTTAGTTTATACTGAGCATCCACTTTGCAATTTTGAATTCATTTCATGCATTAGGTCTACTTAGGAACCTTTATAGTTGGTCGGATCATACATTTTATCATTCATTTTATGCATCTACGTAGTGGTCGTGTCGCATCTCATCCTGAGTCCCAATTAGGCATCGATTCCAAAATCGAAGCTCTATTAAAAGTTATCCAAGACACTAACGTTCAAGTTCAAAACAACAATGCCCAAATTCATGACCTAACCACAATGTCCACCCAGGTTAATGCCCGACTTGATTAAATCGAGGCTTCAATTCAGAGGGTTATTGAATTTAAGAAAGCTAGTATCTCCCATTTACCAGGTCTTGAAGGGGATGGCACCCTAGAACAATTCCTAGAACAACAAGACTCTGTTCGGCAGGACAATCTTGATAATAGGTCTGTTCCAGGTCACCATCATGCCTACCCTTGACCTAGAGGATCTGGTCCCTTTTCTAATATTGATAGAGGTTACCGACATAATGTAGAACCTAGAGAACCTTTTGATCCCGATGAAGATGTAATGAGAGGCATTAGGGTGGAAGCCCCCACTTTTGACGGTCGTCTTGATCCGAAAGTCTTCTCCGATTGGTTACACGAAATGGACGACTTCTTTGAGTGGTACAACCTGTCTGAGGACAAAAAAAAGTTCGATTCGCTAGAATGAAACTCCTTGGTCGAGCTAAACTGTTTTGGCAAAACACTGAACAACTATTAGCTAGGAGACATCAACCTGCTATTATTGATTGGGTAGAAATGAAAGAAAAATTAAAAGAAAAATACTTTCCATTAAGCTATCAAGTTGACCTCCTAGATCGATGGAATAATTTAGGACAAGGTAGCCGCACAGCTACTGATTACATCGCTCAATTTGACGAATTTATGATGCGTAGTAATGTAGCTGAGGATGAACGTATGATCCTGAGCTGGTTTCGACAAGGCCTAAATGATGAGCTTAGGAAGAACTTATCCTTCGTGAAGTGGCCACTTTAGACCAAGCCTATACATTTGTGTAAAACTATGAGCAATTTTCCAAATCCATGTTTGCTAGGCGCCCTGACACCAAGCGGGTTCCCACTAATACTCAACCATCTGGACCCAGGCCCCCAATCGGGTTTGTCCCACCTAAGCCTTTTTCTTCTACGCCTATCCAAAACCGATATATTAAAGGCAAAGAAGTTTTAGGTGAACCTCCAAAGACAAACTCAAGAATTCAGTGTTTTAAATGCCAAGGGTTTGGTCATGTTGCCTCCCAATGTGCAAATCAGACCCTTGTTATTGATACACAAGAACAGGAGGATGACATAGATAATTTGGAGGAACAAATTTATGAGCCCAAATTAGAGGATATTCAAGATGTCGAAGACGAACCTGAAGAAGAATCACACACTTTAGGCTGTATTCGAGCTACACCCCAGATAATTGCCCATGAAACCAACCAACCCACTATGAATGTAGTAAGGTGTGCAATTACCCAGCCTAAGGAGACTGATGACTGGAGACGAACCTCAATTTTCCACACTTACATTAAGTGCAGAGAAAAAGATTGTAAAGTTATCATTGATAGCGGAAGCTGCATTAATGCGATATCTTCCAGCATTGTCTTCCGCTTGGGTTTGACTCTAGTTTTCCAACCTCAACCATATAAGGTCTTCTGGATCGACACGTCCTCCATTCACATTAAGAAAAGGTGTCTTGTACCTATTCAAATCCTTTACAAAGACACTGTCTGATGTGACGTACTCCCAATGGATGTAGGTCATCTGATATTAGGAAGATCTTGGTTGTTCGACCTTGATGTCACTATCTACGGTCAAACTAACTCTTGCTCTTTTGTATTACAGGGCAAAAAAATTAAGCTTAATCCTTTATGGCCCAAAATATTAGATAAGAGTACGAACAATAGTACCTCTAAAGAAAAGGAACTCCATATCCTTAGCCCCACGAAATTTGAGAGGAACGTATTTAATGACTCTCCAGTGTTTGCTTTACTAGTTAAAGAGCTTCACCCACATCTTCAAAGCACATTCCCGGCTGAAGCCCTAGCTATCCTTGAGGAGTTCAAGGAAGTTTTCCCTGAAGATCTTCCGGATCATTTGCCCTCTCTGCGTGATATTCAGCACGCCATTGATCTAGTCTTGAGAGCTACTCTTCCTAACTTGCCCCTTTATCAGATGAACCCTTCTGAGCATGCAGAGCTCCTAAAGCAAATTAAAGAGCTCCTACAAAAGGGATTTATTCGAAAAAGTCTAAGTTCTTGTGCTGTACCTGCCCTACTTACTCCAAAGAAAGATGAAACTTAGAGAATGTGTGTAGACAGTCGGGCCATTAACAGAATCACCGTCAAATACCGTTTTCCTATTTCTCGGCTCGACGATATGTTGGATATGATGGCGGGTGCCACCATTTTCTCCAAGATTGATTTAAAAAGTGGCTACCATCAAATCCGAATTCGCCCAGGAGATGAATGGAAGACAGCCTTTAAGACAAAAGATGGCCTCTACGAATGGCTGGTAATGCCTTTTGGTCTCTCAAACGCTCCTAGTACCTTTATGCGAGTGATGACTCAAGTACTACGACCTTTCATGGGCAAATTTTTAGTCGTGTACTTTGACGATATCCTTATTTATAGCCAATCTAAGGAGCAACATTTAATCTATTTGAGGCAAGTTTGTACAACTTTACACAACGAGAGCCTCTATGCTAACCTTAAGAAGTATTCATTTTTCACTACTCACGTAAACTTCTTAGGATACTTAGTCTCTTCTGAGGGCTTATTTGCTGACCCTGCAAAAATCTCTGCAATTGTCGAATGGCCTGAACCTAGGAATATTACTGACATCCGTAGTTTTCACGGCCTGGCCACATTTTACCGTTGTTTCATAAAGGGGTTTAGTACACTTATGTCACCTATCACAGATTGCCTTAAACGGGGTGACTTTCAGTGGATGCACGCTGCTGCTAAAGTATTTAATGACATTAAGAAAAGAATGACGGAAGCGTCGGTTATGCGATTCCCTGATTTTAGTAAAGTTTTTGAGATGGAATGTGATGCATCTGGCTTAGGTATAGGTGGTGTGCTTAGTCAAGAACATCATCCTATAGCCTATTTTAGTGAAAAGCTGAATGAGGCTAGACAGAGGTATTCCACCTATGACAAAGAATTTTATGCAATAGTCTAGGTCCTACAGTATTGGCGACATTATCTTCTTCCAAATAAATTTGTTTTCTACTCTGACCATGAAGCACTTCGTTTTCTTAATTCCTAGAAAAAACTTAATCATCGCCATGCTAAGTGGGTTCAATTTCTCCAGGACTACACTTTTGTTCTCAAGTATATGTCAGGTGCAGCGAACAAAGCTGCTGATGCGCTGAGTCGACGAGCAACCCTATTGTCCGCCATGTCTGTTTCTATCACCGGTTTTGACAGACTTAAGCACGATTACTTGTCTTGCCCCGATTTTGGAAAACTCTATAATGCCCTTGCTGATGGACAAGGACCTTTGATTAATGGTGTTTATCTTCAAGACGGGTACTTGTTCAAAGCTTCTAAGCTCTGTATCCCGCGAACTTCCGTACGAGATTTTTTGATACGGAAAGTGCATGCCGGTGGTCTCGCTGGACATTTTAGGCGTGATAAGACCATAGAAGAAGTTGAACATCATTTTTTTTGGTCAAGTTTGAAATGGAATGTTGCTAAAATTGTAGGACAGTGTCGCACGTGTCAACTAGCTAAGCACAAAAAACAAAATACTGGCATCTACACTCCGTTACCTGTCCCAGATCGCCCTTGGCTAGACCTTAGTATTGACTTCATGCTCGACCTTCCTCGTACCTTTCGGAAACATGATTCCATTTTTGTGGTTGTAGATCATTTTTCTAAAATGGCTCACTTCCTTCCTTGTTTCAAAACTTCTGATACCTCTCGAGTAGCCAAGATTTTCTTTGATGAGATTGTTAAGTTATACGGTTTACCGAAAACCATTGTATCCGATAGGGATGTCCGCTTCATGAGCTATTTTTGGAAAACCTTGTGGCATATGGTTGGCACCAAACTTAAATTTTCTACTGCTTATCATCCTCAAACCGATGGCCAAACCGAAGTTGTCAACCGAAGTCTAGGTAACCTTTTGCGAAGTCTAGTAGGTGAACACAATCGTAACTGGGATTCTATTATGCCTGTCGCCCAATTTGCATATAATTCATCGGTCAATAGATCTATCGCGATGAGTCCATTTGAGGTAGTCCATAGTTATAAAGCTAGAAAACCTGTAGACCTCCTACCTATGTCCCCACATATTCGAATTTCTGAGTCTGTACATGCATTTGCACAACACATTCATACTCTGCATCAGGAAATTAGCAAGCGCATTCATATGAGTAATGCTCAATATAAGCTACAGGCTGATTCTCATAAGCGAGATAAATAATTTTAAACTGGAGATTATGTTATGATACATATTCGGCCTGAGCGGTTTCTATCTGTAACCGTCAAGAAACTGCAGGCTCGTAGTGCTGGGTCTTTTCGGGTATTGCAACGAGTGGGCACTAATGCCTATGTCCTTGATCTTCCCTCTGATTTTGGTATTAGCTCTACTTTTAATATTGAAAATTTGGTTGCTTACAAGGATCTCCCTTTCATTCCTATTGACCCTTTCACTGAGCCATCCCCTGAGCTTGATGATACTCCTATTTTTGATTCCATACCATCTCGACCCATTTACCCTTACCACCAGCACAAAAAGAATATATTGATGCCATTTTAGATGAGCAGACTGTTTCTACCAGTGATGGGGGTGTTCAGCGTTTCTTGGTTTGCTGGCGAGGACGCCCGGAGTCCGATGCTACATGGATTACACGTGAGGAGTTCCAGCGCATTGACCCAGATCTCCTGGAGTACTACCAGAGTCATTCGTCGGGGTCGACTTCTTCTTACCCGGGGGGAGTTGGTGCGGACACTAGTACTGGACTGATTATTTTGCGGGATCACGGTCGTCGCAGGAGGACAGTCTAGCCAATTTCGTTGTGGTTGGATTGATTTATGTTATTTTTATTTTATGTTGGTAGGATTAATTTGCATATTGTCATTTGAGGATCTTGTTCAGATTGTTTTCTTTGTAGGGACCTATCTGTTATTTTGTGGCCCTATATGTATATGGGGCATGCATTTGTTTGATTTTAATAAAATGATGTATGAAAACTAGTTTTCTTCCTCTTCCTCCTCCTCTCCTCTTCTCTTCTTCTTCCCCTCTTCTTCTCCTCTTTCACACTGCCTCTCCATCCCTTACCTTCGTCCTGCATCACTGCTCCAGCTTGGCTTGAGCTTAGTTTGAAATTACTCGCCATGGTGGAAGACAATGAAAAAGAAAAAGGGAGAGACAAGGCTCCGATGTTTTTACTTTTCTTTTTCAGCCAAAAGATTGCCCTCATTTTCTCTTTTTTTTCTTCTCCTCTCCTTATTTTTTCTTTTCTTTTTAAGGTGATGTCACCACCATGTTTGTTCGGCCAAGATTTAGCGGGGTCACACGTTGGTTCACAGGACCTAGTTGTAGCTCAAGCTCGAGCCAAGCTTCACAGAAAGTGCTGAAGCTCGGTTTGGCTAAGCTTTAAGCTTAGTTTTAGTAAGATAAGCTAATATTTTCTATTATTTTTGAACAGAGTCGGCATTCAGATTTGCTTGTTTATGAAATCAAGCATTGAAAAATATTTGAGCTCGGCTCGCTGCCAAGCTCAGAGTAATCGGCCGAGCATGAGGTGCTCGAGAGCATCTCCGGCAATTTCGAGCTATATCCTTAAAGTTGCAGTACCATACTATTTTAAGCCTCAAAATCTTAGAAAGTTTGTCCATATCATATTTGATTAATTAGTGCTACATGGAGAAGAAGCGTGCATTAATGGCACTCCACGTTTACTATTTTTTGAGATGTCTTTGTTCATGCTTGTTAACAGTGGTCAAGTATCGTTTTGTTGCAGTGAATTGGCCCAATCAAGGCCATGCAAGGGCCAAGCATCCAAATACCCGTGAACCACGGGAAGGCCAAACTCCATCAGTTTGTATCCGGCTCCCACGACAAGAATCATGCATGGGCCATGCAACGACAGCTTATGGTGCAGAACACGCGTACAAGTTCCCTACTATCCAAGTGCAGATCCAATGCCCTTTTCTTCCCTTTTAATGCTCAACATTTATAAGCCGTAATTAAAAGAGCATTCAAAGCCCTTAGCTTAGATTCGAACCGTATCTACCATCACCGCCTTACCACTATGTGTAGGCATTGAATGCTATGGGGAATCTGTAGTAAATGTAGCTCATACAACAAATATCCCACACGTGTGAAAGAATGAACCAATCAATAGCATTATTGGCTCACCAAAGTTGAGTAAAGCTTTCTACACCAGAATTCCGTGCTGCATGCAAAAAATTATCATATATGTTATAATTTTTTTTTTTTAAGTTTCTTATATTGAAATTAATAGTACTGCAGATTAGACGGTGGGTTATATAGCAAATTATATTAGATTTACATTGTAGTAAATATTTCTACTGAATTATTAATTATTTTATTTTCTAATTTTTATAATTGTATTTAGTGGTTTAGTAAATCAGATTTAAAAAAAATGATAAAAAAAAAATCTGCCCATTGACTGCCGTGGTACTCCCCCGCTGCCCAACCAACTTTTTTCCGGACCCAAACTATTAAATTTAAGCTCTCTCTTTTCCTCCCCTGAGGCTTGTGGGGGGTTCTTTGTTCTTTTCCCCCTTCACTCAAAAGGTTCCCTTTATGGCCCTTCTCCTCTGGGCTTTCCCCTTTTGATGCTCCGATCGGAGGGATCCAAAGAGGAGTCCTTGGCTGCAGTCATGGTGAGGCGCCATGGATGGCAGCTCCCTACTCACAACTTTCAGGTAGTGTTCTTTTTGTGGGTTTTTTTTTGGGAGATTTCTTGTGGATTGGGTCTCCTCTAACCCTCGGCGGCTTCAAATTGCTTGGGAAGAAATGGCTTTGGAAAAAGTTCGAAACTTTCGTACCTTTCATGGTAGGTTTTGGCGTTTTTATCTTCGTTTGCTTCTGGATTTCATGGGTCCTTCATAGAAGTATTCAATTCCTCTTCCCTTTAATTTTGTCGGAAAAAGCTGCATTTCAAGTCAACCATGTTCACGAATCTTCCAGGTTTTATCCTGAGGTTTTTGCTTCTTAGTTTTGTAACCATGTCAAGCTTGTGGATCTCTCTTATGGGTTCTTCTTGCTTCTTTTCAGAAGTACTTGGATCTTTTTATGCCTTTGGTTTTGTATTAAATCTACGTTGTTCTATTTCTGAGACTCATTTGTGTTCCTTATTGATGCTGGATTGAACTATGTTTGTAGACTCTGCAATGGCATCAGAAGGGCTCAAATATCTTCAATTTTTGTTCATTTTTCTTACTTTGAAATTGTATGATGTTTTGCATCCATGGTTCACCATGTGGTTTATCCTTGCTTCATCGCAACAGGATTCAGTTAATTTCTTTCCAATATGTTGGTTTTTTCTACTCCCCTTTTACTTTTGTGAGGAACCGGCATCTATTCTATTTCTTAATTCCACTTGTGCTTTTGATTAATAATGAAGCCAACTTTTTGTATGGATTGCAAAATGACATCGGAAGGGCTCATGATTCCATCTTTGTTATTATATTTTACATTTTTTCCTGAAAAGATTCACATTATTTCTGTTGGGGACGCATTCTTGTTGCATGTTTTTTTCCTTTCTGAACGTTAATGACGTTGGTTATTTTGCGTAGATTGCTGGGTGAGATTTTTTATCTGCATAGATGCCCTTGAATTTCCAGTCACACTGATTGTACCTTGTGAAAGTTCAATATATGTTTAACAGAAGATGACATGCTTGACATTAGCTAATTTCTTGTTACTGAAACTGTATTTAGATAAGATGACAATAAATATGATCAGAACTACTTTTTGTTAAATTTTTTTTTTAAGTTCTCCATATATGCATTTGATTCATATATCATCCATAAAGAGATTCGACTTTGCTTATAATTTGTTTCTTTTCCTTTTCTCTTACCTGTTATAATATAGGTTCTTTTTGGGTCAGCCATTCTATGAGTAGTGTTCCCTGTGTTTTCAATGGTTGTGAAGAACACAAGGTGTGAATTATATCAGCATGGTATAGACTAATAATGGAAAAATTGCTGGTGGGTTTGAACATTTTTCTTCCCTTTTCAAGTAGAATAACTAAAACATTGCAAAACATATGGAGGAATTTAATTTAACCAACAGTATATGGGTGTTATGGACAGAAAAGGGACCTATGAGAGTTTGAGAATGTTTTACTTCTAGTTGTTAAGCTGACATCAACTCTCAACATGTATATCAGACTTGGCAATTTTGGAAATAAGATGTAACAAGATGTATACACCCAAAATGTATGAAATAAGATGTCCCAAGTTAATGGGAGGTATTGCCTTGGCAACATCTGTATTTTATGCCTATATATGCATTAAATAGATAGGAGAGAGAAATCTTTCCCCTCTCCAAAAAAGAGCAAATTTGTGAAAAGAATAAAAAACAAGAGGCTCACTTGACTCTCACATCATCAATTATTTTACCCTTAGTTATCAAAAGAAGGTGCACGTGCGGGAGCCAAGTACAAAGAGGTAGCTCTCATAATTTTCTTTTCTTAATAAGAAATGCTTTGGAATTGGCTGTTGGGTGCAGGGACAAGTTGTTGAAGAGACTCTGAAGTGGACACACTATCCTAAATGGACGATTTCTGCTACTAAGGTTTTACCATATCATTAGTGTATTAATTTACTACTTATTAAACATATAAACCCAACCATTGTTTATCTGATGGAGGGACGTCTCCTTTTCCTTTGGTTTAGTATACAATATGATTGACTCCTAGAAATTTGTGAATTGCCAAGTACATTAGATGTATCCCTGGCAATCGTATAATGCTTATGGACTGATGAAGTTTATCCTCCTCTCTCATGCCTTTGTTTGGCTTCGTTCATTAGAAATGTCAAAAAAGGATTGATGGACTTATCTCTCTCTCTCTCTCTCTCTCTCTCTCTCTCTGTTTTATTAATAGAAACATAAAAGAGAAGTTTGATGGACTTCTCCAAGGAACTAGATCGGGCTGGTCCTCCTCTTTCAAGTTGCTGTTTGGCTTCCCTAATTAGGATTCTCAAAAGTTAAAAAGAAAGAGAGTTTCATTGTGGGTTCTTCAAATGATACCAACGCTTTTGTAAACTTAGAAAACTGTTGCCAATGAACTACATAAGGTCTGTCATCCTCTCTCACATCATTGCTCCATTTCTTACTTAGGAATCTCAAAAATAAAATATTTATTGGTAATTATATCACGTAGTTAGGAATCTCAAATCAGTTTATGTCTCTAGCTTCGTCAATATCCAACCGTTACTGGTTTTAAGCCTAAGATTTAGATTTGCATCTAATGAATCACTTTATGGGTTTGGATCATGCTCGCTCTATTTTATGTCTGATTTAGGCCACAATCAAGCTAAACTTGGAGTTTTTAACTAATTTTCATTGTATCATATCAGGGTTGTCGAGATCAATTGAGTTAAATCCAATTTGATCAGATCCATACTTGATCCAATTTGTGGTCAGATCTAATTAGGATAGGGTTAAATTTGAATTTTTTTTCATACTTTGTTTTTTTTACTATGTGAGTTGTTGACTTGATTTCCCTTTTAATTGGCATTTGGAACTTTCATAATCATATTTAATGACTATTTTGTTTTTATTATATCACAAGTTATAATATAATATTAACTTTTTAAAAAATGACATTGGCTTATTCAAAACCTTCATTTATTAAAAAAATTTATGTTTAATCCTAGAAATTATTAATTTTGTTTTTATTATGTATTTTTACTTTTTATAATAATATTTTTTATGCCTCCTTAGTTCAATATTTATTTGATTTGCATTTTATCTTTTTATAGTTTAATATTAATTTTTTAAAAATTTCTCCCTGCAATGTTAGGATATTTTATTAGCTCAATAATATTTTGTAAATCACTCTCGTCCTCCATGCTTAAACGTGATGCAGAAACATTTATGAAGGCGCATTGGTGACTGCTTCCTAAGTAGACATCTTTTAAAATATTGGCCGATTGGCAAGTAGGGTGACATGACTTATTAGATATGATGTATATGGAGTAGCTTAGTCATATTTAGGCAGTTATAAAACTTACAGTCGTGCAATAAATTGTTCAATTGCCTGCTTATGAACTATTTGTTTGTCACTCCCCCTCATTCTTCTTTTGTTTTTGTTTCTTGTTGGTGAACAATAAATAAATGGTAGAAAACCAGAGTACACAACTGGAATGTAATTCAAAGAATTTTTAGAACCCATTGCTAAGAATAAAGTTAGATGACAAAGCTAAATTAAAGAATGAAGTGACAAGAAAAAGGCAAAATACATAAGAAAACATGCCAAAGAAAATCTTAACCTCCTAGACTCAAGGGCAATTCTTAGGCCAATATAATCCTCATAAGTAACCCGTTCTCTTGATTACAAATAATTATGTTTTTCGATTCTCCAAACAACACGAGTAATGATGCATAATTCTGGAGCCTGTTATATTACATATACACTGCAGCACATGTTTAGTTTGATAAAATAGGAATCTTCAAAATTATTTTTCGTTTGAGCTTGTAAAGGATATGTGTATGTACGAACTTCCTTCAAATTGTTTATATTTGTGCTCGTATGTTAGAGAGTCTAAGCATATGCTTTTTGTTGATTCTGCTTTTTAAAAAAGTTCTTTAGGTGAAAAAGCCAGAAGCTAGATTTTCTGGCTTCTCCTAAGAGCACTTGTTTAACTTTTGTACTCGGAGAATGTTGAACTGACCCGTACCGACCCAGACCGGTCTCAAGGAATGCTACTTTCGGCGTTAAAAAATGGTTCTGGCCCCTATAGGGTTGGAACCCAGCGGTATCAGGCTATGTTATGCAGACCGGTTCGGTACTGGTCCGATAGGCGACCGGTACACCTACCGATACCAGTTCAGCATACCTTGTTTCTACTTGTAGAAACACTTCTTAGATAGTGCCACCAAACACTGATTTTTTTAAGAATGGACTTTTTTGCTCTAAAAGTCACAAAAGTACTTTCTTAAGCAACATAGGACACATCCTGTAATATTCTCTCCAAGTCTAACAGTTTATTAGAGAGAGAGTTATACTAATTTTTCCACTGGAGTATGTTAGGTAACTTATGGTGTTAGTACACTGTCCATGAATATCAAATTTCAATGCATTCTAGTGACTGAGGTTGGATATTCTAGAATATATTGAATTTTTGAGGAAAAAATAGTTCAAAGTCCTTCCTACTTTAAGCACCCCAGTATTGCTTTTTCCAAAGCATAAATCTATTTGTAGAACTCAAGTCTAGTAGAGTAACCTTAATAAAACTTAGTTGCCTATGGATTAAATGAAAAATATAAAGCATGCAGAATGCCTTTACCAAGTTGAATTAAGTAATTAACTCTTATTTCTTCCTGAAACTGAGTTGTTTTAAATTATCTTTGATGCAAATTTTTAATGGAGGTAATCTGTGGGAGAACTTAAATTGCTTAAACCCTACCAAACAAAAAAGGAGTGTGGGTACGTTTGATTTTGTTCAAGAGTCAGGTATATTAATCTTTTTATCATTGCATAGTGGTTTTCCATGAGTCATTTCTAGCCAATATGGTCTGAATAAAAGCAGCTGTCACGTGTCTTAAGATTAGAAAGGGTGTATCTTTTTCATGAGACCAAAATATAATTGCCACTTTAAAATATGGTTCAATGCACAGTAATACTGTATACTCTTATGTGAAATATATATTCTTAAAGTCTGAAAGGAATTTGCTATGATCATATATCAATAACTTGTGTAAGGAATGACTAAAGAATCAGAAAATCTCCATTAAATGTGACTTCAAAATTGTTATGAAACCTGGGTGTAAAACTGTAAACTTTAAAATCTCTGTTAAGCACGCCAAATCTCTCAAAGAAATTGGTTTGCATGGACAATTTAGTGCAACTTCTTTTGGCTACTAGATTATTAGAACTGACTTGATAAGAGCATGCAAGTGTAAGAACAAGTTTCAGTTTGGTTTTAGCTGTGTCATTATTAAAATTGTATAATGAAGAAGATCCAAATGAAGAAAAAAGAATTGATAATCTTCAGAAAAATAAAGAAAAAAAATGCAGAGTAAAGGAAAAAAAATAGATATTTTTTTATATTGCTTTGGTGTCTTTGGGAGTATCATTTCATGCTTACATTCTAAAGCAACAAAAAGTACATTATTTTAGAAGTATTTCTTTTAATCTTGTCTACTAGATTGGAGCTTTAGGATACCAAAATATATGCTGAAAAAGAGGGCTACAACACCCAAAAGATCCTTACTCCTAACTATGTGTTTGACTTGCTATAATGTCATTAAAGGTGAATTGTCATTCTTTTTTTGAGGTTAGTCAAGGAGTAGGTATTAAAATGACTTTGCAAAATATCATTTTCATATATCCTTGAGCTGAGTGGGAAGTTTGAATGAGAAAAATATATGCTAGAAGACCTTAACAAATGATATATTTTAATATGTTCTTTCATATGCAATATTTGAAAATAACTATATATTAGCTAAAATTTGTTTCTTCCAACATGTCCCTGTTCTTCTTTTGCCCTCTTGCTGAGTCAAATGGTTGGATATTTGTTCAAATCTGATTCGTTTGTCTATGTCCATGTAGCACAGTTCCACCGCCCCCTAGCCCAGGAACTAATTCACACATGGAAACACTTTACTCCTTTGTGGGGAATTTTTCGATGATATGAAACAACTGATTTTAGCATCTGTGCACTTAGGCTCAATTTCTTTGTAACCCACCATTGCAAGTATTTAAAACAATTTCAAAACTTGGAAATTCATTTAATAATAAGAAAATGCCCCTTGGAATTCCAAGAAATGAAGCAATAGCTAACCATTAGCACAATTTACAGATGTATTATAACGGGTCCTATTGGTTGGTTTGGCAGAAACTCTAAATCATTGTTAGTTAAATATTAGTTCTGTCTAAGTTGAGGATATTTTAATTCTGGTTTGGAGTTTGCACAGGAACATAAAAGCAATGAAGGTGGAATTCTAATTTTTTATATATCTTAAATATGGAAAGCAATATATCCATATAACCTCAACCGGCATTCAAAAATTAAGGTCTAATAGTGCCTTGTATATGTATGTATATGTAATATTTCAAAAAAATGGCTTTAGCAGCTCTGTTGATGGTAGGGGCTGTATGGTTGCCAAACTTTATGAATTGATTTAATTCAATTTTTAAAAATTGATGTGCTTGCAAAGGATTGTTTTGCTTGTTCTTCAAAAAGTTCTTTTAAAATAGTAAAGAGTTCATAATATCTGAAAAACAAGTTCTTAAGAAATATGGCACTGTTGTATTTTTAAAACCAGAAATCAAGTAAGATGATAGACTGTTCTTTTCATTATAGTTATATGTCAGATCTCTTCATCTTGCTTCAAGGATCCAGTATATCTAGAGTGCTTCTAATTGTAAAAAAAAAATCACATGGATCTAGTTTTACAAGTCATTATTATCATGATTTTAATGTTTCTTCACAAAGTAAAAGGATCTACTTGTGTCAAAATTAATCTATTATCGCCTAAATTTTGATAGCATGTGTACATCACTAGTGCCAACATGCTACATTTTCCCAAAATTCGTTAGTATTTTAAAATCAATTTTTGAAGATTAATTTGAAAAATTAATAACTGAAAATCAATTATTCTTGTTAGGTTGTAGATAAGCCCCTTCATGACGACTGACAATATTTGAAGATAAATCTGAATGAACAACATTTGCATGTCTTACAAGATTTTTTGGTGTAAGCTTTAAGGATCAACCTAGATCCCCAAAATGACTTGATTTTGATGCTGGATTCATGCTCTATGGCATGATCCAATGATCAAACATGTTGTAAATTCAATTTTCCAGAGTTTCCCCTTAGTTTTCCAAATTAAGTTCAAATATAGGTTCAGTTTTTTGAATAAATTTTAGAAAAAAGGGTGGGGAAGAAAATCACCTAACTAGAATGTGTTTTTAGCTGAAGAAATGGGTTTAGATTCAAGGATCCGATGCAAAAATCCCGATTACCGTCTTCTACCTTTCCTTCCCCTGGTTTTCACATTCAAACTGTGGAAAAAGAGGAAGGAACAACATAAACAAGGTATATTGAGCAGTATTGAGGTGTACCGCTTAGTTTGGAGCTGGTCTAGGGTGAAAAACCTTGATCTGCACATGAATTGCATGATCCAGGTCAGTTTGGGCTGTTCGAATGCGATTCTGTCAATTTTAGCCCGAACCAAGCCCCTAGACAATTGTATGGGCTTTGTTTTATATGATCTGGGCGGCTTTTGAATCCTTGATCTAAGACCCTTGCTGCTCCAGTATTGCTCTTGTGGATATGTACTGCTCTTGTTGAATGGGCGTTGGACCGGAACTGGGTACCGGTGTGCCAACCCATATCAACACATGCCTGCTTGAATCAGCTTGTAGTGTGTTCAACTTAGGTTGATATAGACTGTTACCTCTAGGTAGCAAGCCAAAAGTCCTCATTTTATATTAATTTTTTTTTTTGTTTTGGCATGGTATGGCAAGCAGTACTTCCTTGCGAACGATAATGATGCATTTCCTTTGGTATTGAAATTAGAGAAGTTTAATGTGCAAGAAGTATTGTTTCCTGTACAAAGTTGTATTGCCAGAAGCTTCCTATGTGCACGTCTGGGGGTGTGTCATGCCTACCTGTACCGTAAGCTATTGGTGCCCAGTACTGGTACAAGTACAGTAAAGCTTGGCAAGAAGTATTGTGATATTGATGATAATTTTATGTTGTCGGTTGAAAGGAAATGATCTTTATTATCGTCTTGGGTTTATCAATATGTTATCTCTTAAGCTTTAGTTTCCGTTATTTTGGGAAATCATATTACTCGGTACTAATTTTCTTTTCCATTTGCATTTCTTTTAATAGGTTATTGCTCTCACGGTGTTCTTTCTTCTGGTTGTTGCATTCTATGCTTTCTTTGCACCCTTTCTTGGTAAACAGATATTTGAATATGCTTCAATTGCTGTTTACACTCCTGTGGTACGTGAACTCCTACCTCAAGGCAATTGTAGATGCATGTTTAGCTTCTGTTGACATGATGGATTGAGTTCTAATACTCTTGATTCTTTATTTCCCATAATGTTATTTCAGGCACTTGCAGTTTTTATCCTTTATGTCCGTTGTACACGCATAAACCCTGCTGATCCTGGAATTATGTCAAAGTTTGATGATGAGGTGATCAATTTACCTAAGAATAATCCTGGGGTGCAAGGCACAAATTTACGTGACAATCTTCACAATAATGCAACTGGAGCACATTCTTCTCCATCATCAGCTTGTAGAAGCTCTCTAGATGGTAATCCTAACAAAAAAGCTTCACCTGGAGGAGATGCAAGGATAGATACCCCGGTGCACCCACCAAGAAGAATTAAGTCACCTTGCTGCAGATTTGGAGGGTTCATCTGTGCATTATTTGTAAAAGATGACTGCCGCAAACCAGAAACTACTGAAGAACAAGCTGGTGAGGAAGATGCTTTGTTCTGTACATTGTGCAATGCTGAGGTAAAGGTTCTAGACAATATGATTTTTTGAAGATTATTGCTGATAATTCATCAATTCTTTTTTGTTCTTAAGTAATACATGTAAGATATTGTCATGACATTGATGAAAGAGGAAAACCATTACATAACTGTAGTGTTGTATTAGAATCCCTTTATATGTCAAACTATACTTGTCACATCAAACCTCACTTATATTAAGTTTATATATTTGTCAGTCAGTAGTGAAGCAGCATATATTTTCCAAGATAATTCTTATGCATCTTCTTTTTCTCCTCTCTTCATTACAATTATTTGAAACCTATCATGGAAGTAGACCATAAAATGTTGCCAAGGCATTTATTAATTCAGAAAGGGAAAAAATTTATCAAGGGCATTAATTATCATTTACCATACTTGCTTGAAATTGTCTCCTTCCAAAAGTTTCTCAAGGTCTCAGATTTGGTCATATCCTCTTCATGTTCTATTTGTTTTAAATTTCTTTATTTTTTTTAATTTCAGAGTCTTCTCATTTAAATTCATTATCAAGATCTGCTACTTTTCTTTCTCAAAAGGATCTGCTAATTTTCTATGTGTCATTCTTTTTGTTTATTTTGTTGTTTTCCTCCATTTCCCAAATGTTACATGCACTTGGGTTTGTTAGGTGCAGCCGTGCAGGTGTGTGTCCAAGTATCAGATCCTTTTTTGTGGACCATACCAAAGTGTCATATTAATGCCCATATCTAAGTATTGGTTTAAGGTACTTAAGATCAAACTGAATGGTCCAGGTATCTTTTAAGTTTTGAGACATCCTATATTTATATTATCCCACTACTAGTTGCTTTGACAGTTGTTATGCCCTATTATTTTTTTTAAGACATAAATCACCTACAGTTGTTGTTATCTCAGTAATATCATCCACCACCCAACAATTTAAAAAAAATATGGAATTTAAAATAAGATGTATGATGCCCTTGTGCTATCTTGGTATTTCACTAATTTTTAGAGAAACAAAAAACACAAATACTGCAATAATGCCAAACAGGCCCTTAGTGATTGGTTATTGGTACTAGGAAGTTCGAGGTGTTAGGACTTTAAGAGAGTGTGCAATCTATACCCAAAATTAAATTTTACACAACTATTCAGATTTCTGCAAATTCCAGGATTTGCAGGCTTTGATGGATTTGAGCAATTAAACAAGTGATATTTCAAATTGGATGACAAGTTGAAATTAAAAGAAACTAGCTACAGGTACTTAGTTGATTAAAGGTCAGAGAAGGAAGAAAAGATTAAAAAAATGGAGGGGAGAGGAGAGAGAAGAAATTAGATTTTTTTTAACTAAAATATTCAGCATATCTCACTCTTTACAAGCGTTTTAGGCTTCTTAGACTTAGTTGAGCTTTTAAACTTGTCCAATTTGAACTCATAACATATAAGATTCATAACATAGCAAAGAAGTTACATAAAGCCCAGGTATTAGAGTCCTATTAGGACTCTTGACAAGTAATTAATCTCCCACATGATCACCTGAAACCTTTCTGTAAATTACAAAATTCAGATTCCCTTGCATGCTTGCATCCATCCGTCAACCATTTTTCTGGGTGTATTCCGTCCTCAGTAACTGAAATGTTCAATCCCTGTTTCCTTTTTTTCCTTTTTCATTTTCTTTTCTCAAGAGCTTCTCTTCCCCACTCCTCCATCCACTTCCTGACTTTAGGTAATCAAATTTAAATTTATGTAACAATAAGTATTTGAAGAATGAGTTTTCCTCTCATTTTCTTAGCTTTTGTAGTTTTTGTAGGTCCCTAAATAAAGTAACTTAAGGCATATGTGATTTGAGTAAATGCTCTTGGATTGCTTCCTCTTCGAGATCTTTTACGTTTTTTGATTTAATGCCTTGTTATAAGTTTTATTCTCACATCAATTGAACACATCAGTTACCTCATAATAATTAAACCTACCACACCTGTTAATAATTTAACCTACCACATCCCTGTTAATCAAATGGTTTTGGTTAGAAATATCCATATAAGTGCTTGTTTCCAGCATTTGTTCCTGAAATGATTTTAGTCATGATCATAATTTGAAAATCCTTCTTTCTTGAATTATGCACATCCTTTATGTGCTAATAGTTTCCTTTTTGCTGGACATCTGCTAATTATAGTGAAGTTTCTAATCTATGAATTATAGAGTAGTTCATATATTTATGACTTCTTAGATTTCATATATTTGTGCACCTTGCAGGTCCGCAAGTTCAGTAAACATTGCAGAAGTTGTGATAAATGTGTTGATGGGTTTGACCATCACTGTCGGGTACTTTCTCCTGTAATACTTAAATTATTAATTTCTTAATTGTCAATTAGCTAAAAAATTTCATATCTGTGTTATATATTTGCCTACAGTGGCTGAATAATTGCGTGGGGAGGAAAAATTATATAACATTTATTTCTCTTATGGCCACTAGTCTCATTTGGGTATGTTGCTAATACTATGTAAATTTGTTGAATTCTTTGGACTTGAGTTCCTCAGTTTATTTGAACTCATAACATTTTCTTGTACGCCAGCTTGCAATTGAATGTGGTGTAGGCGTTGCTGTTCTTGTTCTCTGCTTTGTCAATCAGAAGGGTACAGAGATCAGCATTAAGGAGAAATTAGGAAATGGCTTTTCTCGTGCTCCATTTGCAACTGTTGTGGTAAGTTTGATGCTTCAAGGTTGCCCTGTTTTCTCTAGATGATTAACTGTTGCAGGTTTGGGGACCATTGCCATCCTTAGTTGGCTTTTCTGTTTTATAAGAAAGTATTTGTCGAATTGGGTCTGGGCCACTATCTTCGATGGGGCACTATGGAGGTATTATGTGCTAGTAATTTTGTTTATTCAAAAGGTTTAGAGTCTAGTTTTTCCTCTCACCTCTATATCTTGACTTTGGTCTGAAGCATGTGTTTTGAGTGAACATCAAAAAGCTACTTTTGCTGGTTCAACAGATACAATCTTTGATATGTAAGAGACCTTTTCAGTGATTCCAAGATCACTAAAATCCAATATTTGTGCAAAAAGTTGTGCCTTCCAGAAACTTGCTGGTTCCACAGAAACTGTGGCAGGCTTTGTCATTGATCTAGTGATCTTCCGATCCATGCTACATCATATGTTATCTCCTCCATGTGTTTAAAATAGCATCCTACATTACTTGGCATCAAAACTTAAGGTTATCCCTCCGTGTGTGTGTGTGTGTAATTAGATAGGTTGTTAAAAAAGTAGTGATGCATTCTAACATTTCAGGTTGAATTTTTGAAAGTTTCCCTTGTGCGAACACTGATATTGCCAGTCTTTTTCCCCCTCCTTATCTTTTCTCCATTCTTTAACACAACTAGATATCAAGATTGCCCTTTTCTTGCATGAGAATTTGTGGGGCTAAGATTATCGGATAGTATGCTCATGGAGCATCAAAAGAGTTGATACACCAAAAGTCAACATCTGGTCTGAAGAAGTCCAGGGCATGAAATGTTTGATCAAGGGCCCGTTGTCTGATGTTTCCATAGCCAAGTTGGTTATTCTATTTTAGTTTGTTTAGTGCTTCTGATCATATTTTTTTGGTGTTTTATGTAAACAAAATTTAAGCGAATTTTGTTATTGCTTGGGCACTAAAGTTGCACAGCCAAGTTTTAACTGATCTCTATTGAATCATGCACTTGGGAATGATTTTCTTTTTTTTTGCTGAAACGGATGATTCGTACAGTTCCTTGGGAATGATTGTTCGAGGTTGGAAATTTGTGTGTGAATCTGATTGACACACCAATTTACCCTCATGGCAAGCTGGAAAATGACCATATGAATCTGCCTATTATCTAGGCATATATCATGTACTATTTAACAAGCATATTAAATTGCCACTAGGCTTCTTATTTTTTGCTGACCTACCACCCACCCACCCACCCCAAACCATATTTTTCTTATTTTGATGGTATCATGCACCAATTTCAAGAATCTTGGAATGAAATTCTGCATGAGTCCTACAGTTATGCATCTTAAAGGTTTACAGAGTATTGCTTGGTTTGGTTTACCATTTCACTTTCAGATGAACCCTTGAATATTGTATTTTTTTAGATAAAAATGATAACAAAAATAATTTGATTTTATTTGATGTTACAAATACTAAAGGAGTTCTGATAATCAAGTTGCATTACACATAATCATCACTTAGGTGTGTTAGAAAGGACAGAACATCCATATTTCTAATAGACTATCATATCATGAAGGAAAGTTGAGAGCTAGTGAATAGGTACTGCAGTGCAAGGTTCACCGTCTCGATACCGGATCCTATATTAGTACCATCCTATTACAGTGTTGGTATGCGGTACAGTACGAGACGACGAGGCATACTTAGTGTCGGTATAGTACGAGATTGTATACCGATTCAGTATGAGCATCCGGTATGGTATGGTACTGATCGGTATTTTTAGTCATGATTTCAATGGCATGCTTACCAAGAGAATGGTAAAAAAGATGATTAATAATTAGTCTAAACTGGATACTGATAATATGTGTAGCATAAAGGCAGAGAGTTGCAGATAAGCAAATTGACATGAGTTTAGGTTATAAGATTTAGTATGTTCATCCAGTCATCCTGCATATTCAGACTCTTTTTCTTTTTCTTTCGACTTTGTTATTTAATTTGGCTAATGGTCTTGGAATGCAGGTACTACCCAGTTGGAGGAAATTGCAGTCATAAGCACTACTTTAATAGTTATTAGTACAGTTAGCATCTTATGAAGGGGTAGATACTGCACACATTTGTTATAGACCATGAAAGTTTCCTTATTTTTCAGTACTTATGTTCTTTTTATTCCTTCCCATTGTGAAGGAGAATTCAAAGCATGTACAAACGCCATTAAATGTCAATGTCTTGTATTCTTACTTCTATCCAAAAAATTTGAGTAGCAAAATTTTTTTGCCTTTACTGCCAGCTTAAATACTATCATGGTTTCTTATAGAGATATGACTTGCTTCATCATAACTAGTAGTTCTAAAACTAAAATCTTCATATCATTTTGAAGTACTCGTTGACTGAACAAATCTAATCTCTTCGGAATGCATTGAGAAAATAACACCTTCAATATGAGAAACATAATTCCAAGATTTTGTTATGTAGGCCACATGTACTGCAGTATCATTATTGGCTTGTGTGCCTTTGGGTGAACTCTTCTTTTTCCACATGATATTGATGAAAAAGGTTAGTCTGAAGAAAAGCTGAGTACCTTTGGAATTTTCATATTTATAAACCAGTTGAATCTTTTCCTCTCATATGCCAGGGAATTACGACGTATGAGTATGTTGTTGCTATGAGAGCTATGAGTGAAGCACCTCCAGCATCTGCAGATGAGGAAGGACAAAATGCTCTTTATTCACCAAGTAATTCTGCCACAACTGGTTTAAGTGGTGGAAGTTCTGTGGGCATGGGCCTTCAATATAAAGGTGTATGGTGCACTCCTCCAAGGGTATTTGTTGACCAGCAGGTAAGCCTCCACAACATGTTCACCTTTCCTGGCATATTGAAAAATGGATGGATCAGTAAAATTTTAAAATACCAATATCTTAGCTTTTCAGACTAGTGAGAGCATGCATGGGAATCACATGGATGATTCAGTATAAACAAGACTGGTCATCCAATTAATGTTGTTTGATTTCTTCAACTGTAATTTTGAATCTTATGACAATCTAAATTTCAAAATAAAACGGAAAGTATGAGTGTTTCTGTGGACTGATTTCTTGCTTTTGGTCTCAAATAGGATGAAGTCATCCCACATTTGGAGCCAGGTATGGTACCTTCAACTGTTGATCCAGATGCGGCCGGGTATTTTGAAAGAGCAAACAAGTCCAGAAAGGCTGTTAAGATCAGTGCCTGGAAGCTTGCCAAATTGGACTCCGATGAGGCAATAAAGGCTGCAGCCAAAGCCAGGGCATCCTCTTCAGTTCTTCGGCCCATTGATGCTCATCATGTCTCTGATGTGGACTTCAGCTCCAGTGGCAATGCAAGTGTCAGAAGTAGTACGAGCATGGATTTGCCTGCAACTAAAGAATCAAGGAATAAGCTGAAGTTTTCTCCTCTGCGGGACTCCTATCCACAGAGTCTTGCAAGCAAGGAAGATTATGAGACTGGTACACAAACTGCAAGCAGCTTAAGCAGTCCAGTTCACATCCATGATCCTGTTGCTCTTGGTTCACGGCCTTTGCAGCATTCACTTCCTGAACATCCTCCACACATTCTTCCAAAAGGGCCTTTTCCAACTACCCAGCTGACTAACCCAATGTTCCAATCTGCTACTTCAGTTGTTAGGGAGACCAAAAAGGCCTCAGTCATATGGGATCAAGAAGCTGGCCGGTATGTGTCAGTACCTGTGACTGCTAGAAGTGAAACTACTATGGAGGTTCCAGTGAGAACCTCTTGGGTTTCAATGGTAAGTCCTCCTGCAGAATCTAGTGCTTATGGACGAAGACCAACCCTTTCGAGTGCCTCTGATTCAGTTGTATCTCCTTTGCCACGACTAGAGAGATTAATGTACACGGGGCAGTCGATATTCTTTGGTGGGCCCCTTCTAAATGCTCCAGTTAGAGATATGCGGGGCAATGAGAATGCTGCTGGATTGAGACCAGATGCTGAGAAGGAATCTCATGGGCATCGTGAGGTACGTGGAGAGAGAGGTCAAGCAGCAAACTCATTCCCTGTGTTTGTTCCTGGAAAATTTCAGAACCCTCCCTCTAAACCCAAGTGATATCTTGCATGATATTTCTTCTGTTTTCACCATCTTTGAACTGTTTAAGTAGTGGCATGGATCTGCTCTTGTGAGATTTATGATAAGAAGGTGCTTCAACAGCAAATTCTTGAGGCAGTTGTGGATGACAATTAAATAATGACTGCTGTTTAAGTTAATGCTGCAAACTGTTGTAAGGTTATAAACCTGCAAGCCAAGCAGATGCTCCAGTTGAGAAAACCTGACCATAAGAGTGATCATCCTATTCAAAGCACCCAGATCTTCCGTGGTGGTGTTTCCTTCTTTGCTGATTAATTGTTCCTGCCTGCAAAACACCTGGCCTCCAGCGAAGGATTATCATCAGATGTATGTCTTTTTACATATTCATTTGAGGATCATGTTGGGTACTGATGCATTGATAGATAATCCTTTTTGTTTTCATTAGCTTTGCAGTTTTAAGAATCTCAGCTGTTGTCTTTTCCAACTTCATAATTTGTATCAGAATTTTGTAAGTTTTCTTGAATGCTATGGTAGAAAATTATTGTTGGAATTTGCTGAACTTATTTGAAGACCTCTAAATATGAATCCTATCAGAGGATTTGCTTGAAGATGTAGGTCTGCTAGAGCGCATTGAGATGATTTAAGCTTGCCTTAGCAATTAGGTTTTTTGATGTTGGAGGTGGATGAAATTCTTTTTTTCCAAGATTTTGATGTATGAAGGAATATTTGTTTGCTACATCATTATATGAGAAGCAGGATTGTCGTTGACCCTTCAAAAAGAGGTGAGAGAAGATGATTTCTTTTGTTTACTCAAAAGAATTGATGTTCGGTTGGAAGCTGCTCCACTTTTAACAGATCGATCATTCAATGATCAAAGAGCATGCCATGAGAGTTCATGAGCTTACGTCAGAGACTATCTAATGGAGATGGATGTAGTCCTGCATAGCAGTGTTATGAGAGGAGAGATGTAGGGGATATAGATCAGGACATGGCGTTTCAAGATCGTCGAATCTATGACAAAGTTGCAAGTCATAGATGAAAATCCTCATTGGAGGTCCCAAATTGGCCATGATGCTAAATACCTGTGTTTGAAATGCTGAAGTATTGTTTTCACCAGATTACCTTTTTATTGCTGTAGTTTTCTTGATATAGATAAAATAACTTGGGAGGCAAACTTCCTTGATATCAGCTGCATGGCATATTTTGATAGGCCAAACTAAAATTCCTGTGAATTTTCTTTCATTTAAAACCAAAAAGCACAGGATTCGGATCGAAATGGACTCAGGTCAAATGGTTCGATAAAAGAAACCTTCAACACAGCTAATCCATTTACAATCAGATTGTCTAGTGTAAATCCATGTTGAACCTTTTTATTTTACATGGTCCCATTTCACCCACCTAATTATAGTTCTACTTGTTGGTTATATACGTTAAGGAGTGAAAAAAAAGAGCCAAAAAGAGAGAACCTAAAGTTAAGTATTAAAATAAAGTTAGAGAGAGAGGAGAAGAAATTAAGGTGGAGGCAAAAGTGGAAAAATGCTACACTTGCTGTTCGCCACAAATTCTCTTCTCCATTTTGTTTCTTTTGTTTAAAACCATTAGCTACTGTTTTTAATTATCCAAAGCAAACCATGAGTAACCCAAGGCCTATGGGTTCTAAACCAAAACCAACCATTTATAATTGCATTGGACTTGAATAAAAACTAAACTTCAGTCCTGTGGGGGCAAAAAAATCACCCAAAGTTACTTGTTTCAACCTAATTCGGATTGATCGATGTGTATGGGATCAAAAATCACCACCCTTGCATAAGATGTGGATGAAGCTGAACAAACAACCTTCCAGATACTGAGGTAATTAAACATTTCTACAAATTGCATGGTAGATGATTCACTGTCAGACAAATCCATGTAAAATTTTGTGTATCAAGTAGCTATTTACTATTGTAAATTTATGGATCTACTTCTATTGCCGGTTGTGACGAGAATCGTTAATGCAAAAAAAAAAAATTGTATATGATGCTGTTGGTCATAGTTTAAATTAAAAGTTGGTATCAAGTTGTGCACTTGTTATGCTTATTAAAATGGTTTCTAAGGGCTTCATTAATTTATAGACTGTAACACAATTTGCTCATAAAATCTCCTACTACTATAATGCTTATTATAATGGTTCCTGTTCACCTCCATATTAGGCCCTAGTTTTTGTTCAGAGAAACATTTATAATCCAATTTACCTCTGGCCAGTTCTAAAATTAGCCAGCACCATGCTTAATGCATGGGCCCCTATCATGACCATATAATTAGGGATGGCAATCCTCACTCCAATGAAGTGATGCAACAGGAATTTGACATGAAATTAGCAGATTTAGATTGCCATAAATGGGTTCATGTCATAGATGAGTCAAATTGATTAATCCATTCGTTAAATGAATCGTGTTTGGATTTTGTCAATCTCTTTCTGCACCAATTACAAAAATAGTTGATCAATCAACTGGGGCGAGCATCACCTCGGCCGATCAAGTTAACAGTCAATTAAGGAGGGTCTTTTACCGATCATTTTTGTTATGTTAACTGGTCTGAGATAATCGATCATTGATTGATTGTTGATCAGATCATCGTTGGTCGCTTGGCTGATTTTAATTGTTGACCAGATTGTTACTGGTCACTGGACTGATTTATCAATTGCTAATCACTGACCAGACAAACACTACTCTCTTAACTGAACCAGTTATCGATCATTGATCAGACAAACACTATTTTGTCATTTGAACCAGTGATTGATCACTGATGAAGAAGTCACTGGTAACTTGATTGATTCAGTCCCAGGTTCCTTAATTGATGGCCTCGTTTTAAAGGACATCTAATCACCTTGTGATTGATATCGATGACATGCTAATCCTACAATAAGTTAATCTTCAGAAAATTAAATTATCAAAGGGAAAATAAAACAAGTTAACAGGAAATAAACTGATCTACAAAAAACTAAAGCGATCAGTGACAAAGCAAATAGCAGTAAGTTAAAGATAAACTGCAAGTGAAAAGGTAAAAAGGCCAAAAGACCTGGATAAGTTCTACAAAGACTTACATTGTGAAGAGCATTGAAGGGGGATTTTAATACAAAGATATTACTCTCCTTTCTAAAGGGTAAACAACTACTAACTGAATTCCTCATTCGCATTCGTCACATATCAATTTGTAACTCCCACTCGAACACACTAAAATCTGTACATGATTTCCTTGCACCATGCATCAAATGTTAACCCTACGCAATCATCGATCACCGTGTGGCTACCAAGTTACATTCCCACTTCATGTGCCAAAGTGTCCCTGCCATATTATCAAAAATATATAAAAGTATATAAATTAAACCATCGATAATTAATGTTCTACCGAAAAACCATAGATTAATGACTGCATAATATGGATGACAACAGGTTTATAGTTTTAATCAATCTAACTAGTTCTGCCTCTTCAATAACTAGGTTAGATTGACATGATTATGACCCAGACTATTAGCTTGTAACTAACACATTTACCACTATGACTTAACAAGTTGCATCTACCATTATCCATATAATTGGATGCCAATTGCAAATTAAGAGGTTAAGTATGTCAATTTGACAGATTAAATAGGTCATCATAGACAAATTGATCCCACTAATTTATCACACAAGTGGGGTTATGCGTGTTGCTATAGCTTACTTGTTTAACAAATAGGTTGGTTGCAAATTGATAGCTTTATTAAAGTAATTATGTCTCCATGCGATGTGATCTAGGGTTCACATGGGTTGGGTTGGTTTGGGTTAGAGACCAACTCTTGGAACCAATCCAATCCAAATTAGGTCCCAGTTTTTTGAACCATAGCTGAACCAATTAATGTCCTGAATCGACCAAATGAAACCCAATCAAGATCAGGTTGATTTGGATTAGTCCTCGAATTACTCAAAAGATGAACAAAGAAATCAGCCAATGAATTATTGAATTTATTCAAGAAAAAGATTAACAGTAGAAGGAGAATTATGAAAACATATATACTATAATAAAATATATATTAAAACAATAAAATCGAAAATATCTGTATATATAGAATATAGTGCGTTACAAACTTCAGCCATGATGAACTAATACTTTATTCAAAAATGCAATACTTAATCAACATTATCAGTGAAGAATCTATCAAAATTAACCAAATATTATATGATATATAATTATTCTGTTATTATAAATTAATTCTACATAAACATATTATATATGTGTATGCATGGATTAAGTCAAGGTTACCCAACCCTTTAGCCAAACATGAATTGATTTGTTCAGGTTTCTAAAATTTGGAAATGAGTTGACCTGATTCTATTTCCACCTGATTTAAACCAACCCAAAAAGACGGATCAATTCGGTTTTTAGGTTTGAACTAAAATCATGCGTACCCTAATATAAACTTGATCTAATTGATCCAACATTAATTTATTGCTGCCCCTAAAGGTAAACTTGAGAATGCTAAATAAACAAAGATGTAAATCTGGATGTTGCCCAGAGATGGTCACCCAAGAGGGGGGTGAATTGGGTGTTTTAAAATTTTTTGTCCAATTAAAAATAAAACACACAAATGTATGAGCTAAGGTAAAAATAGAGGTATGAAAACAGACAATCGCAAACACAAGATTTTATAGTGGTTCGGAGCTTCCACTGCTCCTACATCCACTCCCCAAAGCACCTTTGGAAATTTCCACTATAATCCAAGATTACAGTCCGGTAGTTTTGCGAGTGCACTACCCAACTCGTTGTTTTACACCGGGCTAACAACGAACCCTACAACCCCCAATTTCACCTAGGCTTGGGACGCCTTTCCCTTGTTCCAAGTCCCTTGACTGGAACAAGCACAATAACCAAAGGTTTTACAAAAGATTTGAAAGCTCTAAATAAGCAGATAAAACAGTGAGAAATAACAAAACCCGAAAGAACCCTTTTAGCCGTTGGAAGCGTGGGAAATGGTGGTTCTTCCGATGTGGATCGCGTTGTCTTGAATGTGAGCTTTGAATGCCGATCGGGAGAGAGTAGTTGAGCTCGAAATCAGTTGAGAAGCTTGAAAGCACTTGATTTTTTCACTTGAATGCACAAACTCCCTTGAACCTTTTTCTCTTACTTCTCTCTTGAATGATCTTGTGTTGGGTTGGTGAGAAGTTGTTGGAAGGCACTTAAGAGCTCCCTTTTATAGCCCAAAAAGCAAATATAGCCGTTAGACACAAAGAAAGAAACGTTTGAAATTCAAACAAACCTGCAAAAAGGTGTCAGTCGCGTCCCAGGCGCTCCGGAGACGTCTCCGCTTCAACGCGAGACGTCTCGGCTGTAAGATTTTTCTTTTGACGTTGTTTGGGGTCGACTCGGCGCTTTACGGGGACGACTCTGATGATGAACCGTTTGAATGCTTGTTTTTCTGTTTTTCTGAGAGGGTCGCCTCGGCACTTTACGGGGACGTCTCGGGATGTTTGCACTTTTTGCATGGGGACGACTCCGCTGCCTCGGGGACGACTCCGCTATTTTATCTTCGAAAAACAAGTCCTCTGGAATTCTCTGAGAGAGTCGACTCCGCTTTTTCAGGGGACGTCTCCGCTGTTTTATCATCGAAAAAGACATCCTCTGGAATACCCTGAGAGAGTCGACTCTGCTACCTCGGGGACGACTCCAGAAGTCTGCTTTTTACTCGCGGGGACGACTCCGCATCCTGTAGAGACGACTCGCACGCATCTCTTGAAATCGGCCTTTCTGCCGCCTCTGAGAGAGTCGACTCCGCCTCTGAGAGAGTCGACTCCGACCCTGCGAGACGCCTCGCCAGGTGCCGGGGACGTCTCCAGACGTGCCAGTTCTTCCTGTTTGTGCCAGAGACGTCTCTGAGACAACCCGGAGACGTCTCGGCTGTCCCTGATCTATTTTCTTCAACTCAAAAATTCTTCAATAAATCCTTAAAAATTATGGGAACTTGCCTAGACATTTCTTAACAATATTGTTAATTAATCACCTGAAATTCTCAAATAAATTATTAAGATAAATGGAATTATACTCTAGTGTTTTGTATTCATCAAAATCCATTAGGGGGTCAACAATCTCCCCCTTTTTGATGATGACAAAACACTGAGTATATGCAAAATTCGAAATTTAAACATATACACAGTATTTGATCAGATGTACAAGTATAATGTTTTGATTTGAGCTAGATACAGTGTGCATGATTCAAAATAGTCAACTTTCAGTTCCATCCTTATGCATAAGATTGATCTTAATAGCTCTTAAGCAATTTTAGCATATCAATTGAATTTGAATCAAGTTAAAATTTAAATTAATGAAATATTGATGCTAAAGACAATTGAAGGCTAAGTTCTTTTTGACTCCCCCTTTCTTTTCCAGAAGGGCAATTATCTTAAGGCCAATATTCTTCAATTATATCTTTTTCTAATTCAATTTTTTTAAGTATGAGTGTAAATTTTGCATTCCATATTTAGGTTCTACTCCATATACTCCATATACATATATCGACTCAATACACTCCATAAATTTTGCATTCCAATATATCCAATATCCATATTGGTTCTACTCCCCCTTTTTGTCATCAACAATGAAGGGGACAAATTATCCTTAGGTACTTAAAACTCAATTCCTAGTAGAATTCAGCATATTACCATGAACCACTCAAGGATATTCAAGTTATTTTTATTAAAGAATTCAGCATTCATTTCACTCCCCCTTTGTTTTGGAATTCATTTCAGACTCCTCTTTTTGTTTAAAATAGTTATCACAAGATGTGCTCCCCCTGTTTTATATGCATTGATAAATTGTGTCAAATTTGAACACTTAAGGTATGTTATGAGATTTTTATGGCACAACACAGAATCACATACACAAAGTTTGATTCCACAGGATTTGAAACAAACATTTGAAGGCATTTCAAAAGAGATTGTATGTCATTCATATGTCATTGCAATCATTTGAAGGCATTACAAGGTTAAAAAAAAAGGAAATCATTACAAGTATTGATTCCTAATACAAAAGAAGTGTCAAAATGAGCCTAGGGTTTTACAAAGACAGATGAACCCTTGATGTCTACAAAATGTCCCTCATCGGCGACGTTGCTCATAAGCCCTAGCAGCTGCATCTATAAATGCATTAATTGAGTCCAGTAGAGTTTTGAACTGCTCTCCTTGAGATTGATGGAAGGCTGCCACTAGTGCTTCAAATTCAATGCTTGCCCTTTCAATTCTTCCTCTAAGTTGGGCAACCACAGTGCCCACATTGCCTCCAGGGCTTGTCAATTCTTGAAGGCTTTTTGATATGCTCTTCAAGTCATCCTGTAGCTCAATTGATCTGAAGGATTGGGTGGCACTCACATGAACTAGTTCTGTCGCTGTAGCTTCTATCTGGGCTCTAATTTCCTTCAACTCTTGTAGAAGCCCTTCATGTGAGGTTCTGATGGGGGCCAACTCAGCAGAAATCATCGATCTCATCTCCTCCCTCATCTGCTGGCATATTACAGATGCTAAAGTGCGCATCTGTTCTTCTGATAGGGAGAAGGGCCCACTGACTGGAGGAGGAGGAGGCACAAATGTGGAAGGTCCAGCTGAGCTGGAGGGAACATCAGGGAAGGCCATGTGGCTATGTGGAGGAGAGTGGTGGTCAGGCTCCTGATGTGGGATCTCGGGCTCTAAGGTTTGAGATTTTCTTTTTGGTACCTTGACCCAAGACCCATCTACCTTGTGAAACTCCATTCTACGCATTGTGCTTTCATTATAGTAGTCGGTGTTTCTCAAGGATTTTGCAGGCTCATTTTCTGGAATTTGAACCTTGAAATGTTTGAATACTAGGGTAAAGATCATCCCATAGGGTATGCTAAACCTAGAATACCTATGACATATAGAAATGTAGTTCAGCATAAGTCTAGGGAGATTTAGGAGAATCCCTAGTAGGATGTGGTGCATGATGACTAAATCTCGCTCCGAAACAAAATCGAAGCGACCGATTTTTGGAAACAAGACCCGGTTGACAATACTCAAAAGTAGTCTCATCTCGGCATTTAGGTCTTGTGAGTTAACCACATCAAGAGGGCCGCAGTCCTCTCGTCCTAAAACTAGGTTTAGGGCTATTTCCCTTTGGGGATGTGAGGTCGGAGCCTCACCGTCTTTAGGGATTTGTAATACACTAGATAGGGTATCCTCATTGATCTCTATCAATGTCCCTCGGACATAGGCAGTGTACCCCGAGTCCCCTAAGGCCATATTACTAAACATCTCTCTAACTAGACCGGGGTAGGTTGATGTGTTGAGAGTACAAAGATATTCCCAACCTTGGGCACAGAGTCTCTCTCCAATAGAGAACCCCTCACTTTCTAAAAAATGGAAATCTATAAACCTACCCGTGGTTACTGTGCGATTCGCACAGGAAATGGTCATGGTTGGCGGAGCAACCGGAGGAGACGGTGCGGAAGGTTCTTCCCTCCGTTCCTCGGCATCGGTCGCTACCCTAGGACGCCTCCCACTTGTTCTCCTAGCTCTTTTAGGTGCCATGGCTCGGAAATCCTAGGGAAATGGGGAGTTTTGGTTCGGTTTGAGGTGGAGAGAAAAATGGAGGCTAGGGTTTTGTATTTTGTTGGGGACGAAAGAGATAGCTCGGGTCAGCTCGAGCTGTTTCGACCTATTTTAAAAACCCTCGTTCGGTCCCCGAGACGTCTCCGCGACTAACGCGAGACGTCTCGCCGGGGGGACGTCTCTCCGATTTGCCAGAGACGTCTCCGGCACTGAAAAATTTCAGACTGAATTCTATCTTTTCCCAATTTATTTTATTTAACCATACTAATCAACATGATTTCTTTTGGTGAATATAGAGTGAGTTTGTTTGTGATCCTTCCCTTTAATAATATACCCTATAAAAGTTTGATAATGATTTTTGAATTATTAATATTGAAATGAGGAATGTTTGACCAAATTTCGAATACCTATAAAATAGGCTCTGAAAATATCTCCATGAAGAGTCCAAGGGAGGGTAACCATCCTCCGGAAAGTCAAACAGTTCGTCATTTAACTTAGATAGATTCATGCTTTCACTTAATAGATACTAGGTTTGCTATTTGTGACTTTGAGGTGGATTATTAGTTTGAGTAGCAAAGCATTGCAATACAAGTTCAATTTATTTGCTAGGATCATACAAGCTCAAAGCATTCCTTAAATAGTTGAACCTATCTTTACAAAGGGGCTTTGTAAAGATATCGGCCAATTGATTTTCAGTACATACATACTCAATCATCACATCATTTTTCAGCACATGATCCCTAATAAAGTGATGCCTAATCTCTATATGTTTTGATTTTGAGTATTGGACAGGATTTTTTGTTAAATTAATTGCGCTTGTATTATCACATCTAATTGGTATATTGTCCATTTTGATACCGAACTCTTCAAGTTGTTGCTTAATCCATAGAACTTGGGCACAACAGCTTCCAGCTGTAATGTACTCAGCCTTAGCTGTGGACAAGGCAACTGAATTCTGTTTCTTGCTAAACCAAGAAACCAAATTAGCACCCAAGAATTGACATGTGCCACTTGTGCTTTTTCTGTCGAGTTTGCACCCGGCAAAATCAGCATCGGAATAAGCAATTAAATTTATGTCAGATTGTTTAGAATACCATAAGCCTACATTAGATGTCCCTACTAGATATCTAAAAATTCTTTTAACAGCTTGCAAGTGTGATTCCTTAGGACATGCTTGGTATCTAGCACACATACAAACACTGAATAATATGTCTGGTCTACTAGCAGTAAGGTAAAGTAAAGAGCCTATCATACCTCTGTACAATTTGCAGTCTATACTTTTACCTTTTTCATCTTTGTCAAGCTTGCAACTTGAGCCCATGGGTGTGCTGATTTCCTTTGCATCCTTCATCTTGAATTTTTCCAACATTTCCTTGATATATTTGGACTGACTGATGAAGATGCCTTCCTCTGATTGTTTTATTTGTAGCCCAAGGAAGAAGTTGAGCTCACCCATCATGCTCATTTCAAATTCTTCCTGCATAAGCTTGGCAAACTCTTGACAAAGACTATCTTTAGTAGCACCAAAAATTATATCATCCACATAAATTTGTACAAGCAATAAGTCATTTCCTTTTCTTTTAATGAAGAGGGTTTTGTCTGCATTTCCTCTCTTAAATTTATTTTCAATTAGGAAATTACTTAATCTTTCATACCATGCCCTAGGGGCTTGCTTCAGTCCATACAATGCTTTATGTAATTTATAAACATAATCTGGATGTAAGTGGTTTTCAAAACCTGGAGGTTGTCCTACATAAACTTCCTCCATTATATAACCATTTAAAAATGCACTTTTTACATCCATTTGATAGAGTTTAAAATCCATGAAGCAAGCATATGCCAAAAGTAGCCTAATAGCCTCTAACCTAGCAACAGGAGCAAAAGTTTCATCAAAATCTATTCCTTCCTCCTGATTATAGCCTTTGGCAACTAGTCTAGCTTTGTTTCTTATAACTATTCCATCTTCATCTAGTTTATTTCTATACACCCACTTGGTGCCAATGATCGAAACATTAGGGGGTCTTTTCATTAGAGTCCAAACTTGATTTCTTTCAAATTGATTTAATTCCTCTTGCATAGCATTTATCCAATTTTCATCCTTTTCGGCTTCCTCTAGTGATTTAGGCTCTATTTGTGAAACGAAAGCAAGATAATTACTAGTATTTCTTAGAGAGGATCTTGTCCTTACCCCTTGTGAGGGATCACCAAGGATTAAATCCCTTGGATGACCATGTGCATACCTCCATTCCTTCAGAAGATCTTGATTTCTTGCTTGAGGTTGATCTTCTTCATCTTGCTGAATTGTATCTTCCTTGACTTCATCTTCAAGTTGTTTGTCTTGTATGGAGAACTCCTTCATTCTGTCTTCAAGTATACCTGCATCACTATCTTCTTCTTTTCTAGAAGAATCTCCATTAGCTTCATCAAAAACAACATGAATGGATTCTTCAACAACGAGAGTTCTCTTGTTGAAGACCCTGTATGCTCTACTAGATGAGGAATAACCTAAGAAGATCCCCTCATCTGATTTAGCACTAAATTTACTTAGATTGTCCTTTTCATTGTTTAAAATAAAACACCGACAACCGAAAACATGAAAGTAACATATATTTGGCTTCTTATTATTCAGCAACTCATAAGGTGTTTTCTTTAAAATTGATCTGACTAATGCATGGTTTAAAATGTGACATGCAGTATTTATTGCTTCAGCCCAAAAATATTTTGGTAGATCCGATTCGCACAATATGGTACGAGCCATATCTGCTAGTGTGCGATTCTTCCTTTCTACCACCCCATTTTGTTGGGGTGTCCTAGGGGCCGAGAAATTGTGATTGATACCATTTTCGTCACAAAATTTTTCAAAGTGTTGATTTTCAAACTCGGTACCATGATCACTCCTAATTGCTTTTAGTTTGAGATTGAGTTCATTCGAAACCCTATTATGAAACTTGATAAAAGCGGGAAAGGACTCATCTTTATGTGCAAGAAATGAAACCCATGTAAAACGTGAAAAATCATCAACAATTACAAGACCAAATTTCTTACCCCCTAGACTAGCAGTTCTAGTGGGTCCAAACAAATCCATGTGAATTAGTTCTAAGGGTTTTGATGTTGAGACTATGTTCTTAGACTTGAAAGAACTTCTTGTTTGTTTCCCTAATTGACATGCAGCACAAATTTTGTTCTTTTCAAAGTCTATTTTTGGTAGTCCTTTGACTAGATCTTTTGTAATTAATTTAGAGATTAAATCCATGCTAGCATGCCCTAACCTACGATGCCATAACCAACTAGTCTCATTGACTTTGGGATCCATGGCTACAAGACATTGGCCATCCTTCATGGTGAGATCATCAAGATCTACCATGTAAACATTTCAATGCCTATGTCCTGTGAGTATGATCTCATTGTCAATTGGACTACTAATTATGCATAGTGATGATTCAAATGACACTTTAAATCCCTTGTCACAAAATTGACTTATACTTAATAAATTATGTTTTAGCCCATTAACTAATAATACATTGTCAATAAAAGAGGAGGGTGATATGGAGATTTTACCAACACCAACGATTTGACCTTTAGCATTATCTCCAAATGTGACTACTCCTCCTTCTTTTGATTTCAAGGTGACGAAGAGACTCTTGTCACCGGTCATATGCCTTGAGCAACCACTATCAAGATACCACATTCTCTTTCTATTTCCGGCTGCAAGGCATACCTGCAAAATTATCAAGTGATGCTCTTAGGTACCCAAGTCTTCTTGGGTCCTTCTTGGTTAGTATAGTTGGTTCCCTTAGGCACCCACACTTTAGTTATGTTTTTACCTCTTACAAATGTACTCTTGTTAGTTTGAATCTTTCTTTGAATGCAAGAGTAGGCTTTATGTCCACTTTTTCCACAATAAAAGCATGTAGGTTTTTCAGATTTGACATCTTTTGCTTTCACAAAGAAATTCTTTAGATACTTTTGTTGTTTGCTAGTTTTATATCCTAGACCGGCTTTATTAAAAACAGCTCTTTGATTGGATAGAATAAGATTTAACTTTTCAGAGCTATGTGTAAATTTTTCAACAATTGGTTTGTACTTATGTACCTCATTCTTGAGATCCACATTTTCTTTAACTAATTCTTCCTTATCCTTTTTAAGGAGTTCAACATTTTGCGCAAGTAAGGTATTACTATTGAGTAGGAATTTAACTTTTAGATTTAATTCCTTAATTTGTGTTTTTGCGGTTTCATTTTCAATGCTAAGTTTTGAATTTTTATTTTCTAGGTCAATGGTATTAACATTTTTGAAGCTCTCCTTCTCAATCAATAGGTTTTCAATATCATCCTTTAGTTTTTGATTGGAGGCTTTTAATTCTTTATTCTTTGCTCCTAACATACTACAATCACTCATGAGTTCTTGAAAAGCTTCATATAATTCTTCTAAAGTAAAATTTGTAGTTGAGCTATGACTTACCTCATCATCTTCGAATGCCATGAAGCACAAATTGGCGGTCTCTTCCTTCTCTTCCTCGGAGGATGATGTGTCACTATCATCCCATGTTGCTTTCAATGCCTTCTTCTTCTTCTTTCCAAAATGCTTCTTCTGTTGAGGGCATTCGGAACGGATGTGTCCCGGTCTCTTGCAATCATAACAAATGATTGGGTCTCTTTCTTTATCTTTTTCCTTTTCCCAATCATTTCTCCCTCCAAACTTTTTTCTTGGGAAGGGTTTCTTTCTTCTCATGAATTTCTTAAATTTCCTTACTATTAAACCCAAGTCCTCATCTTCGCTTTCTTCTTCACTCTCACTACTTTCTTCTTCACACACACTCGAGTAGCCTTGAGTGCGATTGTCTTCTTCTTTGGCAACTCTTCTTCATGTTGCTTCATTGTGAGCTCATGCGTCATCAATGAGCCCAATAGTTGTTCAAGTCCCAATGTGTTGAGGTCTTTAGCTTCCACGATCACCGTGACCTTCGCTTCCCATGCTTTTGGCAAGGACCTGAGAGTTTTACTCACAAGTTCTGGGTTAGTGTAGGATTTGCCCAAATTCTTTAGACCATTTATTATATCGGTGAAGCGTGTGAACATGCATGAGATGGTTTTGTTGGGTTCCATCTTAAATAACTCATACTTGTGAACTAGAATGTTCACTTTAGATTCTTTGACTTGATTTGTACCCTCGTGGGTAACTTCAAGCCTATCCCATATTTCCTTAGCGGAACTACATATGGAGACTCTATTAAATTCATTCACATCTAGAGCACAAAATAATGAGTTCATGGCTCTAGCATTGAGTTGAACCATCCTGTTATCATTCTCATCCCAATCCTCCTCAGGTTTGGGAATTTGAATGTCATTAACCATGTGAGATGGTTCGTGTGGTCCCTTGATTATGACCCTCCACAAGGCATAATCTTGTGCTTGAATAAAGATCTTCATTCTACTCTTCCAATAGGTATAATTTGTCCCATTGAAGAGTGGAGGTCTATTGGTTGCCTGCCCCTCAGCAGGAACATTGTAGAAGGGTGTTGCCATCTAGATCTTTGGCCAAGACGGTTAGATCTTCAAGAAATACACAGAGCACCTGCTCTGATACCACTTGTTGCCCAGAGATGGTCACCCAAGAGGGGGGTGAATTGGGTGTTTTAAAACTTTTTGCCCAATTAAAAATAAAACACACAAATGTATGAGCTAAGGTAAAAATAGAGGTATGAAAACAGACAATCGCAAACACAAGGTTTTATAGTGGTTCGGAGCTTCCACTGCTCCTACATCCACTCCCCAAAGCACCTTTGGGAATTTCCACTATAATCCAAGATTACAGTCCGGTAGTTTTGCGAGTGCACTACCCAACTCGTTGTTTTACACCGGGCTAACAACGAACCCTACAACCCCCAATTTCACCTAGGCTTGGGACGCCTTTCCTTTGTTCCAAGTCCCTTGACTGGAACAAGCACAATAACCAAAGGTTTTACAAAAGATTTGAAAGCTCTAAATAAGCAGATAAAATAGTGAGAAATAACAAAACCCGGAAGAACCCTTTTAGCCGTTGGAAGCGTGGAAAATGGTGGTTCTTCCGATGTGGATCGCGTTGTCTTGAATGTGAGCTTTGAATGCCGATCGGGAGAGAGTAGTTGAGCTCGAAATCAGTTGGAAAGCTTGAAAGCACTTGATTTCTTCACTTGAATGCACTAACTCCCTTGAACCTTTTTCTCTTACTTCTCTCTTGAATGATCTTGTGTTGGGTTGGTGAGAAGTTGTTGGAAGGCACTTAAGAGCTCCCTTTTATAGCCCAAAAAGCAAATATAGCCGTTAGACACAAAGAAAGAAACGTTTGAAATTCAAACAAACCTCCAAAAAGGTGTCAGTCGCGTCCCAGGCGCTCCGGAGACGTCTCGGCTGTAAGATTTTTCTTTTGACGTTGTTTGGGTTCGACTCGGCGCTTTACGGGGACGACTCTGATGATGAACCGTTTGAATGCTTGTTTTTCTGTTTTTCTGAGAGGGTCGCCTCGGCACTTTACGGGGACGTCTCAGGATGTTTGCACTTTTTGCATGGGGACGACTCCGCTGCCTCGGGGACGACTCCGCTGTTTTATCTTCGAAAAACAAGTCCTCTGGAATTCTCTGAGAGAGTCGACTCCGCTTTTTCAGGGGACGTCTCCGCTGTTTTATCATCGAAAAAGACATCCTCTGGAATACCCTGAGAGAGTCGACTCTGCTACCTCGGGGACGACTCCAGAAGTCTGCTTTTTACTTGCGGGGACGACTTCGCGTCCTGTGGAGACGACTCGCACGCATCCCTTGAAATCGGCCTTTCTGCCGCCTCTGAGAGAGTCGACTCCGCCTCTGAGAGAGTCGACTCCGACCCTGCGAGACGCCTCGCCAGGTGCCGGGGACATCTCCAGACGTGCCAGTTCTTCCTGTTTGTGCCAGAGACGTCTCTGAGACAACCCAGAAACGTCTCGGCTGTCCCTGATCTATTTTCTTCAACTCAAAAATTCTTCAATAAATCCTTAAAAATTATGGAAACTTGCATAGACATTTCTTAACAATATTGTTAATTAATCACCTGAAATTTTCAAATAAATTATTAAGATAAATGCAATTATACTCTAGTGTTTTGTATTCATCAAAATCCATTAGGGGGTCAACACTGGAGAAAGCAAAAATGGATCCAAAACAAGTACGGATAATGGTAAAACCAGTCTCGAATGTATATAACTCCACCAATCTGCTTCCCACCCTTTGCCTAGTCGCTCCACTTGCTTGTCCTATGCCTCCCATCGTCCGATCATCCCCTCTTTTTTCAACCAAATTCTAGATGTAGTGCCACAACTAAGCCAATCAGATGCTAGCTAATCTACCACTCCCTATCCACCAACTCAATATTAATTTCATGCTCTATTTTTTGTTTTAATTTGTTATACTTTCTAGATTACGATCACATATTTTTGCTTCAGTTTCCATGGAACTTGTTAATATGATTATGGAGTGTTGCTTCAATTCCTACAAATCTGAGCCACTTTAATTTATCCTTTTATTGATTTTTGAGTTTCTAAAAATAATATTTTTGTTTATTGTATTTCTATTAATATTAAAAATTTGGTTTGTTATGTTTTATGCTTTAGACTTATTTTATTTAATATTATGCGAACAAGGTTTACTTTTATTTTTTTATTTGTTTGATTTGTATGCAAAAAAATAATAATTTATGTACTTTTATCCGACTTGATCTGTCCAACCCATCCTATCTAACTCTGTCCAACATATCTTATCTCGAGATGTGTACAGGGCGAGTATGGTGAGGCACCGTCAATTTTGTTGTGTAATCAATCTCCCTTCCTCTCCATGGCCTTCTCCTAGTTACAAAGCCACCATCAATGGCCTCAGTCAAGTCGGCCGGTCGCCGAATTCGTTGAACAAAGTTGTTCCCCATTCTGAATCCCTCTCTCCTATTTTTTTTCTCTTTCTTTTTCCTCCCATCTAGCCGACCACAATAGCTGTGGGATGGTGCCGAGCTAGCCACCATTGTCGGACATGGTCATGTTTGCGTGCCTAGGGCCAGAGCTGCTGTCGTCAAGGGTGGCCGGCCCAAGAGTCTCTCCCTTCCTTTCTTTGAGAAGAGAAAATCTTCTCTTTTTTTCTCTCTTCATCAATCTTTCTTCCGAGTCGACATTAGGCGGCCCTAAGGGGGTTCTGGGCAGACAATGTAAAAATAACTATTGTCTCTCCCGTAATTTCATACCATTGATCGTGGTTGTTGTGGTCACTCTTATAATTAAACCTAGTCTTGTAGGGGAACAACCGTCTAGGTAAGAAGGTGTTGAACTAGACACTTTGTCAAACCAAATTTATCGATGTAAATTTTACGATGCAAATCTAATAGTACAAACCAATAAATACTGACTAAAAATATAGTAACCGAGTATAGGGATTCTTACCTATACTAAATACTGACTAAAAATAATGATCACAAACCCACTTCATAGTCTACGAGCTAGGGTGCAGATTATCCCAATTGGAACCTTTATGCATATATGACTCTCCCTCTACAGAGTCAAACTCGATTATTAAAAGAAAGTTAAATAGTGGACTAGTAACCTAGACCACCTACCAGCATCCACCAGAGGTTACCATCAGGTCCCCCTGAGACCCTGTTACCATCTAGCGGGGTAAACTAGAGAGAGGGACTTTAAGAGAGAGAAAAAAAGAGAGAAGAAAGAAAGAAAAACTAGGGAGAGAAAATAGAGAGAGGAGAGAGAATGAGAGAAGAGGGAAGAAGAGAGAGAAGCTCTCTCTCTCTCCTCTCTTTACGATCGGTTGTCTCCTTCTCCCTTCTCCCTCATAGGTCCAAGGTGGGTGGCGGTTATGGTGGCCCGCCCCCACTCGATGGCGGCCACAACCTCGGCCAAATCAGTTGCCGACAATGGAGAAATAAGGAAGATGAAGGCTGAAATAGGGCACCTTTGTTTCAACAAATTTTCGACGATTCGATGGCTCCATTCATGGCGAACGAGGCCGTAAACAATAGAGAAGAAAGAGAAGGAGAAGAAGGAGCCTTACCTCGGTCTGGCGAGGCACTCCGGCAATCCTTTCTGGCAACGAATTGAGGAAGAAAGCCCGAAAAGAGGGTTTGGAATCAGTGGCGATCTTTGGCAATTTCGTTGAAGTAAATCTAAGGAGAAAAATTAAATAGTTGAGATCCTAGAGTTCGAGTCGAACTCGGATTGCTCTCGAGAAGTCTCGGACTCCTCTAGGATTGGGGGAGGAAGAAGATTCCCATCAGAGTCTTCTTCTCTGTCTACATCGTGCCACAATGCACAGGGGCCTTGGGCCTGGCCTATTTGATCCGGTCCACAAGCCCATAGCTGAGCTGGTCATGGGTCGGGCTATGCCTGGCCACTCCGGGCCGGCCCTCGAGCCCACGGAACAAGGTTGGGCGTTATCGATCTAGGCCTGGCCACTTCAGACCAACCCATGAGCCCAAAAAAAATCCAGGTTATTACATGCACACTTCTGTATATGGGAGAAATTTCAGGTATTTGATTCATAATTTTAATTAGTGGTGTTCCCATTGTTAAATAAAATTCAGATCATATTGCAAGTTTTTTGTGAAGAAAAACTTGCATGATGCCAAAACACATTTCTTATGAATGGAAATCTTGAAGCGAACATCTCAAAAAAAGAAAAAAGAAATCTTCAAGCAATGATATTAAATCGCTATTACCCATGTCCTTTGGTTGACAACATTTCAAGAATACTTTAATATGTGTTTGTGGGAATACCTTTTAAATTTTCATCGGAATGAGGATCTGTTTGTGGGATTACCTTTTTAATTTTCATTGGAATGGGAGGATTTGGAAATGTATTACCTATGTATTTAGTTTTTGGTGACAAAATTGAAAAGCCAAAGGCAAACCATACGTAATTTGAATATAATATAAAGAACGGTTGGCTAGTCCAATACAGGAACAGGTGGTAAACATCTATTGATCTATGGGTCAGCCTAATCTCCATTCTTGATTTCTTTAGAGTGCAGCCTATTTATAGGCAATGCCAATTGGCTCGCATGTGCTGATTCAAAGATCGATCTACAAACTTTCAGAGTGTAGCCTATTTATAGGCAATTAGCTTCATTGATCTACATAGCTTCAAACAGCTCATTTATGTCGCTAAAGCAAACTTTCAAACGACCAATAATTTATTTGCATCATCAGTCATATGAAATTGTACTCTTGTACTACTTTTATCAGCAGCTTGAATTAGTAATTACTGTCAAAACATAAGTTTCTTTCTATTGAACATTTGACCTCTTCGTCCACTTGATGATAAACACCATTCCATCCACCCACATGTTGTCAATGTCAATAGCTCTATCCTCTTAATGCTAAATGCAAGGTGCATCCACCCACAAACAGTCTGCTGTCAATGTTAGCTCAACAAAATATAATAAGAAAGCATTTGATCAAGATGAGCAAAGGAATCTGACCTTCAGCAATGCTGCAGCACAATCAAGTAAGAGCATTCCATCTCTAATATTCTTGTGTCATTGTCTTTTGTTTGTTCTAGTTGTGCAGAATGCATGAAAGATTACAACTTTATGCAGGTATTTGTGACCCTACATTAGGTTATGTAATGTAGTTGAGACTGGTGATTTATAACTGAGCCCAGATGATAACTCTTTTTCTCAGAGGCCAACAGTGGTTTGCACAAGAGGAAATGGACAGTTAGATTTCTACAATCCCATCCAGAATATGGCATTATCTAAAATCAATACATTTTGTATATTTTTACTACTACCATACATTATGACTATAATAAAAATATATGCCGACGCATTCCACTCGAATGCATCTCCCTTTAAGAAGCATTATGATCATGAAAGATAATAATTGAATATTTGTTTGAAAATGCAATTTTAATTTCATATAGTGACCTAAAGCTCTAGGCCATTGAGCATGTTTCAATTATTTTCAATTGCATTAGTGTAATACCCCTAAAAAAAAAAAAAAAAAGAGAGAGAGAGAGAGAGGGGTGGACGGGCCGGCCCGAAAAGACCGGGCCCATCCACCATATACGATCGTGCCTAGGGCACGATCGTGGGAGAAGAAACCAAAAAAAAAAAAGGGGGGGAGGCGGCGGCGTCCGGCGTGAGGTCGATCGCCGGAGGAGACAAGCACCGGAGAGGAGATCCGGCCGGCTGCAAAGCGACCTCTTCCCTTCGTGAAGACTCCTCACAAATCGGGCGAAGAAGCTTGGGGATCCGAAGGTCTTCCTCTCCGATTTTGTCGCCGGAAAGGCCGCCGGAGCACCCCCATCGGACCGAGGTAAGCGTGAATCCTTCCCTTGCGTTTCATTTGCTAGCTTTTCGGGCGGTGTTGATGGGGATTTGGCCGGTGAGATCGTCGGAGAAGGATCCGAAACAGGGGTACCCTGTTTCGGCTTCTCTTTTCGGATCTTGCCGCCGGCCGCCGGTCGCCGGGATTGGCCGAGGTCCATGACGGTGGGGTGGTCGGGATATGGGAGATTTGGAGTAGGGCTCTAGGGCTTTGGTTGGAGATGGGAGATGGCGGATCCGAGGCCTTCCTCGTGATCCCGTCCTCTCCTCCTCTTTCCCCCGTCGGTTGGCCACCGGTGACGACGGCGGCGGCGGCGTGGGCCACCGTGGCTGCCGTCGGGTGGGGGGGGAAGCCGAGCCACCATCACGGTGGCCTTTCCGTGGAAGAAATGGAGGAAGGGGGAGGGGACAGTGTCGGTTTTGGGGGAAGAAGAAGAAGAAGGAGAAGAACTTTTCTTCTCTTCCTCTCTTGGTCGGCCACCATCGCCGGTGACAGTAACAGTAGCGGCCGGCGACGGTCCGACCAGTGGTGGCTGAGGGTTGGGCAGGTGGCGATTGTTGCCCTTGAATCAAAAAGATTTGAGGAAGGGAGATGTATTCCCAACCATGAAAAGAGAGGGATCATCCCTTTCTTTTGGTTTCTTCATCGGGACCGGCCATCATCGCCGGCGTGGCAGCGGCCACGGCCGGCGACGACATAGGCCGGTGGTACAAGGGTGGGAGTCGGGCCACCCCGACTGCCCTAGATTTGGAGGGATTGAGATGTTTGGGGACCTGGTGATGGACCTCATAGTAGATATGAATTATGGTTTAGAATATTTAAATATTAAATGATTTAGTTTGTGATTTGTAATTGATGTTGTAGAGGAAGAGTCGGCGGAGCCAGGAGGTTTCGATCAGGGGACTCAGCACCCCAGCGCGTAGGTTGTGATTCGGACCGTGTTTGAGTCAGTCTACAATTTCGGTAAGAATCCTTGTACGCCAATCCTACATGATATACATATTTTTGCACTATATATGTTTGATATGCTATGATCCAGACAAAGCAAAATAGTTTTATATTTAATTATATTTTGATCGTGTTGGCTTGTGGTTGGTAGTGTGATGGATGCTTGTATGTGTATAACTTATACCTGCATAATTGAATTTATGGATGTGGTGGTATGGACTAACCATGTTATAGTGATTGCCCTGTCACGGGCCGGAAACGTGATCATGGTTAGTCTAGGCCGGAAATAAAGTAAATAAAAGGGATTGATGTGTGGATGTGAAATTGATTAAATGAACATTGACTTTGGGCCGTCTCGTTATTATGAGTTTGCCCGTCACAGGCTCTAAGTGTGACACTATTGGTTTGCCCGTCACAGGCTCTAAGTGTGACAATGTTGGTTTGCCCGTCACAGGCTCTAAGTGTGACACTATTGGTTGCCCGTCACAGGCTCTAAGTGTGACAATGTTGGTTTGCCCGTCACAGGCTCTAAGTGTGACAATGTTGGTTTGCCCGTCACAGGCTCTAAGTGTGACACTATTGGTTTGCCCTGTCACGGGCTGGAAACGTGACCGGGATTTGGCCCAAAGTCGGAAAGATAATTGATCCGGATCAAGTTAATATAGAATGGAAAGAAAAAGCTTTGAAAATATTAATGAAGATTAATGAGCTGTCGTATGCTATATCATTCTTGCGTGGTTGGACTTTCATTGATATTTGACGTGCATACTTATATTGATTATTTGAGCCTTTTGATAGTCGGTTTATGATTTCATGAAATGTGCATCGATTTATCGTGGCTTTCAAATTCATATTATTATTGTGTTGGTATGGATGTGTAGGGATTCTTACAGGGCTGTAAAGCTCACCCCCCTCTTCTTCTTTTTCTTTACCAGAGTTGCAGGATGCATAGATTTGGATGGGATGGGCGCAGAGTGCGAGTACCAGAGTTATTAGTTAGTTAGTTTGTTTATCCTTCTTTGATGTCGATGAACATTTGAAGACTTTGTAATTGAACCAATTTGTTTATTTGGACATGTTGGATTTGTCTATTTGAATTATTAAATTAGTTGTGGATTTATTGAAATTTTTGTTAATCATAGGCCTTGCATGATCTTTAGGGCACTGCTCTAGGGCTCATGCGGCCGGTCGCGTACCGGACCCGGGTGCTGGGTTCGGGGCGTGACAGAGTGGTATCAGAGCTTAAGGTTAAGGTATCCTAGGGTTTATGTTCAGGTGAGTATCAGTGGAGAATTATGATAGAAAAACTATCAGAGATTTGGTTTATAATCACTTGAGATTGTAACAAGAATGATATTATAATCTAAGGTTTAAGACCACTAGGGACTGTGGCCTTAGTGGCATTAGAGTTTGAGGTTTAAGATCATTGGGACTTGTGACAAATTGGAATCTGAGTATATGTTTAAGATCACTAGGGATCGTGACAGAAATATATCATAGCTTCAGGTTATGATCACTTGGGATATGACAATTAAATTCAGTGCTTAAGGTGTAAGATCACTGGGAATTGTGATAAAATGTATACATCGGATTTGGTTTTCGATGAGTGTAGAAGGAAAGTATAAATTGTCTGTGATCATGATAAGAGAGGTTAGACCTAAGATAAGTGTAGGAAGGTTAACAATGGCATATCGGTTATACGATGTTTAGATATTATTTAAATGACCTGAAAATTCAAACTTGATATGGGTTTTGATATGATTATACTTTTGATTTTGCTACTAATTATTAGAGTGAGATTTGTACGTAGATCTTCCATAGTATTGGAGTGAGCTAAAAAGATTTCATAATATTGAAAGGAACGTTCTTCGAAGTTGAAAATGCATGTGGATTATATCTGATATTGGCATGTTGGATATTGCAAATAGGTCTATTTCCTATTGATGTATTTGATTATTTTGAGGCCATAGAGTATGCATATTGATGGAGGAATTCTAATTATTTGAATTCTCATATTTGGATTGGGCTACTGAATTTTTCTTATAATTGTTGGAGATTATTGGGTGTGTTAACTTGAAATCTTTGTCATTGTAAAATACAAAATTGAGTAGAAATTTCGATTTTGAGATGCTTATGTGAGTTATTATGTGTAGCATTGATCATAGACATTAAGAATTTTGGTGAAAAAGAATTTGGAGGTTGATAGTGTTAATTCCTACTCATAGTGATATTGGCTCAACAGTTCTAACCCATTGAATTTGAAGTAAATTCTGTTGGAAGGAAAATCAATGTAGATTTTCTGATTAAATTGCTAAGGGAATACAAGAATTACCCCTTTAAATTAAACCTAGATATTTTTGGATTCTAAAAAGGTTGTGGAGATCACGTAGTGACCTTAAACTTGACTAAAGGATTGGGGGTTAGTTATGGTAAGTATACTCTATATAAATCGAGAACAAAAAGATCTAGATGTTTTGCTCTAGTTCTACTTGAAAATTTAAAATTTGGATTTTCTTAGTCTCGATGCAAAGTGATACTTTGGACAGAAATCATTTTGTGACTTTAGAGAATTTGATGAGTTAGATCAGAGTGCGCAGCGGAAGTGTAGTGGTTTGAGTTATTTTGAAATCGATTAGAAAAAGAAAAATATTTAATAATAATACCTTGATCTGAAAGGTATTATTATGGAAGACTTGAGTTAGTTTTCTAGTAGAGGGGAATGTCGTTGATTCTTTGCCTACTGGAAGTAGTTGTGGGCTCTCCTATTTTTGATAATTCTAAGAAGAATTTTGGGGCATCTCAAATTTAGCGTTAACGGATTGATAGCTCTGTGATTAAGCTTGGGCCTGGAATTCTAGGATAAAGGTTGATCATTCAATCACAGGCAAAGTTAAGAAAAGAAAAATGATTATAGAATATTAAGAGCATTTGATACTAAAGATTTTTCCTATTTCTATCAAGCCAATTATGATCTCTGGGTAGAATTAAGAGAAATTAATTTCTTTGGGATATAATTATGGCATTTTAATCCAAGGTTGGGAGTTTAGAATTCTTTTGAAGGAGATCAAAAGAACTTACTATGTGTGGTAAATAGAAAGGATCAAGTTTTGAGATGATGTAATTTTTGTATGTCAAAACCTTATGGGTAGGTACTCCGAGAGGGAGACTATTTGAAATCTCAGGGATGATATAATGGATGCAATTTTTTTAAAAATTTGAGGCTTCAAGTAAGTTAATTTCGAGGACGAAATTTTTTTAAGGGGGAGAGTATGTAATACCCCTAAAAAAAAAAAAAAAAAAAAGAGAGAGAGAGGGGTGGACGGGCCGGCCCGAAAAGACCGGGCCCATCCACCATATACGATCGTGCCTAGGGCACGATCGTGGGAGAAGAAACCAAAAAAAAAAAGGGGGGGAGGCGGCGGCGTCCGGCGTGAGGTCGATCGCCGGAGGAGACAAGCACCGGAGAGGAGATCCGGCCGGCCGCAAAGCGACCTCTTCCCTTCGTGAAGACTCCTCACAAATCGGGCGAAGAAGCTTGGGGATCCGAAGGTCTTCCTCTCCGATTTTATCGCCGGAAAGGCCGCCGGAGCACCCCCATCGGACCGAGGTAAGCGTGAATCCTTCCCTTGCGTTTCATTTGCTAGCTTTTCGGGCGGTGTTGATGGGGATTTGGCCGGTGAGATCGTCGGAGAAGGATCCGAAACAGGGGTACCCTGTTTCGGCTTCTCTTTTCGGATCTTGCCGCCGGCCGCCGGTCGCCGGGATTGGCCGAGGTCCATGACGGTGGGGTGGTCGGGATATGGGAGATTTGGAGTAGGGCTCTAGGGCTTTGGTTGGAGATGGGAGATGGCGGATCCGAGGCCTTCCTCGTGATCCCGTCCTCTCCTCCTCTTTCCCCCGTCGGTTGGCCACCGGTGACGACGGCGGCGGCGGCGTGGGCCACCGTGGCTGCCGTCGGGTGGGGGGGGGAAGCCGAGCCACCATCACGGTGGCCTTTCCGTGGAAGAAATGGAGGAAGGGGGAGGGGACAGTGTCGGTTTTGGGGGAAGAAGAAGAAGAAGGAGAAGAACTTTTCTTCTCTTCCTCTCTTGGTCGGCCACCATCGCCGGTGACAGTAACAGTAGCGGCCGGCGACGGTCCGACCAGTGGTGGCTGAGGGTTGGGCAGGTGGCCATTGTTGCCCTTGAATCAAAAAGATTTGAGGAAGGGAGATGTATTCCCAACCATGAAAAGAGAGGGATCATCCCTTTCTTTTGGTTTCTTCATCGGGACCGGCCATCATCGCCGGCGTGGCAGCGGCCACGGCCGGCGACGACATAGGCCGGTGGTACAAGGGTGGGAGTCGGGCCACCCCGACTGCCCTAGATTTGGAGGGATTGAGATGTTTGGGGACCTGGTGATGGACCTCATAGTAGATATGAATTATGGTTTAGAATATTTAAATATTAAATGATTTAGTTTGTGATTTGTAATTGATGTTGTAGAGGAAGAGTCGGCGGAGCCAGGAGGTTTCGATCAGGGGACTCAGCACCCCAGCGCGTAGGTTGTGATTCGGACCGTGTTTGAGTCAGTCTACAATTTCGGTAAGAATCCTTGTACGCCAATCCTACATGATATACATATTTTTGCACTATATATGTTTGATATGCTATGATCCAGACAAAGCAAAATAGTTTTATATTTAATTATATTTTGATCGTGTTGGCTTGTGGTTGGTAGTGTGATGGATGCTTGTATGTGTATAACTTATACCTGCATAATTGAATTTATGGATGTGGTGGTATTGACTAACCATGTTATAGTGATTGCCCTGTCACGGGCCGGAAACGTGATCATGGTTAGTCTAGGCCGGAAATAAAGTAAATAAAAGGGACTGATGTGTGGATGTGAAATTGATTAAATGAACATTGACTTTGGGCCGTCTCGTTATTATGAGTTTGCCCGTCACAGGCTCTAAGTGTGACACTATTGGTTTGCCCGTCACAGGCTCTAAGTGTGACAATGTTGGTTTGCCCGTCACAGGCTCTAAGTGTGACACTATTGGTTGCCCGTCACAGGCTCTAAGTGTGACAATGTTGGTTTGCCCGTCACAGGCTCTAAGTGTGACAATGTTGGTTTGCCCGTCACAGGCTCTAAGTGTGACACTATTGGTTTGCCCTGTCACGGGCTGGAAACGTGACCGGGATTTGGCCCAAAGTCGGAAAGATAATTGATCCGGATCAAGTTAATATAGAATGGAAAGAAAAAGCTTTGAAAATATTAATGAAGATTAATGAGCTGTCGTATGCTATATCATTCTTGCGTGGTTGGACTTTCATTGATATTTGACGTGCATACTTATATTGATTATTTGAGCCTTTTGATAGTCAGTTTATGATTTCATGAAATGTGCATCGATTTATCGTGGCTTTCAAATTCATATTATTATTGTGTTGGTATGGATGTGTAGGGATTCTTACAGGGCTGTAAAGCTCACCCCTCTCTTCTTCTTTTTCTTTACCAGAGTTGCAGGATGCATAGATTTGGATGGGATGGGCGCAGAGTGCGAGTACCAGAGTTATTAGTTAGTTAGTTTGTTTATCCTTCTTTGATGTCGATGAACATTTGAAGACTTTGTAATTGAACCAATTTGTTTATTTGGACATGTTGGATTTGTCTATTTGAATTATTAAATTAGTTGTGGATTTATTGGAATTTTTGTTAATCATAGGCCTTGCATGATCTTTAGGGCACTGCTCTAGGGCTCATGCGGCCGGTCGCGTACCGGACCCGGGTGCTGGGTTCGGGGCGTGACAATTAGTTACTTGTTTTGAAAGAGAAAAATCCATAAAAAGTTTGCAATCTATGTTAGAATTACATAGAACCATACGGCTGATGAAGAAATCAACTAAGTACTACCATGCTCAGCTCAACACATCATGAGGAGCTACAAGGCTGATTGCAAGTTTTGCATAAAGATACAAATTTAATTTTCCATCCTTATTAGCTACCAACTAATTTACATTATGTATTTTATGTAAGTAATTATGAAGCAACTCCCACTGGAAAAATGAATGCTTCAAGAACTACATTTGTCACACAGCTCGTGCACACTACTGACTTGAAGTTTAAAAACAACAGCCAATATATGTCTATTTTCATACAGAACTGTAATCCAATACAATAAATTACATGGGGCATGAATCAGTAACTGTTGTGGAAATGTACACAATTTTCCTGTTGTAGATTTTGAACCCTATAGTCCCATCCTCTCAAATATCAAATACCAGGTACCCTCCAGCCATGACTATTGATCTCCAACAATGCTAGATGAACCAAATGATGAGCAAGTACTGTGGGATCAAGATGGACAAATAAGTCTGTGCTTTCGCCTATATTACAATGAGTTCCATTTTTTGAATACAAATTGATCACTTTGTGCTTATTTTTTCTTCTCTATACAGTGTAAATACATCAGAAAAACAAAGGATCTAGAGGCCTCTGGCATGGTTATACAGGGACTTGTTTAGACTGCAGGCAGAGCCCTCAAGAAGCTCAAGCTCTTCCTCGCATATCAGGATGGTATCCAGAGGGTGTCCATGTCTGATGAAGCCTTGCTTGCTTCCTGATAATCCTTCCAGTTCACGTATTCATAGAAAAATTCTGGCCATTGTCATCAAAGAGCCTCTTCTCAGCAACTGCAACAGCCTTTCAGGTCATTTCAGTCCTGCCCATTTTGATGCAATATAATGTCAACTGAATATCAAGCATGAGAGCAGTTAGCATAGCATGTTTGGAGAAGATAAAAAGTAGAAGAAAATACTACTATGAAACAAAGGATATCCGCCATGGTAGAGTAGGCCAAGATCCACCATTACGATATGACAAAGGCCTCAAAATTATGCTTTTTACTAGACAAAACATCTCAACCCCAGTGCTCCGAAACCTAATACCTGAAAATGCTGTTCACAGAATTTTATATCCATCTATGTATAAAATAAAACATTTTATGTATGTTTCCTAAAATATTGTCATTTGATGTTAATTTGCAATCTTTCAGTAGTTATATTGAGGACAGATGTTGACCCTGTTGGTAGCATCTTGGAAATATTCTTCAGTCTTGTAATGATATATTGTTAGTTCAGCATCCGTCTATTTAGCTTCTGTTCGAGGTGGTACATGCATGAATATTTTACGTTACACAGCATTTTTCTATGTGTGGATGTACTGTATTTATATCTTTGAAAATCTTGAGAACTCACAAATTTTGGTGATCTTTGATTCAGAAAATAGGTGTTCTTAGCCTGTCTTTTATCTTGTTTTCAAGTGTCTTCTAACTTCTATATGCAATTTGCACTTTCTGCTCTTTCTAGTAATTTCAATGCTCAAATTACTCATCATTTTAAATTCTCTCTCTCTCTCTCTCTCTCTTTCAATTTATATGATGGAAGAATGAGGTTCTCTAAATGTAGTAGTGTAAGAAAGATGCCAGAGGTGCAGTTCTGGCGGGGTTGAAAAGTCTCACATCCATCCTATTCATTTCTTGCTCAAATTGAAGTTCTCAAACGTCATGTAGTAAGAACTAGGTGGATAATATGGTGCTGCTTCTAGTGCATCTGCTTGCCTCCACTGAGGCTCTCAAATGTGCTTGCTGAATGATACATTTTTTTGAAAAAAAAAAAAAAGGGCATCCCAGTGGCTCCTGCTACTTCAAAGTTTGCAAAGGGTCGAATGTACGCAATCTTAACCTCACGAACAGAACGACTGTTTCCATATTTCAAACTTATGATACCCACATTAAAATGGAGCTACTTTACCACATTAAAATGGAGCTACTGTTGCGCCAAAACTTACCCTCTAAATGATACATAGTGAGAGGTACAATTATTTTCAGTATATATAACATCAAGCCTTTGAAAGGTTGGCAGTGCAAGCATCGTAAAAAGATGCTTCAAATTATTTTTCTATGTCTATCAACTTGTACAATCATAAAGGCCTTTGTAAATGGACAAGGTCATGGCAAGCAATATGATTTTTTTTTTCATAAATCTTTTAGCTTCTTGCGAGTTGCTTTCCAAGTGTCTCCTTAGAAAGCATATAAACTGGTTTTTGATGTACACAGGTTAATGTTGGAACAAAACTATAACTTCGTGTTTTCATTAAAAAATCAAGATTTACATATGCTCTGGAGGTTTTAGTAGAGATAGGAAAATGCTTGATGAATTCAAATATGGGACAAATTCAAAGGGCAGTTGATATATCATTAGCTATTTCACTAACATTTCCACCACAAGAAAAATAAAATATTTGGCTAAAATGACATCAATTAAGCTTGAAAGTTCTATATCATGATGATGAAAAAGAGTAAATTGCATCAGCTATTCCTTAGTATGTTTCTTTTTCAACTTCCGCAAGCATTGACCATAGCAATATGATTGACCACAGTTCTACATGTTCATTAATATATTTTTGATATGATACATGATTATAAATATATCTAAACATCCCTTTTCCTTAAAGAAAAGAAATAGAAATACACCTGTTAAACTGGAAGTGTGTATTTGCTCCAATAGGAGATCACAGCCCCTTATACCTCTTTCCCATGAACCGACAAATGTATTGCATGTACCATATTCTACTAATTTTATATCATTAAGATAGATCGATCTAAGTAGAGTGAAAAAAAGCCTGTTTTGAAATGGATTGCATCTAGATCTACCCCATGTACATGCTCTGTAGAGTTGGTATGGGCAGTACATGTACCCTTTCGAAGGAAGATTGAACCATGTGAGCTCCCAAGCTGAAAAGAAGGCATTATTTCTATCACACTTTGCTAGTACTAATAAAGCTGGATTAATTTGGCATATATACATGTCTAGCTTTAATTTGTGTGAAACCCACATGATTGTTTATTCAAAATTATTGGATCTAGCCAATCCACAGTTACCGAGATCTAGATTTTTAGATCAAATGAATCCATGCAATTTCCAAATTTGGGCTTTGCTCGAACTAAATCTAAATTGCAGTTAGAATAGATTGCACTGTTGAATATTAAACCTGGTGCGGACCCATGCAAAACCCGGATTATGAACCGGGTCCAGTTATGTTACTGTCAGGTTTAAACGGGTGCGGTCCGGGTCGAAACTAAGCTCAACCCTGTACATTAGCCATCTCCTGAATGAAATAATTGAATATCTGCATCCTTGGAAACTCTTCACATGAAAAGAATGAGGTCAGAGTAAGAGAAACAGAAACATAATTGAGACGGGAATCACGATGTGGATTGTGTCTATTAATAGCTAGCTTTCCCTAACACATTCTTTCCATATCATTAGAATTCAGTCTGTTCCTTCTCCACAGTCATAACTTAGAGCTTTGGTATGATAAATATGGTATTATTAGTTCTTTGTTATGTAGTTTACTGCTGAAGATTATTTCTTGGTTCCATTTCCATGGTGAAGTTTGATTTGAAGCTTTATTCCTTCTCTTTCTGGTTTTTTTACTTTTGATGTGTAGGAAAAATTAAGTCTAAAATATTTTTTTTTTCATGGTCTATGAAATATGAATTTTGTTTAATGGATAAGGGTTGTGATATTGAGGCTTTCTCTAGGGAGAAAACATTTTGGAGCTCTTTTCCCAACCAAGTGCTTCACTGTGAGACTTCAAAAGAGGTCATCATCATGGTAAGTTTAGTTTTTCTTTGTTATCTGTCAAGAGTCAAGCCTTGAAAGCAGCATAATTTGTCCTTAGTTCATGAAAATCTTCTTCATAAAATATTTGAGTGCTGGTGTTGTCTTGGATGTTTTAACAAGGTTGCAACATGATTGATCTTTTTTAAGATCCGGCGCAAAACCAGATCTAAAAGTCACAACCTCTGATGCATGGTTTGATCTTGTTCGATTTCAATAATTTGAAGTCATCAAACAATTAGTTGAAATAAATATACAATGAAAAAAGTGCTCAGGATCTAAAAATTTAGATGCCAACAAGTCCTAAAAATGGTAAAATTCAGTATTTAAGCCGATCTCAAATAATTGCGATCAGGCTTTGTCATCATCATCACAGTTAGCTCAGGATTAAACACAAAGACGAACTTGTGAAATTTGAGATTAGGCATGAGAAGTATGTAAATTTAAATTTGAGAATTGAATGTGAAGTATGTAAATTTATTATGGTCTACTATTTCCTGGCAGGCAAGGATGGATACAAGAATGACATGGTGCTTTATGATCCTATTCATTTCATTGACAGATGTCGATGCAAGGCATAAGGTTGAGTCCATGACAGTGAATGAAGGTGAGTAAGGTTAAATCTAGTTCTCTTCCCCATGTCACCTTATATCCAGGAGTCTCGGTTCAAACTCTGACAAACGAATGTGAATTGTGTAGCTATACAATCTAGTACTTCCTGCATTCTAAAGCAAAGTAACTTACCAAAATCTTTAGTGGAAACCTAATTAACCCTAGTTAATTTGATATTGAGGATTTCTAAGTACAATATCTTTGAAGAGCACATTAGCATAAAATGAACAATAATACTTCCCATCAATTTTTGTTGGAAGAAAATTACATAATCATCTATGAATGCTAATCTTTTGTCTTGACAAGTCACAATGCTACACTGCTTATATATGTGAATGCACTGTTGGCTGATGATGATGGCTAACACTGTTAATTGTGTATCATGCTTAGAAACTTTAGGAAAAGCTGCGAAAATCTCAAGCACCATGAAATTGTTTGAAGAAATTGGCATACTTTCAAGTGAAGTATGTCACATTCTGCCTGATGATTTAGAAGCTAAGGTACAACAGCCTGCTCATATGCTTGATATGCTTGCAAGGACCTTTCCAATGTGGTTTCTTATTCTATAAACCTTTATGCTTGTATCTTTGAAGTGTCTAGAGACATCAAGGACTTTTCTTCATCAAACTAATTTGATGTTCCAAGGACCATTCCATGAAGAAAGCCACTGCAACAACTCAGAGTTGTGCATCGACGAAGACAGGTCTCTAATTGGAATTGATATTTTTACGGAGGAAAAGATCCTTATGAAGGTAAAATTTAAATTAAAAAGCCAAATTTCTACATAACCCATCATGCATTATTATATGATCTTAAGTTTTCTTGTTGCTAAAAATCTCATTCCTGGCTTTTCTTTTATTTTTTTTAAGAATAATGGTGTGAGTGCCACCATCTCAAGTCAAACTTGAGATCTCTAGCTTCCTGACACAATAATTACGGAGAGGAGTGCCAACCAACTTAGACAAGTTCATTGGGCAATTTTATCCATGATGTTTGATGTCATGAACATAATTTTATGCTTTTTCTATTAGCTAGGGAAAATTAATTTGACAAAAGAACATTATGTTTATGCTTTCACATAGAAGGTTGTGAGAGTATGCTTAAATTAGAAGAGGTAAATGAATATTAGACCCGGAGGGGGGGGGGTGTCAAACTTGAGATCTCTAGCTTCCTGACACAATAATTACGGAGAGGAGTGCCAACCAACTTAGACAAGTTCATTGGGCAATTTTATCCATGATGTTTGATGTCATGAACATAATTTTATGCTTTTTCTATTAGCTAGGGAAAATTAATTTGACAAAAGAACATTATGTTTATGCTTTCACATAGAAGGTTGTGAGAGTATGCTTAAATTAGAAGAGGTAAATGAATATTAGAACCGGGGGGGGGGGTTGTTGAGTTCAACTAGTAGGTTGTCTTGTGTCCACCATTGCTATTTTAAAGATATATATTGCCTTTGTCTTAATTTAGGTAAGCTACTTTTTATACCTTAGTTGCAAAGAATATTGTTTTTTTTTGGTACAATACAAAGAAATTGTTAATAGTTAATGGGTGACTTATGAAAAGACTGAAATAAGTGAAAAGTTAAATCAAATAAAATATTAAAATAAAATTTTCATTTCTTATCTACCTACTATATAAAAAAATAAATACTCATTTATGGGCTTACAAACTTTACAATCAATAATATCAAAATTTTGTTCAGTTCTGTATATAGATAATGTAATGTTTTATTATTTGTATAAAAAGTATAATGTTGATATGCATCTAAATCTATATTATATTAAAAAATTAAGGAGAATTGAAAATTTTAAGTTTTCTCTGAAAGATTCTGTATCAACTTTTGTCCTCAAAATGCCATTAGAATTTTTCTTTTTTCCAAAATTACCAGTCTCTCTCCAATTAAATTTTTACAATGTTGGAAATCCAACTACTACAAATAAATGTCCAGTTTAATTTCTAGGATAGCATATTACCTCTATGTTTCTTTTATTTATCGATCACTTGATCCATTCATTTATCTTACCAGAAATCAATTAAAATATGAAAGATCATTTAACATTTAAGATATTAAATTTTTAACTGTTAGGTTAATTAGTTTAGAATTTTCCATTACCATAGGTCATAGTTTCTTTTAAATCACTCTCGTAAAAATTAATTTAATATAATCTTTTGGCTTAAATAGTTTTATTTTTTATTTTAAATTTGCTTTTATTTTAATTTTTATATTTCTATTTTATTTTTTGTTAAATGCATGATGCAAACTCGATTGCTATATTTTGTGTGATAGTTAATACCAAGTTTTACTAATATCTTCTAATTAAAACTCTTAATTTGACATTGTGAAGAATCTGCCTTCTCACTTTAATCTTTTCTAAAGAAGTATATATAAAGAACATGGGTGGTATGACTTTCGATTACCTTAAATACCAACATGCCTAAACCGATATACTGATAAAGTGTCAGGGTGGATCATATGTATATAAAGTCACAACTATATCTACACAAAATAAATCCGAATAGAATAGATTAATAAGATTCTCTTATTATACATTGTAAGATGTACCTTTTTTTCATTATGTTCTCTATTATACTTCTTGCATTGATATATCTAGTTTGCAAATGTATTTTTGTAAAAATAATTGTTGGGTAAAAATGTTAGAATGTTTATAAATTACTCATATACTATATATCTAGAAAGGAGCAAATACAATAGAATCACATTTTATTTGATGCTCACTATACTTGCCTTTTTATTTGTTATTAGATGCTTGAAGAGAAAGGATGTGTTGCATGCCGTAGGTTTGTCAAGGAGCTAATGACAAAGTTAAAACAGCCTAAAGCAAGGGTAACTCATAAGTTGGCTGATCAGATATATATTTGTATTATTCCAATTATTCTTCTTGTTTCATCTTATCTAGAAAATTATTTTTCAGACGAGGATGGAGGAGGTTCTTATCGAGTATTGTGAAGAAGTAGAGGAAAATGAGCAATTAGTAAGTGCAAGCTCTCTCTAGACACCAAATAATTTATTAACTGAAGATTAGATCTTCTGCAAATTATTTAGAATAGCATAACATATTGAGTAATATTATTATGAAAATCTTATTAATTTGTTTGCAGTGCAAGGAAACAGTTTATAAATATGCCCCTCGAGTTCTATCTAAACTTGAGAAGACGAAGCCCTCTGACTTGTGCCGAAAGATGGGCATATGTAATGAGGAGATGACCATGTGAAGCCTATCTTACATCAAATTGAAATGTCATTCTAGCTATCATTTTGCCTTCATTCGAAATAATCAACAAGGAGATACTACTTCTTGGAACTTTTGAATAACATGTGTCATCGATACACATTAATTATCTTTGCTTCCATGTGTGTAATCGCAATTACGATATTGTTTACAAATGTATTACATGTGTTTCACTTATTTAAAAGACTCATCCTATCATTCTTTGAACATATGTTTTGTCTTTCTTTAAGTTTAGTTAAATTTGAAAAGGAGAATTAATTCCGAGATCAAGATATTTTTGTTACTAATCATTCCAAAAATCCAGAAATTGGAAAGCATACATGCATAAAATCCGATTGCTTATGAGAGCCAACCATGGAGGCTTTTGCTCAAAAATTAGTGCCAGTTACCATCTCCTTCAAGCATGCTTTCAAGACAGGGTTGGCTGCAATGGCTTTGGCTATTTAGCAAGAACATAATGCATGAGTCTTTTGGGAGAAGAAATCATCTGCTTTGCGGTAGTTTTCACAATGCTCGCTTCTTTGCTGCTTTTTGGGTAGGCATGGCCCCAACAAAGGAGTGAGCTAGATTACAAATTTCCAAATCTCTCTATTGGCCAATACGCTAGGATTCTAACCATCCCTTATCTAAAGTATAAAGTTCAAGAACTTGTGCTTGGTATCTATTCGTGGGCACTCATTGTATGCTTTTGTTTTTCTCTTCTCCTTAACTCTCTTGGGCTTTTGTGTTTGATTGGGGAGACAATGATATTATGACTATTAGAAAACAAGGCCACCCCCCCAGCCACAAAAAAAAAAAAGAGGAAAAACATAAGGCTATAAAATGAATATAAAATGAATGAGGCAAAGATACGACCTATTACAATAGTTAAGCATGACAAGGCCCGGGACAAGTACTTTTGAAATTATTGTGCATTTAACGAGACTGACATAATTTTCTTATGGGAATATCATGTGGATGATGAAAATATAATTTATTTTCAGATAAAATATTATTATTAAATATGTGGATGAAACTATTGAAAGAAATACCCCAGTGCCTTTGGAAAAATTAACTCACCCAAGTAAATGCATCTATCTATCTAGTTGAACAAATTAAAATATTAATCAACATCCCAAATTGTGAACATTTCCCAACAATTTTAAGGAATAACTTTGTCCTTTAATTAAGTGGCTAGGAGCTCTTTTGCCCACCACCCATATACGTTAACTCTCACTTCGATTGTCTATAGAGAGAGGAGTGTGCCAGAAAAGCTTGCTAACAAGCAAAAAATAAACGAGCCCAATGGCTATGCTAGGTAGATGCACGAGTGTGCCACCAGCATTTGATTAGCCAGAAATAGATTAATCACGGGAAGAAAATGAGAGTAGCATGGGTCTAGCCTTCAAGAATTTTTGTTACCGCGACACCACTTATTGTGAAAGAAGATGGATAGGTCGGATAGGGTGTAGCCAGAGTTATAGCTGAAGAAATCTGTTGTTGCTGCTACTTCTAAAGTAGAATCCTGTTGATAATCTAAGAGCAAGATAAAGTAAAAGAAATTAAAGATAAATTGGATTATTGATGTATCCAAGAGTTTCTTTCTCAACATTTCTGATATTTATAAGTGGCTCCTCATAACGGGGTAAGATAGATACTATAACTCCTTTTAGACACTTATCCTTGCTATTATTTGCTAAATAGCCTATTACTATTGTATATGATAACTAGTGCTACCCCTCCTCTCACATCATGTGCAATAAGAAGATAGGTATAACTATCCCACTTCTCTCATATTATGAATAGTGAAAAGTGGTGTAACTACCCTCTTTAGATTTTGCTCTTGTAGAACCTCGTCATAGGCTGATAACCCTTACTCCTCTTAACTCTGTACTATAATCATTTGGCCTGCACTCTTGGTATTTCGGTCTGCACCTCTCTTGCTATGTCGGTCTTTAGATTACAATTGGTCTGAATATAGTGCAAGCACCTACACTCTATAACGTATTTTCTAAAATTTTATAAAATGCTTATTTTCCTAAAATTTTTCTAATAAATACTATTTTTTTATTTTCTACTTTTCCTGTTCTCCTTAATAAGCTATGGAGGTTCCCTAATGCTACTATAAATCCTTACTGAACAAAGCCACTCATTATCTAATAATTCTATACTTGCCCCTCTTGCACCATGATAACTGATAAGTCTCTTGCTTTAGACACAAATAACAATTATTTCTATCTATTCTTCCACCCAGTTAGTCACCAAATTTCACCCAATAATAGCCCTAAAATTGGACTAGGGAAAGCTACAAGCTTATCCTAACATGACCTGCTCAGATGACATTTCTCTTTATTTCTGACAACACTTCTTATAATCTTGTTAGCAATTTTTGAAGACTTGCTATAGAAACAAATATTGATTGCCTGGATTGTTCCTATCAAACTCTTTCTTCAAAATAAGATAGCTGATTACTATGAGATTTGCTCCTTGAGAGGAGTGCTATTTTGGAGAGACATAGGATACACAAATGAGATATTTCATTATGACCCTATCAAATTCACCCAACAGGAGAGGATATCTTGTTCGATAGCTTCTGATGAACCCAAGAATACACCATTAATTACCTTCAAATATCGGAGCACCTCTGACTATAAGACCTTATTCACAAGTGCTGAAAGAAGATGAACATAATTAAATATAAATATGAATTTCATAAGTCACTAAATGTTACATGGCTTAACCAGAGTCAAAGGAATAACTTAAGGAGGGTTAGAGGACTAACTCTAATTTTTATTAAGTATAAATGTCTAACTCTAGTTTGGATCTTATCAAATGCCAAAGGACTAACCCTAGCATGAAATTGATTCAACTAGAGTCAGAGGACTAACTATAGATGCATCAAAAAAAGAGTTACTAATTGGGGCCGCGGGACCAGTAACCAACCATATCTTAGTTTCAAAGTATAAATTTAGCAGACTACGATTTGATACTTTAAATGATCCAAATTTAATATGGACTGGACTTGATTTGATCTAATCGAGGTTTACTTAAAATTTCATTGATCTTTTTGGGACCCCAATTGGATTTGGCCAATCTTGGGATTTGACCCTCTTTTAGGTCTAACCCATGCTTAATCAAGCGCATACAATCTTAGATTTTAAATTTGAATCTTTTCACCTTTGGGTTTCAGATATAAATTTCTCGACTGTGTTTGTACCCATTTTCATGGATGCAAGTTTAGGGTGATAAGTCTAGTTAGAATTTTGATTTTCATGTGTACATAGATCTAACTCTCTTTCGCTTAAATCGTATGCTTTGAAGATTAAGTTGGGAATATGCCCCTATTGATTAGTTTTAACCTTTTACAATTTGGTTTAAGCTTTATAAAAATCTTTTTTCTATAAAAAGCTATTTTTTATTTTTTTAAAAAAAATTCAACGAAATATAAAATATTTTTTTTTATTGATCATATATTTCTCTCTCCTCTTTCTGATTATCCAATGAGCCCGTAGTGGTAGGTAAGTTCGATGGACTAGCTTCATTGTGACGTCCGGATATGTCATCCGACTTAATGGCAAACTAGTTTTTTTTTTTTTTTGGATTTATTGGCTTATAGGTAAAGCTGAGCCGAGTTTGAGCTCAAAAAATATTAAATTTTATATAAACTCTACTCGGAATCCAAATAGAGCTTAAGCCCGAAGTCCGGCCCAGATGAACTCCACTTATAGATATAATTACTAGCATTATGTTTGTGCAATGCGATTTTAAGCTATTGGCAGGACAAAACTGGATGCATTGGAAATTTGAGAAATATTCACACACCATCAAGACTCGCTTCGATTTTTTTTAAAAAAATAAGAAATCAAAAATTGGTGTCAGAATCTTGCGGTGGAGGGGAAATCCCAAGTGTTTCCATCATATAAAAAGAAAGATGTAATAACAGACAAAAACTTCACCATTTTACCCCACTATATATTTAACAATTATGAATGTTTTAATAGAGATAGAGATAAGGCCATAAGAAATTAACATCCTCTTAAGTATTGGATACAAAAGTAATCATGTGGGCCCGTTTAGTTGGGCCCAGCTGGATATCTGGATTGGGATCCACGGGCATCTGACGTGGATTTCATTAATAATAGGTATCTGGTCACCATTCAGTGAACATAAGTGCACTACGGTCCAATCTATCATGTCCACTTGTCCAGAGAGATGACAAGCTATTAGGTTTTGTTTTTTTTTCATTTTTCTTCTGTTTTAGTGTCATGTTGCCTGGGAAAAAACAGGAAAAACAAAATCCCCCATTTGGATGAGATTCCCTGTTATTTGAGTCAAGTTCTAGTCCGATCCGCTTTGTACCCAAAAAAAAAACAAAAAATCCGATCCTCTAGATCTTTTCTATATATATATATATATATATATATATATATATATATAACATAATATAGTAGAAAATTTATTTTAACGAGATTCATTGGATTCAGATAAAAAATTAAAAAATATATATTTTTTTTGATTTAGAACTTCGAAGAGTCCAACCTCGGTAAAAAAAAAACTCCAAATATAAAAATAAGACACAACCTTTTTACTCTCTCTTATTCTTTATCTTTTTTTATTTTTCTTATTTCTGGATCTAATTTGCATCAAAGGTTCCCCATGTTGATCAGCATCAGTGATCTCTTGTACCCTTCTTTTAATGTACAAATTAGTTCTTTATCTTCTACTACATCAGATTAATCAGCATCATTCACGTCTCCAAATTATTAGATCGGATTTTGGTGGCAACACACACAAAAAAAATATATACTTAAATTGAGTAATTCCTCGGGGCATTAGATAGATTGAAAGTGCAAACTCAAGTGAATAATAAAATTGAAAAAAATAAAAACACTCATAGAGATCTCTAAGAAGGAGTTATTAGGGCATTAGATAGATTGAATGTCAGTTTATTATATATATTTTTTTAATGGTTGGGGTACCAACAATAATTTTAATAAATGATTAGGGGAACGCCCGAGTCAAAAAATTTAAAAGAAGAAAAATAAATCAGCACATTAAAAAAAAGAAAAATTAAAAAATTTTCTTATGTTTGGTTCAAAGAAAAAAATTTTAAGAAAGTAGCTAGGAGATGGAAGAAAATTTATGTATTTGTTAAAGAAAATTATTTCTCCATTATATTTTTTTGTTCTCTTCTTACTTTTTACTTCCAAATAATGGAAAAAAGATTATTGCCTACCATAGTTTATTTCCTTTCACTTTCTCAATAACTAAATAAAATAGAAAAATATTCCTTATTAAATTTGAATCTAGCACTTTCTCCAAATAGAGGAATATAACCAGAAGAGCTTTAGCTTAGTTTGAGCGAAGCAAGCTAGCTAGATTGTCCGTATGCTTAAAACCTTTACATTTCTATATTTCTATCTACAATGAAAGATATATATATATACAAGATCTAACTTGAAAATATTAAAAAAAATAAAGTCTCACGGCAGTTACCAATAAGTGCTTTATTAGGAACTAATTTATCAATATAACACGAGGACCCCTTTTGTTGTGAAATAAAATCAGATGAGATTTTTCTTTTTGGACTACAATATCAAATTGCAACATGAAAAGTCCAACTTGTTTTTGATCTGCATGAGAAGTGCAGCACAAATTGTATTTGATCTCACAGTCATATTTTGGGAGTTGACTACAACTCATTTAAAGGAGGAATTATTTTATGGATCAAATCTACAGTGGTTCCAAGATGAAATCATCCTCAAATAATTTCTCCACTCAAAGATTCATGACGTTGGCTTTTCTTGTTTTTTTTCCTCCGTATTTGCCTCTTTCCAATAAAACCGGGCCCGTGGGGAGGTTGGTGGGCCCCATCCCGAAGATAGAAACCAGAACAGTTTTAGGATTTATCCTGACAACTTCTCGTCTCATTCTACATACATGGCAGAGGAGTTCTAACGTCTGCATCTGTCTCTTCTACTCCCCATTTGTCTCTCCGTTTCTTTCTCTTCTTCTCTTCCACTTCCACTTCTTCGCCCTCTTGATCTCTCTGACTGAGATAGAGAGATCTTTGGAGGACTCCGAGGCTCGGCAGAGATGATAGCCAGTAGTCTCCTTCGATCCAAGGCCTCCTCCAAGGTATTCAAGTCGCTTACTCGCTTGCTTTGTGATCTTTTTCCCGATCAACAAGCTGTATTTGTGGTGAATTTTTTATTTGATTTGGCCGATAATTGTGTCATTCTTGCTTTATGGATTGGATGGATGTGGTTCCTGGATGAAAGTCGTAGTTTTGATTTGGTGTGCTTCTCAAAAAAAAGTTTTTTTTTTTTTTTTGTAAATGAATGCGTGCAATCTCGATGAGTGGTTCCAACTGGCTGGATGATTAGCCGTTTGGAATGGTTCTCAACAAAAGTGATTCCATGGAATTCCTCTGATTCTTTTTTCCACTGCTTTTGGGTTTTTCTAATTGGTTCTTATTTTGGGTCTGATCTAGATGAGTGGTTTTAAATGGGTGTTAAACTATTCTCATGAACACTTCGTGTTCTGTATGTAAAGCTTTTTTTTTTTTTTGTGAACGGGTCTAGATGCTTTCACTGCAGATTTTTTTATTTTTTGATTTTTTTTGTTCTGAGTTTTTTTTTTGAACAAGTTTAGACTCAATTTCAATAGCAATTATATCGAACTTGTATTGTTGTTGTTTATGTGAGTTAATTATTGATGCTTTTGGCCACACATTCTAGTTTAAACAATTTTAAATTCTTGTTTATGTGAATTGGTGACTGATGTATATATCATAATTCCTTTTTTATTCTGACTTTTTAAAATCCGTTATATATGAGTAATGCCCAATGCATTTAATTTGTACACGCAACTACATACTTAATCATATAGCACTTGTTGCTATACGTGATTTGGGTGTTCATCTTTTTGGTTGGCATCCTTTTTTTAGATTTTAGTCATCATTAGTAGTTGTCAATGGATTTGTGTTTCGAGGTCATGTAACTCTTTCTTATATGAACCATATACTGATGCTTCTGATGACCGTTTGATAAAGTTGCCTTGTTGTAACTAGTTCTAGATCTGATCTTGATGAGTTTTTCCAGATGCCTGTATGATTTCTTCTTGCTACTTTTTTTTTTCATGTCATTTGCTTACCTTGTCATATTAATACCCTGTTTTATCCTTCATAGGTTGGCATGCTCATTAGGCATGTTGCAACTGCTGAAAGGTTTCAGAGTCATGGACCTCCATACATTGCTTCATTTGCAAGGCTGATGTGTTCACAGGCATCTCTTCTGACTGATCCAACAGATGAAAAAGGGTATCAATGTTATGATCGATTAAATAAACTAATTTCTAGTTTTAGCGTTGAATATGCTATCACCGTTTCATGCCTTGTGGCCTCTTTTTTTTAGTTACTTGTATTCAACTTCCCACATTTGTGAACAAGACATGCATGTTGTGCATCTACTAAATGTGTTTTCTGGTGTCATATTTTGAATTTGTCAGATTTAAGGGGCATGATATGTTAGCACCATTTACTGCTGGATGGCAAAGCACTGACTTGCACCCCCTAGTCATTGAGAAATCAGAGGTAATTACCTCAGAGAGTTATGTTGGTCTTTTTGTTTTGGTTTTCACTGATAATCATACTTACCTTGCAAGCTTCTAAAAGATGTGGATAACATAGATTATGACATTAACCATCAATACTTGTCCCAACAATTTAACTTCAGGTTTACAAAATCGTAGCTCTAAAAGTTCAAGCCAGGAAAGATGAAAAAATAACAAGTCATGGAACTATTTGCAATTATTTGGTGTAATACAATGTCGAAGTGGTTTTAGAAACAACATTGCTTCTAATATTACATTGGTGAAAAATGTCATTTTACATTTAACTGAAAGCTGTTGGTAAATGCTGCAGGGTTCTTATGTTTATGACAACAATGGGAAGAAATATCTTGATACCCTTGCTGGATTATGGTGCACAGCTTTAGGTACCCAAAATCTGCTAATTATTAAACGTCATTTTCAGGATTACTTTCTTCTAAGCACCAGTACTTGTTGTCACTGATATACATGGTACGTAGTATTGATATAAACACCCTTTACTAATCTTTATATTGCCTTATTGTCATCTTAACAAATAAGTGTGGCAACATTTAGTTTGAAAAGGTCTTCACAAATAGGCATTTGAAGAAAGTTAGTATTATCTGCCAAAAGCCACTATGCATCATTTTAAGAAAAGGTTCTGGACTTCTGTTCTTCTTATCCATGGAAACTTCAACTTATGTCTCCCTTCTTCTGAATCTTCTATCCAGCATTGTGTCAAATGATGGCCAGTATGATTATTGCTGTCAAGCTGGCTCTTGGTGCAAATTGTTTAGGAAATATTGGAAATGATGATGTTAGCAAGACCTCTGAATAGTGGATCATAATGCGCAAGGATCACTGTCATTATGTCATAGTAAAATTTGGTGTTTATTGATTACTAGTCAAACAAGCATGAAAATTTAGGACAGAGAATCGTACGGTTGAATGGGAAGGGAAGGACTAGAGAACGCACACAAGCAACATATAGTTTCCCTGTTTGTCATGGATGCCAATTCTGCATGGACTTGCAGTGAGTGAAGTATCTGAAAGTTTTAAATTGCTTATAGCTAGTTTTCAGGTAGAAGAGCTAATATTTTGACTAAGCACCTGATGATTTTCCATAATGTAAATTCTTGGTTGAATTATTAGTTGCTTACAAGTTTCCATACGGCGATCTTATTTGAATAAATATGTTGGTCAATTTGTATATCTAAATGATTAGTTTTTTAGCCAATTGGGTTTTGCCCTAGTGGTCACTCCCCTCTTCTTAGCAACCAAAGGTTCTAGGTTTGGCTTGGGTGGTGTGTGCAAGAGAATGCTCAGGATATGACATGCATTCTGGCATATCTGCACTGCGTTACTGACACATAATATTATATATGCATGTTGATGGGAATCTAAGTTGTTCTCAGAGAGGAGTGCTAACTAAAGCTCTAACCAGTTAACAATTGAAATATAATAGTTGAAGTCTTGAGTTTCATTCTTTATAGTTAGGTTTTTTGTGTCTAACATCCTATCTTCATTTTTCATCATGGTAGATTTGGTGTCATTTGAATGGTCTCTAAACTTGGATGGTCTATTGTGACATATAGGTCTCATTTGTCCATTTTTTTTCTTGTGAAATAGAAGATTAGTAATCCAAGGTTCGCCGTCTCAGTATCGGACCCTATACTAGTATTATTCTATTAGAGTTTCAGTATGCGGTTCGGTATGGTACAGCTTAGCATACCGAGTGCTAGTATGGTATGGTACAATGTACTGGTACGGTATGGTACGTCTGGTATGGCAAAATCTTAATCTCTGTTCAGATATTGCAATACTTAACTGCCAACACTTAATCAATAGTCTGATGTAAATTTCATATTCTTGGTATATAGGAGAAAATATTTTCTTTTCTATTTAATGAAGTTATGATTCTTGCTGGTATTAAGCCTCAAACTGGGTAAAGCTTTTCTGAGACTGTTATTTGGAAGTAAAAGTTTTGAGAACTGCAATCTTTTCTACACATCAATCTATGCACCACTACCACTAGACTATTAATTGAATTTAATTTATTCTTTCATGAACTTGCCATTTCAATATCTTTCAGGTGGAAGTGAGCCTCGACTTGTTGAAGCTGCAACTGCACAATTAAAAAAACTGCCATTTTATCATTCCTTTTGGAATCGTACCACAAAGCCTTCATTGGTGCGTACAACTTCTTATATACTTCTAACTTCTTTCATTTGTTCAAAAATAATTTGATGCTACCATAGTATTTGTATAATTCAATTCTATTATACACCACTTTGCATTATTAACAATAACTTGCAACTAAAAAATTGAACCACAAATGCTGCACCTCTATGACTTGAATTTGTCTCAACTATGAATTGATTTCTGTTTTAATTATATGAGGGCTTCATCCTACTCTCCTAGAATCATCTTATCGTTGTTGGTTCCAATTAATTCTAAGTATCATTTATGCATTAGCTGCTGTTTTATTTTCTTCATATTGGATCATTGATTAGTCTTCTGAAGGTACTCTTTAATGTTTATCCATGAAAATTGTTACTACTGTTCTTGCAGGATCTTGCAAAGGAACTTCTTGAGACTTTCACAGCAAGGAAAATGGGAAAGGTCTTCTTCACCAACAGTGGTTCAGAAGCTAATGATTCCCAGGTCTGTTGGTTTTCCTTGTATAGCTAGTGAAAATCACCAAGGATTCCTTATGACGTTTTCTCCCTAATATTTAATATTTTAGTTTACTTGGATGCTGTCAGACTCCCTACTTCATGGTAAGAGAACAAATTTGGCTGTCTGCAGATATGCCAGAAGCAATCCAGATACCTTTTTGTTTTTCATTGTAGTTAAGAGCTAGTTTCTGCATCTTTAGTTTTAGTGGTGAAGATTGAGTAGTTATGGTAGTACACAAGGAGTGTGGGAATTGGAGAGGCCACCACTCAAATGTAATACTGGAGAACATTTAAAATTTTAAACGCTTGTTTCCACATATATCGTGGTGATGGGCAGGGAATAAATATTGACATGGTGCATGATTTTTTTTTAGTGACTAATATTTTATTTGTTTCTGCAGACTTGATGCTGTCTTGACAAACCTGGATATTCTCATTGTCATCTTTATTTTACACCTGTTTCTTGCTCTCATTGTGATTTGTTGCTTTGGCATGCTTTATCAAGACTCTTCGGTTGTTTATGCTGATGTCAACTAGCCCAATCATGCTAAAATTTTCCGTACTCTATCAGATTATATTCTTAGTTATAGATCTTGCAGTGGATGTACACCTAGTTATGATAAGGATGGCTTGTGGGGCTATGAAGCAATATAGTTTTCATGATGCTTTGGCAATTGTCTAAATCTTGTTGTTTCTGCAACCAGATGGATAGTGATGCTGGACATATTAAAATAGCAAAGATAGTAAAATAGGCTTTCTTGTATTACAATTTTTTTCAACGATTAAAGTATATCACAATATGAAACTTTATTGTTTAATCTAATATGGAACTGTTATTAAGGTTTTGATGGATGTCACAATTTGATACTTGGGATAGTTATTGTGTCTTAGAATGCTCAGATCAAGCTGAAGATGAACTGTCATTGTCAGCAGTTTATTTCTACTTTGGTAAGGTGCATATCTAGCTTTGAGCCTTGCACCTAGGCTACAAGAAACCTTGGTGCCTCTTTTGTGCCTTGAATGTTTAATAACTTTGCTCTGATGTACAAATTAAAAGGAAAGAATCTGATTGAAATCAGACTCCCTGCTTGATGACAGAATGGTGACAAGCCATCTATAAAGCCACTTATTTTGTTTAAATATTCTTGATTTTATGATTATCATAGTTTTGAATCTTAGACATGAGATGCATTTGCTTGTGTTAACAATGCTTTGGAGGACCAAGAGAAATAAATTTTCAGCGTTCCAAAGGAATCTTAGCATTCACAGCGTCAAGAACCTGCAGCAAAACTTCTTCAAATGGTGACTTTGACCGTTCTCAAAGCTTTTAAAGTTTTGGCAGCCCAAAACATTAAAGTTAAAACCTGGTGGTTTTCATGGATTTTTTCTCAGTTGCACTGCTTAATAGATGTAATATCCAGAGGAGTAGGTTTGGGCCATTAATGTGTTCCATCATCTATTGCCACAATCAAACACATGAATGAGTTCTTTTCACAAACTGTAATTTTTTTAAATAAATTTAGTTTGGATAGGTCGACCAAGAATTCTTGGTTAGAAAATAGGGATAGTGGATGAACTAGCCATAAATATGAGGTTATACAGATGAGATTTTTGGTCAGAAAATGAAGGCAAAAAATTGAACGGTTCTTTGAAATTATGATGAATAGATTGTCTGGAAAACATGAGAGCCTTTACTAGAAATAAGTTAATAAAATGGTAATTAGTAGTCTTACTGAGAGGACAGTGTGATGAAAGGTACATGGACTGGTTGAAGTAAGTTTTTCAGAATGTAATCAGGTAGAAAATAAATAAGTATATTAAAACCTTCATTATTAGATTGGTCACTTTTTTGCAATGGATGTTTGCCACTGACACTGAGTTTAGGACCGAAAGAACTTTCGTTTTCATAGTAAAATTTCTCCAAAATTATGTCATTCCATTTTGTTTTTTTCTTTCTTTTTTTCAAATGTAAGCCTTTACCTTCTAATGTGGTCCATTAATAGTTATGTTTCTGCACACATGAAAAGTTGGTTTTCCATCCTCTTTGGTAGTTTTACATTTCTAATGTAACTAATCTTTATCTAGACTACCTAAAAATTATTGCTAAATGAAGATTAATTTTATTAAACATTGTATTTTTTTTTTAATTCTTTAACTGGGAGTTACTTTCTATCAGGTGAAGCTTGTGTGGTATTATAACAATGCATTAGGAAGGCCAAATAAGAAGAAATTCATAGCGCGAGCAAAATCGTATGTCATCAATTTAATTACTCACATCATTTATTTGGTATTTAATGGGATATCTTCATAAACTAACACCAAGGTGTTAGAATGCAATGCTCTTTTATTGCATATATTAGTCGAATCTTTTGCAAATAATCTTTTGCAACATTTGCATTTTTTGGCAGATATCATGGATCAACACTAATAGCAGCTAGTCTTTCTGGGTAAGTAGGAAAAGTTTATTTTCTTTTAAGTTAGATTATGAAGTGCATTTATGCTTACAAAAAACAAGTTGTCTTGATTTTATGGTTTGTCACAATCAAAAATGTATAATTATAGTGTGCAATGGCTTGTTTCTGATTCAGTTTCCTTTTGTTTATCTCCATTGGCTTTTCTTTCTCCAATTAAATCATCTATTTCATTAACAATTTGCTGCACCGACAGTCTTCCAGCTCTGCACCAAAAGTTTGATCTACCAGCACCATTTGTACGGCACACAGATTGTCCTCATTACTGGCGCTTCCATCTTCCTGGTACTCATTTAATTAATTTTTTAAGGTTGGTTAACTTTTAATATTCTGATGATTAATTGTGCTGGAATACCAGGTGAGACCGAGGAAGAATTCTCGACCAGACTGGCTAATAACTTGGAGAATCTTATTCTTAAAGAAGGACCTGATACAGTAAATGCTTCTCTTTTCTCACTTTATTGTGGATTCGTTAGTACAAGTAGAGGGTAATTAGTATTTGATTTGGTATGGATTTCAGATTGCCGCATTTATTGCTGAACCTGTTATGGGTGCTGGAGGTGTTATCCCTCCTCCAAAGACCTATTTTGACAAGGTAGGAATCTGAAGTCTTTACTTTCTACCCTCACTTTACACAATTGTCGGCAACTTCTATTTTATTTTGTTTATTGACAAGCTAAGGTTAAGTTAAAGAATATTATTGTATGAATATTTGAGTATATGAGCTTCAAGTTTGGGTGGGATAATGAAAATGCAATAGTTCTGTACCTTCTTAATTTCTAACTTTTTACATCGTTGAATTATTTTTTTTATGCAATTAATATAGAAAAACTCAAGTCTTCTTCAAGAATTATGTGGTAAAGTATTACTAGAACTTCACTTAGTACATGATATTGATCTCAGATATATTTTGTTTCTCTAAATTATGATAGTAGAAAGTTCATCATAATTGTAGAAACATTACCTTTTCCTTTATTTACTGAGACTGAGTGAAAGAATAATGTTGGAGAAATACTTGAGTGTATAAATGGGCTACTTAAAATGATGTATTTTAATGTAAACATGATTTTATGGTCTGCGAAATCTGGTAAGAGAATTCATCAGCATCTTATAAACATGCAACTAATTGCTACCCAATATTTTATTCTTACCTAATTGACTGCTCCCAACTGCCTATGTCATTTTAAAGATACCATTTGCTTGTCTGTCTTTAACATAACTATTGCAGTGTACACATGAATGTCAGCTATAAAAGGCAAGCATAGTATGCTCAGGATGGTTTCTTATGTCACTATCATGTTCTCAAGCTTTCATGTTTTCTTGAGGCTAGCTATCGAATTTAGTTTCATCGAATTCTCCACACAGAGGAGGTTGTGGCTTTCTAATGGAGCTTTTAAAGCTTACATGATTCAGTGACACCTCACTTTCTCGATCAAAGTACCATTTGATTTGAGATTGTGGTTATGGTTGTTGAGGAAAAAAATTCTTGAGGTTTTCAATATTTTTACCACAGAAGAATCACATTCCCTTAGTCTTTGTAAGCCTTTTTTGTTAGACATTGGATTATTGGAGTATAAAAAATAAAGAAGCCTTGTTTACTAAATTTTGAAACAAAAATAGAAATAAGATTCATTTTTCTTTTAACAAAAAAAGAGGCAGAAGAGTCTAATGCATCATACTCTCTATTGGCTTCACTACACTGATAGTTCATTATTTTGTGAAAAAGAGCATGTGTTTTGAATTAGCTTAGCAAGGCTGGAACAATACCTGAATGAGTTATATGAGATGGTAATTTCCATATAAAAGAAATCAAATGAAAGTTCATATTTCATTTGAAACACAGGTCTGTCGGAGCCCTTTTTTATTTTGCATATTTTAACTGAAGTTGGCAACTCTCTTATCGACTTGACTTAAAATATGCAAAATTAAAAAGCGACCATGACGGGCCTCTGTTTTGAACAAAACAGGGGTTCGGAGGACGGAAACCCCCCTCCCTCTACCCTCCATGCCACTCCCCAGTGCTCCAAAGCCCTCTAGTTGCCTCCATCTCTCTTCCTCCCTCTCACTCACTCCCTCCCTGCCCATCTCTCTTTTTCTCTCTTTCCTTGTCCCTCTCCTCCTTCTTCGCCAGTTTCTCATTTTGAATGCCAGAACTGCCTCGGTCCATCACCGAGATGGTTCGGTATGCCCAGAATTTAAAAGTTCGGGATGGTGTTGCGTTCCTTGCTACCAACATTATAAATTAATCATAATGATTTAAAACCACCAAACCTTCATAATATAGGTCCTTGTTAAAGTTGGATTCCTATTTGTTTATACTTAATGCTCTTCTAAAAAATCTCTTACACAATATATCGTTTTTTTGCAACTTAAAAAGGGTTACCAACTTCACTTAAAATATGCAAAATAAAAAAAGGGCCCCGACGAATCCTTGTTTCGAACAAAACAGGGGTCCGGAGAGCAGAATCCCCCTTCTGCTCCTTCATGACACTCCCCAGCGCTCCGTGGCCCTTCGATAGCCTCCATCTCTCTTCCTCCCTCTCGCTCTCTCCCCATCCCCCCCCCCTCTCTCTCTCTTTTTCTCTCTTTCCTTCTCTCTCTCCCCCTCCTTCGCTAATTTCTCATTTTGAATGTCGGAACCGTGCCAATCCGCCACCAACACGGTTCAGTATGGCCCAAACCAGGTAGTTTGGGATTCCACATTCCTTGCTACCAACATAATAAATTAATCATAATAATTTAAAACCATCAAACCTTCATAATATAGGCCCCTATTAAAGTTAGATTTCTATTTGTTTATACTTAATGCTTTTCTAGAAAATTTCTTGCACAATATATTGTTTCTTTGCAACCTAAAAATATTGTGAGGGGTTTTATAGCGAGTTATTAGCTTGTGAATCCTTTGAAAACAGAAATGGGACATCTGCCTTGATGAATGAATTTCATATATTTGTGTTTCACTTTGTGGATGGTTCACTATTTCCACTTTGTGGATGGTTCACTATTTCCACTTTGTGGATGTGATAGAGTTACCGCTAGAAGTCTCATAACCCCCATAGTTGGCCTAAGATTAGCCGTGAGCAACCTTCTTAAGCTTCCTGATGATTTAAAATTAGAGAGTTACTCTCAAGAGTCTTCTAAACACCATAATTTGGCTAAGATCAAACAAACACTACTTACATCATACAAAACATTCTGCTATCATGGTCACTGTCCTATAAAACATCATTATTTTTCATTTAAGTGCCCCCATTCAAATCTATATCATTCATTAGTTGTGCGGATTGAAAATTTAATCTATATAAGCTATTTCATTTCATCTAACTACTCCTCCGTATACTATGGTTTTCTTATATCTACTGATGCATTTACAGGAAAGATAGAAGCTAGAGTGGGTGTTTTCCAACAGAGTCGGGGGGAAAAAAAAACTCAAACAGTCACTAACAATATCATGGTGCTATACTCTGATACAGAGGCTACTTTGACATATGAATGATGCTTGCACATATCTGGACATTCTGAGTCACAAGGAAATGATTTTTTTTATTTTTTTTGTTGCTTTAGCTTTCATATTTAAGATGCTGGGCGTCCGCAAAATGTTACCACCAAATTTGGCAAATGAGTTACAGACACCACAAAATGCTGACTCTTACATGTAACAATCACATGCAATGGGTTGGTTATATAAATACATTGATATGTTCACCCTTCTTTTCTTCCTTACATTTTTCAACTCAAGTGCTTAATGTGAAACATGCATCTATTGTCAACCAAATCATAAAAACTCAATGCTTGATTGAAGCATCATAATGACACTTCTCATACGTGATGAGAATACTTGGAAGTCATCTGTTTTCTGACAATTTGTTTCATAGTGGGTCATCTATCTATTTTGTTTTTAGGTCTTCTCCTTCTAATTCAGATCCTTTCAGACACATTTCATGTCAATGGTCTTGTTGCAGTAAAGCATCTTAATGGTTTCCCACCACTTTATCCTCTATCATTGGAACACTTAAATATTCTATAATAAATCCTCTTTATTACTTTTCCTTTCCTAATTTTGCTGTGATTACTTACTAGCATTCTTATCTCTACCACACCCGGGTCATTGCAACCACATCCTCCTGATAGCCCAATGTTCATGTCATACAACTCTAATATACTATATGTAATTACTGAACTCATGCCTTCTTATTGCTTCACCAATTTCTCTTTTAGTTTCACTTCCAGGTGGTGATTGCAGAAAATTCCAGTATCATGCATCATGCCACATATCTCCCTGTTTTTTTTTCTCCAAATAGATAGGATGAGATTGCGATCAAGATGCATTTTGGCCACCGAGTTAGGCAAGTTCGTGTCTGTGTGTGCCCATCAAGATAAGAATCCACATGCTCTCTTTTGGCTCAATTTTGTTTTTACTCTGTAGATTCAACATTCATATTCACTATAGTAATTCTTGCATCACCAATTTCTGACATTAATGTCAGACATTTTCTGCACATATCTAGACTTGAGCATATGTCGGCCTGGGTCATGTTCGGTCTTGGGTCCCATATCAACAGAATTTTGCTAGGCACAAGCTTAGCCCGACACAGTTTTTGCAAGCCTGGGCTCGACCTGCCCGACCCAAACAAGTCAGGTCAAGCGGGCCTAAGTCGACTAGACCGTGCGGCCTCAACAGCCCATCCAGCCCAACCCAACCCTTTATGTTTTTTTTTTTGAAATTTTAAAATAAAAATATAAGAATATAATATATAATATATATGATATATAATATATAATATAAGATAAATGATATAATTCAAAAAAATGACTAATTATATATGTATGTATGTATGTATACATGTATGTATATATGTATTATGCATGCATGCGTGCATATATGTATATATGTATACAATTTCTGCTTGGCCGGGCTAGGCTGGGTTGTAACACACCAAGCCCGAGCCCAGCTGGAATTTTGTCCCTGAAAAATTGAGGCTCGGGCCAACCCTAGAGGGCAAAAACCCCAGCCCGAGTCCAGCAAACGCCGGGTTGGGCCGAGCCTAGTTTGCACAGGTCTACAATTACCCATCGTGTCTGCGTTTTGAATGATAGTACGTTATCTATTGTCTGAAGATATTTTCTATCCTTTCAGAAGGTAAAATGTTTCATAAACGTGGGAAAATTCTATTTTTGTGATCAAGTGAGGCTAATTTTATACTGCACAACTCTGAAAGTGTAAAGTATTTTAATGCTGACCAGGATTATCAAATACTTTCTAGACAAATAGACCACACTCAGGTTGCAAGCATGTATGGACTTCTCTGCTAATTATACATTAATTTTGATTTTTTCCCCTTATTTGTCATCGAAAGATCCACTGTAATTTGTGATTTTGCTGCCTAATTCACTTGGTGATACAACTAAAAAAATCTGGCAAGTTCTTCTTTGACTGTTCTAATCTTCTATTTGTAGTTTTTCACTTGTTTATTTGAAAGCCATGTATCAATGCAGTATTTGGACTTCCATTATTTGGCTTTGGTCATTTCATTGTTCTATTTTTTTCTGCAGATTCAAGCTGTTGTAAAAAAATATGATATTCTCTTCATCGCAGATGAGGTACTAATACACAAAATGTTTTCATGTTTACCAAGAAAAAGAAAAGAAAATATATTATTTTAGCTTCTTGCTTGGTTTAAGGTACTACTTTTTCCATGTTTTTAGGTCATCACTGCCTTTGGAAGGTTAGGGACAATGTTTGGATGTGACAAATACAATATTCAGCCTGATCTTGTCTCCATGGCAAAGGTGAGTTGTTTAAGCATTGTCTTTTAACATATTCAACATAGATAATGATTTCATATTTACTGATTTTCTAGGCCCTGTCATCGGCATACATGCCCATTGGTGCGATTCTTGTTAGCCCAGAAATTTCAGAAGTTATACATTCTCAAAGCAACAAACTTGGTAAGCTTACACTATTCTGTCATTAGAGACTTTTATTTCTCTCTCTTTGAAGGATGTGTACAAATTATCACCACTTTAAACTTCCTATCTTTCAGGGTCATTTGCTCATGGATTTACATATTCTGGACATCCTGTGTCTTGTGCTGTTGCATTGGAAGCAATTAAGATTTACAAGTAAATATCATTACTCTACACAGATTCCTCATTTTAAACTATAAATAGTAACATAATAGTTTTGTGCTTCAAGAAGGGCAAGTACACATGATTATTTCACGCTGAGCATCTTTTAAGATTTCAAAATCCTGACCATGTTAAATAACGGTTACCAGGGAGAGAAATATTGTGGAGCAGGTCCAGGCTATATCTCCGAGGTTTCAGGAGGGCATTAAAAGCTTCTCAGAAAGTCCCATCATTGGCGAGGTATTCTTAGTGCATTAATCTCACATTGTCTTGTAACCTATTCTTCTTGCGTATAGACAACATTATGTACATATCTGACGAGAACCAGCCATTTACATGCAGATACGTGGAACTGGGTTGATACTTGGAACTGAGTTTACCGACAAGTCTCCTGACGCTCTATTCCCTCCTGGGTGGGGTAAGTTTCCATTTTTGTGCTTCCTGATTATACCATTCTCACTGCAGTAGATGAGTGAAATATAATTATACAGCTTTCAGTAGCTCTGATGGTGACATCCATTTAGATACAGAGAACTTCTAGCATACATGCGTGACTGTAACTCATAATGGCATCCCATGACTATTTCAGGGGTAGGTGCAATATTTGGATCGGAGTGTGAGAAGCGCGGAATGCTGGTCCGAGTTGCTGGGGATAATATAATGATGTCGCCACCCTTTATAATCTCCCCAAGCGAAGTTGATGAAGTAAGATGATGCTGCCTTTATTAGCTCCTGATGTATATCATTTACCATACTTCTCCTTGGCACTGCATGAGTTTTAATCTTCAGTTGTTATTCACCAGTTCTTCAGGAGTCTTATATCCTAGATTTTCTACTGGGCTTCTGTCACAATATAATCAGTAGATGAGTTTTGCTTAAATACATAATTATAGGTTTTTCGAGTTGGGACTTGCTCCCGAATTGTAGCAATATTAGGCCATTGGCTATAACTCAGGCTATTATTTTTACTAATGGAGCTGAAGGTTACAGTCCCTTTTCTTTCCCATTCACCTAGTAGTTTGTGAGTGCTAATGCTCTTAATTCTGTTTTCTTTCAGTTAATAAGCATATATGGAGAAGCCCTCAAGAGTACAGAGCAGAGAGTAGCGGAGTTGAAATCACAATGAAAACAATAGCCAAATAGACATCAAGTGCTCGAGGGTGCAATAAATGTGGTCTATTTATGATGGTGAAAAAATTGTTATAAGAGGACATATCTTGCAATGCCATCTATATTTGCTGAAATGTTGCAAGCTTTAGTTTCAAGACTGGGCTCTTGTACAGTTGTAAAATCAATTCAAGCGTGAGTTACCTATAGCTCATTAGGCTGTTGTAACCCCCGTCATGATGACACCTATTGATCCCTAATATCCCCTGGCCCACCCAACTTGATTTGGCTGGATGACAAGGATGAGCCAATGTTTGCACATTGGACCTACTAAGTTTGTGGGTGGGCATGCATAAAGCATGGCTATGAGAGGAAAAGGTCCGGGGTTGCCTATGATAATTTGTCAACTTTACAGGGCATGAGTGATTTCGATCCGATTCGGTTTCTTGTTCAGGTTTTAATGTTAGTTCTAGATTCAACTCAATAGAAGATCTGATCGAGTTGGATTTATGGCTAAATTATTTGATCCAATGGGTTATTCAGGTTGGGTTTATACATGGTCCGGTCTTAATCTGAAAAATTTAGGTCCAGATCGAGTTTAGATCTATCCGCCTGAACTGGAATTTAGGTCATCCTAAGTGGAAAAATGGGGAATTAGTTTTCTTTGGAGCTGCACCTACGTGTGAGGACCATATGGCCAAGCGAGTTAATTTAAGTGTTAAGAAACAAATTTCCAAATTGCTACTACTAGATTTTACAGAATACCTATGTACCAATTTTAAATTGCTTATGGTGACTACAGCATATTTTCTACTATCGAGTAACAATGGCTTCCAAATCCATCTCCATGCAGAAGAAGGTTATCAGTAGAGAACAAGGTTCGCCGTACCGGTACCGAACCCCGTACCGGTGCCGCACTAGTATAGGCGTACCGAGTGTCGGTACGGTACCGTACGTTCGGTACCGACCGTACCGACATTGGTGTACCGATACCGGTACCCATCGGTACGGGTACGGTACGCTCGGTACCGACCGGTACAGCGAACCTTGGTAGAGAACCATAAAGTAAAGAGGCATAGTAGCATCATCACTTTTGTTTGGAAATGATTAAATAAGCCTACCACCCTATGAGATCATGAAAGCAATAAATTCATCTAATGACAAATCCCTTAAGATGAAATAAACCAGTTTATAGATTAGTCCCACAGCATCACCAAATGCATCATTCTCTTCAATAGTTTGCTAAGATAGTATACTGATCCATAAAGCCATTATGGCATCATATTTGTTGCAGACTACTGAGAAACTTAGTGCTTCCACGGGCTTCTCAAATTTATACAGTTACTGCACGCTGAGGACTTCAATCTCGAAAACTAGGACCGAGTTGGGTCAAATTCTCTATGCTGGAAAAACATTAGCTTCATAAGCCTAATCTGGGGAGCACCACAAATATATTATAGCATATCGGCAAAAATCTAAATACAAGGAAATGCATTAAATAGAAACAATCAGGTCAAGTCGGGTCGGGTTGGGTAATAAATCAAAAGATTTAAATTAGACCCAGATAACAATCGGATTGGGTCAGTTCAGATCGGGTCAGTTCGGGTCGAGTCAGAAGTCAATAAACCTAGATATGACCTGAATTGTGGAATAGATCCAAATTTGGAACCCTATCCGGCCTTACGGTCCTTAAATTGGGTCCGGATCAAGCCTAAGTGGATGAGTTCGTGGTCAACTCAGCCCATTTGCAGCCTTACTTCATACTAATCAACACTATACTACCCGGCAGAATAACATATATCTTTCTTATTTCATACATACCACTATGCAAGACATCAATTATAACATTTTTGTAGAAAATACAGCATCTAACTTAGCATTAGCAATAACTCTAATTTGTACCTTGTTACCATCCTCAATTTCACTATTTTATTACCGCTATGGTTACTTTTAGTAACACTTGGGTAAGTCTGAAAAATAATTCTACTATGAGATCCATATCAACATTTTCCAAATTCATATGAAGAAACAATTTCATTGCAATCTTCTTACTGATACATCTGTTTTTTTCAACCATATAAAATCCATTTGCTGCCACATCACTGAGATTTATAGAACATGCTTGGACTTTGTCTGATGGCATCGTTTTTCGCTATTACTAAAAATTCAGCTGTTATCATCTTTAACCATGGAAATCAACCGCCTCATTCTATTATCAGCACTTAGTATATGATGATTCTTGTTACCCACTCTAAGGTTTTGTGGTTGTCCCATAATCCAAAAGAAACTGGCTGCAACAACTTTGGACTCATTTGATTTGCCAAAAGAATTTTTTCTCGCTATAATAATTTTTCTAGAAAGTTGATGCCTGAATATCTGATGCCTAGAAAAATGTGTTTTGCTTGTTTGATTAACCATAAAAAAGTGGCATATTGTATAGTGGTTTATATTTGGTTGAGCATCTACTTTTCTAAAAAAATGCTATGTAGAATATCCGTTAAACTTTTAATGAAGGAAAAATTCTTACCTCATTCTATCTAAATGTTTAAAGGCACTTTTGGAAAACAAATTTATCCCAATTTCTGGTAGTTGAGAATTGGACTACGGAAAATTGGGTTTCTCACGTCCCATATGGATTTTTGTTTTCATGAAATATGAAATTTTTATTTTCATATGAAAGCTATTTTTCCCTCTCTTATTTCTGAAAACTCCAACCAAACATGACATATTCCCCTTTTTTTTATTAACCATACTTTTCTTTCTCCTCTTTCCACGAATCAAACGCGTCGTTTGTAGTAATTTTAGATTTTGTGGCTCCCTCTCTTGCCCTGTATCGTCGGGGCAAACTAAATACAGATTTAAAGGATTCTGGAAAGGTTGAGGAGGAGAAAACAGCTTTGTTACACCTTTCTTTTTATCCTCTTCTTTGTTTTCCTAGTTATCTTTCATTTTCTCTGTTCAGTTGAGTAGAACAAAAAGTACTATACAATGACTTTAGAGGTAATAAATTATAAGATCATCTTTTTGTGAGCGTTGCATTTGCTCATTATACTAGAGCTTGGAAGACGTGGTAACTTTTATATGTGTTTCAGACTTAAAAGAAAAATTGTGCTCATTTCTAAATTAAGCTTGGGGCTTTAGCTCCTAGGACGCTTCACTGAATAAATTGATGCAGTACAAGCTCGCTTTGCAAGCCTGGGATCATAGCTTAAATAAACTAGAGCAGTACCCCTAGAGATCCATTCAAAATCCTAGAGATGACAGTGTCTTCTGCAAACTGTAAACATAAACCAAAAGAGTCCAACAAAGTTAAAGAACAGTAGAAACAAGATAAAAAATGTCCATTTATTAGTATACCCATGAAGAAGATGAGAAAGATTGAAATTTATTTGATAAATGAAAACGGCACAAATAAGTCGTAGGAAATGACACCAGCTTCCCATTAAAACAGCAGAGAAATGAGACCCAAGATTTGCTACCATATAAACTAGAACAGACATACAATAATTAAGATGCCACCCCTATAGATCCATTCAAAATTCCAAAAGAATATAGGATGTATTTAAGATTGCAAATATAATCTCTTTAGCTTTAGCAAGGATGAGTGTCTTCCGCAAACTGTAAACACGAAACCAGAGAATCCATGCAAAGTTAAAAAAATAATAGTAAAACAAGCTCAAGAAAAGTCCTTTTATTAAGTGGAAAATTTAAAAAAAGGATTAGTGTCGTCTGCAAACAGTAAACACAAAACAGGGAATCCAGCAAAGTTAAAAAATAATAATAAAAGAAGCTATGGAAAAGTTCTTTAATTAAGTGGGAAAAATAAAATATATTAATAATAAAACAAGCTAAGGAAATTTTTTTTTTTAAAAATAAAACAAGCTAAGGGAAAGTCCTTTTATTAAGTGGAAAAAATAAAAATAAGTAGAAAATTGGCCCATGCAGGTCTCGAACCTGCGACCTTCGCGTTATTAGCACGACGCTCTAACCAGCTGAGCTAATAGGCCAACTTTTCTACATTGTAACGCCAAACATATTCGTATTATTGATAGCTTTCCTTCTTTTAATTCAAATGCAGATTTTTATCTGCTATATAAAATGATATACTCTCTTGCCGCAGATATAATCTATAGAATATATATTAAATAATTATTTTTCAATACAAACAAACATGACAAATCCAAGATTTGAACTAGTGATGGGGAGGAGGCAAGTGGCAATGACATAGCATGGATAGTGAGATTGATAGCTTTGTTGTCCTTAGCAATCTAAAGAAATTTAATTATGAATATTCCAAAGGATAGTGATAAAAATATGGTTGAGGAATAGTTGAGGAGTTGGTTTGAACGTTCCAAGCTTAATAAGAAAAGGATATGCATCGAGATGATGGGATTGAGAGTAAGGAGCCAGTGTCGGATGACAGTTGTGAAAACAAAAGCCTAGACAATGAGAGTGAGCTTGACAATGGAATTCATGGCACAAGATACCTTGAATCCAATGAAATTTCTTATCTGAAAAAGCCTATAAAGCTTGATGTTTCCATAAAACTCGATTCCCGTATGATGTTTAGAAAAGTCTTCAGACTATACTCCATTCAAGAGGGTTTTGTCACGCCCCGTGCCCGAGGCGCGGCAGACGCCGCACGCCCACACGGCGGACCGCACAGGCGTGTAAGGCAGCAGATCATATCAAAGCAATCACACATATTTAAAGATGACATAATTATTTAAGTTGGTCAAAAGCAGTCTTATAGAGTTCCAAAATAATATTTAGTAACATAATTCAAAATACTCCAAAGTGAAAATCAAATGTCCAAACTAATTCAAATAACATATGCCAACATAATTCAAATGTCCAAACTAATCTAACTGAAATGCCAATAACTGAAAAATCATCGGAAAGTCTAACGCACTCCCCAATCCCGTGCGATCAAGCTTCTGGATCTGAAAAACAGAGAAAATAAAATAATGAGCTACACTAGCCCAGTAAGCAACAAATTACCCCAAAGTGGGGTCAGAGCATATCAGATCAAAACACAGGATAATGACTGGAATAAATCATAAATAACATCGTTTTACTGTTTTCAAAACTTATTATCATTTTTCCAAAAACTCAGATACCAGAATCTCAACATGATAGGCTACGGCCACGTAATCCAGTGGCATTGGTTGCACAGAGTGCCAGAAACTACTATTGTTAGTCACCGGTGGAAACGGTGTCCAGAAACCACTATTCTAATCACCGGTGGCGCGGTGTCGAAACCAGTTCCTCACAGATTACAAGTCGATAGGTCCAACGTATAATCCCCATTGGCGGGGCCAGAACAGAACAGAACAGATCATAGCCATGCTGAGAATACATATATATAAAGACAGATTTCATAAATTTCCCAATCATAGTTTACGGATTTCAGAGCATACAACATAATTTTCAAATAAAATTTAACATGCCTGACCCATTTTACAGAATACAAAACATTCATCAAAATTTAATCTATTTATCAAATAATTTGAAAATTACACTCGAAGTATTAAGTTACTTACCTCTTCTCGCTTAATTCCTACTTTCAGATAGGCAGATCAGATTCACCAGTTTAAATTTAATTAATTTTTTGTTAATTTCAGAGCTAAGCAGAACTAAAAATAATAATACTATTGTACATGGCCCAATAGGGCCCAGAGTTGGTCCATAATGGGCATGGCCCGATAGGGCCCATATCGGACACGGCCCAATGGGCCCGCATAAACTCGGCCCAATAGGGCCCCCAAGGTTGGTTTCTAATTGGTTCATTCATTTTAGGAACCAATATTTAATTATATAGTACCATTTCGTAATAAAGCTTGAGTAAAGGGACTAAACAAATATAGTTGGGGACCATTATATAATAAATCTTTTCTACAGGGATCAAATACAAATTACAGAAGACTCTTTTGTGAAATAATATACTGCGAAGGGCTTAACTGCAAAATTTCATTTATTGGCCTGGGTTCGGGTTTCGTACGTGGAGCTTCCGCCTCATACGGCTCCTCTAGGGATGGGGGTTCGGGTTCCGGGCTCGGATCTGAACTGGGCCCAAGTTGGGCCCACAAGGGTACTGCCCAACTGGGCCCCAACTGGACTGGGCCCAAGTTGGGCCTGCAGCGGACTGAGCCCAAGTTGGGCCTGCAGTGGACTGGGCCCAACGGCCCATCAAAGTGCTCACGGCCCACAATGGGCCTTCTTCCTTCCCGATCTCCCCATGGACAGGGGAGATGGGAAAACGAGGGAGGAAGGAGAGCAGCAGGGTGGCTGGCCTAGGTGGCCGGACGGTGGCCCGGCCGACGGCTTGCGGGGGACGCGGCTGTCGGTAGGGCGGTCGTGGCCGGCGGCAGGGTGCTGCGGCGGCTCGGCCATGAAGGGAGAGTCCAAGGATGGCTTCGGTTTAGGGCCCAAACAGAAGAAAAATTATGAAATAAAGGGCCAAAAGAGGCTTACCGGCAGTGGCAGAGGCAGTGGGAGGAAGATCTCGGTCGCCGGTGCTCGATCCGGTGGTCAAGCGGCGGTGGCGGCGGTGCTTTCCGAAGAGGAAGGAGATCTCGAAACAGGGGATGGCCGCGAGGGGGATCCGGGCGGCGCTCGGTCGGGAAGGCACACCGGTCGGAGAGGAGGAGGGAAGGAGGAAAGAGGAGGAGGAGAGGCTCGGGGTGGCCCTAGGGGAAGGAATAGATGGGGTTTTATCGCCCCATCGTAACAGTCCTCCGCCGCGAAAATCGCGGCGGTCGAGCGAGATCCACGGCCGTGAATCGGCCGCGGATGGACTGGAAGGGGTGTCGCGGGATTCCCGCGGCGCCCTTGCCCCGTTTGCCCCCCCCGGAGGAGCCGGAGAGGATCGCCATCGCGATCCTCTGTTCTGGCTCCTTCCCTAATTGAATCGGGGCTGAAGTCGGTGAGGGCTGCCGACTTCTGCCTCGTGTCTCACATTCTCCCCCCCTAAAAAAAAATTTCGTCCTCGAAATTTAATATACCTTAGCTTGCAAAAAGATCCGGATATTTTTTCTTCATCTCGTCCTCCAGCTCCCACGTAGCCTCACGTTCTGAGTGATTGCTCCACTGAATCTTAACATAAAGAATCGTGCGCCTCCTCAACACTTGCTCTTTTCTATCAACCACACGTACAGGCTGCTCGGGATATGTCAAATCTTCTCTAAGCTGCAAGGGAGCCACTTCTACCACATGGCTCATATCTGGAATATACTTTCTTAGCATGGAAACATGAAAAACATTGTGAACTCCAGACAGTGAAGGTGGAAGTGCCAATTTGTATGCCACAGCTCCTACTCTTTCCAGAATCTCAAAGGGGCCCACAGAGCGTGGACTGAGTTTTCCGCATATTCCAAATCACATCACCCCTTTAGTAGGAGACACTTTCAGAAACACATGATCTCCGACCTGAAATTCCAATTCCCTTCTTCTATTATCTGCATAACTTTTCTGTCTGCTCTGAGCTATCCGGAGGCGTTCCCTGATCAGCTGGATCTTCTCTACTGTTTGTTGCACAATCTCGGGGCCCATAATTTTTCTTTCACCAACATCATCCCAACAAATAGGTGATCTACACTTTCTTCCATATAGAGCCTCATAAGGTGCCATTTGAATACTTGCCTGGTAACTGTTATTATATGCAAACTCAACCAAAGGCAAGTGACGGTCCCAAGAACCTTTCATATCCATTACACAAGCTCTTAGCATATCTTCCAAGGTCTGAATGGTTCTTTCTAATTGGCCATCAGTCTGAGGGTGGAAAGCTGTGCTGCAGCTCAGAGTGGTCCCCAAGGCTTTATGCAAACTACCCCAAAAGTGAGATACAAACCGCGAGTCCCTATCGGAAACAACGGATATGGGTACTCCATGCAACCTCACTATTTGTTCAATGTAGAGCTCTGCAAACTTTTCCAAGGTCATTCCTACTTTGAATGCCAAAAAGTGTGCCGACATTGTCAATCTGTCCACAATCACCCATATAGCATCATAACCTTTAGGAGTGCGAGGCAACCCGGAGACGAAGTCCATAGTGATGTGTTCCCACTTCCATTCAGGAAGTGGTAAGGGCTGCAACAACCCTGCCGATCTTTGATGCTCTGCTTTAACTTGCTGACATGTCAAACACCGAGCCACAAATTGTGCAATTTCTCTCTTCGTATTATTCCACCAAAATGTACCTTTCAAATTCTTATACATCTTAGTACCCCCAGGATGCACTGTATATCCAGTATTATGAGCTTCCCTCATAATTTTATTCTTTAAATCAGAGTTATTTGGAATACAAATTCTGTTCCTATATCTCAATGATCCATCCTCATGAAGTCTGAATTCTGATTGAGAACCTGATTCAATATCACTTCTAAGCTTTTGCAACTGAGGGTCATCTGCTTGAGCAATCCTGATCCTCTCTATCAAGGTAGGTTGGACACGTAGGTTTGCCAAAAGTGCATCAGGATCATGCCAACATACCTCGATTTCTGCTCTTCTTAGATCTTCCAAAATTTTCCTCTGAGAGGTGAGTAAGGCAGCAATACTACCAGTGGATTTTCTGCTCAGTACATCTGCTACCACATTAGCTTTTTCCGGATGGTAATGAATAGACAAATCATAATCCTTCAGTAACTCTAACCATCTTCTCTGTCTCATGTTTAGTTCTTTCTGGGTAAAAAAGTATTTCAAACTTTTGTGATCAGTGTACACCTTACAAGATTCACCATATAAATAATGTCTCCAAATTTTTAATGCAAACACAACAGCAGCAAGTTCAAGATCATGAATAGGGTAGTTCTCCTCATATGACTTTAATTGTCGGGAAGCATAGGCAATCACCTTATCATTCTGCATCAGCACACAACCCAATCCTTTCTTTGAGGCATCACTGTAGATTGTATAACCTTCACCACTAGAAGGAAGGGTAAGGATGGGAGCTGACACCAAACGTTGTTTAAGCTCCTGGAAGCTCTGTTCACATTTATCTGACCACTCGAACTTAACTTCTTTACGAGTTAGTCGAGTTAAAGGTGCAGCAATAGAGGAAAAACCCTCAACAAATCGTCTGTAATATCCTGCTAGGCCCAAGAAACTGCGAATCTCAGTAACACTATTGGGCCTGCTCCAGCTGCCCACTGCCTCGATCTTCTTTGGATCCACATAGATACCCTCTTTAGATATTACATGCCCTAGGAACATTACACTGTCTAGCCAAAATTCACTTTTCTTTAACTTACCATACAACTGCTCTTGCCTTAGGGTTTCCAGTACTAACCTCAAATGCTGCTCGTGCTCGGCCTGACTTCCAGAATAGATCAAGATGTCATCAATAAAGACCACTACAAATTTGTCCAGAAAGGGTCTAAACACCCTGTTCATCAGATCCATAAAAGCTGCAGGGGCATTTGTCAGTCCAAAAGGCATGATCAAAAATTCATAGTGCCCATACCGAGTACGAAAAGCAGTTTTTGGCACATCTTCAGCTCTTATCTTTAACTGATGGTACCCAGAACGAAGATCAATTTTGGAAAATACCTGAGCACCCTTTAACGGATCAAACAAGTCATCTATTCTTGGTAGAGGATACTTATTCTTTACCGTTACCCTATTTATTTCTCGGTAATCAATACATAATCTTATGCTACCATCCTTCTTCTTTACAAATAAGACTGGAGCTCCCCAAGGAGAGACACTAGGTCTGATGAAACCCTTATCAAGAAGATCCTCCAATTGCTCCTTTAATTCTTTCATTTCAGCTGGAGCCATTCTATAGGGGGTCTTGGAGATTGGTGTGGTACTGGGAATCAAATCAATTGCAAATTCAATTTCTCTATCTGGTGGCAAGCCAGGGAGGTCTTCCGAAAAGACATCGGGGTATTCATTTACTACTGGAATATCTTCAAATCTTTGATCTGATAGTCTAGTGTCAACCACTGTGGCAATATATGCCAAACTCCCCTTTCTAAGTAGTCGCTCAATTTGCATAGCTGAGACAATTCGAGGGGAGGTATATGCACCACTGCCCATAAAGCTGAATTCAGTATCTCCTGGGTCCGAAAGTTTACCCGTTTTTTATGGTAGTTAATGGTGGCAAAATGTGATGCTAACCAGTCCATACCGAGGATTATGTCAAAATCATGCATATTTATAACTATTAAGTCAGCAGGCAAGTCTCTACCTACTATCTGAATTGGACAAGTCTTGTAGACCTGATTACCAATCATCCCACTTCCGGCAGGAGTGCTAACATGCAGATCATACTCTAATTGCACACAAGGCAGGTCATGTTTTTGCACTAGATGACACAAAGGAATGCGTAGCACCAGAATCAAATAGTGTATGAGCATAAACAGAAGCAACTGGCAATGTACCTAACACCACCGTGTTGGATGCCTGAGCATCCTGCTGAGTTAGTGCATAAATACGACCCTGTGTGCGCAGTCTCCCCCCTTTCTGTTGCTTAGGAGAAGAAGGTTGAGCTGACTGAGCCGGAACAGGAGAAGCTTGCACTTGCTGGTTTCTTATAGTTTGAGACATCTGAACTGATCGAAGGTCCTGTTGAGGACACTCAGCTACCTTATGACCATGCTGGCCGCATCTGAAACAAGCACCAGATAATCGTCTACAGTGTTCAGTCTTATGCATACCACCACATGCATCACACTTATGCTTCTCTTGCTGAATAGTCTTTCCATAAGATCCTTGCTTCCCTGATTGCCAAGATTGGTTATGTGATTTTGCAGTCTTGCTAGAATTCTGTCCACTGCGAGCATCATAATCTCTGCTTCTCTTCTTTTGTTTCCTATCTTTCGCATCATATGTTTCTTTCCAGATAATTTTCAGATTCTTAGCCCTGTCTACCAGATCATCATAGTTCGTCGAGTGTATTGTGGCCAAACTCCGACGTAAGTGAAGCTTCAATCCTTCTTCAAATCTCCTCATCCGGGACTCTGCATCCATGACGAGGGTGGGAGCAAACCGAGATAGCCTGTCAAACTCTGCCTCATACTCATCCACAGTCATAGTTGCTTGATTCAGATTGAGAAATTCCCTCTCTAGCTCCCTCAGGTGACTGGAGGGAAAATACTTGGAGTAGAATGCTGTGCGGAATCTTTGCCAGGTAAGTGCCTCCTGCTCGGGTGCCAATGTGCGCTCCACAGACATCCACCAATGATGAGCTCGGTCCTGAAGCATATAGGTGGCAAATCTGACCTTCTCTTCATCGGTGCACTCCATTGCCCTGAAAGCTTTCTCCATTTCATCTATCCAGGTTTCGGCCTCTTGAGGACTAGTAGTGCCTTTAAAAGCTGAAGGTGCCATTCTCTTGAATTCTGCTATACTTCTTCTTTGCTCAGGAGGAGCAACATCCTGCTGGATTGGTTGTTGAGGTTGTTGCCTCTGTTGGCATACTAACCCGACGACCTCCTCGATCAGTTTGAGCATCCGAGTTTGATTTCCGGCGGCAGCTTCTGGAGTTGATTGACCCTGGGGCCCTAAGTTATGTGATGCCTCGCCCGCTTGGTTAGTGGGGGCTCTTCCCCGAGAGGGCCCAACCATCTGATTCAAGCTACGGACACGGCGAGGCGGCATTCTAATTCAGTGAAAATATATAAATTTTAAAAATTTATCCAAACAGAATAATACAAAATAGTTAACAAAACAAATGAACATTATCCCTTTGTCTAGTTACTATCCCATCTCTCAACTTTCCAACGAATCCTAAGGATCTTAAAACTTAGGCTCAAATATGACTGTTTCAAACATAATCCCTATGAATCTGAAACCTAAGCTCTGATACCACCAAATCTGTCACGCCCCGAGCCCGAGGCGCGGCAGACACTGCACGTCCACACGGCGGACCGCACAGGCGTGTAAGGCAGCAGATCATATCAAAGCAATCACACATATTTAAAGATGACATAATTATTTAAGTTGGTCAAAAGCAGTCTTATAGAGTTCCAAAATAACATTTGGTAACATAATTCAAAATACTCCAAAGTGAAAATCAAATGTCCAAACTAATTCAAATAACATATGCCAACATAATTCAAAAGTCCAAACTAATCTAACTGAAATGCCAATAACTGAAAAATCATCGAAAAATCTAACAATCCCGTGCGATCAAGCTTCTGGATCTGAAAAATAGAGAAAATAAAATTATGAGCTACACTAGCCCAGTAAGCAACAAAATACCCCAAAGTGGGGTCAGAGCATATCAGATCAAAACACAGGATAATGACTGGAATAAATCATAAATAACATCGTTTTACTGTTTTCAAAACTTATTATCATTTTTCCAAAAACTCAGATACCAGAATCTCAACATGATAGGCTACGGCCACGTAATCCAGTGGCATGGGTTGCACAGAGTGCCAGAAACTACTATTGTTAGTCACCGGTGGAAACGGTGTCCAGAAACCACTATTCTAATCACCGGTGGCGCGGTGTCGAAACCGGTTCCTCACAGATTACAAGTCGATAGGTCCAACGTATAATCCCCATTGGCGGGGCCAGAACAGAACAGAACAGATCATAGCCATGCTGAGAATACATATATATAAAGACAGATTTCATAAATTTCCCAATCATAGTTTACGGATTTCAGAGCATACAACATAATTTTCAAATAAAATTTAACATGTCTGACCCATTTTACAGAATACAAAACATTCATCAAAATTTAATCTATTTATCAAATAATTTGGAAATTACACTTGAAGTATTAAGTTACTTACCTCTTCTCGCTTAATCCCTACTTTCAGATAGGCAGATCAGATTTACCTGTTTAAATTTAATTAATTTTTTGTTAATTTCAGAGCTAAGCAGAACTAAAAATAATAATACTATTGTATATGGCCCAATAGGGCCCAGAGTTGGTCCATAATGGGCATGGCCCGATAGGGCCCATATCGGACACGGCCCAATGGGCCCGCATAAACTCGGCCCAATAGGGCCCCCAAGGTTGGTTTCTAATTGGTTCATTCATTTTAGGAACCAATATTTAATTATATAGCACCATTCCGTAATAAAGCTTGAGTAAAGGGACTAAACAAATATAGTTGGGGACCATTATATAATAAATCTTTTCTACAGGGATCAAATACAAATTACAGAAGACTCTTTTGTGAAATAATATACTGCGAAGGGCTTAACTGCAAAATTTCATTTATTGGCCAAATGGGTTCGGATTTCGGGTTCGGGTTCGGGTTCCGGGCTCGGATCTGAACTGGGCCCAAGTTGGGCCCACAAGGGTACTGCCCAACTGGGCCCAATCGGACTGGGCCCAAGTTGGGCCTGCAGCGGACTGAGCCCAAGTTGGGCCTGCAGTGGACTGGGCCCAACGGCCCATCAAAGTGCTCACGGCCCACAATGGGCCTTCTTCCTTCCCGATCTCCCCATGGACAGGGGAGATGGGAAAACGAGGGAGGAAGGAGAGCAGTAGGGTGGCTGGCCTAGGCGGCCGGACGGTGGCCTGGCCGACGGCTTGCGGGGGACGCGGCTGTCGGTAGGGCGGTCGTGGCCGGCGGCAGGGTGCTGCGGCGGCTCGGCCGTGAAGGGAGGGTCCAAGGATGACTTCGGTTTAGGGCCCAAACAGAAGAAAAATTATGAAATAAAGGGCCAAAAGAGGCTTACCGGCAGTGGCAGAGGTAGTGGGAGGAAGATCTCGGTCGCCGGTGCTTGATCCGGTGGTCAAGCGGCGGTGGCGGCGGTGCTTTCCGAAGAGGAAGGAGATCTCGAAACAGGGGATGGCCGTGAGGGGGATCCGGGCGGCGCTCGGTCGGGAAGGCACACCGGTCGGAGAGGAGGAGGGAAAGAGGAAAGAGGAGGAGGAGAGGCTCGGGGTGGCCCTAGGGGAAGGAATAGATGGGGTTTTATCGCCCCCATCGTAACGGTCCTCCGCCGCGAAAATCGCGGCGGTCGAGCGAGATCCACGGCCGTGATGTTAGATGTATGCCCTAGAAGCCAATTTGGCTGACACATTGTTGATTCTAGGGACATAATTTTGTACTTGACTATTTATTATTGAATAAATAAAAGGCATCTTTTCATTCATATTGTTTATGTGTCTATGAATCGTCCAAGAAATTAATAAGATGATGATACATATTCTCAAGAGTTGAGAATTTGAGCCATGTATCATTGGTGATTAATTTCTAAATGCTCCTGATCAAAGGATCATCACGAGGACGGTGATCGATCCGATCAGTGCACAGATCACTCTCCTTCTGGATGGACGAGACTTGAGTCCACAGTGTAGGGACACTGAAGTGATAGTGCAGGTGCTTGTTAGAGAACAAGGGTACTGAGCGTGACCAATACAAGAAGTCACTTGGATGTCTATCCACTCGTCAGTGACTTGCTTGATGTTGCAGTAGTGTGACTGGTCCTTTGACCTGCGGCGCTTCGGCTACTCACAGTGAGGTTATTGTAGTTTGACTGCACACATACATGGTCTCTAGCCATATGGGTCCATGCAGTGTAGATTGGCTGCAGTAAGTTCACTGTAGGAGTAAGGGTATGCACCTATATGGAATCTATCGACCTTGATAGATAAGGAGAGATCCTATGTGATTTATAAGACTGAGTTCGTAAGACCTCGGCCGGGGCAGTATGCACAGTGGAGAAAGAGTTTTTCACTATCGAACTCGAGTCGAATAAATCTTGACATATGACAGACGATGGGGTTTGACGAGTTGTCCATGACCTCCGTCCTGTAGGGATCCACGATAGTAGGACTGTATCACATGCTAACTGCACCTAGAGGTTCATCATTCCATTCTGCTGGGTAGCCACTACATGCTGCTAGGTGTCACTGGTGGATGGTGGGACTCATAGGGATTATCTTGATGATCGATAAACCCTAATGAGTTGAGTTGGAATCGTTCCAACCCATTGAAAGGAGTTTTCAATGATATAGTGATAGAGATCACAATATATCTCACTACCAGTCAGAATAGAACCTATGGGATCACACACACTAGAAGTATTGACCGATCCGATGGTTGAAATCGTGATTAGGAATCACAAGAAATCAATTTGATTGATAAGAAGTTGAAGAAGAACAAAGGGAATTAATTAATTGGACTTGAAACAAGAATCCTACTTCGGGTAGGATACCTAGAGTTCTAATTGGATTAGGACTGGGATTCCTACTTGGAATAGGATTCCTCAATCCTAATGAGATTAGGAGTTTTGAATTAAAATTGGATTCCTACTTGGAGTAGGATTCCTAGAAATCCTAATAGGATTAGGACTTCGGATTCAAATAGAGTCCTAATTAGATTAGGACTAAAATTAAATACATCCTAATTAGATTAGGATTCCTTAAGTCTAAATTAATTATTAATCTAATGAATCAACATGACTCCTAATTGGATTAGGATTGAAGAGTTCAATTGAGTCATGGTTCATTCAAATCCTAATTGGATTAGGACTAGCATAGATTGAACCCAATTTGGCTAATCCTAATTGGATTGGGATTAAACCATAAGAGAGGCACCCAATCCTCTTTGGAAGAGGATTAGGGCATCACAAGAAGGAGGGTTCACGCCCCTCCTCCTCTCCTTGTGTGCGGCATGAAGAGAAGGGCTGGCGCCCCCCTTCCCTCTTAGGCAATATGTCTAGGGCTCCTAGATTGTAGGAGCCCTAGATGGCTTTATAAGGAGGCATGAGGCCGGCGCCCTAAAAAAAAGAGCTCTCTTCCTCCTCTTGCTGCCGCCACCAGCCCCCTCCTCTCTTGGTTCAGCCGCAAGCAAAGGGAGAGCAAAGTCCAAGCGTTGGCGTCATCCTCTTCCTCCAATCCTTCTTCCAACGCAGGGAAAAGAAAGAAGGCTGCAGAAGCTGTGTTCTTCTTCCTTGAGTCCCTTCTTCTTCTTCCTCCTCTCAAGCACTTTCAAGAGTTGAAAGAAAGAGAGGAGATCAGCCATCAAAGGAAGTCTCTGCAAGGGAGCTAGCACCCCGGGGAGACGAGAAAGCTTTGATCGGTCCTCTGCTTCGTGTGGATACCCGTAGAGGCCGGACGTTTGAACGGCTTCAAGCGAACCCTCTTCCTAAAACCACGAATTCAGATTCGCGGTGATCATCTACCCGCGCAAGGTGAAGATTTGATCTTCCTATTAGTTTTAAAAGGATTTAATTCTTACCTAATTACGAAAGGTCTCGAAACAACGTTCATGAGATGAACGTCGAACTCGTGCATGCCGATTCCGCTGCCATCTGAAAAATTTTTGAAATATCAGCGGCATGGGCGGGTTCCCAACAGTGGTATCAGAGCCTAGGCTTCGTAGATTAAGGTAAGAATTAAATATTTAAAGGCTTATTAGATCTGAAAATTGATTGATCATGCATGCTGAAAAATTCTGCATGCAGATTTTTTCAGGGGTGCTGAATTTTTACATGCTGATTTTTATGTGATAAAAAGATGATTCTAATTGCATTGTTAATGGGATTACAAAGTTTAGAATCATGATTAGCATGATCAGCAACCTATGTCATGATATAATCAGTTAAGTTTCAGATCTGAAAATTATAATTGTAGCATACGGTGATGATCATAGGATTCAACCCCTTTTGGTATCAAATGTAATGACCTGCGATGTGATCTGCGATGTCATGTAATTTTTTAGATGCTTGCATGCATCTTATTTGATGTTTTGAGAGGCCTGCGTGCCTCCTAAAAGGAGATGTAAATTATTTTTATTTTTATTTTACATCTGGTTGTATTTCTGTGATGTGATGTACATCAACGATCAAGTCGAAGACGATGCATGAGATGAACAGGGGTCTAAGTGGTTGATGGCGATGGGATCAAGAGTTGATCAAGGATCGAATCAAGGAAGCTTGGATCCAATTCAAGAGTTGAAGACCACTTGATCGATTGATGTGCATGTGCTTGTAATACGACCTAATTAGAATCCATGATCATCACCTAGTTAAAGTTTAGCTTTAATTATTGCCGCGATTATAACTGCCTGCAATGCGCCGTTTGCATGTGATGTGAATGAGAGTCGGGTAGATAGGTCTACATGTGATGTAGCAAACCCAATTGAGACCTAAATTAAAACCTTCTCAATCAAGTCGAGAGTGAACCGACATGAGCAAGTCATATTAGATTAATTGATCTAATTGGTGTCTAGGAAAGCATGAAAGGTGGTTACTTAATTAGGACCTTACTCTCTGAGTAAGGGGAGCCTCCCACCTGCTTACCTGGCCAATTGTTCGATTACCTCTTATGAAAGGCTCAAGTTGCAAACACTAAGACCTGATTAACCAATATTAAGTCAATAGGTCTTCCACTGTAGTAGAGCTGCTAAGGCCTTTCTGATGTTGACTTGTCTCGGCTGGATACAGTGGTCAAGTTGCATTGGGGGGCTGGACCTCTCTATAGACATGAGATGTTGTAGGGTAAAGGTGGGGTTGGGCACCAATAACTGTTAGGTGAGGACCCAATGACGACTTTATTCCTACGGTTATACGGTGGGTCTGACTTAACTAAGAAATGGGACCAATAACTGTTAGGTGAGGTCTTCATGGCTTAGAGACCAAGTTGCACTGCAACATGCTTGAGAAGCATTGTACAAGAGTTGTACACTCATCCATCTATGTGTCACCAATAACTGTTAGGTGAGGTGGCATGTGAATTGGTGGGACCGCAGTACCCACTAGAAACCCTAGTCGTGTGGAATTTCCGTTTTCCTACCAGGGGAGTGTGAGGAATTCGAGAAAATAGTGGGAGTCATATTTGTTCTAAAAAGACCTTAGGACAGATTAGGATCAAGTACAAGAGTCTAACTAGAATCTTTACTCTCTGCAGATACAATGTCGGCTTCAAACCCTTTGACCCGTATTCTTGAGACCAACCGACTGACCGGAACCAATTACAAGGACTGGCTTAGAAATCTCAAAATAGTTTTGAACTGTGAGAAGATAGGCTATATACTCGATTCAGATATCCCCACATTACCAGCACGTCCCACTGATGTTCAGCGTGAGATGCATAAAAAGTGGTTGGACGATGACATTAGAGTAAAATGCTATATGATGGCATCTATGTCTAATGAACTCCAATGCCAGCATGAAAATATAAAGACTGCTAGGGACATACTGGCACACCTACAAGAGTTGTATGGTGAGCAGAGTCGCACAGCTCGTTTTGAAGTGTCCAAGAGGCTTTTCAAAGCGAAGATGCGCGAAGGGCAGTCTGTCCATGATCACGGTCTGACCATGATCAAGGACTTAGAGGAGCTTGAGAAGCTCGGTATGGACATGCACAAGGAATTGCAAGTGGATTTGATCCTACAGTCACTTCCTGATTCATTTGGTCAGTTTATAGTAAACTACCACATGAATAAGATTGAATGCACTAAGACTGAACTAATCAACATGTTGGTAACTGCTGAGGGAGCCTTGAAAGGTTCAAGGGGCAATGTCCTCGCTGCTGAGTTGACTTCTGGTTCCAAGAGAAAGTCTACTTGGAAGAAAAAGAAGCCTGCAAAGAAGCAGAAGAAAGACAAGAAGCCAAAGAAGGAAGTTCAAAAGAAAAAGGCTAACGACAAAGGAAAATGTTTCCACTGCAATGTCGAAGGCCACTGGAAGAGAAACTGTCCTTCATACCTCGAGAGCCTAAAGAACAAGAAAGGTGACACACCTTCAGAAGGTATAGACTTGCTCATTATTGAAACTAATCTAACGGTTTCTTCTACTTCTAGTTGGATTATAGATTCTGGTTCTAGTGCTCATTTGTGCACTACCATGCAGGGTCTAAAGGAAAGTAGAAGGCTGGCGGAAGGTACGGTAACCCTTCGGGTTGGCAACGGGGCAAAAGTTGCTGCTGTGGCTGTGGGCACCTACCATCTGCGACTACCGTCTGGATTTAGTTTAATACTTAGAGACTGTTATTATGTACCTGTTGCTAGCAGAAATTTGATTTCTGTTTCATGTCTAGCACAGGAAGGTCATGTTTTTACATTTGACAAAGACTGCTGTTCTATTTATTTAAGAAATAAAATAGTCGCACGTGGTTTTATGATTGACAGTCTCTACCATTTACATATGGATGTATCTGTGAATGTTACCGAGCAAGATGTGAGTGCCAAAGGATCCAAAAGATCCAGAGATGAGATAAACCAAAGATATTTGTGGCACCTCAGACTTGGCCATATTGGAGAAGATAGAATGAACAAAATGGATAAAGATGGGCTCTTAGGCTCATTGACTTCCGAGTCATATCCAGTTTGCGAGTCCTGTCTTCAAGGAAAGATGGCTAGACTACCCTTTGTAGGACATGGGGAGAGGACCACTGAAATACTTACCCTAGTACATACAGATGTATGTGGCCCATTCGATGTGCTAGCCAGGGGACGTTATTCTTACTTCATTACCTTTACCGATGATTATTCACGGTATGGGTATGTGTATCTTATGAGACACAAGTCTGAATCCTTTGAAAAGTTCAAAGAGTTCAAGAATGAAGTAGAAAAACAAACTGAAAAACCTCTTAAGGCTCTTCGATCAGATCGGGGAGGAGAATACCTTAGTGGGGAATTCCGGGACTATCTCAAAGAAAACGGCATAGTCTCACAATGGACACCTCCGGGTACACCTCAACTCAACGGGGTGTCAGAGAGGAGAAATCGGACCCTATTGGATATGGTCAGGTCCATGATGAGCTTCACTGATTTACCTATGTTCCTTTGGGGAGATGCCTTACTCACAGCGATTTATTTATTGAATAGAGTTCCCTCTAAATCCGTTCCTACCACACCGTATGAGATATGGCATGGTAAGAAACCAAGTCTGGGTCATCTCAAGATTTGGGGATGTCCGGCCCACGCCAAGCGACTACAGGCGGACAAGTTAGAGGCTAGGACCATAAGTGCTCGTTTTATAGGATATCCTAAAGAGTCATTAGGATACAATTTTTACGTCTCAGAGGATCACAATGTGTTTGTGAGCCGTCATGCCATCTTCTTGGAAAATCAGTTTATCCTTGATAGAGGCAGTGGGAGGAAAATTGAGCTTGAAGAGAAAGTCTCTGAAAAGCAACGAGTCATGGATCCTATAGAACCCATTCATACAGAGCCAGTACACGATGTCCCTCGACCACCTCGTAGATCTAGTAGGGTCTCCCATCCTCCCGATAGATACTTAGGTATACTTGAAGAGGATACTGAGGAAATGTTCCTAGTGGGAGATAGGGATCACATACAGGATCCCAAAACCTACAACGAGGCGATATCTGATATCGATTCCGAGAAATGGCTGGAACCTATGAAGTCAGAGATAGACTCCATGCATTCCAACCAAGTCTGGACCTTAGTAGATCCACCAGAAGGTATTGTACCTATTGGATGCAAATGGATCTACAAAAGGAAGATAGGTTCGGATGGAGAGGTAGAGACCTATAAGGCAAGGCTTGTGGCGAAAGGGTATAGTCAGCGCGAAGGCATTGACTATCAGGAGACCTTTTCACCTGTAGCCATGCTAAAATCCATCCGAACATTGCTTGCCATTGCAGCATTTCATGATTATGAAATCTGGCAGATGGATGTGAAAACTGCTTTCCTGAATGGATATCTTGATGAAGATATCTATATGGAACAGCCTTTGGGTTTCACTTCCAGTGATAGAGATCACAAGGTCTGCAAGCTGCAAAGGTCCATCTATGGACTAAAGCAAGCCTCTCGGAGTTGGAACACTCGTTTCGATGATACAATCAAAACGTTTGATTTCATCAAAAACGAGGAGGAACCATGTGTTTATAAAAAGGTTAGTGGGAGTGCTGTCGCTTTTCTCGTACTGTACGTAGATGACATTCTCCTGATTGGGAATGATATTCCCATGCTAACCTCGGTCAAGGTCTGGTTGTCAAAAGAATTCTCCATGAAAGACCTTGGGGAAGCATCCTATATCTTGGGAATAAAGGTCTATAGAGATAGATCTAAAAGGATGCTTGGCCTGTCACAGAAAATGTACATAGAGGAGGTGCTGAAGAGGTTCAGCATGGAAAACTCCAAGAGGGATCTCTTACCCCTAAGGCATGGAATTCATCTCTCCAAGAAGATGTGCCCCAACACACCTGAGGAGATTCAACGCATGAGCAAGATTCCTTATGCATCGGCAATAGGAAGCCTCATGTATGCCATGCTATGTACACGACCTGATATAGCTCTTGCTGTGAGTGTCACAAGCAGATATCAGTCGAATCCAGGTGAAGAACACTGGACAGCTGTGAAGAATATTTTTAAGTACTTGAGAAGAACTAAAGATTTATTCTTGGTTTTTGGAGGATCATCAGAGTTAAAGGTAGAAGGGTACACAGATTCAGACTTCATGACTAATGTCGATGACAGGAAGTCAACATCTGGATACGTGTTCTTGTGCAATGGTGGTACGGTGAATTGGAAGAGTTCTAAATAACCGATCATTGCTGATTCGACTATGGAAGCCGAATACATCGCCGCCTCTGAAGCTGCTAAGGAAGGCTTCTGGTTCAAGAAATTCATTGCAGAGCTGGATGTGATGACATCAGATGCCATAACACTCTACTGCGATAACAATGGCGCCATAGCCCTTGCTAAGGAGCCAAGGTCTCATCAGAAGTCTAAGCATATAGAGCGGCGCTTTCACCTCATACGCGACTATGTGGAGAAGAAATATGTAGAGGTGCAGAGAGTAGACTCCGCGGATAACGTGGCAGACCCTTTCACTAAGCAGCTGAGTCAGCAAAAGACTGAAGCCCACCTTGAGAAGATGGGCCTAAGATATATGACCAATTGGCTTTAGTGCAAGTGGGAGATTGTTAGATGTATGCCCTAGAAGCCAATTTGGCTGACACATTGTTGATTCTAGGGACATAATTTTGTACTTGACTATTTATTATTGAATAAATAAAAGGCATCTTTTCATTCATATTGTTTATGTGTCTATGAATCGTCCAAGAAATTAATAAGATGATGATACATATTCTCAAGAGTTAAGAATTTGAGCCATGTATCATTGGTGATTAATTTCTAAATGCTCCTGATCAAAGGATCATCACGAGGACGGTGATCGATCCGATCAGTGCACAGATCACTCTCCTTCTGGATGGACGAGACTTGAGTCCACAGTGTAGGGACACTGAAGTGATAGTGCAGGTGCTTGTTAGAGAACAAGGGTACTGAGCGTGACCAATACAAGAAGTCACTTGGATGTCTATCCACTCGTCAGTGACTTGCTTGATGTTGCAGTAGTGTGACTGGTCCTTTGACCTGCGGCGCTTCGGCTACTCACAGTGAGGTTATTGTAGTTTGACTGCACACATACATGGTCTCTAGCCATATGGGTCCATGCAGTGTAGATTGGCTGCAGTAAGTTCACTGTAGGAGTAAGGGTATGCACCTATATGGAATCTATCGACCTTGATAGATAAGGAGAGATCCTATGTGATTTATAAGACTGAGTTCGTAAGACCTCGGCCGGGGCAGTATGCACAGTGGAGAAAGAGTTTTTCACTATCGAACTCGAGTCGAATAAATCTTGACATATGACAGACGATGGGGTTTGACGAGTTGTCCATGACCTCCGTCCTGTAGGGATCCACGATAGTAGGACTGTATCACATGCTAACTGCACCTAGAGGTTCATAATTCCATTCTGCTGGGTAGCCACTACATGCTGCTAGGTGTCACTGGTGGATGGTGGGACTCATAGGGATTATCTTGATGATCGATAAACCCTAATGAGTTGAGTTGGAATCGTTCCAACCCATTGAAAGGAGTTTTCAATGATATAGTGATAGAGATCACAATATATCTCACTACCAGTCAGAATAGAACCTATGGGGTCACACACACTAGAAGTATTGACCGATCCGATGGTTGAAATCGTGATTAGGAATCACAAGAAATCAATTTGATTGATAAGAAGTTGAAGAAGAACAAAGGGAATTAATTAATTGGACTTGAAACAAGAATCCTACTTCGGGTAGGATACCTAGAGTTCTAATTGGATTAGGACTGGGATTCCTACTTGGAATAGGATTCCTCAATCCTAATGAGATTAGGAGTTTTGAATTAAAATTGGATTCCTACTTGGAGTAGGATTCCTAGAAATCCTAATAGGATTAGGACTTCGGATTCAAATAGAGTCCTAATTAGATTAGGACTAAAATTAAATACATCCTAATTAGATTAGGATTCCTTAAGTCTAAATTAATTATTAATCTAATGAATCAACATGACTCCTAATTGGATTAGGATTGAAGAGTTCAATTGAGTCATGGTTCATTCAAATCCTAATTGGATTAGGACTAGCATAGATTGAACCCAATTTGGCTAATCCTAATTGGATTGGGATTAAACCATAAGAGAGGCACCCAATCCTCTTTGGAAGAGGATTAGGGCATCACAAGAAGGAGGGTTCACGCCCCTCCTCCTCTCCTTGTGTGCGGCATGAAGAGAAGGGCCGGCGCCCCCCTTCCCTCTTAGGCAATATGTCTAGGGCTCCTAGATTGTAGGAGCCCTAGATGGCTTTATAAGGAGGCATGAGGCCGGCGCCCTAAAAAAAAGAGCTCTCTTCCTCCTCTTGCTGCCGCCACCAGCCCCCTCCTCTCTTGGTTCAGCCGCAAGCAAAGGGAGAGCAAAGTCCAAGCGTTGGCGTCATCCTCTTCCTCCAATCCTTCTTCCAACGCAGGGAAAAGAAAGAAGGCTGCAGAAGCTGTGTTCTTCTTCCTTGAGTCCCTTCTTCTTCTTCCTCCTCTCAAGCACTTTCAAGAGTTGAAAGAAAGAGAGGAGATCAGCCATCAAAGGAAGTCTCTGCAAGGGAGCTAGCACCCCGGGGAGACGAGAAAGCTTTGATCGGTCCTCTGCTTCGTGTGGATACCCGTAGAGGCCGGACGTTTGAACGGCTTCAAGCGAACCCTCTTCCTAAAACCACGAATTCAGATTCGCGGTGATCATCTACCCGCGCAAGGTGAAGATTTGATCTTCCTATTAGTTTTAAAAGGATTTAATTCTTACCTAATTACGAAAGGTCTCGAAACAACGTTCATGAGATGAACGTCGAACTCGTGCATGCCGATTCCGCTGCCATCTGAAAAATTTTTGAAATATCAGCGGCATGGGCGGGTTCCCAACACGTGAATCGGCCGCGGATGGACTGGAAGGGGTGCCGCGGGATTCCCGCGGCGCCCTTGCCCCGTTTGCACCCCCGGAGGAGCCGGAGAGGATCGCCATCGCGATCCTCTGTTCTGGCTCCTTCCCTAATTGAATCGGGGCTGAAGTCGGTGAGGGCTGCCGACTTCAGCCTCGTGTCTCACAGGTTTTGATTTCAAATATATGAAGAATGAAAGTAGCAGAGTGATAGCAGTTTGTAAGGACTGTGGGTAGATAATTCATGCTCTCCAATGTAAAGGGAGGATACAATTTAGATTAAAACCTTCCTTAAAACAAACAAGTGTGGAGGGCAATTCCATAACCATAATGTCACATCTAAATATCTAGTTGAGAGATATATAGAGGACATTAGATCTAATAACAAATGGAGTTTAAAAGGTTCTAGGGGAAGGTCAAGAGGGTCAAAACAAAAGTACTTTAAATGATATAAGGGAACTGATGCGGCACAAGATATAGCCAACAGGTATTATGATTAATTGGGCCATACCAAGCATGAAAGGAGCCAGGTTGAATACCCTACTAGGCTATTTGTATCAAATTTTAGTCATATTTTCATATTTATAATAGATATTTCTAGCATATTTTCTTATTATTGAGTATGATTCAGAATCAGGTTTAATGCCCGAATTAGGGTTAGGATATCATGTCCTATAAATATGTATGCAATACATTGTAAGAAACAATTTTTGAGATATTAGTAAATTTTTTTTAAGAGAATTTCTTTCACCAGGTGAAAAATTCTTCAATCTAGTTTTTCTATTTTTGTATTAATATTCAAAGTATAACCTCGCCAATCAAATCGCCACTTCGTTCTTTTTCTATTGTGTCAAGAACCATTAGGAGTAATATATCTATCTCTAGGAGTATTATGATATTATTAGGAGAAGAAACCCTAAAAGCACAACATTGATGGATATAAGGAGCCCAGCTAAGAGTAGCCAACTTATTTTCAAAAGACCCTATGCTTGTCTTAATGCCTGTAGATAGGATTTCCCATAATTATCCTGGATGGATGCTATTTTAGAGGATCCTTTGGGGGTCAATTGTTAGCTACAATAGATGGGAATGATAACATGTACCCCATAGCTTGGTTAATAGTTGAGGCAAAGAACAATGCTAATTGGGCCTATGAAGACCATGGATGGGCATTCATATCTGATAGGCAAAAAGTAAGCATTATTAGTTAAATTCTACTAGTTTTGATTCGACTCTATATGGTATATAACATTTTTATTGTAGTTATACCTTTTGCAATGTCTAGTGGTGATATTTTAATCCATCCTTCCAACTGCTGATCATAGATTTTGTGTAAGGCATATGCATGCAAATGTCAAGAGTACATAGTACAAGGAAAATATTTTGAGAGTGCGCCAGGGCACTCTTCTCATGACTTTGAAGCCTAAGAAAAAAGATTATTAGTGATAAAAATTTTGATGAAAAAAAATTGTCAGCAAAAGTATAATTTTGGGGGGGGGGGGGGGGGGGAATTAGCTTTCATCATGCAACTAATGTTACTTTTTTTAGTGATGAAAATATTTTTTGTAGAAAAATTCATCACCAAAAATACAACACCAATTCCCACCATAGTTAAGCATTTTTTTCTAACGATCTTTAATATGTTGTGACAAAAAATGTCATCACTAATAATTCATAAGTTTTGTGACAAAATATCTTACGTTACTAAATATTTATGTTTTGGATGATGTAAATTTCTTGTCACCTATTCTTGTTTCAATTCAAAAAATTAGATATCCTCTATAATTGGTGTTGGTGACAAAACCAATTGTGTTCCAAATGATTGCAATTTTATGAAGAGAACAAGGTTTCATCATCAAATTGTTGTTATGATTTTTTAACGATGAAAATTATTTTTGTACAAAAATTTAGCCACCAAAAATATGGTGGCAAATTTTGATGCCCTTTGAGGGGAAACTTTTTTGTGATGAAAATAAGGTTTTGTTACCAAATTATTGCTAGTAATTTTTTCAATGATGAAAATTTTAGTAAAAAAAAAATCATCATCAAAAATATAGGTGCCAAATTTTTTGCTTCTACTATATTAAGGGGAACCTTTTTGTGATGATCATTACTATATTATAACAAAATTTTATCAACACTAACAATTTACAAAATCTGCTGGTGCTATCTATTGCATACTACATATATTTTGGCGGTCATAATTTCACCTTGCCTATTCCTATTTTATTTCAAAAAAAAAAACCTGCAAATGTTGTTTACCAAAAATTGCATCACACACTATTATAATTTTGGTGAAGAAAATAAGGTTTCATCTCTAAACTAATGTCTGCAAATTTTTAGTGATCAAAATTATTTTGTCAAAATATTTTATCACCAAAAATATGGCACCAAATTTTGCTGCCCCAAATATTTTGGATTTTTTGTTATGAGTTCATATATGCCACCAAATATTAATCTTTCGTGACAAAAGATGTTATAGTGTGATAAACTTTCCTATTTCTTGTAACAAAAAATATTGTCACCACATATTTCTTCTTTCATAACGAATATATTTTCGTTGTTGTAGGTACATATTTGATGACAAAGCGAAAGTTCTTGAAGGTCAAGACATTTAAACCTATATTACCATCACTATCTCCTTCTTTTATCTCCTTTCTAGCTATCCGATGCTAGTGGTATGCCTGTGCAATTACTAAACCTAACCACAAGCTTGTTGCCCACAAACAACAACTTAAATAGCCAGAACAAGACTCTAAAATAGTGATTTCTTAGATATCAAAATGGATAAATCGGTTTGATAATATGCATCCATTGCTTTTGGACATTTGGAGGATCACCTCTTCCCTCACTAGATTAGTCTAAAATGATGCCTCTAAACTCATCGGCATTGCAAATCAAGCGGTACATGACTCTATAAGCTTCTAGCAATTGTAAAATCTTTGATAAGTATGGCAACATACAAAAAATAAAATAGAAAAATTGATATAAAAAAATAAGCAATGGACTGACAAAATAATAAAATTGCAAGAAGAAATTGTATGTCCATCTAGAAATCATCTAATTAAATTGGATCTGGTCTAGTTGCAATAAAGTAAATTTATAAAATATCATCAACATCATCAAATTTTATTCATATCAGAAAGAATTACATGACCTCTACATACAAAAATCCATATAAAAATGCCCATGATTGTAGGCCATTTTGAATTACCTCATACAAATTATAATAATAAGTGTGTGACATAGTTGGCCTTGAATTTAAACTTAAAAGAATTCAACAAAAAAGATTTTTGAAAAAAGACTCTACAATTAAAGCATTCAATGCCAATTCACATTAAAATAAACTAAACAAGTTCTATTTAAGAACAATCAAGTGTTGAGAATGATCGTATACACATTTAAAATCATTCACCTAAAGTGGATCCACGACAAGTTCTATTTAAAAATTGCTAAGAGTCATTTAAGTTTTGGTGGTTGTAAAAAAAGTAGAATAAATTACTCTATTAGAAAAATAATTATAAGCAAGCAAGATATTATCACATAGCACATCAATGGATATAGAAAATTAGTTTTCTAGCACAAATACAAGTAGCGATAGCTTAACAAAGATTTGAGGGTTTGGCATGTCCCAATTTTGAGGATAGCAATTATGCTTCTCAAACAATTCACATGCTAACTAAGAAGATAAATCTAATGGGGCATGAGAGTCTTGGGGGATCTTAAATCTATATTCATCATCTCTTCTTTTATATATAAAAATATTAAAAGTTTATTTTCATCTTCTACCTATTTTATCATCTTGTGAAGCAAAATTTAGAGAGCATGACATTGGTAAATTTTCATCTACCTAATTTGAAACAAAATCCAAATATATGGTGACTTTTTTTTTGAATCATTTCATGTCCTATCTTGAACAAAAAATATTCACATATAGTATGAACATGAAGAAAACTATTCCATGGTTTTGGTAGAGAATGAAGAAAGGAAACAAACTAACCGAAGTTTGGATCTAAAGCAAATATAAGCTTAATCAACTTCATTGTTTCATGTCTCCTCTTTCTTAATGAGCATTCAAATGAAGTCCATATATATATATATATAATAGGAAAAATTTTCTAAAACATCAAAATCACATGTGCTATCATGCATTAGTGCCATAGGTAAACAAAAAAAATTCTCATGTTAACTAATATTTTACTAATAGGTGGCATGGACACTATTATCAAAACGTCATTACCTATTAAAATACCTAATGGACTAAATCTTGTTTGAGATGACCAACTATGCTTATCAAAAAAAATTAATCAAGTATTACGAAAGATAATTGGTTGATTAATAAAATAAAAAATAATAACAACTATTTTGAATTAGTTTGGTAGTTGTGTGCGTGCTAAATTTTATATATATATATAAAAAGCAATAATTAGTGGATTTAAATTTAATTGTAGTTTTTTTAATTTAAATTAGTGATCTAATCAAGCATTATGTTAGATCGATTTATCATTAAACAAAATGTAACACCATGCAAATTAGACGTACTAAGCCTCCAAATATATCGATTTATATGAAAAAAATAAGAACTTTTTTCTTTTTTAAAAAAATCATATCGGTTTGATGGGCTGTAGACCCGGCCAGGCTTGGAATGCTTCCCCCCACCAATTTTCTTTCGGTGCTCCGGTGAAAGCCATGGCCGCGACGCTAACGACTGCCTTCTCTCTCTTCCGGTACTCTTTCTCTCTCATCTCTCTCTCCCCCCGCCCCCTCTTCCCCACTTTTAAGTGGTTTCTTGCTCTATGAGACCAGGTTTTCTCGGGTTCTTCGAGCTTATGCGATTCCAAAACCCTTCTCCAAGCTCTCGATTGATGTTCTCCGAGCTCCCTCATATTCGTTGCGGCCGGAGAGGTTTGAATTACATTGATGCCCCAATTCTTTTTCCTCCATTTTGTGATTAAATTCTGTATTTGAGTCTGGACTTTGGTTGGAGATATCTTCGACCAAAATGAGCAAACCCTACATCTATGGGTCTATCTAAATTCCTTGTTGAGCAAACAGGGCTTGGATTAGGTTAATTGTTAAACTGATGGCTTGCTTGCTATGGTTGCAGTTTATTTAGGACAGGAAAGTAAAGGGGACAGAGATGGGTCTAAATTTTGAGTAAAAATTGGATTTTTTTTCTTTGTGGAAAGGAAATTCCGTTCCCTCCTTGCTTTGCTCTTTGTTTCATAATAGAAATCAGTATCTAGGAGGCATTGCTTTTTAGGGAAGGGTGGTATCTATCCTCTTCGCCTCTGAAAAAATTGGAGCATGCGCCAGAACTTATTTCTTTTTGTTTGGAATCATGTTTGCATGTTAACAATTTTAAGTGAAACCTGACAAGTGCATGCATGTTATTACGAATCTTCGTGACAAGGTTCATGATGTGCTCAAAAACTAGATTTAAGAAAGTGTTAGAAATGTGTCAAAATGAAAATTAATCTTGAGGTGCTTCATTCATTTTTGGAAGTTGCATTGCTTGCTCATTCATTAGATAGTTGGCCTTCATTTTCGAGGGCAGACGCTGTCTTTATTATATGTTTTGTTCTTCTAGGTTTGAGTCTTCTATGAAAGTACAATTGCTGAGGGAAGGATATCAAACCAAACTGATCTTGCATTCAAGTGATGTAAAAGATAAGAGGATCAAGCATAATAGGCCATTATAGGGTATTATAATCAATGCCAGCACGGAAGAACAAAAGGTGCTCAGTGCAAGCATATGATGCTTGCATAATCTGTCATCCAATAACAACTCTGATCGAACCCCAATAAGGATGTTGATAGCTGACACTTGTTTGGCATTCAGATGTGAAAAAGATGCTCAAACTATAAAACAAATCCTAGTTCAATTATGAACATGGCATCATTCTCAAGTAAATGATTAAGGATGTTTGTTATTGGTTTCAAGAGATATGTTAGTCTCTTGTTATAAAATGTTATTAAGAGTGTTAGCTTGTTCCATTCTTTATGGTAGAGAGTCACCGTCAACTATAACTCTATAGGGATTAAATTGATACATTTGCCCTCCTATGTTTTGCTTTTCACTTGAAGTTGTTTTTCTCTACATGATCTCCAGGTGATAAAAAGTAGTCTTAATGAATAATGTGGTCGACCTCTGTTTTCCTTTCTTGATTGAGTTTGTTTTGAAATTAACAATGAGGATTGGTGGATAAGGAAATAAGAGGAGATACAAGTTTTAGCATCTGGTTTTCTTTTTAGCCAGAAAATTAGTAGTAAGTTTTGTTTAGGAGAAGGTGCAAAACTTTTTGCTCCTCTCAAAGTCCAAGGTTTTCCTGAATGGAATTTTTTGGCTTAACTTTGCTCTTCGCATAATGATTTGTGCCATAGAAATGGGTGCAGTCTTTCATATTAAACCTTGCATTTCTTTTTTCCTTTTTTTTTGGCATGCAGGGGGGCTGTAGGATATTCTATCCTAATCTAGAAAATTCTTGCTACGTTGCTTCCTAGTTGAATGAACTTACCTCTCTGGCAGCTAATCTTGCAGGTATCATGACTTGTTCCTCTCTCCAGTAGTTTCCAATGAGGAATATGGCATCATTCATAGACCTAAGTGCAATACAGAACCTGTCACTGAAAGTCTCAAGTTTAATTTATAAATGGTTTATGTCAGGAACCTACAGAAACATTAGGGAATGTACATCAATGTGGTTACCTTCTGCTCTTTTTATGTGCATGAGAATAAATGCTTTATATTTTTTGAATAAGCTTTTTTTAGAGATTGTGGTTGAAACTACAAGCATGAGATTAGAATGGTTAAATATTTTAGAAGGCAAAACATAAGAATCTTCAAAGAATCTGAAAACATGGAAGGCTGAATTCAGAAACAGTTTTACATTTAGACATTCTTTCCTCCACGTGTTGGTATGTGGTTGTTTATGGTGCTCATTAGGGATTCTCTTCCTGCTCCTCCCACCAGACGCCCCCGCCCCCCCTCTTTTTCTCCCAGATATGCCTTGCATCAGTGATTGGTGATACAATTTATCATTTCGATCCAAGAATGGCAATAATGAAGTAGCATTACTGAATTGCTTCCCTCATAATTCTTGTTCCTAAATTGTCTGCATTGAGTTTATGTTCCTTATGTTGTTTGCTGCAATATTCCTTTGTACATTTGAATCATTTCGAAGTCCTGAAGTAGCAAATTTCAATTGATTTGTGTTGTTTAATATTGCTGATAGATACTACTGTGATGCATTCTAGCCCGTTTTTATTAATTTTTTCCTTTAACTAGAGAATCGCTTCTATAAATATTTTTTAAATTGTGCTCTAGAATTTCATAAACATCTCAGTTACTATTGTTCTATAAGTCAGACGCGTATGCCATATTACTGCCTCAGTCAATGAAGAAGCTTCTGCCAAAGCAGCTGCAGCCAGTGTAGATAACGGAGGTCCCACCATGTAAGGCTTTGACCTATGTACTTATTCGATTCTTCAATAAAAGTTTTTGATACGTTGCAGTTTGCACCATATGAGACCAGTCATGCATAATGTTACTTTTATGCTTCCTCCATTCATTTTCCTCTTCTTTTTCTTCCAGATTTGACAAGATTATAGCAAGGGAAATTCCTTCGACTATCATCTATGAGGATGATAAAGTTTTGGCTTTTCGAGATATTAACCCACAAGCTCCTGTACATGTTTTACTCATCCCAAAGTTTAGGGATGGGTTGACCCAGCTAGGGAAGGTATGTGAGGCAGTTCTCTTTGCTTTAATTTATACCCTTTATATGTTGATGTGCACAAGCTTATAAAGAAAATGAATTAATGATATTCATCGAAAAAGAAAAGAAAAGAAAACTTGAACTTGACCCTAGAGGATCTCTTTTCTTTGCATGTCTTGATTAAATGGGAAACAAATATGACATCCCTTGCATCTCCAATTGTCAAACTTGAGAAAAATTTAACATGGGCATTCTTAGATAAATTAAATCCAATGTTCATAATATGACTTGCTTCTAATAATGGTATCGAAAAAATCTTGCTTTCATTTTTTTTAACAAGAAAAAAGTTTGTACTCGAATCAACCTGTACAACCAGAAAAATGTCAAGGCCTTCGTAGGAGGAAACTTCTATCTATGGTAATATACCCACTTCAGAATCCCTCTAGAAACTTGAATGTGCACCCACTTCCTAACTGCTTCCTTAATTCAAGTGTTTTTAAAATACCCACTACCCCATATACCCACACCTACACCTGCTCTTGTACCCACTCAATTAAGTCTTGTTATAGACTGCATTGTCTATATTAACTCATGATAAATAGTTGAGATTTGGTTTGCCAATTTGGGTATTCCTTTATTCCCCCCAAATTGCTTATGACAAAACTCCTAGTTCTTGGGTATGTTCATTGTCATAGCAGAGTGTGCCTACTGAGTTATTGCTTTCTTTGACTAGAAAATATGAAGGGTGGACCATATATTTGTTCATTGTTCTACAATTAGGAAACATTTTTTGTTCAACATTTGGTGTTCAGTAGTTACTCCAATTGCTAGATAAAAAGGAGATATCACAAGGAGAAAGAGGAACTCTTTCTTATAAAGGTAAAAAAAAAAAGGACAAATTTTCACTAACTAAAGAACTCTTCCCGTCTCCTGTAAGAAACCCTTATACATAGAAAGTTTTTCTTCATCTCTATTGGTGCACCTATTTAACTAGACAATAAATGCACCTCATGTCTAAAAGGGATGAATGCACAAGAAGTAACATTAAAAAGTACTAAAGACTACATGATACACTAAAAGATTTCAAAAGAAACAAAAAAGACTTAGTCAAATATATAGCTACCTGCATATAATGACCATCGGTATCTGTAAAATCTCTTGATAAATACAATTTCCAGCCTATACTCTTTTGGGGAGGGGTCGGGCCTTGGTGAAATTTGGGCTTGGGTCAGTGTTGTTGGGTCTGGACCTCATTTTATATGGACAGTTTTGATGTCATTAATAATATCATATTTCAGCAATCTTTTGACATTTTAGTTGGTAAGCATTTTCCTTATTGTAGGGAGTACTTGTACTCTTTGGCTACTCACCCTTCCAGTCATTATTCTAAACTATATGAGAAGATACAATTTTGAACTTGACTAACTATTATCACAACATATATTTGGTTCCATCACTAGATCAAATGCTCTTGTCAATGGGTCTAAAAGAATCTTTTTAGAATGATTTTTTATGATATTTTGATGTCGGAGGAATGTCGGAGGAACATGCACTGTGAGTGGTGAGGATGGGTTGTGTATCATGGGTACAACCATCACAGAGTTCATGAAACCTTATTTTTCTAGTTTTTTTGTTAGGGGTAGGGTGGTGGTTGATGTTGACCACTATATCTTCAATCTTTAGTAGAAATTAGTGAAAAATGCTTTTCTTATTGTTCACTAACAGGTAAGGGATCAGACTTTGAACTTTTTCTCTTTCTAGTTTCTTTTGGTATTATAGAAACAATACAAGTTTAGTATTCTAGAGTATATACAACTAGTTGCGTCCGCATGTGCAATATCCAAAAGAGGTTGTGGTAACATTATATTCCCAAAAGTGATTGCCTTGGTGAGTGACTACGTAATTGGCCAACCAATCAACGGGTTCGTTGGCTTCCCTGTATATGTGGTGCACAGGAAAGTACTAAAGCTGAGAAAGAAAAGAACAGACACCCTACATGCATGCATGAGCTAGGGGGAGAGAAAGGGAGTTTGGTCCCTGATGGACCCAGCATACAACTATCATCAAATCACCTTCTGAGTAGAGTTTGGTTGGGTTAAAACTTTGAAGAACCATACGAAGAAACTCCCATGTCATGCGAAGTTCTGCCAGTCCTTGTAGATTGAGGGACCTACAGAGAAGCAGCAGCCAAGACTCTGCCGCTACGATCACAGATAATGTTTTCTATGCAAAAAGGCATCAAAGTTCACTTTCAGCAAACGGATAAGAGAGGGCGGGCAGCCAGGTGAAATAGGGTCGAGGAAGTCCTGAAGGCTGGGCTATCCCACTACATCAAGTGCTACCTAGTGAATTGAGCACCATAGCTTGAATATATTGTAGTATGGCTTGCACTACTATGCATGCAAGGCATTAAGGTGGAGCAAGGTTGCTGTTCAAGAGTATATCATTCCGTGACCTCCAAAATGCCTTCACGTAAGCTATGACAGTAGCCTTCAATGATAGGGATCGTCAGCTTGAGCCAATAGTTATAAGCTGGATTAGTGTAACAATGGTCTCCCATTGAGTGATGCATCTTGTGATGAAGGCAAGGCTTCCCCCGCCATGCATGAATGAAAGTACTGCATACTCAACTGACTCTTCTAGGTAGTGGCACGATGGAGATGAAGCTGAGGCAACAGTTGTCTCTGATGGAGCATCTCTGCCGTCGGCAATCTCTCCTGAGCTGCCTTCCACCAAAAGAAAGCCACACGAGGTTGAAGCTTTAGCTTCCAAATTGCAACTAATGTTGCACAAAGGGTGTTCTGTAGGAGCAGTTGCATGCACAATATCAGCCAACAAGGAAGTCAGGCTACCAGTTGGTGCCCAACAAAGTATATCATTGGCATTAACCTGTGGGATAGGGAACAGAGACACCAGAGCTGCTAGATCCAAAGAAAGAAGCCAGTGCTGTTTACTGAGGTCCCACTCCTTATCCATGGTCCACAAGTCACAAGCCCTGAAGTCAGGGTCAAAAGCCTGATCGTGCCAAAAGGATAGAACCAAAGTAGCACTATTGTTAGCCATGCATCATCAAAAATAGAGACAGTTTGTCCATGTCGCAAAAGCCATCAAAGTTGAGGAAGTGTGAGATCTTGGTCATGAGTAATGGGCTTTCCAAATCCAAGAGTCAACAGTCTCCTTTCCTAGGGAGACGCAGTGTATTTGGTACACTATAGGAACCAGTTAAGACCATAAGTTCTGAGGGTGCAAGTCAGCCAATTGAGCTAGAGCAGCTTAGCATCTGGCTGTAATGCTGGTAATCCCAAGCCTGCCTAGTGCCTTGGGGGTGCATACCTGATCCTGAGCCACCAGGTGTAGCTTGCAAGAAGATGGACCACTAGCCCACAAGAAGGATCTCTTATCAGCCTCAATGCGATCAAGGAGAGACCCCTGAACCCAAGTATGTGCAAGAAGGTATGTTGGAATGGCACGTGAGCATCAATTGAATGAGAGTCACCCTCCCAGCCATTGTCGTAGCCCTCCATGCCCAGCCAAAGTACTTGTTCCTGAGCTTAGTCACTAAAGCATCAGAGTCAGAACTTGCAATTTCTTACCAGAGATGGATATCGCTAGATATGTCCAAGAGTCCTTGTTAGCTTGAATATCGAGCAATTATTGCATTTGCAGCTGCCATCATGGATGGACACATTGGCTGAAACATATCATAGATTTGTTGGTGTTGACATTTTTCCTTGAAGCCATATAATATTGGTGAACCTTTGAATTGCTGGCAATTGGTTGGTTCCATACTTCAGAAGGCTTGTTGTATTTCCTTATTAGTACTTGAGTAAAAGGTGGTTGCTAGCCTTGAACATGTGTTGCTTTCTTCTTCTTATAACATAGACTTCAGTGTAAAGGTCCAGTTGAATCTGATGCACAAGCAAAGTTAATCGAATTAACATACAGAAATATATTGAAAGTGATTCCACTAGAGACTTGGGTAAAGAAGCAAGGAACACAGGACAGTCAATATTTTCTTTTTCACAGTTTAAATTGGTTAACACTTGTACCCTTCATGTATGGACACCCTAGAGATGCATCTTGTATATTGAGTATTTAACTTGTCACCAAGATGATGCATAAAACTAACAAACAAAGATTTTTGGGAGAAGGAAGAACAAGTGAAGCTCACAAAACAAGACATTTTGCAAAACAAACATCAGAAGTAATGAAGCTTTGGTTAGGAAATGCAGGTGCAGGAGCAGATCCTAGTATGGGTATAGGGAATTGATGTCTTAAAAAATATGGATTAAGGAAGTAATTAGGAAGCATGTGCATTGAAGAGTTTCTGGAGAGATTCCAATTTGGAAGCAGGTACATACCTAAATTGAAGTTTCCTGCTACTTAGTCTGCTTTTGGAAGCGGGATAGAGGGAGTAAAAGATGTTTAACCCAATTATTCCACTCTTTTTCAGCTAAAGGCTTGTTTTGGAACATTTGGGTTAAACCACTTTTCCGAAATAACAATCGTTTGCCTTCCAGACCTATTTACTGCAGTTAACCCCAGAATAAATTACTCCATGTAGGATGTAGTAATTTATTCCGGAGTAAGAGGAGCATGAGTAAGTTAACCCATTTACTCGTTAATTTATTTCGCTTCCAATGCAGCCTTAAGGTTACTTTTGGAAATGGGATAAAAATCAGAATAGTTGGGTTAAATGGAATACGTTGGAGGGGAAAAGGGAGTGTTAAGTCGTTCATCCATTTACTGGAGTAAATTATTCCTTGATTAAGTGGGGTAAATGGGTTAGAAGGTGAAAAAGTAAAGCATTTATGGTGTACCAATTATTTTTTAGATACCCATTCTGCGCTTCTGAAAAGGTGGTTTATGCCATGTGCTTAAATGATCATTTGGCTGCATAGAGATGAAATAAGTGGGTTATGAGGCTTTTATTTGCCGAAATTGCACTTCCGAACACAGCCTAAGGGTTCACTAGACAACATATAGTAAGTATTGCAGCAATAGAACTCAGAAGCCAAAACATTTATGTGAAAGTAAGGAGAAAGATAGTAAGCAATGTGGTGATGTTTGTTATTCTCTCCATCAACCACCCCCCCCCCCCCCCCCCCCCCCCCCCCCACACAACAACACACACAAAACATTCATTGCCAGTTGTAATGCAGTTTTTTTTAAAATCCTTATATCGCTTTATATGTTGCAGATTTCTTATTTTAATTTGTTGGCCAGTTTATGGAACTGAAAAGATATTGCATTTTATTGCAGAGACAATTGCAACAAATTGCTCCTCTTTATCAAGTCACATTGTTGAACCATTTTATGGCAAATAAATCGATCTTATTTATTGCCAACCCTGAATACTTGTGGCAAAGTTAAATGATTATGATTAAGAATCTGCTTATTATTGCACTAGTCATTTTATCTGCTCCTCCAAGTTCCATTTGCTGTTGTCTCTGATTTTGGAAATCTGGTCCATGTGATATAACAAAAAATTGGAATGTAAAATCCATGCTTCAACCTTCAAATGTTGAAACATTTATCCAAACAGTAAATTAATTAGTAGTACTCAAATAAAACATGAGGTAACCCATGATGTTTTTTTATGAATAATAAAAAACATCAACATTTCTTAAGGTTCTTGCCAGTTCTAATGCAGTTTTCTCATCCTTATATTGCCGCATATATTGTGCATTTCTTATTTAAATTTGTTGGCCAGTTTACAAAACTGACTAGATCTTTAATTTTATGGAAGAGATAGTTGCAACAAATTGCTCTCTTTATCGAGTTATATTGTTGAACCATTTTATGGCAAAATAAATCTCATTTATTGCCACTCCTCATTCTGCTGTTATACAAGCGCCAATAGTAACAGTAGTTCATTTGTTGATGCCTACCTGTTTAGGCTGAATCAAGGCATGCTGAGATCTTGGGTCATCTGCTTTATGCTGCAAAAGTAGTGGCCGAGAAGGAAGGCATAGTGGATGGGTTTCGAGTTGTTATCAACAATGGTCCTGAAGCATGTAAGTTTATATCCAGTTTTCCTCTATTAATGGCTAATATCTATTATATGTCATGCCATTAGGATCATGTCTTTCTTGTGTCAGGTCAATCGGTGTACCATCTACATTTACACATACTGGGAGGAAGGCAAATGAAATGGCCTCCTGGTTAAATTGGATGTTTCTTTGTTCTTTTCAAATTTGTGGAGGGTTCTTCATTTGTTTCTAGTTCCCCTTGTAATTTATGTAATCGCAGTTCATGGAATCGATCAAGATACTCATAGATAAGCTGTTGTTGGAACCTTTCAGATTCTTTTCCAATTGTTTGCCAACCTAGAATCAACCTTTCATCTTTCTCATTTGGGCCTGAGATTGGCATTCAAGAATGAAGTGATTGGTGGACAAAATTGAAGGTAGCTAGCTCTTAACAGAGATTATTAACAAACAAGGATTTATAACATTGACCTAAGGTTCGACAATTACAGGTATCGATGCGGCTACCAACATGACCAACCTTGGCATCTGTTTTTGATCCAAAAGCGTTCATGTTGGGTCATGGATATGGAAAAATATTGTCTTAGTAAACCTACTTTCGCTTTGCAAATGAACCATGATGACAGGGTTTTCAAAGGTTGGTAGCTCCATCTCTAACTAGAGCCAGTAACCCTGGGATGCAACTTATGTGTGATAGTCATAGTATGCTTATGAAATAGCATTGTTGAAGTGAATGAGACTCAGTTGGTAGAGGAATATTTTGTTTCTCAAAAAGGTTTCATTGCCCAATTAAAATTAGGGAGTAGGCTACCACTAAATGAGTCCATTTGGCTCTGGTTGGTTACCGAGAAAGTTTTTTTAAAAAATATATAGTGAAAAAGAAAAGAATATTAAGAATTTTCTATCATTTGATTATATTACAAAAAATAAATAGAAAATTGTTGTATAAAAATAGATTTTTGTTGTTTGGTGGGATACCTCATAACTAAATTGCTATAAGAGGATTCTCTAGATTTTCTTTCTTAAGATTAGGGTTGACCATGGGTTTGTTTCAGATCAGGTCAAAGTTTGATAACAATATACTAAATCTTGACATCCACTTGACTTGGCATTTGGTCAAGATCGTTTGACCCATGCCGACCAATGAGTCAGCTCCCAAGACCCAACTTGACTCATTTGACTCAAACTAATTTAATTTGTAAGGCTTAATTGCTGACCGACCCAATATAATTATCTAAATCAATTTTTTTAATACTTTTAATGAATCAGTTTCAAGTTGAATTATACTGTTAGTATTAAAAATGGCCAATCATTCATAAGATTTTTATTCAAAGTCACGGTTCAACTGGATTTATGCTATCCTAACGCAAATGGAACTCTACCCTCATGACTTGAGTACACCAATACAATGGCCTGGAAAAAAAAAAGGAAAACCCTGATTTACCAGCTCCATGGATTCTCAAGTCAAAGTCAATTTTTGCCACCTTTGCTTAAAATTGTTCTCTCTTGAGAAGGAATTTTTTTAAGATCATTAGCAACCTTTTTTTAAAAATTTTGGACACCAAACAAACTCTTAATGAAACACACTCATGTAGCTGGGAAGCTCAAATTGAATCAACTAATAAGAATCTAGCCCACGACAACATGGTTAAAAGCCATACTCTTTACCAGCTGAGCTAAGATGGCAATACAATCTTATTCTGTATTTTATTAAATCCAATAGTCCAAGTCATGCATTTGGATTAACCACTAACCCAGCTGAGAACATATGCTCGCCACCTTTCCTCTTATTTTTAACTTCCATTTCTCCATTTCTTATTTTTTTTCTTCCTTTAGATGTTCCTAAACTCAAAAGAGTATCCATTGCCGAAAGGCATTCTCTGCTGCTAGAGTTCCTTGTTATTACAGCTTCTCTATTCCTTTTTTTTCTCTATAAAGTTGCTTCCTTTGGATTTCCAGTGATTGAGCTTTAGAGATGGCGAAAATAGTTTCTTGTTTCTTTTGGTTTCAATTTATGCAAAATCTTTGAGTTTCTCTAATTCAGCTAGGAATGTGATATTCTTAAATGACGTGTCAACTTCAGACTTATCAACCTACGTTTGCTAAAGACAGTCTTCAACATAAATTACTTAGTTTTTTTTCCCCCTCAATACTAACAACTCCATATCTTACTTTTATTCTCAATATTAACAACTTCCAACCTACCACTTATATTTTGATTGAAATAAATATTAAGCACTCCTAAAGACTGAAAAGAAAATGATTGTGATATACCCATCAGTTAGGGGTCGGCACGGAGAAATTTTAGAAAATTTTGACAAACAAAATAGTATATTTAACTGAAATTAATTAACAAAAAAAACAAATGTCATGCATTACAGTAACCCTATATAAAAGTCTCTCGCTAACTAGATTTCTGCCTAAGAGATTTTTTAAAAAAAATGCATTTGTCTAAGCAATTATGCCCACAAATTATTACTGTATCGGAACTCCTTGAACATTTTGGATCTGTCCCAAAAAAATAAAAACTTTGTTCCACAATATCTTGAAATCTTATGGTAATCCTTTAAAACATTATTTGAATTCTTTAATTCTATATAAGAACCAAAACCTCTCACTTCAAATCTTTCTTCCAACCTTAGTAGATTACTCCAAAGATCCGAACGATGTACTCAAAAGAACTGCTCAGATTATTTTTTTTTCCACATATTGGCTGAGTGGTTGTTCTAGTTACTGCCTGGGGCATAAATAGGTTTTGAAGAGTGAATGGTCCCATTTTACTTGTGTCTATATAAAGTTCGACCTACATCTGGCCAACATTTAAATAAATAAATAAATGAAAAGTTCAGGGACTACCCATTAATCTAGTGTCGCATGTGAGGATGCAATGAAACCTTAGTAGTTCTTGAAATTTCAACAGGCTAGCCCATAAGGATATCAGGAAACCAAGCACATAAATATATCTTAGTACATCATTTGCTAAGCAATTTGCCCCTTGGCAGTCTTACATGATCATAACTTAGGATAATATCTATTTGCTGGATTAACTCGAAACAAACCCACCCAACTGAAAATGTATTAGATAAACCTAGCATCCAACCTAGCCCTGACCCAAGTCACCAACCAGATTAATTAATTAGCTTGGATTAGACTCCTTTAGAAGTTCCATCCCAACTTAACCTAAACCCGCCCAATTATGGTCAGATCTGATATCCCTTGGAACGGACTAAATTGCCACCCCTATATTCCAAGCCAGTCACATGAACTGCTATCATCATATCCCCATTATAATAGATAATTTCCAAAAAAATAAAAAAATAAATAAATAAGTAGAACCTCATGAACCGTAACCACAGAATTAATCCTAACTAAATCCTTAGTTATGTTATCTCAATCATTTCCTCTAATTGCACTTTACTGTTCAAATAATCACACTGATGCTCTTCATTTCTTCAAGCAATAATTTTGAAAAATTACAAGGCCATCATCATTTCATGGCATCCAAAGTGAATTAATCAGAAATTCATAATTTTTAGTGTTCTTTTTATTAACATTTTTTCATTATCTTATCAGGGCAGGACACCAAGCCGGGACGCTAACCCACTAGTACCCAATATTCATGATTCCAGCCAAAGGGTATGCTACAAAATATTATTCAAAACCAAAATTATGGTGTAATGTGCCATAACGAAGTCTCTTGAAAGCTGGAGTCTTTGGTCACAAGCACTTCATGAAAGGATATTTATTAAATCATCAGCAGAACTTTTAATGTAGCCTCAAGAACAAGCAATACCACCTCTCTCTAACAAAACCTGGGCCAAGAAGCGATCGGCGGCGAGACAAAAATAGTCCAAGGCTCAGGCATCATCAAGAGCAAGAACGCCAGGAAGAGACTTGCCTTCCAACAGCTCCAAGCTTGCACCACCGCCGGTTGAAATGTGGCTCATCTTGTCAGCGAGCCCGACTTTCTCCACGGCTGCGACAGAGTCACCACCTCCGATGATTGTTGTGGCCCCTTTCCCACTCAGATCAGCCAACTTCTTTGCAATTGCCTAACCAATCAAAGAGTGTTAATGTATGTGTTATACTATTGTCTCACAATAAGATGAAGCTTGAGATGTTCTTTATCATTTACCTCAGTTCCCACTGCAAACTTGTCAAACTCGAACACTCCCATTGGTCCATTCCAAATGATTGTCTTGGTGCTATCTAGAGTTTCACTGAAAATCTTGATGGAGTCAGGTCCAATGTCAAGACCCATCCAACCATCTGGGATACCAGATGCAGGTACAACCTACAGAACAAAGAAAATGAGTATCGTTAGCATCAAATTTATAACCTCCGACGATGCAGGCTGTCGAATTGCCAAATCAGAACTTCCACTAGCAAACTTAGTTCATCTCTGGGATTCCAACTGTTCCTTCAATGAAGACACATCATGTACGAGCACGCTTGGATGGAGGGCAAAAAAACAAACCCCACCTACCAGCCAAAACAATACTTCAATTCTATCACCATTTCAACTCATGCACAGCTTATGCCCCTCCTTTTATTGTTCTCTTCGACAGGTTCAGTACCTACTTACATGTATATGAAAGAAAGAATGTGCATAGCAAATCAATGACAACTAAATCAAACTTCATGTTCACAAATTCTTACAGAAGTTGCAACAAAAAAAGCTTAGAGAGGCCTTCGGGATTTTGAATTGTTTAAAGTTTTTTTTATATATCTCTCTCTCTTGAATAAGTTAATATCCGTAGGGGATAAGCAAGAGGACAAACCTTGGTGTCTGCATCTGCAGCAAACTTGTTAGCTACAACAACATCAGTCGGCAACAAGAGAGACACGCCTTTAGACTTTGCCTTCTCAATAAGTGCTGTAGCAAGATCAAGCTTGTCTTCCTCCACAAGTGAAGACCCAACAGAGAGCCCTTGCGCCTTGTAGAAGGTAAACATCATTCCTCCACCAAGGAGAAGGATATCGACGTTCTCAAAAAGTGACTCAATCACACCAATCTTGGATGACACCTTTGAGCCACCAACAATGGCAGCAAATGGCCTTTTGGGCTTTGCTACTGCTCCAACAAGATAATCAAGTTCCTAAGGGAAACAGTGAAAGCTTTCGTGAGAATGCAAATTGCAGGATTCTACCAACATAATTGAAGTAGTAACATCTAATGTAGTTTTTTTAACAATACCAAAACTTGGATTGGAATATATTTGCATACCCGTCGGACAAAAATGTATGGCCATTGTCAAAGATATATAAGATATTTGACACATATTAGATACCATACGAACAAGCAGGATAATGAATTCCAACAGTATAATTTTTAAATGGGGCAAGCTATGATTGATTCTCTTCTTTGATGATTTATTAAAAAAATGATGAGAACTCTATCATACCTTCTGCATAAGGAAGCCTGCAACAGATGGCTTCAAGAATTTGGCAACTCCCTCTGTTGAAGCATGTGCCCTATGAGCAGTGCCGAAGGCATCATTTACATAGAGATCAGCAAGGGATGCTAGCTTCTTTGCAAACTCTGGATCATTTTTCTCTTCTTCCTTATAGAATCTCACGTTTTCAAGAAGCAGGACGCCACCATCTGGTAATGCAGCCACCATCTTTTGAACTCCCTCACCAATACAGTCATCAGCCATCTCAACCTATTTGAATGAACTAAGGAATCAGAAATGAAAAAAAGAATCCAGCTTTAATGTTTGACAACGCAAAAGAGGCATCAGTTACAGGGGCAATTTTTCACACACATTAACTCCAAGAAGTTCAGATAGCCTAGGCACAAGTGGCTTCAAGCTGTACTTTGGAGTGACACCTTTTGGACGTCCCTGAAAATTCAAAACCAATCCACAAGTTCCATATATCAATAGCCAGGAAATGAAAAGGAGGTAGCAAGTTCAGATGATGAATAAGCATTGATAAAAACTAAGAACGAAGATCCCCTATCAAGAAATATATTACAGTTGAAATATGAGAAACACTGCATCTATAAAACACAAGTGTGAATGTAATGAACTGCTGAGCATAGGTTATATAACATGCATATCATCTAAGGCAAAAAAAAGGAGGAGGGGAGGGGGGTGTGGGTGGGAGGGATGCATAAAAAAACTGCAAGGAACAAAAAATGTAGTAATAGAGTTTTATAAAACAGAAAGAAACAGATATGACTCTTGAATAACATCTGGCTCCAGGTAACAAAGGCTAAAGTTATTAGTACAAACTCAAATTATGGGAAAAAGATAAACCATGCCACAAAAGGCTATAGATTGTGAAAATAAAATATAATATCAAAAGGGTACTACCCTGGCCCTGCATCATGACCTCCCTCATTCCTCCTAGCCTGTCCTTCCTCCATATTTCACCTAAGACAATTTTAAAGGTTTCATATTTTTATCAAATGGGACTGGGTTGTATCTTTCAGGCAAAAGAATGATTAACTTTCCGTCGCACAAAATCACCACTGGATCACCCACCACAAAAGTACTCAAAAGTCCGTCATTCATCCATTCGTACAAATCTCAAAGCAGTCGGCTGATGATCCAACAGTCACCTCATGCGAAAGAAGGTTCATCATTCTTTAGCACAAAAGATACACCGCTGTCCCTTATCAAATATGCAGATATAAAATTATCACGTACATATGGTAGCCAGGCAGCCTATTACATGATAATCACAAAATTGCAATGTAATGGATGATTTTCATTTAGATTTACCAATACCAATATCAATAATAACGATAACAATAACAATAATAATAGTAGTAGTAGTAGTAATGGTGGTGGTGAAAGCGAGAAAAAGTTTAAATGGAATTATACAGAGTAGCCAAACATCCATGCAGCCTTTTACATGTTAACCTTCGAATTACAAAGCAATGGATGGTGGTCATTTATATCAACCAAAAGAAAAATGGAATTAAAAGCAAGTGGGCAATATACTAAGCAATATAAAACACCAGGATGTAAATATCAGGTCAAATAAATGTCGTATAATTGTAATATGCCTAACCTAAAGTTAACCTCAATTTCTTTTATTACTCATGCAAAGTCGCGATATCTTATTCTATTTCCAGTTCTTCCAATTGCATTGTCTACAAACATGGACTTTTCAAAAAGTTAAAAAAACATTATGAAAATAAGGTCTCCTACATAGGATCCACCACATGCAAAGATATGTTTTCCACGGTCAGTCCATCTCCATTTCCCAAACTCATAAAAGCTAAGAGCTACATGTGCGCATTTATAAATCGCACCATCACTGAAGAGATATATCAGATTATTAAATAGAAAGGTTGAACTTTTAAACCATTTTTTATGCGGACAGGTCCGAGGCCCTTTTTTAATAAAAAGGTCTGGCAGAACGGAACCAGAAACAGCAAATTTGAGGAGTTGCTAGATAGATCGAAACCACCAAGCTGAAGGCTTTTATAAACTAATTGCATAAAACGAAAACTTTATAAACTAACAATAATATACCTCGCTCTTCTCAGCAAAAGTTCCACATTTCAAAAACCTAAAAGAAAACTATATGCGTGGACGTTCAGGTATCACATTGTTACCATATCACATTGTTACCAGCTAGAAATCACCAACAAAAATGGAACAAGATAGGAGATTTAAAATGTGTGGATCATACTATGAAACAAACAGATCTGTGACCTAAAAAAGCAAAACGAAAGGACCACATGGAGAAACAAAACGAAGGCGAAATTTTTTTAAAAAAAAACCCAAGATTGTTAGTTGATAGATAAATTAAAACCTCCAAGCTGACACTTTCATAAACTAATAACAAATTTACCTCCCTCGTCTCGTCACCCAAAAAAAAATGTTGTCCATAAAAACCAGACGAAAATCCAAAAATGGGCAAAGGTGAGACCTTTTAAAACCTTGATTGTACTATAGAAAGGAATGCTCTAAATCCCTACAGAAATAAGAATCTCTACAAAACAATAAATAACAAATTACCTCTTAATAAAATTTAAAAAATAGAACAAAATAACAAAAAATAGAAGATATCAAAAGAAGCTACTTTGATTAAAACTAAGAAACAATCTAGGAGAAACAAAACGAGGAGGAGATAGATTGCAGAGATAGAGCGAGAGGCTCACCAAATGGCTGGAGAGGATGACCTTGGCGCCGTGCTGCATCAAGTACTTGATGGTGGGGACGGCGGCCCTCACTCGGGTGTCGTCCGTGATCTTGAGGTTGTCATCCAACGGCACGTTCAGATCCACCCTCACGAACACCTTCTTCCCCTTGAGATCGGCTCCAGTGAGAGTACTCACGCTCCTCTTCGTCGCCATTACCACACCAAATCAATCACCGAACAGACCCACAGACACCACACGACGAGAAGAAACTCGATCGCGATCCAATCCAATCGCAAACAGAGGAAAATCTATAAAATCGACCGGAGAAAGAGAAGCGGAGGAGGTAGAAAGGAAGCGATCAAGCGAGAGAGAGAGGATGAGAGGGGACTTTCTTATATAGGGAGGGGCGAGCGTAGGTTAAGATAGGTTGCTAACATGCGCTGGGTCGAGCATATTCTTGATTGATCCGCTTAGGGTGCAGCATTCGGTGAGCCGCCGTGGGTTTTGTCCGCTTTACGGTGGGCCTGGAAATGGACGGCTGGCGAACAGAAAGGGCAGTGGATCAGACGGTCAGAGATGTACACGGTGATTAATGCAGCCTTCGATTCTCTCCCCTTGGCGAGACCCGACTCAGAAACTAGCTTTGTAAACTCTACATGCATGGTGGCTCAGATCAAACACTCATGGTGTCTCAAATTGGATACAGATAACTAGATGGTCTAACCTAATTGAAATTAATGGACTAGACTCTTTCTTTGAATTTGTTAAATTAGCTTATTTTCACTGGTAACTCTCTTAAATACTTAATCCCATCCAAAACACTATTTTTTTTTTGTTAAAATGGATGTATCATATATTACAGATACAGATAAAGTCAAAAAAAATCGAAAAATAACAGGTTTTGAAGTGCACCGGATAACTCTCTCTCTCTACCCAAAGAGTACCCTAAAATGATTGGCAACACATGAGGCTATCCAATCCACGGCTCCATTGGCCTCTCTATACATATGCTTTACCTATAAGGTCATTCCACCACAGACTATAGTTCAGATGTTCATAAGTAGCAGATGGTAGTCGCCCACATCCTAAGCATTGTATTAAGGTTCAAATATTTCCCTACGATCCAACTCCTGTGATACTCTTAACTAGATTTCTCCATGTAGCTACTATGAACATCATCCTAATTCATATCTCCTTCACCACACTCGGACTTTGATCTTAAAAATCTCAATAAGCTTTTCTGCTTGGCAACCAATGCTCTTCACTCCTAATATCCAATTTTTGCAAAAACTAAAAGTTATTTTAAAATCTAGGATATATTTCATATGTTAGAAGACATGTATTATAACTCATACAATGAAAAGGTGTTTCCTATGACCATCCCTAAATTTTATGAAAATTGTAGAGCAATCCTCACATTTCACATAATTGCAAGATGATCTCTGTAAGTTTTAGATAGCATGCAAATAGATGTCTGGGTTAAACATAGTACTAGAATTAACAAAACATTTTATTAAATTCTTTGTGGAAGTTCAAATTACTCTCACCTCATCTAATTAGTTTATGCATAAAATTGGCTGTCTATATAGAACCATATAGTTTAACAGCCATTCATCTCGTTTGCCCTTTCTCTCTGACTATAAAAAGATTCAGCAATTGAACCCCTCTTCGGGCGTAAGGAGGAAATAGAAAGGAAAGTTTCATCAATGCATTCTTTGTGGGATTTTTGCTCATTATGTAGGATTATGTCATTTACAATGCATTCTTGACGGGTTTTTTTTTTTGTTTTTTGCTCATTCAATATAAACTAAAATGTGATTAAGATAAAAGGAGAGCTGTGGAAGCTAAGCCCCCATGTAAAAGAGCTCGGTCTCCCTTTTTTTTGTTTCTATTTTGCAACTAGGTTACCACAAAAAAAGACCAATTATGAAGCGCTAGTTAAGCATAATAAATAGTAGAAAGGCATTATCACATACTATTGTATTATTTGATTAAATCTCATCCTTTGTTTTTGTATTTGTAGAGAATAGGGGTTTAGGAATGCCTTAAACTCCAATAGCACTATTTCAATTTTCTGTTTTCTATTGGTGTCATATATTATTTTGCAAGAGAGAAGAAGCAAGTGAGGTGTCTTGCATCAAAATGAGTTGGTTAGAACATCATTTATCTAGATTGGTTTTTCATCCCTGCTACCAAAACTACCTAAATAAAAAGGTTGTAATCAAGGTTTGCCCCACACCTGGCATAGCATTTCGTACCAGTATTTATAATTGGTATTGGAGCATACTAATTGGTGGTACATCGAACCGTCCCCCATATCGATTTGTACTTATACAGTATTGATATAGAATCCACAGATTGCATACCTTGGTTTTAATTCTTCTCATATATATTTTGAAAATTGAAGTCCATTGTATTCTAAGAATTACATCCTTAGCATCATATATTCATTATGCAAAAGAAAAATATAACTTTTTAATATCCTTTTTATTTTCTTTGGCAATTTGGTTATATCTAAAAAATATTTTACTAGTTGTTGCAAACATATTTTTGATATATTTCAAAAATTATTTCTTATTTTATATTAAGCTAATCGTCTAGTAATTATTATTCTATATGATGATTTTGCTTATATTCAAAGTTATTAGTACTCTAGTGCACTCAAAGAGGGCTAACAAAAAGCTTTGTATGCACCATAAAATAAAGAAAACTACAAGGCAATTTTGTGGTTTTCTATGGGCCAAAAGTAGTGCCGGATTTTTATAAGGCAAGGAGCTAAATTTGAAGCAAACAACAAAAATCCCTTGTTTAAGAACAAAAATAATAATTTCAATATTTTGTTTGCAATTTATCCTTATAATAATTTATCCCATCTTCTTCAAAAAAGTGCAAGAATAATTTCCTTTTGGGATGTAGTTTAGGGTTCCCTTAGTGATCCAATACCTCATATCTATCCTTTCTTATTTACATTTGTTTATTTGAAAATCAAATTTAAAAAAAAATTACTCTCTTAATTTTTGTTAGCAATCCTTATAGATTTTATTTATTTGCACTCATTTTGTAATTGAAATAAAAAATTGATCTTTTGTTAACATTATATTTATGCATTTTTTTTCTCATTTTTCCTCTTAATTTTGTTAATCTTATCCCATTTTTTATTACCATGATATGCTAAAATGTTCATAATAATCATGCAAATTCAATTTAAAGTTCTGATTATACTTCACACACCTTTTCAACTAGGATAGGGATGTCTGCCAAGGGATACAAGTCCCATTGGTACTAGCCGAGGGTGTTGGTTTAAAATCTATCATTGTGTGTTGGTTAAAATCTATCATTGTGTGTTGGTTAAAATCTATCATTGTGTGTTGGTTTAAAATCTATTATTATTTAGCAAGTATCAGACCACAAACTATATGAAATATGACCCATGTAGTGAATCCTTTAAAACTAAATATTAGTCATGACCATCCACTCTATGGGTCACTCAACCTTCATGTGCAAGTAGATTGAACCTTTACTCCATTGGTTATTTGATTTTTGCTCAAAATCAAAGTTGCGTACATGGATAGTTCAAAAATCATTCACCACCAAAAAGAATTCAATTTCTAAACTTCTAAGAGTGGTCATAAGGCAAAACACTTCAAAGGATCTAGAAGCTACGTCAACTCTACTCAAATATACACCCCCTCCTCTTTGATATTGGGCATATGACACAGCAACTAGCAAACTCCAAAGCCTCTTATATATTTAGAGAAGGGAACAAGCTTGCTGATGGGTGGTGTTGGGGGAAAATAAACAGCCCCAAGGCCCGTAAACCGGCTGCCGGCGCCCGACCTGAGAACGTCCGACCTCTAAGTGTCCGACCTGAGGGCGGCCGAACTGAAGGCGCCCGACTTGACACACAACTTCGGTCTAAGCACCCTATCTCGGACGCCCGGCCTGATGTCCGACCAGGCGCACGACCTCGGAGTTCGCTAACCTCAGAAGCCCAACCTCGCCGCCCACACACCACGGTCACATCCTTCTGAAGCTTGACCAGAGGCCATACCCTGTCACCGCCGCTAACAATTAATGCGCATGACCTCTGCAGACTTCTGGCTTACTCAATCATTAATGAGCATGGTCCCTGCAGACCCTCGGCTCACTCAATAATTAATGCACATGGTCTCTGCAGATCCTCAACTCACTCAACAATTAATGCACGCGACTCCTGTTATCTACGGACCTCAAGCTCTTCACAGTAGCTCAGCTCGGCTACGTCCGATCCGTCATGACAGCTCCCTGGCTCCGACCTGATCTCACATGGCAAGCTATTAATACATACGATCGTGCATTAATTCCGACGACATGCTCAACCATACGGTAATTTCGTCCCGTCATATCACAGGTAATCCTATATCTCCCTATAAAAAGGGGGATTGGACTCTGAAGTCCGGGGGATATTTTTTCTTCCCTCCCACTTTTGAATACACTTGCCCCCTCTGACTTAGCCATCGGAGGGCCGGCGCCGGAAACCCTGGCCACCGGCTTTCTACAGGCCACTTGCAGAGGACGCCGCTCGTTGACGGATCGCCGCCCGCCAGTTCTCGCCGGAGCTCCTCCTTCCCAGCGGACCGGTCGCCCCCGGGTCCAGTTTCCAGCAACAGGTGGCATCATATATGGCTCACCACTCCATCGACTACCTCTAGATGATATTTAATAATTATTTTTTGGATCTTAGAGAAAGATTGTACTTAGATACCACTGGATGTTCATCATGTATGAATTGTAAGTCTATCTATTTTACCAAAAAAAAAAAGCTTCAAAGGATATGTACTCTAAGAGAGAAGGCGATTGGCACCTAGTTGTAGTGTTGATAGTGTCAAGTATGTTGGAGAAAGAGCATTAAAGTCCTTTTTATGCTGTTGTGATGGAAAGAAATGGTAGTTATTACTAAAAATAACTTTTCCTAGATAGTTTTTCTTAAAAACTACTTTTTGTTGGTTAAGTTTGGAAGGAAAAAAAAACCACCTCCATATGGTCTTGGTCGATGTGCATCAATTGATGAACAATAATTCATTCTAGATTTCAAACAAAGTTCATGAATAATTTGACCGAGCTATGATTGATTCATGATTATTGATCTATACTTGGTTGATCTACTTAATTTTTTGCCGTAAACACATGACCTCTATGCTCAACGAAAATGGATATATTTGTTAAGCTAGAAAAACACAATTCAACAACCAATCAACCAAATAAAAGAAATGCTTGATAATAAGCTATTGATCGATCAATTAGATATTTGACTATTAAATTTCATCATAAAATGTAACCCATCAACCATGTCTATTAACTATAATATAGACCATAATTTTAAATTCAACCAAACATGCTATTGACCTTGACATGGGCTATCATCTTGAATGGATTAATCATGATTATTGATCACAATAATGCCATGATGTTAAAAAAAGGTCAATCATACTTATCGACCATGATAATGGACATAATCTTGAATAGGTTGATCATACTTATCGATTATGATAGTGGCCATAGTTTTGAATAAGTCGATTATGCTTATCAACCATGATAACAATGATAATGGTCCTTACGAAAAAAAACAAAAAGGACTATAATAATAGTCATAGTTTTGAATTGGTTGATCATACTTATTGACCATGGTAATGACTGTAATTTTGAGTAGGTCAATCATGCATATCGACTATGATCATTCTTATCGACCATATTTATTGATCATATTATTGGTAAATTTAAAAATTTTCATATTTTATAATCAATGATGGCTTTTCTAACCAATTCAAGTAAAGCCTTAGGTATACTAATTGGCTTCTCGAAACCATTTGTAATGTGCTTGCCTGATATTTTACATACAATAGATTGCTTTTCAAGCCAATTCTTATGGTGCTGCCTGAATTTTGAGAATAGAAGGTGAACATTAGGCACTCGGCTCCCTAGTGGGGTCATCAAATCATCTATTGAAGTGTATCCATAATTAGCATTATAAATTAATCACTCTACACCTTGTGGTTGATGCCAAAAAAACATTTGCATATTTTTAAGCTTCCTTTTTTTGATTAATTATGGCTTTTAATTCATTATGTGCCTGAGTTCCTTTTTCAACATCTTAATTAGTAAGAAGACCTAAAAATCTGCTGAGTGATTGATAGAATGAAAATAAAAAGGAGGAGATATGAGACAAAGAGAAAATGAATTTGAATGATAATGACTGTGATACAATATATATGTTGGATAAAAGAATGAACCAGAACAAGAGGGAGAGGAATAACTAGACTCTATTGCTCCAATTACAATCAACTCTACTAATCGAAATCTACGTAAAAGAAGAAAGAGTAGCTCAACTCTTTGTTTGTAGGCGATATTGAAGCCGCTTCTTTGACAATGAATGATCTATCTACTATTGACTTTACAAGATACTCAAACTCCGTGCTAAGCATTTTGATTCTCTACGCTCTAGGTTCTTTATTCTTTGTATGCAAGTAGGTTGAACCTACTCAGTATGGATCACTTGACCTTCATGTGCGAGTAGGTTATCATGAGACTTTCATGTGTAAGCATGTTGAATTTCTGCTCTATGGGTAGAAACGGAGCTGCATCTATTGATCGTTGAAAAATCATCTACTACTAGGAGAGGCATGTTCCTATAATCCTAGGAGGGAATCATTACCAAGCACTTAGAACACATTGATGCTTGGTAATAGTGTTGTTAAGTGTCAAGTACGTTAAAGAGAAAGCAATTGAAGTTATCTCCATGCTCTTATGATGGGAAGAAAGGGTAGTTATTACTAGAAATAACTTCCTCTAGATATTTTTTCCCATGAGAAACTATCCCTTGGTGGTTAAGTTCAGCAACCCACTTCCATGTGGTCTTATAGATATGCGGAAAGTGATGAACAATGATTCATTCCAGATTTCATACATGGGTTCATGAATAATTTGACCAAACTGTAGTCAATTCATGATTTTTTTTTTGATGAAAATAGTCGATTCATGATTATCGATTCATAGTTGGTCGACTTATTTAATTTTTTGGTGTAATAAATAGATTAAAGTTCTTATCCAAGTTGGGCCCTTTGTTGGGAACCCGCCCATGCCGCTGATATTTCAAAACAAAAATCAGATGGCAGCGGAAAGGGGGCATGTGTGGGATCAACGTTCATTGTATGAACGTTGTTTCGAGACCTTTCGTAATTAGGTAAGAATTAAAATTTTTAAAACCATTAGGAAGATCAGATCTTCACCTTGCGCGGGTAGATGATCACCGCAAATCTGAATTCGTGGTTTTCGGAAGAGGGTTCGCTTGAAGCCGTTCAAACGTCCGGCCTCTACGGGTATCCACACGAAGTAGAGGACCGATCAAATCTTTCTTGTCTTCCCGGGGTGCTAGCTCCCTTGCAAAGACTTCTTTTGATGGCTGATCTCCTCTCTTTCAATCAACTCTTGATTGCACTTGAGAGGAGGAAGAAGAAGGATGAAGAAGAGGAAGAAGATCAAAGCCCTTCGCAGCCTTCTTCTTTTCTCATGCGTTGAAGCCAAGAGGAGGAAGAAGGGATGTCGCCAAGCTCTTCTTTCCCTTGCACCTTGCTTGCGGTTGAACCAAGGGAGGAGAGGGGAGGGTGGCGGCAGCAAGAGGAGGGCTTCAAGTGCATTAGGGCGCCGGCCCCTTGCCTCCTCTTATATAGCCATCTAGGGCTCCTACAATCTAGGAGCCCTAGAGTTAATTCCATAAGAAGGGGGCGCCGGCCCCTCTCTTCATGCCGCACACAAGGAGAGGAGAAGGGGCGTGATCCCTCCTTCTTGTGATGCCCTAATCCTCCTCTAAGGAGGATTAGGTGTCCCTCTTATGGCTAAGTCCTAATCTTATTAGGCTTTAACCAAATCATGAATCAATTGGGTTCAATCCATGCTAGTCCTAATTCTATTAGAACTTGAATGAACCATGACCCAATTGAACTCTTCAATCCTAATCCAATTAGGAGTCATGTTGATTCATTAGATTAATAATTAATTTAGACTTAAGAAATCCTAATCCAATTGGGATGTATTTAAATTTTAGTCCTAATCCAATTAGGACTCTATTTGAATCCGAAGTCCTAATCCAATTAGGATTTCTAGGAATCCTACTCCAAGTAGGAATCCAATTTTAATTCAAAATTTCTAATCTCATTAGGGTTGTAGGAATCCCAGTCCTACTCCAACTAGGATTCCCAGTCCTAATCCAATTAGGACTCCAGGAATCCTACCCGAAGTAGGATTTGTGTTTAAGTCCAATTAATTAATTTTCTTTGTTCCTTCTTCAACCGAATATCAATCGAATTGATTACTCGTGATTTATAATCACTATTCAACCATCGGATCGGTCAATACTTCTAGTGTGTGTGACCCCATAGGTTCTACTCTGACTGGTAGTGAGATATATTATGATCTCTATCACAATATCATTGAAAACTCCTTTCAATGGGTTGGAACGATTCCAACTCAACTCATTAGGGTTTATCGATCATCAAGATAATCCCTATGAGTCCCACCATCCACCAATGATACCTAGCAGCATGTAGTGGCTACCCAGTAGAATAGAAAGATGAACCTCTAGGTACAGTTAACATGTGATACAGTCCTACTATCGTGGATCCCTACAGGACGGAGGTCATGGACAACTCGTCAAACCCCATCGTCTGTCATATGTCAAGATTTATTTGACTTGAGTTCGATAGTGGAAAACTCTTTTTCCACTTTATATTACTGCCCTGGCCAAGGTCTTAGAACTCAGTCTAACAAATCACATAGGATCACTCCTCTTCTATCAAGGTCGATAGATTCCTTATAGGTGCATACCCTACTCCTACAGTGAACTTACTGCAGCCAATCTACACTGCATGGACCCATATGGCTAGAGACCATGTATGTGTGCAGTCAAACTACAATAACCTCACTGTGAGTAGCCGAAGCACCGCAGGTCAAAGGACCAGTCACACTACTGCAACATCAAGCAAGTCACTGACGAGTGGATAGACATCCAAGTGACTTCTTGTTTTGGTCACGCTTAGTACCCTTGTTCTCTAACAAGCATCTGCACTATCACTTCAGTGTCCCTACACTGTGGACTCAAGTCTCGTCCATCCAGAAGAAAAGTGATCTGTGCACTGATCGGATCGATCACCGTCCTCGTGATGATCCATTGATCAGGAGCATTTAGAAATTAATCACCAATGATACATGGCTCAAATTCTCAACTCTTGAGAATATGTATCATCATCTTATTAATTCCTTGGACGATTCATAGATACATAAATAATATGAATGAAAAGATGCCTTTTATTTATTCAATAATAAACAGTCAAGTACAAAATTATGTCCCTAGAATCAACAATGTGTCAGCCAAATTGGCTTCTAGGGCATACATCTAACAATCTCCCACTTGCACTAAAGCCAATTGGTCATATATCTTAGGCCCATCTTCTCAAGATGGGCTTCAGTCTTTTGCTGACTCAGCTGCTTAGTGAACGGGTCCGCCACGTTATCCGCGGAGTCTACTCTCTGCACCTTTACATATTTCTTCTCAACATAGTCGCGTATGAGATGGAAGCGCCGCTCTATATGCTTAGACTTCTGATGAGACCTTGGCTCCTTAGCAAGGGCTATGGCGCCCTTATTATCGTAGTAGAGTGTTATGGCATCTGATGTCATCACGTCCAACTCTGCAATAAATTTCTTGAACCAGAAGCCTTCCTTAGCAGCTTCAGAGGCGGCGATGTATTCAGCTTCCATAGTAGAATCAGCAATGATTGGTTGTTTAGAACTCTTCCAATCTACCGTACCACCATTGCACAAGAACACATATCCAGATGTTGACTTCCTGTCATCGACATCAGTCATGAAGTCTGAATCTGTGTACCCTTCTACCTTTAACTCTGATGATCCTCCAAAAATCAAGAATAAATCTTTAGTTCTTCTCAAGTACTTAAGAATATTCTTCACAGTTGTCCAGTGTTCTTCACCTGGATTCGACTGATATCTGCTTGTGACACTCACAGCAAGAGCTATATCAGGTCGTGTACACAGCATGGCATACATGAGGCTTCCTATTGCCGATGCATAGGGAATCTTGCTCATGCGTTGAATCTCTTCAGATGTGTTGGGGCACATCTTCTTGGAGAGATGAATTCCATGCCTAAGGGGTAAGAGACCCCTCTTGGAGTTTTCCATGCTGAACCTCTTCAGCACCTCCTCTATGTACATTTTCTGTGAAAGGCCAAGCATCCTTTTAGATCTATCTCTATAGACCTTTATTCCCAAAATATAGGATGCTTCTCCAAGGTCTTTCATGGAGAATTCTTTTGACAACCAGACCTTGACCGAGGTTAGCATGGGAATATCATTCCCAATCAGGAAAATGTCATCTACGTACAGTACGAGAAAAACGACAGCACTCCCACTAACCTTTTTGTAAACACACGGTTCCTCTTCATTTTTGATGAAATCAAACATTTTGATTGCGTCATCGAAACGAGTGTTCCAACTCCGAGATGCTTGCTTTAGTCCATAGATGGACCTTTGCAGCTTGCAGACCTTGTGATCTCCATCACTGGAAGTGAAACCCAAAGGCTGTTCCATATAGATATCTTAATTAAGATATCCATTCAGGAAAGCAGTTTTCATATCCATCTGCCAGATTTCATAATCATGAAATGCTGCAATGGCAAGCAATGTTCGGATGGATTTTAGCATGGCTACAGGTGAAAAGGTCTCCTGATAGTCAATGCCCTCGCGCTGACTATACCCTTTTGCCACAAGCCTTGCCTTATAGGTCTCTACCTCTCCATCCGAACCTATCTTCCTTTTGTAGATCTATTTGCATCCAATAGGTACAATACCTTCTGATGGGTCTACTAAGGTCCAGACTTGGTTGGAATGCATGGAGTCTAACTCTGACTTCATAGCTTCCAGCCATTTCTCGGAATCGATATCAGATATCGCCTCGTTGTAGGTTTTGGGATCCTGTATGTGATCCCTATCTCCCACTAGAAATATTTCCTCGATATCCTCTTCTAGTATACCTAAGTATCTATCGGAAGGATGGAAGACCCTACTAGATCTACGAGGTGGTCGAGGGACATCGTGTACTGGCTCTTTATGAATGGGTTCTATAGGATCCATGACTCGTTGCTTTTCAGAGACTTTCTCTTCAAGCTCAATTTTCCTCCCACTGCCTCTATCAAGGATAAACTGATTTTCCAAGAAGATGGCATGACGGCTCACAAACACATTGTGATCCTCTGAGACATAAAAATTGTATCCTAATGACTCTTTAGGATATCCTATAAAACGAGCACTTATGGTCCTAGCCTCTAACTTGTCCGCCTGTAGTCTCTTGACGTGGGCCGGACATCCCCAAATCATGAGATGACCCAGACTTGGTTTCTTACCATGCCATATCTCATACGGTGTGGTAGGAACGGATTTAGAGGGAACTCTATTCAATAAATAAATCACTGTGAGTAAGGCATCTCCCCAAAGGAACATAGGTAAATCAGTGAAGCTCATCATGGACCTGACCATGTCCAACAGGGTCCGATTTCTCCTCTCTGACACCCCGTTGAGTTGAGGTGTACCCGGAGGTGTCCATTGTGAGACTATGCCGTTTTCTTTGAGATAGTCCCGGAATTCCCCACTAAGGTATTCTCCTCCTCGATCTGATCGAAGAGCCTTAAAAGATTTTCCGGTTTGTTTTTCTACTTCATTCTTGAACTCTTTGAACTTTTCAAAAGATTCAGACTTGTGTCTCATAAGATACACATACCCATATCGTGAATAATCATCGGTAAAGGTAATGAAGTAAAAATAACATCCCCTGGCTAGCACATCGAATGGGCCACATACATCTGTATGTACTAGGGTAAGTATTTCAGTGGTCCTCTCCCCATGTCCTACAAAGGGCAGTCTAGCCATTTTTTCTCAAAGACAGGACTCGCAAACTGGATATGAATCGGAAGTCAATGAGCCTAAAAGCCCATCTTTATCCATTTTGTTCATTCTGTCTTCTCCAATATGGCCAAGCCTGAGGTGCCACAAATATCTTTGGTTTATCTCATCTCTAGATCTTTTGGATCCTTTGGCACTCACTTTTTGCTCGGTAATATTCACAGATACATCCATATGTAAATGATAGAGACTGTCGATCATGAAACCACATGCGACTATTTTATTTCTTAAATAAATAGAACAGCAGTTTTTGTCAAAAGTAAAAACATGACCTTCCTGTGCTAGACATGAAACAGAAATCAAATTTCTGCTAGCAGCAGGTACATAATAGCAGTCTCTAAGTAATAAACTAAATCCAGACGGTAGTCGCAGATGGTAGGTGCCCACAGCCACAGCAGCAACTTTTGCCCCATTGCCAACCCGAAGGGTTACCGCACCTTCCGCCAGCCTTCTACTTTCCTTTAGACCCTGCATGGTAGTGCACAAATGAGCACTAGAACCAGAATCTATAACCCAACTAGAAGTAGAAGAAACCGTTAGATTAGTTTCAATTATGAGCAAGTCTATACCTTCTGAAGGCGTGTCACCTTTCTTGTTCTTCAGGCTCTCGAGGTATGAAGGACAGTTTCTCTTCCAGTGGCCTTCGACATTGCAGTGGAAACATTTTTCTTTGTCGTTAGCCTTTTTCTTTTGAACTTCCTTCTTTGGCTTCTTGTCTTTCTTCTGCTTCTTAGCAGGCTTCTTTTTCTTCCAAGTAGACTTTCTCTTGGAACCAGAAGTCAACTCAGCAGCAAGGACATTGCCCCTTGAACCTTTCAAGGCTCCCTCAGCAGTTACCAACATGTTGATTAGTTCAGTCTTAGTGCATTGAATCTTATTCATGTGGTAGTTTACTATAAACTGACCAAATGAATCAGGAAGTGACTGTAGGATCAAATCCACTTGTAATTCCTTGTGCATGTCCATACCGAGCTTCTCAAGCTCCTCCAGGTCCTTGATCATGATCAGACCGTGATCATGGACAGACTGTCCCTCGCGCATCTTTGCTTTGAAAAGCCTCTTGGACACTTCAAAACGAGCTGTGCGACTCTGCTCACCATACAACTCTTGCAGGTGTGCCAGTATGTCCCTAGCAGTCTTCATATTTTCATGCTGGCATTGGAGTTCATTAGACATGGATGCCATCATATAGCATTTTACTCTAATGTCATCATCCAACCACTTTTTATGTATCTCACGTTGAACATCAGTAGGACGTGTTGGTAGTGTGGGGATATCTGAATCGAGTATGTAGCCTATTTTCTCACAGTCCAAAACAATTTTGAGATTTCTAAGCCAGTCTTTGTAATTGGCTCCGGTCAGTCGGTTGGTCTCAAGAATACGGGTCAAAGGGTTTGAAGCTGACATTGTATCTGCAGAGAGTAAAGATTCTAGTTATACTTTTGTACTTGATCCTAATCTGTTCTAAGGTCTTTTAGAACAAATATAACTCCCACTATTTTCTCGAATCCCTCACACTCCCCTGGTAGGGAAACAGAAATTCCACACGACTAGGGTTTCTAGTAGGTACTGCGGTCCCACCGATTTACATGCCACCTCACCTAACAGTTATTGGTGACACATAGATGGATGAGTGTACAACTCTTGTACAATGCTTCTCAAGCATGGTGCAGTGTAACTTGGTCTCTAAGCCATGAAGACCTCACCTAACAGTTATTGGTCCCATTTCTTAGTTAAGTCAGACCCACCGTATAACCGTAGGAATAAAGTCGTCATTGGGTCCTCACCTAAAAGTTATTGGCGCCCAACCCCACCTTTACCCTACAACATCTCATGTCTATAGAGAGGTCCAGCCCCCCGATGCAACTTGACCACTGTGTCCAGCCGAGACAAATCAACATCAGAAAGGCCTTAGCAGCTCTACTACAGTGGAAGACCTATTGACTTAATATTGGTTAATCAGGTCTTAGTGTTTGCAACTTGAGCCCTTCATAAGAGGTAATCGAACAATTGGCCAGGTAAGCAGGTGGGAGGCTCCCCTTACTCAGAGAGTAAGGTCCTAATTAAGTAACCACCTTTTATGCTTTCCTAGACACCAATTAGATCAATTAATCTAATATGACTTGCTCATGTCGGTTCACTCTCGACTTGATTGAGGAGGTTTTGATTTAGGTCTCAATTGGGTTTGCTACATCACATGTAAACCTATCTACCCGACTCGCATTCACATCACATGCAAACGGCACATCACAGGCAGTTGTAATCGCAGCATCAAATTAAAGCTAAACTTTAAATAGGTGATGATCATGGATTCTAGTTAGGTCGTATTACAAGCACATGCACGTCAATCGATCAACTGGTCTTCAACTCTTGAATTGGTTCCAAGCCTCCTTGATTCGATCCTTGACCAACTCTTGATCCAATCGCCATCAACCGCTTAGACCCCTGTTCATCTCATGCATCGTCTTCGACTTGATCGTTGACGTACATCACATCACAGAAATACAACCAGATGTAAAATAAAAATAAAATAAATTACATCTCCTTTTAGGAGGCACGCAAGCCTCTCAAAACATCAAATAAGATGCATGCAAGCATCTGAAAAATTACATGACATCGCAGATCACATCGCAGGTCATTACATTTGATACCAAAAGGGTTTGAATCCTATGATCATCACCATATGTAACAATTATAATTTTTAGATCTGAAAACTAACTGATTATGTCATGACATAGGTTGCTGATCATGCTAATCATGATTCTAAACTTTGTAATCTCATTAACAATGCAATTAGAACCATCATTTTATCACATAAAAATCAGCATGCAAAAATCAGCACCCCTGAAAAATCTGCATGCAGAAATTTTCAGCATGCATGATCATTCAATTTTCAGATCTAATAAGCCTTTAGATATTTAATTCTTACCTTAATCTACGAAGCCTAGGCTCTGATACCACTGTTGGGAACCCGCCCATGCCGCTGATATTTCAAAACAAAAATCAGATGGCAGCGGAAAGGGGGCATGTGCGGGATCAACGTTCATTGCATGAACGTTGTTTCGAGACCTTTCGTAATTAGGTAAGAATTAAAACTTTTAAAACCATTAGGAAGATCAGATCTTCACCTTGCGCGGGTAGATGATCACCGCAAATCTGAATTCGTGGTTTTCGGAAGAGGGTTCGCTTGAAGCCGTTCAAACATCCGGCCTCTACGGGTATCCACACGAAGTAGAGGACCGATCAAATCTTTCTTGTCTTCCCGGGGTGCTAGCTCCCTTGCAAAGACTTCTTTTGATGGCTGATCTCCTCTCTTTCAATCAACTCTTGATTGCACTTGAGAGGAGGAAGAAGAAGGATGAAGAAGAGGAAGAAGATCAAAGCCCTTCGCAGCCTTCTTCTTTTCTCATGCGTTGAAGCCAAGAGGAGGAAGAAGGGATGTCGCCAAGCTCTTCTTTCCCTTGCACCTTGCTTGCGGTTGAACCAAGGGAGGAGAGGGGAGGGTGGCGGCAGCAAGAGGAGGGCTTCAAGTGCATTAGGGCGCCGGCCCCTTGCCTCCTCTTATATAGCCATCTAGGGCTCCTACAATCTAGGAGCCCTAGAGTTAATTCCATAAGAAGGGGGCGCCGGCCCCTCTCTTCATGCCGCACACAAGGAGAGGAGAAGGGGCGTGATCCCTCCTTCTTGTGATGCCCTAATCCTCCTCTATGGCTAAGTCCTAATCCTATTAGGCTTTAACCAAATCATGAATCAATTGGGTTCAATCCATGCTAGTCCTAATCCTATTAGAACTTGAATGAACCATGACTCAATTGAACTCTTCAATCCTAATCCAATTAGGAGTCATGTTGATTCATTAGATTAATAATTAATTTAGACTTAAGGAATCCTAATCCAATTGGGATGTATTTAAATTTTAGTCCTAATCCAATTAGGACTCTATTTGAATCCGAAGTCCTAATCCAATTAGGATTTCTAGAAATCCTACTCCAAGTAGGAATCCAATTTTAATTCAAAATTCCTAATCTCATTAGGGTTGTAGGAATCCTATTCCAAGTAGGAATCCCAGTCCTACTCCAACTAGGATTCCCAGTCCTAATCCAATTAGGACTCCAGGAATCCTACCCGAAGTAGGATTTGTGTTTAAGTCCAATTAATTAATTTCCTTTGTTCCTTCTTCAACCGAATATCAATCGAATTGATTTCTCATGATTTATAATCACTATTCAACCATCGGATCGGTCAATACTTCTAGTGTGTGTGACCCCATAGGTTCTACTCTGACTGGTAGTGAGATATATTATGATCTCTATCACAATATCATTGAAAACTCCTTTCAATGGGTTGGAACGATTCCAACTCAACTCATTAGGGTTTATCGATCATCAAGATAATCCCTATGAGTCCCACCATCCACCAGTGACACCTAGCAGCATGTAGTGGCTACCCAGTAGAATAGAAAGATGAACCTCTAGGTGCAGTTAACATGTGATACAGTCCTACTATCGTGGATCCCTACAGGACGGAGGTCATGGACAACTCGTCAAACCCCATCGTCTGTCATATGTCAAGATTTATTCGACTTGAGTTCGATAGTGGAAAACTCTTTTTCCACTTTATATTACTGCCCTGGCCAAGGTCTTAGAACTCAGTCTAACAAATCACATAGGATCACTCCTCTTCTATCAAGGTCGATAGATTCCTTATAGGTGCATACCCTACTCCTACAGTGAACTTACTGCAGCCAATCTACACTGCATGGACCCATATGGCTAGAGACCATGTATGTGTGCAGTCAAACTACAATAACCTCACTGTGAGTAGTCGAAGCACCGCAGGTCAAAGGACCAGTCACACTGCTGCAACATCAAGCAAGTCACTGACGAGTGGATAGACATCCAAGTGACTTCTTGTCTTGGTCACACTCAGTACCCTTGTTCTCTAACAAGCACCTGCACTATCACTTCAGTGTCCCTACACTGTGGACTCAAGTCTCGTCCATCCAGAAGGAAAGTGATCTGTGCACTGATCGGATCGATCACCGTCCTCGTGATGATCCATTGATCAGGAGCATTTAGAAATTAATCACCAATGATACATGGCTCAAATTCTCAACTCTTGAGAATATGTATCATCATCTTATTAATTCCTTGGACGATTCATAGACACATAAATAATATGAATGAAAAGATGCCTTTTATTTATTCAATAATAAACAGTCAAGTACAAAATTATGTCCCTAGAATCAATAATGTGTCAGCCAAATTGGCTTCTAGGGCATACATCTAACACCCTTTGCGTTTTCTAGTCCTAAGTTACAGCAGGATATCAGCTTTCTTAGATCTATTTGTCTTTGGTAATATTATTGTAATGCCTAATTTTTCTTCACTATTTTGTGCTTGTAATCTATATATTAGAAATGTCTACTTTATTTCATCTTCTCATGAAATGAATTGATGAGAAATTACTATCTTGTTTTCTTAAAAATGAATAAACAAATAGAAAGTTAAAAAAATTATGCATTCATCAAATACGTTGAAGCTCCATCATTCTACATAAGCTAAGTCCCACCAAACCCTCATTCCTTGATATGTCTTTTTAGGTTATAGACTTCTCTAACTCATTAAGTGTTTGCCACTTAGTATGACAAATTTTTGATGCGAGTTCGATGTTTGATTTGCTTGTGATGCAGCTTATCATGATGATGGATGTGGCTGTACAAGTGATGATACTGACTAAACCCGTTAAAACCCTGTGGTGAGTCTTTTATCTGGAAATATATGTTCTTCATCTTAATAACTTAACTCACATTGGTAGATAACATCAACTATAGGGTGTGTTTGGTTCATGATCAAAATCAGAATTGGTATTAGAATCGGAATGAATTGAAATAGGAATCAAAATGATCATATTCTCTGATGCAGTTGGTTCGTGACTGGAAGCAGAATTGAAATGGAATTTGAATATTGGATGAGAGTCTAGATTAGATTATGGGGATTGGGGCATAATTTCTATTTTCCTGTGAAACCAAAATAAGAATGAGTCCCCCTAACCAAACAGCCGAAGTGAGAGTCACTCCTTCCCATTCCCATTAAAGAGCCGAAGTCCCTCCAACGAAATATACCTGTAATGTCAATTTTGCTGCATTGAATTGGATTTTCAGCCCTTGTTTCAGAATGGTGAGAATGATGCCTTTGAATTGCAGTACTTTTCTCCATGCATGCATATCGCCCATGGAGATCTTCTGCCAACCAAAGGTTTTCTGAGGTCAAACGGCATAGCCTTAATCATGTTTTGAGGTTTCCTGTTACCAACAACGCAGTTTTCATTTCATACTATGCTGATATTTTCTCCACATCTGCTTTTAGTAGAACAGGCAGTCCAGAAGTCCATATCATAAGGTTCAAGTTGGTGGTTACACCCAAATTATTTGTAGTTTGAAAATCTAATGGCAATAATCAATGCAGAATTGTAAGCTAATGAAAGATTCTCACTATTTTGAGGTATATTTTTTGCTTGGATCTATAGAAAAAAGTTGGAAACAGTACTTTGCTCGAACTTTACTGCGACCAGGATAAGTTAATTTCTTGACTCAAATATCTCATTCATGTCATTCATATCCTAGATCAAATTTGACAGCCTCTTATTTTCACCTAAAACAAATTAAGGAAGCAACAGCTAGCATTAAAAGAGGATGTAGTGCTCCCCAAGAAGACTGAGAAGCTGGACTCATTAAGCCAGCAAGCTGGTCGATCAGTGCCTCCTGTATAAACTTAATTGGATGCTAAATTTTAAGTGATTACACAATTTCGTAATAGATCCCTATGTTATATGTCCATATTACTTTGCATCATCTTCTAAATCCTACTTCAGGGATGTGAACAATCAGCACAACTCCTATTTTGCTTTGCACATTTATAGTAGATTTGTGCATACCATAGGGCTTCACAAATGGTTAGACATTCACTAGAAGTCAAGAAGAAAATACAGGGTTGCACCACAAACAAATTCTGGAGTAGTCGCAATCATCATGAGCCAGGACAAGAGCATTGAACATATGTGATGTCATTATTTCACAACACCATTGTTACAGGGTCTCGAAGAATTTCTGAGTTATATGTGACAAACTAGAAGTCCTTAGATGTCATAACACATATTTCTAAAAGAAAAGTGCCTCCACAACCAGATACCTAATACATAAGCTATGAACAGCAGTAGAGAGTAAACATATTCAGAGAGCCAGATCTTTGAAAAGAGCATTTTTTAGGAGTCAAAGTTGACGGCACCTGCAGGAGTGAATTTTTTCAGTGCAAGCAAGTGTTTTGACCTGTGAGCATTGGATGTCACCCTTCAGCCAAGCACTTCCAGTCTGGTTTCAACATATCTGACAGAAACTCCTGCAGGTTCAATGGCTAGCTTTAATTTCTTCATCAACTTGATATCTTCTAAAGTTATGGAGCAATTCCGGGAACCAGAGGCACAGCAGGCTTTGGCTTCTTTATTTTATCAACCATGACAGCTTGGGTCATTAGAACCATCCCAGCTACAGAAGCTGCATTCTGGAGTGCACACCTTGAAACTTTGCATGGATCTACCACACCCGATTTGAGAAGGTCTTCAAACTCATTGGTCATTGCATTATATCCAATCCGCCAGCCAGTCGCAAGAAGCTTTTCCACGACAACTGAACCATCAACTCCTGCATTGTGGGCTATTGATGAAGCTGGTACAAGGAGTGCCTAAAAGTCCAGAAAGCCCTTTAGTTACAAAGCAAATTCCTCTTGAGGACTGCTATGACTCTTAAACGCCATAAACTACCTTCAGTGGCTACTAGTGTTTGTAGGAACCAAGGTCTGCAATCTTGGACCACATCGCCTGCTATGGGGCATACTATACCAGCAGGGTAACAAGACTTGGTACGCTAGTGTACCGGTTGGGCACCCGTATAAGGCCGGGCTCGGTACCGAGAGTGCAGACCTTGGTAGGAACATATTGCAAGTCAGAGTGATGTAATTTCCACAGAGACAAGAATTAAAACTTTTGGAAGCAGATGATGACTAAAACAGTATAGCATGATTTACCCAAAGTATATCAACACAGTAAACTAACTTTACTTCTCATTATAAGTAAATATATGGATATTTAAGCAAAACTTTATTCTACGCAATCTTTCAATGGGCATTTAAGAGTCTTCTTTACCAATGAATGGTAAAGTAGATAATAAGGAAAATGATGCACAAGTTAAAATGGAAACATTGATCATCAAATGGCATCAAAGGAGAACATTCAGCATGTTGAGCCATGAAGCATAAGAGATGGACTTGTTATGGCAAGAAATGCAGATGCAACATGGGCAGCTATATTGGAACATCTTCTTCAAGATGTCTGTGAATCATCAGTGCAATTTCAAGATTTTTATCATTTTAGCCACCTATTGCATAGAGCAGCTGACATCAGACTGGTTTGCAAAGAAGTAGCAAGCAGACAAGCATCAGCAGATGAGGCAGAGATTTCATGCCAGAACTCATGGAATTGGCTTAGATGGGCCTCATAACAAATTGGATTGTCAGTGTGATAACGTTAACCACACTCCTTCAGGGAAGAAAACAACAAACATGCATTACTGGCTCATCATTAGGCGAATTTGCCTAGTTTATATCATATTATAGAGTGCATGAGGGTAGAATCACTCGTCGTTTTAATCCTATTATATATGATTCAGATCACAATTAGATCAAAGCGTAAACCAATTTATGTTCTGTAATAGAACATAATTAAACACGTCAATAAAAGAAATAATTCAATTTTATAGAGCATAATCTTGCATTTTCAATTTTAACTCAGATTTTATTATTAATGACTTAGTGTCAGAAAACACTTCAAATAATTCAATGAAACAACTTGTGTACTTCATTGAAATTTTGTGCATCTCATCCCATGAGTTTCTTATGGCTACTTCACACTGTCATTCATGATCATTTCAGGTTTACCACCATGAAAATTACATGGTTCCTGGACAGACACCTATGACAGTTGATACCCATAACGAAACTAATCTATATCATAAATTAAGAAAAGAGAGGCATCCATAAACCCTTTTCTCAGCTAATGTGCTGGTGTGAAACAGTATAGTTACAGATCTGGCTAGTTAAACACAACTTAAAATAAGAGTTGAGTTGCCATTAGCCAAGTTGCCTTGCCTCCAATTCTTCAGAAATGTAAAAGAACTGAGCAAAATTTACCGTTACTGGATGTCAATTGCTGAAGATAGTATTTTAGAGTCAAGTTACATCAAAGTGGCACTTAAAAAATAGGAGACAAAAATCAAGCAGAAACTTTAGAGAGAGAATGGGCATAAAGTCATAAACCCTGTAGATGGATGTGGGGAGTCTCTACTTTCTAGATGAAGTAATAACTCAGAAGTTGTGCATGGAATGTCATCTATACCCCATCATAAATACTGTCGTGGCCACCAACTCTGAATGTTTACCCAATGAGAAAAAGTTAAAAGCTTCAGATGATCTTGTCCAGGCAACCAATTACTATACCAAGGAAATCACTTCTCAAGGAAATCAAGTTCTCTCTGTTGGATATTGAAGGACATCAGATTGATGCAAAACCTAGTTCTGATTATCTCAGACAACTAGCATTCATGTAAAAATAGGAGCAGCACATACAAAACACAATGTGGAACATCTTATTTAATAAATATATTGAAATAACCATTTTAGTACAGAGGAAATACAGAGTATGCCCACAGCCATACTGTATTCTCGTTTACACACATGACAGCCACATGGGACATATGTAATGGACATGTACACAGATGAGAAGGCTCAGGCTAGAACATCGCAGCTGTGACACCCGAATATTCTTGTTAAATGTAATTAACATCACAATTAGGTTTCTGAAACATAGTTGAAGTATAAAAAGAAAAGCATCTTAATCTAGTTTTGAACTTCCATATGTGGCCTATCAGCAAGTATTTAAGTTGACTATTGCGTCATCCATAATTCTTAATTTTAATCGGTCCACCACTGCTAATAGCAACAAAGATTTATATCAGCAATCAAACAGAGACACTTAATGCTGCAAAATCATAATTCTTAGTCTAGTATGTGTCTCATGTTTCGGATGAAGAGAAAAAATAAATCTGTTAGTAATGTGCTATGTATCATGTATAGGATCATTGACCTGAAATTTAACCACCATCAAAGTTTCCAATTTGATGCCTCAAAGTTCAGGTCCAACAGGATTGCGAATTTCCAATAAGACATGCACTCTCTTGCATGCTACCTACTACTGTCTACTATGTTTGGGATATGTTGTATTCTTTATAGGTAAAAGAAATCTAAGCTGAACACAGAACAGTAACTGATACATTTTTGAAGCAACTTTTCTAAAGAATTGAGAAAAATGACATAACATATGCAAAAACTAAGAAGAAACTAGACCTTTCCAATTATGTCAGCACCAATCTTCTCTTCTGGGTCTTCAATCTTTTGTATTATGGCAGCAATATGCTTTGATAACTGTACAAATGTTGCCCCTCCACCTGGTGCTATACCCTCATCTAGTGCAGCAGAAATCGCGTTCTTCGCATCCTCAATTCTAAGTTTCCTATCCTCAAGTTCAGCCTCAGTGTGTGCCCCTACCTATATATCATTTGCATTCTTCAGAATCCACAGCAATGCCCTAAAAAGTATGACCAGAGCTAGTATTTAAATGGTCCCAGCAGGTCAGTTTTACACAACGCAGCTATACGTATAATTGAATAACAGTGCTGATTGAAGTATGAAATAGAGAAAAGAAAACAGCAGACCTTGATCACAGCTACACCACTTGAGAGTTTTGCTACCCTCTCAGAAAGCTTCCTTGATAGGTAGGCACTATCTGTTTCAGCCAAATCTTTCTTTATTTGTGAAATTCTTGCCTGAATCTCAGCTCTCATAGATGGGTCGGCAACAATGGTTGTTGAGTTACTTGTTATAGTTATCTTCTGAGCAATACCTAGCTGGTCTGAGGTTACACCACTAAGCGTCAAGCCCAAGTCACTAGCAAGAAAATCACCACCTGGTTTTCCAAGAAAGTGTAAGCACAAGTAAAATCTGAGGTCTGGATTAACTAGCAAACGACCTACATAGCAGAAATTAAGGCAGCCACATTACAAATGCATGAGATGAAAAAACATGAAAATTTACAACACCATGGGACCAACAACGTGATAAATATTAAGCACCAAGTTTAGGAACTCTAAGAAACAAGCAAGCCACAGATTACAGCATAAAACAACTGTTCCCAGCAGTAGATGAGTTTAGACACCCTTTTGTGATATTTTTGGTGATATCGTCCACACAAAAATTGGCTACAAATCATGCAGTTTGATCACTGCACAAGTTCGAGATCAGTTTCTAAGCAGACTAGACATGTACATGAATTTTTAAACAAAAGAATTCCATTTTCTGTTGCATCTTAGAGCTAATGATTGTATGAAACTCAAAAGAAAAATGGAAAATTCATCATGAAAATAGTTATATACCAATTACCAAAACTGCATGAAAGCTCACCTGTCATGAGAGCAATATCTTGCAGAAGAGCCTTCTTTCCTTCACCAAACCCTGGACACTTGACAGCTGCTACATTTAAAATTCCTCTCAGCTTGTTAAGGACCAATGTTGCCAGCACCTCACTTGAGATATCCTCAGCAATAATTAATAATGGAACACTCAATTGAGTAGACTTTTCTAACAGAGGGATGATGTCTTTAATATTTGTCACCTTTTGATCGGATACTAGAATTTTAGCATTCTGAAACTCCACAATTGATTTATCCTGGTTTGTGATGAAGTGCGGTGACATATAGCCCTTGTCTATCTGAATAAAACATAAATGGGTGTTAATGATACATAAATTTAAAACAAAATATAAACAATTCATTTCAATTACCTTCATTCCTTCCTGAACCTCGATAATAGTATCAAAAGATGATGATGATTCAATCGTGATCACTCCATCAGGACCAATCTGATCTGTAGCCTCAGCAATAAGATCCCCAATAAAGTCATCATTTCCAGCAGATATTGCAGCTACAGCTGGCAAAAATGAAAAAAAAAAATGAGTTTCATGAATTTATGGGTTCTTTTCTAAAAATCCATAAGAAAAGGAAGGCTACCTTTTATATCCTCCTTCCCACTTACAGGACTGCATTTACTCCTCAAGATCTGGATCAGTTCATAAACAGCTTTATCAATACCCTTTTTCAAAGAGACCGGGTTAGCCCCAGAAGCAACTGCCAACAATCCTAATTTGATCATTTCTCGAGCTAAAACAATTGCCGTGGTGGTCCCATCACCTGCAGAGTCATTTGTCTTGCATGCTACCTATTTCATAAAGTTCGGTAGATAGAAACAACTCAGAAAAGTTTTACATGGAAGCAACTATCCATATCCTGAGAAAAATATGCTGCATTGAATGACCTCTCGAATTAGCATTGCACCAGCATTTTCAATTGCATCAGAAAGTTCAATAGCCTGAGCAATTGTAACCCCATCATTGATCACTTTGGGTATTCCCGGTTCATCAAGGACAACATTACGCCCTGCATGGATAGCCTTGAAGATAGTTAGATAGTTTGAACAATAACCATGTCAAGAAAGTACTACGTACTTCTTCAAAGCAAACGATGTAAACAAAAGCTGAAATATGACCATTCAAAAGTGACCAACGTCGATGGCCATTTACATGGCAAACAAGCTGATGGTCTCACTTATGACAACTACTGGACTTTTCACCATTTTTACCCTATTATACTTCATATTGGATGAAATATGATAAGTTTCCAAAACACCTACTCAGATTGACTTGATGGAATAAGTGATATTTATTGAAGGGTACGAAAAGGGCTGACAGTGACCAATGTACACCATTCATCAATACATGGAGCATAGCACCAGTCATTTTTAAATAAAAAACAGTTTGTGGGACTGGAAGAAAACAAAGTTTGTATTTAGGACCTGAAATCCTAATTTCAAAATACATTTTCCACCAACGAAAGGGGGATTCCTGAAGAGTTGGATACTCTAGGAAGTCCATGATTCACCTCTGGTGATCCACTTGATTTTCTTATGCATAATAACAAAAGATTTTGAATGGAAAGGAAAACAAATGAAAAGTTAAGAATTGACTTATGATGTAATGCATGACAACACAATTAACACAATTAAATGACAAGATGAAATTTTTAAAGCCACCAGCAACATTCGGACTAGCCTTCTATGATGTCTCAAATGAAAATTATCGGTGATTTGCTCACTCCATCTGTTAAAAACATTATTGCAAAATGTGATTGGAATATTAATGAAACAGGAGCACCATAAGCTTGGGAAAAAAGATAGACCTTATATTTTTACGTCAAAAGGGAAAAAGCTAAGGTGGGTCATTTTACAAAGTGGCAATGCCATCTAAGTAAGTGATTTAGGAATATTTTTGATTACTGAAGAAGAGAGTAGCAGAAACAGAAAGCCAAATACCTTTATATACAAACAAATCTTCAACTGGAACGTGAAGAAAAGCACCAGAATTCCTGATTATTTTCATGAAGGATGTTCATTTTTCTCAAAATAATTAAGGATTGATCCAGGTCTAACGGCATACCACTTTTGCAACTGGAACAAACTTGCAAGGCAGGATATTGCTATCTAAAGATTGAGTTAGGATGACATGCTTCACCCAGCAGTTATCTCAAGAACTTATATGGGATTGGCAGCTATAAAAAAATTTTCTATAGCAAATGTTGAATGACAATTAAAGGTTGTATAACAATGCAAAACATAATAGCATAAGAAACATGAACAGATTTCACAGTAGAGTTCTGACTACATTGAAAAGATTAATGCACTGATAATATATTGTTGATGATTCAACCCTCTATCTAGTTAAATTTTGTATTGGTCATAGCATATAGGATGAGTTACCATGACCACTTCCACCCCTAATGCCAGACATTGGCACTTAATATGTCCTTGCTCATATAGGAAGTACCCAAGTACCATGGCATAACAATATATATCAAGAGTTAATGATACGAATGTTGCACTAGATCAACTTAAGTATGAATCATTAATAAATGCTTTAGAGTTCAAGTCAAATGGATCAAAGAGGGTCATCAAAGATAGTGGTTCAAGCAGCTTTTGTTGGTGGTATAAAACTATAATTGCATTCAACCATAAAACCTACAACATCAATATATTTTCAACAGCCCCTTACTCTAGACTAATATCGTAGACTAAATGGACATCATGTTTTTTAGAACTATGGACACATTGCATGTCTACATCAAAGGAGAAACTACAAAACAGGACAGAAATTGAAGTAGCTGGCTGAATATATCCCACGATATATTAGGCTGGTGATTCCTGAGCAGATTAACAATTGTAATTGATAGTTTCGTGCGCATAGAAAGGATCGTTAGCATGTAAGTACTTGGACTAAAAAAGAAATAAACATTATCAGATATATGAAATTGTCAAGCATAGTCAAAGTTGAGCATTTTTTTGTAATAAATTATTCATGAATGTCACATCTGGAACCTCAGAACTCATCAAGGAAAGAACTCCTTTAAATGTGATAACCTAAGGTCTTGTACAATTGAAACCACTAGACACCACTAGACTCTTATAAAATAAAAACGTGACTGCGACAAAATTATCTTCCCTCGATAAGCCCTCTATGATATTCACTTACAGTCGCCTGTTTCCCACAACTTAAGGAAACTGCCTCACCTTAACAAAACCATCAGAAGAATTGGTGCTCGCCCATAATTTCAACCAAAAGCTAATGCCACAACAGCTTAGAGATAAGAAAAGAAACACTATGATTCCAATCTTATCCCAAAATTCAAGACTAAGAAACCACCATCCCCACTAGGCCACATATTGAAATGAATAATAAGCAAAGAACAAGATTATTATATAATATAAAAACTCAAACTTTATGAATAATGGCTAAGTTTTAAAGGAATTAAAAGGTGATAAATGAAATCCAATGCTGCAACATAAAAGCTTAAACTTTTTGTATACCCAACAAATATATTTTTTTTGGAGAAGTTGATAAATACAAATAAATTAGAACGCGTTAACAGATGAATCCAAAACTGTAAAAATAAAAAGCTTTTACTTTGTCGATAATCAATAAAATTTAAATGGATTGACGGCACCAACAGAAGAATCCAATGCTTCCACATAAAAAACGCAAACTTTGTGGACACCCAATAGATTTCAACCGGTTTAGAAGGCAAGAAAAGATAACCAGAAGGTCATACCTTTGGGTCCCAAGGTAACGGCAACAGCATCAGCGAGTTTATCTATCCCAGCCTGCAATGCCTTTCTGCAATCGTTTCCAAAAGATATCCTCTTTGGACCTGCTCTTATTCTAAAACTCCTACCCAGCGATAGATTTCTCGATGATATATGAACCCTTCTCTGTTCCCAACTCCTCTGCGGATAAAAACATAGATTTTTTTCAGTTTAAGAAGAGAGAGATAGAGAAAGAGGGAGAGAGATAGAGAGAGAGTAGTCACAGTAAAAGAGAGCTTTTCAGAAGAGAAGATGGGAGAGGAGGACAGAGCCATTTGAGAGCCGTCGGAGAGCGCTCAGACGGAAGTGGGGTTTGGGGAGGAAGAAAAAGGGTTTATTCCGTTTAACCCAGCGTTTGACCGTGGGGCACACCGCTGGCTCGACTCCTGCATAGGGGCTGTAAATAGGTCGGGTTACGAGTGACCCGGACCCCATTTTGTTCTCTGTCTGGTCTTAATTTTGAACCCATATCTAACTCAATAAAAATCGAGTTGAGTTGGGTCGGATCCACCTTTATAATTTTTGAGCTAATAGGTCATTGGGTCAGATCAAGTCCATAAATAACCTGGACCCAATTTCCAAAAATTTCGGTTTGAGTCGGATCCGGGTCGGGTCCGAGTCAAGTCCGGATTGGATCAGAGTCGCATCCAGTTCAAATCCAGGTCGAGTTCGGGTTGGATCAGAGTCGGATCCAGTTTGGATCAATCCATCCACGACTTCAGAACTTGTTTGCACTCCCGCAAGCCCAAATAATTTTACAGGTTCAGGTCAGATTTGGTCGTAGGATTGAATACCCAAAATTATCTAAATTTCAAATGGGTCGGATTGAGTCTGAATTCAGTAAATCCAAATCCAACCCGAAAAATAGAACCGGTCTAATTTTAGGACCCGACCTGGCCTCATAGGTCCGCCAAAATGGATCTGGTCGGGTCTAAGCAAGTTGGTTCGGGTTGGATCGCGGGTCAACCCCGACTCATTTGCAGCCTTACTCCAACAACATCTCCCAGAAGATCAAAATTGCACCTCCAAAGCCTCGGCCTCTCCGCAAATAAATATTATATCAATCTATAAAATAATGTTTAATTCAATGATTAGAAACATTGCTTTATTACGACAAATCGAAGCAAATGTTAGATAAGCAGGAAAATGATATCCATAAATTTACTTGATTGAGGCGCAAGTTAATATACTTAATTGAGCTTGTTAGGGGGAAAAAATATTGCCGTAGTTCGGTGAGCAGACCCCCCGAGCGGGGGCCGACCGAGCAGACCCCCTTTAGCTTGAAGTTATCTCCTCTCCAGACGATCAAAGGGTTACGTCTTGCGTTTGCCATCAATTAATGCGTATGGGTTGCGCAGACACCTGATTCACTCAACAATTAAAGTGTATGGCCTCCATCACCTACGGACACCGAGCCTCTTACGGCAGATACGCATGCCTTCAAATGATGGCATGACTCTTCGATGGTTTAAGGCTCCGGCCTGATTTCGTACAATAATAGCATTGACTTACATGACCAAGCATTAATGGCCAATTGAGCAAACGTACGACCTGCTCTGTCACAGTCACAGGTAATCCGGCCCTCCCTATAAAAGGAAGATTTCTCCACTCACAGGAAAAAGGCTCTCTCCCTCTGGCTCTAATCTCTCTCTCGCTCCCCCCTCCTTCCTCATATAGACTTCTTGCTGACTTAAGCATCGGAGGGCCGGTGCCGGACTGCCCGGCCACCGGCTTCTTGCAGGCCTCTGGGAAGACGCAGGTCGCCGACAAGCCGCCGTCCGCCACTCAGGCAGCGGAGCCTCCCCCTTCCAGCCGACAGTCGCCCCCGGGTCCAATTTCCAGCAACAGTTGGCGCTAGAGGAAGGGCCCGAGTCGCGACCATGAAACTGAGAAGCAAGGGAGCTTCCAATGCCTCCCGACGTCCTCCACCAAGCCCTGGACACTCTGTCCAGAACTCGCCGCCTCCGGAAGACCCCTCCCCAAGTTCGGCTGGAGCAGTTCGATGCCCTGGTGCATCAGGTTCAGGCTTTGGCCGCCGCTATCCAGGGCCTGCAACCCAGGGGCGTCCCGACGGTGCCGCCCCCTCTGGCCCCAGTTCAACCGGCGCTCCCCGCGAGTGGACCGCCTCTCCCAAGCCAAGATCACCGTGTTCCGGCCTCCCCCTGGGGGGAACACCCGGTGAGGGGTCCTGGAGACTGGCCACAGCCGTCAGAAGCCGAGTCAGTCCCAGGACAACTTGCGCCGGGGCGGACCGCCGCGGCGGTCCCTCCAAGTGATGAGCTCGACAAGAAAGTCGAGAACCTGGAGCGTCAGATTGAGGCGCTCCGTGGCAGGAAGATGGGACGCGATGGTGACTTTGAGTTCACCACGAGATCCCCCTTCTCCCAGCAAATCGAAGATGAGCCGGTCCCGCCAAGGTTCAAGATGCCCCAAGTGGAGCCCTACAGTGGCAGGACCGACCCTCTCGACCACCTGAAAAGCTATCGGGCCTTAATGGCCCTGCAGGGAGCCTCGGAGGCCCTGCTCTGTGTTCGTCCGATTTCTGTCCACCTAAAAATATGCTAGACAGATCGTTGTTAGAACCGACGGACAAAAGTTAAATTAAATTTCTACTCTTACCTGTTCTACTCGAAGAATAGTGGTCGTAAGAGGTCGATCCACAGGGAGGCGATTGGAGTTGCTTAAAAATTAGAATGTTCACTCGGATTCAAAAGCGATTTTTGAATATCAAAAGAAAAACATTACGTCGGGGATGTTGATAGATTCTCTAGTCTACCGGAGAATGATTTTTAATTAAAATTAACTAGAAGACATGTACTTAGATTCAAAAAGTATTTATATATTTAATGGAAAAGAAGAGTTTTTTTTTTGCATAAATTAAAATGGATGACAACAGTGCTTAGGGAGATTGAAGCCTGGAACATAGACTGCATGAAAGAAGATTTCATAAATTGCAACTAAAACGAGAATTTTTGAATGCATAAAACAAACTGCAGGAATTAAACTTAACCTAAAACATGAATTGCATAAAAGAAAAATTAATGGATTGCATTAAAAGATTTCATAAAAAGAAAACAGAAATTAACTTGAACCTAGAACAGGGATTGCATGAAAGAAATTTTGCTAATTTCATAAAAATAAATTGATTACAAAGGTAGAAATGAAGATTGGTGGCTTGATGCTGCCCTTCTTCTGCAAATAAAATAAAGAAAAGAAATAACAAAAAATCAAAAAGAACACTTCTCCCTTTCTCTCCCACGGTGGAACAACATAAAATATTATTTTTTCTTTCTTTCTTCTCCAAAAGAACAAAGCAATGCCCTGTTTCTTTTTTCTTTCTTCTCTCCCACCGAGCTCTCTCCTCTCTTGGTTCCCACCCCAAACCGAGCACCCTCCTCTTCTCTTCCTCCTCCTTTTATAGCCGCGGACGGATGCCTGATGCGGAAGGGAGATGGCAGACGCGGGGAGGAGTCGATCACGGACGCAATCCGGGCTGCTGGCACGCGATCTTCAAATGGAGAAGGAAGATGGCAGATGCCACGGGATGCCGTGGGCTGGGATCATGGGAAGGAGCTGGAATCGCCGGTGATTGCGGGGGATTTGGAGACGGGCGAGCTGGGAGGAGGGGCTGATCCGAGGGTGCACAGAAGAAGGAGGCACGGATGGAGGGATCGGCTGGGATTTTCCTTGCTGGGAGAGACGTGGATCCGGGCGATGGAAGGAGCTGGAGCCTGGCACGGTGGCTGGCATGATGCGGATGGAAGGTGGGGACGCATGCGGCTTGGATCACGGGAGAGGGGTTTTCTTCTTTGGGTGGGCGTTCATGGCATGGGAATCACTGGGGTGCTGCTGTGATCGCGGTTGAGGGGCTGGAGTTTCCTTCACGGACGCGGGATCGACGGGATCACGGACTGAATCATGGGAGGTATCGCGGTTGAGGGGCTGGAGCGCTGGATCTTGATCACGGGATGAGCTGGGAGCGTGGATTCGGGATGATGGCCGCTGACATGGATGCGGTGGAGACGCGGTGAAGACGCTAGCTTCCTTCCTCGGGCCAAGAGGGGGATGCGAACGGCTGGGATGGGGCTTCGGCTTGATTTGGGAAGGAGCTGGGACTCTTTGAAACGGACGGTTGCTGATCGTGGGATCTGGATTACCGGCTGCTGGAATGGATCGCGGAAGATGACGTGGCTAGGGGCGATGGGATTGAAGGCTGAAGATGATGGTGATCTGATGGACGGTGCGGATGCTGGCACAATGCGGGGAACGAGCTGATTGGGCTACTTGCACAAATAAAACATTAATTAGTTAATTCTATTATTAATGATTAGCTAAAATACTAATTAAGATGGTCTGACGATTGCACTTTTGTGCTCTCATCACACCCCTCAACCAGCTTATTGCTAGTCTCTAGCAATTTAGTGCGACAATGATAAAATGGGAGTGCAAAAGTTTTATTTATTATATATATATAAATATACATGAGCTAAGATAAATACTCACTTTCGTAGAGCATTACGATTGCACTTAGCACGTGCAACAAGCCGTTAAACCCCTAGGTTACCCTAGTGGACGAGTGTTGTCTCGTGAGGGTTTGCAGTGAAGTTACCCACAAACTTCAATCCCAAAATAAAATTTGTTTTATGAAATGAAAGTCTAATTTCAAGTACATAACTGATAAAAAGCACACAAGGTTTTAATTACTAAGTAGCCCAATTTCTAGGTTAGTATGCAATTTAAGTTGAAGTCATTAAGTTTTCCGTTAGGGAGTTGTAAAACTTATTTATACTTGAGTGCTCAGTGAAGTTTGGACCATGCACCAGCTAAAGTTTCGGATCTCCAAAATATTGCTAATATTAATAGTTTCCAAGAATTGGTCGGAAAAGACCTATTTGCTGATTCAAAATCATCTTATCTGCAGGATTTCGAGAGCTGTGGATGTTTACTTTAATACCTCATGGGTTTTATCTGTAATATTCCAGTTTACTCGAATTTTTACAACGACGGCTTTCACACTATTGTCTTTCTTAAGGTCAATATACATTTTTTTTTTCATCATTTTTTTTTTATTTTTTGTTTTTGTTTTTTTTTTCATTAAAGAGAAATGATAGTGTATATATTGTGCACTTTTACTCCTGTGATGATTCCTCCATGTAGCGAGCAATTAGTCGACAATTCTCATACCAGTTGGCATGAGGTGTCGGGCATCAAGACTCCCCTACGGACCTATGCTCGGGTTCCTCATCACAAGCCCGCTGACCTTTGACAATAGGTAGCCCTTTTCGATGTACCTGACTAAATCCACCATTTTTTTTTTTTTGGATCAGAAAAAGATGGTTCATCAGGATTCGAGGTTGCTACCATATTCTCAACACAATGTCGAACCTATACCTTAGAAAATGCAGGCCAGATGTGTTGTGAAATTCAAAGTACTAATTAGCTTACAACTCACTAAAAGGAACTTAATAAAAAGAACTCACTTTGCACTACTTCCAACTAGTCATTGGGCTCTTAGATTTTATATACCTTGTGTGTTGTATATTTTTTTTTATTTTAACTAAAAACTTTTTTTTTATTTTTATAAAATTCCAATGCTTAAAAATACCCCCAAACCTACATCTAACATTGTCCTCAATGTTAAAGAAAATTTAAAGCAGTAAGAGGACAGAGGAGAGGTTACCTGATATGGGTGGGTAAATTGAAAATTGGGACAAAATCCCCCAAACCTGCATGTTAGTAATCTTTTTTTTTTTATAGAAGATATTTATATGTTGGGTTGCCTCCCAAGAGCGCTAAGTTTTATGTCTTCAGCCAGACAAAATGTAAATCTCCCTTTTTTTTTTCAACCATTATCTAAGAATGGTTTTGGAAGAGTCCGATGAAGAACAGTCGGCTGATGACGATCTATGCTCATAAGGGGAACAGAACTAAGAGGCGCATGCTTGACCCCTTCCTCGGAATGGGCAAGGTAAGCTTCTAAAGGGTCCTTATTATAAGTTTGTAAGAAAGTCTCCTGAACCAGACTTTCAATCATGTCAACTTCATTGATTTCTTTGTCGTCTGGTGGTTGTTTACTTATGTTGAAGACATTAAGCTCGACTTTCATGTTGCCAAAAGATAACTTCAGCATCCCATTTCGACAGTTGATCACAGCATTTGCTGTGGCTAAGAAAGGTCTACCTAAAATTATAGGTGTGTGACTGTCTGGATGTATTGCAGGTTCAGTCTCAAGGATAACGAAGTCCACAGGATAGTAAAACTAATTTACTTTCACTATTACATCCTCTACAATCCCCTTGGGGTACTTCACTGTCCTATCTGCTAAGGAAAGAGTAATATTTGTAGGCTTTAATTCCCCCAAACCTAATTTTTGGTACACATAGTAGGGAAGTAGGTTTACACTGGCTCCTAAATCTAATAGAGCTCTTTGGATGATCGTCTCTCCTATTTTTATTTCAATAGTTGGGCAACCAGGGTCTTTGAATTTCGGGGCAATCTGTTGTTGAATGAGAGATGAGGCTTGTACAGCCATAACAGCTTGCCTAGGAATACTCGTTTTTTCTTTTGACCGTGGTGAGGTCTTTCAAGAATTTTGTATAGGAGGGAATTTGTCTTATGGCATCGAGAAAAGGTATATTTATTTGAACAGTTTTAAAGACTTCCATGATTTCATCAAAGTTAGATTGTTTCTTGGAGTCCCGAAGTCTACTGGGAAAGGGAACCTTGGGTTTGTATGTTTTTATGGGTTCTTCCCTTTTTTCCGGTTTGTCCTGTTCTTGACCCCTCTTCTGAATAGGGTTCTTATCGGATTCAGTTTTATTTTCCGTGTTCAGGAAGTTGGACTTTATTGTCCACTTGCTTGCCAGACCTTAGAGTGGTAATTGCTTGGACTTCATAGGTCGGATTTCCATTAGAATTGATTTGATGCTGACCTATCTGACCTTGATTTTGTTGTCTACTAGGGTTAGGCACTGGTTGACTAGGTAGTTCACCTTTCTTCCTATCCCCTAGAGAGTTAGCTATTTGGCTCAGACTAACCTCAAGTTTTGCAATCGCTTGCGCATGGAATTGGTTAGTCTGGGCTTGGGCTGTATTGGTCTGTTGTTGTTGCTTGATAAAATCTTGTTGTTGTTTCATCATATTAGCCATCATGGTTTCTAATTGTGAAGGTTGCTGTGGGATAGGGGCATTATAAGGAGGTACAGATGGAACCAATGGTTGGTTCATTTGTGATGGACCTATCCTGGGGAAGTTGTTCTGAAAACCTGGTGGACCACCTTGATGCTGAATAGGTTCATTTTGCTTGTATGAGAAATTTGGGTGGAACCTATTATCAGGGTGATAAACTGGGCTGAACGAGTTGGGAGTGGGCTTCTTAAAGGCACTATATGAATTTAGAGCATTTGCTTGCTCGACCTTTATGGTGGGCAGATTAGGGCAGCACTCCACTAGATGCTCCGGACTGTTACACAAGACACACAAATTATATGACTCGTGATCCACTTTCATGACGGAATTTGACTCTTTGTATGAACTCGAACTAGTGGAAACAGTGAAAGCATCAAACTTTTTACTTAAGTTGTTCATTCCAGTCACCAGATTAGACATGACATTTTTGAGTTCTGGGTCTGCTTTCATTTCATAATTACCTAGTTTTCTAGACCCAAACTCATCTCTAATTACTTCCTCACCATAGCTACTCCAATTTTGGGCATTTTCAGCTAAGTCAACAAGAAATTCATAGGCTTGATCCGGGGTTTGGTTCATGAACCTACCCTTGTGCATGGACTCAATCATGTTTCTATGTGCCGGAGTTAGTCCTTTGTAAAAGAAATGTACTAGATCAGCCTTGTCAAGCCCATGGTGCGGGCACTTGACTAACAGATCATGGAATCTTTTCCAAAGTTGGGAAAATTCCTCCTCAGATTTTTCTCTAAAAGTTCTGATGGCATCCTTAATTTTTTCAGTTTTTACCATGGGATAGAACTTAGCCATGAACTTCCTAGACAACTGTTCCCATGATGTGATGGAATTTGAAGCAAGGGAATACAGCCATGCAGCAGCACGATCTTCTAAAGTCATGGGAAACAATCTTAATTTAATACCCTCTTCATTTAAGTTTTGATTTCTAAATGTTTGACAGATTGTCAAAAACTTGTTTAGATGAATATAGGGTTGTTCACTCTCGAACCCATGAAACTTGGGTAACATGTTTATTGTTGCAGCCCGAATTTCAAATTGGGCTGCATTATTTATTGGCAATACTATACATGTAGGTGGACTAGCGGATGCAGGAGCGAATAATTCATTCAGGATTCTAATATGTTCACCCATTGTAGAGATCGACGGTTGGTTTACAGTTCGCAGGTTATGATGAAAAGTTCTGTCAATCTCAGGATCAAATGGGGTTAACTTATCCCTTAATGACCTTCTACCATGCATACATTTTCCACAACTTAATTAGACTCAAATTTTTTTTTTTTTTTAAAACGAAATCCTAAAAGATAAGAAGAACGGCTAGACCAAGATGACCACAATCAACACCACACAATAATTTGACCCTATAAATTTGAGAGCTAAGTGAGGTTTAGTAGCTTCTTAAATCTAGTTGCATAGAGACTTATCAGGTTAAAAAAGTTCCTGAAATTCTCTCTAGATTAGACAGCTCCTAATCTCCCTTTCAGATTAAGCTTGAGCTTACCAGTTAAGTGATCCAGTAACCAGTGACCAGGAAAGTTCCGGGGTGTGCAGTGGTGCCAGAAGGGATACACCGATACCACAATATCCGTAACAGTTCTCACTGTTGTAAAACTTTCCTAGACATCACCAATTACTAAATCCTCACTGGAGTGGCTTTCAGCCGCTTCTTTCCAAGAGCCTAATTGAGCTCGAAAACCCTAAGGCCAATGTCTAATTTGATTTTAATTTAATTTGGCTTAGGATAAGTATGCAAGGTGGTGATTTTTGGGCTAAGGACAGGTAATGACTTCCCGATCTTATCTTTTTAATGGGTTTTGCCCTTAAATTATTTTATGCAAATGCTTAATACTAAATGCAGCAAATAATCAATATTTTTTTCAGAGTTTATGCAATGTCATTAGGTTGTATTGATTAAATGAGCAAGCAATTTTTTTTTTTTTTTAATTTACTTTTTTTTTTAGCAATAACTTGAATGTAAACTAAACACAATCCTTATGCGTCAGTCAATCTCCGAATGCCCGTTGAATAAGCTCTAGAGATTACTCCGTGAGGAGCCCCAATAGAGGTATTATCACCTCGGAGGATTGCACCCTATCAATTACGAGCAAAAATAATATTTTTTTTGAAATTTTTTTTAATTTAATTAACTTTTTTTTTAACTTTTTTTTTAATCAAATTTCGAATCACAGAATTCAAATTTTGAATTTAAATTTTTGAATTTTTGAATTTTGGAAATTTTTTTCAATTTTTTTTTTACTTTTTTAGAAAACTTTAAATTTCAAATTTCAAATTTCAGAATAACTAATAAAAAAAACTTATAATAACTAATAATAACTACGAAATTACTAACTAAAAATAATCAAAATAAGAAAAATTAATAAAAATAAAAAACTTACTACCGGAGTACGTTCACTCTGGGTATCCAAAATTCGATTTGATCTTCGTGATCGTTCTTGCTTCTCGATTTGCCTCCCCGGCAACGGCGCCAAAATTCTGTTCGTCCGATTCCTGTCCACCTAAAAATATGCTAGACAGATCGTTGTTAGAACCGACGGACAAAAGTTAAATTAAATTTCTACTCTTACCTGTTCTACTCGAAGAATAGTGGTCGTAAGAGGTCGATCCACAGGGAGGCGATTGGAGTTGCTTAAAAATTAGAATGTTCACTCGGATTCAAAAGTGATTTTTGAATATCAAAAGAAAAACATTACGTCGGGGATGTTGATAGATTCTCTAGTCTACCGGAGAATGATTTTTAATTAAAATTAACTAGAAGACATGTACTTAGATTCAAAAAGTATTTATATATTTAATGAAAAAGAAGAGTTTTTTTTTTGCATAAATTAAAATGGATGACAACAGTGCTTAGGGAGATTGAAGCCTGGAACATAGACTGCATGAAAGAAGATTTCATAAATTGCAACTAAAACGAGAATTTTTGAATGTATAAAACAAACTGCAGGAATTAAACTTAACCTAAAACATGAATTGCATAAAAGAAAAATTAATGGATTGCATTAAAAGATTTCATAAAAAGAAAACAGAAATTAACTTGAACCTAGAACAGGGATTGCATGAAAGAAATTTTGCTAGATTTCATAAAAATAAATTGATTACAAAGGTAGAAATGAAGATTGGTGGCTTGATGCTGCCTTTCTTCTGCAAATAAAATAAAGAAAAGAAATAACAAAAAATCAAAAAGAACACTTCTCCCTTTCTCTCCCACGGTGGAACAACATAAAATATTATTTTTTCTTTCTTTCTTCTCCAAAAGAACAGAGCAATGCTCTGTTTCTTTTTTCTTTCTTCTCTCCCACCGAGCTCTCTCCTCTCTTGGTTCCCACCCCAAACCGAGCACCCTCCTCTTCTCTTCCTCCTTCTCCTTTTATAGCCGCGGACGGACGCATGATGCGGAAGGGAGATGGCAGACGCGGGGAGGAGTCGATCACGGACGCAATCCGGGCTGCTGGCACGCGATCTTCAAATGGAGAAGGAAGATGGCAGATGCCACGGGATGCCGTGGGCTGGGATCACGGGAAGGAGCTGGAATCGCCGGTGATTGCGGGGGTTTTGGAGACGGGCGAGCTGGGAGGAGGGGCTGATCCGAGGGTGCACAGAAGAAGGAGGCACGGATGGAGGGATTGGCTGGGATTTTCCTTGCTAGGAGAGACGTGGATCCGGGCGATGGAAGGAGCTGGAGCCTGGCACGGTGGCTGGCATGATGCGGATGGAAGGTGGGGACGCATGCGGCTTGGATCACGGGAGAGGGGTTTCCTTCTTTGGGTGGGCGTTCATGGCATGGGAATCACTGGGGTGCTGCTGTGATCGCGGTTTAGGGGCTGGAGTTTCCTTCACGGACGCGGGATCGACGGGATCACGGACTGAATCATGGGAGGTATCGCGGTTGAGGGGCTGGAGCGCTGGATCTTGATCACGGGATGAGCTGGGAGCGTGGATTCGGGATGATGGCCGCTGACATGGATGCGGTGGAGACGCGGTGAAGACGCTAGCTTCCTTCCTCGGGCCAAGAGGGGGATGCGAACGGCTGGGATGGGGCTTCGGCTTGATTTGGGAAGGAGCTGGGACTCTTTGAAACGGACGGTTGCTGATCGTGGGATTGGATTACCGGCTGCTGGAATGGATCGCGGAAGATGACGTGGCTAGGGGCGTTGGGATTGAAGGCTGAAGATGATGGTGATCTGATGGACGGCGCGGATGCTGGCACAATGCGGGGAACGAGCTGATTGGGCTACTTGCACAAATAAAACATTAATTAGTTAATTCTATTATTAATGATTAGCTAAAATACTAATTAAGATGGTCTGACGATTGCACTTTTGTGCTTTCATCACTCTGTAAAGCCTTTCCAGCGACACTCCGAGGAGCGGCCCGGCTCTGGTTCACTGGGCTAAGGCCTAGCACCGTCTCCTCCTTCGAACAGCTCGGCAGGCAGTTTGCCAGCACCTTTGCTGCCAGCCGACCCCAGCGGCGGACCTCCGACTCCCTCCTCGACATAAAGCAAAAGGAGGGAGAATCTCTCAGGGACTACCTGGACCGTTTCACTGCTGCAACATGGGAGGTCCGGGAGCTCGACCAGTCAATCGCCATGTCGGCACTAAAGACTGGGGCCCGATCTTATAGATTCCTCTTCTCCATCGAGAAGAATTTCTCCGTTGACTTCACGGAGATGTTGGTTCGGGCGCGAAAGTACGCAAAAGCCGAGGAAGCGGTGGCTTTTAGGCGGAGCGGGGTCGAGCAGACTTCTAAGAAACAGAAAAGGCGTCGCGAGGACCGCGGCCGCCCCAGAAGCCCGTCCCCGCACCGAGCCGAGCGCCCGCCTCGCCTGAAGCACCTACCCCGGCTGCAAGGACCGCCTCGGCAGAGATCCCCTTCTCGCCCGAGGCCACCACAACGGCCCCGCACACCCAACGGGAGGTACGAAAATTACACTCCCCTCACTGCTCCCCGGACCGAGATCCTCATGGAGATCGAGGGCCGGGACTACTTCCGACCCCCGCCCCCGAGGCGGGATCCCGGGGCCTGGCGGAACCTCCGAAAGTACTGCCGCTTCCACCGGGACCACGGCCATGATACGGAGGAGTGCTTCTAGCTCCGGGACGAGATTGAAGTACTCATTCGCCGAGGAGTGCTTGACCGGTTCGTGCGGAACCGGCCCGCAGGAAGGCCAGTGGAGAATCCCCCACAGTCCGAAGATCCAAATGCCAACAGGCCCATCGCCGGCACCATCAACACCATCCGAGGCAGGGCCTCGGCTGGAGGAGCTCCAGAGGGAACCACCCCAAAACGCTTGTGCGCCTCGGAGGCCATCTCATTCTCAAATGAGGACCTGAAGGGAGTTGAAACTTCCCATGACGATGTTGTGGTCGTCTCCATGGTTGTGAACAAATTTGATGTAAAGCGTGTTTTGATTGATAATGGAAGCTCGACGAACGTTTTGTATTTTGATGCCTATTCCAGAATGGGAATGACAGGAAATCAACTGCGGAGGATGAACGCCCCGCTGGTCGGCTTCACTGGGGACTCGGTCCCAGTAGAGGGTGAGGTCAACCTTCTGGTCACGGTTGGACTCGCCCCCCGAGAGAGCACCGTGAAGATGAATTTCCTCGTGGTGCGCCTGCCCTCGGCTTACAATGCCATTCTCAGGCGACCAGGACTCAACGCTCTCCGAGCCATAGTCTCAACCCGCCACTTGCTCATGCGGTTCCCCACCAGCCAAGGGGTCGGCGAAGTTCGTGGAGACCAGATGGTAGCCAGACAGTGCTACATGGCGACCCATGAGGCAAGGCAGCCGGCCGAGGCGTCGACCACGACGAAAGACGAACTCCTGGCCGAAACCTTAGAGGCGCGGGTCGGCCCGCAGAAGAATCGGGTGGAGCCTGGTGAGCTGCTCATTCGAGTTCCCCTCCAAGAAAATTTTTCCGAGCTAACCGTGCAGGTCGGCTCCGGCCTTGACGCTCGCGAGAGGGATCGCCTCATTAACTTCCTGCGGGGCAACGCGAACGTCTTCGCCTAGTCGCCAGCAGACATGCCGGGGATAGATCCGGAGGTCGCGGTCCACCGACTCCAAGTGAACCCCAGCAAGCCCGTGCGGCAAAAAAAGCGAAGTGCCACTCCAGAGCGACAACGAGCGATAGCTGAGGAGGTTGACAAACTCCTCGAAGCTGGCTTCATCCGGGAGATATCCTATCCGGAGTGGCTCGTCAATGTGGTCCTCGTCAAAAAGGCCAGCGAAAAATGGCGCATGTGCGTGGACTACACCGACCTGAACAAGGCCTGCCCAAAGGACAGCTTCCCACTCCCTAGCATCGACCGGCTCGTGGACTCCACCTCGGGACACGAGCTGCTGACATTCATGGACGCCTTTTCTGGATACAACCAAATCCGGATGGCGCCGGAGGATGAGGAAAAGACGGCCTTCATCACTGATGGGGGCACCTATTGTTATAAGGTGATGCCCCTCGGCTTAAAGAATGCTGGTGCGACTTATCAGAGGCTGGTCAGTCGAATCTTCAAAGATCAAATAGGTCGAAACATGGAGGTCTATGTAGACGACATGTTAGTAAAGAGCAAAATGGCGCAAGACCATGTGACCGACCTCAGCGAAGCATTCTCCATACTCCGAAGTGAGCTCGGTCCTGGTCCGGGAGGAGAGCAAGCTCCAGAAGCCGGTATATTATACAAGCCGGGTCTTGAGGGGTGCTGAGACTCGATATTCCAAGCTGGAGAAGACCGCCTACGCCTTGGTCGTCTCAGCTCGAAGGCTCCGGCCCTATTTTCAAGCTCACACGGTGGTCGTGCTGACCGACCAACCGGTGAAGCAGATCCTGCAGCGATCAGATCGAGCCGGACGAGTCACCAAGTGGGCTATCGAGCTTGGGGAGTTCGACCTCGAGTATCGACCCAGGCCGGTGATCAAGGCACAGGCACTCGCCGACTTCATAGTCGAGTGCACCGTGCCGGACGAGCCTGAGCTCGAGCCAGCGCCGGCGGAGCAGATTCCGAGCTCGACATGGACCTTGCATGGTGACGGCTCTTCGAACTCGAGGGGTAGCGGAGCAGGCCTCGTCCTCACCAGTCCAGATGGAGTGGTCGCCGAGCAGGCCTTGCGCTTCGAATTCCCCACCTCCAACAATGCAGCAGAGTACGAAGCACTTGTCGCCGGGCTCAAGTTGGCCAAGGAGCTGGGAGTGAAGGACCTAAGGGCCTTCAGTGACTCCCAATTGGTCGTGAACCAAATCTTGGGTGATTTTGAGGCGAGAGAGCCCACTATGCAGGAATATTTTCGGAAGGTGCGGGATCTCGCCTCGACTCTGAACTCCTTTCACATCCAACACATCGCCAGAACGGAGAACTTCAGAGCAGATCAACTATCGAAGCTGGCGTCCTCCCGCATGAGCGAACTTCCGAAGGCAGCAGCGCTGGAGTACCTCCAAAGACCCAGTACGGAGGAGCCCGAGCCGGCCCTTTTCATCGAGGTTGAGCCGAGCTGGATGGATGAGCTCGTCAACTATTTGCGAGATGAAGTCCTCCCCAGCGACGAACGCGAGGCTCGCCGGGTCAAGCGCTTGGCCGCCCGGTACACATTGTACGAAGGTAAACTCTATCGGAGATCTTTTACCTCTCCCCTCCTCAGGTGCCTCCGCTCGTCCGAGGCGGAATATGCAATGCGCGAAGTCCACGAGGAGATTTGTGGAAGCCATATGGGGGGACGAGCATTGGCGCACAAGATTCTGCGCCAAGGATACTACTGGCCGACGCTCCAGAAGGATACCCTGGGCTTCGTCCAGAGGTGCGACCGGTGTCAGAGGAACGCCAACATCCAACGACGACCCTCGGCCCTGCTAACCTCGATCAGTTCCCCCTGGCCATTTGCCCAGTGGAGAATCGACATCTTGGGACTGTTGCCCAGATAGACAACCCAAGAGGGGGGGGGGGGTGAATTGGGTTTTTAATATAATTTGGCTAATTAAAACTTTGTGGATGATTAATTAAAAACTATAGCAAGTTATTTAATTAAAGCCTAGTGCTGTGAGTAATGTGCGGGGAAGAAGATGAGAGACAATGCACTACAAACACAAAGTTTTATAGTGGTTCGGAGCTAACCCTTGCTCCTACGTCCACTCCCCAAGTCTCACTTGGGAATTTCACTATAACCCCCTTGGATTACAGCCGGTTGTTTTGCAAGCTCACAACCAAACTTGTTGTTTTACGAGCTCACAACGAACTCGGTCGGTTTTTCTAGGCTCACCGACTAGAACCAACCCCGATTGTTTTCCCGGGCTCACAATCAAACCCTTACACACGTTGGTTTTAACTTGGCTCACCAACCAACCTTAAACCCCTTGATTCAATCCCCCGATTGAATCAAGTAAATACAAGAGATAGGAGAAAACAGAAAATAGCTTCTCAAAAAGTAGATTTAAGACAATATAATCCTAAAGGAGTTAGAAGCCCTCAAACGCTTTTAAGCTGGTGAAGAGGTATGGCTTCTGGAACTCCGGTCTCCTCTTGAAAGAGTGGTCGACTTGAATGCAGGAGGAGGAAGCTTTGATTGTTGGGAAGAAGTTGTTGGAGCAGTAAATGCAGATCTCCCCTTTTTCGTTTAAGAGCACTTGGAGAGCTTGAAAACTTGAATGCTTGGAGTGGAGTATCTGTTCTCTTCCTTACTACAGTCCTCTGTGGCTATTTAAGCCAATCCCCATGGAAACTAGCCGTTACTCTGCTTTTTCTGGCCGTTCTGCACACTCTGCGTAGCCTGACAATATGACCGTTGGTGGGTTGGAGTCGACTCGCGTGATCAGGAGTCGACTCGGCTGTAGCAGGAGTCGACTCACGCTTTTCCGGAGTCGACTCGGCAACTGTTCCAAATTTGAATTAAAGTTGCCGTCTTGACTGGGAGTCGACTCTTCTTGACCTGGAGTCGACTCGCCAACTTCTGGAGTTGACCTGGCAATTTTTGGAGTCGGCTCATCCACTGAAGTCCGTGGATCCAAATTTGAATTTTGTCCACTCGAGTCGACTCGACTGTCCTGGGAGTCGACTCGAATCTCAGAGCCCGAACTCTCGATTCTCTGTCGTTTGGTTCATCCAGTCTTGGAGTCGACTCGAACTTCCTTGGAGTCGACTCGGCTCTCAGTTTCCGAAAGTTGGTCTTCTGCCTTTTGACGTGAAGCTTGTCTCGGAGTCGACTCGAGCTGTCTGTGAGTCGACTCGAATCTCAGAGGCAGTAACATGGTCTTCTGTCTGTTGATGGTCGCTCAGTCTCGGAGTCGACTCGTGTACTGCGGGAGTCGACTCGAATCTCAGAGTCCGAAAATCGTTCTCTGACTTTTTCCTTGTGTTCCTCTGAGAGTCGACTCTTACCTTCTTTGGAGTCGACCTGCCAACCATCGGAGTCGACTCGCGTTCCACTGGAGTCGACTCGAATCTCAGACCCGAAAACTGCTCTCTGACTTTTCTGCCTGTGACTGCTTGGAGTCGACTCTTACTTCCCTGGAGTCGACTCGGTGAACATTGGAGTCGACTCGCGCACTTCAGGAGTCGACTCGTTGACAGGTTCTGAGATGAAGCTTTCTGTTCTTCTTTCTGTTCTCAGTCGGAGTCGACTCGTACTAATCTGGAGTCGACTCGAGCTCGTGCCAATGAACTTGATACGCTTGGAGTCGACTCGTGATACTCGGGAGTCGACTCGAGTCTCAGACTTTGGTTCAGCAGACTTCTTACCTTATCCAAAATACTATGAACCAAATCTAGAGACACTTGGACAGGATTTTCACTGAAACACTCAATTGAATTCATTAGTAATCACAAGATATACTCAAATGCTTTGAGCTCATCAAAATCAAATGGGGTTTTAATCAATCACTCCACAATCTCTCCCTTTTTGATGATGACAAAACTTTGAGTATGTGAAAAATGAATTGCTCATAAAACAATGAAGTAAAATCCATAAATGAATTCAAATGTCTGATAATTTAATTTATCCAAGTTTGAAAGGAGTGAAACATTAAATTTCGGAGTTAAAGCTCCCCCTTTCATTTGGAATTATATAAGCCTTCATATTATGCAATCAATTGTTTGGCTTATATGTCATTAATGATTTAGCTTGATTAAGATTCAGATTCTCCCCCTCAACATATGCATTCAACTATGTTTTGATTCTCTGAATTTCCTTTTAATGCTTTGAAGTTTTTGAACTGAATTTTATCTTTTTAGAGGAAAAATCTGTCAATTTGTTCTTGAGTAGGATTCAGCTAATCTCCGAATATCCCTTGAATAGATTCTGGAGATTACTCCATTAGGAGCCCCAAAAGAGAGATAATGAGCCTCGAGGTACCGAATCCACTTAGAACAAATTTGAGTGTGTTTTTAAGAGTTTATCTTTTTATTTATTTCCATTGATTTCTTTTACATATTTTTCCATATTTCTCCCCTTTTACACATTTTATACGTAGTTCTCCCCCTTTTTGTCATCATACCAAAAAGGAGGTAATCACACACAATTAATGGCACAAATGGCACAACCCATCATCAAATGGCACAGAACTGAAGATAAGATGTCTACTCATTGTATTGATATGAATGTGAATACATTTGAGCATATAATAAGTAAAGCAAAACAAAACAAAACAAAAAGAACATCTATGGTCTCCTCGAGGATGAAGATCCCCCTCTCGAGGATGCATCTCCTCCTCTGGAGGATGTGGCACCTCCTCTCAATCGGCTCTGCTCCATGAGGAGGGTGACTGCATCTGTCACATGTCCGAGCTGCGTGATAATAGACGTGGTGGCTCTGCTATGTGTAGTGGAGAGCTCTGTCACCGACGCCTGAAGCCCAGTTACCGATGTCTGAAGTGCGTCCAGCTTGTCGATGAGTACATTCGCCAAGCGCTCGGCCCCCTTGGTGGTGGTGTGCATGTCACGACCTATCTCCTCTCGCATCTGTCGAGTGGAGCTCGTGACCTCACTCATGCTGTGGAACTGGGCCTGGACCAAACTCCGGACATTGTAGATCTCTTCCCGTACATGAGCCGTCATGTCAGTCACGGCTGTCAAGGAAGGGACCAACTGAGAAGATACGGGTGCAGGAGTGGGGGCAGGCACTGCACCTCGGAGCTCCCGAAGCAGCTCATCCCTCAGATCTCGGACGATCTCCTGCCGCAGCTCCCGGAGCTGCTCTGTATCAATACAGACCTCCATAGATGGTGGAACTGAGGAGGAAGGTCCGGCAGAGGTGGTAGGAGCAGGAGGAGTGGATGGGAGGTCTGGATGGTCTGGAAGGTCTGGGTAGTCTGAATCTGGCTCAGGACTGGGTGATGGTCTGGTGGTCTGAGCAGTAAGAGTGGACTTCCTAACCCAGATTCCTTCTCTCTTCTGAAACCCCATCCTGTGCATAGTCCCCGTACATAAGCGATCAGTCCATCGCAAGGCACGAGAGGGTTCCCTCTCAGGAATGGGAATCTCGTACTGCCTAAAAAGAAGAGTGAACAACATCCCGTATGGGAGTGAGAGCCTAGGTCTATCTAGGGGCTCACACATATACCTATAAATGAGCTTTGGGAAGTTGATCGGGGTGTCCTGAAGGATATAAGACATAATAGCTAAGTCCCTCTCATTCACAAAATCAAATCTCCCTGTCTTAGGAAAGATGGACCTGGACAGAATGCTCAAAAGGATTCTCACTTCAATAGGAAGTGAGCTAGCAGATACCTCATCTAGGGGGGACTGAGGTGGATGCCCTAAGACGACCGTAAGGGCCGCAACTCTATCCTCAGGGTGTGCGGGAGCCACCCCTACTAATGGAAGATGAAGGATATGGGCAATGAGGTCCTCTGTGACACGCAACGGGACACCTACTACCGTACCCTCGATACCTCCATCTCCCCGATGGACGGTACTGTAAAACTCTTGAACTAGGCCAGGATAGGTGGGAAGGTCCAAGGTGAGGAAGTACTCTAGGCCCTGGGCTCTAAGCCTATCGCCTATGGTGAACCCCTCCCGGGAGAGATAGTCGAAATCGACAAACCTCCCGGAGGTGACGGCCTTCCCGGCCAACGGCCTAACGAGAACCACCCTAGGCGGGGACCGATCCGGAGGTGGTTGCCTCGCGGGATCGTGCCGCGCCTTGGAGCGTCGCTCGGGACCGGCCTCGGGACGGGACCTCTTCCTAACGACGGTCTTACGAGGCATCTTGACTTAAACGGGAAGAAAAATACCTAGAGGACGGTGAAGAACCGACAGAGGAAGCTCGGGACGGACCGGAAATGACCTAGGAACGGACGGAAACTCAATGTCCGGCGAAGAATCGACGGAAAAAGGGCTTGGAGACGATCGGGGATGACCTAGGAATCGGCTCTAGGGCTTTGTGAACAGTGGCGGCTTGAGGAAAAGTGTTTGCGAAACGACAAACCTAGGGTTAAAAAGTCGGATCCCGACTGCGAGTCGACTCTCCTGAAGTGCGCGAGTCGACTCTCTGTTAGCTCATGTAGACTTCGAGTCGACTCCCGACAGTGTGCGAGTCGACTCCCCCTCACCTGCCAACTTTGCGAGTCGACTCCCGCTAATGCGCGAGTCGACTCCCCCTTAGGAGCCGGCTCTGAAACTTACTCGAGTCGTCTCTAACCTTGGCACGCACCTAAAAACCATGCCATAATCGTGCCAAATGAGGGAAAATCACCTAATTAAGGACTGATTTGATGATCACTGCATAGAAACTCTATTTTAACCTCATTCTAATCATCAAAATCAATTAATCTAGTGAAAAACTCCCACTAGGATGGATCAATCACTCCTAATCCCCTTCTAAGCACACTAAACCTCTCTTCACTTAGGGGTTTTGTAAAAATATCTGCTAATTGATTATCAGTACACACAAATTGGAGTGACACATCACCATTCAATACATGATCTCTTATGAAGTGATGTCTTATCTCAATGTGTTTAGTTCTTGAGTGTTGAATTGGATTTTTAGTTTGATTTATGGCACTTGTGTTATCACAATTAATGGGAATTTTATCTTGTTTAATGCCATAATCTTCTAATTGTTGTTTAATCCATAAGATTTGAGCACAACAACTCCCGGCTGCAACATATTCAGCTTCTGCAGTGGATAATGCAACCGAGTTTTGTTTCTTGCTAAACCATGAGATTAGGTTTTCTTCTAGAAATTGACAAGACCCGCTGGTACTTTTTCTATCAAGCTTACATCCAGCGAAGTCTGAATCTGTGTACCCTATTAAGTTTAGGCTAGATTCTTTAGAGTACCACAGCCCTATGTTCTTAGTTCCAATCAAGTATTTAAAGATTCTCTTAACTGCAGCTAGGTGTGATTCTTTAGGATTAGCCTGATATCTAGCACACATGCACACACTAAACATAATATCAGGCCTACTTGCAGTAAGATACAGTAAAGAACCTATCATACCTCTATAAAGTTTTTGATCTACAGATTTACCTGATTCATCTTGGTCTAACTTGCATAATGAGCTCATGGGGGTGCTGATTGACTTGTTTCCCTCCATATCAAACTTCTTGAGCATCTCCTTGATATATTTTGCTTGATTAATGAAGATGCCTCCTTCAGATTGTTTGATTTGAAGCCCGAGGAAATAGTTCAGCTCTCCCATCATGCTCATCTCAAACTCACTCTGCATCAAATCAGCAAATTCCTCGCAGAGGCGATTGTTAGTAGCACCGAAAATGATATCATCAACATAGATCTGTACTAATAACATATCCTTATTTTTCTTTTTCAGAAATAATGTTGTATCTACATTTCCCCTAGAGAATTCATGTTCTAATAGGAATTTACTAAGTCTCTCATACCATGCTCTAGGTACTTGTTTTAGTCCATAAAGCGCTTTGTTCAGTTTATACACATGATTAGGGTATTGATGATTTTCAAAACCAGGAGGTTGTTCTACATACACCTCCTCATTAATAAACCCATTTAGAAAAGCACTTTTTACATCCATTTGATATAGCTTGAAGTCCTTAGAGCATGCATATGCTAATAGAAGTCTAATCGCCTCAAGTCTAGCTACGGGAGCAAAGGTTTCATCAAAATCTATGCCTTCTTCTTGATTATAACCCTTTGCTACTAGTCTAGCCTTATTCCTTATAACAATTCCATTTTCATCTAGTTTATTTTTATATATCCATTTTGTACCTATTATTGGATATTCAGAAGGTCTCTCTACTAGATCCCACACTTTGTTTCTAGTAAATTGGTTTAGTTCTTCTTGCATTGCATTTATCCAATTTACATCATTTTCAGCTTCTTCTATATGTTTGGGCTCAAAGTGTGAAATAAAAGCTAGATGGTTATTCAAATTTCTAAGAGATGCTCTAGTCCTAACCGGTTGTGATGGATCATCTAGAATTAGTTCCTTAGGATGCCCGTGAGCATACCTCCAAGCTTTAGTTAGCCCATGATCCACTATAGGCTCTTGGTTTGATGATTCTCCTTCAATCAACTTTTGATTACCATCTTGTAATCCCACCTCATCTATCTTTTCTTCAAGTATTTCAATATCATCATCAAGATTGGCTTTCTTACTAGAGGAGATGTCACTAGAGTCATCAAATACAACATGTATAGATTCTTCTATAACTAGTGTTCTTTTATTAAAGACTCTATAGGCTTTACTAGTTGTAGAATAACCTAAGAATATTCCTTCATCAGATTTAGGGTCAAATTTTCCTAGATTATCTTTCCCATTATTATGTACAAAACACCTACATCCAAAAACATGAAAATAGTTAACCTTTGGTTTTCTGTTTTTCCACAGTTCATAAGGTGTTTTCTTTATGATGGGTCTTAATAGAACTCTATTTAATATATGGCAAGAAGTATTAATGGCTTCTCCCCAAAAGTACTTAGGGAGGTTACTTTCACATAACATCGTTCTAGCCATTTTCTCTAGTGTTCTATTTTTCCTTTCCACAACTCCATTTTGTTGTGGTGTCCTAGGTGCAGAAAAATTATGGGTTATCCCCTTTTTACTACAAAATTCATCAAATAATTGATTTTCGAATTCGGTACCATGGTCACTTCTAATGGCTATGACTGAAGACTCTCTAGCATTTGTTACTTCCTTATGGAACTTTTTAAACATGAAAAATGCTTGGTCCTTATGTGCTAGAAACATGACCCATGTGTACCTAGAGTAATCATCTATTATGACTAGACCATATTTATTTCCACCTAGGCTTGTTGTTCTAGTTGGACCAAATAGGTCCATGTGTAATAATTCTAGAGGCCTAGAGGTAGAGACACATTTTATGAGTTTAAAAGAATTCCTAGATTGTTTGCCAAATTGACATGCTTCACAGATTTTGTTCTTTTCAAATTTTAACTTTGGCAAACCTATCACAGAATCTCTTTTAACTAATTTAGTTATTGTGTCCATGCTTGCATGACCTAACTTACGGTGCCATAACCAACTAGCATTATTATCTTTAGTTTCATTAACAACTAAACATTGGTTATGTTTTGCAAGGTCTTCTAGGTCTACCACATATACATTTCCACGTCTAATCCCTTTAAAAACTAAACTATTATCATTAGTATTTGTTATAATGCACAGTGATGGTTTAAACATAACATCATATCCTTTGTCACATAATTGACTAATGCTTAACAAGTTATGCTTAAGACCATCAACATATCTAACATTATCTATAAAAGTAGAAGGGGTGATTTGAACTTTACCAATACCAATGATGTGACCTTGGTTGTTGTCTCCAAACGTCACAGCACCTCCCTTCTTAGCTTCAAGGGTGAAAAATTGGTCTTTATCACCCGTCATGTGCCTTGAGCAGCCACTATCCAAATACCAGCAATTTTTGTTGACCTTGGCTGCAAGACACTCCTACACAAGCAAATCATGTCATCTTAGGTACCCAAGTTTTCTTGGATCCTTCATGGTTAGTCAAGTTGGTTCCTTTTGGAACCCATACCCTTTTAGTTTTTCTTTTAGTTTTACTTTTCCTAAAATTACATACATTTGCTTTATGGCCTACTGTACCACAACAAAAGCAGGTTATTTTCTTAGTTTTTGTTTCCCCAGCTTTAACAAAGAAGTTACTAAGAAGTTTTTGCTTATTCCTTGGTTTATATCCTAAACCGGCTTTATTAAACACTGCACGTTGACTATCTAGTATCATGTTTAATTTTTCAGAACTATAGGTAAATCTTTCAACTAAGGGTTTGTATTTGTTAAGTTCTTTAGTTAGTGTCTGATTTTCTTTAGTTAAGGTGTTGGTCTTTTGAGTTAAAAGTTGGTTGCTTGTTTTAAGTTCTATATTTTCTTTGGTGATTAAATCCTTATCCTTAACTAATTTATCGTATTTATGTAGGTATGATTGATTAGTTATTTTCAGTTCTTTATTCTTAAGATTTATAGCCTTATATTCTACCATTAATTCATTAAATGCATCATAAAGTTCATCAAATGAAAAATCATAGTGCGTATCGGAAGTTACCTCATTTTCGTTGGCCATGAAACAAAAATTGGCCTTCTCTTCTTGTTCTTCATCCGATGATGAAGATGATGCGTCGGAGTCCGATAGGGTGGTGACAAGGGCTTTCTTCTTCTTCTTGTACTTGCTGCTCTTCTTTAGTAAGGGACACTCAGCTCGGATGTGTCCCGGCTTTTTGCACTCATAGCAGCCGGTCCCCTCACTTTCCCTTTCCTTACCTTTGTCCTTGCGGTAGGAATTTGAGGGGCCTCTCCTTTGATGATAGGACTTCTTGTGGTTGATGAATTTCTTGAACTTGCGCACAAGAAGAGCCTCACCACCATCTTCCTCATCTTCTTCTTCTTCACTGCTGCTGCTGCAAGACAAGTCCTTGTTAGAAGAAGTAGATTTTAAAGCTATTACCTTTTTCTTATGGGAGGACTCTTCCTCGTTGTGTTGTTTCATGGTAAGCTCATGCGTCATAAGGGATCCAAGGAGCTCTTCAAGTGGAAGCTTGTTCAAGTCTTTAGCTTCTTGGATTGCCGTCACTTTAGCTTCCCACGACCTTGGTAGACACCGAAGGATTTTCCTGACAAGTTCACTGTTAGTATAGTTCTTGCCAAGGCTTTTTAGGCCATTGACAATATCAGTAAACCTAGTGAACATGCATGTAATTGTTTCGTTAGAGTCCATTTTAAATAGTTCATATTTATGAACCAAAATATTTATTTTGGACTCTTTCACTTGATTCGTGCCCTCATGGGTCACTTCAAGTCTGTCCCAAATCTCTTTTGCAGAATTGCAAGTAGAGACCCTATTGAATTCATTACGGTCTAAGGCACAATAGAAGACATTCATTGCTTTAGAGTTTAATTGTGCCTTCCTCATGTCATGTTCATCCCAGTCCATTTCAAGTTTAGGTACCTTAACACCATCTACGTATATGGATGGGATGTATGGCCCATTTACTACAATGGACCACATCTCATAGTCTTGGGCTTGGATGAATATTCTCATCCTAGCCTTCCAGTATGAGTAGTCAGATCCATTGAAGAAAGGGGGTCTTTGGGTGGACTGACCCTCAATGTGAGAAGATCCAAATGGGGTTGTCATTTTGATCTTTTAACTCTTGAGTGGAAGAGTTTTTGGCTCTGATACCACTTGTTGCCCAGATAGACAACCCAAGAGGGGGGGGGGGGGTGAATTGGGTTTTTAATATAATTTGGCTAATTAAAACTTTGTGGATGATTAATTAAAAACTATAGCAAGTTATTTAATTAAAGCCTAGTGCTGTGAGTAATGTGCGGGGAAGAAGATGAGAGACAATGCACTACAAACACAAAGTTTTATAGTGGTTCGGAGCTAACCCTTGCTCCTACGTCCACTCCCCAAGTCTCACTTGGGAATTTCACTATAACCCCCTTGGATTACAGCCGGTTGTTTTGCAAGCTCACAACCAAACTTGTTATTTTACGAGCTCACAACGAACTCGGTCGGTTTTCCTAGGCTCACCGACTAGAACCAACCCCGATTGTTTTTCCGGGCTCACAATCAAACCCTTACACACGTTGGTTTTAACTTGGCTCACCAACCAACCTTAAACCCCTTGATTCAATCCCTCGATTGAATCAAGTAAATACAAGAGATAGGAGAAAACAGAAAATAGCTTCTCAAAAAGCAGATTTAAGACAATATAATCGTAAAGGAGTTAGAAGCCCTCAAACGCTTTTAAGCTGGTGAAGAGGTATGGCTTCTGGAACTCCGGTCTCCTCTTGAAAGAGTGGTCGACTTGAATGCAGGAGGAGGAAGCTTTGATTGTTGGGAAGAAGTTGTTGGAGCAGTAAATGCAGATCTCCCCTTTTTCGTTTAAGAGCACTTGGAGAGCTTGAAAACTTGAATGCTTGGAGTGGAGTATCTGTTCTCTTCCTTGCTACAATCCTCTGTGGCTATTTAAGCCAATCCCCACGGAAACTAGCCGTTACTCTGCTTTTTCTGGCCGTTCTGCACACTCTGCGTAGCCTGACAATATGACCGTTGGTGGGTTGGAGTCGACTCGCGCGATCAGGAGTCGACTCGGCTGTAGCAGGAGTCGACTCACGCTTTTCCGGAGTCGACTCGGCAACTGTTCCAAATTTGAATTAAAGTTGCCGTCTTGACTGGGAGTCGACTCGTCTTGACCTGGAGTCGACTCGCCAACTTCTGGAGTTGACCTGGCAATTTTTGGAGTCGGCTCATCCACTGAAGTCCGTGGATCCAAATTTGAATTTTGTCCACTCGAGTCGACTCGACTGTCCTGGGAGTCGACTCGAATCTCAGAGCCCGAACTCTCGATTCTCTGTCGTTTGGTTCATCCAGTCTTGGAGTCGACTCGAACTTCCTTGGAGTCGACTCGGCTCTCAGTTTCCGAAAGTTGGTCTTCTGCCTTTTGACGTGAAGCTTGTCTCGGAGTCGACTCGAGCTGTCTGTGAGTCGACTCGAATCTCAGAGGCAGTAACATGGTCTTCTGTCTGTTGATGGTCGCTCAGTCTCGGAGTCGACTCGTGTACTGCGGGAGTCGACTCGAATCTCAGAGTCCGAAAATCGTTCTCTGACTTTTTCCTTGTGTTCCTCTGAGAGTCGACTCTTACCTTCTTTGGAGTCGACCTGCCAACCATCGGAGTCGACTCGCGTTCCACTGGAGTCGACTCGAATCTCAGACCCGAAAACTGCTCTCTGACTTTTCTGCCTGTGACTGCTTGGAGTCGACTCTTACTTCCCTGGAGTCGACTCGGTGAACATTGGAGTCGACTCGCGCACTTCAGGAGTCGACTCGTTGACAGGTTCTGAGATGAAGCTTTCTGTTCTTCTTTCTGTTCTCAGTCGGAGTCGACTCGAGCTCGTGCCAGTGAACTTGATACGCTTGGAGTCGACTCGTGATACTCGGAAGTCGACTCGAGTCTCAGACTTTGGTTCAGCAGACTTCTTACCTTATCCAAAATACTATGAACCAAATCTAGAGACACTTGGACAGGATTTTCACTGAAACACTCAATTGAATTCATTAGTAATCACAAGATATACTCAAATGCTTTGAGCTCATCAAAATCAAATGGGGTTTTAATCAATCACTCCACAGGGACCGTTCCCTTTGGCGACCGGACAAAGGAAGTTTATAGTTGTCGCCATCGACTATTTTACGAAGTGGGTGGAGGCCGAGCCGCTTGCCCGGATCACCGAGCAGAAGATGCGGGACTTCGTCTGGAAGTCGATCATTTGCAGGTTCGGGCTCCCCCGCATCCTTATATCAGATAACGGTCGCCAGTTCGACAACGCCCGTTTCAGAAAATTCTGCTCCGAACTTGGCATCGACCACCGCTTCACCTCGGTTGCACATCCACAAACAAATGGAGAAACCGAAGTAACAAATCGAACCATCTTGCAGGGGCTCAAGGCCAGGCTCGATCGGTCCAAAGGACAGTGGGTCGAAGACCTGTACAACGTCCTGTGGGCCTACCGGACCACATTCCGGGTGCCCACCAGCGAAACTCCCTTCAATTTGACGTACGGGACAGAAGCCGTCATTCCCCTGGAGATCGGGCTCCCTTCTTCGAGGGTAGAACATTTTGATGCCAGCTCCAGCTCCTCGCAGCTCAGAAATAATCTTGACTTAGTCGAGGAAGTAAGAGAAGCCGCCCGAGTTCGCATGGCAAAGTACCAGCAAAGGACGGCGCAGTACTACAACGCCAGAGTCAAGATCAAATCCTTCAAGGAGGAGGACCTCGTTCTCAGAAAGGCGGAAGCCTCCCAGCCAACCGAGCAAGGGAAGCTGGCCCCGAACTGGGAAGGACCCTACCGGATCGCGCGTGTCCAGCGACCCGGAGCCTACAAGCTAAAATCTCTTGACGGGACTCCCATTCCACGAAGTTGGAGCTCCGAAAACCTTCGGGTGTACTACCAATAATGCCCCGAAGGGTCCTCCGTACCAATTGTAAATCTCATTTGCAATTGTTCTAACTCTGCTAAATTTCTCCTGGTGTCTACATACTTCCAGGCGACCCGGCCCAGCTCATATATACGCCCCTGCTCGGATGCAAATAGAACCGAGCAAAGCCGGGCACCGCAGCAAAATTCGGAACGCCGATATCTCCATCGACCATCGAGCCCGGCTCGATCTCCATCACCTATCGGGCTCGGCTCGATCTCCATCAGACATCGAGCTCGGCTCGATCTCCGTCACCTATCGAGCTCGGCTCGATCTCCGTCACCTATCGAGCTCGGCTCGATCTCCGTCAGACATCGAGCTCGGCTCGATCTCCGTCAGACATCGAGCTCGGCTCGATCTCCATCAGACATCGAGCTCGGCTCGATCTCCATCACCTATCGAGCTCGGCTTGATCTCCATCAGACATCGAGCTCGGCTCGATCTCCATCACCTATCGAGCTCGGCTTGATCTCCATCGACTATCGTGCTCGGTATGATCTCCATCGGTCAACGAGCTCGGCTCGTTCTCCTACCCCGACCACGGCCGGGATGCCCCGATACTTCGGGATGACGGGGTACCTATGTGGTCTTCCTGAAGATGTTCGTGAGTCCGTGATGCGGTCTCGACCGTCGAGCTCGGCTCGACCTCCACCAGGTATCGAGCTCGGCTCGATCTCCATCGACCATCGAGCCCGGCTCGATCTCCATCACCTATCGAGCTCGGCTCGATCCCCATCGACTATCGTGCTCGGCTCGATCTCCATCAGGCATCGAGTTCGGCTCGATCTCCATCGACCATTAAGCTCGTCTCTCTCTCCATTAGCCTTCGGGCTCGGCTCATCCTCGCCGGCTATCAACACTTCGTCCCGATGTCAGGCCCAAGTGATCCATGCATCCTGAATCGTGGTCGCTCCGTGTGCGAGCTCGAAAGTTACGACCCCGTGCCTTGGACTAAGCTCGGGGCCGTTCTCCATGGACAAATTCGCGGCACGAGGCATATAGCCCCGAAAAGGTACGCCCCGATAGCACCCGCCTTGTTCGATACGCATGCTCCGTTCATTCTTATATCCTTGATGAATACCTTGACTGATAGCGGGGTCCTCAGCCAGAAGTCTGGTCAAACGCGTCTACTTAAACCTTAGCTCGGTTTTGCGGCCGCTCGATAAAGTTTGGTCCCGAGCTCGAGGTCCGATGATTAAAGCAAGACGCTACCCAGCTAGGGCCCCGGGCCCTACGATTGCGAAACTGCATCTAAATTTAGGCGCTCGGCAAGTCCGAGTCCGATCTAAAACGCCTTGGTGGCTCGGACTAAAACGTCTAAGAAGTCGGGAAAAGTTGGGAAAAGTATTTCATTTAAAGGCCCAGAGGCCAAGTACAAAATTAAGGTTCGGCCGCGCGATAGACGCGGGCCGACCTCTTACAAAATAAGTATAAATTTAAGGGGCGGTTGCCGCGACGTCTTCAACCGGGACCTCCCCGTGCTCGACTTCGACCTCGGCCCTTTCGGCAGCAGCTCCGGGTTTGCCGACCTCGGTCCCCTCGGACATGGCTTCGGAAGCGCCTCCCCGAGCAGTTTCCTTAGTGGCCTCCAGAGCCCCCCCCCCCCACCCCGGTCGCCTCAGCCGACTTCGCCTCAAGGCCCTCGACCCCGGCTCCGGGCTGAAGCAGGTCGAGATCGAAGTCGGGGCAAAGCCGGCGCAGTTGATTCCGGAAGTCGGTGAACCCTTGAACGAGGCCGTTCACAGCTTCCTCCTCGAGCAGCTCCCGGAATTCTTTCGACTCTCGGAAGAGCTGAACAGCGCTCCGAGCCCGCTCCCGGGCCTCCTCCTCCTGGGCTCCAAGCCGAGCTTGGAGCTCCTCGGCCTTGAGCTCCGCGCTCCTTATAGCCTGCTCGCGGACGACGAGCAGGGACCGTGCCTCGGCTAGGCGAGCCTCGGCGGCCCGCAGCTCTGATCTAGCCAGAGCATGAGCGGCCTTCTCTTCTTCAAACGCCATCGACAGAAGTTTGACTTCGTCTTCGCCGGCGCCTACTCTGAGCAAGAGCTCCTTCTTATGAAGCTCGAGCTCTGCCACTTTCTTGTCGAGCTCTGCCACCCTCTTCTCGGCCGCCTCCCGCGCTTGTGAACTCCGACGAGCCCGATCTCGGTAGTCCGCGTTGAGGGCGATCAGGGTCTCGGTCTCGTGGAGATGCTGTAAACAAAACAAAAGTTAGGCCAAGGGAACAAAAAAAATTGTGCAAAGAAAATACCGAACAAAAACTTACCCGAATTGCGGAGAAGCGGGCCGAGTCCAAGAACTGATTCTGGCTCATGGCCTGAATCCTCGCCCTGTCGGCCGGAAGGAGCACGACGCGGAAAAGCTGCCGTGCCGTTTCAATATTTTCGAGGGCCGAATCATCCTCGAATAGTGTCCACTCCACGACGTAGGATCGTCGCTCTTGATCCCTCGCCGGGTCGGGAAGGCCGGCCCCCGCCGCTTCTGGCTTTGCAGCCCCTTGGCCGCATCCCGGCTCGGACGCCGAGCCCTCGGGTCGGACAGGAGGCCGATCAGGAACTCGGGAGATAGGCGCCGGGCACGGGAGCGCCAGGGTCGCCCCACTCGAGCCTCCGGGCTCGGAGCTCGAACCTCCCCCCTTAGTGGCCTCGGGAGGGTCGACTCGGGGAGCGACCTTCGCCTTCTTTTTGGGCTCGAGCGGCTCCCCTCCGAGCTCGGCCGCCCTCTTTCTGTACCGAGCGTACATAACTTCGCTCTTGGTAACCATTTTTGCGATATCTGCAAAGACAAGCAGGGTGAGACTCGAAGTATCAAAAGATAAAAAAAAAAAAAGAGAAGATTAAGGCTTCCTACTTTCGCCCTTACCATGAGGACGCGCCGAGCTCAGGCCCATGTTCACCAAAGCGTCCTCGCTTATGAGGCCGTTTAGGAGAATTCCGTCCCCGAGGCTGCGAACGGCGTCAAGGGCTCCCTGCTCGCGCGTGGAAAGCCTAGCGGTTTTGTTAACGGCCCTGAGTCGGCACGGCCTCCACCTGGGGTCGAACCCCCACGTCCGCTCAGAACCCAAGAAGAAAAACTTCTTCTTCCAGTCATGAATGGACGATGGGGCACCGTGGAAGAGTGGCCGACCCGCCCGGAGGGCGACGTAAAGCCACTCTCCATCTCCCGGATTCGACTTTAACATGAAAAGCCGCCGAAAAACGTTGACCGAGGTCAGGATTCCGTACGCCAAACATAGCGATAGGAACCCGACGATCGTCCTCCATGCGTTCGGAGCGAGCTGCGCCGGGACCAGCTGGCACTCCGTGAGCAGCTCATTCAAGAACCCATGGAGGGAGAACCGTAGGCCGGCCCAGAGTGCCTCCCGGTACACTCCGATCCGACCCTCCGGGGGATTCGATACTCGATCCCCCGGTCCGGCGGGTTCCAAGCGGAACCCCCGCCGAGGAAAAAACCATTCCTCGGCTATCTCGACCTCGACCTCAGTCATGGTGGACCCAAAGTCGTTCGGACCAGACCCCGTTGCAAAAGAAAAGAAAGGGAGAGGAAGGAGAGACTCCGAACAAATAAAGAAAAAACCTGTCGGAAGTTCGCCGGAGAACGGTTACTTCAGACTAGGAGGAAAATAGGAAGGAGAAAGCAGGAAGAACGACCTGAGGGATATATATATATATATATATACCCTCCTCCGACGACCCAGATTTGCGGAGCAGAGCGCTGCTCTCCGCCCAGATCGTGACACGCGTCCACCCAGAAATTAAAGAGCCGCACTCAATTCGAACCGACACCTCAAACACAGAAGCGTCTCGTCGGATCGTGTGGTCTCATCATGAGCCCACGACGCGAGGACGCTTTGGAAAGCGGAAGGGTACCCTGATAAAACGTTTTCGGAGAGGGAGAGTCGTCGCCTATTTAAGGCGCCTTGAAACGCGCGATAATTCAAAATTCCCTCACGTATAAACCTAAACTACTTCCGCGCTCGAACTCCCGAGCAGCTCGAGCTCGGAAGTCGGGGAGTAGTGTTAGGGGGAAAAAACATCGCCGTAGTTCGGTGAGCAGACCCCCCGAGTGGGGGCCGACTGAGCAGACCCCCGAGCGGGGGCCGACCGAGCAGACCCCCTTTAGCTTGAAGTTATCTCCTCTCCAGACGATCAAAGGGTTACGTCTTGCGTTTGCCATCAATTAATGCGTATGGGCTGCGCAGACACCTGATTCACTCAACAATTAAAGTGTATGGCCTCCATCACCTACGGACACCGAGCCTCTTACGGCAGATACACATGCCTTCAAATGATGGCATGACTCTTCGATGGCTTAAGGCTCCGGCCTGATTTCGTACAATAATAGCATTGACTTACATGACCAAGCATTAATGGCCAATTGAGCAAACGTACGACCTGCTCTGTCACAGTCACAGGTAATCCGGCCCTCCCTATAAAAGGAAGATTTCTCCACTCACAGGAAAAAGGCTCTCTCCCTCTGGCTCTAATCTCTCTCTCGCTCCCCCCTCCTTCCTCATATAGACTTCTTGCTGACTTAAGCATCGGAGGGCCGGTGCCGGACTGCCCGACCACCGGCTTCTTGCAGGCCTCTGGGAAGACGCAGCTCGCCGACAAGCCGCCGTCCGCCACTCAGGCAGCGGAGCCTCCCCCTTCCAGCCGACGGTCGCCCCCGGGTCCAATTTCCAGCAACAGAGCTAAATATCAAAATTTATTTTGATTCATACTAAATTTGTCAAAGATAAGTTTTGAATAATTTATGAAGGCACATGAGAATAATGTTGGAATATTTTGAAAGATAGTTTAAAGAAGAAAGATAAAGGAAATTAACATTTCTAGAAATCAACTTAAATGAAGCAATTTCAACGTAAAAATTTATAATTCACTCACCTTGCTATACTAGATCACATTATGTAATGTAAATAGATTTGTTTCAAACTTATTAGGAACGATTTTTCTACATTGAGAAAGATGGCTTCAATTTGAGTTGGTAGCCTGCAAGTTAGGCGGTAATGGTGATTTAGCCTACCTATCTCTCGTTCTCTATGTCATAGTTCTTCAAACTCAACTTTCATAAAAATGTAAACCAAAATTCTCATGCAAATGTTGGTGCTACGCTTAAGGATTATATTCAATATCTCCTTTTAACAAAGTCACTTAGTTTGCCAATTTTGCTGTAGGTGATGAACTACAAGTAGCTCGAGAGGGGATTTATCTTGCACTAGATTAAAGTAGATTTTTTCAAATATTTGATGGCTTCATGATTGTCCGTCGCCCAATTGGTTGTCTAGTATTGCCTACTTGACATTTGGACTTCACTTCAAACGTTTCATGCTCTACACTGTCCCCATATCTATTGTTATTTTATAACATTCAACTGCTGCTACTAATAGTTTAGAGGGGAAAAAAAAAAGAAGAAGATGCTGTAACTTAATCATTAGTTGTTCCAAGTAATCAACTAAGAACTGACAATTTTCCCTTCTTTTATTGATTCATAAGAAAATGTTTCTAGTTTTTTGACCTCGATAAAAATATAGTTCACTTGTCTTGAGAGAATTATTGATTTGCTCCAGTAACAACACCAACAACAATAATAACAATCCCTAGACCTGGTAACCAAATGCTCTGCTCTTGCCTTTGCTCCTACCATTACTCCTGCTTCCTTCCTCCTGTGTCACTACCTTTGCTTCCATCCCCGCCCACTCCACCTTCTATTTCCCTGCGTCTTCCTTCATCAATAGCACCACCCAGGCTCTACTAACACTCTCTAATCCTTATTAGCGATGAATCCTCCTCCCACACCAATGACTCCAATAGCTAGTTTTCCATACCAGCAAATGCCAATGCAGACTTTCCAAGATGAGCAGCCACGCCTCCTACAATCTCTCCAACAGTTAGAAGTGCAATCTCCTAAAATCTTATTAGCGATGAATCCTCCTCCCACACCAATAACTCCAACGGCTAGTCTTCCAAACCAGCAAATACCAACGCAGATTTTCCAAGATGAGCAGCCACGTCTCCTACAATCTCTCCAACAGCTAAAAGTGTAATCTCCTAAAATCTCTCAATGGCTAGTCTTCCAATTTTTTCTTCCTAAAACCTTCCTAACTATCTCTTTCCTTTCTTATCTCAAGGCCTTGTAAATTGCTACGGTGCATATAAATGAAAACCCAGCCACGGCTCTAAAAATGATTAAAAGAGTTCAACTTCAATACAATCTCTTGTTTTCTTTCTTTATGGCATCAGAGCCGCAAGGCTAACCCCATCATACAGATCCTCCTATTGTCTTAATTCCTCATCATACATATCCTCCTGTTGTTTTAATTCCTCATCAATGGCGACAACCTCTATCAACGTGGGTAACTTTGTCACTCTTCATTTGAAGCAGGACAATTTTCCTTTATGGCATGAACAGGTACTTACCTTGGCCGAGAGCCAAGATCTTTTAGGTTTGCTCACTGGTAAGACCCCAATGCCTGTTTCATATGTCTCTTGTCCTGAAGGCTCTAGTGATGGACAAAAAGAGATCAATCCAGAATATATAAAATGGAGAAAATCAGAGGAAGCACTCAGTTTAGTAATTGGTCTGGACACATCTTGTTGCTGGAATTTGGACCCGGGGGCGACCGCTGGGCCGGAAAGGAGGAGCTCCGGTGGGAATCGGCGGTGATGGGTGACGGTCCGTCGGGGTGTGGCGTCCTCCGGGAGACCTGCAAGAAGCCGGTGGCCGGGCTTTCCGGCGTCGGCCCTCCGATGCCTAAGTCAGAGGGGGCCAATATAAGAGTGGAGATAGCAGTAAGAAGTTGGAGTTCTCCCTTGTTTTTTTTCCTCCCCCCTTCAAATGGAGGAATTTTCCTTTTATAGAGGGAGCTGGGTTACCTTGATGTGACGGGGCAGATTGTCCTCTTTGTGATAATTGAGCACGATCATGTTCATTAATGGCGTCATGGGGGATGAGACCGGATCAGACTGGAGTCAGTGAATTGTCGCGGTTGATCGGACCTGGTGGAGTGGTTCAACCGCCCGCTGTGGAGGGCCTGGGGTCCGTAGATAACAAGCGCATTAATTGTTGAGTGAACCAGTGATCAGGAAAAGGCCATACGCTTTGATGGTCGAGTGATCCGGAGATCATCTTGAGCCGCGTTCATTAATGGTTGAGTGCACTGGAGGCCTGCGAGGCCATGTGCATTAATGGTCTGGCGGTAGCCTGATATGACGAGATTTGAGTGTCTGGAGTTAGGCTCCCAAAAGGTGTCAGGCCGAGGCCGAGCACTAGGGTGAGATGCTTCGGAACCTAGCATCCGGTCGGGCACTGAGTGGGGCTGGCCGCCCCAAGTCGGGCGCTTGCGGCCCGGGTGTTGCCTGGTCGGCATCTTTGGTCGGGCGTCGGGCCGAGCTCGTTGCCTTAGGTCGGGCGTCTACGGCCCGAGCGTTACTTGGTCGGCGCCTTCTAGTCGGGCGTCCTCTGGTCGGGATCCAGGCCGAGCTGGCTGCCTTGAGTCGGGCATCTATGGCCTGGGCGTTGCTTGGCCGGCGCCCTCTGGTCGGCGCCTTTCGGTTGGGTGCTTCCTGGCCGGGCGCCTTCTGGTCGGCGCCTTTATTTCGGGACGACTTGGGTTTTCCCCCAACACATCTGAAAAGGTGTGGACAACACCCAAGGAAGCATATGCGCAGGCTTCACAAGAAAGGGAGTTTCAACTGCAACAACAACTCACCTACATGCGTAAGAATTCTGATACCTTCCTTAAATGATTATTTATGTCAACTCAAAGGTGCTTGTGATAATTTGGCTGCAATTGGGAGTCCTGTGAACGACAAGACAAAGGTTTTTTCTCTTCTAAATGGTCTTGATACGAAGTATGAGCCATTCACAATGGCTATGCTCAAACCACCTATGCCGACATACAGTGAGATTATTCCTCTTCTCCAAAGCTATGAGACAAGGACTACTCTGCACATAGTTGAATCTAACAATCATGTTGCCTTCTATGGAAACAAAGGCAAAGGTCCCAATAATACGTATCAGAGAAGAGATGGATGTCATAATCAAAATAGTTTTTCTTCCAAAGGCAAAGGCTTTCGTCACCAAAACAATAGTTCTCAGCCTTTTAATCAAGTTGCCAAATCTCAATCATCACAGAGTAGAGATCGTAATAGAAACACCACTTGTCAAATCTGTGGCAAGCGGGGACATGAAACACTCAAGTGCTGGCACAAATTTGATAAATCAATACACTGATGCGTCTCATGCTCTTGCTGCACTAACTCTTAGCAATAAAGCTGAAGATCAAGAGTGGACAACAGACACAGGGGCTTCTGCTCACATGAAATTCAATCCAGGTATTTAAAAAAATTTGCATCCTTATACTGGAACCAATCATGTTATGGTTGGTAATGAGGCATTGTTACCAATAACTCAATTAACAACTGATTATCCTGTTAATTGTGAGTTTTTTGGTGTTGGTTTTACCATAAAGGACAGGGCCACGAATCAAATCTTGCTGAGAGGCTGAAAGCAGGATAATCTCTATACCATCTCCACGTCCCCAGAAGCCCACTTTTCCTTGCGTTTTCAAGCTGTGAGCAATGATGTTTGGCACCAAAGACTGGGGCATCCACAAGCTGTTGCAGTTCAAACTCTTTAGTCTTTAGGATTAATAAAAGTTATTGGCAAAAATAAAACTGCCTCTATTTGTGATAGTTGTGAGCTCGGTAAATTTAGCCGCCTTCCATTTATTCCTTCTTCTTATTGAAATTATGACTTTTTTGAAAAGATCCATTGTAATTTTTGGGGACTTGCCCCTGTTAATTCTATTGATAAATTTTCATTCTATGTTGTATTAGTTGATGATTGTAGCCATTACATATGGTTCATCCCTTTGAAACATAAATCTAATTTCTTTGCTTCCTTTTGCACTTTTGTAAAATTTGTTGATCGTCAGTTTTCAAAACAAATAAAAAATTTTCAATCGGATGGTGGAGATGAATTTACTAGCAATGCCTTTAAGAATTTTTTACAGGATCAAGGGATCATTTATCAAATTTCTTGTCCTCGAACTTCAGAACAAAATGCCGTTGTTAAATGATGTTATCGAACTATTTGCGAGTTGGGCTTAACCATGCTCTCTTTCATAGCGGCATAACCAAGCGTTTTTGGATAGAAGCCTTTCCAACCGTTGTTTTCTTGATCAATCATATACCTTTTGTAAGACTTGGTAATATCTCAAACTTCATGGACGGCATCTAGATTACTTGTCTTTGCGAGTTTTTGGATCAAAATGTTTTTCATATCTTTGGAATAATCAAACTAACAAGTTTGATCCTAAATCCCTTCCATGTGTGTTGATAGGTTATAGTAACAAGCATAAAGGGTTATAAATATTTTTATCCTCCTACTAGACGTATGAACATTTCCCGTCATGTTGTTTTTGATGAAGGTAGCTTTTCTTCAAAGATCTTGCTACCTTGCACTCACATTCTTTACAACCTAACACCATTTTCACATTTTATGAATAGCTTACGCCATCCTTAGCCACTGTCACTTCGTCCAATTCTCATTCTCCTAATATTTCCGATGCTACTAATGACACTATGGTGCAGAATGATTCGGATTTCCCTTCCATATTGCCAGTTGCTCCTGAGAACACAAATGAAATCTCTTACTCTTCCCCTCTCGAAGAAGCCTCGCCTCCCATACAACCTGGCATCTCTGAATCTTCCTTTATTCCTCCACTGGAGCCTCTCACCCCTCTTGACTCTTTGGGTATTGCAGACAATATTCCCATTAATGATTCCGACACCACCTTTTCTGGTTCACCGAGTGTTGCTCCTTTATTAGAGGCTTCACCATCTTCCACAGCTATGATTCCTCAACCCATGAATACTTGATCAAAGGCAGGTATCGACAAACCTAATTCCAAATATGCTAATCTTCACAAGGTTTTACCAATCCCGTAGGAACCAAAAAGTGTTTGCTCTGCCCTTAAACATGAAGGGTGGACTAGAGCAATGCATGAGGAATTAGAGACACTCTACAAAAATAACACATGGACACTCGTCCCTCGCACTCCTGACTTGCATGTCATTGGTAGTAAATGGGTCTACAAGCCAAAACTCATAACTGACGGTTCTCTTGATTGCCTTAAGGCACTTTTAATGGCCAAAGGATATGATCAAGTTGACGGTATCGATTACATTTAGACTTTCTCTCCGGTAATTAAACCAGGTACCATTAGAATAGTTCTTCCAATTGCTTTAGTACGCAAATGGATGATTAGGCAGTTAGATGTTAAAAATGCCTTTTTACATGGTTTTCTAAATGAGTCAATGTTCATGGAACAACCACTTGGTTTTGTTGATCCTACTTGTCCCCATCATATTTGCAAATTAAATCGGGCTCTCTATGGTCTAAAACAGGCCCCTAGAGCTTGGTTTGACAGATTTAGTAGCTTTCTTTTTTACTTTGGTTTCTTCAGCATCATTATGGATCTGTCTTTATTCATTTGTCATTTGCCTCATGGATCTATCTTTTTATTACTCTATGTTGATGATATTATCTTAACTAGTTCTAATGAACAATTACTCCATAATTTTATTCATCCTCTTCATTGTGAATTTGATATGAAAGACTTAGATCCTTTACATTATTTTCTTGGGATTCAAGTGACCTATGCTACTGACAGTTTAGTGTTGTCTTAGACCAACTATGCTTTTGATATTCTTAATCGTGCCTAGATGACGGATTGCAAACCCATAGCGACACCTATGACTCCGAAGACGAAGGATTTTGGGAGCTCCACACCCTTCTTCGATCCTTCCCATTATCGCAATATTGTCGACGCCCTTCAATACTTGACTCTCACCAAGTTGGACTTAGCCTTCAGTGTCAATTTCGTATCTCAATTCATGCACACTCCTACTGAAGCCCACTACCAACTGGTCAAGCATATTATTCGTTATGTGCAAGGCACAACCATTATGGGCATCCTTCTTCACTCCAACTCCTCTCTCGAGTTATATGCCTTTGCCGATGTTGATTGGGCAGGGTGTCCGGTGACACGTCGTTCTACCACTAGTTTTTGCACCTTTATTGATAACAACTGCATCTCTTGGTGTGCAAAAAAATAAAACACTGTCTCTCGCTCCAGCACAGAAGCCGAGTACCGCTCCATGACACACACTACCATAGAATTAATATGGTTGGCGTCTCTTCTTCGTGACCTTGGTGTTTCGTTGCCCATGACTCCCACACTGTTCTGTGACAACCTTGGCGCTCTCTACCTAACTTGTAACCCCGTGTTCCATGCTCGAAGTAAACACATTGAGATCGATTACCACTATGTCAGCGAACGAGTTGCTCTTCGTCTTTTTCACACTTAGCATGTGTCCTCTTCCTCTCAAGTAGCTGATATTTTCACTAAGCCTCTCTCCCGCTTTGACCTTGATCACCTACACACCAAACTGAACCTCACAAATCGGCTCAATTTGCGGGAGAGTATTAGCGATGAATCCTCCTCCCACACTAATAACTCCAACGGCTAGTTTTTCAAACCAGCAAATGCCAATGCAGACTCTCCAAGATGAGCAACCACGCCTCCTACAATCTCTCCAACAGTTAGAAGTGCAATCTCCTAAAATCTTATTAGCGATAAATCCTTCTCCCACACCAATGACTCCAACGGCTAGTTTTTCAAACCAGCAAATACCAACGCAGACTTTTCAAGATGAGCAGCAACGCCTCCTACAATCTCTCCAACAACTAAAAGTATAATCTCCTAAAATCTCTCAATGGCTAGCCTTCCAATTTTTTCTTCCTAAAATCTCCCTAACTATTAATCTTGTAATTATCTCTTTCCTTCCTTATCTCAAGGCCTTATAAATTGCTACGGTACATATAAATAAAAATCCGGCCACGACTCTAAAAATGATTAGGAGAGTTCAACTTCAATACAATATCTTGTTTTCTTTCTTTAATCCTATCTCCTCCTCCCTCCCTCCCTCCTCCCATCTCCTCGAGCCCTACACCCTCTCTCCTCTGGATGTTAGACCATACTCACTTCATTATATCCATTCTAAGAATGTCCTAGACCATCTCATCATAGTTTTCCATATGATGATAAAAGATGGAGGGATACTCGACTTCCAATAGTTGGGCCACACATCCAACTGCTAGAAACAAATTTTTTTTAACTCATTAGTCTTCTCAACAACTCATTCAAGATCATCGCAAAGGTGCTAGTCTTCTTAACAGGCTTCCATCTCATTAATCTTCTCTATAGCTCATTTAGGATCATCTCAAATGTGCTAGCAAGCAGTTTGATGCATATTCTCATACAAGTCATCAAGTCGGTACATTCATAAAATATTATTGCATACTTGATTACTTCCTCAACATGCATGAACTCATCTACCATTGCCATAGAATGAAGAAGGAAGAAGTTTTGTGTAAGCTATACTTTGAAAAGTTTTTGATTTGGTAGATTGGGATTCCTTCTAACTATTGCTCCTTCTAAAAAAAGGATTTAAGCTCAAATAACTAGCTAGACTCTATACACATCAAATATTGTTGTTATTCTAAACAATTTTCCTAGCCCTTGTTGTTATATAGGAAGAGACTACAACAAAGAGATCATTTATTATTTTCTCTCTACATCCTCGAAGTAGATATACTAAGCAGGATATTCAAACAAGCAGGGTCAAATGTCTGACTCATGGACTAGGATAAGATCTTACAATAAGAAGATTGAAATCCTTACGGCATGCAACAATACAACTTTTTTTATTTGAAGCATCCTCTTTCTAGGTCTTGGATTTAAAGCTAATCCTTTTAGATTACCAACTAGCTTGCAGTCTAAACTTTTAGAAAAGTACCTTAGTATACATGGGCAGTAATAACTATAAAGGAGAAGATCTTGCAAGCAGCTTGAATTGCTCAATTAGCAACTATCATATAAGCTACTTAGAGTCATCTATTACTTCACTTAGACTCTCCCGACAAGATTGGCACGGGTCCCCCGTCGGATTCTTCCAATCTCAAAGAGGGCTGCGACAGGGAGATCCCCTGGCCCCATATCTTTTCGCTATTATTATGGAGGCGTTTATTGTTCTTCTGGAAAAGGCGAACCTCTCCTATAATAGTTTGAAAAAAGACTAGCAAGGTTGGAGAGGCAACTGCTCTTATTTGGTGGTTGGCTAGTTCTACTTAAGTTTATTCTCTCATTCTTTCCTATCTATTATATGCATATCTTCTTCCTCTCCTCATGGTTGATAGCCAAGGTTAACAAAATTCTTAGAAAATTTCTCTCGATGGGTCAACATTCCTCCTCTCTATTCTTAGCACTAGTAAACTAGAAAGTTGTCTGCAAACCAATAAAAGGTGGGGGACTTGGGGTGATTAATCTTGTTGGATTTAATAGAGTTTTGATTACTGAGTGGGGTTGATGCTTGCTTATAGAAAAGGACCAGCCATGGGCAAAGCAAATCCATGCAACTTACTACAAGAAGTTAGGTTTTCACAGGCCAAAATAGAGAAAGATAAATCGAGCATAACCAATTTAGAGGAATATTGCTAGCAACTCAGACCCTTCTTGGGTAGGTATTGTATTTATGCTTAGAAACAAATCTGATATCTACTATGGTTGAACTCCATGATAGGGTCATCTCACTTAAAAGATTATTCTGTACCTTTTTTTAGATATCGATAACATAAAGACAACATTGGCGGACTGATGGAATCCTAGATCTCTCACCATCCTAGATCACTTAGATCTCTATTAAAGCCTTCTCAAATCTAAGATGCTTAGCTGAGCTATTGAGATTCACACACTCTTACTAGAATCCGAACATGCCAAGATGAAAGTGGACCAAAAACAACAAGTCTTCTCTATAAAAATCTTTCGACTAGTTCCTCAACTATGGTGGCATTATATGCTCTTTAGACCTAGCTTTATGGAAAGCTTGCTTCCTAGATAAAATTAAAATCTTTATGTAGTTAGCACTAAAAAATAAGCTCGACACGTAAGAGTTTCATAACAAGAAGGAATAGAGTTGGACCTTCAATTGTCACTTCTAAAAAGCTCCAGTGAAAGCTATCAATTGCATCATCATTAATTGCCCTTTTATAGCATAAAGGAGGAGGATTCTCATCTCTTGTAGCCTACAAGCTTTCAACTGAATGATTCTCCAAAAATTATGGCTGAATTTCAGAAAGCTTCCATAACTCAAATTGACTACCTACTTGAAAATCTTTCATTCTAGCAATCTCTTGAACCATTCGGAGAGAAGAGAATAGATGGTTTTTAGTGCATAAGACTCTTAAGTTTCATAAAGTTTGAAAGTTCGTCGTCTCTCTTTTCTTTTGTTGGAAGGATATCTTCCGTTTCAAGAACCTACAGGGTTTTCTTATTGTTTCAACAGGTTATATTTTGTTTCCAAAATAGACCTCAAATTTTGTGTTGGATCCCTCCTGGGGTTTTCATCCTATTTGTGTCTCGTGTTTCTAATAAACTTTGGAAGCCCTTGTAGGGTTCATGTTTTCGTACATTAGCTTAATGGAGTGGGTGATGCTAGTCAACCCCATTTTTCTCAAAAAAAAAAACTATTTCTTTCTTTCACTTTGGTTCTATCGGGCCTTCACTTAGTTTGTATTTGTAAAATTACTTATCAAAGACTATGGCAGTCCTTTGGCACGAAGTCCTTTATTTCAAATAAATTTATAATATTTAGTAAAAATAGTCTCATTCTAGGCAAATAGTCTTCATTTCAATCCTAGTATTATGTATTTCATCTTGATGAAAGTGTATAGCTATAGGCCTAGAATTGAGTCTTGATGGTTCGAACTTAGATATAATTAAGCTTGACTTGAAATTAAGATCGAGCCTGCCTAAATAAACACCAATTTTGAATATCTTGGCACCTTTAAAGTGTGTTGGACTCAACTCAAGCTTGATCCAAACATAAAAGTAAGTTCAATACAAATAAGTTAAGATGCATAGAGACAAATGATTCAATATTTAATAAAGAATCTCTTAAGTATTTTTTTCTTCACGCACCACAAGTCGGCAAGTGTTGCCGAATTTCGTAGAAAATCGTATAATGCAACCGGAAGTAATATAATATAATATCTCCGGTTCCGCGCTGCAATATTTTTTTTGTTTTTTGGGGTTTTACCGTCCATGGCTTCTCCACTCTTCTCTTCCCTCTCCCCAGCCCTCCCCTGTGCCGCTCTCCTTAAACCCCCCAAATCCCCGCCCTTCTCCCTCCCAATTCGAAGGATTTCCCTTCGAAGAACCCTAAATCCGCCCTCCATCAAAGCCCTCAAGGAATGGGCGGAGTACGAGGACGCCGTGCGTGAGAAGGACCTCGCTCGGGCTCTTCGCTTCCTCAAATCCATGGAATCTTTCCCAACCCAGTCCTCTTCCTTGTCTCCTTCTCCTCCTCCTCCTTACATGGATTCCGTTGCTTCTTCGATTCCTTCGGAGTTGTACTCTCGGGAGTTGCTGTGGCCGGAGAGGGACTGGGAGGTGCTTGATACTTGCTTGAATGCTGATGATATGAGGCTCGTCGGGAGCGCCTATGACTTCCTCCAGGCACGGGGATTTCTTCCGAGTTTCGGTAAATTCAGGAACATTGGTATGGAGACTGCGTTCTCTTTCCTCTTTTTTTCTTCGTCTTTTTACTCGAGAGTGGAGTAGCTTTGATGAGAATTTGATGCTATCATAGGTTTTGATGTTTTTTCTTGCTCATGTTTTTTTCTCCCGCTTGGGTTCAGTTTGGTTGTCACGAAAAAATGCTACTGTTATCATGTTAATGGCATATATGATATCTATCTCCCTTTTCTCATCACTCTCAGAAAAAAAGAAAGAAAAAAGCTGTGGCATTCTCATAAGGAGAAACAGAAAGGAAATTATTTACTATTGGTGCGACATTTAAATTTGAATTTTGCTCCTTCGGCCAGTCATCTTTGCGGTCATATTTTTCCATTTGAAATGGACTAACTTATTATTGGATATCCAACTTCATTTAAGAATGCTGGACAAGTCCTTCGAGCATTCAAGGGTCTTACGCACGGTTATTGGAGTCCAAGAGGTGGTCTGGGAAGGTCATGTTGCTGTAAATGGTAAAGAAGAAATTGCATAAAGTATTTCATAAGATATTAAAAAGCTAAGTAAGCAAACAAGCTAGTAAACATAAGAATGCAACCTATGATGATCCACATGATAGTTTAGGATTAGAAGGAGTCTAGAGGGAAACTTTTAACATGAGGAAGGAAACCTTGAAATGGAAATCAATTTATAGTGTGGATTAAATATGGTCAGAGTTGGTTAATTTTTGAAAAGATGGAACTGTTAATTTGATAAAGAGTACATTTTTATGAAAATATCCTTATAAATATGAGAGATGGTTGGACATCACCTTGTTCAGCATCGCTCGTCTTGTTGGTCAGCTGCCATTTCTCTAGTCTGTCATTACTTCCTCCCTCTCTTTGTTAGATGTTTTGTTAACCCCTCCTCCAGTTTTTCTTATCTTATTCCTAAATGTTCCCTCCCTATTTCCTAAAACTCTCATATCCACTTTTATCCTTCTCTTGGTCATTTTATAGGCTAATCATAATAACAGCTTGCTTTTTCCTTAGTGGTCAACTATAGGATAATTTATCTTTCCTTCAACAAATATGTTGTTTTTTTAAATCAAGCTGTTATTGCTGTAGTAAAAATTTCAAAACCTAGAATATGGACTGGCCTATAAAAAGTTATGTATTTGTTGAAGAAGAACATTCGGGGTTTTAAAGGGATTGTTATAAGACAATTGTCAAATTCATTGTTGCATATAATTCAAGATGGCTTACAATTAAAGGCAATGCAAGCTTAACAATGTGGAGATAGTGAGTTAGACTTTTGCAATTCAATTATAATTTCATCAAGCTAGAAATGAGTTGGTTAGAGAAGCTCGGGAACAAGTCCGTAGAAGTCACAACATTTCTTGAGATGGTATAGATGTTTATGCTTAACATAAATATGAGCTAGTGAGGTGTCTTGAATTTATCTTTCTGCAAGGTTGTTACTAGTAAACTCGCCCATAATTATTATCAACAGAAGTTCACACATGAAGTGAGAAAATATGGATATTTTGCATCCAGGATACAACTACCTATGAGCCTGTAAAAGCACCTCCATGCAGGAAAAAAAGAAAAAGAAAGATTTTAGAAGTATTTAAAGTAAATTCCATAATTATTCTATAATTTCCAGAGTGACTCTCTAGTGTGGGGTATGGATTAAAATTAGTTGGGATGGTTGGTATGGCATGGCATGTACCTTGTAAGTGCCTTACCAGCACTAGCACTAGCACGGCATGTCATGTCATGGTGTACACCATGCCAATGCCAAGCCAGCATGATCAGCACAGTACCTTTCTTGGCCTGAAAATTGTCACATGTTTGATTAGATTGAATAAGTGTTGAATGTCTTCTAAACCTTTATTAGATTTTTTGTTTTTAATTGCAGGAATCCAAATGCTGTCCCCTTTCCCTCATAGGCTTAGGGATTAGAATGATTATGTAACTCTTATATCAATATCTGATTTGATTTCTGAAACCACCCTGAATCTTGTCCTCATGCCAAAGCAACCAAGGCATCTACTATTATTTATTTGTCTGTTTATTTATTATTTATTTATTTTAATCCCAGAACATTTCTAATGGCTTTCCGGTCCCAGCCCAACCTACCTTTTATATTAGTTTTTTTATCACATTTTTCCATGTGCAGCCGTCAATTTCTTTTACCTCCAGAGTCCAGATCAACACATGGTAAAGCTTTAATTTAACCACCTCTTCATCTCTTACTTGAAAGGCATCTTGATTTCTATACAAACAGAATGTTCAACTTACTGAGAGAATAAGAACTTCAGCCCTTTCCACCCCTCCACTAGAACCACCCTGAATTCAATTGAACTGATTAGCATAGTTATAATGCCTAGCAAATGGTTGTATTATGGATGGAGAAGTTAGTTTGCTCTACTCACCAGGCATCTACTTATGCTAAAAGAAGGAAATTTTGTATTTTCTCCACTATTAGATTTCAGTCATGCACCTAAGGTCCAAAACGAAATTCAAGGCAGGCGAAAGATGACTTACCATTTTGATATTCCTGTTTTTGGTTTATAATGTAAGTATGCAGATAAGAGCTATGCCATTTATATTGTCCAGCATTTTTGAAGTGTGCTTTACTAATCTGGTTGAGGTTGGTTGGCTGTCTGTTATGCATCACCTGACAGGGTTATTATCTTATCACTTATTAGATATTTGATCTCAACCTTCAATTGAATTCTAATGGAGCAAAATAGGAGATTTGCATAGCAGGTTACAACCTATTTTTAATTTAGATGATTTACTCCTAATCCTATAGCGGACAATAAAATTGGTAGGAGTGACCAGTTTATTATGTTGTCTCTTTCTCCCTCTGTTTATATTTGTATGTGTTTGTGTATAGGCAATGGCACACGCAGATCTATTTCAGTTCAAACTTTGAAGAGGCTTAGCTCCGAAGAATCCCTTATAATTTGTACTCATGGATTCAAGTGCCATATCAGGGCATTTCCATATCATATGACATGTAATACGTATTCAATATATGAGCATAGTGCAGGGTTATATTCCTCCATGTCTTGCATAGTTAACCATGTCGTCATATAGGTTTGTGCTGGTGTGCGCCAAGGGGCACGGACCAGCTTGTACCGTTTCCTTTGTTATGAGATTTGGAACACAGATGGCCACAAAACCTGCACAGCATTAAGCATGATACATATCCATATCTTGCTGACCTCTGACCAAATTGGGCGTGCCTTGCTATACTTAATCCTTTTACCACATAGGAAATGTAAATGCCTGCATAATTGTTGTTCTGAAATATTAATGTTTAGATTTCTCCCTTTTCTCCATACATTGCTAATGTAATAGACCTGCACTTCTTGGTCTGGAGATATTTATTTCTGGAGTTTAATAGATATACAAGTGTATATTTACCCAATTAAGAATATCTAATATTAATTATTAACAATGCATGTTGGAACATCTAGTATATTTTCCTTATTCTGAACTAAAATATGCATATTTTTTTCCTGAAGCTTAGATTTTAGAAAATAAAAGAAGCTATTGCGTGCCTATTTTGTGTAATGAAAGTCACATCTGTTTCTTATGAATCAATTATGTGCTTTTGGAAAATACTTCAGTTATTACATTGACATAAAAAAGGGTGCCCCAGTAAATGAGGCTCCTGCAATTGAGGAGTTTAAGGAGGGTCAAATGTACGCAGCCTTACCCCTGCATGCATGGAGGCTGTTTTTGTGTTTCGAACCTGTGACCTTTAGGTCAAAATGGAGCAGCCTTGTGCCAAGGCTCATGCTCACTTCAGTTTTTATATTGATGTGCTGATGATAATTAAGGAGGATTGTTATATTATGGCACGGGATTCTCTTCTTAAATGCTATTATGTTCATTTATACATCTAAGCATTTTAATATTTTACTTCCGGGAATTCTTGTGCATTTTAATATCATGTAATTTCTTGCATTTGCAGTTTTAGAGGGGCCAAGAGATGTAACTCCAACAGTTTTAAAGGAATCAACTGGTTTGGAAGGTAAAATTTCTCTAGAGGCTTTTCCAAATTCTCAGTTCCCAATTTCTTATAAGTTTTCAAAATCTAGTTGTTTGATTTCATAACATTTGTTAGCCAGTGTTTTACTATATATGGGTTTACAGGTCCTTGGAACTCAAGGTTACTTGTACTAAATTATCTGCATGTTGCTTTATAGAACAAGTATCCTCCTGCCTTTATTTTTTCATTATAATTCTGGACTAACTCGGTCATTCATTTGACATCTTGCAGCCTTGAAGCTTGCACCAAAGAAGTGGGGTCTTTCTGGAAGCTCCAGACTTGTGTTGATTGCTTGCCTTGGAGGTGTATCTTTTCTGCTCTCTCAGGGAATAGACATACGACCTAACTTAGCAGCCATGTTGGCATTAGCAATGTTAGATGCAATTTTTCTAGGTGGCAGCTGTCTTGCTCAAATCTTATGCTTTTGGCCTCCGTATAAGCGGCGCGTTCTTGTTCATGAAGCAGGGCATCTTCTCGTTGGTAATTATCAGATTAGCTTTGGACGTTGATAACCCTTGAACATGCTTCTCTGACATTATAGCTGACATAAGGATTTGTATACCAGTTTTCATTAACTTTATAAATTCATCATGCAAATTGCACAATTTGATAGTTGATCTAATTTTATCTTCATATTTCTTTGCAGCTTATCTTATGGGTTGTCCAATTCGAGGTGTGATTTTGGATCCCTTCGTGGCACTGCAGATGGGCATTCAGGGCCAGGTTCTCTTCTATATTGCTTACATGCTAGTAGTGCATTTTAGTTTTGTTCATCTACTTTTATACTTATTTTACGCATCTTAAAGATATTCCTTGTCCATATACTTGTTTGAAAAAGGAAACCTGTATCCTCCATGAAAATGCAAGCAAATGAAATTTAAGTCATTTATTATATATATATCTACACTGCTCATAATTCAGTTTTAGCAGAACTGGGCAGTCAGATATCCATTCTTTCCATTTTTCAACAAATTGCTTCTTATGTTTTTGCTACTGGGACTGTTTTGTGCCTCATTATTCTATGAGTATTGCATCATTGTTACATGATTTAAAGTGCCTAATGATGTATGAGAAGGCAAGGAATTGAATTTTGAGGCATTTATATCGTTTCTGCTCTTAATTCTTATTTGGCAGAAATCGTTAGTTAATGTTTTCATTATTTTCTGTTTCTTTAATAATTATTTTGTATGTGCATGTACTTGTTTCCAGTGGATAAAATTACATAAATGTTGTTGCAGTTTAGCAGGATTGATTGCTTAATATTGATATTGTAGAAAGAAATGATTAATGTGAAACAATATTTAGAATAAGAAGAAAGAACTTAGATCCAAATGTTGTCTAGATTCCCACTTAATAGCAGAAATGAAAGACAATTAAGAAATCAATTTGTTTAGTTTAAAATGTTGGATTTGTATGTAAGAGAGAAATGAAGAACACCTAGAAATTATAAAAATTATATGACGTAGTTTGAAGTTTTGACCTACGTTCTTGCTTAAGAATAATGTTCCCAGCATGCATACTTTTGGACTCCAATTTTGTGGCAGCATGTTAAGGGGACGTGGAATATGTAGAGATGTGCATGGTTGGAGGGGTTGGCAGGGGAAGAAATCCGACACTGTAGCATGAATGTGGCATGGAGGATTTAATGCACGAAGAAAAAGCGAAAAGAATAAAAAATAAAAAAATACAGGCTAAGGAAGGTGGCCATGGTTCTTCCATAGGCCCGACTAACCACAAACTATGGATGGTAGTCAGGCACTGCCGACATGAAATATGATGTTCAACTAACCAGAAATATTAATTGGAATTATGAATCGGCATGAGCTCATGAACTAAGATTTTGAAAGAACCATTGTTGCATGATTTAAGCCGTTCTATAACATGCCTAGGTCCATGAACAATTAGATTATGTCTTTGAGATCAATTAAGTCTCTTATTCAGGGTTTGCCGTACTAGGCATACTGTACTGTACCGGTACCGAACCGGTATGATTCTCATACTGTACTAGTAAGCATTCTCATACCATACCAGTGCGCATTTCTAAACCATATCAATACTCTGCATGCCTCGCTATCTCATACCATACTGCATACCGACACTGTAATAGGATAGTACTGGTACAGGGTTCAATACCGAGACAACGAACCTTTCTCTTATCCAAAGGTAGGAAGCAAAAGTCAACTAGGGCTTTACATGTATTATGATAACTTGTAGCCTAAATAACAGATTTTTTGGAATAAAGCTCTTATTTGGGTGGATATTCTGCTAACTTCTAAACTCCATCACATTGCTAACGTTCACTAAAAAATAGGTGGTTGGAATGCATAAGATCATAGAACTTCAATCGAGGGTCTGCATGATTCATGTGAATTTCCATGATGGAGAAATTGAAAAATATGGAAAAAAGCTTTTGCTCAAATAGTTGGAATTTGTACCATTGACCTTGTTTATTGGACTTGCAGGTTGTTGCTTTCAAGTGCTATTTTGGTTTCCTCTGTGCAATTTTTGTCTTCTTGTTTGCATTTAATTGGATTTATTGCTTTTAGATGAGCACTTCTAGTTTAATAAAATATGCAATTCGAACAATTTACTTTTGCACTTTGTATAGCAATGCCTTAGTTTCCTCTATGAATTCACTAAGAGAAGCTTTATGCTAGGCCTGATGATGAATCTTTTCTGCAGGCAGGAACTCAGTTTTGGGATGAGAAGTTGGAAAATGAGCTCACAGAGGGCCGTCTTAGTAGCACTGCTTTTGACAGGTATATCTTAGAAATAATGAGGCTAAAAGCATGTAACAGCAGTCATCATTCAACTAACCCTGTCGTTATTGTTATTGTGGTTGAGCAAACTTCTTTTCTATCATTAACTCGTGGACATGCTAAATCAAATGTCTAGGTACTGCATGGTGCTTTTTGCTGGTATTGCAGCTGAAGCTCTTGTTTATGGAGAGGCAGAAGGTGGAGAAAATGATGAAAATTTATTCAGAAGTGTTTGTGTTCTCTTACAACCTCCATTGAATATTGCGCAGGTCTCAACACAATTACTCTGTTATGTTCTCTGTAAACTTTAGCAGTTACTGGATTAAGGCTTTATTATCAATGTTGCAGATGTCAAATCGTGCACGCTGGTCTGTTATGCAATCCTACAATCTTCTGAAGTGGCATAAACATGCACACAGAGCTGCTGTTAAAGCTTTAGAGAATGGCCACAGCCTTAGTGTAGTCATCAGGAGGATTGAAGAAGCAATGTCTTCCACTAGCTGATGGTCGGAGCTTCGTACTATTATTTCATGTTGCCAATCTAACGTTCTTTTAGAAAATGCTCATGAGGCTTGGCTCTTTACAATTCTTATGCTGATTGACCTTGTTCCTATGTTTTAGCAGTGCAGGATAAGAGCACTGGATCATTTTTTGTTGCAACATTTTTGCAGTGTGACAACTAGTGATACTTCAATTGGCTCCGAATATAATGAGCTGACTTGCTGGGGTATGTGAAGACGATAGGACTGATAGCAACCGGGATGGAGAGGATACTGAACAATTATTTTAAGAAAAATGTAAGTTTTGGAAAGGATATAACCATCAGTGACAGTCTAGTCTACTATGGTGCATTCTCATGTTACTGAACTTCCATATGACAAGCTCCGACATGATTCAACTTGGACGATGAGTTAAGAAGATTATATTGGAAAAAGAAACAGAAGATCACATGCATTTGTGTCACCAATCAAAGAGGTTCACTTGCTAACTTCATGATTCTGCATTCTTACATGCAATAAATTGTGTAGCTATACTATCAATATATAGTACAAATGAAGCAGTCCAGTGGAAGATCTAGTTGGTGGTTGTTGTAACTATCAGAAACAGAATCTACTTGCTTCCTGCTCTCTGCTGGACTACCGGACTTATTTGAAACGTGTTAATACAGTTATATTTGTCTTCTTTTTGCTGACATGTTACTTGTGCTTGCTTGAAGATAAAAGGTTTAGTATTGAACTGAACATTGCCCTTCATATGACTCGGCTCATATAGTCATGCCTATATCTATATGTAATTGCTATCCCTGCTATATCATTTGATGGATCTGATTGACCATGGGCATGATAGATGATGACAAGCCCAACCCCAATGGCCGTCTGAATATTTAGAGTTTTGCTTCCTTTATGATCAAATAAACTTGAGCAAACTTGTATTTAGAATCATAAATGTGTTCTGCCTGCCCTCATTATTTTTAATTATGGTGTACTTTCTTCTGTACGTTTCACCTGGTTGGCATATATTTTCCTTCCCCTCTTATCTGACTCATTTAACTAAATTAACCTCCTTTGTCATGCCAGCAGTGACATGTTTATCGTATCTATATATCCGGCTTGCAGATGTCACAGGAAAATCTTCGGAGAGAGCAAAATTTTTTAGTTCACTCTGGTGTTATAAAGGAGATTTTTGAATTGAAAATGTTCTCTCTTTTATTTTATTTTATTTTTAAGTAAATGATAACCTTCTACTATTGTATATATACCAAGTGAAGAGAATTCATGATTCATGAATATCCTAAAAGTATGTATCTTCTACATTTCATGACATGTTGATGGAATTTTAGTTTCCATTGCCAAGCCAATGCTTTTTTTTTTTTTTTTTTTTTTGCTAAACGGATGATTCATATCGTAGCAAAAAAAAAAAAAATAATGGATGATTCATACTGTTGGATACATTCAAAATGGTCAAAAAATAATAAGTCATAGAGTGCTTTAGCCAACTCCCTCTTTTCAATCTACATAGCTCTTCCGGAGTGATCGGCGACCATCCAATCTACGGTCCTATTAGTTTTTTTATAAATATGTTTGGTCTAAAAAGCCACGCTGCCATTAATTATGGTTCAAATGTCTCGAAGTAAGAAGTGGCACTCATCCACGTTGCCGGAAGCCAATGCTCCATGAGCCTTATCCAATTACTTTTGGAATTCATGGGCTAGCCCTCTGCTGATGGTTTGAATTATTCACCTCCTAGCAAAAAAAAAATTATTCACCTACCTTCATGACGGCAACCGTTGAATTGTTGGATGTTATGAAAAATTCGGAGTGCTTTGAGATTTGCGCGAGGCGCGATCCAGTGGTTGACATCGCGAAAGAAGATCGATCGTTCCGTCGGGCAAAAGATAACAACCCGAACCCGATGCGCTTACCTCGGCTCTTGGCCCTCTTCTTCGCTCTCCTCGGTCTCCTGGCTTCGAACTCGACCGTTCGGCGAAATGGGCAGCGAGGCGAAGTCCAGAAAGCGGCGATCATCTCCTTCTGCTTCTCCCTCTGAAGGTTGGAAATTTATAAAATATCTCCCCTTTTTCTTCGGCTTTGCCCTACTCAAACCCTCAATTTGATCCTGTTCTTCTCATCCAGATGAAGAGAAGAGGAGCAGAAAGCACCGGAAGAGAGATGACAAAGAAAGGCAGAGCCGGAAAGACGGAAGTAAAGAGAAGAAGAAGAAGAGCGAGAAATCTCACAAGCATTCGAGAAGTCGAGAAGGGAAAGGTCGGCTTGTTTGCTATCTCTTCGTGTTCTTGTAGTCTAATTAAGTTTTTCTTAGGAGATTTTATTGATTTGCTCATGCGGCAGTTCAAAACCCCTTTTTTCCCCCTATTAGGGTTTCATTTGTTTGATATCTTTGAGTTTTTCTTCTTGTAATTTTGAGATTTTCTCTTCAACATTATGAATAATTGCATCAGATGCATTTGACCGATGAAAAATATACTTCCATGGAGGTAGGCATGAAGCAACCGAAAATTACTTATTTGGTGTTTTGTCATTATTTTACATTTTTCTTGAGCTGTTCTCCGGGTGGTTGGAACCTGCTGGTCTTTTTTTTTTTGTACTGTCTGATATATTGTTAAAGTTTGGTGCATGTGGCATGTGGGTTTTTAATAGACAAGGATCGTCATTGTTCTTGGTGTTAATTAGTATTCTGTGCACTTAGGATATGCTGCAATTTGTATTGTATTGTCTAACTTTATAATTTTTCGCAGAAAAGAAGTCAAAGGAGAAGCACAAACACAGCAGGAAGGTTATGGATTCAGTGAGTGAGCTTTCTTGGTTTTGGCCTATTTTCTTGCTTGTCTTAATGATATCTAATTTCCCTTTATATAAATGTAATTGGAATTGAAAGGCATTGACATCTTAATGTAGTTTAGTGATTTTAATAACTGATGGTGCATACTGGTACTGTATCAGAATGCAAATTTGAGGTAGACTTTTAGATTTTCAATTTTGGGGGATTTTGATGTGTAATATGGTCAATCTCTTCTTTTTTTTTGGATATGCAATATGGATATGGATTGACTCTCCATCTTTTGTTAGAAAAAAATTGTTGTCCCAACCAGGACAGGCTTGTTTGAGCGAGCCGACCTTGCTACTGGCTCATATCGGCCTTTGTACCAGCTTGTATCAGTCAGAACCGATTGGAATGGCCAATTCATCTCATTCTCGTGCTTTAAAAAGTGTCATCCCAATTGGGGTGGGCTTCGTACTAATCGTATTAGCTTTGGTGTCGGTTGGTACCGATTGGGACAACCAGCACGTCCTGATTTTGCTTTTTTTTTGGTGAGCCGGTGCCCATCCAAGTGTCATTTTTGGACCAAAACAATATGGTACCAATTATGCCATCCTCTTTTGGAGGTATTTAAATTCGTGCTGAAAGCCGAACCCTTTCACAAAACCAAGTTAGGTCTAGATCCGGGTTGTATATACCCTTGGCTAGCCCGACTTATACATTAGCTTGTTTACTTTGTTTGGGTGTGGACTACCAAAGGTAACCCAAATAAGTCTAATATGACTTGCAACATAGACAAGCAACAAACTCCTCCATCCCTTAATCTGAATCCTTAGCTCCTTTTAAGCTCTCTACAACTCCTCCTCCTCCTACATCCTTATCCAAGACTCCTATCCTCTAGGTCACCCTTCCTATCCTCACCCTCCTTTCTTGTGGCCCTTCTGCTCGTCGCATCACTCCTCCAACATCTCCTCTAATGAAGTCATTGATACTCCTCTTCTGCTTGCTCTTTAAGGAGTCGTTCGATAAAGCATGGTTGCTGCTCATGGTCATATTGATGAGGCCTCTTGGGAGAATGTTATTCATTGAATGATTATTTATGCAATTTAGAAGTTGAATTTTGTCGTAATGATTTCTTTTTTAAAATTTGTTGTTTGCTTTACTTCTCTTTGCATTCTCTCTCCTATGTATTCATAACAGAACTTGGAAAAGTTTTAATTGATTGACAAAGTGAAACATGCTAATTGGGTTAAGTATGATACATGAACATCTCTCTTGTATGACATCTAACATCTTTTTGTTTTTTTTGTCTTTGTGCCTTTATAGTTTATTTGGTCTCAAGGAAAAAGGCTTGAAAAACTTCTCCTTGGAAAAGCCTTTATATGGTTGTTTATTTTGCAAGAAAAGCTTATAATATGGAAAATCACGTTTTACATTTGTTGGAACATTTGACTTTGTTTTCAAAAAAAGTAGAGGAAAATAAAGCTTCAACTTTCTTAGAATATTGTGGTCCTCAAAAAAGTAGATAGCTTTTAGTGGTTACTTGTGTGGACTGTCATAGCCACTAAATAACAAGAAAAGAGTAGTGGGGTCTTCCTTTATGTTATTGGTATTTTTAGGTTGTATAAGGTTTTTTTGCTTATTTACATTAGACCAAATGTCACAGCCCGGGACGGGACATGGACTAAGACCTGAAAATTAGAGCAAGCAATAGCCCGAACAGTCAGCCGAATAAATTTTAGATTAGTTTCTATCATTTCTTACAATTTGTTGTTCTTCCAGTTTGAAAATCTTTGGACTTGAAGTTATATAACATGTTTTCAGCTGTAATTTTGGTCAAGCCATAGACTACTAAACATGAATTGTACAAAATTAAAGGACAGGAAGCTTCCTATTATTATCATATATTTTGTTATATTAGACTAAGTTGCTTATGTTGGAATGTGGTCTTCATATGTATGTATTGGTGACTCTGTATATTTAGTATTGAAATTTTTGGTTTTGATTCTTGAATATTTTCTTTCTTTCTTTCTTTCTTTTTGTGTGTGTGTGTATCAATTGGTTAGTCTTGACTCCTAAGGTGATTCTTTGTTTACATATTTACTGTTAAATGATATATCCAATTTACTTTTAAATGCCACTAGTGATAATTAATGAAAGTATGAGTACCGAAGTTTGAAGTTCACTTAGTGGTATTGCTTCTCAAATTGACTAGACTAAAGTTGGTAGTAGAAGAAGATAAGTGTGAAAAAAAAAAAGTGAAAAGAGACTTGCCTAAACCTGAAAATAGAATAATTCATCGGAGTACCAGGACCGCTATCCATGACGATAATTTATTGGTACATGTTGACTGGTATGGTACCATATTGTACCCACACATGGTATGTCTCTTGGTGCCAGCACTATATTAATGAGGTGCTGTACCATGTGTTGCAATAGACAGGTACAGAGGGGCATCCTGGCGTCAGTACCTTACTGATACAATATAGTATGGGTGGTATAGGCTGATACACACCGGTATTTAGATCCTTGCTCACAAGTATAAAACAAGAACCTTACTAAAAATGTTCTTTGCAATAATAATTTTGGTAGCTAATCTTAGCTTGAAATATTGTTAAGTAGCAAGTAACTTAGCTTTCTATATGCTTGACCCAGTAAGAAGCTGTGAATGTAGCTGATTAATTGCTACTTTACAATTCATAATTTCCATTAGCAACTAACGCTAATAACAATGCCCATTTGTACTTGTAGTGAAATACAGAGTTGTTTTTATGGGAACATTTTGGGCGAAAAAACAAATTTATTTTGTAGTACTATAATTGTAAGATTTAATTGACTAGATCATAATCCAGGGTAAACTAAGCTGTGTTTGTATTCAATCAGTTCGACATATAGGTACACTATTAATTCATAGCTTTTTTTGAAATAATGCAATCAAGTGTATCAGTCGCTAGTCCCACTAAACCACAAGGTCAAATGAAAAGTCTGAATGGTAGATGCATATCAGTTAGCCTAATAATTGTTCTCATTATATGTTGAGTGCTTATTGCTTCCAGTGTCTTATATCGTTAGATTCTAAATTGGAGCTTGTTTGAGTCTATAGACATAGGATGAAATGAACCTAAACTAGCATTCAATAGTTAGGCAGCAGATTTCAATAGGAATAGGATGAAAAGTCGCCTTAGAAACAGTTGAAAATTAAATGCAACTATTCTCAAAAAATGAATAGTGGCTAATGCTAATGCATAATAATTAAATGCAACTTTTCTCAAAAAATGAAAAGGGACTATGGTTCAATTGACCTATTGGCTTATAATTTTGGCTTCAGAAATGAACTCATCTCCCTATATAAAATTTTGTGATCTTCTATCTTCATCTAGATTCTTTTTATGTCTAGGAAAATATCAAAGGACTGCTCCCTGTGACATGAGGCTGCTATTAATTACCAACATTTGATGTTTATGCAAAAATTACCCCTAATTGTTTAGCCTATGGAAGAAGTGGCCATTAGAGGTATTGATTTTACTGTGATTGTGAAATATTGTATTGGATCTGTTCCTACACCATAAGCTTGTCTATTGTAAGATTTTTTTAATACCTGAGGAGATATGACCTATCTAAAGAGTATATATATGGGATATCCTAATAGTAACTTGACAGCTTATCAACATTTCAACTGTTGTACCTTTTACTAAGATGGTCCCTATGCCAAATTATGCTTTCCTAGAATCTTCCTGTGAGCTTCAAGCACCAACTGCTGATTAGCTCGTCCTTTGTTGAATTGTCATTTTCTCTTTGTAGTGACTCCTTCCAACAGCTTTAGTCAGATTTCAACACCAGAATATGGCTAGATTTGTATCAGTGGCCATCCTTAATTTGCTTGAACTACACCAAATCAAAGAGATCAGTTTTATTTTTCATGACAATCAGCATCTGTGTGAGATTCCTGTTTGGCGAGCTAAATAACATTTTATTACCTGGCTTTTTTAAGAGTGCTGAATAGCTTCATAATGACATTGTTTTTTTTTTTGGAATGCTTTTTCAACATTTTTAAATTTAGTTGTTTATGGTTCTGCTAGTTGAGGGTGAGCTAGGGCTGAAAGCGGGTCAGATTATATCCGACCGTATCTATTTTCGTATTCGATTCATATTGGATTCGGATACTGTTTTTTTGGTCTGATCAGATACAGGTACGGATTCGAATAGTCAGTTCAAAAATCTTCCGGATACGGATACGGATGCGAATATACCTGATTTTTCCGGATTTGGATATCTGTATAATAAGGGTAAGTGAAAAGAAGAATTTTAAGTTAAATTAGAGAATCAATTAAGTAATTAACCAAATCTTAACTAAAAGGAACCCAGATATCAGATGACCATTACTTAAGACAATAACCTGAATATAGAATACTTGATTCGAATAAGATCCTTCGAATCGCTTCGCATGCCTGAAAGGCACAAATCTCTCGTTCGTCCATTTCATCCTTTTTTTCCTCTTCATCATCTTCAAGCAACTAGGATTTCGAAGGTTCGTCCATTTGTTAGTTTCTACTCGGCGGTTGCAACCGGTGACAACCATGAGATACCTTGGAGGCGGCATAGATCTCCTCTACTTTGGTGACGAGCAACCTTGAGCATATATTCTTTATGAAGTTGTTAGTTTTTATTATTGATAAATACTTGTTAAAATTATATTTTTTAAATTGATTTTTTTAATGATCATGTCTTTATTTCTAGTTTTCATCTTTGAATTTTGCTCAAATTTGATTAATATCCGAAAAAGTATATGATCTATATCTATATTCGGATAAGAAAATATAGATATGTTCAATATCCAATTTGTATCCATAGCCGTTTATAACAACTATGGATATGTTTAATATCCGATTCGTATCCGTATCCGTTTAGAACAAATATGAATATTAATTTTAATATCCGTTTAATATTCGTATCCGTATTCGTTTAAAAATATGGATATATCAATATCCGATCCGTATTCGATCCGTTTTCAGCCCCTAGGTGAGCCTTGGTGCAACAGTAATGTTTTTCCATTTTGACTGAAACACAGAAGTAGCGTCTCCACATGCAAGGGTAAGGTTGCGACATCTAATCCTCCCCAAATCTCGCAATGGTGAGAGCCTTGTGCACTGGCTGCCCTTTTTATGGTTCTTCTGGTTAATTTTGGTCAATTAGATCCCCTTAGTCTTAGGATCATCTGAATTACGGGAAAACCAAATCCTGCACATATTTAATAGCATTATTTGTCATTTTGCTTGAGTCACCTGCAGACTCCAGTTCATTGCAACTGTTTTGATTGTTCAACAAGTCACTGAAATGTTATTTTTCTCTTTTTCATGTCTTTTATATTCTTCCCATGGATTTCTTTTGGTATATCTGTGCTACTTGTATAGTTTTCTGCCATTGGGTGCGTATAACTTTTGGAAGGACCAATTGCTTCACGCTGTTCACCACATCTATGATCATCTTTAGAATCTGAAATGTTAGATCATCCCGATAGGCTACTCCTTCCAACAGTGGATTCGTTTCATCCTGTTCAACATCGATCCAGGTATGATAGCAAGTCATGTGAAGCCAAAACATTATAACCTCTCTCTCTGGCTGGCTGGCTGGCTGGCTGGTTAAATCATTCAGCTTGCTTATGCATCACTTTCCTTTCGTAGATACTGCATCATTTGTTTGCCCATAACATTCAGATTATCTCTGCATGGATGAGAGAGTTTCTGTCTTTTGATTTTGGCAGGAAAGTTTATGATGAAAAAAAAATATGGTCTATTTTAACAGCTAGGTATAGGTGACAATTGCTTTGATCTTTTACAGGTCAAATATACAGCTGTATCTTGGTCTTTGGGGATAAGTTTTATCTTTTCTACTATAACATGATCCCAACTTTAGCTTGTTTTCCTTCTTTCAGAAAATTGGTTATAGCCTGTATGATGCTTGCAGTTTGAGTGTAAGGTTTAGACCTTACATCCAATCTAGGAAATTTATTTTCTATGCATAATCAACAAATTGTATTTGTCATACTTCCCTGGTTCTCTCATTATAAGAAAAATGATTTTATTTAAGAAGAATGAAGGGAAAGGACTTTGCAACGCCAAGAATATCTATAGTTGTGTAGTTATGATGCGATTAAGGTTAAGCATGAGAATAGGGTGGGTCAACCCTAGGGGTAGCCATGGGTTGGGTCAGACTAAGTTCGGGTCAAAAACACTCAACCCATACTAGGTAGATTTATAATTGTGTTTGAAAATATAAATCCACACCCATCCCATTTATTTTATATAAACCGATACCCACCCAACAACACATTTAAGTTCTCACTTCACTGGTCAATCATACACAACTGAAAAATGAAGCAAATTGTAGTATGCACAAATCACAAATCATAAAATCAAATTTAATTTCATATAACTAATTGCAATCATAATGAACTTGAAAAATTATAAAAAAAAAATATGAAAGTCATAAACTAATCAAGAATATAACTAGCTAAATGCAACCCGATATCCCAAAATCTCATAGCCTATCCTGTATTTTCACTTTAACCTTTTTTTTTGGTAGTGAAACAAACTATATGAAAAAATTAGAGAACTATCAACTATATGGGTATGGAAGCAATTGGTTCCCAGCCAGATCACCTTGGTCCACCCATTGGGTCCGGAGTCTGAGCCCAAACCTGCCCATTTATAATCGAGATGATTTTGGGTCAACTTGGAACTGACTTAATTTCGAAGCATCCCCACCCAAACCTATTTGTTTCACATGGGCTGGTGTGAATGGGTGGTTCCGGGATAGAGTTTGCCACCCCCAATCACCCCTCCCTTTTCCTAAAAGAAGAAGAAAAAGGTTCAGCACGAGAAGAAAAGGCCTGGTTGAAAGTTAATGTGAGCTGTTGAGTGGCAGTGGCCTAAATCAAAACTTGATAGCAATGTGAAATGTTGTGGGGAAAATGTTTGTGGATTTGGTGCAGTATGGTTTGATAGGTTTGTTACTTGTATGCTATTTTAACCATCTTTTGACTATTCTTTCCTGATGTTTCTGCCTTTTCTGCTTAACACGAGGTCGAAGAGCTATCAAAGGATGACTACTACTCCAAGAACAATGAGTTTTCAACCTGGTTGAAGGAAGAGAGAAGTATATATTTCTCTGACCTTTCATCTGAGGCTGCACGAGATCTATTCTCAAGTTTTGTCAAGGATTGGAACAACCAAAAGCTGCATTCTCGGTACTATGAGGGCATTACTAGTGGACCTCGGACAGCACATAACTGGAAAATCAAGCACGTTAAATAGGCCTGGATACCACAGGCAGCAGGGATGCTACTGAAGCTTCACCATGCATTGGATACTTCTGTTAGTAACAGCATAGCTAGCTTGTTTTATTTATTTTTCTTTTCTCAGTGCATGGATATGTCCTGTATTCTACATTAAATCAAATTTCAATCTGAGACAAAGTATGGAGATGTCCTGGACATATACTGATCCTTAGGGAATAAAATGTATCTTTTCTTTCTCAAATCCATGAAACTAATATGTTATGCATATTTCACCATGTCTCTTATTTTAATTTGAGATGATTGTCTTTGTTAATGGGAAAGCTTGAATCAGTTTTGTAGCCTCAGTCTTTTATCAACAGTATTAGCCCGTTTTCCCATCACAGAGTGGTTTGTCGTCCAAGCATTTAAATTTTATTACACGTAGCTTTGAGTTTTATTATACATTTTATGCAGGCATTCATTACATAAGCAATGAAGTGTATTTTCATAAAAAAAAAAATTCAAAATTGCATACGGTTTGCCTCATTCTGCAATAATCTTTTAAGAAATTGAGTTTCAATTTGGATTTTGCTTGCATTCCTAATGTACCAAGTGTTCCAAAGTTACCAGGAAAACCAAACCTTTCCACAAAATAAAGCTCCAATAAAATCATGTTGATGTTGAAACTTGTTGCCGATGGAATGGACATTGGCACAATAGAGACCTATACATTTGTATCCTCATCAAATTTTTTTGTCTATCAGATGCTAGCGAAGGTGATAGGAATGAACATGTCAGCGCATTGTGATTGTTGTTGGATTTTCTCTCCTTTACAAGTATCCAATAAACATGGAGGTAATTGGTGCACTTAGAAGATGAGCCGATGGACATAAACATTTTACATCAATACATGGACATTAACATGCAAACGAGTCTAGCCTCAAGTAATGTATTGATGACTGAAAAATCGAATGCCCATCTTGTTTTGAAAGGCTTAAGGTCGCATACTTATGCTCAAATTTTGGTGGATTTGACCCCTTGGACACCAATACCTCAGCAGAAGAGTCTTGCCAGCAAAAACGGAATAAAATATATGATAATCATCTCATTAACTGAAAAGCCTCAAAGACCCCCATGGATAAAACAACGGTATGGATAACAAGACGACAATCACACAATTGACAGCCTGCAGCTTTGCATGAGGAGACCTCTTGAATCAGAGTTCATATTTGAAGGCAAAATTAAAGGCATAAAAGGTAATCAAAATTTACAATCCTCAGGCCAAAGGATGAAAAAGTTGTGATTATTTCAGCAGTCAAATGCTCGCTGCTAGAGCCTGCAAAGATGATGAAACAACAAGATTTTGCGAAGCATGAACTGAGAATCGGCAAAACTCAAACTGACAATTTTGTCGAGATAAATCTAGAATTGCCTCAATGTTTGGCATCTTCCTCCTCACAGAATTTTGCATATCGGTCGGAATCCATCAGTGAGTCCAACTCGCCTGCATCACTCATTTTGACCTTTATAATCCATCCATCATCATATGCGCTAGCATTCACCTGATTCAAGAAAAACATTTCAAGTTATCATCTTTAGCAAGATTTTCATCTTTCAAACCCAAAAACTTAACAAGCAGCACAAATGTAGGTCTATTACAAGGTTTTAGGCATGGCCACCACCCAGGTTCAAACCCAGGACATCTTCCCTGTTGCATACACTTAGGGATGCCAACTTGCAGCCCCAACTACCGCTGGAAAAAGGTTGCTGACAACCTTGCAGATGGAGCTAGGGTTATTCCAGATCGTGTCATCTGGGTTTCAAATGTTCTCAAGTGATTTTTCTTACTTTCTAAAGCTGAGGCTAATATGTGAGGAATTTTACATTGGGGAGCTCACTCTCCTTTACTTGCCAAAAAAAATGAGCACCAACACAAACAGCATAGAAATTCCAGCATCCAAACATTATCTATCAAAGGACACTAGAATAATCAAGGTATCTTTGCTTTTCTAGGAAAAATAGATCTAGGAATTCGCACTGTTAGCAGACCCATATGATGGTCAAAGGTGCGCGGTAGCTCAACCTGACTGCTGAACCCGATCGAACCCTGGAGATGGACCTGTGTCAATTAACTTTGAACAATGGTCTGATGTTGTTAGGCCTCATGTCTAAAATCAACTAACTTACCAAAAATGAATCTAGCAAATTTCCTTGTAGATGAAAGGTCAGAAATGGGACAGTGCGGGAACAACCATTACCAAGTCCAAAAGTTATCGACCACTAGCTTTGCTGGTCAGCTTTATTCACCCCAGCCCACAGAGGAATTTTAAGATAAGCAGAAAAAATTTAATTTGTTTAGTGATCAGAAAGCAAAAGAAAATGAAAGTGGTACTCCTGTGGACCTGAATGTCTTTAAGTTCATGTGCCCTTGCAAAACATAGTTCCAAAAATCCTTTATTTGTGAATTCTCCTTTCTACTTCTATGACCATCCAGCCATCTTTCTTACAAGGATTCCAACTAATGAAGGATATTATACCCTAGTACTACTTGGGTTAAAAAAGGAAAAAAGGATTTGGTGAGAGTGCTAACATCAAGGTAGGCCGAACCGGACCAAACCGCCCAGCACACCAAAAAAAAAAAAAAAAAAAATCTAAAGGCACCTGTAGCCCCAATAGAGAGTGTGGAGGAGTCAGTTCACTTAGATTCAAAGATTAGGAACAACAGTTCTAGTGGTCATAGATCTGTAGATCAGAATGGGGGTGGAGGATATGAGACCACTATTTATAAGACAACCGCATGGTAGTCTTCGATTCACCAATGACCCCTAGTTTATGCATGCTACACAGGATAAAGACCACGGTCCACGATCTGGTGGAGCCAGCAAGAATCTGATTACATATAGAAAATGGGCTCCTCGAGGTCATTCAGAAAGACACGATGCAGCTTCAGATAACCTCACACGTGCGGTAGGATCCATAAACATATCAAGTTCTTTAACATACTGAATCCTATTACTCACAATCACAAGCAACCTATAACCCATTCGGATATGGATATAAATATTGTGCGTCTGAGACATCTTCCAGTGGCTACTATCCTATGCAGCCTAGAGCATCCTATGAGTCGGATTTTGCTGTCGGCTTATTCAGATAAGCCCCTCCACAGCCGTTTTATCAGTTTTATTGGCCAGTTTTTCAGCCAGAGGATACCTTTCAGAGTCAGAGCTTCAGCAAGAGATCCAAGAGTGCCTAAAACCCTAAGCACGTTCCTTATGGGATGAACATACAAGACTACAACGCCTTTTGGTTAGAAGGGTGGGCAGATGTACCTCCTGCCTATGCCAATGATCCAAATATCAACAAGAGGCGTCGCCACTCGACGAAATTTTAGATATTGATACGTACGTTGTACTTTAAATATATATAATTGATTGTATTATTTTATATTTTTCACCTTACTACTTGATTTGAGGATATTTCATGTTGTTTCTTGTAGCATGCAACATTTCACTAATCATTTTATATTTTGTATCGTTTTAAAATAACAAGATGCATCATTTAAGTTAAACGGAATTATAGAAACATTAAAAAAATAAAAAATAAAAAAAAAATAAAAAAAAGATTGATTAGTAATTAAATCAACTTGAAAAACTCCAAAAAAAATTAGGTGTGCCGGTTCTATAAGCGTACTGTGTGTCGGTACCATACGCCGACCAGTATAAGTTCCAGTACCGATTTGGTGGACCTTAGTCTAACATTGTTATTATTTTTCATATAACATTATGGAAGCCGGCACAGAACTGACAAGTCCAAGCATACCGTGTGCCGGTACCGTCCACCGACCGGTACAGGTCCCGGTACCGATTCGGCGAGCCTTGACTAACATTGTTACTGTTTTTGGTATAACATTATGGAAGCAAAACACAAAGGGACTAAATACCATTACTTTTTGTGATCACCTCTCCTACCCACTTTAACAATCTATTATGGTACTTTTTTCCCCTTGCACAATTCCCCCATGAACTAGGTGGAACTACACCTTCTAAGTAGATTGAAACCCTCGACTCTTTTGATTCCTGTTTGGGGTGCAGAAAATTCTCTTTACCGTGAAGGTCTTCGAATACATGAACTTGGTCATTGCACCAAGTATCTTATAATGATACTCTAATAGTTATGATGATACATGAATACAAATCAAGATGTAACTGGCATAGCTATTTGATCCTATATTGAGCCAAAAAGCATGATTTCCTGTTTAAGGGGGCACATTGCAAACATATAATTGTCATGAGATTCATGGTGCTGCAGCACAAACCAATAACAAAAGTTTAATTGGTTTTGTTTCTGGCTATTACTTTATTCAATGGCCTAAACTATATGGGTGACCTACATCAAATCTGAGTTAATGATGATATAAGTATCCTTACCAAGTGGTTCACAATAGTATTGCTAATGTCTCGACAAGTTAGATTGAATTCAAAATTGTCCTCATCGCTCCAATGATAAAAGGATAAAAAAGTTAATTGAATGGGAAAAGGAGGACAAAAAGAGGGCTGTTCTTCATGCTTGCTGTTGTCAACAGATAAGAATAGAGTGAAAACAAAACAAGAGGAAAGAAAGGAAGATGCCATGAAGAAATAAGGAAGAATGGAAGGTCAAAGAAGGATAAAAGGAGAGATAGGATAAGCAGAAAATGGAAATAATTCATTTATTCAATTCATCATTTGGATGAATAGAATGTGGGTGGTCCTAACTTAACAGTCATGTCCACTAAATTTCTAAAGGAGTGCTTATCGACTTGCTATGCTACTCTTTGAAAATGTCCTAAAATCTAGAAACTATTTTAAGTGGGATATGTCACCTAAACACGGGATAAGAACCTCTCCTACTTACATGTCCAGATATCTAAGAAGATAAACATAAAATACAAAGGTATCAGATGCAAGGAAATCAAGGAGAGATCTGAAACTTAGTCCCCTACAAATTTTAGCAGACAACTAGAGCACATAAAGTTGATTTTCCTTTTCAATGCCTCCCGTTGAAAAACTAGAAAAAAACATCATGAAGCCTGTCATGTACAAATGGTACAACAAAGAATGGAAGAAGAAGGTTGAATAAACGATTTACTATCAAGTACCAATTCTAAATTATGATTATAGTTTAATGGTCAAGTTAACAAAGATCTTACAAATGCCTAGTAAGTCTCAGTTGGATGTGATTATGCATTCTATACAACATAAAAAGGAGAAAGCAATTCCTTAGATGTCATAAGAAGATAGGTTAGAACTGGACAAGACAAGGTTGTGAAGAAGGTAGCTTGAGTAGGGCTCATTTGCCATGAAAATGGTAAACTAAGTGAGAATTCCATCAAATTCATCAATAAAAATGGCTGTCAGGCAACACATACCAATCCAGGAGAGCTATTTAGCTCAGTGTTAACTTCAACTACTTCTCCGGAAACGGGAGAATTGATGTCACTAGTAGCCTTGACACTCTCAACTGCTCCGAAATTCTTTCCCTGTGTCACATTGGTGCCAACTTCAGGCAATTCCACATACACAACATCACCCAAGTGGTCCTGAAAACAAAACAGCATAAATTGAGTTTAGTAAAATAACGAACCAAACAAACCATTTATGAGTTATGTTGAACTTGATAGAAATAGGAAAATTAGCTAATAAGCAGCAAACTTCAACTCTTTTGGAGCACAGTGGAGAGCGCTACTCTATCAAGATGAACAAAGAAAATATTCCTATACCACAGCTAAACTTGGCAACTTGGCCCGAAGTGATGAGTTAAATAACAGTATCTTGGTTGATGTTATGTTACTCAAACAATTAGAAATCGAAAAAGCATTGTGCTTGCATGATAAAACTGATCAAGTATAAAACCTGAGCATGGTCTGTTATTCCAACTGTTGCAGAAGTACCGTCAACTTTAACCCACTCATGCGTGTCGGCATATTTCAAATCCTTCACAACTGCAAATGAATAAAATAGAATTGATTCTGTAACTTCCAAAGAAAGTACAGGCATGCAATAACCACTCTTCCAAGTTTAACTGTCCATTACCCTTCACTATAATGTGTATACAGTACTTTGATTTACCATGCATGTACTTGTAGATTTGCAATGCATGTGCAGTCATAAATTATCTAACAAACATATAATAAGAATATCTTTGCCAGCTTGAGCCACTCACAAAGCAAGTGAACCATGCAGCTATAGTTTGTCTAGTAACTATTAAGAATTCATGATCCAATGGAATTTCACCAAGAAATCTGTGAACTATTTAGTAGGCTAAATTTAGGGGAAGAAGCAAGTAAGAGGAAATAAGCAATGATCAATTTTTAATGTGCTTGCGTGTTCAAAAAAAAACAGAATGGATGAGCATTCAAGTCATCACAATACAACAGGGTATGAGCGGTGAGAACAAGCTCTGATTGGAAAAAAAATGCTCTAAAGCCAAACTTCCCTACACACTTCACAGGAATGTGAGATATTGACCAAGAATAACATTTGTCTCCCAGTGGATGAGGGGGACCCCGAGTTAAATGCATACATTATTAATGGAATATCTATCAGTAAACCAAATCAGCATTTTTAGACATCCTCAACTAAGTGCAAAGGTAGGAGAGCAGAAGAGAGATAATAAGAAAGAGTCCAATCATCATAGCAAATAATCCAAAGCAGAGTAATATAATAAACATTCTAAGGACCAGTTATTAACTCTTACTAATATGAACTCCATGGTTAATATTAGGCCTAGGGGTGTACACGGGTCAGGTCGGATCGGTTTGGAACTAAACGCAAAACCGAACTGATTTCAACCAGTTTCCTAAAATCAAAATCGAAACCGAACCAATCATCTACAAAAACTGCTTGAAACCAACCTAAAAAATTTTGGTTCATTTCGTTCAGTTTATTAGGTTGATATTCAATGGGCTAGGCTAAGTCTAAATATAAAAAATTTCATTTTATATAGGGTTAATATTTAATGGTCAGGACTAAATGGGCTGGGCTATGTCTAAACATAAAAATTATATTTTATATAAAAAATATAAAAAAATAAAAATAAAATTTTTTATATATAGGCACACATATGGGTCGGGTCAGTGGTTTGAATCGGTTTTCTAAAAAGTCAAATCGAAACTAAACTGAATTTTTTCGGTCAAGACTTTCTCCAACCGAAACCAAACAGAATTTAAAAAAAACCAACAAAAGCCGAATCGAAGAGACCGGTTCCTGTTAGGTTCGCAGTTCGGCTGGTTTTTTGCACACCCCTAGTTAGGTCTAAAGATAACAAGGAAGACAAGAACATTTACTAGTTAATAATAATGAATAGGATGTGCAATAAATTGAATATTTTCAAAACGTGTTAATCATATTGTTCATAAACTAGGTAATCATAATATGCTAAAGCATGTTCACTTTCAACAAGATGAAGGCCAATGGAAGTGTGATGACATTTTTGGCTTGAATAGTACACAATCTTTTAATCTTAAAGACCAAATGAGCTAACCGTGAATTGGTTTCCTGGCAAACTCCTGCATGCAAAAGGAGAGTCTTCATCTTAATGCTAAAAGAAACATATATATCCTAGTACAAATGTAAGTATGGAATCTTTTAACAACTTCAATTACATGAAAGCTTTGAAGAAGTGAACTCAGATACTAGTATTACTTCCAGTCGCTATATAATCCTCAACTTTGTTCTCATACAAAGGAAATACTGGAGAGGCATGGACCAAGACAAGGGAAGTGCTGCTTATTCAAGTCATGTATTTCCGACAGAATATACTTGTTCTATGGACAATATCACTTTGGATCTCAATAGTCAAGGGTCTTACTTTTCTGAATACTCGTCCAAATGTCTGAAATGTAATTAGGTTTTCTACCTACTCAAACCTTCACCTTCGGTGAATCTCGAAAGGGGTTCATTTTCTATTTGATGTAGACTGAGGTGCTGTTACATGCCACCTGCTGCACTTACCAGCAATGTCACATGCATGACAGCCTCCAATTCTAATTGGCTGCACTGCATACTCATGATTCTCGCTTTGATAGTCTAGCCCTTACTAATCACCAATCAAAAAGTGGATTTCTTCATTTCTAATACCGTTTGCAGGATTATCTCCCTATCATGAGCTAAATTATGTTAGTTCTTCAATTTCAGCCCAAAATGAATGTATCCTGAGTCTTCTCCATTTTATTGGCAGGTTTTCCTTCTACTTGTTAATGATCAAAAAATCTAAATTTGTCTTTGAGACTTTAAACATCCTCAAGGAAATGGATGGTTCATAATGTTCCCACACAAACAATTAGCTGATCTCTGTGTATTTGTTTGCATGTTTGGTGTTTGGGTCCTTGTCAGCATGAAAAGAGATCCAGAGTTTTCAAGTGTCCTATATGTTCCATTTCATCTAGGGGTTAGATTTATTATATCAGCGTTGTTTCCTAATCCTAGTATATGACCCAAGGATTAGACACCCGGTTTGACTTGGTCCATCACGGATAAGATGAGAGAAATAACAAGTCTCGAGAAAAGTGCAGGATCCTAGGTCTCTATGGACCATGTCATCCCCATAGGTCTTAGTTGGGATGGACAAGGACCTATGCATCCTAACAATTGGGATGGCCTAGTGTCCTAGTAAGTTGGGATGCCAATTAGATTAATTTATTATGGACCAAGATCTATGCATTTTGACACTTGGAATTGCCTCGCATCACAATAACTCACTGAGATGCCAATTCTTTTATTTACTTTTTTTACTTTTTCTTTATTTTTTATTTTCAATTATTGTTTAGAAATTTTCTTATTATTCTACTTAAGTTCATTGACTTTCTTGTTTATGATTCATTTGATAAGTGGTGCTTCATTTAAATTTATTGTTATTTTTCAAATTTTCAAACTACAAGTATTGGTATTGGTATCTATACCACAAACCCAACCATCCGCTCAAAAAGCCTATTCAAGGGTCTAAAACATCTAAAAATTCATTAAAAGCAACAAAGCAATGAAAAAAAAATAAAACAAAAAAAAGGAAAAAGGGCATCCCATTGTTTCACTAGAGTGCCAACACATCCTGAGTATCAAGACTTAGAGGACCTAAGTAGAGATTTTTGAACTATAAGAACCATGTAAAAACATTTGTGAAACTTGAGGACCCAAAACATAATTTATGATATATAGGTAATGGCGTGGCATGGGTGATGATGTGACACTCAACAATTGGACACTTTTGAGCAGAAAATTTCAAAGCACATGCCACGTCATCACTCATATGTCACACTATCACCCATATGCCGTATCATTAAAAGAAAAATTTTCATCTGCAATTTCTGCAACATAATTGGCCATACAATCACCGATTAATGCCAACAAGGATTTCCAGTGAGAAAAAATGGCCAAAATCCGAGGGAAGGACAACATTAAAATAGTTGTGAAAAAAAAGGACCAAATTTGAGCTTTTTGAAGTTTAGAAATTTATCGAAAAATCGACCTAAACTTGGAGGACCAAAAGTATAATTAACCCTATTTATTTTAAGAGCTTCTTAAGAAATCATGGAATCATAAAACACAACAATCATGAGATTACTTTCCAATTATTCCAAACCTCCTTAGCGCCTGAAAACTTGATCGTCAATATCAACCAAGAGAAACCTTTATCTTCTCCACCACAAATATCCACTAAAGAAGTTAAAAAAAAAAAAACAAAGAAAACAAGCATGCACTCCAACCATTTCAGAAGAAAACAATTTCTCCATCGCCTTCAATCCTAAACGACAGATCAGCCAGATTACCCAAACCACCATTCTAGAAACACCTGTTGTGGACTTCTTTGACGGATTCAAATAGCCCAGAACCAAATCATAAAAGCGAGACCTCTCAATTCATCCCAGAGTCATCCAAATCAAACAAACTTCTGTTATGAATAATAGAAGACACAATAATACATCAATCAAAACTAAAAATCAAGTAAATCCCATCAAGAAAAAAAATCCAAACTTTAGCTTAGAAACCAACAGATCTTTCCATTTCAAGCACCCTAACCAAGATCTAAGAAAAAACAGGACCACCCAGTCGCCCATTCAAGCAGAAACATCCAAGCAAGAAGCCAAAGACGATAACACACACACACTCAAAAGCAAAAAAAAAAAAAAAAAGCCTGATCTCGAGAGACGGAAGAAGCATCGGAATCGGAAGAGAGCAGCAGAGATTTACCACTGGCGAAGCCCCTTGGGAAGGTGGAGATTCGTAGGTACGAAGCGACTCTCGAAGCCCACAGCAACCTCGCTGCCATAATGATAAAAAGCAATACCTGCTCTCTCCTGCCACCTCCCGGAAAACCCTAGGGAAAGTATTTATGGAGGAACGGGGCGACGCGGATTTGGTTCGCAGACCCAGGCGTTCGCAGGAACTCCAAAAGCCTGAATGTGCAACACGTGTCCGTCTCTCTCCCCCCCCCCCTTTATACATATATATACATATATATATATATATATATATATATATATATATATATATATATATATATATATATATATATATATATTATCAAAAAATTTCTAGGATTACAGGTAAATTACTACATTTACAGTCAAACCGTTAATCTTTTGTGGATCCAAAAGAAATTACTAAAATAAATTTTAGTGACATAATAGTCACTAAAAAATATAAAAAATATGTATATCTTTTCTTCCATTTAAAAATAATTTTAATTTTTCACGTGAAGAAAACAGTTTTATTGCCATGTTAATTTAACTAAATGTAAATATAAGTTTTACAAATTATTGGATGTAAATAGGATAAACATAATCCTCAAATAAATTTTGGAGAGAGACCCAGAAGGGACCTATTCTGTTGGACCAGCAAGTTCCTCTGCAACCTCCAACTTCCTTCGATTTAATTCTTTATATTTTAGATTATTTGCATATATACTTTCTAAATATGTAGAATTGTATAAATATCGTTATAAAGTTATAATTTGCATGTGTACCCTTTTAAAATATTTATTTTGCATGTATTTTTTTTTGTATATGTATCCATACCATCTAAAACTGTTAAAAAAAATTAAAATTAAAATGATTAAAATATCCTTACGAGTAGCATGCTAAAAGAAAAGGTAATAAGGGTACATGCACAAATAGCAACTTTGTGAGCATATTTCTACAATTTCTTATATTTAGGAGGATTTACACTAAAAAAAAAGATCAAAGCTCGACTGATACTTGCCAAAACTTTAATAACTCAGTTAAATCGACGAGTCAAAAAAAAAAAAAAGCTAAGTAACATTGTCAATTTTTATTTATTTAAGATCTTAACTTGGTCAAGTTAAAATATTAAATGACCATTTTGGTAATTACATTCTCATATTTAATTTTGATCTAATTATCATTATTGAGTCTATAACATTTACAATATTTTTTTATTATTTTTATAATAATAAAATATATTAAAATTAAATTAATTATAGATGTTAAGATCAATGAAATGATTTTTAGTAATTTCTATATGATAAGTGATTCATTTGTTGAGGCAAGAATTGCATAAAAATAACATAAATTGATATCAACATAGGAACAACATTGATTTTTTTGTTACTCTTCTCAATCAAGAGTGGCTAAATTATCTTCACTATAATTAACTTTTGTCATTTGAGCATATACCTCAGTTTTTAATATTTTTTAAGTATGTACTCTCCTGCATATGCAAAATTGCATGAATATCCTCATAAATTTATATTTGCGCATATATCCTTATAAAATTTTCTTTTTCATATCAATCCATAAAAATATTTAAGTCATTTAATTTTAAATTATTTATTTTTAAATGGTATGGATATGTATGCAATATATATATATATATCCAAAATAAATATTTTATAAAGGTATGCATCAACTTTATAAAGATATTTATATAATTTTATATATTTAGAAAATTATGCATGCAAAACATCCTTCTGTTTTCAGCTTTTCCTGCGAAAGCCTGGCGGCTGCGACCAAAGGTGGTCTTCGTCGTTACAAAGTGGACAAACCACCAACCCACCAACCCAGAACAAAAAAGTTGGTGGAGCACCGCACCGAGATCCCGTTGCGTGTGAATCCACCACGCGAGTTATTATTTGCTATTTCTCTTTGTCCATCAGACCTACAAGCATAAGATGTGGGTTTCGTTATTTTTTCTTTTTTTTTTCTTTGACGGGTCATCATGTAATGCGTATACAAGTACATTTAATAAAATAAAAAAAAAAATGTAAGTTCATGAAGTGTTCGTGGAAATTTTTTCTTTTCTGAACATAAAATATATCTTAAATGGTTAGCCACGTAAGTAGCCACCCAGATTCAATCGATAATTTTATTGGCCTTTCTAAATACATATTTGGCTTGAAAAAGCGTAGATTCGTTGTATCACCAATCAAGGCAACAAAATCTTTATGCGTAAAGTTCTTCTTTCTTAAAAAATTCTATATACTCGGTAGCTGAAACATGTGAGGGAAAGCAAGACAGAAAGCATTGATGGCCATGTTCATTTCTTAACCAATCCATACCCCCACACAACCCTTTTCCTTCTCTTTCGCATTTATGCAATTTCCATTTAAAGATTATATATCTCAATTTTTTTATTTTACTAGTTTATTTTTAATTTCAAAAATTTTATAACCAAATATGCATATTTGATGTTATTTATTTGATAAATTTAATTTTATAATTTATTTTTTATCATTTCAATTTGAATATTTTGATATTAGTTAAATTTTTGTTTCTATTCCTACTTTATAGTTAAACATTGTATTTTCATTATAACTTCTTTCTAACTCTTGTACTTTGAATTGCATTTTTATGTCCTCTATTTCTATTTATTGATTATTATCTATTCCTTTACATTTTTTTTTGCAAATTTCATTTCTTTCTTTTACTTCTTAAAATTGTATCTTTTGATTTTCTATTTTTATTTAGCATGCTTTCAACTACTACTAGAAATTTTAAATATTATATTTTCTATTTTATAATAATTTTTATTTTTATTTTATATTTTTGTTAACCTTTTGTTTTAAGAATCATATCACTACCAGAAAACACGCGCATAGTGACGGAAATTTCCGTCACTATACCATGTTTCCGGTCACTAATACGGAATTTGTGACCGGAGCTCCCGTCACTGAATTGGTTACAAAAACACGCGTCACTAAATTCTCAGTGACGGCGGCGATTTCCGTCACTAACCTCCGTGACAGAATTACCGTCACTAAACCGTTACAAATCCAAAAATTAAATATTTAAGAAATTATGTATTTTCCGTCCCTAACCAGTCATTGAGTTAGTGATGAAGGTAACTTGGTCACTGATTTTGTCACAGAATTCAGTCACAAATTTGGTTACTGATCTGTCACAACCTTCAGTGACAAATTTAGTCGTCACAGACATGGTCACAAATTTTGTCACTAAATTTGTTATTAATTCCGTCACTGATCTAGTGACAAGGTTACCGTCACTAATTTGTCACAACTCACTGAGCAAAATCAATTTTTAGTAACCAAAATTCTGTCACTAAGTTTATGGCTGCTCGTCACAATACTTGGTAAACAATTCAGTAACCAAATTTAGTCACTGATCACATTCTAATAACCTGGTATATTTGGTACATTGATTGGTTCATAATAATAATAATAATATCATTAATAGCAAAGGCATTCAACATTACGCAAAAGTTTTTTAACATGTCATTCAAAATAGGCATCAACATGTCCCAAATCCATCAAAATCAAAGTACAAAAAGTATATCATAACAGAGATTTCATTCCTCCTAGGAATGCAAAGACCTATCATCTAAGGCAAAAGCAATTATAATGAAGCATGATCAGCGGAACCAGAATCACCATTACTCCCCCGATCTGCATGCCTTGGTCCAAAGCCAATCTCTTCTCCCATCTTTTGAAGAACCTCCTCTTGCCATTTTTTCTTTTCATGCTCAAGAATACGTAGAAGGTCTTCACGCGTGTACAGCTCTGGAGCTTGACTTGTAGAGGTGGAAGAGGATGATGATTGCCTAATAATTCCAGTGAGATCCTCCAGGGGACTAAAGCCATAGACATGGCCATGAATTGGGACACCAGTTGCCTCAAACCACAAGTCATAATCACGTGGAGGAGCATCTGAGGTGGAGGCATCACCATATTTTTTGGAGTATTCAGCTGAATACTTTGCCTGTCAGTTGATTTAAAAGAAAAGAAAAACATTATGGTGAATCAAACAAGAGATAAACATGAGCAAGCTCAATAATATTTATGAATCATAAAAAAATTATACTTACCATGACAGCTTCACTTCTCTTATCTACATATCCTTCCATGCCTTGCTTTGTCTTATGCGTCCGATTAAAAGATTCAACTATTGTTGGCTCCCTATTGAACTTTAATTTCTACAAAAGAGAAAAGAAAAAATTCATTAACATATAATGGGCTGATTTGAGATGATTGAACAATAATATGAAAATTATTATAGAAATCTAATTGAATAAAAATGTGTACCAGTCGTTCGTCATGATGGACAAATGCGATTGATCCTCCACAGTGTTTAGAGATGCTACCATTCTTCATGGTGTTTCTATTGTTTTTGTTGGCTTCTGATTTCTTCTTCCATTTTGGGGAGATCCAAATGTCAATTAGCTTATTCCAATTTTCTTTAGAGATCCAATTTGGGGGTTTATCACGAGCTCTATTTAAATCTTCTTTTGCTTCCAAAAGCTTTTGGCTTCTAACCCTCCCTAATGAGGTTGTCAACCGTCGCTGATAATGCTTGTTCCAAACTTGATGCACATGATGCAATTGTCCTAAAAGAATTGTGTGTATCTCCTAACAATATATAGGTCGCAAGTAATCAGACTTACTAATTGGCATGTGTAACAAGGGCAAAAGTTAACGATAAGAAATATAAATTAATTACATCACCTCAAATTTGTTCCACATTCCAACTTTAGCATGTGCAGGAACCTCCCTCCATGACAACCACGGACCATTGAAAAATTGGCGCATGATAGCAACAGCTTTGTGACTGACCTCATAATCAAGAAACCTGCAATTTAAAAAATATTCATTAGAAAATAAACTAATTCTGTAAAAACAACAAACACATAAATTCAAATTAGTGATGGAAGAAAGTGATATTTTCATACATTCCTCTTGTACACCTAACAATCACTTTTCCATTTGCATCAACAGGGGCTTTAAGGGTTGGCTCTCGGCCATTGCTCTGTCTTGGATCAATCCCAAGTTCATCATTTATCCGATCCTCATTCATTGTATCCTCATGATTTTGCACTGCACCATTCATTTCTTCATCATTTATTTCTTTATCTGTATCCACCTCTTCATTCATGTCCCCATCAGGAATGTAATCATCATCATCATGACATTCCTCGACATGCTTAGGCAACCTAGGAGGTTGAGGAGGAACTTGAGTAGCAGCCAGTATTAAAGCTGCTTTTCCATTACCTCTTGTTTTCCCTTTTTTCTTGGCCATAGCTGCACAACAATACAAAGTTATAGTTATTTCACAATATAAATGTCAACAAATCCAATCAAAGTAAAGAACAATCAGTGGACCTGTTGCTTTTCCTTTGCTCTTTCTCATGTCTGCACAATTATAATTTATAAGTCTAAAATTAGTTATATTAGCATTCATAAATATGCATGTTGTATTTTAATCTTCCTCAGCCTCATGCTCCTCTTCCTCGGTTTGTTCATCTTCAAAATCTTCTTCTTCATCCTCAAAGTTCTCTTCCATTTGGTTAGATGTCAACTCAATTTCTGCTGCATCAATATCTTCTGCATCTCTATTAACACCAACCAAAATGTCTGGATCATCAAGCTCATCTGTCATCGAGATTGGGGTAGGAATCCTGTAGTTTTCTTCTTGATAAAAATCGAGAAAATTTTCTTCTGTCCCACTAGGAGGGAACTTACCTCTAGCTTTTGTCTTAATTACTGCCCACCACAATCTTCGATTCTTCTTCTTACCTGGATAACCAGTGTAGAACACCTGATGTGCTTGTTGAGCTAATACAAAAGGATCATTGGTTGGAAGTCTTAGTTTGTAATTGATCTCAACGAGGCCATGTTGAGGGTGCACTTTCATACCCTTATCTCTATCATACCAGTCACATTTGAATAACACTACTTTATTACCAACCCCAAAATAGTCTAACTCGATAATATCAACCAACATCCCATAATAGTCACTCTCAAAGTCATTGTAACTGCTTTCCTTAATGCACACACCACTGTTGAAGGTTCTTTTATCCTTTCCATATTCTTTGGTGTGAAATCTGTACCCATTCACAAAGTAGCCCTTATAACATTTAACTTTATTCCCAGGGCCATATAATAGGTCCTTTAAGCGCCCATCAACTTGATTTTTACTGTCATTAACCTAGCATGATAAAAATAATATCATAAGAATAAATCAAGAGAAAGTCTAATTTATTATTATATTTATAAATTATGTACTCACATATGACCTAAACCAAGCCGGAAACTCCATTTCGCGTCGTCTTTCCAAATTTATTTAGCTTATATTTGGACAAGATTGCCGGATATAATCATCAAAATACCCACAAGACAAAAGCTATAATCACATATGTTGTACTCCATATGCATTTTTAAGCATGATTATAATTAAGTACTTGTGTAACTTACTTTCCAAAAGGTTGAACCTCCTCACAATTCAGAAGAACATATAATTCAGCAGCACTAAACTCCTGAGTAGTCAAATGCCTTCCAAAGGTTTCCCAAAAGGCCGACCTTGATGAGTAAAAATGGATAGACGATCCATGAGATCAAACTCCCCTTCGTCTTCATTACAGGAAACTTGATTTAACCTCGTTTGTATAGAAGGCTCAAAATAATGCGAACAGAAAGTTGATATTTCTTCTATGATGTAAGCCTCGATAATAGAACCTTCAATCGATGCTCGATTCTTTACCTTCTGCTTTATATCATGCATAAGCCTATAAATAAGATTAATATGTTAATTTCTCAAATTTAATGGATACAAAGAAACTATTTAATGGATTTACAGAAATTGTTACCTTTCAAAGGGGTACATCCATCTGTACTGCACAGGCCCCCCAACCTTAGCTTCATAAGCTAGATGAACAGGTAAGTGCTCCATTGAGTCAAAAAATGCAGGAGGGAATATCTTCTCAAGTTTGCAGAGAGTTACCACAATATTTTTCTCAAGAACCTCCATATCTCGGACACGCAGAGTTGTGCTGCATAAATCTCTAAAGTAACAGCTTAATTCTGTCAATGCATCCCACACTGGTGCTGGCAATACTTCACGGAATGCAATTGGAAGCAATCTCAGCATGAAAACATGACAATCGTGACTTTTTAACCCGTAAAACTTATAATCATCCAGGTTAACACACTTCGATATATTTGAAGCATATCCATCAGGGAGTCTTAACCCTTTCACCCACTCGCAAACCTCCATTGCTTGGTCTTTGGACAATACATAGGAAGCTGGAGGCTTAACTAGCTTTCCATTAACAAATTAAATCCTCAACTTAGGACGCTTGCAATACAGCTCTAAATCTTGCCTTGCTTTCACATTATCTTTAGTCTTCCCTTTTACATCCATACAAGTGTAAAATATATTGAGAAACACATTTCGAACAATATGCATGACATCTAAATTGTGTCGAATAAGTAGTGTATCCCAATAGGGCAACTCCCAAAATATGCTCCTTTTCACCCAATTATGATCTTTACCGAACCCAGGAATGGTGTGCTTAGGGGCTTTCAAACCAAAAGTTATATTAGGCAAGGCAGAGACCCTATTTTTCAACTCCTCACCAGACAGTCGAGGAGGTGGGGGGTCTGTCTCTATTCTACCATTGAAGAAACCATCAACTTGGTATCTGTATGCATGGTCCATGGGCAAGAATTGACGATGGCAGTCAAAAAAAGAAGTCTTCCCACCATGTTGTAGTGTAAAAGTTTTTGAGTTCTCCATACAATATGGGCAGGCCAACTTTCCATGCGTACTCCATCCTGAAAGCATGCCATATGCAGGAAAATCGTTGATAGTCCACAATAAAGCTGCCTTCATTTGAAAATTCTCTTTTCTAAAAATGTCATAAGTGCTGACCCCTACTTCCCACAATATTTTAAGTTCATCAATCAAAGGCCTAAGCAAGACATCGATACTTTTGCCGGGGCTCTTAGGTCCAGAAGTGACTAAACTTAGAAAAATGTAGGGTCGTTTCATACATATTGATGGTGGAAGATTGTAAACTGTTACGAAAACTGGCCAACAAGAATAAGGACGAGCTGATTGGCTAAAAGGGTTAAAACCATCAGTACATAATCCAAGTCTCACATTACGAGGCTCGGTAGAAAAGGATGGATGAATGCGGTCAAAGTGCTTCCAAGCCTCCCCACAAGCAGGATGCACCATCTCATCTGAATCACCTCCCTTCACATGCCATGACATGTTTTCAGCCGTTCTGCTTGACATAAAAAGCCTCTGAAGTCTTGGTGTTATTGGAAGATATCGCAACCTTCTATAAGGAACATCTTTTCTCCTACCACCACCATCATTTTTTCTGAGTTTATATCGAGGATGACCACAATGGTACACTCAATCAAATTCTCTGTTTCCTTATAGAATAGCATACAATTATTCTCACAAACATCAATACTTGTATACTCCAATCCCAACTTCCGAAGCATCTTCTTTGATTGATAGAAATCAGGGGGCAGCTTCTCACTTTCCGGCAACATATTCTTCACTATTTTCATGATTCGATCATAGCAGGATATACTCATATTAAATTCAGACTTGCAATTTAATAATTGACTAATAGCAGATAACTTAGAGTGTTTTTTACACCCTTCCCACAAAGGTACTTCTGCATCTTTCAACAAAGAATAAAAATCTGCAGTATCCTTGTTTGGCTCTTCCTCATGATTAACTTCAAGTGCACTCCTCAAATGAAGTTCCTCTTCTGGGCCCATAGCTTCCATTACCATGGTTCTATATTGCTGACCATGTTCACAACCAACATCCATTGATGTCAATGCTTCTACTGTACTTGTACTTATAGGAGCAACTGCACCAAGTAACTCCCCATGTGCAAACCATGTTGAATACCCCGGTGTAAACCCCTTTCTCAAAAGATGAACATTGACCGTATCACGGTTAAGAAATTTCTGGTTGTCACATCTTATACAAGGGCATCTAATCTTATCACCACTACAATACTCTAACTGAGTAAATGCAAACTCAAGGAACCCTTTAACTCCATCACAGAACTCAGCTCTTATATAACCATTTTCACTAAGTCGGTGGTACATCCAATTACGATCAACTGACATAGTTCCTCTAAAAATCAAAAAAATAAAACAACATAAGAAAGCCTAGAAAATATTAGAGAGATGATAAAAAAAGAAAACAACATAAGAAAAACCGAACCATTAAAAACACGAAAGGCAAGATCAAAAAAAAATGTAAAAGAAACAAAAACTGGTATGATATTTATGAAAATGAGAAGTTATCATAAGCATGACAAAAATAACTCATTCAATCTTGTCCCAGCATCATTGACATTAAAAAAACATTCAATATTTACAAAAAGCTGAACATAAAGAATTAATCTTTACAAGTTATCTGTTCATTCATCTAATAACAGCAATATTCAAAAAGCATTTAATTTTTACAAAGACAAGGAATACAAGTCAAATCATCCAAATTTACATATGGAATACTATCTGCTTCACATAGAACAAATGTCAATATACATGATCGCCTCTGATGCTAGGAAAGCATGGTACTTCTTAGCAAGCCTTTTGACCAGCTTCTTGATTGCACACTGGAAATAAGTCACAACCATGAAGCAACACCACTTTCCACCACTTTCCATTTTTCCTTGCAGATGAACAATGATTGTAATAATGAATAACATAGCAGCCAGTATTAAAATCCATGAACTTTACAGAGTCCCAACCCATCAACCCTCAAAATTACAACAGCTTATTTTTCAACAAAGCTTATTTTAAGATTACAACAGAGCTGGCAAATGGGTTTATTTTAGACATCAAAGGTCTAAAATCCATGAGCTTATTTTAAGATTACAACAGAGCTGACAAAGAAACCATCAAATCACTAAAATCCATGAGCTTATTTTCATATGAAATTACAACAGAGCTGGCAAATGGGTTTAAGATTTTTTAAACAGAGCTGATTTTAGACAAGTCCTTCCACTCGAGTTGCAAGCAAGTTGGGCTGCAAATGGGTCTATAATAATCTCTGATTCAAGCGAGTTGCAAACAGAGCTTAAACAGACCATGATTGAACAGACCATGATTGAACAACTGCTTCCCTTAAACAGAGCTTAACAATAATAACAGAGCTTAACAAATGGGTTTAAGATTGAACAATAACGCTTGCAATACAACTCGAGTTGCATCAAGAATAATTCCAGCATATTAAAAATTAAAATGGGAGGGGGGCGCCGACAGATCCACCTTTTCTTTTTCCATTTTATTTCAGAGGCTGATTTTTTTTCAATCCAAAATATTATGTAAAGGAATCGATAAGAAGTCTTCCAATTAAAAAAGGGGAATGCATTTATAAAGTTACTATAGTCCTATGGCAGTTTCCCCCAAGCCTGTTGCATTATATAAAGCAGAGACAGGCTTATTCACAATGCAAACAAAAACGATTGAAACTATTGCACAGTATTGTAAAACCACTCCCTTCTTAACTATGCCAGATAATGACTAGATGAAGATGAACACAAAGAGATGCAAACACAGGCGGAGATGAACACCTTCGTTTCTTTTACTTTGTTATCATGGGGTAAAAGAAAATGGGGTTAGGGTTTACCTCCGGGAAGAACCAGTTTAGGGTTTTGAAAACCCTAGCCGACGAGCAAGAAAGAGGGGGGCGTCGACGGGGTGATGTAGCCACAAGTTTGATCTCGGGTGAGAAGGAGATGAACACAGGCACCGAGCAAAAAAATAATGAAACCCTCGGTAGGTTAGGGTTTACCTCCGGGAAGCCCAGTTGTGAGTTCTGAAAACTCTAGCCGACGAGCAAGAAGGAGGGGGGCGTCGACGAGGTGATGTAGCCGCGATCGGGAGGCGTGATGTAGCCGAAGAGGAGAGGGAGAGGCCGGAGGTGGAGGAGAGGAGAGGCCGGAGGTGGAGGTAGAGGAGAGGAGAGGCCGGAGGTGGAGGAGAGGAGAGGAGATGGAAAGCCGGAGGGGAGGTGGAGGAGAGGAGAGGAGGCGTGATGTAGTCGGCAAGGGGGAGCCGGAGAGGAGAGGCCGCAGGCGGAGGAGACGAGAGGAGATGGGAAGCCGCCCAAATCCCTAACTCGGGACTCCACTAAGAAGTCGGTCTGCAAGCCAAATTTCATATTAAACAATTTCTAACCTATAAGGCTGTGGGCTAAGTCGGTTTGCAACCCAAATTTCATATCAAGCTGTTTTTTATCTATAAAGCTGATTGGATGAAGGAAAAAATAATTTTGAACTATAAAGCATGGTAAAAAAATTCCAGACCTTCTTCCAAAATCCAATCCTATTGCAGGAAAGTTGCAATAGGGGTGCAAATGGGTCATGGGCGACACCATGAGATTTGAAAATGAGAAGAAGGAATTTGAGTTTTCTGGAGAAAAAATGGAATTTGGGTTATCGAAGAAATTTGGGCGAAACGGCGGGCACACTTAGTTTCATTTTAGATTTTCCTCCTTTTATCTTTTTTTTAAAAATTTAGATTTACTCAAAAATAATATTTTTAATATTTTTGGAATTAAAAATTAAATTTGGTGACGGAAATTTTTGTTAATAACCTGTCACCGCCAAAAATAATTTTTAAAAATTTATAAATACTTGGGTTACGATATTTGTGACGGCTGCATTTGTCACTGTCTGGTTGCAATTTTGGTTATCATATTGCTGACAGATACCCCGTCACTATGATGGTCACTAAGTTCTGGCGCTCATCCTACCCGCGCATTCTGTGACCGGTCTGTCACTAATCGGTCACTAAGTTAACACCACGGTGACCAAATTTCTATCGGTCACTAATCCGTCACAAATAGTGACTGATAACGGTCCGTCACAAATTTTCCGTCACTATACGCGCGTTTTCTGGTAGTGATAAAAAAGGGCAAATGAATCCATAAAATCGTGAGCAGACTATGATTTGAGCTGTTGTCTATTTTTTTCTTACTAAGAAAGAATATCTCATTTACACCCATAAGGCAGAGTTCGAAGGGAAACCCCGGACTTATATAGAGCCATCTCTAACCTCTTTTGTTTTCTCACCATTATTTTGTTTCCTCAAATATAAAATCCCCGTAACATTTCTCATCTACACAGATTATCTTTTTAAAAGCATGTGATATTCGGCATCACCGATTAGTAACTATGTGCTACCTTTTGGTGGTTGTAGCTAGATTTATAACTATTATACTTCGTATTTGATAAGGCTATCAATTGATTTAAGTAGCGTAAGTTTGGCTGGAGCTTAGTTCAAAATAGGCTCGAATTAAGCTAGATTTACATGTAATTCAGTCAAACCTGAACATGGTTTAATCTATTAGCCTCAACTTGATAAGGCTCTAAATTGGCAAAGCATATTTTGCAAAATATGTTAGTCATCATCTAAACAGTCACTGGTTCTAGTCCAACACTTGACCCTTTATTCGCTTGGTGTATAATCAATCAAACCAAGATTGAAATGAGCTTGAGCGAAGTTTGAACCGAGATTGGATCTTGCTTGAACTAGGCTTAATTAATTCAAGCCTGGTGCAAGCATGAGTTTATTTTGATTGACAAGTATTATCAAGCTACTCAAACAGGCCCAAGTTTGGCTAAATCCATTATTAGACTGTCAAGCTTGATCTCAACTTTCAAGTTTCAAATTAAGTTCAAACCAAGTTGATCAAATCCAAGCTCAGAAGCTTGGCCCAATTGTGCCCCTAGTATTTACCAATAGAGCTGATAGACCAAACTTTTTGTCCCAAAAAGAAAAGAAAGAACGACAGAAGTAAAGAAAAAATTATATCAGACTGAACAAAGATAGATCGAAGTATGCATTATAAGAAAATAATAGTGAATCAATATGAAAATATTGCAAAATTTTAAAATTTAATTCTCAGGCACATAATTATGACTTTCAATTTTTTTCTCACCAAGAATGGAAACTAACATTTTATCATTGAGTCCAGGGCAACACATTTAAACCAATTTTGCTGCCTCCTATCAAACCAAAATTGACATTCTGTTCAAATGCTGCTGAGGTGTAGGACTACCAAATTACTGCAAGTGATGCCAATTATGTTCATGGCAAGGTATGTTTGGCATGAAAACTCATTTAGATATTTAGTGTGTGCTTAGCGTCCAAATATCGTGCCGTTTGCTAACTAGAAGGATTCTTAGCCTTTGAGGTTTATTATTTACACAAGTGTGCACACATCAAAACTTAGCATATTTGATAGACTTCGAGAAACCTATTCACAAGATCGGGCAATCTACCCGGCTTGATCAAGCCCAAAGCTTTTTGGCTGGGCTTGGACCAAAATATTAGGCCTAGCAGGGTGGGCAGGGCCTGGAAAATAGTCTTTTAATATAAGGGTAGGCTTGAAGATTAAAGCCTATCCCGAGCCCGGACCGATCTGATTTTTTTTATTTATATTATGTTGTTTGTTTATGTTTGATGTATTATATACTTAATTGACAAATATTTTTAATTTGTAAAGTAAGTGGAATAAATATTTTTGATATTTGATTATTTCTATTATAGTAAATGTTACAATAAAGGCTATAGATTGTTAGCAATATTTAATTATTCAAATTTAATATTTCTAATGAACTTTAAATATTTTTATTTTAAAAAATAAATAAATAATGGTCAGAAAGTATAAGGCTCAGTTTAGAGCTGGAAGCCCAAGTATGGATCCGGCTTAGGCTTGGAAGGTAGGCCCAACAGTTGGGCCGGGCCAAACCTGGATCGCAATAAACGGTGTTGACCTTGGGGCAAAACCCAGCCCAAGCTCATACCAACCAACGTGACCCATGAACAGGTCTAACTTCAAGATAGGCTATTTATCCAAGGCTTATCCTAGGATAACTACCGTACAAAGCCTCCATATTCCAACTCCAGTCAAATCCTGGACAACTAGATCAACAGTGCCTTGGGTTCCCATAAATCCAAGATACCTACCACCTTTTCCCACCTGACTCAATAACATATCAAAATTCCCTTTCTTAACAGAAGTAATAAGAAAAGGAAAGGGCATAGTTGTTTTTTAAACAGAGCATCTACATTGATGTCAATCATATTATGGCACTATATAACTAAACGATGGGTATAAGATCACTTTAACCAAACAAGACTAGGAACTCATCTCACTTTATTCAGGAATTATCTATACCTTTTGTGAATTTTTTTAAAAAATTATATCAGAATTTTCAATTTCTTTTCCAAATTAAGCCTAACAAAAAGGAAAAAAAATGGAGGCCACCGCAATCGACCGCAATGCAAGCAAGATACACTTCACCTGGCTGGAATATGTAATCCATTTTGGAAGGCCATGTTATATCTCATCAGAAGATTCAGACAGTTGACCAAAGGTTTAACTCCTTGCTTGGGTATAAAAACAATATTGGATGGTTACATAGATTTGATGAAAAAGCAATCAAAATATTAAATATCAAATGCATGTAAAGGCCAAAAATGTCATAATATTTTTTTTAACTATAAAAGTTTAACAGAAAACCAACTTTGCCTTCAAAGAAGAGAATGATGGTTACCTCGCATGTCTCCTGCCAGCATTTCATGAAGAAAAAGCAATCGAAGTCGTAGTTACCTATTTGTAATTTGCCTCATCTAATATTCTCAGTTTGCCAGTAGAGGAAGGAGAGAAGTCACTCAAATTTTTGTATACAATTCAATCTTCCCTCAATTTTGATTTATAAGAAGTTTGTCCATCACATAATTTGGATTAATAAAGTCAAGACACATTGGATAGATGATACAGGAATAGTCCAGGAGAGAAAAGGCAAAAAATGAATGGCTGACCGAAGTGATGAAACAAATCTTCATATGTAATTCACAATAAGCTCTTCTTCCTGTATTATGTCAAACTATGTAAATTTTTGTTGTAATTCACAATTCTATAATGTGTAAAGAATTAGATAACACTGGTTAAAATACTTATAATACTCCCAAAGGAAGATGGGTGAAAATATCAAATATGAAGCATGGTTCTTGCCTCCTTGTGCATTGATCTCACTATAGTAGTAACTTGCTCCATCTGCTCCTCATTGGAACATGAGGAGAGAAGCACTTTAGCAGTTCCACCATCAGGGTGACAACCAGCATCGATCATCTCTTCAAAGATTTCCAAGCATTTCTTGTACTGTTTCTTCCGAGAGTAAGCACCAATTCTCGAAGTCCATGTCACTACATCAGCTTTTAGTCCTCTACTGATAAGGGACTGAAACAGCTCCTCCATTCTACTGAAAAAGCCAGCACGCCCGTAGATGTTGATCAAAATATTGTATGTGCTAATATCAAGTTCATACGGGCCATTCTCCATTGCAGTTAATACCTCTTCCATCTTCTCAAACCGGCCTACCTTTCCATAAGCATTGAGCATCGAGTTCAGCACAAATGTGTCCGGCTCCAGACCAAATTTATGCATCTGGTTCATGATTTCCTCGCATTTAGGGATGTTTCCAGCCTTTGAGTAGGCAGATAGGAGTAGCATGTAGGACTTCATAGTGGGTGTCTCACCTTGCTGCTTTAGTTCTTCAAACATGGCCTGTGCATCTGTGGAATATTAGATAAAAAAGTAAAATAAGCCAATTGATTGAATATGTGATGATTGCCAACATGAATCAAATCCATCCATAATTTTCTTGGATGTATAACAACAGAATAGTGCATCACATATTCAATCAAGAAATAATATTATACTTAGAGAAAATATACAAAGGTTTTTAAGTAAAAGAATTCTGGCTATCAACAAGGAAAAACCCAATGAGAAAACAAATAATTAGTTCCATCGAGCATAATATGCCAAAGCTGTTTGCTCAGACCTCAGCAAAGAAGGCAAAGCATTACAAATTTAAGAGAATGGAAACTTCTATCAAATCCTCTTCAGTGTGTATATATATATATATATATATATATATATATATATATATATATAAAGAAAGAGAAAACATGGTTTGAGTGGTTTGTCAATTTGTTTTTCATCAAGCTTTATTAGCTAGAATATGCTTGATGTGGCCATGGGTGTCAACTGAATATATGATAAGGGAGTTGAAATAGGCAAAAATTCCCAAATCAAAATGAGATAGCTGAAGAACTTATATTTCTATACACATTTGTATGCTGTGAATTTTCCTGTTCTAAAATATAAGCATGTTTTTGTGTAGTTTCTAGCCGAAAATAGTTTCTAATGAGTTTAATTTCCTTCTACATATTTAAATATCATTACGAGGTCAGATACTAGCCACAATCAATGAAGGTCATTGTGCCAGTACCAGGTGATATAGCTGTTAATATTGTGAATGGAATTTGGGTGTTCTAGAAAGTTAGAAAAATAATAAATAATGAGATGGAAGTAAGAAAGCTGGAGCTTATAATTTCTTTTTAAGATTTGCAACCGACCAGTGTTTTAAGGAACTACCGCCACATTATCAATTTCTAAACTATTAATAGTTTCCAAGTATCCTTAAGTGAAAGTGTATCAAGATTGACATCATTATCTTGATCATAGTTATCAGCAGTCCGTTGGAGCTCTAAATATGCCGCTTTCATTACTATGCAGCGATAATTGGATACTATTTCTTCTACCAATCACCTATAAGTGATAAAAATTTGGACTGCTTAAAAAAATGCATACCAGCGCACAGGTTTTTAAATTGTGACACGGAACATTCTGATAAACTGGCACCTTTCCAGAAAATCATATAACATAATTTTGCACAAAGGGAAAAATGATTAAGTGTACATGGCAAATTGATATGGCTTAATTTGTACTAGTATCAATACACTAGAAGAGGTACCAAAGGTCTCAAGATGTCTGAGTAACATAAAACAACCGAGTTAGTACAAACTACCATCCGATTCTTCTTGAAATCTTTTTTCTGCTGTCTATATCGAATGCAAATGCATGGGCAAACCACCCCCCCCCCCCCCCCCCCCAAAACCCACAAAAGCTGACCACAATCATGCCACCTAAGGGCAATACCGTAACTTTCATGTGTTCGAGAATGATGTATACACCTCCCTTTTTCCCGTCTTAGTTCACAAAAGCGAAAGAAAAGAAAAGAAGGAAAGAAAAAAAAGAAAAGATGTATACACTTCTCTTTTCTCAAATTTGCAATCATCATAACCAAGGGCCGGCGTACCGGCCCGTACCAATTCCATACTGGTACAACAGTCATACCAGCCGGTTTTTCAATGAAATATTTCCAGTACCGAATCCCATGCTGATCCGGTACCGGTCCTGCCCGGATTGATTCGTACCGGTCCTTGCTCGGATTGATTCGTACCGGTCCCTGCCCGGACCGGTTCGTACCAGCCGATACGGCATACCCTGATCATAACACTAGCCATACCTTATAGAGATATAACACCAAAATTCAATGATAGTAATTGAACGCGTCTATCAATCTATTACTTTCTCATTTTACAAATGAATTTTCTGTCACAAGCATTACGTGAAAGGTACTTTTCTCGGTACCGGGCCCCATATCGATGCCACACTATCACTATGTCGGTACAGTATGGTAAGAGGCCGGTTTGGCGTACCGAGTATCGATATGCCCCCCATATTGTATACCAGTACCAAACTAGTATGGTACGATATGCTCCGTACCACCTAGTTCGGTATGATATGACATACCATAATTACATGTAACCCTAAGTCAAATTCACCTAAACGAGAAGTTGTATCTCTATTATTTTTTTCAATGCATGCAACCTCCTATCATTGAATTATTAGAAATATTTAAATTATAGAAATCGCATGATATCAATTTCGTATTTCCTTCTAACAATCATGCATTTGCTTTTGTTTTCCCCCAAGTATAATGATATCCAGTATAACCGAGGGAATCCTTGCACATGCATCCCAATCCAATTACTACAACATGTACATTTAGTGCAAAAAGACTAGCATGAAAGAATGTTCTAAAAATGCTTTTACGTTCATGAAGACCAGCTCTTCCAAATGCATCTACCATAATGTTGTATGAAGCTCTATCTGGTTCACATCCCATGTGCTGCATCAGAGAGAAGATCTCTGCAGATCCAAATGGAAAACCAGCACGGCTGTTGCATTGAAAAATTGGTGGCATGACTTACCTCATAAAAATCCAACAATAAATTATTTGAAGGAGCATCAGAAGGTCAACACTTACCTGTAAGCTTCCATGAGGGCATTGTATGCATACACATCAGGTTCATGACCAGCTTCCTGCATCTTTTCAAATACTTCTTCAGCCTTCTCACAAAGCCCCTCCCTTGCAAAGGCATTTATTAAAGCCGTGTAAGTGCAGATATTTGGCTTGCACCTTTCTGTTTTCATTTCATTAAAAACTTTCAGGGCCATAGATGATTGATTTGCCTGTCAGAGAGAGTAAGACAAAAATTACATTAAAGGAAAAGAGTATATCACAAGGAAAAGGAATTGGTTCACCTTCCCATATAAATTTATCATCATTGTATATGTTTCATTAGATGGCTGGCACCGATTTTTCTTCATCCTCTGAAATATTTCCACTGCCTTCTGACTGTTCCTTCCTTTCAATAACCCATCAATATATGCATTATATACGACAACACCTGAGCAAAACAGGAGCTGAATGAATTCATTATTTTATGGTGATATGAATAAAAAAAAGGAGTGTCCTACAACTGCAGGGTCTAGGGAGTGTCATGTGCAACCTCCCCCCCCCCCCCCACCAAAAAAAAAAAAAGAAAAAGAAAATGCGGAAAGGTTGTTTCCACATTTTGAACCGTCAAACTCAGGTCACACTGTAGCAACCTTACCAGTGCACCATGGCCCACCCTCTTATTTTATGACGATATGAATAGCTTATGCAAATTCTAGCAAAGAATAAATATGAGTACAGGATTTCTTCTCCAACAACTTTCTTGAGTGCTAAAGGCATCATAATCAGTCTGAGTAAATATTACTAAAGTAGATATGTACTCGAAGAAATGCCCTTTTTTCTCATCTCAGTGAAGACAGCCTCAGCCTTCTCTAGCAATCCAGATGCACAGTAAACCCGCATAAGAAGAGCATAAGTATCTTCAGTTGGGATGCATTGGGCTTCCAAAAGTTGTAAGTATACCAGCTCTGCCTTATTGTACTGGAACTTTTGGCCATATGCATCGATGAGCAAGTTATAGCAGATTACATCAGGACGAAAGGAACTCTTGTACAGTATCCACTCGCATACCTAATGGAATACTTTTATTAAGTTGATAATCAAATTTACAAGGATCTAGGACAGGAAACTCACAAATAGATCATTGATGCAGAAGGGTGATCAAAATTTTGACCCTCCTTTTAATTTTATGGGCAGTTTCCATCTATGCTGATCAATTAGTTGGCAGAATACTGCTTTGATGTAATAGAGATTGCTTAGCATGTAGAACTAATCACTTCATAATTCATATACACACTTCCGTTACCATTTCTCTAACAAAGTAGCCGACTAATTCACAGAGAAATCAATACAAATCCTACTAGTAGTAAGTATTTGAATTACTGTTACTGATACTAGTATAATTACCTCCTTGATAATCCTGCAAAAGAATCTTATCTTATTTAGGAAAGCTAATAACAGTATTATACTCGAGAAACAATTTTAAGGACAAATAATGGTCCTACTAAAATATAGCTCATCCATAATGAAAGTACATGTAAAAATGCTTGTGGCATACTGGCATTATGTTGAGCGGGAAAAAAAGTTGATTCATAATAAGAACATTGAAAAATGAATATGCATGGAAAACTCCAGTCTCTAATCGCCCTACTAGCTAGGATAGCTAGGATAGCTAGGAAGAATCATATAGGGTCATGCCACTGTTGAAGATATTGTGGACAACTTTGGATCTCATCCTAATTTTCCAATTCGCTGGTTTTTATTAAACTGATACATTTCAAAACTCAGAGCAAAGGGGTACCCACTGAATGATTCTTGTTATATTTTCCTAATACATAATAACAGGAAGCAAATTATTATATCAAGGAATTTTCTGTGGCTAAGCTGACAGCCTGTCATTATCTGCTCAATTTTTTAGTGCATCCACGGAAATTTAAAACAAGAACCAAAGGATTGGAAATGGATGCTTTTGAAAGCATCAGGAGATAAAGAACCTTAGAAGCAACTCTCTAGTCTAATATTTGATCCTGAAAGACACAATAGAACTCTCCATTACAGTTTCAAAAAATGCATGACATAAATGTAGAAAGAAAGGCAAAGACCAAAAAGGTTAAAGTTGGTCATGAAAAAACATTGACAACATTAGTTAATGCTTCATGCAAGAGAGAGCCTGAAGCTGTATAGGTAAGGTAGATGGAGAATTGGCCCCCTAGGTACAGAATATAAGGTAGCATCATGACCAAGATAGGATTTTAGTTTCTAAATTGGGAAAAAATTAGACACAAAATTTTCAAGTCCTTACATACATAAGATGGCAAGTTCTGTTAAATGATAAGAAAATGAATTTTATGGAAAACACCAATTTTTGTTTTACAGAACAATTATTCACTCAAGCTTTGAAGTGTTCCAACAGAAGAAACGAATAAAAGTAGTCATTCAAAACCTGACTCCAGATTTAGACATAAGTGGGGGTGCAATTTGAACAGCAGTCAAGTAGAACTCTAGACAACTTCATTACATTTTTGTCAGTGACAGAATCAGATTGTTTGATGGAGCTAAGATCCAACGTATAAAATATAAGCATTTCTAGAACTTTGATCCCAGACAGTTCTATTTCACTTAGTCATATTATCAAGTGTTCTGCATTATGTGAAGATCAAACACATATGAAAAGTTAATTAGCTTTTAACTTAGTAACATAGTGGGAACAATGACTTCCCGGAATTAGGATAGACAGATTTAGCATATGGAGTGCTCCAGCAGTCCAACATTGAAGCATGCAATGCAATTTGCCACCTTCTGGCACATTGACTATGATAGTGATAAAATTTGTCATAGGTAACATGTTTTGTTAAAAGAAAAGGGATGAAACATGTGAAAATTGTTGGCCAATGACAAGAAAAAAAAAGGTTTTAACATAAACCAAATATCTGTAAATGCTTTAACCAAAGGTGACACATAAAGCATCCAAAGAACATGATGCCCAAGAATTTGGTGGTGAAAATCATTTGAGGAAAACGTTACAGCCTTTCAAGAATCTATTGAAGAATGGAAAGTGTAAAATAAAATCTAAAATAAATATGATGTTGGTTTAGAATAAACTCAGAACTCAGAAGGATGCTAAAGAAACTTGTTACATGGTTGTGTAATGTATAGCATTTTACTATATGGACACAGATCAAAATACATGTATAACGGGCTATTGCCCAATCCATTATTCCAGAGTACATGCACAGTGTAGCGCATACAAGTACAACTATAACTGTTAACTATCCTACCCTCTCAAACTCAGCAGACTAACCATCAAGAGTACAGACAAGAGATGCTAAAATAATGTGACAAATCTTCAACAAATCTGTAAATTACCCAGTAGACTCGAAGTAAAGAGCACAAGTAAACTCAAAGAGCCACCTGCATAGGAAACTCTATGCAAATGCAATAGCATCAGAAACGCTTCGTGCTGCTATCCCACAAAGCACATGCTGATACGTGCCGGGTGTTTTTATAAACCCTTGCTCCCCTTCTCCCTTGTCCCCACTGCCATTACGTAAGAGGCTTCTTTTTTACTCTTTTCCTCCACGTCACCTCCTCTTCTCCTCTCTCAAGTTTGAGGAGAAAGAGAACGATGGCGGAGGATTCCGCTTCAATCACAAGCACGCCATTGCTAAAGGAAAAGCTCAACAACATGATCCCAAATGATTCAGAATCTGGATTTCCACTAGATGTGGATGCATGTCTCGCAGCCCTACCACTTCATCATCATTCAACGTGCGGATATGCCATATGCCACCTGGTGACCAAATAAGGATCAACTACAACTAGTTTGACAAGTCACTTACCAACATACCCTTATCAACTAGGGCTGTTTGCTTTGGTTTGCCCAGTAAATCTACTATAAGCCCCTTACCAAATAAGGATCAACTACAACTGGTTTCACAAGTCACTCACCAAAACACCCCTTATCAATTAGGGTTGTTTGCTTTGGTTTGTCCACTAAATCTACTATAAGCCAATATATTAGTTACCACTGGGATCACAATCACTTTTGCTCTTAAGTGATGGTTTATTACTCTTATTGAAATCTTATCACGTCATTAAATATATTCATTTGATGTATATTGTAATATTTCATATTCTAATAATTACTTCTTTTATAAACAATTGATCCTTTTGCTTTGATAGAAAATGCAACATATATATACTTCATTTTCTTCCTTAAGATTTTTTCACAACTTTGCTAAAAAATGTATTTAAGAATATCAAAAACATATATATTCCTATATTTAAATATATGTTTTCTTAAAAACTCTCTTAAAAGTAGATAATTCAGTATTTTTTATTAATGCTGCAATTAAAAAGTAATGGTGGTGCTTAATGCAGAAATTTTGTTAATATTTTTATATTATATATTTTATTTTAAATAAAATTTAAATTTAATATTTAATAGAAACTCGATCCACCAACAATTTAGACCATTGGTCGGGTCGATTTTCATGCAGGTTTAATTTAATAACTATAACTTAGACTCTTATGCAGTTATTAGTGCATCGCTACAATCCTGATAGTGAATCCCATTCCATTCATTATGACAATATCATTTACGTTAGTTGTTCTTATTGGATTCCATTCAAAATCTAATTTATATCCAAAAAATATTCAAGTTATATCCATATTTGAATAGGAAAATATGGGTATAAGTAATATCCAGCTTGTACTTGTAACCATTTAGAACAAATATGAATATTAATTTTGGAATATGTTTAATAAATATTCAAAACTTAATTTAAGACTGAATAATATTCAATTTATGTCCGTATTTGAATTAAAAAAAATATGGATATAACTGATACCCGATTTGCATCTAGATTCTTTTAGAACAAATATGGATACTAATTTTGGTATCTATTTAATATCCATATCCATGTTTATATTTGCTAAAAAATATGGATACAAATATGGATAAACCAGTATTCGATCTATTTTTAGTACCATCAACCTCATAATTTTATGGAAGTCCATAGTATTAATCTTGGCTCTGCCCTCACTAGAAAGACCATAATACTAAGCCAATTCTGCCAAAATGTCCAAACTTGAACACAAGCCCAAGCATTACTAATCTAATCTAGTTAGCCAAATCATGTTTTTTTAATATGATGGTTTGATAACCATTGGTTAATTTGAGCGCATCACCTCAGGGGCCCATACATGTTTTAAGCTGGTTGAGCTGAACCAACTCCAAATATAGTTGAACCAACTCCTAATATAATTGGACGAACTCCTAATAAAGCTGTAATCACAATTTTTTGTCTTCAACCTCCAAACAATGACCAAGGTTTCCAAAATCACAAGAATCCTAATATGGTGGTTGGTATTCTTCGCTGTCAAATCAATAGGACAAGTCATCAATCGGTCTTTTCCAAGTTTGATCTTTAAAATTTTAAATTCTTTGCTTAATCAAGTTTAATTCGAAAATTCCAGCAAAATCTCCCCTTCAAGACTTTTTTTTTTTAATTCTATAGCCAAAGCTTATGAAAGCTCTGGTTTTAAAACTGGGACATGGAGCCCAGCATGATACAGAATCTCTTAGAGACATGACAAAAATGGTTTGTGGTTAGCCAATCATGTAAACAAATGACCAAGTCCTATGGTGTTACATGATTAATGGTCTCTGGCAGAAGGAAGGACTTTTAGTTCCTACCTTATTAGGACACACCTCGATAGCAAAGGACAAAGAACTTACAGTTTTCAAACCCTTCCTCTTGGTTTTCATATTCATAGATCGAAAGAGTTCAAGTTGCACTAAAAACTCAAATTCTCAAAATTAAAGAGGATTCTCACTCAAGATCCCTAATTTTAATGAATCAATTAAGGATATTGATTTTGATGTGAAACTTAGTGATTCTATTAGATAGAGAAGGAAGAAATTCCTTCTATCCGCTTATCTCAGACCTCACACAGGAACTAATAATAAAAATATAGAATTCTGAAAGTAGGGCTCTAGACACTTTTTTTCTTTGATTAATTGATTATAAAGTGAGACATAGAGCCTCAATTTATAATAATAAGCTCCTAGTCCTCAAATTCGGGTCAGATTTTTCATCTAATCCAGAGAGATGAAAATTTTCCTGAAATAATTAAAAAACATATATTAAGACAAAATTTATCATGGGGCTAATTCCTATGTCAACTTATCTCCTACCACCTTGCCTAATTCCTCTCTTATTCTAAAATATGACCAATCAAAGTCATACCCAAAAAGGAAAGTTCCAATTTAACTAGAATGTTTCAGGCCCCAAACATCATCGAACCCTCATTAGCAAGGTATGACAAACTTCTTAGATTTTGTCATATCCTCATAGCATTCATCGAGAGCTTCATTTTGGAACTTGGCATGCTGAAACAGACACCATATGAAAAAGTTATGGCCGCCAAAAGTTATGATTCACAATCGAGTCCCGAATATGATATCTTGCTTCCAAATTCCAGCCAAACCTACCCGAAGTGGCCAAATCGGTCCACAAGAGGTCCAGGGGTCCTCCTAGATTAGCTAGTTAGAATCTTTATGGGATCCTAACTCTAGTTTCTTTCCTCTTTTGGAAGGAAGAATAGAATTTCCATTGAAGGACATTGAGATCTAGCATACTAGCATAGATTTCTCACTAGATCTCAAAGCTAAGTTGGCAATAATGCTTTCATCAACTTCATATTCAATTATTAAAGAGCTTAACTTATATGGGTACTCAATTATACTATTAGAGGTAAAATGATAATTGTACTAAAATGAACTTCCTAGTTTTGCTCATATAATATGGAGTTGTCACTAAGTAAGGTCCCTAGTCATTCCTATCTTCAATAACTAAATTCCCCCAGTCAACTCAGGGTAAAACACTTGTTATGCTCGAGTCACAATAGTAAATGGACTATAATTGGGTACCATCAGGCCAATGACATGCAGCAATTCCCTATTATTGGAGACTGTGCAATTTTTAGAGCAATCTTAGATGATTGTTCATTAAATAGTCAATGAACCCTTTGTTGACTTCAATATTTTGCACCCAAAATCCCTACCTAATCATATTATGCTCAAGATCAGAAAGCTCCATTCTTAGTAAAGTCAAACCGAAGGATAGAAATTTTCACCGCCAACATATAAGGATAACTAGCATTAAATGACATAATCATCAAATATGAGAACAATGAAGCTACAAGAATTTCAGCGAGCAAATATGTGAAGACATGAATTAGATTATAAAATCTTGACATACTAATAACAAGTACCTTGTACACAGAATTCAGATAATCAACAACAGAAACCCTCTTTCTATCATCATGAATTTCTACTCATCCATATCAATGTAAGAGAGGCCCCTAGGGGCACCTTCAATAAGGTTCTATTTACCAATATTCTCAATGCCAAAAAAAAAAAGAAACCATATTCATATCCATATCCAACACTGTCTGACTCCATACCTGAATCTGATCAAATAGATAATTTTATATCCAAATCCAACCCATCCAAATTCAGATTTTATCAACCTAGTTATAACCTTATTTTCAACTAATCATCTTTTCGATAAATGAATCATTTTCATTTATTCTTCTTGTTCTTGTATCCACTCAATCTATTTTGAATGAACAAAATCTCCATTATTTTTCTTTATGATGATCTGCTTGATTATCTAGATCATTCAAATAAAGACATGAGATGCAATCAAAGAATGAATGCATCTCAAGAAAGAATTGAATGTATTGGTCAATCCATAGTTGCATTTCAATCACTAGATCACAAATCCCAGTTAAAGTCCTTTTTCATTGAGGCATGAGAAAGAACCCATAAAATCAATCATCACTCATGAGATTTCAGCTCTTCGAAAATTTTATATGGAAACAAGAATACTATGAACTGGAACTCATTTTCCAATTTTAAAGTATGTGTTTAGGATTATTTTTTTAAATTTCCCATTGTGATATGTTTCCTTTTTCACATCAAGAAATATATTAAGGGGAATTTGTATTTTGAATCAGGCATTTTTGTCATAAGCACTCTCACACGTGTTTCATACATTCAACTTTATCCTTTCCCTACTGTTATCATCACTTCTCCTGTATTGGAAAGAAGTCAACATCAATCCTTTAATCTTTGGACTACAAACACAATCAAACTAATGTTGCATGGCATAAATGGTGGATTGATTTTGAGGCATATTGCAGAACTTTAATAATAAAAGAGCAAGAAACCATAATTTGTCAACCCATCCATGCAAAATACTCTATAATAAAACAAAAGCATAATCTTTTAAAAGTAAAGTTTTCCTAGAAGCATCATCTTCTCCTTAAACTTGCACGCATACATACACATACACTAATACACACATGTCAAAAACATATACATATGCATTTCATTTTCACAAGAGTTTGGAACATCCCACCCACACCACGTTGATATAGACACAAACATGTATATGCATGTGTAAGGACGCCACCTCACTCAAAGTATGTCGTACCGGCCCGAACTGGATGGTACGGGATACCCGGTGCCGGTGGCGGTATGCCAAAAAAATTCCATACCATACCGCACTAAAACTGTGCTAGTGTGGCACCGGTACAGAGTCTGGTACTAAGACGGCGAACCTTGACCTCACTATTTTTGGAGGACTATCAAACCACCTACCACCTTGAAAAATCATAACAATTTAGCCACTTATATTTCCTAGAGTGGCAAAATATGAAAGGCTTATCTGAAGCCCACGAACCCTACCATTTTTGTATGTGGTATCTCAGGTGTTTGTTGCGGCATTATGCAAATTTGAGGCTCAAATATTCAAGAATGACTAGGCTCGAACTTTCTTGCCTTTTAGAAGATGTAGTAGCTTGTAGTGTGTCAATGTGTCCTGTTGTGTCATTAGTGTGTTCAAATGCCATACAGTCTCAAAGCTCTTTTATATTCCTTTTGTTTCTTAAATATCTCATTTTTAACTAGGATCAGTTGTCATGTGCTAAATCTTGATGGCTTGATACACCATATCAGAAGTAAATTTGCCTATGTTGCAAAATCTTTACTTCTCTACAATGTCAGCTTGTTGTATATGACTAGATCATAAATTTGACCATTTCTTAGAAACCAACGACCCATGTCACTTATTTAAAGCAATCTGTAAAATGATTGAATGCAACTTCCAAGCCATAAAATCCTCAAAATTTGATCAACTAGGAAATTCATAATAACAAAGTGTAAGATTTGCAACATCTAGATAACCTAATGCAAAGTTGACCGAAAATTCCCAATTCTAGTTCAGAAAAGGATCTCAAAACATCGAGGGTTTAGTTTAAAGCTAAAAATCCATTATATACAGATTCATACAATGTTTGTCTCTATTATATTAAGACAATTAATAATACAAGATATGTATTTAACATGTTCAAAGAGTATGAACTAGAATTTGGATAAGCATTCAGATCCAGTCCACATATGCTTTTGATCGGACACTGATTAGGTTTGGTTATGAATTGGGATCTGAATCTTGAAATACGAATTGGATTCAGCTTTTTGGATCCAGATTTGGCTCATATGAGATGCAAACTGTATGTGACTCACCATCCTTATTTGAACAACAATCAAGCATTCTTTCCAAGAAAGATGACATGATGATGACAATTTCAAGACATTTACTAAAAGAAGAAAGTTCATATGACAACACTCCTATACCTAATTACTCACCAATGATAACTTTTTACTGTTGAAAACAAAATAGAAAGATGAATCATGAATGATTATATAAAGAAAATGAAGGCTTTAGATAGTTCTTACTGCTATAATTGGATCCCAATTTTTGTTGAGACGAAGTTGAACAACCACATTGATTAGGTCATCCCACACATTGTGAGTAGGAGGAAGAGCATCAAGGGAGACCCAGATTTTAGCAGCATCCATTTCCATTTGCACAAATTTTAGAATTTGCTGAGCCATGGGACTCAGAACAGGGAAGACTCCATCAACAAAACCAGATCCATACTTCCATCCCCGTGCCCTCAGTGAACCACCTATACAGAGGTTTTATATAGACAAGACATTGCTTTAAGTAGACAGTAACAGGAAAATACAAAAAAAACATGATATTATTGGAACCTAGGCATGCAATATTATTAAGATATCAGAAATGAAATCAAACCAATTCGTGCAACTAAAGCTATACTTTCAGGATATGAATGATTTTAGTGAACAGTTTGCAGAGGAAGCTTTTTATTTATTATGAAGCATTTTACAAACTTAAAATTGACTTTGCTAACAAATTTTTGGAGTAGCCTTTAGTCTTGCTTACTTGCGAGGCAAAACATCTCTGATTTTCAAAATTATTTCTACAACTTGGAACTGACTTATCAGAGATGGACAACATAGTAAAATATAGAAAAGATGTTCTTAAATGCATGTTCAGTTTGGAAAATTTACATTTGTTCGCACATGAAAAATGATATAAAAGGTAGAGGATTCTTTTGTAAAAGTTGTGTTATCACTAATAATATTGGTATACCAACTTTAGAGAACAATGATCATCACTTTCCAGTACACATATCTTCAGCAGAGTAGAACGTATCAAGGAAGAATTACCCTTTTTCCTCGACAATTTTTTTTCATCAAAGGTTCTCCATCTCCCACGCTTGTCAAGAAACACACTTTCATGCCTTTCTTTATCAATAGTGCCATTGGAATTCTTGCCTCTCTTTCTTAAAATGTTTTCGCAGCCAATGAATTTGCATCTTAATTTCACAATGGAATGACATAGTGCAGCCTTGGTCATCATCCTACAAAATTTGATAACATAGAAAGATGACAGATCACAAACAAATTCTGTATACCTATGTTGGTCCATCAAAATGTACATTTCCCATTAGAAGTTTATTTTTAATTGGACTCCAACTAGTATCAACCCTCTGAATTGACTTCTAATTTAGCGGCTGATGAATCTCTTTGTCACAGAGAGAGAGAGAGAGAGAGAGAGACTTTTTATGAAATCAAGAAGACCAGTTGGTGGGTTATACACTAAAGCTGGATTATACATTAAAACCCAGCCAGATGTACATGGAATGAGACTGCATCTGAATATGAATCCTCTGAGCAATTTTTCAAATGGAATAAGGATGCTATGATCATAAAAGTTTTCTGGATATTAAATTGAAGTTAATAAATAATTTTTGCATGTATCTACAACCCTCAAATTTTTATAAAATAAAAATTTGGACATACATAGTAGCTCTCACATGATTATAACGCTAGGAGATGATGACTCCTAGAAAATCCTATCCTTGAATGCATGTCAGTGGCATTAAGAATTCTGGATTACTTAGCCGCAGGGAACAACTACAACCCCTCCCGAACCCGACGCGAAGCCGCATTTCTGCGTTTCCGAATCGTATTCGGATGGGAATCCCGGTTCCGAAGAGAAAGAGGCGCAGTGAAGGGGAGTGGCCGGGAGAGGGGGGGGTGCGGGTGGGGGGTAGAGATTGGAGTCGAGTCAGTAATGTGGAGAGTAGCAGAGAGAATGAGAGAGGGAAAGAACCAACCTCGACGGCGAGGTACTCGAGTACGGCGGCGAGGTGGATTGGAACGCCGACGCCGACGCGCTCCGCATACTCGCCGGACTTGAGGAAGCGGCCAGTGGGCAATCCTAGACGTCGCCTACTTCGACGCTCACAGGAGCAAGAGAGCGCGAGCGGGGACGAGAAAAGAGCGGTGTGTTTTTGTTACCCACCATATCCAACTGTTGAACCAATCCCGTGCAAGCACGTAGGTGGCGACATCGAGCGTCGGATCGAGATATAAATGAGTCGATTTAATTACTCATTCAATTATGAATAAATCAGGGTTACCACTTTGTTTTGGTAGTTAAGGGGAAGATGGATTTAACTCATAAAAATATTTATCCTTAAAAAAAAAGAATATGAATAATAATTGGTTTTTTTTTGGCTAAAGGTGAATAATAGATTGTTGCTCAAGATGACGGAGGATGGGTAAATTGAATTTTTCAAAAAAAAAAATAAATTTAAACAAAGCTCAAGCAAAACTAATATAACTTAATTATGCAATGTGGGAATAATGTCAATTAAGTATTGTTACGGGGGAATTTAGCCACCATGCCCCACGTGACCGGCACGCGCGCCCAGGAAGACTACGGCAGCCCCTTGATCCAGCAATCCGACCCCGAGTCGGATATCTTCGGCTCCGCAGCCCGACCCCGAGTCGGCTGCCCCTTGATCCAGCAATCTGACCCCGAGTCGGATATCTTCGGCTCCGCAGCCCGACCCCGAGTCGGCTGCCCCTTGATCCAGCAATCCGACCCGAGTCGGATATCTTCGGCTCCGCAGCCCGACCCCGAGTCGGCTGCCCCCTGATCCAGTCATCCGACCCCGAGTCGGCAATCTCTCGACAACAACAGACTGTTCCTCTGAGGCACGCCGCGGCCCCCTGCTCCACTACTCCCTGCAACGGCCGTATCCGGCGCTGCCCCACGATCCCCTGTAACAGCCGTACGAAGCGGAGCTCCACTATGCCCTGCCAGGGCCGTACCCAGCGCTGCCCCACGACGCCCTGTAACGGCCATGTCAGTGGCAGCCCCATCGTGCCACACGATGACGAATCCCCGGAAAAACCCCCCAGCCTGATATATATGGGGCTGGGGGGGGAGGGGGAAAAGAAAAGAAAAGGTTTTCCAGAGTATTCTCTTATCCGTTACTACTATCTCTCCTTCTCCTTCAATCTCCTCTGACTTGATCGTCGGAGGGCCCCCACTACCCCAGTGGTGGTGCGAGGCTTGCCTGCAGGTTTCCCGGTGGAAGGTGGAGCGCAATCAACCCAACTCCAAGGGAACCCCGTTCACACCGCTGTGCCAATCGTTCTCGGTTTGGACCACCAGCAATAGTTGGCGCTAGAGGAAGGGCCGGATCTCAGAGCGATCGTAATGGCACGGCGAGGTGGTCGTGGAGCTTCCAATGCTTCCGGTCGTGGGGCCTCTCGCGCCACTGGCCGGGAGGCCGCTGCATCCCCAACACGCTCTCAGCAACACTCCACCGCCCCACCGCCCATTCAGATGGTCGAAGCCGCCCAGTTCGACCAGCTAACCCAGCAGGTTCGCACCCTCGCGGAGGCGGTGCAGAATCTGCAGGGTGCGATGTCCCGGGCGCCGCAGCAGGCTCAGGAGCCGCCGCTGCCTGAGCGTTCGCCTGTCCTCCTTAACCCGCGTTCCTTCCTCTCCCATGGGGAGGAGCGCCGACTCGAGGAGGATTCTCGAGCACGCTCCATTCTGCCGGGACCTTCCCACCGGAGCTGCGCGGGGTACGAGAGGCGGGCCCGGGCGCGTTCTTAGACCCCCCAGTCCTCGAGGAACCCGCGCTCCGGCCGATCCCCCTCTCGCCGCTCCTTGTCTCCCACCCACCGGTCGCGTTCCCTGAACCGGCGGGTGGACGATCTCCACCGACAACTCCAGGTCCTGAAGGGCCATTCCAAAGATCCCTTCGCCGACTTAGAGATCTCCTCCCAGCCGGCGCTCGCCTCGAGGATCCTGTAGACCCCGAATCCGCCGGGGTTCAAAATGCCGGCGATCGAGCCCTATGACGGGGCGGCGGACCCGCGGGATCACGTCGAGAGTTTCAGGACCCTTATGCTCCTCCACGGAGCATCAGATCCCCTTCTCTGCAAGGCTTTCCCGGCAACCCTCCGTGGCCCGGCGAGGGCATGGTTCGCCGGGCTGGAGGCTGACTCAATCCGGTCCTTCGACCAGTTCACTCGCCTCTTCATCACTCATTTCGCCGTCAGTAGCCGGCGGCGACTGGTCTCCGACTCCCTCTTTGATGTCCGGCAAAACGAGGGAGAAAGCCTACGGGATTATCTTACCCGCTTCAACAGGGCTACGCTGGAGGTCCGGAACCTGAGTCAGGAGGTAGCTCTTTCAGCCCTGAAGCGTGGCTTCCGGAAGGGCAGACTCACCTTCTCCCTGGACAAACGCCTGCCGCGGAGCTTCCCAGAGCTGTTGTCCCGGGCGAACCAGTATGCGGACGCCGAGGAGGCGGCCGCCCACCGGAGCAAGGAGGCCGCCGAGATCCCACAAAAGCTTGGGAAGAAAAGGCGGAAAGAGGCACGCCAGAGGAGGAGCCCGACGCCCCAGCATCGGCGCAGAAGCCCGTCGCCGGCGAAGAACCACGGCGCCCCACGCCCTCGTTCTCCGCCCCGACGTTTCAACCGGTACACCCCTCTCCTGACTCCCCGGGCCCAGATCCTTATGGAGATCAAGGGGCGGGAGGACCTCCCGGCCCCGAGACAGATACGAAGGATCCCTGGAAAGAGGCCCTCCCGGGCGTACTGTGAGTACCACCGAGACCACGGCCACGACACAGAGGACTGCTTCCAGCTTCGGGACGAGATCGAGGCTCTTATCTGTCGGGGGCGTCTCGGTCGGTATGTGAGCGGCCGACGTCCCCCCGCAGACCCGCGTCCGGCCGACCTGGCTCCTCCGGAGCCTCGGGAGCAGAATCGACCCGTTGCGGGCGTGATCCACACTATCACTGGGGGCTGCTCTCGGCCCGTGAGGAACGCAGGGGGCTCGACGGAAGCGTCAGGGACGGCCGTCGTAAAGAGGCAGAGGGTCGGCAATGTAATCACCTTTTCTGATGAGGATGTAAAGGGGGTTCAGACTCCCCACGATGACGCCATGGTGATCTCCCTCACTATGGCAAACTATGATGTAAGACGTGTTCTTGTGGATAGTGGAAGCTCAGCTGATATTTTGTTTTACGAGGCCTTCCAAAAGATGAGCTTGTCCAGACAGTTGTTCCACAAAGTGTCCACCCCCCTCGTAGGATTCACCGGTGACGCAGTCCCGGCGGAAGGTGTCGTTGAGCTGCCTGTGACTGCGGGCGTCGGACCCGCAGAAGCCACGGTGCGACTCGGGTTCTTGGTCGTCCGCATCCCCTCGGCCTACAACGCTATCCTCGGGCGACCCGGGCTGAACGCCCTTCGCGCGGTGGTCTCCACGTACCACTTGCTCATGCGGTTCCCCACGGCGGTCGGGATTGGAGAGGTCCGAGGTGACCAACCGACCGCACGGCAATGTTTTCTAGCAACCCTCAAAGGGAAGAAGCCCGTGGAAGCCCTAAGCGTCGAGTCCCTTGATGCCAGAGACGAGGTGGCCTTGCGGCACGGGGAGCCGGCCGAGGGAGTGGTCGAAGTCCTCCTTGAGGAAGGCCTCCCCGACCGGGCGGTCCGGGTCGGCGCCAATCTCGACCCGGGAGCTCGGGCCCGGTTGGTGGAATTCCTCCGAGCCAATGCCGATGTATTTGCCTGGTCGGCGGCCGATGTACCTGGGATCGACCCGGAGGTCATTTCTCACGCCCTCAACGTCGACCCGACCCACCGACCAATAAAGCAGAAGAAGAGACACTGTGCCCCGGATCGGATCCGGGTGGTCGACCAGGAGGTAGACAAACTCTTGGAGGCAGGATTCATAAGGGAGGTAAGCTACCCCGAGTGGCTGGCAAATGTTGTACTTGTCCGGAAGGCGAGCGGGAAGTGGAGGATGTGCATCGACTATACCGACCTGAACAAGGCGTGCCCTAAGGATAGCTCTCCGCTTCCGCGAATAGACCAACTGGTCGACGCGACTTCTGGATATCAGCTGCTGTCTTTCATGGACGCCTTCTCCGGTTACAACCAGATAGTGATGGCCCCACAGGACGAGGAGAAAACTGCCTTTATAACAGACCGGGGGCTGTACTGCTACAAGGTAATGCCCTTCGGTCTGAAGAATGCTGGCACCACTTACCAGCGCCTCGTCAACAAAATCTTCAAAGAGCAAATCGGCCGGAACATGGAGGTGTACGTGGACGATATGCTGGTGAAGAGCCGCCATGCAGACCAGCACATCGCGGATTTGGAGGAGACTTTCACCACCTTGCGGAAGTTTCGCATGAAGCTGAACCCAGCGAAGTGCGCCTTCGGCGCTTCGGCCGGGAGGTTCCTCGGTTTCATTGTCAACCAGCGGGGTATCGAAGCCAACCCAGACAAAATCAAGGCCATCCAAGGTATGTCCCCTCCGACCAAAGTAAAGGAGGTTCAGGAGCTCGCTGGAAGGGTCGCCGCGCTTGGACGATTTGTGGCAAAATCGGCCGAACGCTGCCAACCATTCTTCAAGGTGTTAAAACGCCCGAAAGACTTCCTCTGGACGGCCGAATGTCAAGCAGCATTCGACCAGCTCAAGGAATACCTGGCGTCTCCTCCCATACTGTCCAAGCCGCAAGAAGGGGAGATGCTCTACCTCTATCTGGCGGTCTCCCCAACCATGGTCAGTGCGGTGCTGGTTCGGGAAGAGGCAAAGCTCCAGAAGCCTGTGTACTACATCAGCCGGGTCCTACGGGATGCCGAGACGCGGTACACGAAGGCTGAAAAGATCGCCTTCGCGCTGCTGACCGCGACCAGGAGGCTTCGCCCCTATTTCCAGGCTCATTCGGTCACCCTCTTAACCGATCAACCACTACGGCAGTGTCGACATTCAGCAGGTCCCCAGAAGCGAAAATGCCAGGGCCGACAGGTTGTCCCGCTTGGTGGGCACAGAGGCCCACAACTTGTCGAGGGCAATCTACCTGGAGACCCTGGATGCCCCGAGCATCGGCGAGGCTGGGGCGGTGATGGCGATTGATCCGGAGCCGTCTTGGATGGACCCGCTCCTCGCCTACCTCGCCGAAGGGATCCTCCCTGAAGACGAAGATCAAGCTCGGCGACTTGTCAAGAAGTCCGCCCACTACGTACTCTATGAAGGGAGGCTGTATCGGACCTCGTTCACCGCCCCCCTCTTAAGGTGCCTCCGCCCCTCGGAGGCGGCCTACGTCCTCGGCGAAGTCCATGAGGGCGTCTGCGGATCGCACTTGGGGGCTAGGTCCTTAGCGCACAAGATCATGAGGCAAGGCTATTATTGGCCTACCTTGTTGGAGGACTCGAAGGATCACGTACGGAAATGCGACGCCTGCCAGCGCCACGCCAATGTCCAGAGAGTCCCTTCTGTCCCCTTGGCACCAATCACCGCGCCCTGGCCCTTCGCACAGTGGGGAATGGATATCCTCGGACCATTTCCCATCGCTTCAGCCCAGCGGAAATTTTTGATTGTTGCAATCGACTACTTCACCAAGTGGGTGGAGGCAGAGCCGTTGGCCACTATCACGGAGGCGCAAGTCCGGAAGTTCGTGAAGAAAAACATCATTGTCCGATTTGGGGTACCTCGGGTCCTCATCTCGGATAATGGTCGACAGTTCGACAATAAGCATTTCCGTGACTTCTGCGAGGAGTTTGGGATTGAGCATCGGTTCACATCTGTGTCGCATCCCCAAACCAACGGTGAGGCCGAGGTCACAAATCGGACAATCCTCCAAGGAATTAAGGCGCGAATCGGTCGGACGGGGCAAGCTTGGGTCGAAGAACTCGAGAATGTCCTTTGGGCGTATCGGACCACGCATCGGACCCCTACCGGGGAGACGCCTTTCAGCCTAACCTATGGCACGGAAGCGGTTGTTCCCGTGGAGCTCGGACTCCCCTCGCCCCGGGTCGCCGCGCACCGACCCGAGGCCAATTCGGAGCAACTCCGAGGGAACCTGGACCTCTTGGAAGAAGCAAGAGAAATGGCGCAGGTTCGGATGGCGATGTATCAGCGGAGGGTGGCCCGATATTATAACTCCAAGGTCCGACCGAAACTTTTCAGAATCGGAGATCTGGTGCTAAGGCGAGCCAAAGCATCTCAACCCGCGGAAGGTGGGAAGCTGGCGCCAAATTGGGAAGGCCCGTATAGGGTTCGCTGGGTAAACCGACCTGGCTCCTACCAGTTGGAGGCCCTAGATGGTCGAGAAATTCCGAGGAGCTGGAATTCCGCTAACCTGCGGGTATATCACCAGTAGAGCGACAAAGCCAGGAAGACAGTTCGAAAAATGTACAATTCTTTTCATTTCAATAATTCCTGGTTACAACGGTGTGTTCGTGTGATTACAAGAATTTCCAGAGGGGAATTGGGGAGTAAAGAAAACAAGAAAGGGGTGGAGACTCTGTGGAGCTGAAGATCTGGGACCCTGAACCCTCCATCCGAAGCAGCTGCAATCCCAACGGGCGTGGGTGCTTCTCCCCGGAGGCGCCATCCACGCCTCACGCAAAGGACGAAGAGCCGGCGCGGACGAAGAAGAAGTGGACGAAGGAGGAGTTCCCGCTGCCTCCAGAGAAACGCCACCTCCAAGGGATATTCCGGTCCTCCCCAGGAGAAGGGGAGGGGAGGAATACAAGGGAGAAGAGCGCGAGGAGGTGCGATCCCGGATGAAGCGTCTGGCGCAGAGCTCAATCGGGAGGCGGGGCTGAAAGGAGGGGGGATGTGATCCCGGATGAAACGCCTAGAGCAGAGTTCCGCCGGGGAGAACCTCCTTGTTGATCCCAGATGAAACGGCTAGTTGGCGGAAGTCGCGAGGGGCGCGCCTCCCGTTCCTCCGGCGGGGGTTTTCCAGCCACACGCCGGAGAGGAGGTCCACGATCCATGGTAACCTGAATAGTTCCGGCTTGGCAGGCTCCACCGCGCCTGCACTTATATTTATAGCCAAACTGTGGCCCCCCGGTCGTTCCGATGCGGGTGGCTCCAATAAAGGCGGGCGCACCGAATCCGGAGCCGTTCCAGCTCTCGAGGCGTATCCTCCCACGATCTCCTAAGCGTCGTTCTCCTTAATTGCATTCTTCATGCAGAACACTCCGGGCGGTGTGTATCCCACGGCCCACGTATCTCCGCTCGCGCCCAGGCCGCATCCGCCTCGAGGAACGCGCGTATCGCGGCCGCTTAACTGACACTCCTTGCAAGCAGCAACTGGCGATCCGATTTCCCAGGTAACGCCTCAATTAGCATTTAATACCCTTCTGGTGTTCCCCAGGCGACGCTTGGAGAAGAGGAGAAACACAATCGTAGCTGGCCACGGAGAAATCTCGTCGAGCGGCAAGCGACAGGCGCGTGACCAACGAGCGGAATTCCCCGAGGCTCGGCCCTCGGATGCCAGGCTAACCCGATGATCATCCCGGGAGCAGACTAGCCTGAAGCCCCGACCGGTCGCCTCGGCTTGCGCCAGCCTTGGCCGACCAACGAGCGGAATTCCCCGAGGCTCGGCCCTTGGATGCCAGGCTAACCCGATGATCATCCCGGGAGCAGACTAGCCTGAAGCCCCGACCGGTCGCCTCGGCTTGCGCCAGCCTTGGCCGACCAACGAGCGGAATTCCCCGAGGCTCGGCCCTCGGATGCCAGGCTAACCCGATGATCATCCCGGGAGCAGACTAGCCTGAAGCCCCGACCGGTCGCCTCGGCTTGCGCCAGCCTTGGCCGACCAACGAGCGGAATTCTCCGAGGCTCGGCCCTCGGATGCCAGGCTAACCCGATGATCATCCCGGGAGCAGACTAGCCTGAAGCCCCGACCGGTCGCCTCGGCTTGCGCCAGCCTTGGCCGACCAACGAGCGGAATTCCCCGAGGCTCGGCCCTCGGATGCCAGGCTAACCCGATGATCATCCCGGGAGCAGACTAGCCTGAAGCCCCGACCGGTCGCCTCGGCTTGCGCCAGCCTTGGCCGACCAACGAGCGGAATTCCCCGAGGCTCGGCCCTCGAATGCCAGGCTAACCCGATGATCATCCCGGGAGCGGACTAGCCTGAAGCCCCGACCGGTCGCCTCGGCTTGCGCCAGCCTTGGCCGACCAACGAGCGGAATTCCCCGAGGCTCGGCCCTCGGATGCCGGGCTAACCCGATGATCATCCCGGGAGCAGACTAGCCTGAAGCCCCGACCGGTCGCCTCGGCTTGCGCCAGCCTTGGCCGACTAACGAGCGGAATTTCCTGAGGCCTAACCCTCGGATGCCTGGCCTAGCGCCGGAAGAATTTTCTGAGGCCTAACCCTCGGATGCCTGTGTTGGGAACTCACCCATGCCGCTGATATTTCAAAACAAAAATCAGATGGCAGCGGAAAGGGGCATGTGCGGGATCGACGTTCATCGCATGAACGTTGTTTCGAGACCTTTCGTAGTTGGGTAAGAATTAAAACTTTTAAAACTATTAGGAAGATCAGATCTTCACCTTGCGCGGGTAGATGATCACCGCAAATCTGAATTCGTGGTTTTGGAAGAGGGTTCGCTTGAAGCCGTTCAAACGTCCGGCCTCTACGGATATCCACACGAAGCAGGATCCGATCCAAGCTCTCTATCTCACCGGGGTGCTAGCTCCCTTGCAGAGATAGCTTTTGATGGCTGATCTCCTCTCTTTCAATCAACTCTTGATTGCACTTGAGAGGAGGAAGAAGAAGGATGAATAAGAGGAAGAAGATCAAATCCCTTCGCAGCCTTCTTCTCTTCACACGCGCTGAAGCCAAGGAAGAAGACCAAGAGGAGGGAGACGCCTCCTCTTCTTTTCCCTATGCTGATGGCGGCTGAACCAAGGGAGGAGAGGGAGAGGGTGGCCACGGCTTGGAGGAAGAGGAGTCATCTACCTTGGGGCCGGCCCTAGTCCTCCTTTTATAAGGAGTGGAGCTCCTAACAATTAGGAGCTCCAAGACAATCTTCCAAAGAGGGAAGGGGGGCGCCGGCCCCTCTCTTCATGCCGCACACAAGGAGAGGAGGAGGGGCGTGATCCCTCCTTCTTGTGACGCCCTAATCCTCTTCCAAAGAGGATTGGGTGCCTCTCTTAGGTTAAGTCCTAATCTAATTAGGATTGACCATATTGGGTTCAATCTATGTTAGTCCTAATCCAATTAGGACTTGAATGAACCATGACTCAATTGAACTCTTCAATCCTAATCCAATTAGGAGTCATGTTGATTCATTAGATTATTAATTAATTTAGACTTAAGGAATCCTAATCTAATTAGGATGTATTTAATTTTAGTCCTAATCCATTTAGGACTCTATTTGAATCCAAAGTCCTAATCCGATTAGGACTCTAGGAATCCTACTCCAAGTAGGAATCCAATTTTGATTCAAAACTCCTAATCTCATTAGGATTGAGGAATCCTATTCCAAGTAGGAATCCCAGTCCTACTCCAACTAGGATTCCCAGTCCTAATCCAATTAGGACTCTAGGAATCCTACCCGAAGTAGGACTCTTGTTTCAAGTCCAATTAATTAATTCCCTTTGTTCCTTCAACTTCTTATCAATCAAATTGATTTCTTGTGATTCCTAATCACGATTTCAACCATCGGATCGGTCAATACTTCTAGTGTGTGTGACCCCATAGGTTCTATTCTGACTGGTAGTGAGATATATTGTGATCTCTATCTCAATATCATTGAAAACTCCTTTCAATGGGTTGGAACGATTCCAACTCAACTCATTAGGGTTTATCGATCATCAAGATAATCCCTATGAGTCCCACCATCCACGAGTGACACCTAGCAGCATGTAGTGGCCACCCAGCAGAATGGAATGATGAACCTCTAGGTGCAGTTAACGTGTGATACAGTCCTACTATCGTGGATCCCTATAGGACGGAGGTCATGGACAACTCGTCAAACCCCATCGTCTGTCATATGTCAAGATTTATTCGACTCGAGTTCGATAGTGGAAAACTCTTTCTCCACTTTATATTACTGCCCTGGCCAAGGTCTTAGAACTCAGTCTAACAAATCACATAGGATCACTCCTCTTCTATCAAGGTCGATAGATTCCTTATAGGTGCATACCCTACTCCTACAGTGAACTTACTGCAGCCAATCTACACTGCATGGACCCATATGGCTAGAGACCATGTATGTGTGCAGTCAAACTACAATAACCTCACTGTGAGTAGCCGAAGCACCGCAGGTCAAAGGACCAGTCACACTACTGCAACATCAAGCAAGTCACTAACGAGTGGATAGACATCCAAGTGACTTCTTGTCTTGGTCACGCTCAGTACCCTTGTTCTCTAACAAGCACCTGCACTATCACTTCAGTGTCCCTACACTGTGGACTCAAGTCTCGTCCATCCAGAAGGAAAGTGATCTGTGCACTGATCGGATCGATCACCGTCCTCGTGATGATCCATTGATCAGGAGCATTTAGAAATTAATCACCAATGATACATGGCTCAAATTCTCAACTCTTGAGAATATGTATCATCATCTTATTAATTCCTTGGACGATTCATAGACACATAAATAATATGAATGAAAAGATGCCTTTTATTTATTCAATAATAAATAGTCAAGTACAAAATTATGTCCCTAGAATCAACAATGTGTCAGCCAAATTGGCTTCTAGGGCATACATCTAACAATCTCCCACTTGCACTAAAGCAAATTGGTCATATATCTTAGGCCCATCTTCTCAAGGTGGGCTTCAGTCTTTTGCTGACTCAGCTGCTTAGTGAACGGGTCTGCCACGTTATCCGCGGAGTCTACTCTCTGCATTTCTTCTCAACATAGTCGCGTATGAGATGGAAGCGCCGCTCTATGTGCTTGGACTTCTGATGAGACCATGGCTCCATAGCTAGTGCTATGGTGCCAATGTTATCGCAGTAAAGTGTTATGGCATCTAATGACATTACACCTAACTCTGCAATTAACTTTTAATCAGAAGGTTTCCACTGCACCCTTGGATACGGCTTAACATTCAGCTTCTAAGGTAGAATCTATAATGATCGGTTGTTTGGAACTCTTCCAATTTACTGAACCACAATTGCACATATTCTGATGTAGACTTTCTATCATCAATATGTGTGCATCCTTCTACCTTCAACTCTGATCTTCTCCCAAAGACCAAGAACATGTCCTTAGTTCTTCTCAAGTACTTAAGACTGTTCTTTCACAGCTATCCAGTGCTTCTTGCCTGGATCCGACTGATATTTGCTTGTGACACTCACAGCAAGAGCTATATCAGGTTATGTACACAGCATGGCATACATGAGGCTTCCTATTGCCGATGCATAGGGAATCTTGCTCATGCGTTGAATCTCTTCAGATGTGTTGGGGCACATCTTCTTGGAGAGATGAATTCCATGCCTAAGGGGTAAGAGACCCCTCTTGGAGTTTTCCATGCTGAACCTCTTCAGCACCTCCTCTATGTACATCTTCTGTGAAAGGCCAAGCATCCTTTTAGATCTATCTCTATAGACCTTTATTCCCAAAATATAGGATGCTTCCCCAAGGTCTTTCATGGAGAATTCTTTTGACAACCAGACCTTGACCGAGGTTAGCATGGAAATATCATTCCCAATCAGGAGAATGTCATCTACGTACAGTACGAGAAAAAGACAGCACTCCCACTAACCCTTTTGTAAACACACGGTTCCTCTTTGTTTTTGATGAAATCAAACGTTTTGATTGCGTCATCGAAACGAGTGTTCCAACTCCGAGATGCTTGTTTTAGTCCATAGATGGACCTTTGCAGCTTGCAGACCTTGTGATCTCCATCACTGGAAGTGAAACCCAATGGCTGTTCCATATAGATATCTTCATCAAGATATCCATTCAGGAAAGCAGTTTTCACATCCATCTGCTAGATTTCATAATCATGAAATGCTGCAATGGCAAGCAATGTTCGGATGGATTTTAGCATGGCTACAGGTGAAAGGGTCTCCTGATAGTCAATGCCTTCGCGCTGACTATACCCTTTCGCCACAAGCCTTGCCTTATAGGTCTCTATCTCTCCATCCGAACCTATCTTCCTTTTGTAGATCCATTTGCATCCAATAGGTACAATACCTTCTGGTGGGTCTACTAAGGTCCAGTCTTGGTTGGAATGCATGGAGTCTAACTCTGACTTCATAGCTTCCAGACATTTCTCGGAATCGATATCAGATATCGCCTCGTTGTAGGTTTTGGGATCCTGTATGTGATCCCTATCTCCCACTAGGAACATTTCCTCGGTATCCTCTTCTAGTATACCTAAGTATCTATCGGGAGGATGGGAGACCCTACTTGATCTGCGAGGTGGTTGAGGGACATCGTGTACTGGCTCTGTATTAATGGGTTCGATAGGATCCATGACTCGTTGCTTTTCGGAGACTTTCTCTTCAAGCTCAATTTTCCTCCCACTGCCTCTATCAAGGATAAGCTGTTTTTCCAAGAAGATGGCATGACGGGTCACAAACACATTGTGATCCTCTGAGACGTAAAAATTGTATCCTAATGACTCTTTAGGATATCATATAAAACGAGCACTTATGATCCTAGCCTCTAGCTTGTCCGCCTGTAGTCTCTTGACGTGGGCCGGACATCCCCAAATCTTGAGATGACCCAGACTTGGTTTCTTACCATGCCATATCTCATACGGTGTGGTAGGAACGGATTTAGAGGAAACTCTATTCAATAAATAAATCGCTGAAAATAGGGCATCTATCTAAAGAGACAAGGGTAAATCAGTGAAGCTCATCATGGATCGGACCATATCCAATAGAGTCCGATTCCTCCTCTCCGACACTCCGTTGAACTGAGGTGTACCAGGAGGAGTCCATTATAAAACTATACCATTTTCCTTGAGATAATCACGGAACTCTCAACTAAGGTATTTACCTCTTCGATCTGATCGAAGAACCTTAGTGAGTTTTTCTATATGTTTTTCTACTTCATATTTAAACTCTTTGAACCTTTCAAAAGTTTCATATTTGTGTCTCATACACATATCCATACCGTGAATAATCATCAGTAAATTGAAGTAAAAAATTGCAACCCCTAGCCTGCACATCGAATGGGCCACACACATCAGTGTGTACTAGGGTAAGTATTTCAGTGAACCTCCCTGTGTCCTACAAAGGATAATTTGGCCATCTTTCCTTGAAGGCAGAATTCACAAATCAAATATGACTCGAAAGTCAATGAGCCCAAAAGCTCATGTTTCTCCAATTTGTTTATTCTGTCTTCTCCTATATGGCCAAGCCTGAGGTGCCACAAATACTTTAGATTTATCTCATTTTTGGATCTATTAGATCCTATGGTATTCACTGTTTGCTCAGATATATTCACAGATACATCCATATGTATGTGATAGAGACTGTCAATCTTAAAACCATGTTGAATCAATTTATTTTTCAAATAAAAATCTTTCTATGCTAAATAAAATACAGAAATCAAATTTCTGCTAGCAATAGGTAACAGTCCCTAAGTATCCTGAGCATATCTGACATACCTTCTGAAGGTCTGTCACCCTTCATGTTCTTTATGCTTCCCATGTATGTAGGACAGTTTCTCTTCCAATGGCCGTCCATTATGCAATGGAAACACTTTTCCTTGCAATTGGCCTTTTTCTTGGAACTTCCTTACTTGGTGTTTTCTTAGTCTTCTGCTTCTTCGCAGGCTTCTTCTTCTTCCAAATAGACTCTCTCTTGAAAGTAGAAACCAACTTGACAGCGAAAACGATGCCCCTTGAACTTCTTCAAGGTCCCTAAGTTAGTTACCAATTTATTCAACAATTCTATTTTGGTGCATACAATCTTGTTCATATGGTAATTTACTATAAACTGTTCATATGAAGCTAGAAGGGATTGTGGGATCAAATCCGTTTGCAATTCCTTGTGCATGGTCATGCCAAGCTTCTCAAGCTTCTCTAAGTCCTTTATCATGGTCAAACCATGATCATGGACAGACTGTCCATTGTGCATCTTGGCTTTGAAGAGCCTCTTGAACACTTCAAACCGAGCTGCGTGACTCTGATCACCATACAACTCTTGCAGGTGATTTAATATGTCCCTAGCAGTCTTCATGTTCTCATGCTGGCATTGTAATGCATTGGACATGGATTCCATTATGCAGCACCTAACTTTATTGTCATAGTTCATCCACTTAATAAGCGTCTTACGCTGATCAGTGATCGGACGGATTGGTAACATGGGGATTCCATGGTCTAGCATATACCCGAATTTTCATAATTCAAAACTATTTTTGAAATTTGCTGAGCCAATCTTTATAATTGGGTTTGGTCAGTCGGTTGGTCTCAAGAATACGGGTCAAAGGGTTTGAAGCTGACATTGTATCTGCAGAGAGTAAAGATTCTAGTTAGACTTTTGTACTTGATCCTAATCTGTTCTAAGGTCTTTTAGAACAAATGTAACTCCCACTATTTTCTCGAATCCCTCACACTCCCCTGGTAGGGAAACGGAAATCCCACACGACTAGGGTTTCTAGTGGGTACTGCGGTCCCACCAATTTACATGCCACCTCACCTAACAGTTATTGGTGACACATAGATGGATGAGTGTACAACTCTTGTACAATGCTTCTCAAGCATGTTGCAGTGTAACTTGGTCTCTAAGCCATGAAGACCTCACCTAACAGTTATTGGTCCCATTTCTTAGTTAAGTCAGACCCACCGTATAACCGTAGGAATAAAGTCGTCATTGGGTCCTCACCTAACAGTTATTGGTGCCCAACCCCACCTTCCCTACAACATCTCATATCTATAGAGAGGTCCAGCCCTCCGATGCAGCTTGACCACTGTGTCCAGCCGAGACAAATCAACATCAGAAAGGCCTTAGCAACTCTACTACAGTGGAAGACCTATTGACTTAATATTGGTTAATCAGGTCTTAGTGTTTGCAACTTGAGCCCTTCATAAGAGGTAATCGAACAATTGGCCAGGTAAGCAGGTGGGAGGCTCCCCTTACTCAGAGAGTAAGGTCCTAATTAAGTAACCACCTTTCATGCTTTTCTAGACACCAATTAGATCAATTAATCTAATATGACTTGCTCATGTCGGTTCACTCTCGACTTGATTGAGGAGGTTTTGTTTTAGGTCTCAATTAGGTTTGCTACATCACATGTAAACCTATCTACCCGACTCGCATTCACATCACATGCAAACGGTACATCACAGGCAGTTATAATCGCAGCATCAAATTAAAGTTAAACTTTAAATAGGGGATGATCATGGATTCTAATTAGGTCGTATTACAAGCACATGCACATCAATCGATCAAGTGGTCTTCAACTCTTGAATTGGTTCCAAGCCTCCTTGATTCGATCCTTGATCAACCCTTGATCCCATCGCCATCAACCGCTTGGATCACCTTTCATCTCATGCCTTTGCTTCAACTTGATCGTTGATGTACATCACATCACAGAAATACAACCAGATGTAAAATAAAAATAAAAATAAATTACATCTCCTTTTAGGAGGCACGCAGGCCTCTCAAAACATCAAATAAGATGCATGCAAGCATCTGAAAAATTACATGACATCGCAGATCACATCGCAGGTCATTACATTTGATACCAAAAGGGTTTGAATCCTATGATCATCACCGTATGCAACAATTATAATTTTCAGATCTGAAAACTAACTGATTATATCATGACATAGGTCGCTGATCATGCTAATCATGATTCTAAACTTTGTAATCCCATTAACAATGCAATTAGAATCATCTTTTTATCACATAAAAATCAGCATGTAAAAAATCAGCACCCCTGAAAAATCTGCATGCAGAATTTTTCAGCATGCATGATCATTCAATTTTCAGATCTAATAAGCCTTTAGATATTTAATTCTTACCTTAATCTACGAAGCCTAGGCTCTGATACCACTGTTGGGAACCCGCCCATGCCGCTGATATTTCAAAACAAAAATCAGATGGCGGCGGAAAGGGGCATGTGCGGGATCGACGTTCATCGCATGAACGTTGTTTCGAGACCTTTCGTAGTTGGGTAAGAATTAAAACTTTTAAAACTATTAGGAAGATCAGATCTTCACCTTGCGCGGGTAGATGATCACCGCAAATCTGAATTCGTGATTTTGGAAGAGGGTTCGCTTGAAGCCGTTCAAACGTCCGGCCTCTACGGATATCCACACGAAGCAGGATCCGATCCAAGCTCTCTATCTCACCGGGGTGCTAGCTCCCTTGCAGAGATAGCTTTTGATGGCTGATCTCCTCTCTTTCAATCAACTCTTGATTGCACTTGAGAGGAGGAAGAAGAAGGATGAATAAGAGGAAGAAGATCAAATCCCTTCGCAGCCTTCTTCTCTTCACACGCGCTGAAGCCAAGGAAGAAGACCAAGAGGAGGGAGACGCCTCCTCTTCTTTTCCCTATGCTGATGGCGGCTGAACCAAGGGAGGAGAGGGAGAGGGTGGCCACGGCTTGGAGGAAGAGGAGTCATCTACCTTGGGGCCGGCCCTAGTCCTCCTTTTATAAGGAGTGGAGCTCCTAACAATTAGGAGCTCCAAGACAATCTTCCAAAGAGGGAAGGGGGGCGCCGGCCCCTCTCTTCATGCCGCACACAAGGAGAGGAGGAGGGGCGTGATCCCTCCTTCTTGTGACGCCCTAATCCTCTTCCAAAGAGGATTGGGTGCCTCTCTTAGGTTAAGTCCTAATCTAATTAGGATTGACCATATTGGGTTCAATCTATGTTAGTCCTAATCCAATTAGGACTTGAATGAACCATGACTCAATTGAACTCTTCAATCCTAATCCAATTAGGAGTCATGTTGATTCATTAGATTATTAATTAATTTAGACTTAAGGAATCCTAATCTAATTAGGATGTATTTAATTTTAGTCCTAATCCAATTAGGACTCTATTTGAATCCAAAGTCCTAATCCGATTAGGACTCTAGGAATCCTACTCCAAGTAGGAATCCAATTTTGATTCAAAACTCCTAATCTCATTAGGATTGAGGAATCCTATTCCAAGTAGGAATCCCAGTCCTACTCCAACTAGGATTCCCAGTCCTAATCCAATTAGGACTCTAGGAATCCTACCCGAAGTAGGACTCTTGTTTCAAGTCCAATTAATTAATTCCCTTTGTTCCTTCAACTTCTTATCAATCAAATTGATTTCTTGTGATTCCTAATCACGATTTCAACCATCGGATCGGTCAATACTTCTAGTGTGTGTGACCCCATAGGTTCTATTCTGACTGCTAGTGAGATATATTGTGATCTCTATCTCAATATCATTGAAAACTCCTTTCAATGGGTTGGAACGATTCCAACTCAACTCATTAGGGTTTATCGATCATCAAGATAATCCCTATGAGTCCCACCATCCACGAGTGACACCTAGCAGCATGTAGTGGCCACCCAGCAGAATGGAATGATGAACCTCTAGGTGCAGTTAACGTGTGATACAGTCCTACTATCGTGGATCCCTATAGGACGGAGGTCATGGACAACTCGTCAAACCCCATCGTCTGTCATATGTCAAGATTTATTCGACTCGAGTTCGATAGTGGAAAACTCTTTCTCCACTTTATATTACTGCCCTGGCCAAGGTCTTAGAACTCAGTCTAACAAATCACATAGGATCACTCCTCTTCTATCAAGGTCGATAGATTCCTTATAGGTGCATACCCTACTCCTACAGTGAACTTACTGCAGCCAATCTACACTGCATGGACCCATATGGCTAGAGACCATGTATGTGTGCAGTCAAACTACAATAACCTCACTGTGAGTAGCCGAAGCACCGCAGGTCAAAGGACCAGTCACACTACTGCAACATCAAGCAAGTCACTGACGAGTGGATAGACATCCAAGTGACTTCTTGTCTTGGTCACGCTCAGTACCCTTGTTCTCTAACAAGCACCTGCACTATCACTTCAGTGTCCCTACACTGTGGACTCAAGTCTCGTCCATCCAGAAGGAAAGTGATCTGTGCACTGATCGGATCGATCACCGTCCTCGTGATGATCCATTGATCAGGAGCATTTAGAAATTAATCACCAATGATACATGGCTCAAATTCTCAACTCTTGAGAATATGTATCATCATCTTATTAATTCCTTGGACGATTCATAGACACATAAATAATATGAATGAAAAGATGCCTTTTATTTATTCAATAATAAATAGTCAAGTACAAAATTATGTCCCTAGAATCAACAATGTGTCAGCCAAATTGGCTTCTAGGGCATACATCTAACAGCCTGGCCTAGCGCCAGAAGAATTTCCTGAGGCCTAACCCTCGGATGCCTGGCCTAGCGCCGGAAGAATTTCCTGAGGCCTAACCCTCGGATGCCTGGCCTAGCGCCGGAAGAATTTCCTGAGGCCTAACCCCCGGATGCCTGGCCTAGCGCCAGAAGAATTTTCTGAGGCCTAACCCTCGGATGCCTGGCCTAGCGCCGGAAGAATTTCCTGAGGCCTAACCCTCGGATGCCTGGCCTGGTGCCGGACGAATTTCCTGAGGCCTAACCCTCGGATGCCTGGCCTAGCGCCGGAAGAATTTCCTGAGGCCTAACCCTCGGATGCCTGGCCTAGTGCCGGAAGAATTTCCTGAGGCCTAACCCTCGGATGCCCGGCCTAGCGCCGGAAGAACTTCAAGAGTTAGGAGTCGGCGAGACGCTACCAAGAGTTAAAAAGAGGAAGGATGTCCGCCGAAATCCGCAGACTGCCAGATCAGCGACAACCGCTATACACCATAAAGGAGGCGGGGAGCTCGAAGCGCGCGCGCCTTTCCGAGGAATGGTGGTAATCTCGAAGCATCACTCCCTTCACCCGTTCCCCTCCTGGTTCTAGGCTCGGAAGTGGGGGGCTACTGTTACGGGGGAATTTAGCCACCATGCCCCACGTGACCGGCACGCGCGCCCAGGAAGACTACGGCAGCCCCTTGATCTAGCAATCCGACCCCGAGTCGGATATCTTCGGCTCCGCATCCCGACCCCGAGTCGGCTGCCCCTTGATCCAGCAATCCGACCCCGAGTCGGATATCTTCGGCTCCGCAGCCCGACCCCGAGTCGGCTGCCCCTTGATCCAGCAATCCGACCCCGAGTCGGATATCTTCGGCTCCGCAGCCCGACCCCGAGTCGGCTGCCCCCTGATCCAGTCATCCGACCCCGAGTCGGCAATCTCTCGACAACAACAGACTGTTCCTCTGAGGCACGCCGCGGCCCCCTGCTCCACTACTCCCTGCAACGGCCGTATCCGGCGCTGCCCCACGATCCCCTGTAACAGCCGTACGAAGCGGAGCTCCACTATGCCCTGCCAGGGCCGTACCCAGCGCTGCCCCACGACGCCCTGTAACGGCCATGTCAGTGGCAGCCCCATCGTGCCACACGATGACGAATCCCCGGAAAAACCCCCCAGCCTGATATATATGGGGCTGGGGGGGGAGGGGGAAAAGAAAAGAAAAGGTTTTCCAGAGTATTCTCTTATCCGTTACTACTATCTCTCCTTCTCCTTCAATCTCCTCTGACTTGATCGTCGGAGGGCCCCCACTACCCCAGTGGTGGTGCGAGGCTTGCCTGCAGGTTTCCCGGTGGAAGGTGGAGCGCAATCAACCCAACTCCAAGGGAACCCCGTTCACACCGCTGTGTTAATTGTTCTCGGTTTGGACCACCAGCAACAAGTATGTACAGCAAAACCAGTGATAAATCAATGTATAAGATGGGAACAAGCAAAAACAATATAAACTCAAAAATTTTATACTAGTTTTGAGCCGAACTCAGCTCCTATATTCACTCAATCTTTTAGATCTATTTTGTTCTCTAATTCAATTTGGAAGCATTTATAGCTTGAAAAGTTATTGGAAAGCCGTTTCTAGCTGTTTGAGGGGAGAAAATAACCATTGAAAGCTATTTGATACTGTTACGGGGGAATTTAGCCACCATGCCCCACGTGACCGGCACGCGCGCCCAGGAAGACTACGGCAGTCCCTTGATCCAGCAATCCGACCCCGAGTCGGATATCTTCGGCTCCGCAGCCCGACCCCGAGTCGGCTGCCCCTTGATCCAGCAATCCGACCCCGAGTCGGATATCTTCGGCTCCGCAGCCCGACCCCGAGTCGGCTGCCCCCTGATCCAGTCATCCGACCCCGAGTCGGCAATCTCTCGACAACAACAGACTGTTCCTCTGAGGCACGCCGCGGCCCCTTGCTCCACTACTCCCTGCAACGGCCGTATCCGGCGCTGCCCCACGATCCCCTGTAACAGCCGTACGAAGCGGAGCTCCACTATGCCCTGCCAGGGCCGTACCCAGCGCTGCCCCACGACGCCCTGTAACGGCCATGTCAGTGGCAGCCCCATCGTGCCACACGATGACGAATCCCCGGAAAAACCCCCCAGCCTGATATATATGGGGCTGGAGGGGGAGGGTAAGAAAAGGTTTTCCCGAGTATTCTCTTATCCGTTACTACTATCTCTCCTTCTCCTTCAATCTCCTCTGACTTGATCGTCGGAGGGCCCCCACTACCCCAGTGGTGGTGCGAGGCTTGCCTGCAGGTTTTCCGGTGGAAGGTGGAGCGCAATCAACCCAACTCCAAGGGAACCCCGTTCACACCGCTGTGCCAATCGTTCTCAGTTTGGACCACCAGCAACAGTTGGCGCTAGAGGAAGGGCCGGATCTCAGAGCGATCGTAATGGCACGGCGAGGTGGTCGTGGAGCTTCCAATGCTTCCGGTCGCGGGGCCTCTCGCGCCACTGGCCGGGAGGCCGCTGCATCCCCAACACGCTCTCAGCAACACTCCACCGCCCCACCGCCCATTCAGATGGTCGAAGCCGCCCAGTTCGACCAGCTAACCCAGCAGGTTCGCACCCTCGCGGAGGCGGTGCAGAATCTGCAGGGTGCGATGTCCCGGGCGCCGCAGCAGGCTCAGGAGCCGCCGCTGCCTGAGCGTTCGCCTGTCCTCCTTAACCCGCGTTCCTTCCTCTCCCATGGGGAGGAGCGCCGACGCGAGGAGGATTCTCGAGCACGCTCCATTCTGCCGGGACCTTCCCACCGGAGCTGCGCGGGGTACGAGAGGCGGGCCCGGGCGCGTTCCCAGACCCCCCAGTCCTCGAGGAACCCGCGCTCCGGCCGATCCCCCTCTCGCCGCTCCTTGTCTCCCACCCACCGGTCGCGTTCCCTGGACCGGCGGGTGGACGATCTCCACCTACAACTCCAGGTCCTGAAGGGCCATTCCAAAGATCCCTTCGCCGACTTAGAGATCTCCTCCCAGCCGGCGCTCGCCTCGAGGATCCTGCGGACCCCGAATCCGCCGGGGTTCAAAATGCCGGCGATCGAGCCCTATGACGGGGCGGCGGACCCGCGGGATCATGTCGAGAGTTTCAGGACCCTTATGCTCCTCCACGGAGACGTGTTCTTGTGGATAGTGGAAGCTCAGCTGATATTTTGTTTTACGAGGCCTTCCAAAAGATGAGCTTGTCCAGACAGTTGTTGCACAAAGTGTCCACCCCCCTCGTAGGATTCACCGGTGACGCAGTCCCGGCGGAAGGTGTCATTGAGCTGCCTGTGACTGCGGGCGTCGCACCCGCAGAAGCTACGGTGCGACTCGGGTTCTTGGTCGTCCGCATCCCCTCGGCCTACAACGCTATCCTCGGGCGACCCGGGCTGAACGCCCTTCGCGCGGTGGTCTCCACGTACCACTTGCTCATGCGGTTCCCCACGGCGGTCGGGATCGGAGAGGTCCGAGGTGACCAACCGACCGCACGGCAATGTTTTCTAGCAACCTTCAAAGGGAAGAAGCCCGTGGAAGCCCTAAGCGTCGAGTCCCTTGATGCCAGAGACGAGGTGGCCTTACGGCACGGGGAGCCGGCCGAGGGAGTGGTCGAAGTCCCCCTTGAGGAAGGCCGCCCCGACCGGGCGGTCCGGGTCGGCGCCAATCTCGACCCGGGAGCTCGGGCCCGGTTGGTGGAATTCCTCCGAGCCAATGCCGATGTATTTGCCTGGTCGGCGGCCGATGTACCTGAGATCGACCCGGAGGTCATTTCTCACGCCCTCAACGTCGACCCGACCCACCGACCAATAAAGCAGAAGAAGAGACACTGTGCCCCGGATCGGATCCGGGTGGTCGACCAGGAGGTAGACAAGCTCTTGGAGGCAGGATTCATAAGGGAGGTAAGCTACCCCGAGTGGCTGGCAAATGTTGTACTTGTCCGGAAGGCGAGCGGGAAGTGGAGGATGTGCATCGACTATACCAACCTGAACAAGGCGTGCCCTAAGGATAGCTTTCCGCTTCCGCGAATAGACCAACTGGTCGACGCGACTTCCGGATATCAGCTGCTGTCTTTCATGGACGCCTTCTCCGGTTACAACCAGATAGTGATGGCCCCACAGGACGAGGAGAAAACTGCCTTTATAACAGACCGGGGGCTGTACTGCTACAAGATAATGCCCTTCGGTCTGAAGAATGCTGGCACCACTTACCAGCGCCTCGTCAACAAAATCTTCAAAGAGCAAATCAGCCGGAACATGGAGGTGTACGTGGACGATATGCTGGTGAAGAGCCGCCATGCAGACCAGCACATCGCGGATTTGGAGGAGACTTTCACCACCTTGCGGAAGTTTCGCATGAAGCTGAACCCAGCGAAGTGCGCCTTCGGCGCTTCGGCCGGGAGGTTCCTCGGTTTTATTGTCAACCAGCGGGGTATCGAAGCCAACCCAGACAAAATCAAGGCCATCCAAGGTATGTCCCCTCCGACCAAAGTAAAGGAGGTTCAGGAGCTCGCTGGAAGGGTCGCCGCGCTTGGACGATTTGTGGCAAAATCGGCCGAACGCTGCCAACCATTCTTCAAGGTGTTAAAACGCCCGAAAGACTTCCTCTGGACGGCCGAATGTCAAGCAGCATTCGACCAGCTCAAGGAATACCTGGCGTCTCCTCCCCTACTGTCCAAGCCGCAAGAAGGGGAGATGCTCTACCTCTATCTGGCGGTCTCCCCAACCGCGGTCAGTGCGGTGCTGGTTCGGGAAGAGGCAAAGCTCCAGAAGCCTGTGTACTACATCAGCCGGATCCTACGGGATGCCGAGACGCGGTACACGAAGGCTGAAAAGATCGCCTTCACGCTGCTGACCGCGACCAGGAGGCTTTGCCCCTATTTCCAGGCTCATTCGGTCACCCTCTTAACCGATCAACCACTACGGCAGATCCTCAGCAACCCCGAGAATGCGGGACGACTGGTGAAGTGGGCAGTAGAACTCGGTGAGTTCGACATCTGCTACCAGCCTCGACCCGCCATCAAGGCCCAGGTGCTCGCGGACTTCCTCGCTGAGTGTACGGTGCAGGAGGCGGAACCTAAACCGCCAGAAATGCCCAGCCTCGACCTCCCGATTTGGACGCTTCACATCGATGGGTCGTCGAACCCCGAGGGTGGAGGGGCCGGGCTGGTCCTTACCAGTCCTGATGGAGTGATAGCCGAGTATGCCTTGAGGTTTGGATTTCCAGTGACCAACAACGAGGCGGAGTACGAGGCCCTAGTCACGGGACTCAAACTCACCAGAGAGCTCGGCATTCGGCGTTTGAAGGTCTTCACCAACTCCCAGCTGGTGGTCGGGCAGGTTCGTGGGGAGTTCGAGGCCCGGAGCCCGACCATGCAGAACTACGTCCGGAAGGTGCAAGCACTCATTTCCGACCTCGGCATTGTCGACATTCAGCAGGTCCCCAGAAGCGAAAATGCCAGGGCCGACAGGTGGTCCCGCTTGGTGGGCACAGAGGCCCACAACTTGTCGAGGGCAATCTACCTGGAGACCCTGGATGCCCCGAGCATCGGCGAGGCTGGGGCGGTGATGGCGATTGATTCGGAGCCGTCTTAGATGGACCCGCTCGTCGCCTACCTCGCCGAAGGGATCCTCCCTGAAGACGAAGATCAAGCTCGGCGACTTGTCAAGAAGTCCGCCCACTACGTACTCTATGAAGGGAGGCTGTATCGGACCTCGTTCACCGCCCCCCTCTTAAGGTGCCTCCGCCCCTCGGAGGCGGCCTACGTCCTCGGCGAAGTCCATGAGGGCGTCTGCGGATCGCACTTGGGGGCTAGGTCCTTAGCGCACAAGATCATGAGGCAAGGCTATTATTGGCCTACCTTGTTGGAGGACTCGAAGGATCACGTACGGAAATGCGACGCCTGCCAGCGCCACGCCAATGTCCAGAGAGTCCCTTCTGTCCCCTTGGCACCAATCACCGCGCCCTGGCCCTTCGCACAGTGGGGAATGGATATCCTCGGACCATTCCCCGTCGCTTCAGCCCAGCGGAAATTTTTGATTGTTGCAATCGACTACTTCACCAAGTGGGTGGAGGCAGAGCCGCTGGCCACTATCACGGAGGCGCAAGTCCGGAAGTTCGTGAAGAAAAACATCATTGTCCGATTTGGGGTACCTCGAGTCCTCATCTCGGATAATGGTCGACAGTTCGACAACAAGCATTTCCGTGACTTCTGCGAGGAGTTCGGGATCGAGCATCGGTTCACATCTGTGTCGCATCCCCAAACCAACGGTGAGGCCGAGGTCACAAATCGGACAATCCTCCAAGGAATTAAGGCGCGAATCGGTCGGACGGGGCAAGCTTGGGTCGAAGAACTCGAGAATGTCCTTTGGGCGTATCGGACCACGCATCGGACCCCTACCGGGGAGATGCCTTTCAGCCTAACCTATGGCACGGAAGCGGTTGTTCCCGTGGAGCTCGGACTCCCCTCGCCCCGGGTCGCCGCGCACCGACCCGAGGCCAATTCGGAGCAACTCCGAGGGAACCTGGACCTCTTGAAAGAAGCAAGAGAAATGGCGCAGGTTCGGATGGCGATGTATCAGCGGAGGGTGGCCCGATATTATAACTCCAAGGTCCGACCGAAACTTTTCAGAATCGGAGATCTGGTGCTAAGGCGAGCCAAAGCATCTCAACCCGCGGAAGGTGGGAAGCTGGCGCCAAATTGGGAAGGCCCGTATAGGGTTCGCTGGGTAAACCGACCTGGCTTCTACCAGTTGGAGGCCCTAGATGGTCGAGAAATTCCGAGGAGCTGGAATTCCGCTAACCTGCGGGTATATCACCAGTAGAGCGACAAAGCCAGGAAGACAGTTCGAAAAATGTACAATTCTCTTCATTTCAATAATTCCTGGTTACAACGGTGTGTTCGTGTGATTACAAAGAATTCCGAGAGGAAAATTGGGGAGTAAAGAAAACAAGGAAGGGGTGGAGACTCCGTGGAGCTGAAGATCTGGGACCCCGAACCCTCCATCCGAAGCAGCTGCAATCCCAACGGGCGTGGGTGCTTCTCCCCGGAGGCGCCATCCACGCCTCACGCAAAGGACGAAGAGCCGGCGCGGACGAAGAAGAAGTGGACGAAGGAGGAGTTCCCGCTGCCTCCAGAGAAACGCCACCTCCAAGGGATATTCCGGTCCTCCCCAGGAGAAGGGGAGGGGAGGAATATAAGGGAGAAGAGCGCGAGGAGGCGCGATCCCGGATGAAGCGTCTGGCGCAGAGCTCAATCGGGAGGCGGAGCTGAAAGGAGGGGGGATGTGATCCCGGATGAAACGCCTAGAGCGGAGTTCCGCCGGGGAGAACCTCCTTGTTGATCCCAGATAAAACGGCTAGTTGGCGGAAGTCGCGAGGGGCGCGCCTCCCGTTCCTCCGGCGGGGGTTTTCCAGCCACACGCCGGAGAGGAGGTCCACGATCCATGGTAACCTGAATAGCTCCGGCTTGGCAGGCTCCACCGCGCCTGCACTTATACTTATAGCCAAACTGTGGCCCCCCGGTCGTTCCGATGCGGGTGGCTCCAATAAAGGCGGGCGCACCGAATCCGGAGCCGTTCCAGCTCTCGAGGCGTATCCTCCCACGATCTCCTAAGCGTCGTTCTCCTTAATTGCATTCTTCATGCAGAACACTCCAGACGGTGTGTATCCCACGGCCCACGTATCTCCGCTCGCGCCCAGGCCGCATCCGCCTCGAAGAACGCGCGTATCGCGGCCGCTTAACTGACACTCCTTGCAAGCAGCAACTGGCGATCCGATTTCCCAGGTAACGCCTCAATTAGCATTTAATACCCTTCTGGTGTTCCCCAGGCGATGCTTGGAGAAGAGGAGAAACACAATCATAGCTGGCCACGGAGAAATCTCGTCGGGCGGCAAGCGACAGGCGCGTGACCAACGAGCGGAATTCCCCGAGGCTCGGCCCTCGGATGCCAGGCTAACCCGATGATCATCCCGAGAGCAGACTAGCCTGAAGCCCCGACCGGTCGCCTCGGCTTGCGCCAGCCTTGGCCGACCAACGAGCGGAATTCCCCGAGGCTCGGCCCTCGGATGCCAGGCTAACCCGATGATCATCCCGGGAGCAGACTAGCCTGAAGCCCCGACCGGTCGCCTCGGCTTGCGCCAGCCTTGGCCGACCAACGAGCGGAATTCCCCGAGGCTCGGCCCTCGGATGCCAGGCTAACCCGATGATCATCCCGGGAGCAGATTAGCCTGAAGCCCCGACCGGTCGCCTCGGCTTGCGCCAGCCTTGGCCGACCAACGAGCGGAATTCCCCGAGGCTCGGCCCTCGGATGCCAGGCTAACCCGATGATCATCCCGGGAGCAGACTAGCCTGAAGCCCCGACCGGTCGCCTCGGCTTGCGCCAGCCTTGGCCGACCAACGAGCGGAATTCTCCGAGGCTCGGCCCTCGGATGCCAGGCTAACCCGATGATCATCCCGGGAGCAGACTAGCCTGAAGCCCCGACCGGTCGCCTCGGCTTGCGCCAGCCTTGGCCGACCAACGAGCGGAATTCCCCGAGGCTCGGCCCTCGGATGCCAGGCTAACCCGATGATCATTCCGGGAGCAGATTAGCCTGAAGCCCCGACCGGTCGCCTCGGCTTGCGCCAGCCTTGGCCGACCAACGAGCGGAATTCTCCAAGGCTCGGCCCTCGGATGCCAGGCTAACCCGATGATCATCCCGGGAGAAGACTCGCCTGAAGCCCCGACCGGTCGCCTCGGCTTGCGCCAGCCTTGGCCGACCAACGAGCGAAATTCTCCGAGGCTCGGCCCTCGGATGCCAGGCTAACCCGATGATCATCCCGGGAGCAGACTAGCCTGAAGCCCCGACCGGTCGCCTCGGCTTGCGCCAGCCTTGGTCGACCAACGAGCGGAATTCCCCGAGGCTCGGCCTTCGGATGCCAGGCTAACCCGATGATCATCCCGGGAGCAGACTAGCCTGAAGCCCCGACCGGTCGCCTCGGCTTGCGCCAGCCATGGCCGACCAACGAGCGGAATTCCCCGAGGCTCGGCCCTCGGATGCCAGGCTAACTCGATGATCATCCCGGGAGCAGATTAGCCTGAAGCCCCGACCGGTCGCCTCGGCTTGCGCCAGCCTTGGCCGACCAACGAGCGAAATTCCCCGAGGCTCGGCCCTCGGATGCCAGGCTAACCCGATGATCATCCCGAGAGCAGACTAGCCTGAAGCCCCGACCGGTCGCCTCGGCTTACGCCAGCCTTGGCCGACCAACGAGCGGAATTCTCCGAGGCTCGGCCCTCGGATGCCAGGCTAACCCGATGATCATCCCGGGAGCAGACTAGCCTGAAGCCCCGACCGGTCGCCTCGGCTTGCGCCAGCCTTAGCCGACCAACGAGCGGAATTCCCCGAGGCTCGGCCCTCGGATGCCAGGCTAACCCGATGATCATCCCGGGAGCAGACTAGCCTGAAGCCCCGATCGGTCGCCTCGGGTTGCGCCAGCCTTGGCCGACCAACGAGCGGAATTTTCCGAGGCTCGGCCCTCGGATGCCAGGCTAACCCGATGATCACCCCGGGAGCAGACTAGCCTGAAGCCCCGACCGGTCGCCTCGGCTTGCGCCAGCCTTGGCCGACCAATGAGCGGAATTCCCCGAGGCTCGGCCTCGGATGCCAGGCTAACCCAATGATTATTTCGGGAGCAGACTAGCCTGAAGCTCCGACCGGTCGCCTCGGCTTGCGCCAGCCTTGGCCGACCAACGAGCGGAATTCCCCGAGGCTCGGCCCTCGGATGCCAGGCTAACCCGATGATCACCCCGGGAGCAGACTAGCCTGAAGCCCCGACCGGTCGCCTCGGCTTGCGCCAGCCTTGGCCGACCAACGAGCGGAATTCCCCGAGGCTCGGCCCTCGGATGCCGGGCTAACCCGATGATCATCCCGAGAGCAGACTAGCCTGAAGCCCCAACCGGTCGCCTCGGCTTGCGCCAGCCTTGGCCGACTAACGAGCGGAATTTCCTGAGGCCTAACCCTCGGATGCCTGGCCTAGCACCGGAAGAATTTCCTGAGGCCTAACCCTCGGATTCCTGGCCTAGCACCGGAAGAATTTCCTGAGGCCTAACCCTCGGATGCCTGGCCTAGCGCCGGAAGAATTTCCTGAGGCCTAACCCTCGGATGCCTGGCCTAGCGCCGGAAGAATTTCCTGAGGCCTAACCCTCGGATGCCTGGCCTAGCGCCGGAAGAATTTCCTGAGGCCTAACCCTCGGATGCCTGGCCTAGCGCCGGAAGAATTTCCTGAGGCCTAACCCTCGGATGCCTGGCCTAGCATCGGAAGAATTTCCTGAGGCCTAACCCTCGGATGCCTGGCCTAGCACCGGAAGAATTTCCTGAGGCCTAACCCCCGGATGCCTGGCCTAGCGCCGGAAGAATTTCCTGAGGCCTAACCCCCGGATGCCTGGCCTAGCGCCGGAAGAATTTCCTGAGGCCTAACCCCCGGATGCCTGGCCTAGCGCCAGAAGAATTTCCTGAGGCCTAACCCTCGGATGCCTGGCCTAGCGCCGGAAGAATTTCCTGAGGCCTAACCCTCGGATGCCTGGCCTGGTGCCGGAAGAATTTTCTGAGGCCTAACCCTCGGATGCCTGGCCTAGCGCCGGAAGAATTTCCTGAGGCCTAACCCTCGGATGCCTGGCCTAGTGCCGGAAGAATTTCCTGAGGCCTAACCCTCGGATGTCCGGCCTAGCGCCGGAAGAACTTCAAGAGTTAGGAGTCGGCGAGACGCTACCAAGAGTTAAAAAGAGGAAGGACGAAAGTGAAATAAAGAAACACTCTATTTGCATTAACTTTCATCGTTTCAGGGCCGAGACCCATACAACTTGGCAAAACGCCAACATACAAAGAAAAGGACAAAGAAAGGTACAGAGGGTCAGCTTGGAGGAACCCCTGGGTCGGGAATGCCGGGCACGTCCGCAAGGGGTAGGGAGGTGGTTGGAAAATCAGCAGGCAATGGCGCCGGAGGGGAGTCGAGGAGGGAGACCCCACTCAGGTCAATCCCGGGGTATTTAGCCGACACCCTTGCCAAGCCTTCATCGAAGCCTAAGACAAAGGAGTCGGACCCCGCGTCCGACATGTCACGGACGAACTCATCGGACTGACGATAGGCCTGTACCGCCTCCGACATATCACGGATGAACTCATCGGACTGACGATAGGCCTGTACCGCCAGACGCCCGATTTCCGCGCTCTTCTCGGTCAGTGCCGCCTCTGCTCGCTCCGTAATCTGAGCTTTTGCCTCCATGACCTTCACCACAATCCGGTCGTCCGCCTCGGAGGAGACCCCCAGCAGATCAGCCCGAGCCTCCTTGTGCTTCGCCTCGGCAGCAATGTGAGCAGCCTCAGCCTCCTCCAGGCGCGAATGAAGCTCCTGGTCGCTCGCACGGTACTCCTCCAAGACCGACTCCAATTCGCCCAGCTTGGCTTCAAGAGACCGGGTTCGGTTGCGGGCGTTGTCGGCTGACCGCTGGGCCTTCTCCCACCTCTCCCGGAAGTGGGCAGCCTCCGGGGACTGCTTTTCGGCCCGCTCCTCCGCCTTCCTGACCTCGCTTTCGAGACCCGAGGCAACCTTGAGTTGCTCCTGAGCCTCCAACAGTTGCCTCTCCAGGGCGGCGAAGCCGAGTGCCCGCTCTTCGGCCACCTGGAGCCTCGTCTCGAGGTCCCTGGTCGTCCTCCCCGCCGCAGCCTGGCCTCCCTCCTCTACTGCTTTCAGTTGGCTCTCGGCCCTCGCCAGGAGCCTCGCCTGTTCCTCGTGGCTCTCCTCCAGACGAATCATGTACTGGGCGAGCTAAAAGATAGGAAAAAAAATGAGAGCGTCAGACGGGGATCAATAGAGCTTATGAGTGGCGGAAGCGACCAAAAGAACACTCACCGACATAAGACAGACGCAGCTGGCAGCCCCGACGTCAGGGATCCTCATCTGCCGGACCTGCCTACGGTCCTTCTCCAGCAGCACCGTCTCGATGAGGTTTCGGGCGCCGGCGAAAGTGAAGGCCGACCCCGACTTCGCCCCGGAGCCGGACGGTGGTTCTACAGCCTTACCCTTACCCACCGCTTGGGGAAGAGTCATGCTGACCGTGCTCGGGGCGGGGGCCGCTCCAGGAATCGACAGGGTCCCGCTCGGCCGGGGCCTTGGCGCGCCCCTCCTTCTCGTGTCATCCGAAGCCGACCGAGTCGAAGGCCGGGTTGGGGACCGATCGCGTCCAACCCGGCCGTCTCGGGCACGCTCGGATGACACCTCCGGAATAACGGTAGTCTCATCACCGGAGGGCTGATACAGCGCCAACTGTCGGTCCGAGCCCGCGGCGTCCCCCTGATCGGTGGGTCCGGACCCGTCTGTCGGCGTCGGAGTCGCTTGCAGGCGGGACTTCTTCGCCGGTGGGACCCCGCTCGGAGGAGTCCGTTTCTTCCTCCGGACCGCTTCCAGTAGGGACGTCCTACCAACAGCCATCGCCTTGTCCGACCGCATGACGTCGTCAATTTCTGCAAAAAGGACGAGATGGTCGGAGACTGAGAAGCTGATGGAAAGAAGAAACGAAAGAGGAGAAAAAAGCTAAAAAAGAAGTGGTGGCGAGCTCACGGTCAGCGGGGACCGAGCTCAGGCCGACGTTCACCAAGGTGTCCTCAGAAATAAGGCGAGACACCGGGGGGAGCCGGCCCTCGGCAACCAACCCCTTCAAGACGGCGACGCCATCGGATTCCTCCCTCGACAACCTCGATAGGCCGATCGGGGACTTCATCGACGTCTCCCAGGTTGCCCTGATTCCCCAAGAGGGATCTACGTCAATGAAAAAGAAACGCTCCTTCCAGCCGTGGATGGAGGAAGGAGCCTCCTTGATGAGGCCGCACCCTCGTCGCACCGCAAAGCACCACCACCCTCTGTCCTGGGGGTGGCCGTTCAGGCCGTAGCATTCCCAAAAGACATTCAGGGTGGCGGAAACCTCGTGCATGCGGCAGAGAACCTGGAAGGCCGTCAGGGCGCGCCATGAGTTCGGCACCAGTTGCGTCGGCGCCACTCTTAAACCCCGAAGCACCTGTACAACTAAGTCCGAGGGGGAAAAGCGGAACCCGGCCCGAAGGATGTCCTCGTTGATGGCGACCTTCCCTGGAGGAGGATGGGACATCCTCTCCTCAGGCCCCGGGAGCGTAACGTTGCAGGCTTCGGGAAGGTGGTACCGGGCCACGAACCTATCTAGGTCTTCGGGGACCAGATCCGACTGAATGCGGTCCGCTCTTACTTCGTCCATACCTAATGGCCAGTGGATCTACGGTCAGGACAGGGCCAAGAAGGGGGAAAGGACCGGAATGACTGAAGTACACTAATACGGAAGGAGAAAGTATGGAGAGCCCTAAATTGAAGAATGGGGCAACTCACCGGAAGGGAAGGAAGAACGGCTCCAAGGGCGTCAAAGGAGGAGCGAGCAAACAGTCCGACGGCAACGACAGCAGCGCAAGGGAGAAACTCGAAGATGCCTGCGAAGAGAAAAGCGGACGGGGGAGGGCCCCCGGTTAAATAGGCGGAAGGGCGGGTGACGCCTCGGTGACGCTAGAGGACGCCTGGCTGCCGAAGGATCGCTCGCGCCCCAAAGGCGAATCGACGCCATTAATGAAGGATGTCCGCCGAAATCCGCAGACTGCCAGATCAGCGACAACCGCTATACACCATAAAGGAGGCGGGGAGCTCGAAGCGCGCGCGCCTTTCCGAGGGATGGTGGTAATCTCGAAGCATCACTCCCTTCACCCGTTCCCCTCCTGGTTCCAGGCTCGGAAGTGGGGGGCTACTGTTACGGGGGAATTTAGCCACCATGCCCCACGTGACCGGCACGCGCGCCCAGGAAGACTACGGCAGTCCCTTGATCCAGCAATCCGACCCCGAGTCGGATATCTTCGGCTCCGCAGCCGACCCCGAGTCGGCTGCCCCTTGATCCAGCAATCCGACCCCGAGTCGGATATCTTCGGCTCCGCAGCCCGACCCCGAGTCGGCTGCCCCCTGATCCAGTCATCCGACCCCGAGTCGGCAATCTCTCGACAACAACAGACTGTTCCTCTGAGGCACGCCGCGGCCCCCTGCTCCACTACTCCCTGCAACGGCCGTATCCGGCGCTGCCCCACGATCCTCTGTAACAGCCGTACGAAGCGGAGCTCCACTATGCCCTGCCAGGGCCGTACCCAGCGCTGCCCCACGACGCCCTGTAACGGCCATGTCAGTGGCAGCCCCATCGTGCCACACGATGACGAATCCCCGGAAAAACCCCCCAGCCTGATATATATGGGGCTGGGGGGGGAGGGGGAGGGTAAGAAAAGGTTTTCCAGAGTATTCTCTTATCCGTTACTACTATCTCTCCTTCTCCTTCAATCTCCTCTGACTTGATCGTCGGAGGGCCCCCACTACCCCAGTGGTGGTGCGAGGCTTGCCTGCAGGTTTCCCGGTGGAAGGTGGAGCGCAATCAACCCAACTCCAAGGGAACCCCGTTCACACCGCTGTGCCAATCGTTCTCGGTTTGGACCACCAGCAACAGATACATTTTGTACTCATAGAAAACTAGTCGTTTAAGTTGTCGGGCTTAGCTCGGCTCGTTCAATAAAAATTTAGATTCGGGCTTGGGCTTAGTACCGAGCCCTGTATTTGGGCTCGGGCTCGCTTGGCACAGCCCGGCTCGGGCTTGAGCTGGTAAGGCTCGTTTGCCCGAGCCCGAGCCCGAGCCCACCCCATCCCAGCCCGAGCTTGCCCCATCCCAGCCGGAGCCCGCTGGCCCCGCTCCATCACCATCCCCATCCCCATTAATAGGTCAGAGGAGAGGAACGAAGGAAAGAAAGAAAGAAAGAAAAGAAGAAGAAGAGAAGAAAGAAGAGGGCAGCCGCGAGCACATCGGCACGGGCATCGGCCGCTGGCGCCACGAGTGAAAACTGGGGGGTAGGGGGAGCCTCGCTGTGGGAACGGCCGGATGGGGTGTGGGGGTTGGGGCGGCGGCGCTTGCTGCCTCCCTCGCCGGGGGCGGCGGCATCGGGGGCGGAGAAGGGAGAGGAGGTAGCGTAGAAAAGGTACTAGAGGCGGGTGCAAAGGTGGAGGGAGGGCGTCGTCGTCGTTGTCGTCGTCCTCGTCCTCGAAAAGCTGGGATCGGCGTCGTTGTCGTCGTAGCCGTTGTCGGAGGAGAGGGCGGGGAGGGGGGCATCGACTTCGGGCTTAGGGGCGAGGAGAACGGAGTTGTGGGTGGGGGGTGGAGCCGTGGAGTGGTGGAGGTGGGGTTGGCTAGTTGGGAAGGTTCTGGAGAAACCGAGAAGAAAGGGGATTTAAATTGATTAAGAGGTTTGTTTGGTTAATAGGTTGGTTCGGGTTAACGGGTTGAGTCCGAATCCGAACCAATCTAATTCGATTTACAGAAATTAAATGGATTTGGGTTAGCCCGGGTTGGGTCTGATCGAAATCCAACTGGGTTCAATCAAATTGGAATTTAAGTTGATTAAGCCAAATAAAATTTAATTGGGTTGAGTCCAAATTTAATTGGGACCCAATTAAGTTGTTAATTGGACTGAGCCCTAATGTGGGCTCGAGCTCGGGCTCGGGCTCGGATTTAAACGGGCCTTATTTTGGGCTCGGGCTCAGGCTCGTTTGACTAATGATCCAAGCTCGAGCCGAGCCCGAGCAGCTCGACCCGTTGACAGCCCTAAGTTTAACTCCTGAAATTCTGGGGTCGACTCTTAAGGTCTTGGGATCGATTCTTAAAGTGTGTGAAAATGATTATCTTTTGTTTTTAACTTGTGGCTTTCTAGAGCCGACTCCTGCAAGTTTGAAGTCAACTCTGGTGTTTTAGGGTTAACTCTTCTTCACTTGGGGCCGAGTCCTCTACTACAAAAGCTCTCAAAATACTTCAAATACTCCTCCAACTTTAAGATTTATTCTTCTAGGCTTCTCCATGCTTCTCTGACCTTTAAACTTATTGAACTCCCTATAAAATAAATTGACTACTATAAGAATACAAAATCATTACTATCATACTCAAATATTTTGTACTCATCAAAATTAGTCCATTGGGTCAACAAATCTCTTCTTTTTTTGATGATGAAAAAACTTTGAGTATATACAAAATAAAGCATATTGTGTTTTCAGGATTTATGCATACTTAATTTATTTATGTAAAATATGAAGTAAACAAATAGATACCTTAACAACATACTTCATGAATGCTTCACAAAATTTTTAGATTAACTCAAGCTCATATATATTTAATTAAGTATATACTCAACTTATTCTTTCCCTCTTTTTGACAGCATCAAAAAGTTGCAATTTAAAATTTGAAGGATGTCAAGAAAATTATAACAACTTCAAGTTTATCCCAATCAAATTTTAGGATAATTGAGGAGCTTAAGGACGTAAGCAAGAAAGATCAGATTTAGAGCTTTTAATTAAATTTTAGAGCACTTAGGATTCAAAAGTTAGTTTTCTTCCGAAATTTCAGATTTAGCAATACTTAACTTTCTCTCTCCCCCTTTTTTATTAAATTAGATCTATTCAAGATTAATTTTATTGGTGCTAAAAACATCAAATATGAGAGTTGCAATTTAGTTTATGATCGAAGCACTTGATGTATCAACCAAATAGCAAGCTTCAAGTTTTACAAAGTGTATCAGAATAAAGTTCAAATTTATATTTCAAATGAGGCTTATTGGAGAGAATCATTTTTCATTTCTTCATATGTTTAGCATTCTTTCTCCTCCTTTTGTAGAAGTTTTTTAATTTATGCTCTCAAGTTTCATATTATCTCTCCCCCTCAAGTTTTCTTTCTTTTCCTTAATTAATCATTTTTAAAAGTTTCAGAATTTGTGAACAGTTTTCATTAAAAAAATTCAGATTTAATGATTTGAGACAAGTATTTTCTATACATTGCAATTTACTTTGACTTAGCTTTTCTTATTTCAAATTATAGCACAACTTAAGTCATTAGGATTAAGAGTATCAGAATATAGAAATACATACTTCAAGGTATAAGCAAAGCATTACAACATGTATTAAAGCATTAAGCACAAATATCATGGAATTAGAGTATATAAGGCATCACAAAGAGATACATCAAAATAAATATATTCTACTACTATGTTGGTTCTAACTAAATTATTTATAAATTCATAATCATTCAATAATTTTTAAGAATTCATTTTGTTCCAATTCAGATTGAATTATGATCTAATGTTCAACTACTTTAGTAGTTTTAAATTTAAATATCAAAATACCCAAATATTGATTTATGTTTGATTAATCAAGTTTTGATTTGGGGTATCCAAATTTTCTTAAACTCTTGTTGACTAGTGAATATCATTCCATTGGGAATCCATATTTTCTTATTTCCAACACTAGTAATATTTTTAAGTGAACATGTATGTGCCATGTATCATTTTCTTGTACAACAATTATATTTTATGAATGGGCTGATCGAGTTAGTTATTTTTATATCATGAACACACTTTTATTTGCCTAGAATTAAATCTATTTTTTTCTTTGCATGTATAAATTTTGAAAGCTTAATATTTAAGTCTTCTATTTTCAACTTCAAATCATTAATTTCTATAGTTAATTGATCTTTCTCTTTTAAAAATAATTCTTTTTCTTCAGGAAGTTTGAAGTTTAATTTTCTAAGTTCTTCATTTTTTTAATTATTTTAATGAAAGAAAATCTTCAAATGTATCATGTAATTCATCTAATGTAAAATTGGAATATAATTCTGATTGTATCTGTTACGGGGGAATTTAGCCACCATGCCCCACGTGACCGGCACGCGCGCCCAGGAAGACTACGGCAGCCCCTTGATCCAGCAATCCGACCCCGAGTCGGATATCTTCGGCTCCGCAGCCCGACCCCGAGTCGGCTGCCCCTTGATCCAGCAATCCGACCCCGAGTCGGATATCTTCGGCTCCGCAGCCCGACCCCGAGTCGGCTGCCCCCTGATCCAGTCATCCGACCCCGAGTCGGCAATCTCTCGACAACAACAGACTGTTCCTCTGAGGCACGCCGCGGCCACCTGCTCCACTACTCCCTGCAACGGCCGTATCCGGCGCTGCCCCACGATCCCCTATAACAGCCGTACGAAGCGGAGCTCCACTATGCCCTGCCAGGGCCGTACCCAGCGCTGCCCCACGACGCCCTGTAACGGCCATGTCAGTGGCAGCCCCATCGTGCCACACGATGACGAATCCCCGGAAAAACCCCCCAGCCTGATATATATGGGGCTGGGGGGGAGGGGGAAAAGAAGAAGAAAAGGTTTTCCAGAGTATTCTCTCGCGCCACTGGCCGGGAGGCCGCTGCATCCCCAACACGCTCTCAGCAACACTCCACCGCCCCACCGCCCATTCAGATGGTCGAAGCCGCCCAGTTCGACCAGCTAACCCAGCAGGTTCGCACCCTCGCGGAGGCGGTGCAGAATCTGCAGGGTGCGATGTCCCGGGCGCCGCAGCAGGCTCAGGAGCCGCCGCTGCCTGAGCGTTCGCCTGTCCTCCTTAACCCGCGTTCCTTCCTCTCCCAGGGCTGGCGCAAGCCGAGGCGATCGGTCGGGGCTTCAGGCTAGTCCGCTCCCGGGATGATCATCGGGTTAGCCTGGCATCCGAGGGCCGAGCCTCGGGGAATTCCGCTCGTTGGTCGGCCAAGGCTGGCGCAAGCCGAGGCGACCGGTCGGGGCTTCAGGCTAGTCTGCTCCCGGGATGATCATCGGGTTAGCCTGGCATCCGAGGGCCGAGCCTCGGGGAATTCCGCTCGTTGGTCGGCCAAGGCTGGCGCAAGCCGAGGCGACCGGTCGGGGCTTCAGGCTAGTCTGCTCCCGGGATGATCATCGGGTTAGCCTGGCATCCGAGGGCCGAGCCTCGGGGAATTCCGCTCGTTGGTCGGCCAAGGCTGGCGCAAGCCGAGGCGACCGGTCGGGGCTTCAGGCTAGTCTGCTCCCGGGATGATCATCGGGTTAGCCTGGCATCCGAGGGCCGAGCCTCGGGGAATTCCGCTCGTTGGTCGGCCAAGGCTGGCGCAAGCCGAGGCGACCGGTCGGGGCTTCAGGCTAGTCTGCTCCCGGGAGGATCATCGGGTTAGCCTGGCATCCGAGGGCCGAGACTCGGGGAATTTCGCTCGTTGGTCACGCGCCTGTCGCTTGCCGCTCGACGAGATTTCTCCGTGGCCAGCTACGATTGTGTTTCTCCTCTTCTCCAAGCATCGCCTGGGGAACACCAGAAGGGTATTAAATGCTAATTGAGGCGTTACCTGGAAAATCGGATCGCCAGTTGCTGCTTGCAAGGAGTGTCAGTTAAGCGGCCGCGATACGCGCGTTCTTCGAGGCGGATGCGGCCTGGGCGCGAGCGGAGATACGTGGGCCGTGGGATACACACCGCCCGGAGTGTTCTGCATGGTCGGGCTCCGGGCCTCGAACTCCCCACGAGCCTGCCCGACCACCAGCTGGGAGTCGGTGAAGACCTTCAAACGCCGAATGCCGAGCTCTCTGGTGAGTTTGAGTCCCGTGACTAGGGCCTCGTACTCCGCCTCGTTGTTGGTCACTGGAAATCCAGACCTCAAGGCATACTCGGCTATCACTCCATCAGGACTGGTAAGGACCAGCCCGGCCCCTCCACCCTCGGGGTTCGACGACCCATCGATGTGAAGCGTCCAAATCGGGAGGTCGAGGCTGGGCGTTTCTGGTGGTCTAGGTTCCGCCTCCTGCACCGTGCACTCAGCGAGGAAGTCCGCGAGCACCTGGGCCTTGATGGCGGGTCGAGGCTGGTAGCGGATGTCGAACTCACCGAGTTCTACTGCCCACTTCACCAGTCGTCCCGCATTCTCGGGGTTGCTGAGGATCTGCCGTAGTGGTTGATCGGTTAAGAGGGTGACCGAATGAGCCTGGAAATAGGGGCGAAGCCTCCTGGTCGCGGTCAGCAGCGCAAAGGCGATCTTTTCAGCCTTCGTGTACCGCGTCTCGGCATCCCGTAGGACCCGGCTGATGTAGTACACAGGCTTCTGAAGCTTTGCCTCTTCCCGAACCAGCACCGCACTGACCGCGGTTGGGGAGACCGCCAGATAGAGGTAGAGCATCTCCCCTTCTTGCGGCTTGGACAGTAGGGGAGGAGACGCCAGGTATTCCTTGAGCTGGTCGAATGCTGCTTGACATTCGGCCGTCCAGAGGAAGTCTTTCGGGCGTTTTAACACCTTGAAGAATGGTTGGCAGTGTTCGGCCGATTTTGCCACAAATCGTCCAAGCGCGGCGACCCTTCCAGCGAGCTCCTGAACCTCCTTTACTTTGGTCGGAGGGGACATACCTTGGATGGCCTTGATTTTGTCTGGGTTGGCTTCGATATCCCGCTGGTTGACAATGAAACCGAGGAACCTCCCGGCCGAAGCGCCGAAGGCGCACTTCGCTGGGTTCAGCTTCATGCGAAACTTCCGCAAGGTGGTGAAAGTCTCCTCCAAATCCGCGATGTGCTGGTCTGCATGGCGGCTCTTCACCAGCATATCGTCCACGTACACCTCCATGTTCCGGCCGATTTGCTCTTTAAAGATTTTGTTGACGAGGCGCTGGTAAGTGGCGCCAGCGTTCTTCAGACCGAAGGGCATTACCTTGTAGCAGTACAGCCCCCGGTCTGTTATAAAGGCAGTTTTCTCCTCGTCCTGTGGGGCCATCACTATCTGGTTGTAACCGGAGAAGGCGTCCATGAAAGACAGCAGCTGATATCCGGATGTCGCGTCGACCAGTTGGTCTATTCGCGGAAGCGGAAAGCTATCCTTAGGGCACGCCTTTTTCAGGTCGGTATAGTCGATGCACATCCTCCACTTCCCGCTCGCCTTCCGGACAAGTACAACATTTGCCAGCCACCCGGGGTAGCTTACCTCCCTTATGAATCCTGCCTCCAAGAGCTTGTCTACCTCCTGGTCGACCACCCGGATCCGATCCGGGGCACAGTGTCTCTTCTTCTGCTTTATTGGTCGGTGGGTCGGGTCGACGTTGAGGGCGTGAGAAATGACCTCCGGGTCGATCCCAGGTACATCGGCCGCCGACCAGGCAAATACATCGGCATTGGCTCGGAGGAATCCCACCAACCGGGCCCGAGCTCCCGGGTCGAGATTGGCGCCGACCCGGACCGCCCGGTCGGGGCGGCCTTCCTCAAGGGGGACTTCGACCACTCCCTCGGCCGGCTCTCCGTGCCGTAAGGCCACCTCGTCTCTGGCATCAAGAGACTCGACGCTTAGGGCTTCCACGGGCTTCTTCCCTTTGAGGGTTGCTAGAAAACATTGCCGTGCGGTCGGTTGGTCACCTCGGACCTCTCCGATCCCGACCGCCGTGGGGAACCGCATGAGCAAGTGGTACGTGGAGACCACCGCGCGAAGGGCGTTCAGCCCGGGTCGCCCGAGGATAGCGTTGTAGGCCGAGGGGATGCGGACGCCCGAGGAAATTCCGCTCGTTAGTCGGCCAAGGCTGGCGCAAGCCGAGGCGACCGGTCGGGGCTTCAGGCTAGTCTGCTCCCGGGATGATCATCGGGTTAGCCCGGCATCCGAGGGCCGAGCCTCGGGGAATTCCGCTCGTTGGTCGGCCAAGGCTGGCGCAAGCCGAGGCGACCGCCAGATAGAGGTAGAGCATCTCCCCTTCTTGCGGCTTGGACAGTAGGGGAGGAGACGCCAGGTATTCCTTGAGCTGGTCGAATGCTGCTTGACATTCGGCCGTCCAGAGGAAGTCTTTCGAGCGTTTTAACACCTTGAAGAATGGTTGGCAGTGTTCGGCCGATTTTGCCACAAATCGTCCAAGCGCGGCGACCCTTCCAGCGAGCTCCTGAACCTCCTTTACTTTGGTCGGAGGGGACATACCTTGGATGGCCTTGATTTTGTCTGGGTTGGCTTCGATACCCCGCTGGTTGACAATGAAACCGAGGAACCTCCCGGCCGAAGCGCCGAAGGCGCACTTCGCTGGGTTCAGCTTCATGCGAAACTTCCGCAAGGTGGTGAAAGTCTCCTCCAAATCCGCGATGTGCTGGTCTGCATGGCGGCTCTTCACCAGCATATCGTCCACGTACACCTCCATGTTCCGGCCGATTTGCTCTTTGAAGATTTTGTTGACGAGGCGCTGGTAAGTGGCGCCAGCATTCTTCAGACCGAAGGGCATTACCTTGTAGCAGTACAGCCCCCGGTCTGTTATAAAGGCAGTTTTCTCCTCGTCCTGTGGGACCATCATTATCTGGTTGTAACCGGAGAAGGCGTCCATGAAAGACAGCAGCTGATATCCGGAAGTCGCGTCGACCAGTTGGTCTATTCGCGGAAGCGGAAAGCTATCCTTAGGCACACCTTGTTCAGGTCGGTATAGTCGATGCACATCCTCCACTTCCCGCTCGCCTTCCGGACAAGTACAACATTTGCCAGCCACTCGGGGTAGCTTACCTCCCTTATGAATCCTTGAGGGAGATCACCATGGCGTCATCGTGGGGAGTCTGAACCCCCTTTACATCCTCATCAGAAAAGGTGATTACATTGCCGACCCTCTGCCTCTTTACGACGGCCGTCCCTGACGCTTCCGTCGAGCCCCCTGCGTTCCTCACGGGCCGAGAGCAGCCCCCAGTGATAGTGTGGATCACGCCCGCAACGGGTCGATTCTGCTCCCGAGGCTCCGGAGGAGCCAGGTCGGCCGGACGCGGGTCTGCGGGGGGACGTCGGTCGCTCACATACCGACCGAGACGCCCCCGACAGATAAGAGCCTCGATCTCGTCCCGAAGCTGGAAGCAGTCCTCTGTGTCGTTGCCGTGGTCTCGGTGGTACTCACAGTATGCCCGGGAGGGCCTCTTTCCAGGGATCCTTCGTATCTGTCTCGGGGCCGGGAGGTCCTCCCGCCCCTTGATCTCCATAAGGATCTGGGCCCGGGGAGTCAGGAGAGGGGTGTACCGGTTGAAACGTCGGGGCGGAGAACGAGGGCGTGGGGCGCCGTGGTTCTTCGCCGGCGACGGGCTTCTGCGCCGACGCTGGGGCGTCGGGCTCCTCCTCTGGCGTGCCTCTTTCGGCCTTTTCTTCCCAAGCTTTTGTGGGATCTCGGCGGCCTCCTTGCTCCGGTGGGCGGCCGCCTCCTCGGCGTCCGCATACTGGTTCGCCCGGGACAACAGCTCTGGGAAGCTCTGCGGCAGGCGTTTGTCCAGGGAGAAGGTGAGTCTGCCCTTCCGGAAGCCACGCTTCAGGGCTGAAAGAGCTACCTCCTGACTCAGGTTCCGGACCTCCAGCGTAGCCCTGTTGAAGCGGGTAAGATAATCCCGCAGGCTTTCTCCCTCGTTTTGCCGGACATCAAAGAGGGAGTCGGAGACCAGTCGCCGCCGGCTACTGACGGCGAAATGAGTGATGAAGAGGCGAGTGAACTGGTCGAAGGACCGGATTGAGTCAGCCTCCAGCCCGGCGAACCATGCCCTCGCCGGGCCACGGAGGGTTGCCGGGAAAGCCTTGCAGAGAAGGGGATCTGATGCTCCGTGGAGGAGCATAAGGGTCCTGAAACTCTCGACGTGATCCCGCGGGTCCGCCACCCCGTCATAGGGCTCGATCGCCGGCATTTTGAACCCCGGCGGATTCGGGGTCCGCAGGATCCTCGAGGCGAGCGCCGGCTGGGAGGAGATCTCTAAGTCGGCGAAGGGATCTTTGGAATGGCCCTTCAGGACCTGGAGTTGTCGGTGGAGATCGTCCACCCGCCGGTCCAGGGAACGCGACCGGTGGGTGGGAGACAAGGAGCGGCGAGAGGGGGATCGACCGGAGCGCGGGTTCCTCGAGGACTGGGGGGTCTGGGAACGCACCCGGGCCCGCCTCTCGTACCCCGCGCAGCTCCGGTGGGAAGGTCCCGGCAGAATGGAGCGTGCTCGAGAATCCTCCTCGCGTCGGCGCTCCTCCCCATGGGAGAGGAAGGAACGCGGGTTAAGGAGGATAGGCGAACGCTCAGGCAGCGGCGGCTCCTGAGCCTGCTGCGGCGCCCGGGACATCGCACCCTATAGATTCTGCACCGCCTCCGCGAGGGTGCGAACCTGCTGGGTTAGCTGGTCGAACTGGGCGGCTTCGACCATCTGAATGGGCGGTGGGGCGGTGGAGTGTTGCTGAGAGCGTGTTGGGGATGCAGCGGCCTCCCGGCCAGTGGCGCGAGAGGCCCCGCGACCGGAAGCATTGGAAGCTCCACGACCACCTCGCCGTGCCATTACGATCGCTCTGAGATCCGGGCCCTTCCTCTAGCGCCAACTGTTGCTGGTGGTCCAAACCGAGAACGATTGGCACAGCGGTGTGAACGGGGTTCCCTTGGAGTTGGGTTGATTGCGCTCCACCTTCCACCGGAAAACCTGCAGGCAAGCCTCGCACCACCACTGGGATAGTGGGGGCCCTCCGACGATCAAGTCAGAGGAGATTGAAGGAGAAGGAGAGATAGTAGTAACGGATAAGAGAATACTCTGGAAAACCTTTTTCTTTCCCTCCCCCTCCCCCCCCAGCCCCATATATATCAGGCTGGGGGGTTTTTCCGGGGATTCGTCATCGTGTGGCACGATGGGGCTGCCACTGACATGGCCGTTACAGGACGTCGTGGGGCAGCGCTGGGTACGGCCCTGGCAGGGCATAGTAGAGCTCCGCTTCGTACGGCTGTTACAGGGGATCGTGGGGCAGCGCCGGATACGGCCGTTGCAGGGAGTAGTGGAGCAGGGGGCCGCGGCGTGCCTCAGAGGAACAGTCTGTTGTTGTCGAGAGATTGCCGACTCGGGGTCGGATGACTGGATCAGGGGGCAGCCGACTCGGGGTCGGGCTGCGGAGCCGAAGATATCCGACTCGGGGTCGGATTGCTGGATCAAGGGGCAGCCGACTCGGGGTCGGGCTGCGGAGCCGAAGATATCCGACTCGGGGTCGGATTGCTGGATCAAGGGGCAGCCGACTCGGGGTCGGGCTGCGGAGCCGAAGATATCCGACTCGGGGTCGGATTGCTGGATCAAGGGACTGCCGTAGTCTTCCTAGGCGCGCGTGCCGGTCACGTGGGGCATGGTGGCTAAATTCCCCCGTAACATTTACCTTTTGTTCTTTTTTTTTTCATGAAGTTGAAATCTTCGCTATTGCTCTCAGTTGCCTTCTTCTTCTTTTTCTTGCTTGGCTCCCCCTTAGCGAAGCTTTCTTTCCTCTCATCCTTTTCTTCTTTTCTTTGTTCAGTTCCCCCTTGGCTGAAGCTTTGCTTATTCCTTCTTGCTTCTTATTTTTCATCTTTCAGAAAGATATTGAATTTCCTGATGATTAATGATAGGTCTTCATCTTTCCCACCGGACTCCTCAATTTCTGTGCTTTCTTCCTAATTGGAGGACTTGAATGCTAATTTTTTATTTTTTTTCATTATTATCCTCTTCTCCTTGATTTATCTTGGTCATCTCATGGGTAACGTGGGAACTCAAGAATTCCTCCAATGATTGCTCATTTATATCCTTTGCCTCTTGAATAGCTGTCACTTTTGCTTCTTATAATCTGATCAAAGATCTAAGTATCTTCCTCACAAGATCATCATTAGTATATGATTTTTCTAATGATTTCAAATTATTAATAATATTTATAAATCTTGAAAATATTTCAGAAATAGATTCATGTGATTCTTTTTTAAATATTTTCTAATTTTGTGCTAGCATATTAATTTTTTATTCTTTTACTTTAGTAGTGCCTTTATGAATTATTTTTAATTTATCCCAAATTTTCTTAGTAGAAGAACATATACAAATTCTATTAAATTCATTTTCATTATGTGCAAAATAATGTATATTTATTGCCCTTGCATTCAATTATGCTAATTTCTTTTCATTATTTCCCATTCACTTTTGTGTTTGGAAATCTCAGCTCCATAGATAGTTTTAGTGGGTGTTTGTGGCCTATGTACTATTATATTTCATAAATCATAATCTTGTTCTTAACTAAAAAATTTTAGTTGGGCCTTCCAATATGTGTAATCAAACCCACTGAAAAGAGGTCTCATAAAGAAGTATCCTTCAACAAAAGACATTCTAAAGGTTGCTATATGGATCTTAAGCTCTAGATTGTTAGATCTATAAAAGATAAAAGAGCACTTGCTTTGATACTAATTATTGCCTAAGATGACAACCCAAGAGGGGGGATGTTGAATTGGATTTTTTCAAAAAACTTTTTACAAATTTAAATAAAACTCAAGCAAAACTAATATAAACTTAATTATGCAATGTGAGAGTAATATAAAATAAGCATGTATAGCAAAACTAGTGATAGATCAATGCACAAGATGGGAATAAATAAAAGCAATACAAACACAAAAATTTTATAATGGTTTTCTTGGGCATGCATGTACCGGTCTTGCTATCCGCATCGAATGAGTGCTTTCATCCTTGAGCTGGGCACACTCCTTGATGTTATGGCCATGGGTCTAGTGGAAACATCAATATTTCTTCTAGCCCCTCTTAATCACTGGGCCCCTTATTGGATACAGAAGAGGTAGGTAGCCACGATCCTCGATTTCTATGAGGATCTGGGCCCTCAGGGTGGTGAGAGGTGTATACCTCTCAAATTTCTGAGGAGGGTTCATAGGCTACCGTGGGCCCTTCTTGCATCAAGGCAAGACACTTCGACGCTCCCTTTGCCCCTCGTGATTTTATTTGGCCCCTTAGGGGTCTTCCACCCACAAACTCATGGTGAGAGGCTATGGCCTCCTCAGCATTGGCATACTTGTTAACTCGTGCCAACATTTCAATGAAATCGTCAAAAAGCGCTTTTCGAGAGAGAAAAAAAAGCTTGACGGCTGAAGGCTGTTCTCCATTGCAGACATCGCGACCGACTGGTCCAAGTTGTAGACCTCCAATGTTGCTGCGTTGAAATGGCTGATATATTCTCTGAGTAATTTCCTCTCCCTCTACTTAATGTCGAGTAGTGCGTCCAAGCCATGTTGTCTTCTTTGGTTGAAGATGAAGTGCATCGCAAAGAGTTGGGCGAGCTGCCCGAAGGAGTGGATGGATTGGGGCCGAAGACCGGAGAACCAGAATCGGCCCACTTTGCACTGGGTCACAGGAAACACCTTGTAATGTATGGCGTCAGTGGCTCAATGCAACATCATGAGAACCTTGAAGCTCTTGAGGTGGTCCAACGGATCCGAGGTGCCATTGTATGGTTCTACTTGCGACATCTTGAACTGAGGTGGGCTTGGCTCTTCCATAGTTTGCCGAGAAAAGGGGGGCTCCAAGCAAAAGTTAAGGTCGTTGCTGGCCCTCGGAGCTTGTCCTTTGAGTGCCAGAATTTACTGGCCCATTTTCTTGATCCTCCTATCAAGGTCGGCTCCCAGCTGGGGTGGGGGCTCTACGAGGCGAGTGGGTGAGAGGCTTTGGATGGGATCCCTGCTAGATTGGAGACTTGGAGCATGTTGTCTCCCATTTCAGCCGGGGGCACTCCACCGAGAGTATCAACTCTGATGTCATCGATCGAGATCCTGGTCCTGGGGGTGATGGCTAACCGGGCACATATGGCATGCCAATGACTGGGAGTGGGGACTAGGTTGGCTGGATTCCGGTTGGGCCAGCCCCAATTGCGCTATTGCATGTTGTAGGCTCTGGATTGCCGTGGTCAACGCCCATACTTGGTGAGTGAGTAGGTCGAACTACTCCTTGTCTACATGCACAATGGGTTGTTTCAGTTGAGTAGGTTGGGGCGTTTGTTCCAGTGGAGTAGGTTCGAAGCTCTGTAATGATCCTTGGAAAGTCGAAGTGCAGCGTTGTGAAGCATGCCATGTGCCACAGGTTTCTCACAACTTCATACTGGTCGTCTCTCCCTTCGATTGAGGTTGATGTAGCTGGGGCTGGAGCCCTTCTTCTAGCTCCAATCTATTGTCATCGTATCTGGACCGAGGAAGTAGCACAACTTGGACGATCCTGAGGTTGGCTGGAGACGGGCTATACAGGCTGGTTGAGGCGGCGGGCGCTAGACTCCTCTGCTGGGTAGCCTGCAAGAAGTCCACTTGCCAGAGGATTTTTGGCGAGGAGCCCTCCGAAGCCTAAGTCAGAACAACGAGACAACAGTATTGAAGGAAGAAATTTCAGCAGAGTGAGGAATCTGTACGAAGGGTAGCATATTACCTACCTCAGGTCCCCCAAATTGTTTCCTTTATATAAGGGAGCCACCCTTGTCATTACCTAGGTCGACGAGACGTATAATAACGCCAGGTAGAGGCTGGTGGTATGGTCGTCAGTCCGTGTGGGCCGAGTGCAGTGCAGGTCTGATGTGGGACCTGGGGCTGCCATGATTATAGACTTCAAGATTATCAGTTATTGGGGCTATCAACCCTCGTCAATGTGTGCCAATTAGTCTCCACGTTAGCGACTCCTCAGTTGGAGCCAAAGTCATTCACCTTGATTTATGTCCGAGGACAGAGAGGTCGGTCAAGCCCGAGGTCAAGATGTCTAATATTCACTACCAGAAAACACGCATATAGTGACAGGAAATTAGTGACGGACCGTTATCAGTCACTATTTGTGACTGATTAGTGACCGCCAGAAATTTGGTCACCGTGGTGTAAACTTAGTGACCGATTAGTGACAGACCGGTCACAGAATGCGCGGGTAGGATGGGCGCCAAAACTTAGTAACCATCATAGTGACGGGATATCTGTCAGCAAAATGATAACCGAAATTGCAACCCCGCAGTGACAAATTCAGCCGTCACAAATATCGTAACCCAAGTATTTATAAATTTTTAAAAGATTATTTTTGGCGGTGACAGGTTATTGACAACAATTTCCGTCACCAAATTTAATTTTTAATTCCATAAATATTAAAAATATTATTTTTGAGTAAATCTAAATTAAAAAAGATAAAAGGAGGAAAATTCAAAATGAAACTAAGTATGCCCGCCGTTTCGCCCAAATTTCTTCGATAACTCAAATTCCAATCGCTCTCCAGAAAACTCAAATTCCTTCTCATTTTCAAATCTCATGGTGTTGGCCATGACCCATTTGTACCCCTATTGCAACTTTCCTGCAATGGGATTGGATTTTGGAAGAAGGTCTGGAATTTTTTTTACCATACTTTATAGTTCAAAAATATTTTTTCCAGCAAGTTCCGTCCAATCAGCCTTCTTCCAATCAGCCTTATAGATTAAAAATAGTTTAATATGAAATTTGGCTTGAACACCGACTTAGTCCAATCAGCCTTATAGATAAAAAATAATTTAATATGAAATTTGGCTTGCAGTCCCGTCCCGATTTGGAGCTGGGTGAGCCTGTGACTCGAAGCATTTGGTCTCGATTAAAAGATTGGCGTGGTTAGGGATTTGGCATCGCGGCTTCCCATCTCCTCTCCTCTCCTCCACCTCCGGCCTCTCCTCTCCGGCTCCCCCTTGCCGACGGCGACCACGGCTACATCACGCCTCCCGATCGCGGCTACATCACCTCGTCGACGCCCCCCTCCTTCTTGCTCGTCGGCTAGGATTTTTAGAACCCACAACTGGTCTTCCCGGAGGTAAACCCTAACCTACCGAGGGTTTCATTGTCTCTTTGCTTGGTGCCTGTGTTCATCTCCTTCTCGCCCGGGACGAGATCATTGCGGCTACGTCACCCCGTCGACGCTCCCCTGTTTCTTGCTCGTCGGCTAGGGTTTTCAGAACCGGTTCTTCGCGGAGGTAAACCCTAACCCCATTTCCTTTTACCCCATGATAACAAAATAAAAGAAACGAAGAAGAGGAAGAGGAAGGGGGAAGGAACCTACCGAGGGTCTCCCCCTGTGGATCCGGCGCCGCGCTTGATCGCCATGCCTTTCGATTATATACATGATCCTGTGTTTACATCTCTTTGTGTTCATCTTCATCTAGTCATTATATACATGATCCAAGATTCCAGATGTGGATGTAAATGTATACATTTTAATCTCCTTTCTGAGATGCTGTGGTGAAGTAGGGTTTTTGAGATGCTGTGGTGAAGCAGGGTTTTTGAGATGCTGTGGTGAAGCAGGGTTTGTTTCCCTTAATTCCCTGTTGATGTTTCGTTTTAGCAGACGAAGTTTTTGATTAATAGTGTCTGTTAAGTTTGGAACCACAATATCTCATGTTGTGACATGGAGCAGCAACTATTTCTTTTTTTTTTCTTCCCTTTTTTCTTTTTGAGAAATATGAAGCAGCCAGGATTTAGAGAATATATGTTCTTGGGGGTTCTTCTAAATAAACAGATCTCACTCTTTGGCGCATGTTTTAACTTCAACTGAAAAACTGATGAAATCATTGACTAAAGGTTTGTGTTTCCAGCTGCCAAGGATTATAGTAGTACTTTGTTTCAAGAGTTTCAACATCAGATATTGTGGTTCCAATGGTCCGATACTATTAGCTCTCAATGATTAATCTCCATTTTTTTATTGTTCATGTGAAAATATTAAGGGAAGAGTTGTGTATCATTGGTGCAATTTTTTTTGCTCCTAAATCTGAATCTACAGTAACCTCTAATTTAATGTAATATAATTGAATATATTTTATTTACTTGGACCTTTGTAGGAAATCTAATCTTTGTGTATTTGTGATATATTTGAGCTTTCCTATGAATATCATTCGTCAAGCACCAATCTTGGGCCCATTAGAGATCTAATACTTAAAAAAGAGTATCAATTATTGATTCTTCATCAACTTGCAAAATTTATTTTCATAATTGTTGAATAGTACTTCAAAGCATGCCAGTCATGCTTCTTATGACATTGGTTTACATTTTTGAAAATTTTCTCAAAACCTTAACTTGACTCTGTAAAGTTCATGGATTTTAATTTCTTCGTCATGTTATTCATTTCTACAATCATTGTTCATCTGCAAGGAAAAATGGAAAGTGGTGGAAAATGGTGTTGCTTCATGGTTGTGACTTATTTCCAGTGTGCAATCAAGAAGCTGGTCAAAAAGCTTGCTAAGAAGTACCATGCTTTCCTAGCATCAGAGGCGATCATGTATATTAACATTTGTTCTATTTGAAGCAGATAGTATTCCATATGTAAATTTGGATGATTTGACTTGTATTCCTTGTCTTTGTAAAGATTAAATGCTTTTTGAATATTGCTGGTATTAGATGAATGAAGAGATAACTTGTAAAGATTAATTCCTTATGTTCAGCTTTTTATAAAGATTGAATGCTTTTTTAATGTCAATGATGCTAGGGCAAGATTGAATGACTTATTTTTGTCATTCTTATGATAACTTCTCATCTTCATAAATATCATACCAGTTTTTGTTTCTTTTACATTTTTTATGATCTTGCCTTTCGTGTTTTTTAATGGCCCGATTTTTAATATTTTCTAGGCTTTCTAATGTTGTTTTATTTTTTTGATTTTTAGAGGAACTATGTCAGTTGATCGTAATTGGATGTACCACCGACTTAGTGAAAATGGTTATATAAGAGCTGAGTTCTGTGATGGAGTTAAAGGGTTCCTTGAGTTTGCATTTACTCAGTTAGAGTATTGTAGTGGTGATAAGATTAGATGCCCTTGTATGAGATGTGACAACCAGAAATTTCTTAACCGTGATACGGTCAATGTTCATCTATTGAGAAAGGGGTTTACACCGGGGTATTCAACATGGTTTGCACATGGGGAGTTACTTGGTGCAGTTGCTCTTGTAAGTACAAGTGCAGTAGAAGCATCCACATCAATGGATGTTGGTTGTGAACATGGTCAGCAATATAAAACCATGGTGATGGAAGCTATGGGTCCAGAAGAGGAACTTCATTTGAGTAGTGCACTTGAAGTTAATCATGAGGAAGAGCCAAATAAGGATGCTGCAGATTTTTATTCTTTGTTGAAAGATGCAGAAGTACCTTTATGGGAAGGGTGTAAAAAACACTCTAAGTTATCTGCTATTAGTCAATTATTAAATTGCAAGTCTGAATTTAATATGAGTATATCTTGCTATGATCGAATCATGAAAATAGTGAAGAATATGTTGCCGGAAAGTGAGAAGCTGCCCCTTGATTTCTATCAATCAAAGAAGATGCTTCGGAAGTTGGGGTTGGAGTATACAAGTATTGATGTTTGTGAGAATAATTGTATGCTATTCTATAAGGAAACAGGGAATTTGATTGAGTGTACTATTTGTGGTCATCCTCGATATAAACTCAGAAGAAATGATGGTGGTGGTAGGAGAAAAGATGTTCCTTATAGAAGGTTGCGATATCTTCCAATAACACCAAGACTTCAGAGGCTTTTTATGTCAAGCAGAACGGCTGAAAATATGTCATGGCATGTAAAGGGAGGTGATTCAGATGAGATGGTGCATCCTGCTTGTGGGGAGGCTTGGAAGCACTTTGACCGCATTCATCCATCCTTTTCTACCGAGCCTCGTAATGTGAGACTTGGGTTATGTACGGATGGTTTTAACCCTTTTAGCCAATCAGCTCGTCCTTATTCTTGTTGGCCAGTTTTCGTAACAGTTTACAATCTTCCACCATCAATATGTATGAAACGACCCTACATTTTTCTAAGTTTAGTCATTTCTGGACCTAAGAGCCCCGGCAAAAGTATCGATGTCTTGCTTAGGCCTTTGATTGATGAACTTAAAATATTGTGGGAAGTAGGGGTCACCACTTATGACATTTTTAGAAAAGAGAATTTTCAAATGAAGGCAGCTTTATTGTGGACTATCAACGATTTTCCTGCATATGGCATGCTTTCAAGATGGAGTACACATGGAAAGTTGGCATGCCCGTATTGTATGGAGAACTCAAAAACTTTTACACTACAACATGGTGGGAAGACTTCTTTTTTTGACTGCCATCGTCAATTCTTGCCCATGGACCATGCATACAGATACCAAGTTGATGGTTCTTCAATGGTAGAATAGAGACAGACCCCCCACCTCCTCGACTGTCTGGTGAGGAGTTGAAAAATAGGGTCTCTGCCTTGCCTAATATAACTTTTGGTTTGAAAGCCCCTAAGCACACCATTCCTGGATTCGTTAAAGATCATAATTGGGTGAAAAGGAGCATATTTTGGGAGTTGCCCTATTGGCATACACTACTTATTCGACACAATTTAGATGTCATGCATATTGTTCGAAATGTGTTTCTCAATATATTTTACACTTGTATGGATGTAAAAGGGAAGACTAAAGATAATGTGAAAGCAAGGCAAGATTTAGAGCTGTATTGCAAGCGTCCTAAGTTGAGGATTCAATTTGTTAATGGAAAGCTAGTTAAGCCTCCAGCTTCCTATGTATTGTCCAAAGACCAAGCAATAGAGGTCTGCGAGTGGGTGAAAGGGTTAAGACTCCCTGATGGATATGCTTCAAACATATCGAAGTGTGTTAACCTGGATGATTATAAGTTTTACGGGTTAAAAAGTCACGATTGTCATGTTTTCATGCTGAGATTGCTTCCAATTGCATTCCGTGAAGTATTGCCAGCACCGATGTGGGATGCATTGACAGAATTAAGCTGTTACTTTAGAGATTTATGCAACACAACTTTGCGTGTCCAAGATATGGAGGTTCTTGAGAAAAATATTGTGGTAACTCTCTGCAAAATTGAGAAGATATTTCCTCCTGCATTTTTTGACTCAATGGAGCACTTACCTATTCATCTAGCTTATGAAGCTAAGGTTGGGGGGCCCGTGCAGTACAGATGGATGTACCCCTTTGAAAGGTAACAATTTCTATAATTTCATTAAATAGTTTTTTTGTATCCATTAAATTTGAGAAATTAACATATTAATCTTATTTATAGGCTTATGCATGATATAAAGCAGAAGGTAAAGAATCGAACATCGATTGAAGGTTCTATTGTCGAGGCTTACATCATAGAAGAAATATCAACTTTCTGTTCGCATTATTTTGAGCCTTCTATATAAACGAGGTTAAATCAAGTTCCCCGTAATGAAGACGAAGGGGAGTTTGATCTCGTGGATTGTCTATCCATTTTTACTCATCAAGGTCGGCCTTTTGGGAAACCTTTTGGAAAGCATTTGACTACTCAGGAGTTTAATGCTGCTGAATTATATGTTCTTCTGAATTGTGAGGAGGTTCAACCTTTTGGAAAGTAAGTTACACAAGTACTTAATCATAATCATCCTTAAAAATGCATATGGAGTACAATATATGTGATTATAGCTTTTGTGTTGTAGGTATTTTGATGATTATATCCGGCAATCTTGTCCAAATATAAGCCAAATAGATTTGGAAAGACGACGCGAAATGGAGTTTCCGGCTTGGTTTAGGTCATATGTGAGTACATAATTCATAAATATAATAATAAATTAGACTTTCTCTTGATTTATTCTTATGATATTATTTTTATCATGCTAGGTTAATGACAGTAAAAATCATGTTGATGGGCGCTTAAAGGACCTATCATATGGCCCTGGGAATAAAGTTAAATGTTATAAAAGCTACTTTGTGAATGGGTACAGATTTCACACCAAAAAATATGGAAAGGATAAAAGAACCTTCAACAGTGGTGTGTGCATTAAGGGAAGCAGTTACAATGACTTTGAGAGTGACTATTATGGGATGTTGGTTGACATTATCGAGTTAGACTATTTTGGGGTTGGTAATAAAGTAGTGTTATTCAAATGTGACTGGTATGATAGAGACAAGGGTATGAAAGTGCACCCTCAACATGGCCTCGTTGAGATCAATTACAAACTAAGACTTCCTACCAATGATCCTTTTGTATTAGCTCAACAAGCACATCAGGTGTTCTATACTGGTTACCCAGGTAAGAAGAAGAATCGAAGATTGTGGTGGGCAGTAATTAAGACAAAAGCTAGAGGTAGGTTCACTCCTAGTGTGACAGAAGAAAATTTTCTTGATTTTTATCAAGAAGAAAACCACAGGATTCCTACCCCAATCTCGATGACAGATGAGCTTGATGATCCAGACATTTTGGTTGGTGTTAATAGAGATGCAGAAGATATTGATGCAGCAGAAATTGAGTTGACAACTAACCAAATGGAAGAGGACTTTGAGGATGAAGAAAAAGATTTTGAAGATGAACAAACCGAGGAAGAGGAGCATGAGGCTGAGGAAGATTAAAATACAACATGCAACTTTGTGAATGCTAATATAACTAATTTTAGACTTATAAATTATAATTGTGCAGACATGAGAAAGAGCAAAGGGAAAGCAACAGGTCCACTGATTGTTCTTTACTTTGATTGGATTTGTTGACATTTACATTGTGAAATAACTACAACTTTTTATTGTTGTGCAGTTATGGCCAAGAAAAAAGGAAAACCAAGAGGTAATGGAAAAGCAGCTTTAATACTGGCTGCTACTCAAGTTCCTCCTCAACCTTCTAGGTTGCCTGAGCGTGTCGAGGATTGTCATGATGATGATGATTACATTCCTGATGGGGACATGATTGAAGAGGTGGATACAAATGAAGAAATAAACGATGAAGAAATGAATGGTGCAGTGCAAAATCATGAGGATACAATGAATGAGGATCAGATGAATGATGAACTTGGGATTGATCCAAGACAGAGCAATGGCCGAGAACCAACCCTTAAAGCCCCTGTTGATGCAAATGGAAAAGTGATTGTTAGGTGCATAAGAGGAATGTATGAAAATATCACTTTCTTATATCACTAATTTGAATTTATGTGTTTGTTGCATTTAAAGTATTTAATTTATTTTCTAATGAATATTTTTTAAATTGCAGGTTTCTTGATTATGAGGTCAGTCACAAAGCTGTTGCTATCATGCGCCAATTTTTCAATGGTCTGTGGTTGTCATGGAGGGAGGTCCCTACACATGCTAAAGTTAGAATGTGGAACAAATTTGAGGTGATATAATTAATTTATATTTCTTATCATTAACTTTTGCCCTTGTTACACATGCCAATTAATAAGTCTGATTACTTGCGACCTATATATTGTTAGGAGATACACACAATTCTTCCAGGACAATTGCATCATGTGCATCAAGTTTGGGACAAGCATTGTCAGCGACGGTTGACAACCTCATTAGGGAGGGTCAGAAGCCAAAAGCTTCTGGAAGCAAAAGGAGATTTAAATAAAGCCCGTGATAAACCCCCTAATTGGATCTCTAGAGAAAATTGGAATAAGCTAATTGATATTTGGATCTCCCCAAAATGGAAGAAGAAATCAGAAGCCAACGAAAATAATAGAAACACCATGAAGAATGGTAGCATCTCTAAACACTGTGAAGGATCAATCGCATTTGTCAATCATGACGAACGGCTGGTACATATCTTTATTCAATTAGATTTCTATAATAATTTTTATATTATTGTTCAATCATCTTAAATTAGCCTATTATATGTTAATGAATTTTTTCTTTTCTCTTTTGTAGAAATTAAAGTTAGGTAGGGAGCCAACAATAGTTGAATCTTTTAATCGGACGCATAAGACAAAGCAAGGCATGGGAGGATATGTAGATAAGAGAAGTGAAGCTGTCATGGTAAGTATAATTTTTTTATGATTCATAAATATTATTGAGCTTGCTCATGTTTATCTCTTGTTTGATCTACCATAATGTTTTTCTCTTCTTTTAAATCAACTGGCAGGCAAAGTATTCAGCTGAATACTCCAAAAAATATGGTGATGCCTCCACCTCAGATGCTCCTCCACGTGATTATGACTTGTGGTTTGAGGCAACTGGTGTCCCAACTCATGGCCATGTCTATGGCTTTAGTCCCCTAGAGGATCTCACTGGAATTATTGGGCAATCATCATCCTCTTCCACCTCTACAAGTCAAGCTCCAGAGCTGTACACTCATGAAGACCTTCTACGTATTCTTGAGCAGGAAAAGAAAAAATGGCAAGAGGAGGTTCTTCAAAAGATGAGAGAAGAGATTGGCTTTGGACCAAGGCATGTAGATCGGGGGAGTAATGGTGATTCTGGTTCTGCTGATCATGCTTCATTATGATTGTTTTTGCCTTAGATGATAGGTCCTTGCATTCCTAGGAGGAATGAAATCTCTGTTGATCTTTATGACATATTTTTAGACTTTGATTTTGATGGATTCAGGACATGTTGATGCCAATTTTGAATGACATTTAAAATGACTTTTGCGTAATGTTGAATGCCTTTGCTATTAATGATATTATTATTATAATTATTATGAGCCAATCAATGTACCAAATGTACCAGGTTATTAGATTGTGATCGGTGACCAAATTTTGGTTACTAAATTGTTTCCCAAGTATTGTGACGAGCAGTCATAAACTTAGTGACAGGATTTTGGTTAATAAAAATTGATTTTGCTCAGCGGGTTTGTAACCAATTAGTGACGGTAAACTTATCACTAGGTCAGTGACGGAATTAATGACAAATGTAGTGACAAAATGTGTGACCATGTCTGTGACGACTAAATCTGTCACTAACGGTTGTGACAGATCAGTGACCAAACTTGTGACCGCATTCTGTGACAAAATCAGTGACCAAGTTACCTTCGTCACTAACTCCGCAACTAGATAGTGACGGAAAATACATAATTTCTTAAATATTTAATTCTTGAATTTGTAACGCTTAGTGACGGCGGTTCTGTCACGGGGGTTAGTGACGGGAATCGCCACCGTCACTGAGAATTTAGTGACGCGTGTTTTTGTAACCAAGTCAGTGACGGGAGCTCCGGTCACAAATTCCATATTAGTAACCGCAAACACGGTATAGTGACGGGAATCTCCGTCACTATACGCGTGTTTTTTGGTAGTGATTTCTTCCATCAGAAGCCATTTTGTACATTTTGTGCTCGCAAAAAAAACTAGTCATTAAAACTGTCATACATAGACGGTTGACTCCTAATTCCTGAGGTCGATTCCTAAAATTTCGGGGTTAACTTTTGAAGTCTCAGGTTTGACTCTTGAAGTCCTCGGGTTGACTCTTGAGGTCCTAGGATCGACTTTTAAAGTGTTTGAAAATAACTGTCTTCTATTTTTGCCAGTGGCTTTTTGGGGCCGACTCAACTCATGGTATTTTAAGGTCGACTCTTTTTTACTTAGAGTCAACTTTTTCCTACAAAAGCTACTAAAACACTTCAAATATTTAACAACTTTGAGATTTCTTCTTTTAGGCTTCTCCATACTTCTCTAACCCTTCAAACTTATTGAGCTTCCTATAAAATAAATTGACTACTCTAAGAATACAAAATTATTAGTATCAAATTCAAATATTTTATACTCATCAAAATCAATCCATCTCAACATAGATATTCTAAAAACTATATTTTATATTTGTATGTATACATTTTTTTTGTATGGATGTTTTCTAGTTATTTTTATATTCACAACATATGTGCAGGGGCTGTGGATGAAGTTATACTGAAATTTCATAAAAATTATACTGAAATTTCAGCAAGATGACACCATTGTGTATGGTGCTGGTTTTTCAGGTCGGCAATTGCATTGAGCTCGAGCTCGAACGCAAGCAGAGAACATAGAAAATTATATTTTTTTTTATCAACCAGCACATGATGGTGCTCTTTTTTTTTTCTTTTTTTTTGAGAACTAGAGATGATCATGGAACTAGCCTCAGATCTAAACCATATTTAATTCTAGTTGGGCATAAGACCGGGTCCATTTAAAATTTAATATTTTTTATGCTCAAACCCAGCTCATGACCAGCTCTAATGAAGATCAAGCTCTGATAGGCGCATGCTTGACAGCTGCTAGGTCTACCTGGCACTAATCAATACCAGAAAGAGTGGAACTGGTTACCTTTGGTCTGCTCTGATCTTAATGTGTTTAGGTTCTGAACTGGAGTGAAGACTTCTTGTCAATAGGAGCCGGTAACAGTGATACCGGTTAACAAAGAGCTTTGAGAACATTTCGAAGGCTCAAAGTCTTGGATTTAATCTTACTCCAAACGTTAAAATAAGAAAGATCAGCTTTCTTTATATATCCTTAGAAAGTTGAGCTTCTTCATTACACTGGACATGGCACGTCATTTTGTTCCATAAGTTCTTCAATAAGGTTCCAATAATGCCCAGTGGCCGCTAATATGTTGTTATAGGAATAATAGACTAAAAAATAATTAAATAATTTGCTTAATTGACTGTCTCTTAAATAAAGAATTTCTTTTTTACTAGGTGGAATAGAAATTTAGTTTGAAAATATTTCTTTTATTAAATAATTAATGTTACCATAAAATATCAACTTTATTTTCACCATATAATAGCCATTGTAATAGAAAGATAATGACCATTATATTTTCTATGCCATTCCCTTATTCGGTAATGTAGTATGTTTAGGGCTGAACCAATAAGGTGGTTTCCTGTGAGGAAATTTAAACAAAATGTGTTGTAATTCCCTTGTAATCACCAGCTAGTCACACACTTGCATTACAATCCTCATATAAATCTCACAGTTGAGGTGAATGGTCCAACACAATCTCTTAAGTCAGGCATTCGATCACTACTCTAAATCAAAATAAAATACCATGAGGCCATATCAAATCCTCTTTGGAATCCAATATTTTTTTTTTGTTACAAAGAAATTTATATATTAAAAAAAGAAAACTAATAATTTTTCATTGATCTAGAATTATTTTTTAAACTAATCAGTTGTTGTTGAAACAGAAAATTAAAAATAGCTTTTTTCGCAAGATAAGTTTTCCAAGCAGTTTATCTGGCAATAAGTAGACATTTAAGAGAGTTGAATTATTTCAAATAATACAATTGGCCTGTAATTTTAATACTTTGTGAATATAATCTTTATAAATTAGTCTTTTTCACGTATCCTGCCATGTATTTATACATTTTGAATATCAGTATTTAAAAATATTTTTTTATTTTTAAAATTTTAAATGCGAATCAATTTATATGATTTGTCGTCCATGTTGGTTGTACTCTGCCTCTTGCGTATGCATTTACAAGTTAACTTCTACTTGTCTTAAAAATTAGATTTTCAAGCCAAAAAAAAAGTATAAAAAAAAAAGTTTAAAGGGTTAGACAAGCCAGGGTGGGTTGGTTAAAAGTTAAGTTATACATTAGATTAGATTAGATTAGATTATTAATCCAATGGATCAAATCATAATGGTTGATTCATGCGTAAATATGGGTCAATTGTTGTCTTTTTTACTCATCCAGCTGAAATCCAATCCAATCCAATCCAATCCCACTCATTGTGACTCCCTTCAAAGTTACGCGCCAATATTGGAACAACCCGAAGATCACGTGGGTGTGGCACGTGTGCAGCCCTAACCTGGTTGAGGTCCCGTCACCCCCCGTGAGAATAGCGTAGGCGTTACAGTGACCATTCGATCCGAGTCACAGCTTAAAAACTTGCACGTACTATATTGGGCCCACCCCAGAGCTGGAAAGCCCACCAGAATATTAAGAAACAAAATTTTCTTTTGACCAAACTGCACCTTACCTTTTTTTCATCATTTCCGCCTCGGTCAGCCAAAAAGACAGTAAGAACAGTGTTATTTTGATAAAGCGTAAAGATTTTTTTGTCCATACAAGAAACGGTCCGCTCTTGATCTGCGCAGCCTGGTACCTATATCGATGCCACAACGCCAAGAGTCTCTTTTGTCACTTAGAAACCTCCACTTTTTGGTTATCTCAAGATAAACTTCGACAATAACATACTAGTAAAAGAAGATAGAGAAAAGTAGGATTTGTGATCCACAATCACAACTCCATACTGATTGCCGCATGAGGATGACACAGATGTAGCATGACAATCATAGGAGCGGAGCTCAGGGCGGTATGGGAGGGCATCACCTATGCGAAGAGTGTTCTAGAAGATTGTGAGATCATCCTGAAAGAAGACTCCGCTTTGGTGATCGATTAGATTTGGGATGCAGAGCGACAGGTCGATGGCCATCCTCTCCTTAGAGATAAACAGCGGATGGTTAGAGACTGTGACTCCTTTCAGGCTACTCATATGTACCGAGAGGCATTCGGCCGATTGGATTGCCTCCTTCGCTGCCCATCACTTCGGAGAGGTCTCATGAATATGGGCTAATATTGTACCTCCATTTTTCTGCCATATATATATATATATATATTGGCTGCTGTTGCTGGAAATTGGACCCGGGGGCAATCTTCGGCCGAAGAGAGGGAGCGGATGTGAGTCCTCACGGCGGGGCGGTGGTCCGTCGGCGGGCGGCGTCCTCTGTCTGGGTGCCTGCACACGAACCGGTGGCCGGGTTTCCCGGCGCCGGCCCTCCGACGGTCAAGTTAGTGAGGGGGGCAAATAGTATGGAGAAGGAAGATAAACAGTGAATTTTTGGGGGTACCAATGTTCCTTTTTTCTTGAGAGGCCAAGGCTCCCTTTTATATGCGGGGGTCGGTTTACCTGTGATGTAACAGGGAGAGGCCGTAGTATGGCTCGGCATGTTGTTCAGGTCGGTGCTCGGTCAGGCGAATCATTGCACTGATGTTGGCGGTATGGCCGAGATCAGAGACTTATCATAGTCGACTAGACCCTGCTGGGTCGATTTGCCGTGGAGAGCTGGGGATCCGTAGATGTCAGGAGCCACGCGCATTTATTATGGAGTAAGCCGGAGATCCGCATTAATGGTGGAGTAAGCCGGAGATCCGCATTTATTGTTGAGTGTGCCGGAAGATTACAGCGGCCATGCGCAATAAATGCCGGAGGGATGTTGGAGTACGGTCCTCGGACATCGGGGTTTCTCTTAGGTCGGAGGTCTCGGGGTCGGTCGTCTCGTGGCCGAGCGTTCCGAGGTCGGACGCCGACTTCTGCTGTCCGGGGTCGGAGGTTGTACGGCTTTTCTGGGGCATTTATGTCATTTGGGGGGAAACTTTATTCCCCCCAACACTACCCCCCGACTTCCGAGTTCGAGCGGCTTGTGGGGCTCGGACGTGGGAAGTAAAATCTGTCACTAAGGTTGGGGGGAAGGTCTCGCCCGCCCCCTTGTGCTTTCCGGAGTCTTCATGGTGAGATATGCGCCCTCGTCTCGAGGCTGCTTTATTCGGTGAGCTAATGATGGGGCTCGTATCATCATGCTTCTTGAATCGCCAGGATCATTTTACGGCGGATTAATGAGGGGGGACCTCGAGTTCGTCGAGGCGATGTCTCGATTCCGTAATCGACGCTTCTGGCTCATTAATGAGTGTGCCGTTACGGGGTTTGGCGCGACCCGAGGTCGGACGCTTTCGATTTCATGTTACTGGATCACAATTCCGAAGAAGTGGAGGCCTCATCGGGGCTCCACGTGTCCCAGATCTTATTAAACGAGGGGAGCGGGGGTTACGTCCGCTCGTTCCTCAGGACGATTTGATTCTGTGGACCCATGATGAGGCCCCGAGATCCGATGGGACAACGCTTCGATTTCGTATCCGATTTATCAAACCGGAGTGAATACGGTGCCTCGGCTTCCGAGGTCGACACGTGGCGCAACTCAGTCGGGGGGATGAGAACCGACCCCGTCGATCTGGGCCGTCAGGGGGGTCCATATAAATCCCACGAGTCTGCCCTAAAGGTCTTGCTTGGCTGCCTCTTATTTTCGTCGTCTTTCCCCCCTGCTTCCTCCCTCAGCTGAATCTTGCTGGTGGTGCCCGGAGCGATTTCCGGCAATGTCCAGTAGGTTTTCTTCCTGTTTTCACTAGGGCTTCCTCTTTTTTCCTCCTCGTCAACTTCCATTTTCTACTCTTAATTTTTGCTCCACTCTTCCGTGAGAATGGGTTCCAGTCCCGAAGAGGTTGGGTCGAGTCTGTCGGGAGAGGAGCTGGAGTTAATCCGCTCCCGTTTTTTCTTCCAGCCCGGGTTTCGCCTTGAAACCGCAGGGCCGGAAGACAGGGTGACGCAGCCGCCCCCAGGTCGGATCGCGGTCTACCGCGAGACACTTTGGGCGGGCCTGCGTTTTCCTGCCCATGAGTTCGTGAGCGACTTACTGGCCGAGTACCAGCTCGTCCCGGCGCAGTTAGCTCCGAACTCATGGAGGACCATAATCGGGTTTTTATCCCTGTGCCTCGGGCACGGGATCCCGATTTCGGTAGGCCTTTTTCGTCGGTGTTTTCTGTTAAAGAAAAACCCGGCGGACGTAGGGTGGTTGTACTTCGCCTTTCGGGGCGGTATGTCACTCTTCCGGGGCGCCCCTTCCTCGATCCACGAGTGGAAGAGGAAGTTTTTCTTTCTGGCGTCTGTGGCGCCTTGGGGGTTTGAGCCGAGGTGGGGACACCCACGGCTGAAGGCCCTCAACAGACTCTCCGAGCCCACGGGGAGGGAGCTGAGGATCCTAGACTCTGTGCGAGCCCTCGGGAGGGACAACGACCTGACCGAGCTCCTGCGGGAGGACGCCCTGGCGAGCGTGGGTCTGAGCTCGGCGCGCCCCGAGGGTAAGGGCGGCTACATTATTTTCATTCTTTGTCTTTCGCTTTTACTGCCACTGGCCTGACACTTAACAAAATTTTCGATTTCAGATATTCCCCGTATGCCGACTAGTAACACGTCGCTTTTTTCCCGCCTGAGGAGGCGGGAGGCCGAGGCCGGGGGGGCTAATCCCCAGCCTCGGAGGAGGGCGAGGACAGACGGCGCTTCCTCGTCGGCCGGGACGAGTGGCCCCGAGGCGGGGGCCCCTGCGGCCGACCCGAGGCGGGAGCGGGTGGTCAGTGGTGCGGGCCCATCGGCCCCTCCTTGCCCTGCCCCCCTTGCCCGGCAGGGGGAGTCGTCCGCGGCCCGGCCGCAGCAGCCAGGACCCGGGCCCGCCCGAGGCCCCGAGGCGAGCGGCTCCGGGACCTCGGGTTCGATCGTGCCGAGTTCTTCCCGAGCTTTCCGAGAAGAGTCGGTTGAGCCGGACTCTTCCATTCCTGAGGGGAGCTCGGCCTTTCAGGACGCCGAGGTCGCACGCTCCATGTTGCGGCGTGCAGTGCTTCCAGCGGACCGGGCCGTGTTCCGGGGGATTTCGCTGGAGGAGGTCGCCGGCAGTGCTTACTGCAGCACGGCCCGGGTAAGTTCCCTTCTTAATTTTCCGGAGTTATTAGCGTGCATACGTGCCTTTCAACTCACAATACCCTCGCTTCTTCTTCTTTTTTTTTTTTTTTTCAGCATATTCTCGAGCTCGACACCATGGCGTTCCTCGCCCACGGGTATCGGGAAGAAGTTCGGCAGCTCGGCCAGCAGCTGGAGCCGGCCAAGAAAAGAATCGCCGAGCTAGAAGCGGTGTCGGCCGCTGCCGAGGCTCGGTGGGCGGCCACCGAGGCCGAGCGTCTTGCCGTGGTGGGGGCGCTTGAGGAGGAGAAGGCGGCTCACGCCATGACCAAGGCAACCATGCGCGGCACGGAGGCGCGCTTGGGGGAGGTCCAGGCCAGGGTCGCGGCCCTCGAGTATGAGGAGAGGGCCCTTCGCCTCCGACTCGAGCAACTTGAGGCCCGGGAGAGGAGGGCTCTCGAATGAGCCGAGCACGCCGTGGAGCTCTTCAAAGAGTCGCAAGAGTTCCGCGACATGTTGGAGGAGGAGACGGTCGACGGTTTCCTTCGAGGCTTCGAGAACTTCCGAGAGCAGGTGCGCCTGTACTGCCCTCAGTACGACTTCTCGACGGTCCGTCCGAGGGAGGACCGGGGCTGGGGGTCCGACGTGCGAGCCCTTCCCACCATCCTGACATCCGAGGCGGGAATATATGAGCAAGACCCTGCCGAGCCTTCGACGGGGGTAGCCGAGGCGGACGGTGTCATGGAGGTGGCTCTGGCGGCCGAGACGGACGCTGTCCCGGAGGTGGTGCCCGAAGCTCCTGCTCCCGACCCCGAGCCTGTTCCGGAGGAAGGTCTTGAGGTTATCAATGTGCCGGACGACCCCCCGGATGTGGCTCCCGCCGCTTAGGACTTAGCATATTTTTCTTTTCTTTTTCATTGTATCCGGGGTCGGCCCTTGAGCGGCCGACTTCCAATTTTGTAATTGGCCTTCCGGCCCTTTGTTAATGAAAAAGTATTTTTGCCATTCCGTGTTCATCTTTCCCTCTGTTGTCATGACCGAGGCCAGGGCCTTAGCGAACCGCCTCGATGGCCTAGCTTCGCATTTTAATTTCCGGGCTGCTTAACGAAGTTGTCCTTCTTCCCGAGCTACGTCTTAGCCTTCTCGGGTTCCAGTCATCCCGACGAAGAGGAGCTCCGAGTCTTGAGTTTTTTAGAAAATTTCTCTAAGTCCTATAGCTCGGATTTGGGAGTCGTGGAGGTCATTGCGTTTAGCCTTTAGGGGAGTCCCAAGGCGTCGAGGTCGGGCCTTAGCCCTTTAACTAAGACCGGACTAGGTCTGTGCGTGCCGCTAATCGGGGAGTTTAGTCGGGTCTCCGAACTTAACTCCAAACCCCTCAGAGGGAGCGCGGGCCAATAGGCAGGTTATTACCGACGGTTTTCGTAGTTATTGTTCTCGGACTCTGCCGAGGCTTCGGTGAGCAAGGCTGGGTTTCCAGAGATTGCCTTGGTACCCGCGTTTGGCTGGCACATTCGTGGCCGGGGCCACTTTTTCAGCCGGACGTAGGAGTTTACGTCGAAGAGCCGAGTTGGGCACTAATTTATGAAATCCTCTGTACCAGTTTCGGAGGCTTGACGAACGGTGCATGCATAATGTAATTAGGAGGTCGATCCTAAGCCGACCCGTTAGAGAGGCCCGACTTTGGGGCGAGATAAGGCTCCAACATTAAGATTCCGCTCAGTAATATGTAAATAAAATTTGACAAGGAGGGCGTCCAGTTGAATGTACCTCTTTCATTCTCAGAGTTATGCTTCGCATGGTGGAGTAGGCTGCTTTCCTTCCTCGTCGACCTACGGAGTCATTTTTGACTTTAAGGGGGCTCGGGCTTCTCAAGGACCCGACAGCACCCGCCGAGGTTGAGAGGGCTTGGGGAGATTTTATTGATTTGTAGCTCTTTGCGAGGTCGAGGGAGTTTGAGACCCTGTGGTCGGACCTCGGGGCACCTCAACCTTGGTCGAGGGGTCTTGTGTCAGGTCGGCGGGTCTGCGGACGCTTTGCTGACCTGTGGTACCTCCCGAAGTCGAGGGAGTCTGATTCTCTACGGTCGACCCTCGGGGCATCCCGACCTTAGTCGAGGGGGCGCTTCGGGGGGCCGCGAAGGTACTACCCCGTTGTTGGTGATGAGCGCCACGGGGGGCCGCGAAGGTACTACCCCGTCTTTCCGAAGTGTCGAGGGGTCTGGGTACGCACTGTCGACACTCGGGGCATCTCGACCTTAGTCGAGGGATCGCTCGCTTCGGGGATCGGGGATCGTCGACCGCTCCTGGGGGTCCACTTCGTGGCGCCCCAGGTGGAGCCACCCTTTCCACCCCTCACGGCGCCTTCCCGAGGTCGAGGGAGTCTGGTTCTCTACGGTCGACCCTCGGGGCATTCCGACCTTAGTCGAGGGGGCGCTACGGGGGGCCGCGAAGGTACTACCCCGTTGTTGGTGATGAGCGCCACGGGGGGCCGCGAAGGTACTACCCCGTCTTCCCGAAGTGTCGAGGGGTCTGGGCACGCACTGTCGACACTCGGGGCATCTCGACCTTAGTCGAGGGATCGCTCGCTTCGGGGATCGGGGATCGTCGACCGCTCCTGGGGGTCCACTTCGTGGCGCCCCAGGTGGAGCCACCCTTTCCACCCCTCACGGCGCCTTCCCGAGGTCGAGGGAGTCTGGTTCTCTACGGTCGACCCTCGGGGCATCCCGACCTTAGTCGAGGGGGCGCTACGGGGGGCCGCGAAGGTACTACCCCGTTGTTGGTGATGAGCGCCACGGGGGGCCGCGAAGGTACTACCCCGTCTTCCCGAAGTGTCGAGGGGTCTGGATACGCACTGTCGACACTCGGGGCATCTCGACCTTAGTCGAGGGATCGCTCGCTTCGGGGATCGGGGATCGTCGACCGCTCCTGGGGGTCCACTTCGTGGCGCCCCAGGTGGAGCCACCCTTTCCACCCCTCACGGCGCCTTCCCGAGGTCGAGGGAGTCTGGTTCTCTACGGTCGACCCTCGGGGCATCCCGACCTTAGTCGAGGGGGCGCTACGGAGGGCCGCGAAGGTACTACCCCGTTGTTGGTGATGAGCGCCACGGGGGGCCGCGAAGGTACTACCCCGTCTTTCCGAAGTGTCGAGGGGTCTGGGTACGCACTGTCGACACTCGGGGCATCTCGACCTTAGTCGAGGGGGCGCTACGGGGGGCCGCGAAGGTACTACCCCGTTGTTGGTGATGAGCGCCACGGGGGGCCGCGAAGGTACTACCCCGTCTTCCCGAAGTGTCGAGGGGTCTGGGCACGCACTGTCGACACTCGGGGCATCTCGGCCTAAGTCGAGGAATCCTCCTCCATTCCACGTCTCATCGTCTTGCGATTCTTCCCGAGGTCGAGGGAGTTTGGGACTCTACGGTCGAGCCTCGAGGCATCCCGATTTTGGCCGGGGAATCTGAGGATCACAGACGACCCAATATTAAAAGAAGATTACAGTTATCAAGGTGAGAGAAATATTTGCAGAAAAAGGAGCTGAGTCCATTGTCCTGATTGTTTTGAACCCCTTAGGGTTTCATTGGTAATACATCCGTAGATTCTCGGAGTTCCAGCTTCGTGGGATCAGAGTCCCCTCCAGGGACTTCAATTTGTACGCCCCTGATCGTTGTACCCGGGCGATTTGATACGGCCCTTCCCAATTTGGGGCGAGCTTTCCTTGCTCGGTCGGTTGAGAAGCCTCGGCTCTCCTGAGGACGAGGTCCCCTACTTTGAAGAGCTTGGGCTTGACTCTGGAGTTGTAGTATTGGGCCATTCGCTGTTGGTATCTCGCCATGCGAACCCGGGCGATCTCTCTCGTTTCTTCGACAAGGTCCAAGTTGCTCCTTAGCTGGGAAGAGTTGGTGTCGGGGTCGTAATGCTCCACTCTGGGAGAAGGCAGGCCGACCTCCAACGGGATGACGGCCTCAGTGCCGTATGCTAGGTTGAAGGGGGTCTCTCCCGTGGGTAGTCGGAACGTGGTCCGGTACGCCCAAAGGACATTGTACAAGTCCTCGACCCACTGTCCTTTGGACCGATCAAGCCTAGCTTTAAGTCCCTGCAAAATAGTTCGGTTAGTTACCTCAGTTTCCCCGTTTGTCTGGGGGTGAGCGACCGAGGTGAAACGGTGATCAATGCCGAGTTCAGAGCAAAATTCCCTGAAATGAACATTGTCAAATTGTCGACCATTGTCAGATATAAGGATACGGGGTAGTCCAAATCTGCAGATTATGGACTTCCACACGAAGTCCCGCATCTTTTGCTCGGTGATCCGGGCAACGGGTTCGGCCTCGACCTATTTGGTGAAGTAGTCGATGGAGACGACCAGGAACTTTCTCTGTCCGGTGGCCAGGGGAAAGGGCCCCAGGATGTCGATCCCCCATTGGGCAAACGGCCAGGGGGTGATGATGGAGGTCAGCAGAGCTGAAGGTCGGCGCTGGATATTGGCGTTTCGTTGGCACCGATCGCACTTGCGGACGAAATCTGTTGCGTCCTTCTGGAGTGTGGGCCAGTAGTATCCCTGCCGCAGGATCTTATGGGCCAAGGCTCGACCCCCTAGGTGATTTCCGCAGATCCCTTCATGGACCTCTCGGAGGGCGTAGTCCGCCTCGGAGGGGCGGAGGCATCTGAGAAGGGGAGAAGTAAATGATTGTCGATAGAGTTTATTCTCGTACAAGACATACCGGGGAGCCTGGCGCTTGATTCGACGAGCCTCCGTCTCGTCATGAGGTAGAGTTCCGTCCTGAAGGTAGCAGATGAGCCCATCGATCCAACTTGGCTCGGAGTCGACGTACATGGTAGGCTCGGGTTCCTCCGTGCTGGGGGTCTGAAGATACTCGAGCGTTGTTCCCTTGGGAAGCTCGCTCATGCGGGAGGTGGCCAGTTTGGATAGCTGGTCTGCCCTGAGGTTTTCCGCTCTGGGAATGTACCGAATATTAAAAGAATTCAGGGCAGATGTGAGTTCCCGCACCTTTTGGAGATACTTTTGCATGGATGGCCCTTTAGCTTCAAAATCTCCTTGGACCTGGTTCACCACCAGCTGGGAGTCGCTGAAGGCCGTCAGATCTCCCACTTTTAGTTCTCTCGCCAGCTTGAGCCCGGCGATGAGAGCCTCATACTCGGCCTCATTGTTCGAGGCCGGGAACTCGAGGCGCAGAGCTTGCTCAGCCACCACTCCATCTGGACTGGTGAGGATAAGTCCGGCCCCGCTGCCCCCCGGGGTCGAAGACCCATCCGAGTGCAGGACCCATGGCTGCTTCGGGGTCTCCTCCACGGACTCAGATGGCAGCTCGGGGTCGTCCGGAAGAGTGCACTCCACGATGAAGTCGGCGAGTATCTGAGCTTTGATAGCCGGCCTGGGCCGATATTCGAGGTCGAATTCCCCGAGCTCGACCGCCCATTTAGCGACCCTCCCCGCACGATCCGACCTCTGCAATATTTGCTTCATGGGCTGGTCGGTCAATATAGTTATCGTGTGGGCTTGGAAGTAAGGCCTGAGTCTCCGAGCCGAGATGATGAGAGCGAAGATGGTCTTCTCAAGTTTAGAATATCGGGTCTCGGCATCCCTGAGAACCCGGCTGGTGTAATAGACCGGCTTTTGGAGCTTGTCCTCTTCCCGGATGAGAACTGAGCTCACTGCGGCTGGGGAGACGGCCAGATATAAGTAAAGGACCTCGCCTTTCCGGGGCTTGGTGAGCAGCGGGGGAGAAGCCAGAAGGCTCCGAAGCTCTTCAAAGGCCTGCTGGCATTCTCCTGTCCACCGGAAATCTTTCGGCCGTTTGAGGCTCTTGAAGAAGGGGAGGCAACGCTCGGCCGACCGAGAAACGAACCTTCCCAGGGCGGCTACCCGCCCCGCGAGCCGCTGCACCTCCTTAACTGTCTTTGGAGGCGACATCTCTTGCAGTGCCCGGATTTTCTCCGGGTTGGCCTCAATTCCGCGCTGGGTCACTATGAAACCCAGGAATTTGCCCGAGGTGACCCCAAACGCGCACTTCGCCGGATTGAGTTTCATTTGATATTTTCTGAGCTTGGCGAACGTCTCGTCGAGATCGGCTATGTGGTGTTCCGCCGCTCGGCTCTTCACCAACATGTCGTCCACGTAGACTTCCATGTTCCGGCCGATCTGGTTTTTAAAAATCTGGCTGACCAGCCTCTGATAGGTGGCCCCAGCGTTTTTCAGGCCAAAGGGCATCACCTTATAGCAGTAGGTGCCCTTGTCGGTGATGAAGGCCGTCTTCTCCTCGTCTTCTGGCGCCATTCGGATTTGATTGTATCCTGAAAAGGCGTCCATAAAAGTTAGCAGTTGGTGTCCCGAGGTGGAGTCGACGAGTTGGTCGATGCTCGGGAGGGGGAAACTGTCTTTTGGGCAGGCCTTGTTCAGGTCGGTGTAGTCCACACACATACGCCATTTTCCGTTGGCCTTCTTTACGAGGACTATGTTGGCGAGCCAGTCCGGGTAGGAGACCTCCCGGATGAAGCCGGCTCCGAGGAGTTTGTCCACCTCCTCGGCCGCAGCTCGTTGTCGCTCGGGGGCGGAGCCTCTTTTCTTCTGCTTTACAGGCTTGCTGGTTGGTTTCACCTGAAGTCGGTGGACCATGACCTCAGGGTCAATTCCTGGCACGTCCGCGGGCGACCAGGCGAAGACGTCGGCATTATCCCGCAGGAAGCTGACGAGGCGATCCCTCTCATGGGCGCCGAGGCCGGAGCCGACCTGCACGGTTAGCTCGGGAAAATTTTCTCGTAGTGGGATTTGAATAAGGAGCTCACCGGGCTCTACTTGCTTCTTCCAGGGGGTGTCCCTCGCATCGAGGGTTTCTATGGAGAGTGAAGGGCGCGTCGGGCGGTCCGGCGCCTCAGCTGGTTGTTTCACTGTGTGGGCCGCCATGTAGCATTGCTTGGCGACCAGTTGGTCTCCGCGGACCTCGCCTACTCCTTGGTCGGTGGGGAACCGCATGAGTAAATGGCGAGTTGAAACCACGGCTCGAAGGGTGTTTAACCCTGGGCGCCCAAGGATGGCGTTGTAGACCGAGGGCAGACGGACCACCAGGAAGTCCATCCTCACAGTGCTCTCCCGGGGGGCGAGGCCAACTGTGACAAGGAAGCTAGCCTCACCTTCAACCGAGACCGCATCTCCGGTAAACCCGACTAGCGGGGCACTGATTCTCCGGAGATGTCCTTCTGTCAACCCCATTTTTTGGTAGGCGTGGTAGTACAAAATGTTGGCTGAACTTCCATTGTCAACTAGGACACGCTTTACATCAAACCTATTTACAATCATTGAGATGACCACAGCGTCATCGTGAGGGGTCTCGACCCCTTCTAAGTCCTCGTCCGAGAACGAGATGACTTCATCGGTACGTGGGCGCTTCGGGGGTGTTCCCTGGGCGGCCGTTCCTGCCGAGGCCCACCCGATCATGTTGATGGTGCCGGCGATGGGCCTGTTGTCGCCTGAATTTTCGGTTGGTGCGACATTCTCCGCCGGCCTTCTTTCCTCAGGTCGATTCCTCACGAACCGGTTGAGTACTCCCCGTCGGATGAGCGCTTCTATCTCGTCCCGGAGTTGGAAGCAGTCCTCCGTGTCGTGCCCACGGTCTCGGTGGAAGCGGCAATACTTCCTGGTATTTCGGGGAAATCCCGTGTCTCGCATAGGAGGCGGGGGTCGGAAGAAGTCCCGACCCTCAATTTCCATCAGGATCTCGGCCCGGGGAGCATTAACGGGTGTATAGTTCTCGTACCTCGCCTGGTACATCCGGGGCCGTGGTGGAGACCTCGGACGAGGAGGTGTCCTCTGCTGAGGTCGCCCCTGCTGACGGGGCGGACTCCTCAGTCTGGGGAGATTTTTCTCTCTGCGGGGCGACCGGCTCCTTTGTCGGCCGCGTTCCTCGCGGCGTTTCTTCTGTTTCTTCGAGGCGGGCTCAATTGCTCCCCGCCTGGAGGCGACTGCCTCCTCGGCCTTGGCGTACTTCCGAGCTCGGGCCAGCATTTCGGTGAAGTCGGCCGGAAAGCTCTTCTCGATGGAGAAGAGGAATCGGTAAGAGCGAACCCCAGTCTTCAAAGCCGACATGGCTATCGACTGGTCTAGCTCGCGAACCTCCCATGTGGCGGCGGTAAAGCGGTCCAGGTATTCTTTGAGGGACTCCCCCTCCTTCTGCTTGATGTCCAGGAGGGAGTCTGATGTCCGTCGCTGGCGCCGGCTGGCAGCAAAGTTGGTGGCGAACTGCCTGCCGAGCTGCTCAAAAGAGGACACCGTGTTCGGCTTCAGTCCAGAAAACCAAAGCCGGGCGGTCCCTCGGAGGGTTGCTGGGAAGGCCTTGCAGAGTATGGCCTCCGAGGACCCTTGTAGGGCCATGAGGGCCCGATAACTCTCCAGGTGGTCAAGGGGGTCAGTGATTCCGCTGTAGGGCTCCACCTGAGGCATTTTGAACCTCGCGGGAACCGGCTCGTCCTCGATCTGGCGGAAGAAGGGGGACTTGGTAGTGAACTCAAAGTCCCCTTCCTGCCTTGCCTTCTTGCTGTGGAGTGCCGCGATCTGGCGCTCCAGATGCTCAACTTTTCGGTCAAGCTCCCCCACCCGTGGGATTGTCGCTGTGGTTTGCGCCAGCCCACGGCGGTCCGGGGCTGACTCCGCCTCAGAGAGTTGGGGTCTCCGGTCGAAACCTTCTCCCGGTGACTCTCTCTGGGGAGAAGCTCGTTCTCCATTGTTGGCTCTGGAGGAGCCATGCAAATTTTGGCTGGGGAGAACCGGGCCGTTGGGGAGACACTCCGGCGGGGCCTGGGCCTGCGGGGGAAGTGAGGGTAAAGCCTCCTCGCGCCGTAGACCTTGAACGACGGCGGCCAGGGCCTGGACTTGCTGCTCCAGGGCGTTAAACTGTTCCGGCTGGACCTGAGGAACTGGATCAGCTGGAGTTGGAGAATTCTGGACGGAGTGTCCAGGACTTTGCGGGGGACGCCGGGAGATGTTAGAGGCTCCCTTACTTCTCAACTTCATGACTGCTACTCGGTCCCTTCCTCTAGCGCCAACTGTTGCTGGAAATTGGACCCGGGGGCAATCTTCGGCCGAAGAGAGGGAGCGGATGTGAGTCCTCACGGCGGGGCGGTGGTCCGTCGGCGGGCGGCGTCCTCTGTCTGGGTGCCTGCACACGAACCGGTGGCCGGGTTTCCCGGCGCCGGCCCTCCGACGGTCAAGTCAGTGAGGGGGGCAAATAGTATGGAGAAGGAAGATAAACAGTGAATTTTTGGGGGTACCAATGTTCCTTTTTTCTTGAGAGGCCAAGGCTCTCTTTTATATGCGGGGGTCGGTTTACCTGTGATGTAACAGGGAGAGGCCGTAGTATGGCTCGGCATGTTGTTCAGGTCGGTGCTCGGTCAGGCGAATCATTGCACTGATGTTGGCGGTATGGCCGAGATCAGAGACTTATCATAGTCGACTAGACCCTGCTGGGTCGATTTGCCGTGGAGAGCTGGGGATCCGTAGATGTCAGGAGCCACGCGCATTTATTATGGAGTAAGCCGGAGATCCGCATTAATGGTGGAGTAAGCCGGAGATCCGCATTTATTGTTGAGTGTGCCGGAAGATTACAGCGGCCATGCGCAATAAATGCCGGAGGGATGTTGGAGTACGGTCCTCGGACATCGGGGTTTCTCTTAGGTCGGAGGTCTCGGGGTCGGTCGTCTCGTGGCCGAGCGTTCCGAGGTCGGACGCCGACTTCTGCTGTCCGGGGTCGGAGGTTGTACGGCTTTTCTGGGGCATTTATGTCATTTGGGGGGAAACTTTATTCCCCCCAACAGCTGCACTCATGCTAGATTAACGATGGCGGAAAAAAATAAAATAAAATAAAAATAAAACCTAAACTGGCTTTAACTTGAGCTTGGATGGGTGTCTAGAAATTCTTTATTTTATTGGAGTGAAAGGTGAGTTGATCCTTGCAGTTGGTAGGTGCACGTGATTTATATTAGAAACAAAAGTACGTGATAAATGTATGCAATACCTAGTAATTACAATTATTTTAATTTTTTAAAACTAATAAATATATATCTTTTGAGATAATGAGAGAAGTATCGCTTGTAAAAGAGCCATGAAGTTAGAATTTGCATCCGAAAAATCTTTACGGTAAATTACTCGGGATCAAAATTACAGCAAATTTGGGGTTAGATATGCCCACTTAGCTAATGATCCAGCCATAATATATTTCTTATTTTAGTATATATGTTATTTGTACATTCAATTTTATATAAATATGTATAGTGTATTTGCCGAAAAGACATGCTTATAATTAAATTGACAATTAGTTGATTCATGAGTTAAGACTAGTGAATTTTGTTGAGTGGTTTCCAAGAGTTCGTATTATAAATATGGAAAAAACACTAAATCTTAATTCATTTTTGTTTGATTAGAAAACTAATTAGATTTACATCATATATTTGATTAATGAAATAGCTTAGCTTATGATGGAATATTATCTAGGATTGGTTTAGGCTCGAAATTCAACTCATCTAAGTAGCTCAAAAGCCACATCTAAATATTTACATAGCTAATCCAACTTGAGTTTTACACTTATCTAAATATTTCTTGGAAGTGCCTTAGTTGAGCTTCAGCATTCCAGTTTCCAAAGCTTGGCATACCTTATATTTATGCCCACTGCTCACCTAGTTATAGTTATGTGATCTAATCTTAATTGAGAAAAACTTAACACTCAGTCTTCTATTCAGTTATCATTTAATGACTACATAGATAATAATTTTATATTTAATCCTTGATATATATAGTCAAAGCTTATTTTTTTACATGCAATAGGTGACAAGGCAAAATTAAGGGGCAAAAATGAAATATCTAGTCAACAGGGGGTAAAAATAAAGAGTTCAGACTAACATTATAAAGTCCTGCACTAATATAGATAGCCGCCACATTATCTATCTCAGAGACGAGCAATTCTCATTAATTCTTTCCATCACAATTTACGATGCCTGACGAAGAAGAGCAATTCATTTTCAAAATGAATGACGTGTTAGCTACCCATAATAGCACCACACTTTGTGGTGCAAAAGTCTCAATGCAAAAGATCCTATTCGAAAAATAAAATAGCAGTCAATCAATGGGCAACCTCTAAAAATCCTCGTGAAAGTCCACATCTAGTACCCAAATCATACAAAGAACGCAGAAAAAAGATGCGGAAACATCAATCCTACATAGTCTCAATGACATCCATGGCATGTCTATTTTGGACCCATACCCAATGGCAGCCAGATCACACTCTAAATTGAGATCAGATAAATATAGAGAGAGTAAGATTTAGTGACCGTATTATACCCTCCGAGGCAATTATTCAGAGACATTTACTGTGGCCGGCCGAATAATTAGCTCTTGACCAAGTCGACAAAGTATGGGCCGGCAGAAATTGAGGTCACACAGCTAATAAGAAGCCAAAGCAAGGGAAATACAACATGAAAACCTGCGAAAAAGGGAGAAAAAGCGGCCAACTCCTCGTTGGATTCCGTCAGCACTCAGCGGTAGCTTTCTCCAAATTAGCGAGGGTCGGTGCAGTCGGTCGGATTTGGCTGCCACCCCAAAGAGACAAAATGGCACTGCCCTCCGATGTATGGTTACTAAACTGCCCACCTTTAAAGTTTTAAGCACTTGAAAGAAAGCTTTGTAATTAAGGGAAGGGACTGGGTGAAATGACATTCGTAGGCTTTGTAATGCAAATATATTGTGTTGAAGCAGTGCTCTACTTAGTATGGTGCAAGCAAGTGGCACCCCTTTAGGAGATATTAGGGCCATAGGCCGTGATGGGTTAGTGATCCAGGCGCAGCATGTGTTCAGAGAGATTAATAGGGCTGCGGATTGGATAGCTTCTTTTATTGCCAACCATTCTGGAGACCACCTATGGGTGGGAGAGGTGGAGTTGCCTAGTGCGCTCTGGGATATTTTGCTTTTTGATTTTCTTAGTTGTATCCGTACATATTATGTATGATACTTCTGTTTCAAGAAGAAAAAAAAAAGAGAGTTATGTATCAATTATGTTGAGGTATTTGTAACTTGCCAACATATCCTAAGAAGCTCATAGAACAAAAGTTGGCCTAGCTTTATGCCAACATTTAGAATAAATGCTACTATAATGGTTCTGAAGGACCATCATTATGTTTTTCACAAAAATGAAGTGATTCAATTAATGATTAATATTTTGTAAATTGAAAAATATTAAGTATTAGAATGTTAGCGACTCGAAAGTATTCATTGCTTACTGGGTTGTGTAGCTCATTATACGATTTTTTATTATTTTTACAAATCTAAAAAATTAGTTTGACTCAGAGATTTATCATGGGAGAGCGGTTAGAGATAAAATTTTGACTGCTTTATTTAGATTAGATTTTATTTTAGAGTTGATGCAAGATTTTGGAATATTATTAGTTTTGAAAAACTTTTCATTCTATTATTTAATTAGAATTTAAATGTTATTGTTTTTCTGCTACTTGTATATGATATCATGTTGAGATGTTTTGCATGCTTGTGGGGAGGGTTCCCTATAAGTATACAGCGGTTGCCGCAACTCTTGGTTCGTGATCTTAGGTCGGAGTGCGGCAATTAATATGGTATCAGAGCATAAGTGGATGAATCATAAGTTATAGAATCTGACATAATATGAGTGTAGGTGGGTAGAAACTTGAGATATTGGGACGTTTGTTTGTGATGATTATGACATTAGTTATTTTAATAATTGATAATTAACTGATAAGCTTATTAAGGGTTTGCTGCTACATGATAGACATAGGTTAGGATGCCTCCATGTCGGATGAAAAAGATTGTTCGATGTGTTGCTAGACAGGCATCAAACCAACAAGATGGTCGTACTCCCTCGCAAGTCGGTGGCACTCCTCAGCAAGAGGGAGTTATCGATTCTACCAGGGACACTCAGATAGGATAACAGGAACCGGACTTAGGTCAGATTTTGTGGACCTTAGTTGGTATGATGCAGATGCAACAACAGATATAGCAGCAGTTGCTCTAATAGCAACAAAGTCAACAACAATAAGCACAACTGCATCACGTACAACAACAAGAAGGATGAGGGGAGTAGCAAGAGCAACGTAGTAACATAGAGGAGCTTAAGAAGTTGGGCCCACCAACTTTCAAGAGGACTATGAAACCTTTGGAAGCTGAAAATTGGCTTGTGGAGATGGAAAAAGTGTTCACCATCCAGAGATGCCAGAATGATGAAAAGATTTTTATGCATCATACATGTTGCAAGGTGAGGCATTCAACTAGTAACGGATGCTGGAACATAAATATAAGCAAGATAGGGAGCCACTCATTTGGGAAAGATTCCAAATAGCATTCTATGATAAGTATTTTCCTCCGAGTGTGAGGATGCAGAAAGAGCAAGAATTTTTTTATCTAAAATAAAGGAATATAACCATTGCAGAATATGAAGCTAAATTTACTAAGCTAGCTAAACTTGTTCTAAGGTTAGTCGAGGATAAGCTATATCGAGTGCACAAATTTAAGATGGGATTAGGGACTCAAATGAGGAAATAAGTAATGCCATATGAATTGACCACCTATGCAGCTATGGTAAATAAGGCTTTGATAATTGAAAGGGAAGCCGATGAAGAACAAGTAGAAAGAGAAAGGAATTGAAAGAAGAGGAATAAGTCAAACGAATCTCAGGGACAGAGCAATAGAAACACCGAGAGTTCAAATAAGAGATCAACGAGTGACAACTGTAGATAGATGAATAGCAATAAATGTTCCAGATGTTGTGGGAATCATGCTGTAAATGATTGTTGCTGGAACACTGGTATATGCTTTGGTTGTGGACAAAAGGGTCATAAAATAATTGAATGTCCATAAAGAAAGGAGAGTCAACCTGCCCAGACAACTAAACAAAATAAGGAGGGAAGTGAGAAACCCCGAACCCAAGGAAGGGTTTATGTTCTCACACAACAAGATGCACAAGCTTCTGATGCGTTAGTGACAGATATTAATCTAGTCCCAGTATTTATACTTATTTATTGTTAAGTCAAGCCCACTATTTTTTGTTAGATGACTTATTATGTTGCTAGGATAAGATTAAGTGGACGTATAACATTCTTAATTAACTGTCAAAAGAAGAATATAAACTTTTAAATTTCGAAAGTGTTCACAAGGATTAAGATATAGCAATGTATGTACTAATAAGCATGTAATTTTAGAAAATCTAGATTTGACATTGGTATGTTATGGTTTAAATCAAAGTTTTACAGCAAAAGCATGGTGATTGAATTATTTTGACACTAGCCATTGATTTGAGAAGTGTTATGACTGGAATTGGAAGAATTATTCTTAACTCTTTGAATACTTAGGTAAGAAAATTTTGGGGACAGCATTTTTTTTAAAGGAGGGGAGAATGTGAGGCCCAGCCTCATTAGGTTGGCTTGTTGGCCCGACCAGCATCCAAATCGTGGCCCTAAGGCCTGTTCCAACAAACAAACAGGATAGAGCTCTGGTTGAACACGGCGGACTCCATCAGAGGCTAGGATAACTTAGCCTCCACTTCTATTTAAGCCATCGATCCCCCCAGTTCTCACTAGAAGATCGTCATACCCACCGTCATTCTTCTTTTCTTTCTTCCCTTAATTGCCGACGATCTAAGCTTCTAGTGCTCGCCGGAAAATGTAGCCAATCCTTCGCTGGAATCATAGGCTCTGGGAAGGATTTTCGAGATTAATTGAATCTTTTAGTTGGATTGCATTGGCAAGGTAAGTAATGTAACTCTTTTTCTAGATCAACATATTATAAATATTTTCTAAATTAAATTATTCTTGATTTATAAACTTGATGCATAGTATTTTATTATTATATATGCCTCTTTCTAGAATAAAGTATGATTCTTAATTGAACATATTGATTTTGATATGGATTATGTTCGATTGATTTCAATGTCATATAATTTTTATATATCTTATGATTTGAAATGCTAAATATTTTGATAAAATGAGTTTTGCTTTGAAACGGATTTGGACTTTCAGCCAGACTATGTATCGATATCCCGCTAGTAAGAATTATTTGTCGGTATATCGATACACTTTCAGTGGAGGTTATACGTTGGCATATCGATACCCTATCAGTGGGGGTTATATATTGGCATATCAATACTCTGCTAGTGTGGATTATACGTTGGCATATCGACATTGTGCGAGTAAGGGTTATACGTTGGCATATCGACACTCTGCGAATAAGGGTTATATGTTGGCATTATTAATACCCTACTAGTGGGAGTTATACGTTGGTACTTTAATGAGCTCATATTCTGGCCCAGCCATAGGATATAAATGTGGTCATAGTTCATAGTTGTCGAAATGAACTTGATGTTTGAAAGAAATTGATTTATGGACAATATTTGAAATTTGAAATGATTGGATAATGTATAGAATTGGTTTGAATGCTTAATTTCAGCATATTATTATTATTTTATTGTTGTTCGGCTAATTAAACGATTTCTTTTTATTTTTACAGATTTGAAAAATTAGTTTGACTTGGATACCATGAGAAAGCGATTAGAGATAAGATTTCGACTGGTTTATTTAGATTAAATTTTATTTTAGAGTTGATGCAAGATTTTGAAATATTATTAGTTTTATAAGATTTTTAATTTTCTTATTTAATTAGAATTTGAACGTTATTTTTTTCCACTTCTTGTATATGATATCATATTGAGATGTCTTGCATGCTTGTGGGAAGGATTTCCTATAAATATGCGGCGGTTGCCATGATCGTCGGCTCATGATCTCGAGTCGGGGGTGTGACAAGTTTGATATGCTACAAAGCTACTTCTCACCTAGTATCTCCGATTGTCATTTGAGCTCTAATATAGCTCTTTAATTATGGCCCAACCACTTCATAAGACATCCACATGTGTGTGCTCGTGTACACAAAAGCACTACTCTTATGCAATCCTTTTTTTTGATTACTTGTTTGATATAGTTCTAAAATAATATATTTATTGAAATGATATGAGCTTAATGCTGGATATACTAATGTTGCTTTAATACGGTCAATATGAAATAGAATAAAAATTCATCCAAAAAATTATAGATGATGAATCTTCATAAAACAATTGCTCTCTCTTCTAGAAAACGAAGTTACAGAGACCATTTCCTCTAGCAAGGTAAACGTAACCATCAATGCAACAAATATAAATATCAATATATAATGATAATAAAAGAAAAAAAAGTGAGTTTTTTTTCATGAATACCCTTCTAAAAATTCAAATTTGCATGAATACCCTCTTAAAATTTATATTTATTTTTATACCTGCATAAAATATTATTTTTGTACAAATATCTTCTTCTAACACCATTAATAAAAATCATATTTATTTTAATTTAAAATAAAACAAAATTTTGAAATTATTTGTGTTCTTCATCGCGATTGCCTTATAAATGTTTCTTTTTATACATCTACCCATTAAGGATATTTTAGTCATTTTAATTTTAAACCGTTAATTTTTAACGGCGTTGGATGGTGTGGGTACATATGTAAAGACAAGGATAACAAATGGTAGAATAGCAAAACAAGTGTTTTACGAGGGTTGATGAGAGCACAAAAGTGCAATCGTCATACCATCTTAATTAGTATTATAGCTAATCATTAATGATAAAATTAACTAATTAACGTTGTATTTGTGTTTGAGTGCAAGTAATCCAAGAGACCCAATAACATTGGGTTTGAGCTCAGTTCATCCCAGCGTGCCAGCCAGCAACGGCCTGTGTCGTGCCATGCCTCAGCGTATCAGCCCATTCCAAGCTTCACGCGATAAAGGTTCCAACCGAAGCCATGCAGTCCCCATGTCCAGATCATTTCTGTTCCTTCCGGCCGATTCAAGCAAACACATGTCCGAGCTCAAGCCAAGCCAGCTTCTTCATGTGATGGAGCTCATCCTGCGTTTCAGCCGCAGCCAAATCCTTCAGCGATCTGATTCCTCCCGCAGTGCATCACGGTTGTCCATCCTCCCCAGCTCATCCTGCAACGTCCCAGCTCCAAGCCTTGATCGGATTCACAGCAGCATCCTCCGCCTCAGCCCGCGTCTCCTTTCTTCCGCGATCGATCCCAGCATGGCCCGAAGAAGCAAGGCCACGTCCTCCTCACCAGCGCATGCAATCTCCCATAGATCACGCTCCCAGCAGCCAAGAGCCCGTCGGCATTCATTTCAGCGCGTCCCCGTGATCCCCTGCTCCCATTTCCTCCGCCTGTGATGCAGCAACAGTTTCTCCTCCCAAATGATCCCGCAGCATCTCCTTTCCGGATTCAAGACCTCCACCTCCGCCTCTACTTCCGCACGTTGATCGCGAAATCCCAGCCTCCTCCAGTGATCCCGCGATGCATCGTCAAGGAACCGCAGCCAGCCGTCCGATTTCAAGCCGTGATCCCAGTCCAAAGCTTCCGGCCGCCCGTTTCCAAGATCCACAGCTTCATCCCGTGCGGAAAGAGGGGAGAAGCAAGGATCCCGCGCCCGTCCGCCTCTTCCACGTCCAGCCTTCCGTTTCAGCCCTCCTCATTTCGGATCAGCCCCCTCTCAGCAAAACTCCTAGCAATCCGCACCGGATCTCTTCCACGATCAGATCCTCCATCAGGGGATCCATCGCCGGCTTCAAGGGGTGGGGGAGATCTATAAAAAGGGTGCTCCGTTGGGGCCAAAGGGGGGAGCTCTCGGTGGTCGGCTGGTTCAAGAGGAGGAGGAAAGAAGGAGTCCTCGGTTGGGATTGGGGCCAAGAAACAGGGGTGTGGTCGGCTGGTTCAAAAGAGGAGAAGGGAAGGCTTTGTTTGTGAGAGAAGAGAGAAAGAAAAAGAAACAGAGCATGGGCTCTGTTTCGGGTTGAAAAGAAAGAATAAAAAATTAGGGAAGAGAAAGGGGAGTTTTCTTGTTTTTCTTCCTTTGTTTTTATGTTTTATTTTGTAGAAGGAGGAAACATTAGGCTTCCAATTTTTATTTTGTTTTTGTAATTGCCCTTTTATGCAATCCATACATCTATCTTTTATGCAATCTATGTTTTAAGTTTTAGTTTAATTTTTGCAATTTAATTTATGCATTTTGGAATTCTAAGTTTTAAGATAACTCTGAAATTTTTCTTTGCTATTCGATCTGCAGTTTTCATTTATATTATGTTTTCAGGAATCGACCCCTACTCTGCATTAGAATTCAATTGTAAGTTTCTTTCTTCCCTTTGTTTATTTTCAAATAAAAAAAAACATTCTCCGGTAAACCAGAGAATCATTTAATATCCTCAAAGTAATGTTTTTCTTCTATCATTCAAAAATCGATTTTGAATCCGAGTGAACGTTTTGATTTTTATGCAACTCCAACCGCCTCCCTATGGATCGACCTCTTACGACCACTATTCTTCGAGTAGAACAGGTAAGAGTAAAATTAATTTAAACTTTATTTGTCGGTTCTAACAACGATCTGTTTAGCATATTTTTAGGTAAACAAGAATCGGACAACAAAGGTATACATGCAAATATCAATTTAGGGAGGTTATTCATGTAAAATTCGATATTTAGATGAATATTCATGCAAAAAAAAAACCAAAAAAAAAATTCTATAAATCAAAATTAAAACCATATACAAGCTATATATATATATATATAGTTACTATTCACAAGCACACAATCACCTTAGAACTGTGGACTATAAATATAAACAAACATTCAAAAAAACACAAAAGGATATGTTTGGCTAACTAAAAGCTGGTTTCCAATAAAATAGATATTTCACAATGTTTGATACTGAAGTGACTACCGAAATATAATCCAAACAGAAATGAAACATCTCATTTGTTCAGTGGATCATAACCATTAATCCACTTAACAGCGTGGAAGAGAGTCCAGGATTGCTCAGAGTATCTTTACTTCAACTTTCATCATTTTTACCAATAAAACATTATTTTAGTACATGTAGACCTTCCAACACATTAGATAGGGTTTGCTTAGGTAAAGGATTTACTTTACCTTCGTGCTAATAAAATTATTGTTTGATTAAGTCTATTTGCAATCTAAACTTAATGAAAAATATTAAATTTAAAAAAACCAAAACAAGCATTTGGGCAGATTTTGACATATAATGTATGACATACATATCTAAAATAGATGTTCAGCTTATAAAAATTTCGCTATGAACGACGATACTAGTATTAATATGCTTAGCCATTACTACAATTTATTGCTTAATATGCAATAAATATTAATAATATCGATGTTAATATGCCTGATCATCATTAAATTTTATTACTTAATGTATAACATAAATTTTGCTATTAAAAACTTTTATTTATTATATTATTATATTATTATATTGTATTTAAAAAATACTTAAAAATTATATTTTGTATATCGCACGATGAATCTTAATGATGCTCATATTTATATGGAAGTTTATGCTTGGCCTTCATTAAATTTCAGTAGAAATTTAGTTATTAAAATTTTTTATTTATTGCAATTCACTTCCAAAAAAGTCAAATTCTAATAAAATGTTATCTATTGTACAACTTAATTCAAATTGTTATGCGCCTAGGTTCTCCAACCCATGCCCTCACGTGCGACCCAGCTGACCTACTCAAATTTCCCAAGATGCCCCGATCCCGTCCTCGTACGAGGGGTATTCTCGGGATCCCGCAAACAAAGCCAACTGAGGGCATTTCCGTCCCACAATTCACCCCCCGGTAGATGGAGAGGCCAAACTCCGCGCTACTCCCTCCCGCATCACGCAAACCCCCGCAGGGCGTTTTTGTAATTTACTCCAAAACAGTGGGCCCGGTGAGCACGCAACCTCTCACGGGAATTCCAGCGGGCCCAATAGGACGCCATGGGTGACCCCACTGGCGGTGACCGTACCCGAACTCCTCGCCATCTTGCCCACCCCCGGCCCCAGATTTACCTCTCACCTGCCGTTCTCCGGTATAAAAGATTCGCTCCATTTTCGCCGTCTCTCTCCGTCTCGATTTCTTTCAATAAACGCAATAAAAAGACGAAGAAAAACAGAGAGAGAGTGAAGAAAGAAGAAATCCTCTTCGAGGGCGATCGTCTTCGGATCTCTAAGGTGAGCAAGAGATCTGTTTAAGTTTCAATCTTTTTTGGATTCGTGTCGATTCTTTGGAGTATATTCTGATCTTTTCCGCAGTTTTTTTCCTTCATATTTGATTTTTTTTGATTTTTTCGAGGATGTTATTGGAATCTTAAACAGCTCGAGTTCCACTGATGCTTTGCTTTGCTTTGCTTTGCTTTGCTTCTCTTCGTTATTATCTTAATTTTCAATCTAGATGGCAAAATATCAGTTTTTTTTTGTTTCAAATTATGATCCGATCAATCGTTGTATCGTCATTATGACTTTACCGATTGATCGTATTCTCTTTCTTGTAACAAAGATGGGATCGTTTCATGTCTTGGAAATCGCTTCGTTCTTGTGCTGCTTTTTTGTGTTTTCTTTTTAAATTTTCGTACCGATTTTTGATGAGTTTCGGAAAGGATTGGACGGATTTTATTTCGTCGATGGGTCTCAGAAGAGCGGAAAGAGGGAAAAAAAATCAATTTAATCCCAGTTTTTCTCTATTTTTCCAGTAGTGGCAACTACTATTCCTGGAATTTCCTTGCTTTTTCTAGGACTACTAAATCTCACTGTTTCGAGCTTCCCAAGAAGCCCCCAAAGCCCAATGTTAGTTTTCCTGCTCCTAAAATGCTCCGATATTCGTTTTTCCCTCGAGTCATCGGAAGCTTTATTTTACATATTTTCCGCTCTCCTATTCCGTATATGCCCCTGGTCGGCCGCGAAACAGCCGGCAATGCTTCCGTTCCCTAAATGCCCCCGAAAAAGGAAATTTGCGACTTTTGTCTTGCCTTTACTGGATTCCATCGGGTGGACGGCGGACCCAAAGGATTGTGTGTGTTTCTTAGTTCGGTGGTTCATCACTAAGACATTCGCTTAGAGCATATTTAATTGCAAGGAAATCTATGTAAAGGAAAAAAAAATAAGTTTTAAATTTTTAAAGAGGGCTTGGGTCATGTCCTCATGATCATCTTAAGAGGGGTGTAACTCTTTCATTCGTTCAGGTGGTTTTATCTAAAACCTAAGCACGTCTTTTAAAGTTACCTGGCCGTACGAATATCGAATTATTACTTGGAGCTTTCTTTAATTAAAGGTTGTTCACGAGATCCAGCTGGCACGTATACACATCAAGGCCTCCATTGGATCACTATGGTGTCTCCCAGTCCCACCCAAGATAATAAGTTCCCTGATGGGAATCGGCCTCTATGAACGAAAGGCTGGGATTGGCTCTGAAATAATGTGCATAATCGGATTAACTGGTTCCTGTGGTGCATGTGAATAACGTGCTCTGGGGCTTACCGGATCAGACGGCTCTAATTGGTTTAAATCATCTAGCGAAGCCCATCAATTGAGGTGCACTACATGAAAGGTAGAACTGTACCTTTTTTTTGTTTTATAAATATAACGGTGAGAGTTTCTAAGCCCGGTAATGTACTATGCCAGCACCTCATTTGCTGAAACCCATTTTCCCAGCCTGGAATGCAAAAAAATTAGGACAACCCTGCCTCTTTTTTGGTTGTGGGAAGAGGAGGGGAAGTATGATCAACGAAAAAAAAGAAAAATGTCTCGTGTTTGGTTGGAGTTTTCAAAGGAGAGAAAAGAAAAAATAACTTTTGTATAGAAATAAATTTTTTTATATTTCATGGAAAAGAAAAATTCATGTGGAACATGAAAAAATTCAATTTCTATCAGCTGAAAATTAGGATATAATTTTTTTCAAAAATATGCTTAAGCTTTTAGATAGAATGGGATAAAATCTTTTTCTATATTAAGAGTATAACAGATATTTTATATAACTTTTTCAAAAAAATAGATACTCAACCAAACATAAGCTATTTTAGAATACGCTACTTTTTCATGGTCGACCAAATATATAAATATTATTTTTTCAGGCATCATATTACCAAGCATTAGCTTCCCGAAAGAAATATTTCAGTATGAACCAAATGAGTCCTAAATAGCAAGAAGGGGTACCAGCCGAACTAAAGCACTGTAGTAAGCTTGCACTGCATGTTAGCTATTTAGAGTTAGTATGTGACCTTTTGTCACACAACGCATTCATGTATGGGATGTGTGAAGCTGGACAGGTCATTTTTCTTTTGCTAGAAAACTGAAATCTAGTCATATTATTGCTATATATATTACATGAAAATTTTTAAGCATGGGTGAATTTTGGACGCATAAATTGGTTGGTGGGGCATTTATGCTTTTTGCATTCTACAGGAGCTAAAATGGAAGGAGAGATGCATGAAAGCTCTGCAGAAGTCAAACTTAAGTTGCCTCACAAGGTTAATGTAAAGGTAATTGATAGGGGGCAGAATGGATCGTCCTGCCAAATTTGAACCACAACAGTAATCATTTCTTTCTTTATTAAAACATCTAATAATAATGTTACTGAACTACAACGAATTCCAAGGCATCATGGAAAGTTACAACAAATCTTATACTTGATTGAGCTATACTGTTTAGTCCAGAGTTTTAGGTCTGAAACCATTTTACCGTAATCACAAGGTTCCTACTAAAACTTCTTGGTTTGGATTTTGGTTTTAGCCTGAAATAATTGTATTGGGTTTCCCATTTCATGTCCGCTTATGAAATTTCTATACTGTTCTGTTTTGAAAAAAAAGAGTGCATTTGTTTGCACATAATCTGTAATCTGCACAAGTATATAATGTTTGTGGGATATGATCATGGACGAACATCTCTAACAAAGCCTTAGATTTGAACAAAATGCGCACAGTATCTTTCTTTATTTCTTTTTCGGGGCAAGCTTACGCAGGTATTTTAACATGTGCAATAACTCTTGTTGAGTGTGCCTAGCTTAATAAATAGAACTGTATGGTCTGTTTGCCCCCAATATTATAAGATATTCTCGATTGGATGGGTGATACTGCATACAGTCCATTTTCTTAGTTACATGCTTTCGTGGGACTGGATTTGCACGAGGACTGGAATAATGAGTAGACAAAATGATCTGATGGCTCAATGTTGTCCTCCTTGAATTGCAAACTCTTTGTATTATGCTCATTATTGACACTGTTATGGAAATGGTATATGCTTCTTCGCTTTAAGATGGTTTATCAAAAGAATGATCTGATGCTTAGTCTCAGATTTCCTCAAGTCCATATTTTCGTAATAAAATGATGGTTCCTTAATGAAAACATGCTAGATAGGCATTGGCATCTAAGACAGCCTGTTATTTGCTCTAGATCAATTATAATTTCAATTCTTTTCTGGATTTATCATCATTTGGCCCTTTAATCGTCTAGGGGCTATATTCCTCCCTACCTTGCAAGCTGAATGCTTTACAATGGTTGCACTTAAATCTAAAAAAAGAACAATTTTATGAATGAAGAAGGTTTAGTTATTTGTGTAAACAATAAGAATGCTGAAAAATCTGGCTTACAAAAATCTGCAGGAAAGAAGGGTTTGCAAACTGATGCATATATGGAAAGTAACAAAGACCTGCAGTATAGCAAATATGCTGAATCTAAACCTTAAAAATTTGGGTTCAAGGTGGGGTTATAAGGAGTGCTAACTGGATTGCGGCATGATTGTGGAAAATTTAGAATAACTTCAAATGGCCGTATGGTTTGATGTAAATTTGGAAATAGGTTTGGGGATCATTTAGGTGAGAGGGTGAAAGCAGACAATGGGTTTTCCAATATGGTTGTTTTCTCTACAGTAAAAGCAAAAGGGTGTTCTTTCCTTTCAAAAAGAGTTAAGTCAGCATTTTCTTTTTCTCTTGATAAGAAACTTGGTCTATCTTTACTTGGAGCCTAATCTGGACTGCAATTTGCATAATCTTCATCCATGTCATGCTGTTGTTTGCTTTTCTTGCACATCATGTCTTGCTTACCTTCAGCAGATTATGTTGGATCTTGGGGATTCAGTCCAGAATAATTGGTGCCAGATCAAAGTGCAGTCCATTAGTAATTGTGGCAGGGACATTGTGGTGGAAGATAGGAAGTGGTTCTGGTGACAAAAGAAACTTTTGTCTTGGTGCAAAGAGCAAGATCCACTGCTGAAGCAATGGTTGAATGGGGCGTCGCATTCACAAGGCATGGTTAACTACTTGAAGATGACAATTTGGTAGTGATTTAGCTAATCGTGATTAGAACCATCTTCCATTTTCCAGATGATGCAATGTGCAATGTGATCATTGATGATTCAACTTCTAATTAAAAACTGAAATAGTTGTTTTCTTACAACGTACTCCAATGAAATAGTTGCTTATTGCAGGTGAGCTGCAAATCTGTTCAAGCTAGCAGATAACTGAAACATTTTCATCTTAATTGATATTAGTCATTTAAGCATGTACATGAAGGTATAGGATGGTAATTGTTACCATCTCTTGGCATGTCACACTTTGTTGTGAAGTGTTCGGTTCCTAAACTTCCTTATAAGAATGGTGACCACAAATAAATTTCATTCTGTTCTATCCTCTAATGTAATGATGTAGAAGCTATCTCTGAGTAGAAAGGGTAAAGGACTAACTAAATTGGAAGTTAAAGGTATGCTTGAGCACTTCATGTTTTCAAGAAGAGAACAACTAAAGAATGATGTAGCAAGTGAAACAATGATAAAAGACAAATGAGAACTGGTTGGATCAAGTTGGCTGGAGTGCAGATAGCTTAATTTAAACAATAGTCGGTTTTGTGTTCTCTGAGCTTCTTTCTAGATTATTTACTTTGGGCGTTCTTATCACACTTGCCTGGATAAGGAGCATCCCAAGTTTCAAGTTGGGAGTGCTCTAGCAGAAAATGATGCCAGATACAAGATACTGAAATATGAAATACTTGAAAAATAGGCTACCTGTTTTCCCTAGTTGGGCTTGGATTGCAATGTTTCCGCAGCAGCATTTCTAAGATGATGATAAATGGGTGTGATTTAAAATGGATTGAATAATCGTTCTCATTTTGATGGATAGAGAAGGATATTCCGACGTTGTCTTGCCAAAATGCTAATCAAATCATCCAAATTTCTTTTCTATTAGTTAAATAGAAGTTGAATGTATTTTCAAAATATTGATTCATTTGATCAGAAAAGGAAATGGATGTCATTTAGGTTATGAGGGAGCAATGATTATGAAGGATAGCATGAAAGGACAGACATCTGTATTGACAGAGGCATTGATGTTGAATAAGAGGTGATACACACTCTAGAGCTAAAAAGGAGACTGAGCATAACTAGGTTCTTTGAATAATTAGATTTCAATTGTTTTGTACACATAATGACAAGTGTAGGCCTTGAAGTCAGCAAGGGTCAAAGGATGGTAATGACAAGGCGCGAAGGCTTGGAAATCTATACTAGCTGATATGGAAAATGCTTTAGTATTTGATTAGGAAAAATCTTTAATCTTCTTTTACTAAGATGAATCATATGAAGGTGGTCCTGAAGGTCATTACAATCAACAATGGGATTTGAATGTAGGTCTCTATTATATTCATATTACAAACATCTATTCTATCACCAATGTTCCTGAAGAAATTAGTAGCAATTAAAAAGCACCACTTTTACTTGCTTTTGTACCAAATGAAATGTCCCTAATGCTGCTAAAAAATTGATAAGTGGAAAAATTATGAACTTGATAAAAAATTTTACAAAGTAGGAATCCCACTACTTTGATCAAGTAAGAGTTTCAAATGGCCCTCTTAAGGTGTCCAACATTCCTTTATCTTTCCATCTCTTTTTCTTCAAACATCTAATAATGTTCTTGATTTCTATGATTTTCTGCAATGCCAAATAAACAAGCCTTTATTCATTTTTTGGGCTCACTTTGGCATTAAATATGAACTTTGGACCTGGATAAAGGCACATATCATTTAAATTGCCAATAAGCTTCACTTGAATGTGGCACAGTCTTAAACAAGCAAAAAAATTTCAAATCTTGTGTTGTTGCTGTTGTTTTAGTTGGGCCATATGCTAAATTTTGGATTTATTTGCATCTACTTGTACATCCTCTGGCAATTCTCATGCCACTAAGATTGTATCACATGAGATCCCCTTCATTGAGAAGTATACTATCCCATTTAAATAATATCTCCTTGTTAATGCCTAATGTATAGTTCATGAATTTCAATGTTATCTAACTGTTCATGGTAAATGAACACATTGATTTCCTTGTTCCCCTGTTTTTGTGACATGGCCATTTTTTGTCTAGGTTTGATCTTTTCTGATATTAGATGTGGCCCTAGCTTGGACCTAACTTTGATCCCAAAAATTATTTTTTGTTGGTATGTGCTATTTCTAGCTCGACTCTAGCATAAGTGCAGCTTTCATTTATCTTTGTATGAATTCCAAGTTGATGACATAATTCCTGGTCCTACTTCTCACTCTCTCTCTCTCTCTCTCTCTCTCTCTCTCAGAATAAATACATGATCATTCTGTGATCCATTCAATGTGAAAGATAGCCATATTATGAAATTATTCGCAATTTCAAACATCCATAATTATAAGTCCTTCCTCTTCTCATATTCAAGATTCTAGTTCTCAAGCAGTTTCTGCTTGATTAAGAAGTTGTTCATTTATTTTGCTCGAATCATTACATTTTCTGTCAAAAGGTTTTTCTAAAAAGTTTCTTCTACAAAATTCTGTTGGACCATAGGCCATTTGAGGGAAGATTTATGATTGAATTTAAATTCTGTACCTAGAAAGTCATGCAATTTGCAATCAGTCATTCCTGTTTAGATGGTGATGAGCCATGGATTACTAGCACTAGAGGTAATGATGTTGGGTTTGCCTTGGCAACAAGGAAATATCTAATCCTTTCTCACTCTTATTTGAAGAACCAAAGGTAATGTTCATGTGATAGGTCATATCCTATCTCTCATATTAGAACTGAAACTATTTTTATTCTGGTCACCCTCCTTCACTGTGTGTTCTTTGACTGCAACATTTCAAGACCTGAAGTTGGAAGACACTGAGAACCTCATGAGCGATCACCTGGATAAATTCTTAGGAACTTTGGTGAAGTAGTAGAGAATTCAACAAGTTATTAATAAGATGAATGAGGATGCATATGAGGACCTTGTGATGGATATTAAGTGAAACAAAGAGACAGAAGAGCCTTATTTCCCGCACTAGGCTTGAATCGATTCAGCCCAACTTTCAGGATTGTCTAAAACTAATAGAGCCAACTATCTTAGCTGCAAGGTTGGATCCAGGATTCTATTCAAACTCTTCTTGAAGCATGTAAGAGGACCAATCATTGTTACATCAAGACAATGCATTTGGCACATAAGAACTATTTGTGGAATGTTAGAGGAGATAGTTTATTTACCAATTAGACATTGTAGAAGCTGTTTCTCATTTTTATTTTAAGAATCTTGTTGAGAAAACCATAAAATGGACTTGAGATGTTCATTCTGTGTCATTGTTCTAGAAAGGTCATGGCAGACGCCATGGCAGTTTTAGACCCAAACCCGACATGGTAGCCAGCATGGTGGGTCCAAGGCGAGCTTCATAGGCTTCTAGTGTTGAGCCAATTTCCAAGTGGATTTTCTTTTTTCATTTTTATGGATAATGGTATAACAAAGCACCATCTTCTTCTTCCTCACTTCTAACCAATTGTATTTTTATTTATTTGTAAATATTTATCTATATATGGTCTCATCTAAAGCCATAATATATTCTATTTTTGCAAGCATATGAGCATTTTGTTCATATTGGTTCGGTATCTAGTTTTCATGTTCATGATTCATTGTTTGGGACTTTTTAGGGAGATGGCTATGTTTACAAAAAAAAAAAATGCCATTTAAAAATTAGAATATCTTGATTGATAAGTGAAACCTGTTCTTTACAGCATTATGTCTTCTTTACTTTGAACAAGTTCAGAATTATTCTTAGTCTTTTCTTAAAAAAAAAAAATCTTAGTCGAAGTTGGCTGACTGTGCTGGATTTCTGCCCTATGAATTTTTCATTTTGCCCCCTATTATTCAAGTTATGAAAATGTAGGAGATGAGCGCCTCAAACCACAGCACCTAGGGCATCCCCTATACTGCAAGAGGCATTGGACCTTTGATTTAACGGTGAAGGAGGACAAGAGCCAAGCGAAATTTGGCTCTTCTTCAACAATGGCTGCGTGCCCTAGAATTCCTAGGGATGGTGGCGTGAGAGGGAGAGAGAAAAGAGATTAGGGTTTCAAGAAGAAAGAGTTTCCAATGATTTCATTTCTCACATACACAAATTACAAGAGAGTGTATATACATGGTCAAACATGACCCAAACCCAAAAACTCCCCTAGGCTAAACCATATGAGAAAGCACTCAACCCAAGCCCATGTACACCCATGACTTGTATGCTCTGTCTTCCTTGAGCCTAAACCTAGCCCAATAATGTTTAGCCACCTTAAGACTTAAAATATCTGAGTCTTAAGCAAGTCGGAGATCAATTCCCGTCCCTACTTAAAACTCCTGCAGACCTAGAGTCGATTCTGGCGCAACTCGAGTCGACTTCCACTCTCTGAGTATCACTGGCCCCGACCTGGGGTTGACTCCCGCAATCCACGAGTCGACTCCTCACAGGCACGAGTCAACTCCCACTTAGCTCGAGTCGACTCTCTCAGGCTTTCCAGAGAGTTGCTTCTCTGCTCGATTTTCTGGAGTCGACTCCAGCTCTGGATGAGTCGACCCTAGCTCTTCAGGGGTCGACCCTAGATCAGCATGAGTCGACTCCTTTGCTGTTTTCACTGCAGTTTCTTGCATTTTTTTGCTTTGGATGCGCCACACTTGTGCCAACAGAAAATTCTCCCAGTAAGACAAATTGCGAAATAATAAATCTTTTTTAGCATTTGTACACCATGATCACATCCAGTTTGGCAAATGCTTTTAGGACTCAACATGTAACATGATCAAAGAACCCTTGGAAGAGTAAAATGAAAAAGATGCATTGATCGGGTCATTAATGAATATGACTAGGAATATATTTTGGCTTGTGAAGAAAATGTAGGGCATCACTATGTATTGACTGGATTTCTCTCCAGAATGTCAACAGTAGGGCATTGATAGCTCCAGATAGTAAAGTAAAGTTTCTGATCTTGTCACCATGTTCTGCTGAATCAAAAAATGCTGATCCTTTTTTTTTGTAGATATTTACTGGAAATTACTATTCAGGCTGGAATTAATGATTATCAAACTCATGAAGGATGTATTAGGGCCACACATGATATTTGCTTACTTTGTTATGAAGGGGCGTACATACATGCAGATACTTTGAAAGTTATTAAAATGCGTAATTTTCATTAAAACGTTGAATCAAAACTTATACAAAGATATGGGATCTTTGACTGGAAACTTCTCTCTAACAGTCATGATCTTTGTCATTGTAAGCATCAGTAGCTTCAGTTTGAGTTATTACAAGGACAAATATTGGTGTTCTCGCATAATTTAGATCTGATTGTGGACCAGTGTAAGTCCTCTCTTTGTTTCGTTCACTCTTTTTTCTCTTTTGAAGGAAGCGGTTGTTTAAAACACCTTCAATAGTTACTTGCAGTATCTCAATGAATGAAAACTTATCAGCATTGGTGAAAACTGTGTAGTTGTACATCTTGGAAATGGGCAATGAATTTACATACATGTGCAATATCACATGAACGATTCATGCCTGTATTATCTCTTGCATAGTTTCCAAATGTAATGCCCACATAAGTCTAAGGGCAAATACAAGAAACCTTTATATTGTCAAGCAACATTAAACTGTGTTAACAGTATTTAATTTGAACGTGAATACAACTGTACAAAATCATATAAAATAAACATTGTTATAATGTTCTTTGTCATTTCCAACAAAGATCTCATACAGGTAGTTGAAGGTGAAAGAGAAAGTCTAATCAATGGTGATCCACTCCAACAAATAAGACGAGAAAACAAAGAAGAAGAAGAAGAGACTGCATCTGATGGGGAATTCATAAAAGTAGAGAAGGAACTAATAGATGTAAAAGAAAGCTCCCACCTGCTTAAACCAATAGCAGAAGTAGAAGAAACCCTGCGTGGTGCTAATCTGGATTTGCAAGCAATGGAAGAGAAAATAAGAGCACTTGAGCTCCAGCTTGAAACTGTAACTAAAGAACTACAGCGCTCGGAATCTGAAAAATCCTTGCTAAAATCTGAGGTTGACCTCACAAATGGGAAATTAGAGAAAATGGACCAGCATTGTGAGGAACTTGAACTCGACCGGAAGAGGATGAAAGAACAAATTTTGGAAGCTGAACAGAAGCATAATCTGCAGCTTGAGTCACTCCAAGAAGCATTGAGATTGCTAGATATGAAGCAAAAGGAGCTGGCTGATGTGAAGGAAGCATTTGATGGATTGTCTGCTGAGCTGGAGAGCTCGAGAAAGAAGATGGAGGAGCTTGAAGCAGAGTTGGTGTTGTCAGCAGGTGAGGTGCATAAATTTGAGGAACTTAGCAATGAGAGAAGTACACATGCAGAATTAGAATCAAAGAGAGCCTTAGAGTTCGAGAAGATGCTGGAACTAGCAAAACTGAATGCGAAGGAGATGGAAGACCAGATGGGTAATTTGCAAGAAGAGCTGAAGGGACTCCGCTATAAGATTGCAGAGAATCAGCAAGTTGAAGAAGCGCTTACAAGTACTGCATTGGAGCTTTCAGTGGTTCAGGAAAGTTTGGAGCTTTCAAAATCACAAGTGACAGATTTGGAGCAGAAGCTTGTTTCTAGGGATGCTGTTATTCATGAACTGACACAAGAAATAAACCTCCATAAGGCTTCTGAACACCAGATGAGGGAGAATGTGCTTGAATTAGAAAGTCTGCTCTCTGCCACCAAAGAAGATCTCCAAGCAAAGCTTGTGGACTTGGACGAAGTGGAGTTCAAACTTCGAGGGCAGATGAAGGAAAAGGAAATGGTTGAATCTAGCTTAAAAGACCAAAATATGCAGATATTAGCTTTGCAAGAGGAATTGGTTATGTTGACAGGTCAAAGGGATACTCTTCAAATTGCTGTGGCTGACCTAAACACAAAATTGTCAATGACGGAGGAAACTTGCGGCCAGTTAGAGGCCAAGTTGAATCTTGCCGACAAGAATTTCACTAGAACAGACTCACTTCTCTCACAGGCATTGTCATGTAAAGGGGAGCTCGAACAAACGCTGAAATCTCTAAAAGGGCTCCATCAAGAGTCCAGCATAGCTGCTGAGACTGCAACACGAAGAAGCTGTGAGCTTGAAGATCTAATACAGGCATCAAATGCAACTGAAGAGGGCCTGAAAGCACAACTGAGGGAAACTGAAATGAGATTGGCATCTACTGAGAAGCGGAAAATTGAGCTTGAGCAACATCTAAACCTTGCAGAAGTGAAAAACATCGATGCAGAAAGAGAAATTAAAGAACTCAGTGAGAAAATGATAGAGCTCGTCACTTTGCTAAAAAAATCTGAGGAGGAAAGTGCACTGTCAAGATGCCATTTCCAGGCATATGAAGATAGGATCAGTCAAATGGAATCATCTTTGAGCAACTCTTCTTCGAGAAACTCACATCTTGAACAGGAGCTGAAGGATCTTGCCAAAAAATGTGCAGAACATGAGGATAAGGCTACTGCTGCATACCAGCGCAATCTCGAACTGGAAGATTTGGCTGATGTATCTCATTCCAAAGCAGAGGATGGTGCAAAGAAAGTGGCTGAATTAGAGCTATTGTTGGAAGCTGCTAACTACCGAACACAGGAACTAGAACAACTGCTGAGCACCACAGAGGCAAAACGTAGGGATGCTGAAGTGGAATCAAAGCAGTACAGTAGCAAGGTTTCTGAGATTTCTGCAGAACTGGAAGCATTCCAGACAAAATCAGCAAGTCTTGAAGCTTTGCTGCAAGCTGCAAATGAAAAGGAGAGAGAGTTGACAGAAATGTTGAACATCGTTACTGCAGAGAGGATGAATCTGGAAGACTTGGCAAACATTTCTGGTAAAAAGCTCTTAGAAGCTGAAAATTTGATTGTGGTCTTGCAAAGTGAGTTGAAATATATAGAAGAGAATCTTAAAAGTGTCGAGAAAGAGCTTGAGGCTTCAGGTGTTAGAGAGAAAGATATACTGGAGAAGCTTAGATCTGCTGAAGAAAAGTTAGAGCATCGACATAAAGAAGTAGAGCAAACTATTGCAAGAAATTTGGAGTTAGAATCATTACATGAGTCTTTGGTCAAAGACTCAGACTTAAAACTTCAAGAAGCAGCTGTAAGCTTTATGCAAAAGGAATCAGAAGCTAAACAGTTGAATGAAAAGTTAAAGTCTCATGAAGAGCAGGTGGCATTTTATCAAGCTCAGGCTACTGAGGCAGCTGAAAACGTGGCATCGTTAGAAGCAGAATTGGAGACAAATGCCATAAAGTTGGTTACTCTTGAGATTACCATTCAGGAGCTCAAGCAGAAGGCCTCAGAAGCAGATCTGAAAGCTGAACAGTCAATTTCTGATAATGAATTGTTATCTGGGATGAACTCAAAGCTCAGGGAGGACCTGGAAGCTCATCAGTGCAAAGTTAATGAACTTCATGAGTTGTTGAATTTGAGACATGCAGAGAAGGAGGCAACTGCTGAACAACTGGCTTCTCATGTGAAAACCATAGCAAAATTAACTGATGAACATTCAAGAGGCTTGGAATTCCAATCAGCAACTGAATCCCGTATAAAAGAAACCGAAGTCCAACTACATGATGCAATTGAGAAGTTCACACACAGAGATTCTGAAGCCAGAAACTTGAATGAAAAACTGCTTGCACTTGAAGCTCAGCTAAAAACTTTTGAAGAACAGGCCAGAGAAACAGCTGTTGTTGCAGAAAATCAGAAGGTTGAGCTGGAGGAGACTCTGTTGAAGTTACAGAACGTGGAAGGACTTGCTGAGGAAATGCAAAGAAAGGTTGATCATTTCAGATCTGAGAATGAAGGTCTAGAAAGTACAAATCTGAGTCTGTCTCAGAAGCTGGCAACATATGAGACAAAAATGAATGAGCTGCAAACAGCATTGAACATAGCCATTGCAGAGAAAGTGGATACATCTTTACAGCTTCATTCTTCAAGGAAAACATTAGAGGATCTGATGCAACAATTTGATTCTGAGAAAGAGAAACTCCAATCCCAGGTGAGCAATTATATACATCCATAATTTTCATGTTGTGTCTTTTTGGAGGCAAACATGTGGATATTGAAATTGAAGCGTGGTATATTATCCTTAGAACATGCTGTACCATATAAAGTGTTTGTACAAAAGCAACAGGACAGGAGAAATGTATTAATGTAACATGTGCTATTGCAGATAACCTCTGTTATGGAAGAAAACAACATGCTCAATGAAATGTATCAAAATGCTAAGAAAGAACTTGAAGCAATTATAGTCCAACTGGAGGAACAATTGAATGCGCAGAAAGATAGGGAAGTCTCTCTCAATGCCGATGTGGAAAATCTCAAGGCAGAATTAGCTGAGAAATTTCTGATTCAATCAAAGATTTCACAACTTGAGCAACAACTTTTATTAGCCGAGAATAAATACATGGAAAAGGTATTCTTTTTATTTTAAAACTAGTTCTTGTTTCAAAAAGAGTAGCTTTGACCAGTTACTGAGACTGTGTGGTTTTACGAGTCCTTGTCTTTTCAGATTGAAAGCATGCGATTGGCAGCTGCTGAGAAAGAAGCAGTGCTAACTTCTAAATTGAACAAGCATGAAAGCACACTCCATGAGAGAGATGCCTTATATGAACAGCTGAATGCAATCCAAAAGGAACTAGATCTTGCTTGCAAAACCAAAACAGAGCAGGTTCCTCTTTCATTACACCATCAAACTGATTTCCTGGTTGTCTTAGTTATCTGTCAAATGTGAGCAACTATTCATTAGATAGCAAGTCATTTTTGATGTTGATTTTAGTTGAAAGTTGATTATCTGTATAAAAAAAAAAAATTGGTGAGGAGGTACTGTGTCGGCTCTGGTTGCCTATGTAGTGAATTCATAGGGATCTTTTGGGATTTTAGATATAGATACTAGCAGGATATAAAAGGCAGCCCAGTCATGAGCCTCCTACCACTACGAGGTCTAGGGAGGGTCAGATGTAGACAACCTTACCCCTACATAGGAAGAGGCAACCTTACCCCTATATAGGAAGAGGCTGTTTTCGTGTTTTGAACCCATGACACCTAGGTCGCAATGGAGCAATTTCACCGTTGCATCAAGGCTGACCCTCATAAATACTAAATACATTAGGATATATGTTGATTAAATTCAAGTAAGCTTTTGCTCAAAAATTGAATAAGATTTTGATAGATAAGTCTTACATGATTAAATGTTTTAAATAGGTAAACAGAAATTAAGAATTTTTTCTGCAGGCCAGGACCTATTTTAATAGACTAGGTTCATCGTCAGATTTTAATGGATAGTGTCTAGCCTCATATAGGAAGTACGTTCTTTATTCCCCCTCACATAGCAAATAGACAGGAAGTAAGTTCTTTATTCCTCCTCACATAGCAACTAGTTAGTGATTTAATGTTAAAAAGCAGAGTTTGCACCAGGTGGGGAAAAAATTTTAAGACTTGAGAAGGAAATTATCATCAAATGCTTGCAGTAAATTAAAAATAAAATTAAGACAAATTCTATTGGTATGTTATTATCATCAAGCTCTGGGCAGGATTATTCTAAAACTTCTATAGCATTGGAGGTTAAAGTGGGGTATTGAAGATATTAAGGTTAGAGATAAACCCAGGGTATGCCGTACCAGCCCGTACCGGCCGGTACGGGCCGATACAAACTGGTCCGAGCAGGGACCGGTACCGGATCAGCATGGGATCCGGTACCGAAAGCTTTTCATTGAGAAACCAGGAGGTATGATTGCCGTACCAGTACGAAACTGGTATGGACCGATACGGGACTGGTACGTACTAGTCCGGGTTGCCACCGGTACGCCGACCGGTACCGGTACGGTGGATCTTGGATAAACCATTGGTTTGTCTTAGGGAGGAAATCCCGAGCAACAAACCTAGGACCAAGGCAAAGAGTTACGTGACATTTTTGGGATGATGAGGATGAAAGAGTACAAGAGATGTAAATGATGTTTTTCAGGTTGAGATTTATAGGGCTAGACATAGAAAAGCAATACTGAGATCCTAAAAACTTTTTAGAGAACATGGTTGATAAGAAATTGGAGTTGAGAGTCCAATAGGAGATTTAATCAAGTGTTGAAGCATATCTTTACAATGTAACCATAACAACAAACATATTCTAAGAGGTACGGCACCATTTTTTTGGCATTTTAGAATCAGATCAAGTCTCCAATATGTTTTTGGTTAGACTGTTTTTACTCTAAAGAAAAAGGCAATTCTAACATGCAAAGGATGTATGTGAGTGTAGATAGTTAAAGATAATAGAGTAACATTCCTTCTGATATTACTGGAGCCAAAACCTATTGAAGCAAATATATTCTAGGCTGTATGGTGGACGCTACAAGGGACTTATTTTTGAGGAAGCTTCAAAGTTTCTAGGATAAGATGATTAAGTCATGGAAACTCATTAAGATGATATCTAGAGGAAGACTAGAGGGACTAGAGGAATTCCAACTTAGAAGAAGAGCTTTAAATGTCTAGGGAAGGGTTGCAAAGTGGAGACCTAGGCAAAGCAAGATGGAGATGGTGATTAGGATCTGGAACAAAACCTGTGATGATTATGGATTAATACTAGATAGAAACCAATAAGAAAAATTTATAGGAAATATGGAACTAGGATTGTGGGTTATGATCACTATTTTTTTGAGTCAAAGCATTAACTGCAACCTAATGATGTGACAATATTTTTATTATTTTCTTCATTTTCTTTGTGTTTTTTGAATTCTTTCGAAGTCTATCAACCATCAGCTTACAAGGAAACCTCAAGTGCGTTTATTTTTGACAGAAAGAATTGGATTCGATGAAGGAGCTGGAAAGGGAAGCTTTGATGAAGAAATCGCTTGATGAGATGGAGGCTAAAAATCAGCATGCCACATTACTGGAAAAGCAAGTTGAAGAGCTGAAGCAGAAGCTGCAAATAGCTGAAACACAATACAAGGAAAAGGTTAGTTTTTTTCCCTCTCTTAACGAGATTGATTAACTAGTTATCTATGGAGCATTATGTGCAGAGGAATTTATGAAATTAGATGTGTCTTATCATCTTTGAAAAGAAGGTTTGTATAAAAAATAGGATTTATAATTTCATATGTCTACACTTAATAATATACCAGATTTCACGAGTCAATTAATCTTTACAGAAACCCTCAAGCCATGAAGTCCAACAAATCTCTTGGAATCTCCAAGCTAAGATATCATTTTCACATTATAACTTGTTTACTGCTTTTGATTTTAATTTTAGATGTCAAAAATAAACTTTTTTTTTTTATAAAAAAAAAATATTGGCAGCAAGCTTCCTTGGACCTTTGATCCGTAAGACATAAAACTTGATTAAGGATGGGAACTCATCTTATTTTGGAGTCTCAAGTAAAACAAAAACTCCATCTTATGGTAAAGTCCCAACATAAATAAAATTTTATGCATGTTGTTTTCTTGAGACCCTAGAAGAGGTTAAATCTTTTGACCTCTTATGGGAAGGTATAATTTTGCAAGAAAAAAGGAGTTGCTTCTGTCATTCATCATGAGGAGAAACTAAAGATGTTATAATTAGTCATAAGTACTCAGGTTACCACACTTTTTCTCTATCTTCTCATATGTATCTCCTTATTTGTTCAACTTTCTTTTTTCATGCATAGCACTTCTTTTTTATGGTTTCAAGGGCTAAGAATGCCCTATCCACAATGAGTTAATTTAATCCTTTCTTCCACCCTAACCTGATCTATAGTTTTGATCTTTTGAGTCCTTGAAGTTGCTTTCCTTGTATATTTAGCTTTGTGATGTCACCTGTATCTCCCATGAGGAGCCCTTTCTACTAAGGTAACCAATATAGGAAGAATTGTTGTATTGCAATCCTTATCATCAGGACCTTTGCAAGTTCAAACAGTGAACAGTAATGTTTGCATGTGTATAAAAATTCTCCTTTCACCTCAAATGCCTCTGAGATCTGATATTTGTAATACTGTAGTATTTATGTCAATTTTCTTTCTAAAATTCATGGTCTTATTAAGAAAATTTTTTTGCAGAAATAGTGAGAGGAAGAGATTATATTTCTGTTTTGTTTAATGGGTATATTTTCAACTTCTAATTAGGGTTCGCCGTACCGATACCGGACTCTGTACCGGTGCCATGTTATTATAGTGTCGATATGGTACGGTGCGCCACTGGTATGGTACGGTACGTTTGGTACCATCCAATACGGTACGGTACAGCATACCATGCTTCTAATACAGTAGGGCAAGATCTGCTAAACTGGTATCGAAACCCATACCGATTGGCGCCCGGTATGGCTCGATACCAGTTCGGTGCCGAATGGAATCAGTAGGGCATGCCGATTCACAGACCAGCACGCCCTATTTTTTTTTTGCAGTTCTCAAAAAAATTTATGGTAATCACTCTTTTCAAACTTTTTCTATGAATTTAAGTCTAATTTGATTTTTTTTGATGTTTTTTGATATTTCTATGATCCTGGTTTAACCATATGATGCATCTTATTACTTTAAAATGATGCAAATCATAAAATGAACAGCATACATGCTAATATCGAAAATCGAGTTGAGTGGCGATGGCTCTCATAGATATCTGGATCATAAGCATAGTCAGAAAGCACATCAATCCACCATTCTAACCAAGCGGCATTGTAACCTTGTACATTCATCCCATAAGAAACGTGCGTCAGGTTATAAGCACTTTTGGATCTCTCACTGAAGCTCTGGCTCCGAGAGATGTTCTATGGCTGATTATACGGCTGTAGAGGGGCCCATTCGAATATGCCGGCAGCAAAATCCGATCCGTGAGATGCTCTGGGCTGCGTAGGGTAATAGCCACTGGAGGATGCCTCAGACGCACTATATCCATATCTATATTCGTATGAGTCATAGGCTGTCTGTGGCTGCGGATAATAGGATCTAGCAAGAAATGTCGTACCGGCCCGTACCGGCCGGTACGGGCCGGTACGGGCCGGGACGTACCGGTCCGGTCCCTGACCGGTACCGGACACAGATGAAAACCGGTATTTTTCGGTTTTCTTCTGTGAACCAGCCGGTACGGAGGCCGTACCGGCCGATACCGCTTGGTACCGGCCTCGTACCGGTGCGAACCGGCCGGTTCGCACCGGTACGGTGTTTTTTTTTGGGGGGGGGACCACAGCGCCTCGCTGTGGTTTTTAAAACCACCGCGTGGCGCGTGGTTTCAAAAACCACGCGCCACGCGTGGTTTCAAGGAAGAAGTGGCCCACGGGCCACTTCTTTCAAAAACAAAAAAAAAAAGCCGTTTTTTTTTTGTGGGAACCACAGCGCCACGCGCTGTGGTTTTTAAACCACCGCGTGGCGCGTGGTTTTAAAAACCATGCGCCCGCGCGTGGTTTTAAGAAAGAAGTGGCCGTGGGCCACTTCTTTCAAATAAAAAAAAAACCAGGGTTTTTTTTTTTTTTGGGAACCACAGCGCCACGCGCTGTGGTTTTTAAACCACCGCGTGGCGCGTGGTTTTAAAAACCACGCGCCCGCCATGGTTTTAAGGAAGAAAGCTGTGGCCGAGGCCACAGCTTTTTTTTTTTTTTTTTTTGATGGGAAAGAAAGTGGCCGGCCACTTTCTTCCCATCAAAAAAACAGGAACGAGAGGCCTGATGACAGCACCCTCGCTCGTTCGGTTATAAAAACCGAACGAGAGGCGCTATTAATTAAAAATTCAGGAATGAGCCTCTGAAGAATAATCAGAGACGGGAAGATTTGAGAGATAGCCCACAAATTGAGGAGAAGGTCCTGCCCAAAAAATTCAGCGGAGACTATTTAAGGTGCGGTTTTTTTGTCCTATGTTATTTCATTAATTTTGTTAATAATTTATTTAAAAAATAGTTTATAAATTACTTATAATAAGATAATGCAAAAATTTAGAAAAAAGTAATAAAAAAACATCAATTTTCACTTAATTTAAGATCCAACAGAGACAACATTAAAAAAAAAAAATGTCTGGCTCGCGGTAACGGCCGGTACGGTACCGGTCCGGCCGGCCACCGGTACGCCGATCCGGACCGGTACGGCGGACCTTGGGATCTAGTATACGACTTGGAACCTAATACGTCTACAGATTTTACTCCACGTGCAAGGTCATTTGTAGCTACATTGTGTCTTTTTGAATGACCTCGAGGAGCCCATCTCTTATATGCAATCTTATCCTCGCGAGCTTTACCAAATCGTGCATCGTGATCCCTATCATGTGTAACATGCATAAACTGGGATTCACCGATATATTGAATACAACCCTGTGGTTGTCTCATAAACTGTAATTTTCTGTTCTCCACTCTCTTTATGGCCAACAAATTCATGACCATCAGAACTGCCATAATTGTTGCTTTAGGACTCCTCGATACTCTCCATTGGGGTTGCATGTGCCTTTTGTTTTTTTTTGTGTGTGTATTGGGCAGCTGTCTTCTTATCCTTCGTGCCTCTCTCCGTCTGGCTATGTCGCCCTCTTGACCGAGTCGACTGGATAGCATAGTGGCATCGTCTAAGCATCTCTCAATAATATCTTTGAGAATATATCTCAGATAAGGAGTCATGTGGTGATTGGCTCTCCTGTGGCTGTGGCTGATCAGTCGTAGAAATGCGTGGAATATTGCGCTCAGCCCATGGTCCTGCATCGACCCTAGCCTTGCTGGCTACGAAATTGGCCGGTCGTGGAGGCGATCATGGCTCGTCAAATTTCCGCTCTTGTTGTTGGCCCACAAATCGTCCAATCATAGGATCATTCTCATCATCAACGAAAGTACCATGCATCGGATCTGTATACTTGAGCTCCACTTTCTTCTGAATGCACTTTAGCCTCAACTTCATATTGTAATGGACATATACAAGGTCATTGAGGCGCTTCTATGTCAAACAATTCCTCTGCTTGCTGTGGATGAGGGCGAAGGTAGACTAGTTGCACTCATAGCCACTCGAGAAGACTATCTGAGAGAGGATTCGGATAGCTATCCGTATAAAAAATTTTTTGGACAACTCAAAATGGATTCACCATTCAATTGCAAAAATATTGAAGAAAAATATATATATAATAGTACCATATTAGTAACCATCTAAACTTGAATGAATGGATATCAAATTTTTATATAGAGTAGCTTGTATGTCCCTAAATACGTTTATGATTTTACATTTTTTTATTTTTTTTATTTTTAAAAATTGTTCTTTTTTAATTCAAAATATATATTTATTTTTTAAAAATTATATAAAATATAAAAATAAAAATTTTTATATCAGCATGTACATCGTCCATAGATCTACAATATATAAAAAAATCAAGCCGAAATTTAAAAATTTGACATGATCTCTTATTTTGCAATATTTGAGCTATTTTTTGAAGCCCTCCAAAAAAAAAAAAGAAGGAGATAGGAGAGAGGAGAGAGGAAGCACACCTTATTTAGCCTTGGCTCTTTTTTCTAATAGCCTAAATTGGTGTTGTTTGTAAATTCTTTTGGACAGGGCTTCGCTCTGGCATTGTGGCAACTCATCATTGGGAAGGCCTTCTCGAGCCTCCCCAATGCCGCTGTGGCAATAATGTCACAATGCCACTGTGGCAACCGGTACCAGTTCGCACTGAGTTGGCATCGAACCGATCAATTCTGGCAGGTTCAGGGCGGTTCCGCCCGAAAAGGATCGGTTTCGGCTGGTCCCATTGCGGCTCCAGCCTCAGTGCTGCCTAAACCGAGCGGTTCGACAGACCTTATAGGGTACAGTCTCCAATTCAAAAACATAAGCAAATGGAGTGATAGAAACTAGTTTAATCTAACTTTAAAGAATATGTATTGCATCCCCCCCCCCCCCCTCCCCCCCCCCCCCCAAAAAAAACACACACACACACAAGTATATCTTCAGAAAATTAGTTAAATCAATCTTAAACATCTTTAATGAATATCTTGGATATTTATTGTATTAAGAAGTAGACTTGGCTAAGGTCGACCAGATTTAGGACTTGATTCAGTTTACCTCCCAGCCTTCAGATTCTCACTGTTTGCAAGGTGAGAAAGACTAAAACAGACTGTTAGCTCTTCTCCTGTTCTGCTCAGACTGAAGAAGAAAAGGAGAAAAAAAAATAAAACCAATGGATGCTTGGAAAGCCAAGAGGACAGTGTTGTGCTCCTACGGTACCGTGCGTGCTGAGAATTGCAAGGTGAGTCCCATCACTGTGCTAGTTGTTGAAGCTTCAATTAATGAGGTTTTAGTAAGGAAGGCAATTGATAGTACAAGTAAATCCTGAAGTCAAGCAAATCCAAGAGTAATGAGGGTTTGCAATATCAAGAGAAGATGAAAGAGAGGCTGGGATGTGGATATTGGTGTGGCTTCTTGGCGTGTACTGTTAGAGTGGAACAAAAGGAAAACCTAGCCCTTCCTCTCATTCAGAGAATCAAACTGTCTGCAAAACTGTGGACAGCACTGGCTTTAGATAAAGTCAGGAGATTTCCCCAGCTTTCCATAAACTGAGAATTTAATGTTTGTTTGGTGAGTCCGAGGGGTTGGTGTGTATCGTTAGAGTGGAATACAAGGGTTTTCTCTACACCCCCAAAACCCCCCACCAAAAAAAAACTTGGCCATTCATCTCATTCAGAGAATCAAACAGTTTGCAACACTGTGGACACAACCGGCTTCAGATAAAGAAAGTCAGGAGCTTTCCCAGCTTTTCATAAACTGGAAGTTTAGTGTTTTTTTGGTGATTCTCAGGGGTTTGATGGTTTGACCTTACCTAAGATGTATGTTGTGTTTTATCTCTCTGCATGGATGATTTTTGCATCTCTTAATGCATATTCAGTTAGGCAATGCCTAACTTTTCCTCAAAAAAAGGGTCATCAGGGTTTGACCAGCTTTTAATCCTTTTCATTTCTTTCCTTTTTGTTTTCTTTTTCTTTTTTACATATATCTCCATATTTTGAAATTAGTTCAGTAAGACACCCATTTGGAACATGCAGGTTATAGAAGAAGGCAAGAAACTTGCCCTAGTCAATGCAGAGCTTGATGATTTGAAACATAAACTGAGTCAAACAGTTGAGATGGAAAAGAAGATCGCAGAACTTGGGAACAAGTTAGCAACTGCCAAATCTAGGGAGGAGGCGAGTGTAACTCACTAATCTGATTAACAACATTTCCCTTTCATTTTGATCAGTGTGCTCCTCAAAGTAATGAGGTGACAGAGGAATAAAATGTGATTCTTTTTCCTTAGCATTCTCCGTTTCTATTTATCTGCAGGTTAAGGATGGAATCGTAGAAGCTAAACCGAAGGATGGAGTAGAGGTGATATCCAGAGATATTGGACTGAGTACTTCAACACCATCAAAAAGGAGCAAGAGAAGAAGCAAAGAGGTGCATCAGACTGCACAGACAACTTCCACAATATTAACCATGAATGCTGCTCCAGAGTCTTCAGGGTTAATGGCCTTCAAGTCCATCTTAGGAGTAGCTCTGGTGTCCATAATCATTGGCATTATTCTGGGTAAGAGGTTTTAGCATGGTTTGTGAGTTTTTTGCCTTTATCTTTTATGTAAATCCAGTGATTTTTTTTCCTTGCTGAAAGTGCGAAAAAAAGGGGAAGTTATAATCGTAGCCTAGCTGTTGAAGCTCGGATGCGAATTTGATTTTCAGTCCTTTGTGGGCAGCTTTGACAGTTTTATTGAAAGTTGAGGTTGGGGACTCTCTGCTGGCTTCAGTGAAAGCCCAGAACTTTAAGCTCGGGTTAGGAATTTGTTTTATTCATTCCTACCCTATTCTATGCAGTAGGGGGGAAGTTTATATTCCTGTTTCCTTGTTAATCTGAGCAACTGTTCTTGAGAAATGATTTCATGCTATAGTTGATATTTCGCTGAATATTGTACAGATTGAGCATTCTTCATTTTACACTTTTTGTCTTTCCTTTACTAGATTTAGAAATGCCCTTTGGTGAAAGAATGAGTGAAAATTACTTTCCTATGCTCTTTGGTGAGAGCTTTATGATCTGATGGTTTTTGTTGTGCAATTAGATAGTCTGTTACACTAGAGTGATGTTTTGTGGGCATAACCTTCATCACATTTTGCCCAAATATTTTTCTCAGGCACTTTCAGCACCTTACTTTAGGCCAATTTGTTACTCGAAGTTTTTAACCACAATTTCTGAGCTTCTTCTGAATAGCTTCTATAGGTGTAGTAAGCTAAATTTGTGCAAGATTTGCCATCAGATATCTCTTGGTTTAGTAGGGTTGTTCAAGGAATAGTGAGCAGAGAACAGGAGGAGCATCAAATGGCTGAGCTGTTCATGAACAGTTTGGGCTCGTCTTGGCAATAGGATGTTTGAGCTTCGTTGGCTTAGATACAACACAAACATTTGTTAAATCTTAGCACATAAACAAGCAGAGCACCTTCAAGCATCAAAAAAGGTCAATAAAATAAACAAATGATGGTTTTTGTCATGACAGCTGAATAAGTTATGCTAACTTTGTACCACAATGATACATCGAAGGATAAAGAGCAAGCAGCTTGTTTCGGTAACAAATAATTCTAAATGGTATGAATCTAAGGTGAAATATAAATACTCTATAATTGCTGATTGTTCGTATTAATGCAAGTCCTGGATAAATAATTGGGTATCTCTATAGAAGTTAACTTAACGGCTAACGTTGGAGCAAAACATAATTGGGATATATGCCATAAATTCATACAAAAATAGAATTAGAGGAAGCAGATACTCTTTAAAAAAATAATTTTTTACTGTTACTGGGTCAAAAATAATGCAAAACACGAGTAGAGATCAAGAAAAAAGTGTTCCTCCTCTCCTCCCCCATAGGTTTTGGAGTTAGTAGAGGACCTTCTACACCATTTGAGGGACTCCATGAGGAGACCGAGTTCTGTCTATGAGGAGATCGGAGGGCATACCTAGCCTATCACATTTGGTTGGATAGAAACGTCCCGTGTCTTTGAGGGCAGCAGATCAGCACCGAGATCGGTGGTAGACAAGGCCTTTCGTCATGCTGCGGAGATCACTACATCTATCGCTTCGAGATCCTCTGGGATGACCGGAGACATCTGGGATACCCATTTCGCTGTCACAGCGCTCGGGTTTGCTCTCTTTTCATCGGTACTCCCACCCTTTAGTCATCTCAAAGTTAATTTCGATGGCAGTATGTCAGCGGATGGAGTGTATGGAGGAGTGGGATTTGTGATCAAAGACCATCATGGCATGCTGGTAGTGGCGGGGGGGGGGGGGGGGGGGGGTTAGAACACCTTTGGCCTGACCGTCATTGAGGTGGAGTTTCGGGCAGCCTGGGAGGGCATCTCCTATGTGATTAGAGTGCTCAGAGCAGAGCGGGTACACCTTGAGGGAGATTTCTCTATGGTGATTGATTGGATACGAGGAGTGGACCGTTACGAGGATAGCCACCTATTAATTGGTGAGACTCGCAGACTGGTCAGGGAGAGATAGAGTCTTTCCAGGCAGTACATATTTTTCGGAAAGGTAAATAGAGCTGCACATTGGGTTGCCTCCATGGCTCCGTACTTCGGTGAGCTTATGTGGATGAGAGCCGCTGATATCCCTTCTCCCTTGTATCATCTTCTTACTTTTGATTTGTCTGGTTGTACTCATATGAGAACTATATGAAATGCCGTTTTTATCAAAAAAAAAAGAAAAAGAAAAAAAGGATTTGTAGGTTAGAAATTCAGCAACTTATATCAGAATATTAAATTAAGGGAGCAAACTTCATCATCTAGATTATATGAAAGCGATACTTATCAATTTTTATGTTGTATTGAAATTCAAGTATGAATAGATTCAATTAGTTGTGATGAAAATATGTCTAAATTCACCATGAACCCTTGATTCATAAGTTTAATATACAAAATCAGGTGTAGCATAAGATTTAGAGAAAGTACAAATATGTTATCTTGACATGGTTCTAAGGGGTGTCTAAGTAATTGTTGACCAAGAGGTGACCTGTCCCAGACCAAAGTTGCTTTAGGTTTCTCCTAAATCAGCTTTATAAAGAAAAGCAATGAATTCCATGCAATGAAGAAAACCAGTAACCTGACCACCAAAATAAGGTGGAAAGGAGCACATGTTTCTTTTGAAGATTCTTCAATTTCTTTCCTAGTCTTGGTTCAACAATATACATTTGGAATTACTGTTCATACATATTCCACTTTCTAGAGCCTACTACTCTCCATGAATCCATTTCTTTCCTAGTCTTGGTTCAACAATATACATTTGGAATTTCTGTCCATACATATTCCACTTTCTAGAACCTATTACTCTCCATGAATCCACAATCATTTAGGGTGTATTTGGTTCACGATTGGAATCGGAATGGATTGGAATGAAAATCAGAATGACCATATCTCTCGATGTGTTTAGTTCGTAATCAGAATCGGAATTAAAATGGAATGTAAATTCTAGAGAAGGGTAGGGATTAAGTTTTGGAGGATTGGAATATTCTTATACCCCTCTCCAACCAAATAGCTAGAATGAGAGTCACTCATAACCCATTTCTATTCCAGAGTCCAATTCTCCTCAGCCAAACATGTTCTTAAAATCTTTGTATATACTGAAATTATCACATTTACTCTCAGGTGAATATAATATATCGGTAGACATCATATTTACAAACTGTCCTACTTGTAAAAGCCATCAACTACCAAGCAAATTTTTACAAAGTGATACTCAGAATATGCACTCTTTTGCAATAATTTCCTTGCTCAAAATCCTATTAGTAGCCACATCTATTTAGAATAGAAGCAGAACCATAAACCTAACCAAGAAAGGAGCAACCATAAACCTAACCAAGAAAGAAGCAATCTACCCTATAAATGGGCTTGCCCAAGGAAGGACTGCGTTTCTGCCCTTTTATAAGTTTGGGAGCTTGACCCCATGTCCATGCCTCCTGATAACATATATTCATCGTACTGCTGGGATGATTAAAAGAACTAAGTTGGTTGCTAATTCTTTTTATAGTTGACAATTGTTCCATAGAAAACTTCATCTCTTTGTCATACTACAAAGCCAGCAACTGAAAATGTGAGCTCAAATTACCTGTACAACCTATGGAGCAACAGGCTTACTTGCATGATGAAATTTGATACTCTATATATATATCGTTGGAGAAACAATAGGAACATTACAATATGTATGCCACTATTTGTCTATAGAGTAAAACAGTACGGAAAAAGAGACATATTTAAAGATTTTTTGCCTTAGAAAATGTTGTTTCTTTGGGTGTATAAATAGTCTTAATTCAAGAACTAAATCATAGTTCTTTAATACTTTTTTTTTTCCCCTGAAGGTCCTGTTGATATAGGCTCGCCTATACAATTAACTTCCAGTAGACTGATATCTAATCACTTTTCCCAGCCAAAATATGCCTTAAAGTTTTTATTTGACAAGGTTTGACATTGCGTCAAGCTTAGTATTTGACTAATAACATACAGCAGAGTTTATCACAAGCACAGGTACCAGTAATAGAGAAAAATTTTACAAAGCTTGGGGAAAAAAAGTTTGCGGTGCTGCAACAGATAGCCTTTTATATTGAAGAAAGATCAAGTAAGTTTGGCCCTAAAATTCGAGACTAGACTTTAGAACATTAATCAAACTTTCTCCTTTGCTTGATAATTGTACTAAAATTCGGGTTTCTGGTCGAGCAAGATTGTGTTTGAATCAGGTCAAACACATTTTTGTTGCCCTAATTTAGACCTAATGATACATAGGCTGAGCCAAGTCAGGTTGGATCAGAGCTGAAAACATAAACCAAGACTTGTCCTGATTTTCAAATTGGTCCAATCTTAATCTCGACCTGACTTATGGGTCTTCAAATATGATTGGATTTGGTCTAATCGGGTTAGGACCATGTGACGTCACATGTCGACCAAATCTATTTGCAGCCTTAGCTATGATTGGCATTAATTTGGTCGATGAGTTCATCTTTGTATTAGCATGATGCCCAACTTTTTAGCATGGTGTACATCATAAAAATAGTATCAGTTAATGTTTGAAGCATCTTTAAAATGAATTTATTGGTAAAATCTAGAATTTAAATTCAAAACTCCTCCACCAATAAAAGTTAATTTCTTGCACGAGCTTGAATATCTGATATAGTCTTGCATCATTTCTTTGGACTAATTGGTGACATGCTCATAGCCATTCTTATATTTTTGGGATTTTTTTTAATTTTTGCATGGATCATACTATGAATTAGGTAACCATTATCAAAAAGGCATCTTCGTACAGAGGACAACGGAAACAGACTCATTTCATGAGATCCAGACTAAGAGTTGAATAATTCCTTAATCAACAAAGCACTTGGTACAAAAAAAAGGGATAAATCGCTTGAAGCACTTGATAAAAAGATAAACAATCTTTGTTGCATATCTTTTTTAATAAATTGGTGCTCTCATTCTTTTATTTCTTTTATATGTAGCCAATCTCGTTCACAATAATGTAATTCTAAGCAACAAACAAGTGAGAATGGAATGTTTTGCTACTAGTTTTTATATTTTTTTAGATTGCATGTTACTTAATTTTGAATGAATTTTTTATTAGGTTGTTCATTCTTGCATTTCATATAACATGATCTCATATCCCAATAGAACAAATTGCAACAGTTTTACAATTGATTTCTTTTAATATCTAATTGGCTATAAATTAAAATTCCCCTTCATTTCTTAATCGTGCCTTAAGCTTTTCAACAAAAAAAAGGAACTAAACCAAATATAAACTTTTCTTTGCAAAATTCTTGATTAGAATTAAGAAATTGATATAATTTAGACAAAAAATGTCTTTACATCATCTAAAGTTAGACTTTGTTTTGTATTTAAGATTAATTATTTATTCTCTAATTTTTCATATTTGTGTTACTAATCACCAGCACATTCTTGATAAGAATTAAGAAATTGATATAATCTAAACAAAAATTGTCATTGTATCATCTGAAGTTAGAACATTATTTTGTATTTAAGATTAATCAATTATTCTCTAAGGTTTCATATTTGTCTTGGTAATCACCAGCAAAATAAAATATAATATTATAAATGAAGGTGATGATAGCATTAAAAGCACTTTTATGTAAGCGATTTTCTTTAGGAACACTTTGGATGGAATTTAAGATTTTCTTTCTTTCTTGTTCACTAAGACAGTTGTCCCACCACGGCGGGGGGGGGGGGGGGGGGACTCTATGCTGGGCCCCTCTCCCATCGGGACATGTTTGATACGGGTAGAAAGCACCTTCCTACCCCTCGTAATTTATTATCATAATTTATTTTTCTTGAGGCAAATGTTCAAGCATGGATTTTAAATTCTTTAAATAATAATTTTCATATCGGTTAAAGAAAAATATATTCTTTTCTTCATACTACATTTGACTATACCATAATTTCCTTATATAATTTCTTCTATATTTATCATAATTTTTGATTTTTTTTATTTATTATCCTTATGCTCTTTAGAACTAAGTCAAAACCTAAATTATGCGAAAATGCCTTCAAACTTCTCCTAAAGCATGCTCCTCAATTTATGGAATGAATTAAACTCCATCCCCATTCACCTCGACAATCCCATCTCCTCTAACTCCTCTAACTTCATTATAGTTAAACATTCATGATTTATTTTACAATGGATGCTTATTTATGAGATTCTCAAGCTTATTAATTTTTTTTTTCAAAATTCTAGCTTAAATTTGTATAGTGAAGACTCTGATGATATTAAAAATATTTCTATTCGAACGAGACTTTATGTTTAAGTTAGAATATTTAAAAAAAATAATTTTATTTTGGTCACTAAGTATTATGGTTTTAGGTATAATAGAGTATTATGGTTTTTTAAGAAGCCAAATTGACCTTAACAAAATGGTCAACTAAAAAATTTGATTCGAGTCCAAAATCATGATCCAAGCACACTAAGCACCATAGTACGATCCCTTGCCATTGGAAAAAGATGTGGGATTTGGATTTTGGATGGCATCCATGGGAAAGCATAGGTAGAGGATCCAAGGAGGGGCTTAATTTTAGAAAATATTAATTTACACTTTTAGACAGATATTCTTCTATACTTAGTACTTACTTAAAAAATAAATAGTTGATATCCACAACAGTGGTGTCCTCCAGTCTGTGCTTCCCCCAAAAAGCTCTGTTCTTTTCGCACATTGGCTTTGGCCCATCAGTATTACTCTTTTAAAACCACTCTCCTCCTTCTTCCCCTTCTCCCTTCTTCCCAGCCCCTCCCCTCCGAGGAGCGGGCCCTTCCTACTGATCTCGAACACTGCGATCCCTTTCCCCATCCACCAAGCCGGCAGCCTCCCCCAAATTCTCTGAAATCCCTCTGCGATCCCTGAGGAGACGCGTCTTGGAGCCCGGCACCGGCCATCGCTTCAGTGGTCATGCCTCCATTGCCTCCGATTTTCCGGTGAGCCTTCTCTTCCTCCTCTTTGCTTCTAGAAATCCCTTAAAAATGGCTTTTTTAGAGGGCAATACCTTTGCTGTAGGCGAGGGAGCTCTATTTTTCCGATCATTTTCGTTTCTTGGATGGTTTTGGGTTTCTTAGTTTTGGGGGTTTTGAGAAGAGAAGGGGCGGATTTGAGTTTGATCGCTGTTTTTTGTTTCGTCTGGGTATACTGCTGCCGGAACCTATCAAAATGCTGCCTTTTTGGGTTGGGATTATTTGGTTTTCGGATTTTTGAACAGATTTATCTAGTTTCCCGGTTCTAATTTCAATTTGTACAGGAAAGTTGGTGTGCAAAAGGTTTTCTTATTGTTCTTTCCTCGTTTTCTCATTTCTAGCTTGTGTTTAAATGTGACAATGGTGGAAAGGAGAGATCTTTTTGTAGTTTTGGTGGTTACTTAACTCATCATGGAGCCCCAATTCGAGATTCTGATTGTTCTTTCCGGTTGCTCTTGATGCGAGCGTTCTGAAGGCCGACCACCACACATTTGGGATTTTTCAGTCTTTTGTTTAACCGATTTCAAAACAGATTTTTAACTGTGACTCTTCTTTTAATTTTTCAGCCTTTTGATTTGACTTTAAAGTTGTGGATATATAAACATTGAACAGAGGGGGTGGCACAGACTTGGCCTTTTTCTATTCAGACGATTTCATTTTAAGCACTAATTTTGAGTCTTTCCCTTTTACTGCATGGTTCAGCAAAAGAAATTTATTGAATGCTTTTCCCATAGCCCTCTGAATTGCTCATATTTTATTACCTTCGTGGTAGCTAGAGAAAAGATATTTCTCTAGCTTTCAAGTTGTACTCTGACGTATCTTTCAAATGCTATGTTTTTTTCGATAAATAATTGAAGCTAGTACTTTTGTCATTGGTAGCTTGGTTCTGTTTTATTTCATTCTGAGTTCTCCCTTGGACCATGGGCACCGCCATTTCTTCTATGCAGTATGCTTTATCTTCCCTTTTTCTTCTTTTGTTCGTGGATTGGATAAGTATTAATCGATCATCTTCCTTTTGCATGGAAAGTGGGGGTCCTAAGTGATATTTGCCTCTACCCACCTCTCATGTTTGTTTTCTGATGAGTCTTTAGACTGCGACCCAGTTCTCATATGTTCTCCATAATGTACATGGTAGTAAGTACTTTTTCTTCATAGTTTGTTCGCATCTAATTTTCTTTGCATGCAGATGCTGGACTTATTATTGTTTTCTTTGGAAGACACTTGAAACTAATATCGCTATGTTTTTTACCTGAAAAATTCATTACTATATGCCATTTGTTCTGTTATGTGTGGAAGGGATATTTCAGGCAAACTTCTTATGTGGGGTTATTGCCTTTTTCTGTGACTATATCTTCGTCATTTTCAACATTTTTAACAAAGATACCCTTTTTGGTTCTTCTTAGAAACTAAAACTGTTTTCAGAAAAATTGATGGGATTTGAGTTTCAGGCTTTTAGGTTTTGCTTTCTCAGACCCATTACCTGAGTGTATTTAAGAGTTCTGGAAGAAGCTCAATGTGGCTATAGTATGTAAATCGCATCATGAGGCCATTAGACATGCAAGGGCATCACTCAGGATCATCACAAACAGAGGAATCTGCCCTGGATATGGAAAGCAATATATGCAATCACCCTTACCTGCCTTCTTGTTGTCCATCTCCTCTCCAACCAGTTGCATCAGGTGGTCAGCACTCTGAAAGCAGTGCTGCATACTTTTCTTGGCCTAATTCTACCTTAATGCATGGTGCTGCTGAAGGCCGGGCAAATTACTTTGGAAACCTTCAGAAAGGAGCACTGCCAGGACATCTCGGCAGACTGCCAGATGGTCAACAAGCCACGACATTGCTTGACTTGATGACTATAAGAGCGTTCCACAGCAAGATCTTGCGTCGTTATAGTCTGGGTACAGCAGTTGGCTTTCGAATCAGGAAAGGGACATTGACTGACATACCGGCAATTCTTGTTTTTGTTGCGCGAAAAGTTCACAGGAAATGGCTCAACCACAACCAATGTCTGCCATCTGCCCTTGAGGTAGATGATGCTATATAGTTTCTAATTTTGTGTCATTTAATCTAGGACGTAGTTTGATATGTTAACTTAGTACTGTGATGTCCTCTTGATCAAATTGGTTTTGATAACATACCTTTATGGTTTCAGTCTTTCAGAGATTTGTTTTTCCTGTTTACCGAAAAATCACTATTTTTTTCCATAAATAGGGACCAGGTGGTGTATGGTGTGATGTTGATGTTGTGGAATTCTCTTATTATGGTGCACCGGCACCAACTCCTAAGGAACAATTGTACAACGAGCTTGTGGATGGCTTACGTGGAAGTGAACCATGCATAGGTTCAGGTTCTCAGGTATTTGTCCGCTATTATCTACATTACTATATTTATGCTTTGTTATTCTGGTAAGATTTGTGATGCATCCTTATGGTATGATTCATTAGTTTGAATTGATATGTCTGCAAGCATGTGCAATACCAATGGAGGACTAAAGATTGCTCTCCATATATTATTGGATCTTCCTTATAGTGGCTTGGTTAGATGTTCTGATAAGCATCAAACGTTCTATTACTTTTCGAGAAATTTCCACTATTCTCAAATCAATTTTTTCATATCTTCATCTTATGATCCTATCCTCTTTGTGGTTGCATTCGTGACTCTATTATAATATTGTTTCTAGATTGCCATGTCCATAGTTTGTATATTTATAGCACATGGAAGCCATTTAGCTATCCAAAAAAAAAGATTCATGTAAGTGACTGAAAGCACTATTGATTGCATCATGGTGTTAGTCCTAAAGTAGGCTACTTTATACCGTAGGAATTGCTTCCCTAGCCCTTTTGATCTTCATATTGCTGTATGTTATTCCATTTTGAGCACGCTGCTGTTGCGTCATATGCATATAATTAGCTGTTACATTCATCAACAGTTTTGATGGACTCTATGCTACTTCATCATATAAATATCATGCTTCTTGTTCAGTTTACTTTTTATTAGATCCCTTCTTAGCTTCATGAAAAATTGCTGGGGATTTTGTATATACTTATCTCCATTTCCATACTCAAGTTTGTGTCCTTTTTGTCTGTGCTTGTCTTATATCTATGCTGGTTAATGGAGCCACATCATAATGGTTTGTGCATTGCCTACTGTTGGAAAGTTAGGTGGATATCTATAGAAACAGAAGGCTTTCAAAGTTTCTTCTCAAGGCAGATGTTGTACAGTGGCCGATTTTGAAAAATTAAGATTTCGAATTTTTATTACTTTCACACTTTTTACTTCTGAAGAATACTTGGAATATGATTTCCTGATTATTGTGGGTTCACCAGCCCATCCCACTGCCCGTAGTTTTTTTTTTTTTTAAATAACCTCTAGAGCCTTCCACCTGCCTATTTGGTTTATGGGTGCGTAATCTTCTTTTGGGCGTCCTAGCTGTACCATAGTTGACCTAATCCAACCCCAAATCAACTCAAGTTGGCCTGCTCTGGATTTCATGAAATCATGCCACCTATGAGTTCACCTGAGAATTCATTGAAGCTGTCTAATTCATTTAAATTATTTCCATGTTTTAGTAGTTTGTGGTGTTTTTATGAGCGGACTGCCCTTTATTTGATTTTAATTGAATTGATTTGCTTTGAGGCTCATCTTTCTGATGAGTTTTTGGTTATATTTTGAAGAACCTTGTATTGACTCTTTCTAATATTTTCCCATGCCTTTTAATGTCTTTAGACAGGTTTTGATGAACTTTTTTCCTTCTCTGTGCAAACCAACATTATTTCTGGGGGTCTATTAGTTGTACAATTCAAACACTTCCTCCTAATTGTTATTAGAGATCTCATAACCCATTTTCCTGTTTCTTTAGTTCATTGAGTCTTTTCTGGTGTCTTGTGCTCGTTATTTGTGCTTTTGGGATTCTTTGGATGATTTACCTCCCAAATTTGTGACATTTTGTTACCTTGCTTTTGTTGCTATAGTTTCTATTATCTTGCTTTGAACTGCATGCAAGACTTTATCATGGCATCTGTAGCAGTTGGTGCTCATAGATTGTTACTGAGTGCTCATTTGCTTGGCTTGATGTGGCTCTCTCCTTGTGCTAGTTTTGTTGATTTTATAGACATTTCATAGATCTGTCCAAATTTGGTTGCAAGTGGATTCATCAGCCAAAATTAGCTAGTTCTAATTGTGGAGTTAGTTCTTCATTAAAATAATTTTATTTAATAGTAGTTTCCACTACTGTCCATCTAAGGTGGGGATGTTTCTTCTCTTTCAAGGCTTACAGGTAGCTTCTTGGACATGTCTATTACTTTTCAAATCATTCCTGAGCTTGTTTGCCTCTGTCATGCCTTGCTTTGGTGTTTACTTCAGCCCTCATGCATCATTCTTGTATCTTATCCATGTCTTCCGCTTTTGGTTAAATCCACAGTAGCCTAGATTCTTGACTGAGGTGCATTGCATCTTGTAGATTTTAATCAATCTATCTTGCCTCTGCATTTGCCATCATCTAGCCCACATAAAAATTCTAACATTGATGTTGTCCTCATCTTAATTTGCATTAACTGATCATTAGACCATATTCTAGCACTTTATGTTCCTAAAGTTCCTCATATTCCTAAAACTTGCCTTGGATAATCTTGCTACCAGCTATCATTTCCATTTCATTCTTCTTGTTTTCTGGAATATGACATTCTGGAAATGTTAATCAGTCTTTGCCTTGGTAAACTTAATTACAATAGCCATTTCCATCTTTCTGGGACTGCCACTGCAGGAGCATCTCCCTCTTTTTTGACTTATGCCATATTCAAGTGGCCACTTTTTGCTGTTCAAACATGTTTTGTATGGTATATTTTGATTTTTTTCCCTTTTACATGTTTGGGAAGCTTGGCTGCTAGCTTGCATCACCTTGCAGTTGACCATGCAGGTAAAACTATTTTATTCAATTAAGCACAATAATTTCTTTTCTACTTCTTGGCTTGATTAAATATGATAGACCAGTTTCGTTACTTTTCAATGAAGGAGTTCTACATTGTTAAATGTTCAGAACATGCTATAGAGGTAGCGAGATAACTCTTGGTCTTTGGCTAAGTAATATAGCAGAGGAAGAACAGTTTGGAGCCATTATTTGGTTGTTCGACCAAGGTTTAAATCCTGGAAGGATGGGAGGTGTCTTGGTCGCCCCGTCCTGTTCCTGTGAGAAAACGGGACTAGGACGGGGTCGGGACTCCGAAACCGATCCATGCGGGGAGAGAAGAGGAAAGTGGAAAGATGAAGGAAGGAAAGATGAAGAAGAAAATGAAAAGAAAGAAAGGAAGGGAGAAGAAAAAGAAAGAAAGGAACGAGAGATGGAAGAAAGGAAAGAGAAAGAAGAAGAGAAAGGAAAAAAGAAATAAAGGAAGGGATAAGAGAAAAAAAGAAAAAGGAAAGGAAAGAAGGCAAGGTAGAAGAAAAAGAAAGAAAGGAAAGAAGAAAATAAAGAAGGAAAGAAAAGAAGAATGAGAGAAAGACGGAGATTATCTACCAGGATGCATGACCAGGACCGCCGCCAGGATGAGGCAGGACAGTGGGATGTCCAGTTCCATAGAGAAACCAGGGCACCCTCATCTCATGGGATTTAAAATCTTGCTTTGAAAGTGGAAATAAATGAAGGAAGGAAAGATGAAGAAAGGAAACAGTGAAAGGAAAGAAGAAGAAGAAAATGAAAAGAAAGAAAGGAAGGGACAAGAAAAAGAAAGAAAGGAAGGAGAGATGGAAAAAAGGAAAGAGAAAGAAGAAGAAAAAGGAAAAAAGAAATAAAGGAAGGGATAAGAGAAAAAAAGAAAAATGAAAGCAAAGAAGGCAAGGTAGAAGAAAAAAAAAGGAAGGAAAGAAGAAAATAAAGAAGGAAAGGAAAGAGGAATGAGAGAAAGACGGAGAATATCTATTGGGATGCATGACCAGGACTGTCGCCAGGATGAGGCAGGACGGTGGGATGTCCTGTTCCATGGAGAAACCGGGGCATCCTCATCTCACGGGATTTAAAATCTTGCTTTGATCAGTCTTTTATTTCTTTAGATTAACCATTAGGAAGACCCCTTATGTTACATTTTGGAAGGTAAGGATATAATTATGAAGGGCCAGTAGCTTTGTTGTAAATTCAAAGTCTTATCTATGATCTGATTCTCAAGAAACACTACTCTTTGGATCTGAAATAAACCTCCAAGCCATAAACATTATTGAATCATAACCTATTGATAAGACCCAGTTGCTTCCGAACCAATGATGACTCATTGTATCTTAATTGTACATCGCGGTGACTCGTGTGACAGCATTGGAGTAAGGCAGCAGCCATCCTAAGTGCTTTCTTGTTCTTTTGGGCTTCCAGTTCAGCACTTTCTGTTAGAATGCTAATTGATTTGCATGGCTTATTATCTTTTTCATCAGCTTTTTGGTTGCTATATTTACATGCTTTTAGGTACATCTTATATGCATTATACTAGGTTTGCATTATTTCTGACCTTATGTATTATTTTGTCAAAGATTGCATGTAGATTAGTTTGTATATGGAATCACCCCTATTGTCTATCCTACTTGTATTGCCCCTCCTGTGCTCCTTATCACATGAATATAGAAATATGAACATACCTGGAAATGCTACTACTATTTATATTTTTTATAAAATATTTCTCAACTTTGAACTTCTTTCAAAGTTTTGATGCATTCTTTTCATTCTATATGTATTCCAGATCTTAGTCCCTGTCTTAGTTGTTCCTGAACACTGGACTTAGTGATCATGATTGGGAAGATTATATGGCATAAAGAGTTTTTCTATATATAGGTTATGAGTACATAAATCAAACATGGCATTCATGAGAGGGCTGAGGTGAATGGCTGGTGACTCTAGGAACAGCTGCTTTAGCTGTTATTATTTTCTCCTTCACATCCGTCCTTACAACTTCCAGTCATGTCAACTCATTATTTCTTGTCCTTCATTCATGACTCTAACACTAATCTAATTTTAGATTTGTGCAACACATGCCTATACCATCTTAATTGATCATCCACCATTTCATCCTCTTGGTACAATCCAAATTGTCCTTTGATGTATTTGTTTCGAGCCCTAACTTTGTAGCTGTGCATTTAGCATTCTTTGGGATAGGTAGGCCTTTCTGTAGGTCTTGTAGGTTTGCAGCAGTCACAGAGCACCTTATAAGCACCTCTTACATCATCAGTGTTGCTTGCATTTGTTCCAGTGGGATCAAGCAAAACCCAACTATTTCATTTGAAACCGTACGTGTAGAAAAAAAAATTAAGTACTAATTAGAAACTAATCCAAACCACATTACATTTTGATGCTTGTATGAATGTCTCTTTTCCATATGTTCTTTTAAAAATTCAGTTATTCTTGTTTTGGATGATATTTTCAATAAAGTTCTTAAACTTCTGATTTCAATCCCAATCTTCTTGTTTATGATTTATTGTTAGTTAATAAAAGATAGTAAATTTCATTATTGTGTAGCTTTCTACGTCATAAAGTCTTCCTACATTCTTTTAGTAGGATCTTTTTTATTTTTCAAATATTTTTAAGTATCCTTTGCTTATGTTGGTATCATTTTCAATCTCGAACATCGACTAGACATTTTCGTTGCCATGTGACTCTAATCCTGAGCTTGGCTTTGCTTAGGTTCTGTTTGACATCATCCTGTTTCCAGTTGTCATTTTTCTTTTTTCAAAAACACAGATACTGAGGCAACAATGATGTTTGATAACCCTACTTCTATTTTTAGCATTTTTTTAAAAATGCTATGCAGTTTCTAGAAATTGTAGAATTCTTGAAAAGCAAAACCACCCATGACCACCAACCTTGCTGCCACCGCCACCTCCACTAGTTTCCATTTGTGGCATCTACCGCCGCCATCATCAACACCGTCACTGCCTCTGTAGCTGCACGTACCACCACCATTGTTGAGGCCAAACACAATGCAAGTGACTACCAAATATGTTTCAACTTTTCAGTTTTCAGAAAGAAATATAGAAACTGGATTTCATTTTTAAAAAGTTGAAAACTGCAAACTTGAAGTGGTGCCAAGATTCCTGTGCGAGACACTATAAAACCAAATATTTGATTTTGTTCCCTCATTATTCATGCGTTAGTGTCAATCTAGATCACCAACCTTCCTCACCAATTTTATAAGATTCGATAGAGTATTAAGATTGCCAATTGATACTTTATGGGCATTGGCTTCTTAGATCATAATTGTTTCCCCATGCGCATTTTCTTCTTGAAACACTTTATGACCACTTCATTAGGTGCGAGATCAATTGGTATATTGCTGTCTATCTATCTTATTTGCATGAAGGATTGACATATCGCATACTTGTGGCATGATGACCTGGCTTTCACACACTACATACCATGTGATGATGTGCCATACCAGGCCATGTCAGTGCTTGGTGCACACTAGCTCAATATCATGCCAAGTATTGGCATGTAACCAGCACCATGCTAGTGTTGCTGTCTGTTAGGAATTGGCATGGTACATGTTTGTGCCATGCCATGCCTATTGGTACTTAAATCTATATAAACATCCTTGGGTTTTGCCTGCAGCTCTGCTCCATACTCTGTTCCTTGACCATGAATCCTTTTGAAGCTGCCTTCTTGGCCATATTATTTGATTCCAATTGTTGATTTAGTCAAAAGCAGGGTCACGAGATTCCAGGATGTAGAATAGTTACAGTGTTTCATATCTCACTCTAGAAGAAGATACATAAAGCATCTTTACAAATAGAGAGGTATTGGGTGACTTAACTTTTACCTCTACTCAATTTGTGATGCACTTTAATGACCCCTTCTATAGATGTGATGCTTTTTATTTTTTAGTCTTCAAGTTGAAGCAGTATGGATTGCAGGTCATGCTTTTAAAGCAAAAGGGGGCCAATTTGCACCTTAGAGGATCAATGTTTAAATTCTAATTTATTTGTTCTCAGTTGGAGGAGTCTCCTTTGTGAGTCCTAAAACTCTTTTGGTCCGACAAAAAAATCATTGGGTACCCATATTTGCTGAGATGGTCCATTTTAAAAAGTTGTGTCAGCCACATCTTATCCATGTCAATAAGCCGTGGCTCCTAGAATAAGTGCAGGCCATCTCCACTTTTAAGAAGGCAGTGCATGGTCACACAACACATCTCAGAGAAGAGAGGAGGCATCTGCCTGTCTCCTTGGTCAAACCAGATCCTCACTCAATCCCATTCTATCCTTTCAAAACCCAAATGCGGTCTGAATAAACCTGTCTCTACTAACATCAGATCCTAGCAAAAAGAGTTTATAGATGAGTAAATTTTACAGCCTAGCTGAATTTGCACTTGTTAGTAGATGAGTAAATGAATCTAGATGGGAGCATAATTTTAAATCTGAAACCAGTTTGAGTGGGATACAACAATATGGGTCATGACACACCTAGATTTGACACTGCATGGGCCACTTGCACCGCTGATTCCAAAGCTGCATGCATTCAAAGCCCTTTGATCAATCCTATGACCTCAATTTTTTGGCAGCATTGATTGTGAACTGGCATGTTAACCTTATAAGCGAACAATTTTACATTGTTGTCACAATATTATCTACATTGACACTTCATTATCATTACCACTCTTGAATTCAAATTGGCTGGAGCACCACATGCAACTTCAATGATTTGCAATTGCTTTTAATCAAGGTTTTAGGTATTGGTTTACCCAACTGGTATCGTGTTGGTATGGGAGGCATACTAGTACCGGTTCCCTACTCATATGGTATGGAATGCCCAGTAAGGACTGGTATGATTTGGTACTTAAATGACTGCTTTTGTCTGCCTTTGTGGTAACATTCCATATTCATTGTTACTATTCATATCTCATTGACCTGCAATCCTACTTGTGGTATTCAGCATCATCTTAGCAGATCTTTGTATCCAACCTTGTGCATTTATCTATCTTTCCTGTTGGTACACTACCTAGGATGTGTGCTCACCTTCATTAGATACATTGTAAGCATTATCGTAACTAGCTCACAATCAAATTATTGGTTTATGAGGCACCTTAAGGTTGAAGAAGGGTGATAAACAAGTTAGTATAGCATCTTACGGTAGTCATTGAGCTGTTATTTTATATTTTTTCTCAATTATATGTATGTTCTTGTGCATTCTTTCTACTCGTTAGGTTATGAACATGGGTTTCATCCAATCACCAATTAGTGTGCTGGGTTCATCCAATCGCCAGTTAGTGTGCCTAGCATGGATTGTGAATCCCTTTTAACTATACATATCTGATTTGATTCCCTGGTGGGATATAACAGACATTCCAGCACTTGCTCAAGCTTCAAAAGCACTATTGTTATCAATAAATTATTGACTTATTAACTCTAATGCAATTTTATTTATATGTATACAATGTCGTTGGAGTTGATACGTGGATAAATCAACATCTGGGAAGTATAAATTTCGGGGTGTCTATGAGATATCTGTGATGCAATATTAATATACTAGGGTCTGCTCAAGCAGTCATGCCTGATTCATTGACCTGCATGTTGGTGTCCAAGTTAATCATTTAAGGCTGGCATGTCTGCCATAGGACAAGTAAGATTGTCAAGTTCGCCATAACTTTATGAAATTGAACACTCAGGTATTATTATCTGCAAGGCTCTTGGTAAGTGCGCTATTGCTGCAAATGGATAAGCATGGTTTTGAGGTAGCTGAACCAATGTTTTAAGTCTTGATACTAAACTGTATATTTGTACCCTACTGGTGTGGGTTCGTATGGTGCGGTATTCCCCTGTACCAATGCATGGTACATTGTTGGAATCGGCAGAGCCCACATATCGTGTGTTGGTACAGGGGTTTACTGAGCCGCTGCATCATACTAGTGCAATACCAAATTGGTATGGTACATCCCATACCGGCTGCTATGGCTCGATACTTAAATCCTTGATCTGAACTAAGAATTCACCTTTATTTACTTTACAAGGTGTAGGTATAGCTGCTTCATGATGGAGCAATCTGAGCATTATCCACTATTAGTGTTGCTTTGCATTATTTTTTATTTGTGATTTGGTGTGGATTCCTCCAAACTAACTTCTTTATAGGATAAAGTTTTCCCTAATTTTCTTTGCCATCAACAATCGTGTTTTTGACACTTCATGTATCATGGCTGATTTTCTTTAGATTAAAAGAACCTTTAATCTGCAAATAAGAAGACCATCAAAGTTGTGATGGTTAACTAGGTTTATCTAATGGAAGGTGGGACTCTACCCCGCCCAAAGGACTGGGCGGGCTTCCGGGTTTGTGTTGTGTTTCCGTTCCGTAAAAGTCAGTCTTTGCCTGACGATTGCACTTAACTGCTTTGTAACTGCAACCTTGCAAAGGCTACAAATGATTCCCTAAATGCTTCATAGCTATCAATAACGGAGCTTGGACATTGTTCATAGGCATGAAAAAAAAACACATTCTCTTTGTACTAAAGTTGCCCCGTGAAGAAGGGAATCCTTCAATTAGTTGCATTTACTTAATAAGTCATTTGCTGGTTATTACGTAATTTGTATTTCTAATTATGGACATGCGGTTATTTGTTTTGTTTTTGTTTCTAGTCAAGGATGAAATATTGTTCCACTTTGTGTAGAAAATAGCCATAGTAGTGTCAATTGATCTTCAATGCAGTTGCAATCTCCACCATCAATCATCTTCTACTCGTGTTAAGTTACTTTTGCTCTCCTTATATACTTGTTTTAGTGTGACCTCTTCAGTTGTTCTGACTCCTTCACTGTTATGGTCAGGTGGCAAGCCAAGAGACATATGGAACCTTAGGGGCTATCGTGAAAAGTCGCTCAGGAAACAAGCAAGTTGGTTTCCTTACCAATCGGCATGTTGCAGTTGATTTGGATTACCCTAACCAGAAGATGTTTCATCCTTTGCCGCCCAACCTTGGACCTGGAGTTTACCTGGGTGCTGTTGAAAGGGCAACATCCTTTATCACAGACGATGTTTGGTATGGGATCTATGCTGGAACAAACCCAGGTAACAGAGTTCCAGATTATTTATGTTATAATCTTATTATGTAGATTTAGCATCTTAATAAGTAAATAGGTCTTTTATGGGAGTTTTAGTCTAATTTGAAACAAATATATCCCTAGAGCTTGTTAGAGCTTAAGCAAAAAATTTTAGTCTGATTCTGCTAGATGCTTGTTCATGTTCCTACCATTTTTGTTAAAAAAACTATACAGATGATTATGACATCTAGATCATGTATTCTTTTACCATGCAGATGCATTGATCTAGTAGATTTTCTTTACAGTGATAAAGTCCATCTGATGCAAATGTGATCTTTAGACCAATTTTTGAGAAAGTGAACATAGTGGTCTTTACTTCAGCAGATGGTAACCATCTTTTTTAGCATTTAGGATGGCATAACCATGCACCTTCTTTTGTAATAACTTCTGTCACCGAGTTTACGTGCTTGACTGTTCAATGGTGTTCTAATTCCCAAACATACCTCTTACCTTCTGATGCACCTGCAGAGACTTTTGTGCGAGCTGATGGGGCATTTATCCCTTTTGCTGATGACTTTGACAAGTCCAATGTCACCACTTTAGTGAAGGGAGTGGGTGAGATTGGAGATGTTAAGATTATAGACTTGCAATCACCAATCAATAGCCTTATTGGGAGACAAGTGGTGAAGGTTGGAAGGAGCTCTGGTTTGACAACTGGAACTGTAATGGCTTATGCTCTGGAGTACAATGATGAGAAAGGAATATGCTTCTTCACTGATTTTCTTGTTGTCGGGGAGAACCAACAAACATTTGATCTGGAAGGTGATAGTGGGAGCCTCATTATTTTGACGGGCCAAGATGGTGAGAAGCCACAACCTATAGGAATTATATGGGGTGGGACAGCTAATCGTGGAAGGTTGAAGCTTAAAAGTGGTCAGGGTCCAGAGAATTGGACAAGTGGGGTTGATCTGGGTCGCCTACTTGATCTTTTGGAACTTGATCTTATTACAACCAGTGAAGGACTCCAAGGTTTCTGGCTTTCTACCTCTCTTCTGAGCTGTAAAAGATTTCATATTACATTGTGATGCTGTCCTTTTTGTTACCTCTGGAATATTTAATCATTTTTTTTTATTTTGTGACAAAAGATGCACTGCAGGAACAAAGAATTGCTTTTGCTGCAGCAGTTAATTCGGCAGTGGGGGAGTCATCTCCTACTGTAGGCACCGTTCCAAATGAAAAGATTGATGGGATTTATGAACCTTTAGGTCTTATCATTCAACAGTTCCCTCCTGAAGGTGCTTCTGGCTCAGCAATGAATCCACCATTTGCACATGCTGAATTTCAGGTGGATACAAGTGAGGCTGCAAATAATGTTGAAGAGCATCAATTCATTTCAAATTTCATCAGCATGTCCCCTATACATCGCAACCAAGAGGACAATCCAGAACTGAAAAATCTCTCGGAATTAAGAAATTCTATTGATGAAGATCTTTCTGTTTCTCTACATTTGGGGGATCGAGAACCTAAAAGACTGCGTTCAGATCCAACATTGAGCTTAGATTCGCCACAATGACAGGAATTTTCAATCATGCAGTAGCTGCCCTATAGTTGTCAAGCAGTGTCAAGGAGGAATTTTTTACTACATGGAGATGCATCATTATGCAGGCATGGTTATGAATTTTGAAAGAGATTCTGCATGATCAGTTCAAGTAGGGTTAAACTCTCCGGCCTATACAGAACTAATGAATGGCCTGCATTTAAGGATTAATTATTTTTCTTTGGTGATCATCACGTCTATAAGTTGTGAAATGGCACTGTGCCGAGTTTAGAAGTTGGATATTCAACCAGTCAGTAGTTTTGCAGTTTGCTTGCCCAAGTGATTTGCAGATGCATTAGTCCTCAGTTATATGGAAGAAGTGTTTATGGTATATTATTGCCACACTCTGTTGGCTCGAGCTACATTTTGTATTGAAGTATTAGATCAAATTTTAGTTTGGTTCGTGTTCTTTCTTCTTAAACATGAAATATCATTCAAGATCATATTCTCAAAGTATGAAATTCTCCTAATTTTCTCTATGGTCCAAAATCTATTTATATCCTTGGAAATTATCTAGGGAGTTTATGTAATAAGCATACTTAGGGTGGAAATCTAGATTTGTATAAGGTTATTTTGGACATATGCTTGTGTTATACCATAATTTGTACTTTGGAAATTCATCTCATATTCAAATATCATGGGACCATATAAAAAGAAATCAGACAAGAATTTGTGATGTACCTTCCATTTATATCCTAGAAAACAGAGAATGTACCGTCCTGTGTCTATATGATGAAATAACTTGCTAGCCAAATTCAGAAGAAATATTTTAAATTTTCTCATCTTTAATTAGATTCATAAATGACATGTTAATTCTAACACCGATGATTTTTGATTTAGAACAATAAAAACAATGATTTTCAGTTGCAAATGGTAACTTAGAAGTTCTGTAGATGGGTGAAAGTATTGGTGTCTGGATTTTGGGTACCTAAAAGATCTAAAGCTAGCTCGTCTGGTTCAGGTAGATTAAGAGAATTTGGACAGAGCCAAATTAGCGTTCTCCTGCACTTACTGTTCATGCAAATATAGCAATATTCTTTGAACTTGATGCACGCATGTTATAATTTTCAGCTTGTTTAGGGTATAAGATTGTTTTCATGACTTCCCATCACAAATTATACTGGCTCGCTTGTTCATTTCATAGTTCTCTGTCGAGGTATATGATAGTTCTCTGGTCTCATTGACTATTCTCTCTCTCTCTCTCTCTCTAATATTCAATCCTTATCAAGGTTTAACTTTTTGACTTTTAGAGCATGTGTTAGATGTTCGATAATTCAAACAGTCTGGATTTTCCTGGAACCAAGAAAATGATTATGTTAAAAAAAAGCAGAATAAAATCAAGAATCATTCAGGAATATATTTTATTGTAAAATTTCAAGGTGTATTTGTGATTGAATTGTTGGAACATTTTTGCTTTGCACTAGTAGGATCAAGATATTGTTATGTTACTTGTGCTGGTACAATACTCAAAATGAATCTATAACCAACTGCAAATATAAATGATGAGATATAGTGCTAAAACTAGACAACAGTGTAAACTGATTCGTAAATAATAAATGTGGAATCTGCCAATTATGTGCTACACTTGCTGTAAATAACACTCATAATTTGTGAATGAGGTGGATTATAATGATGCTCATTGTCATCTTGACATTGATAAAGGTGTATAATAGGGCCGTACATTGATTGTGTGTATAATCACTTGCGATTCGATGCCTTACTATTATCAAATGAGTTAGTGTGTTTCTTATGGATTCAAAGCATGTTGTGTGCCGACAAGTTTTCCTTTAGAATGTTCTTTTGGCTTATTCTTTGCAGGAAATATGTTACCATGTGTCACATTTAACTATCAGTCAATACCTCTCAGGAAAAAAACATTTGATTTAGAGGTGTGGCATTAATACATCCATCAAACAAATTGTAAAAGAACAATTAGAACATCTACCGCATGAATGTTTGAAGGGAGAAAGAACTGACATTGTCAACTACTATAAAGGACATATATTAGAGTGGTCATGACTAGTGTTTATTGTCATATGTGGAAGAATGAAACTATGAGCGTGTAAAAATGCATCTTGAACTGAATATGCTGTTATGTCCATGCCCTTTTTCATGTCTGCAGTTGAGTTTCAGCATAGAAATCGTCTGGAAGAAATCTTGTAGCCTTCTTTGTTACTCTTGTTTCAAAAAGTGAAAGATTTAGATAAGTGGAACAACTTTGCAGATTAGGTTGAGTTTGCATTGATGTTAGTGTTCTTCAATTGTGCTGGAAAGTCTTCAATTTGAATCCTAGGATTCAAGTGGAAGGTAATTGGGCAGTTCCAATTTTGACTAGAAGTTTTAAGTGTTGACTATCTAGGCGCCGTATTCATGGAAGAACAAGACTGACTCATTTACGTATTCTTTAAATTCTTGTATGGTTTGGATATTTGAAAACCATCAGGGAAAGAATGGGATCGGAGAGACTTTGATGCCTGAGAAGATGGGGCAAAAACATCAGAAAAAGAGAGACAAACTTGACTGAAGAAAAGATGTGTTCGATGATAGATGGTGCATCGCCATTCAGAGCAATCAGGGATTTTGTCATCTTATTTCTTTTTGGCTCTCTGTATAGGGATGAATCTAAATATTAGCTAAATTTTGGGCCTTACTTGTTGTGACTGAATTTCTGAACTATAGGTCTTTTGACTTGATATAGTAGTCCCCAACTAATGGAAACATCATAACTCCTGATGAGTGAAAAGAGGCAAAGTCCATAGGTACAACAGAGTGAACTAGCTAATATTTTTTGCAGGATGGAACTTTTTATGTGTATGGTGGAGAAGACTTCTTACTAACCTGTAGCAGATGCATATGCCCAAATACATATGTAGTTCACTTTTCAGGATCTTCACCATATAGGAAGTTGCAATACACGATGCTGGGAGGGATATTTAAGAACTAACAAAGATCAATGACATATTTCTAATGGCCTGTGTGTGGCAGGTGTTTAGTTACGGGTAACCAGCATTATATGCATAAGTTTTTGACACACCTTAGAATTGACCTCTTCTGACAAAATGAACTGACCAATGAAAGCTCGCCACCTAGCTGTGGATTGACTATTCAAAATTTGCCACGTGGCCAACCCAAAAAAACATATATAGAATCTTCTATATTTCAAACTTTTCTTATAGCTGGTGGCAACTCGACTGTGATTGCTAAATGTTTCCTAACAAATGTGATATACATAGTTTGTTGCTTCATCATCCACCATATAGCCTCAGACTACTCAGCAACGGACTCTGGCCCTCGCCTATATATTGCGTTTCTAGGGGTCCTCCAAGTAAGTTCTCTTTCGACTCTTTTGCACTGTCTCTCTGACCTTCTCAGGCCTCCTTTTGTTTTCTGAGCCTTATGTTTGACTTAAGGTGGGTGGCCTTTTTTATTTTTGCTATTTTGGGTCGGAGCTAGCGTTAGAGCGCCACCTAAAACCGTTTCTCCACTGTCCAATGCCGACTCGTGGGTGTTTGACGTCGAGATCACCACCGATTGAGCGTAGTGGCCATTAGAATATCACTGTGGAGGCATGCAGCAATCTCATCCAATCTCTTCGATTCGAACGATAGATAAGCCGAGATCTGCAGTGATCCCTTCCAACTCGGCATCTAGAACGGGCCGGTACTTAGTGGCAACACTTTTCATTCTAGGCCATGGCTTGGTTTATACATAAACCAACCAATATTTACTTAACAATATGTGAAGCCACATTCAGAAACTTTTTTGTTATGGATAGTTGTGTTGCTGAATTCTATTATATAGATGTTATATCTGAGATACATCACTGAAAACACGCATGCCATTACAAAGTTATTACTTTAAACCACAAATTAATGCATGTTCACAATTTTAGAAAGATTAGCATTTATTATAAAAATTAGAATATAAGGCTTTGGGTTCCAACATATATCAATTGAAACACCATATAACAATAAATATTTGTCTTAGATCGTTCTATATCTATCAGTAACTACAATTCAAAGAGATAGTTAGTGACACTCCGGTGACACATTGGTCAATGATAATGTAAGATTTAAACTATGCTGCCAACAACTGCCTTAGAAATTGGTATGAGAAAATTTCCACTGGGAGTGTTTCCTGGTTTGAAATCTCAAGCCTAAACCTGCATGATTAGTTTCTTTACAAGCTTCTCTGGTGGAATCCTACTATTGCCACCATAACTCTACTATCTACTATTAGTTATCTATAGGCTTATAGGCTTTATTGTACTTGTACTTGTATTGCCCACCACCCACCCCCCCCCCCCCCCCCGGCCCAAATAACATCACCAAGCATTATCCTGACACAATTGGATTACTGAATCCTGATTCATCCTCTCTATAGGTTGATATATTTGTCGATGAACATTTTACATTTCTTTTCCTTTACTTTTAAATGTGCATGTAAGATTGAAATCATGACCTAAAATGTTGTGCTTATCCTTGTTACCCTCCTAAGGTGCAAAAACCTGATTGATTTAACTTGCATAATTTTTTTTTGTAAATGACAGCTTCATCACCAATTGTATAAACCTGCAAACCTGTTGTTTTGTTGTTTGTTGCATACCATTAATCTGTAAACCTGTACTCTACAGCTGTATGCATCTGAAACTCTTGGACATAGTATAAGCCTGAGAAGAAGATCAATGGAGATAATTTTGCCAAAAGGAAGATCAATGGTGAACAAAAATACAATGCCATTTGCCATATATTGAATTGACAGTTGATCCTCTATTATTGTATTTAAAGTTTAATTAGCATAATTAATGTCACATAAATGATGGGCTTAGTAATGAAGACAAATGATTTTGACGTTGCTATTCTTCGCAAGCAGGAAATTTGATGGATTCTTGCTCATGTAGTGGTAAATTTTGAAATGGAGGGAAACAAGGTCACCTTGAAAAGAGAAGTTGAACCTGATTTTGGATAGTGGAAAATAAGCTCAGTAGATGTTATTCATCAAAGAATGCTGCTAGCCTTTTCACTCAATGATCTTTCAACAGATACTTCGTTATATTTTGCCTTTTCGCTTAATCTCTCACCAGTTTCAATCTCGGCTTAAACCAATGCTTCCTGACAGCATCAGGTGAACTCAGAAACAAAATATAATGCAGAAGATAAATCTTAAATCCTTCTGATCATTTTCCATGCAAATAGATATTGAGATGAGAAGCTTTGATTTTTTTCATTTTATCCTTTCTAATGGCCCATGGATCTTTTTCCTCTTGGCAGAAACTAGTTTCCATTTGCTCAGCTTATTCAATTTGCTTTTACCAAACAACGTTGGTGGCTTTATCATTACAGTCTGGAAACAATGAGGGGTGATTTTTCTGCTTCTAAGTGAATCTTCTTTTGAGTGTTATGGTGGTATGATTTGGGATATTACTTGTGCAAGAATTTGTGACACTCTCATGGACCTATTGTCCTGTTTTCACTTTGCAGGCTCTGGTTGTGGTCAGTGAGTCATTAGCTTTATGATCCAGTCTGGGTTGGTCTTCACCATTCATTTCTAAAATTCTTAAATAATGAAAATCGCATGATGCAGACCTCGCACGGGCGCATGCGCACACATACATATACATAAACACATATAGAATAATCTCGAGATTAGCTCGTGTTTTGGTGGTGTACTCTCATGTTGATAATAGGAGGAACTATTATGACAAACATTAAGGAATTTGATAATAGGAGGGGAAAAAAAGATGCAGGGAGGAATTATTGGCAATTGTGGATGGGTTTTCTCAATCAAAAGTAAATGATCTTCACTTTAATCTAATAGATGGCATTTGCCATTCATTATTTGGGACATGACTCAGATTTTGCCGGGCAATTATTCTTAAATTTTTTACTGGCTCATTGTTACGCACTCAACAGGTGCTACAATTGATGGCTGAAGAGGTGCCACAATTAAAGTTCAGTCCAAGTATAATTACTTTTAGCTGGTGCTGCATTGCATCCCTTGAAAGCAAGACTTTGCAATACATTGAACTATATATTATTTCCTTAAACCGAGATTAGTATTTCCCTTGGAGATTCCCCCATGGAAATTAATTGAAATGGAGATAAATACTAAAACATTTTGTTAACTTTACCTAGCTAATTAGCTTTTGAATTACTAAAGACTTCTTATTACATTAAGCTGACTCACAAATTAATTTGAATATTATTTTACAGTTCTGGCTCAAGAGACTTGTTCTAATCATTTCTGAACATTTTTAAAACTACTTTTTTATTAATTTTTGTTTTTATTCCTATTACTAATCTGAATCATTCAAGACAACCTACTGCGGCAAGCAGTGAAGGAGTCAAGTAATAGTGTGGCGTATAGCTTAAGAGAAAAGTTTCTATAACATTATTATTTTCTCAGCATTTAGAGCTGAAAACTTTTCACGTGGTAGCTAAAACAATCTGTAATATATAATAAAACGTAAAAATGTTATTTTTCACTAGAAAATTACCTGTTATTGCTGATAAACTGACTATTATATGCTTCTAATACTGACTATAATGATATCATTGTGATAAGTATCTTCTTTTAAGATGATTAGTTATATGCTAATGATAAAAAAAATAATGCAATAAAATTGATGAATATGCTATATACAACATTGATGAGTACGCTTGGAAGTGGGGTGCAAATAGCATTCCAGTTATTTCTAGCTGAAGAAACACAAAGTGAAGGTAAATTCAGTCAAGTGTTCTCTACTGCTAAGCTCCTTTAGAAGTTGTTACTATCAGTCTTGCAATTTTCAATGTAATCTTATGAGCTTGAAATCATCATAGTTCATTTGAAATTGCTCAAAGAATCATTGGTAGCACCATTTGTCTTTTGATGGGAGTCATGACATGTTATCCAGCAAGCTAGATCCTAGGCTTTTTAAGGTGAGACAGTGGGGGATTGTGTGGAATCACAAGCCACAACAAAGAGACATGATGAACATGTTTTTACAATTAAGAACAAACATATGGATCTTATCAAATATTTTGTTAAACACTGGAGTCTATGCATTGCCTTAGCTTTTTGAGGCAAGGGAGGGAATGCAAATTGTTGGATTAGGCTAATTTATGTCACCAACATTATTGCATCCTCTCCTACCACATGCCTGTGCACCCTATCTGCCAACACATAGGCAGATATTTATGTGCGAGCTTCCTTTTTTCTTTTGAGCTCTTCTTGTGTTTACTTAGTACTTTTATTGTCATGAATATGAAAAGCTTCATTATTGTAGTACTCTTTTCATTGAGTTCATCATTTGCAGCCTTAACAACTATTTACAGATTCGACTTGTTACATCTAGGAAGGAAAACAAGCAGCTTTAGAGAGAGAGAGAGAGAGAGAGAGCAAGAGGAGAGAGATTGTAAATGGACATCTAATACATTGCAGTTTGAATAAAGATGGCAGTATAACCTTGATTCACTCTAAAAAGAACTCCAATTTGATCTATTTCAAGTACTGCAAGCCAATTACTGGAGCATCTGAAAAGTTACCAAGCGATTGCCCATAACAATTCCATTCCATCATTACTATTGGAGAAGACCAAGTCTCACTTCCACCACTCATAAAGGGTTATAGCTGGTGATTTGATAAGGGCCAAAACTTTGCAGGCACAACGTTACTTCAACTAAAAGGAACAATGCTTTCAAAGAGTTGGATTCTAGTTCATAAACAATAGAGAGAGAGGGAAACATCATGAAAGGCAGGGTAACATGAGAGAAACACAAGGAGGTGGCTCAAGTTGTTTCAAGACAATAGAAAGGACAGGCAGATGGAATCATTCATCAATTAGTATGAACGGAAAGAGAAAGTTTTGGAAGAAGGCACGTGAATTGCTTACAGTTTATGATAATATCAACAGTGTTAGAACTGTTTATGTAGTTAGTGTTATCAGCAGGTTCTTGGAACCTAAAGTTTGTATAAATAAATTTTATGCAAGGGGACCACAATCTACATGTTAATCCGTGAGCTTACTCAAAACTTTTAGAAGTGCAATGTGGGATTATGACATAACAATTACGGGCATATACGGTTCTTCGATTAACTAGTTGAAGTTATTTGAAACAATGAGTTATAACAAGCACAAATATTTGGAGACCCAGAAAAAAAAAATGAAACAAAGGCTTAGGAAGTGTGGAAGAAACTATTAGAGACATATTACTAATTATATGCCGGGGAATTGGACATCTGCATCGCGTTGGCCGGGCTGGAATCGCCCGAGATAACCATAATCTGGTTTGAGGAAGAGCTGCTTAATCTATAGATCCAATCCCCAACAGACAGATCGAATACATGGCACACATTTGTTATGGTAGTAGACTAATTCTCATGGTTTTGACTCACAAAACCTTGAGCGAAATGTATTGTCCATGGTTCTTAAATATTATATGGTTACACAAATGCCTTATGCCAAGGCTGCCATTAAAACCTCCATTCATCTCCAGAAAGAACTGAATTTAACGCTGCTACCCTGCGTTAAATTTTTATCAATGAACATGTCCATGTAGCATCGCTCCTTTCTACATTTCATCATATTGTCATTACATAATAAGAATGACCTAAATATATTTTGGTATGAATTGCTAAAAATGATAAACATGCATTCTCTTACCACTTGGAGATATCCCTTTTCTTCATCCTCACTTTGTAGAAGACTGCAGGGTAACATTGTGCCAAAATCCTTATCACCTAATCAGAGAACAAAAAACAACAGAACATGGGGTTGGAACCTGAATATAATATGCAGGGATAATAAATTGTAGAAACATTATAAGGAAAACAAGTGGATTATATACCCAAAAAAAATAGCATCACCTTTTCTCTTCATTTTAATGCTGAGGAAGAATATATTAGCACAAAAGCTCGCATGTACTTTAGCAGTGCTCTTAGTGACTTTTATTTAGATGGATAAGGATATACAAACGATAATATGTTTAACTATATTGTATAAAATATTTCAGTTATAATTCAATAAGAATTTCTCATAGAAATATGTTCTGCAGCATAAACATAATAATGTGTTTTACTATGTATCAGTCATCTAACACTGTGATTTATGATCAACATGGCTATTGAATCTTGGCATTAACTTTCACCCATTATCCATTATCTAATTGTTGATGGGTCATAAATGGAAGTATTAAGAGACTATAGCACCTCCTTCTTTGCTAGTTTGATCAAGCTCTCATCTAATTATTTCTACTATGGAAATTTACTAACAAAATAAAGCATAAGCAGTAATATGTATATTAACTATATCTTAATCTACAAGCATCATAGATTATTGACTATTTCTGATGGGAGACAATACTAACAGAATCGATGCAGGGGTCCAGGCTCCGCCCCCCAGATCCCATGCCTCATCTTAGCTCAGTTCTACAGCCGAGTAGCACAACAATAATGCTCACCTTCTTGGAAGTGTGAGTTTATTGTGATGTCTATAAGAGTCTCACAATAACAAAGGAAGTCGATGCAATTACAGGCAAACTTGGCTGTGAAGTTTCTATGATCCTAATTTTTTGATTATTTCAAGGCCATGGGAAGATCTGAGCATTTTTTGCTAGGCTTCTTGCCATACATGTGTAAATCTATGGTGATATGTGTAGGTAGGGTGGAGATGACAGAAAATCTAATCTGCACTCTGAAATGTGCCATGCCTCCGACCCTTTTTTTTATGCAAGATATGGAGGTGAAGACAGAGGTATTGATCCTACCTATAGTCTATTCTACATATATTGGGTAGTTGGAATATCAAACATGGTATGCTTGCATCTTGTGACATGTAAAACAAATCCAAGGACATGGATAAGGGAACACTGACCTCAACCTTCTCTGTTCATGTCTTTCACCATTTATTTTGCTGTATAAAGCCAACTTCTCTAATCTGATTTTGTGTGAGACATGTCTGATACCGTCCATGTTTTCCAACCTGGTTAATATGATAATTACCACAGTTGTTACTCAGTAAGATAATTTCCATGGTCAGACAAAGAGAAGATATCCTAAGAGCAAAATTCAATAGCATAACTTGCAACTCTGAAGCCTAAAGTAAATGGTGTACATGAAAAGGAATAAAAAAGTAAAATAAGCGAAACTTGTGCAGCCTCTTTGAGTATGAGCTCGCAGTTGATGAGAGAGTAAGCAGACATGGAATGAGCAGTCTCAAGGAAACAAATCTTGTGATCTTCTGTTGATGAGTGAGTGATTGAAGCTGCAAGATGATCTGATGGAGTCGAACCCATGTTTCCAATCTTATCGACGAGCAAAACAATGCACTCTACCAAATAAAACTACTCCATTCTGCAAACTGGATCCCCATGAGAGAGAGAGGGGAGGAAAGGAGGTTTGCCTCTCTATTGTCTACATCTATTCACTTATCTTCTTATATACTTCCCAATAGTTCAGAACCATTTCTTCATGCCTTCTGCAATCTGAAACAACCTATCTCTCTCTCTCTCTCTCTCTCCCTCCCCACATCCATCCCTATACTTTCTACCGAGTTTGGATGATGTTCTTTACAGTTTTAGGGTCTATCTAGTATCTATATTACAGTTCTACATAGTTCTCGATTTCTCATCTATAAAATTACATGCCAATCAAGCTCTAGAACATGTATACAGATTTCTCAGCAACCCCACCCATCCAATAAAAATAGCAAGAAATATCAAAGCTATTTATTCTCTCTATCTATATTTCTACCTGTACTACACTGTGATATGGGAGTTTTTCATATTATCTTCCAAACCATGAGCTGATATCTCGGTGGAGTCCGACCGGCGTTTGATGACCAGATCATGCTGGCAGCTTCAACCTCTCACATCAACAAAGCAAATCTAAGCAGAGGACCAAAACAAAGCAAGTTGGTGGATCGATCAAATTGGTTATAGATAGGTGGGGAGGGGAGAGAAGAATGGTGGCTGGGCTCTCAGTACGCAGTCATCATAATTTAATGGAGGGTGGGAGAGGGAGGGGATCCCCCAATCCGAAACGAGCCATGCATGGGTGTGGTTGCCAAGAATGTCCATCACCCAAACCCCGCCATCCCTCGAGACGCTGCTTTAGCGCACCCTCCCCCTCCATCTCTGTATCTCTATATAAATAGAACACGTCTGTTTGGAAATATTTTACCTAAAAATTACTATATTTTTATCTTATAAAAATATTATAGAAATTGCTATATTTTTATTATAGAATAGTGTTATAAAAAAATTATTAAAAAAACAAAAGATTGAAAAATGCTTCTCTAGATAGAAGCGTGTGATGTATACTGCTTTAACACTATGATTCGCTTCCTACGTGCAGGTTTGTGGCGATATTATCTGCAAGGTACAACGATTCGGTTCAGCTTGATCCTCTTCAAACAAGCATGATCTTTGTGGAGGCTTGATTTGACTGACTCCTTCAGATGCCTAAAAAATAAAAAAGATAGAAAATAAAAAGTTGAAATATGGAAAAACTCTCTGCTTATAGAAGAAACTCTCAGGAGTGAGAAAGAGAGAGATCATGTTGTTTTTGAATTGATCATGGATGGATTTATTTATAGACTCTACCGCAATACCGAAGAGGCGATAATTTCAAAAATACGTAATGTTTCAAAAAATAAAAACAAAAGATTGAAAAATGCTTCTCTAGATGGAAGCGTGTGATGTATACTGCTTTAACACTATGATTCGCTTCCTACGTGCAGGTTTGTGGTGATATTATCTGCAAGGTACAACGATTCGGTTCAGCCTGATCCTCTTCAAACAAACATGATCTTTGTGGAGGCTTGATTTGATTGACTCCTTCAGATGCCTAAAAAATAAAAAAGATAGAAAATAAAAAGTTGAAATATGGAAAAACTCTCTGCCTATAGAAGAAACTCTCATGAGTGAGAAAGAGAGAGATCGGATTGTTTTTGAATTAATCATGGATGGATTTATTTATAGACTCTACCGCAATACCGAAGAGACGATAATTTCAAAAATGCGTAATATTTCAAAAAATAAAATTTAGAAAATAACTATTAAAATAACTAAATTTAAATAATAAAAAATTATTTTTTTAATTAAAACTCCAACAACCTTTCGTCTCTACTTGCACCATAACGGCGTTCTTTATGGTGGGGATTTTGATGCCTAGCTACAGCGACAATGACCCTCTCTCTCTCTCTCTCTCTCTCTCTCTCTCTCTCTCTCTCTCTCTCACCCTCCCTTGGATAAGCTGGGATTAATACCTCATTGGCTGGACGGAAAGCAACTTTTAAACAAAGAATCTAGCTAAAAATATTTTTTCCTCTTTCAATTAATTTTGCTTTCAGGCTTCTATTTTTATTGATATTGTTGCCGCCGCTGCCGCCATCAGTATTTATTAAATATTGGGGAAGTTTAGGCAAAGTCTCCGTAGGTAGACCAGTGTTTTAACAGTTGGTCCATTTGGGAAAGTTTTTTTAATGGCATATCACTCTCGAGTATGCAGACGATCATTGTCGAGTGGCGACCGAGGGGCGAGGGAGTGCAAAGTAAACGACCAGCCGGCAGGCCCTTTTCCTTACCCAATTCCATCTCTCCCAGGCATAATAAAGTCCCAATGACCTAAGATGCATGTATTTGGTACTCCATGTTCTAGTGATTAAATATTCTCGAATGCTCATGGTTAACCTATTTAGCATGTCATGAGAGTCCAAAATCACTAACCATATGATATCAAAACTTTGATATATTTCATATATTTTGCAATTAAACAGAATTCTCAAATAAATTATAGAAAAACATACATGAATATAAATCAAATTATCGAAATATGTCAGTATAGACTAATTCAACTAGACCAAAAATTAATTAAAACTTGTTGAACTAACTCTATAGGATTATTAAAACTTCCGAACTAGAAGATTTTTTTCTGTTGGATTGAGGTACATTTTTATTTCCAAATTTTAACCGAGCATCATTGCCCTGAGGTAATTTTGAAAACTTGTCCTCAAAAATGGGTATAGCATCACTGGGTTGGGCGGTGATTTTAAGAGTAATGGGGATTTAGGATCATTATTGCATAGGATCACTCGAATGCAACCAAATATGGTGATCTCATCACCTCCACTCACATAACCGTTGATCTTGGGATCATCACTCTATACGATTGTTTATATAGCATAATTCAGTCTCTCCCAGGCCGCATGTTATTCTGCTATTGGAACTGTGGTAATAAAAATTCTAGCATCACCTAGTGCAATGAATATACCACTAGCACTTGTAAGAACAATGCTTGATCCACAAGAAGTACCTTATTTTCATATATTATCATCAAAATTAATCTTGAGGAAACAAGGATGGTGGCTCCCAAAAGAAATATATTACTTAAGAAGATATAGAACAGCAAAAGGAGAGCTATAGCTTGTCCTTGTTGTTAAAGATTCCTTTGTAGCAGTCGTTTGAAGGAACTCATGAGCCTAAGTGGAAGCTTTTAGAAAAAATAATTTAGTATGCTATGTCGTACCTTAGAAGATCCAATTATTCCTTGACAACCAGATGATATAAGCAATGCAATAAATCAGAATGGCTTCCGCCCTTTTGTCACTCCTGAAAAAACTCTTCAATCAAAATGGCTTCCTCCATTTTATCATTACTTGAAAAACTCTCTTTAATAGTTTGTAGAAATTTATTTAGGGATTGAGACGAGAAAGTAAATAAATACTATGATAAGCTTGTCTCCATACATGAGATGCTACTGGGTGTATTGAAGTATGACATGAGATAAAGATTCCTTCACCTCAGAAAAAATGTCATAATAACTTGAAATGTGGAAACCACGTTGAGATAATATAACTCTGCATGCTAGTTGATGCCACGCTAACTTTTACATAAACATAGCAGCCCTGGGATGGACTTCTAACCTCCAAACCCAAGCAATATTCTGAACTAGTTGGGGTTTGGATAGAAAAACTCAATAAAGGTCAGATATCTTAATAGCAAGATCAAAGAGAAGGATCCCAATCCAACCCATCTCTAATATCACCATAGGGTAAAGGAATAGATAGAACTCTATCCACTAATTCCTCTAATAAGGCTTGAGTGAGAATCATTTGATTTCATTTTCTTTTGTTAGCGATGATAAAATCATCAGTCATAGTGTCTTCAAGTGCCAAAATATCAATCAAAGTCGGCCTTCAACTGCCATCTTTAACCATAGGAAAGCAACTTTCGATCAAAAAAATCTGGCTAAAATGATTTTTTCCTCTTTCTATAAATTTTCTTTCCACATTTCTATTTTTATTGATATTGCTGCCACTATTACCACCATCAACATTATACTAAATATTGGGAAATTTTGTGTCAAAGTCCTCATGGACTAGTTTTTTAACACCCGGTCCATCCGGGAAAGTTTTTTTAATGGCCGGTCCCTCTCAAGCATTCAAGGCAGGTTGCTGTCGAGCGGTGACCGATGAGCGAGGGAATGGAAGCTAAAGGACCAGTCAGCAGGCCCTTTTCCTTAAATAACGGGTCCATGGAGGGACCGCATGTTAAATACTGTTGCATATTTGTTAGGCCTTAAATGGTCAATCAAGAAGGACCTTAGCCTTCTTGCAAATAGGTTCGCAAACAGCTTCCTGGGTGTCCTAGCTGCTTGCTTTGTGTTACAAATGCCTTCCAACAACACCGCACCTGCAGTGACTCGAAAATCATGATACAGTTCAATGTAACTCAAATCCATGAACAATAAAAGATAACCAAGTACTGTTTACAACACTAAGCCCCTAACTAGTGACTCCGAGACTCTGCGAGTCGACTCCAACTGAGAACAGACAAAAAGACAGAGAGTTGATTTTCAGCGCTACAGTGCTCGAGTCGACTCCTACTTCAGCGCTACAGTGCTCGAGTCGACTTCCAGCTACAGTGCCGGCAGACTCCTATTCACGAGTCGACTCCTGCTTCAGCCGAGTCAACTCGAGCACGCTGGGAGGCAGAACGGCTAGTTTTTTCTCAACGCCAACGGCTCTATTTTTGTCTCTAACGGCTAGATCTTTGTTCCCACGCCATCCAAAGCTATAAAATTAAGGCGAGAGCTAGGGGAGAAGTTAAGGAAGAGGGAGAGAACACATAGGGAAGAGATTTCAAAGAGATTTCAAGAGAAACTCCCAAAAGCACAAAAGGGTCATTCAAAGCAAAAGAGAGAGAAGGAGAGCATCTTAGTGAATCCTAAGGCTTCTTCTCCAACTGTGTGCGGCCTCAGTGATCCTCTACCTCGTGCGAAATCAGAAGAGGGTCAAGTAAAGAAGAAGCCGAGTTCCCTCATCTACAAAACTTGTTTGAGGGCTTCTCTTTACTCTATTTGTTTACATTGTTATATCTGCTTGTTTAAGAAGCTTTGATTTGTTTTAAACTCTTGTTCTAATATCTTGTTGATTGAATCAAGGGGTTAAGGTTTGTTGGTGAGCCAAAGAAAAAACCAACGGTGTAAGGTTGTGGTTGGTGAACCGGGAAAAACCAACTGGGTTTGATTGTGAATCCGGAAAAACAATCGAGTGGTTCTAGTCGATGAGCCTGTGAAAACCGACCGAGTTCGTTGTGATCTCGTGAAAACAACAAGTTAGGTTGTGAGTTTGTAAAACAACCGGCTGTAATCTGAGGGATTATAGTGAAATTCTCAAGAGGTCTTGGGGAGTGGATGTAGGTGCTGGGATGCACCGAACCACTATACGTTTGTTGTGTTTGTGATGCTTTCTTTCATTGTTTAATTTTCTCACTTACTTACTTAGATAAATATCTAATTGAATTGCTTGCTTAACTCTTATCCGCGCATCCTTTAGTTGCAAGTATATTCAAATTGTTTAATCAAGTTTCATTTAATAAAACTGCATTAAGATTCATTGTATTGAAATACTTGCTTGGGGAAATATAGACTAATTATTTATTGAGTCCGCTGTTTAATAGTTTTAATCTTCATCAGGTTAGAATCAAACTGTTGCTAAGTTTAAATTCCACTGTGCATCTATACAACTTAGCTTAATTGATTGAAAAGTTTAGAAGTAGTTGAAAAGTTTTAAAAGGCTCAATTCACTCCCCCCTCTTGGGTTGTATCTACTGGGCAACACCTATCGACTTATAATCTGAGAAGCTAGTTTCAATAACGAGATACCGGTGATTAGAATAGTAGTATCTGTTATGCCTTGGGTTCGAAGCATGATTGATATATACTAAGCAAATTAATCATTTAGCAAGTTAATATATATCTCTACGTAAATCTATATACAGTTTTCAGAATATATTTTTTACCAGTACACACTACATGGCCGGATATTATGCACCAGGCAAATTAGTTATCTAACAAGCTAACGCACACTTTTAAGTAAATTAATATATAGTTTTTAGAATATGATGTTTATCGGTATCAGTACACAATATTACTATTTTCTAGTTTTGCCTAACATAAAAAATTATATGTGTACCATTTTTTTTGATTCTATAAACCTTTGGCGCAAAGGTTGTGGAAAAGAGATGGATTTGGTAGAGAAAAAAAAAATTCAGAAAGGAGGAGGAAGATCTCACCTATGGAAGAGATAGCTTGCCGAAAAAGAGGATGGATGAAGATATTTGAGGAGAAAAAATAAAAGGATGCCAGGCGGAATTTTCTTTCCTTCTTTTCTTTTCTTTTTAATCATGACACTGACAACTTCATTAGTTGAAGAAATTTCTAATTTTTAGTTTTTTCTTTAAAATTGGCACTAAAAGAAGAAAGGTAAAGTAAGGAGCCCATCTCTCTCTCTCTTTTTTTTTTTTTTCTGGTACCCTCTCATATGATTTTTGTTCTTACCTCCCAGTCTTCGTAATCTTCCTTGGGTGTTGCTAGTCTTAGGGAACTAAACTCAGCTTTATACATACTTTCTTATTAATAAATGAAGGATGGCTCGCCCTCCCATTTCATCCAAAAAAAAAAAAAAGAAAAATCGAAGCCCTATAGCCCCTCTTAGTTTAATATGCTGTGCATAACTTTGTGCACTCGGTGGAAGGGCTTTCGGGGCTTGCCTTCTGTCCTTAGTAGTTCCCATGCGCAAAAGAGGACCACACCTTTTCCCATTTGATTAATAGGTAGTGTAGCCCAATGTGCCCTGCTTGGTTTTCATTTAAGGTTGGTGGGAGGGAGTGATTGCTATGTTGCCGGGGTTTTGTAGCTAGGCTTCACCTCTTCCACTCCCTCTTCTAATCCAAAGTTAGAATAATAGCGAGGGCATTCACTGGGTGCACACACTTGCATCACCTCTAGCTAATCAATTAGGTCCTCTTTGGAAGAGCTGTTGCCAGTAGAGCTTTTGGAAGTAGGGCTTTCTGAAGCAGAGCTTTTATAAAAAGTTGTTTGTTATTTGGTAACTACATTTCTAAAGTGTTGTGGTATTTTAACATGTATTTGATAAATAAACTGAAAAAGTACTTTTGGTAAGACAAAATGACCATAAAGAATATTGCATAGTATTATACAATAGAGTATAATAAAATATAAGACGTATTAATACATAAATATAGAATATAATATAATATTACTGTAATGTAATATAATATTATTATAATATAGTACTATAACATTGTATACTATAGCATAATAATATAATATAATATTAAATTATTTAATATAACATATCAATGTATTATAATATAATGTAATATAATATTATATTTATAGTATAATATAATAATAAAGGTATAAAATATTATAATTATTAGTGTAAATTAATTGTTCATAATATAACATAATATTAAATTATTTAATATAACATATTAATGTATTATGATATAATGTAATATAATATTATATTTATAGTATAATACAATAATAAAGGTATAAAATATTATAATTATTAGTGTAAATTAATTTTTCATAATATAACATAATATTAAATTATTTAATATAACATATTAATGTATTATGATATAATGTAATATAATATTATATTTATAGTATAATACAATAATAAAGGTATAAAATATTATAATTATTAGTGTAAATTAATTTTTTAGGATTATAAAGGTACATTTTGTATAATTGTTATATTTTATCACGGATATTTTGGTCAAAAAAATAACTTTCCGATGAGGCCTAAAAATATTTTTTTGAAAAGCTCCAAAATGGAGCTTTTTTCAAAAAACTATTTTTAGCTTTCTGGAAATGCTAAAACAGTCTTTCGAAATTTTTACCAAACATCTTTTTTTATTGAAAAGTACTTTTGGAGAATCAGAAAGTATTTTTTGGTCTTCCAAAAGCTCCACCAAATGGAGCCTTAGAGTTGAGGTATAGACCATTTTTAGCCACATATCTGACTATTAGGTGTATTAATTCAGGGTTTATAGATGCAAAAACTTAACCTTGAAGGTTATAGTAAGAAACCCATAAGGCAGGAATATCAACTTAAGTGAAGCTTATGAGCTTTCGTAATTTATTGTGGCTTTATATAGGATATGTCAACTTAATTGAATATACAAGACTTAAGTCTTTAAATTATCTATTTTGTAGTTTATTGTGGCTTTCCATAGGATAGTTACGCTGCTATATGTATTGGTATTTAACCATTGAAGCAAATTTAATAGAAAAAGGAAAATCATGAAGGGAAAATTTTATATTATTTTCTAGGATATTAAAGGAGGATTATTTTCCTATTGCACAACTTGCAAATAAAAGCATGCAAACAGATTGAAACTATAAATGACCGAAACTTGTGTCCTTAGTACAAGAGCTAAGGCTTCTTGCTTTGCTTAACTAAAATCTTACACTTGAATACGTTAGAAAGAATAAACAGTTCCCATCCATTCATCAAAGTCAAAAATGATTGCACTTTATTCGTCTTCTTTACAATATTTTTTTTTTTATGTATATGAAAATATTTTTTTTGGGAAACTTAATACCAGGCCCTTTGTTTGACCAGATTCTAAGAGACAGTTCCTTGACTATTATCATTTAATTTTTAGTACCGCACACACTTATATACTCCATGTACATACTTATTTTTAGTTCTTGTACATAGTTATAATCAGTGTATGCACAATTATTTGTAATTGTGGACATATTAGAGAAAAAAAAAAGTGTACAACCACTAGGGATTGAGAATTAAAGAATTTTTGAAACTTCGGACGGATGTTGTAGTCCCAGTCAAGAGGTACTGAAAGTTATAGTCTATTTAATGGAGGGACCCCTTGGCCGCTCCTGCTCCTTCCATGTACCCGTTTTCCATTCCCTCTTCCCCATTGATCCCGCAGGATCTAGCAGGAACTTCCCCAAGTGGGCCCTAAATGTTGGAGTTGAATATGATGTTGCACAAGAAGTTATGTAGAGGATAAGATGGAGATTTCATTGGATAGCATGGATGATAAAGGGAAAAAATTATAAAGAAATGAGAAATTAGTTGTATTGTGGTTCCAAGTGTTGTATTCGTTGCAATGCTGGTGTGTATTCTTTATAAAAACATTTCAATTAGTCTTTGTTACGTCTCAAACTCGGCATACTGAAGTTCTACTTGAATTTGATGATTCTAGTATCTAACTATATCTACTATGTTTAATCCCCATCAAATTATTAGTCAAGAGGGAATGTGATTTGTTTCATAAATTTTTTGAAGGAAACAAATCTCCTGCATCTATGGACACACTACATGTGAAAATCCGAACAAGCATGTGTACTAGATAGATTTTAGATACTTACACAAGGTTACAGAACTCAAATAATACTTTTCAGCTAGTATTTTTGGGTGAGATCCTAGGTTGTTATTAATAGTATTAGAATAGATCCAGCCTATGGCTCATATGGACTAAGGGATACTATAAAATGGACCGGTTTGGGCTAACCATGAGCTGATTGTGATATTTATAATTGTATTTGAATGGATTTGGATCTTTAGCCTCGTGAGGACGTTAGTGCTTAAGTGGGAGGAGTATGTGAGGATCCGTACAGACGTGTATTTGGTCACATATCAGTTATGGAATGGATAGACCTTGAGTACTTATATAGGGCGAAGGAACCTAAGTAATACTTTCCAACTAGTCTTTTTGAGTGAGATCTTTGGTTGTTACTAATAGTATTAGAGTGAACCCAGCCTCTGACCTATATGGACTAGGGGACACTGCAGTACGGGATTGACCATAGGGTCAATTGTGGTATTTATGATTGGATTTTAATGATTTTGAACCTTAGCATGGCATGAACGCTTAGGCTTAAATAGAAAGAGTATATGAGGAATTGTATAGGTATGTAATTAGTTCGACATCGGCTATATACTAGGTAGATCTTGGGTACTTATACAGGACCAAGAAACCAAAATAATATTTTGCAGCTAATCTTTTTGGGTGAGGTCCTGGGTTGTGACACTACTTATGCATTTGTTCATATTTTTGGCCCTAATTTGGTCAATTAAGTTTGAGCCATCCTAACAATTAAGTTTGGTCAATTTCACAAGAAGAAATTGTTCTTCACTGTTGTCCATGAGATTATGAATACTCTTCTATTCCACTGTTCCTATCTTTCCATCCTGAATGAGAAAAGTTGTGAATCTTTTTGAATTTGTTTACTCCATCCTAAAGTAAGTCTTTATTATTCTTTTGATGGGTCCATACTGAGGGAGAAGAGTTGTGGTGAATATTTTTTAGTCCGTTTACTCCATCCTAAAGTTAGTCTTTATTATTCTTTTGATGTGTCCATAGTGGCATTAAAAGATGGAGACAAGGAAAAGCAGATAGCATCAATCAGCAACGTCTTCCTCAAAAATTTTTTCCGGAGGACTTTGAAGTGTTTTTTTGGTCATAGGATGTTGAACTGATGCAGAATATTTCCCATGGCACCGAGGAGTACTCTTCTCTTGCCTAATGTTTGCCTTAGTCAGAATTTCAACACCTCCATAGAAGGTAATGATAGGTTTAGAGTGATCATATTATTTTTAGTTTCCGAACTTCAAAGAGTCATGCTTTGATCAATAGAACCAATCTCATATGGATAGAGAAGATAAAGCTTGCAATTTAATATCTAGCTGATGACAGAAAAAGAACAATTGGCTATGGAAATCCAAGTATGCTCAAAAGAGAAGGAGCTATGCCATACAAATAAATCAAACTAACAGTACATTTCATGCTACAATATGAAAAAATAATAATCAGTCACATTTGCAATTCATGATGTCCCCCTCATGCTGACAAAGTGGTGTAACATCTATGAAGAGCTTAAAACGATCAAGATGAAAGCAATGCTGCGGAATAAATTGAAGGTTCCCTCTCCCTAAGCCTTAGAAGCACATATCAAGAACGCAGCAGCAGCACAAGGCAGCACAGCTGCAAAACAAGAAACACAAGCACAACTTGATCAGCACAATGCCAGTGTTCCACTGCAGAAGGAATCTATAGATTGTACAATGGAAATATCATATCAAAATCAAAACATCCCCTTAATCGATAAGGAAGGGGATCACAGCAGGAGCTCCTTACCATCCTTTCCAGAAGCCATCGCCACGGTTCTGAGTCTGTGCAGGAGCTGGTTGGGGATTTTCTCCCCCCTCCTTCATTGGATAGCTTGCCGGAGGAGGTGCAGCATAAGCTGGAGGGTATGCCTGCCCTGGGGGAGGGTATGCCTGCCCTGGAGGAGGGTACGCCTGCCCTGGGGGAGGGTAGGCATTGGCTGGCGGCGGATAAGCTGAAATATTTAAACCAATCATGGAAACAATAAGCAAGAAGCAAAATTTGTAAAGCATTAAATTACAATCTAATTTGACATTACCCAATCAAACGAATCTCAACGAAATTTTCCCTGGTCACATGATTTGTTGTCTTTTAACTTTCAGGAAAAACTCAGGGTCATGTATGTTCTTTGTTATGTTGTTGACCTTCAACAAAAACGTAGGTATTTTGCCCAACAAAAACCATTCTTATGTCAAACATATCAATGTCCTTGTTGTTGTTGTTGTTGTTGATATTTATTTTATTTAGTTATTTTTGGGTCTGGCAATTCCATGTTTTATTAGAGTGATCTGAAAAAAAAAGGACCGAATAAAATAATTGTGTTTCTTCATCAAAAACTAATTCTGTGTTTCTTCATCTAGGCCAATTCTCCGAAAACATCAACCCTACAAGTCCCTCAGACTACACTTCCTCCTACTTTTAATGGAGAATATATTTATCGAATCCATAAGCACCAACTAATGTCTAACATCCATATATACAAAAGACACAAAATACAGGATGGTCCATGCTTTAATTTTAATGCCCGACCCTAATGATTTGAGTCGATCTGATACCAAGGCATCAAATTTTCTAATTTCCTCAGCATCGACCAAGAATCCCCAAAACGTTTTTTCCTCCATCTTGTCATCAAGGAGCATGCACCACATTAATCTAGCCCAAAAGATTCTAGAATCAATTTCTCATTACCACAATCTCTACAAGAAGAAAGCAACCAATGCTATTAAGTAGCTCAAGAGAAAGAAGAGTACCTTGAGAAGGAGCCTGCTGCTGATCGTAGTAACTCATTATCGATGCTGATTAAAGTGAGTTACAGACCAAATAAAGGAAAGAAGATGAGATTGTCTTGAGCAGACTAGAGATATGAAGATGTGATGATGGGAAGGAGATCGAAGTGGTTGACCATTAAATAAGCATAGATTCCTTAGTGCACAAGGTTTCCCGGTCCAATGATCTGTCTCTTCGAAACGCGTAAAGATTAGTATATTAGCAAAGAATAGAAACGCCACGATCAACGTCTTATTAAAAGAAAGAAACGCGGAGCGATTTAAGGTGGCGGTGGGAACGCGTTGTATCTGAGCTTGTGGCAGGACATGAAAAACCGGTCCATGGTGCCGACTTCCGGCGACTGGAAACGCGGAACGAGGTATAGTTTTTGTCGTTAGTTTTTATTTTTATTTGGTAATAGGTTGGAGGACGGCATGGGCTAGCTTTGGGATTCACGGAAACGTACGTAGGAGGCTTTGTTTGGCCCGGGGTGGGGGGGACGGGGACGCGTTTATCAGCTCTCAACCGCTCCAAGCCTTGGATGGGTGGGTAAGACATTGGTATGCCATGACGTGGAGGACACTGCTGCAAGTGGATTGGGTAGGATGGAAACAAGGTTATGTGGATGCATGGTTCAAAGTTTCTGATTTGGTTTTTAGTGGAGAATATAGTAGGTGAAGCTTCAAAGAAGATCTATAGGATAAGTACACCCCATCAGCTCTAGATAGAGAGAGGAGTTGGTCACCGGATTATCCTCAGCTCTGTGTTGCCAAAGAGGAACAAAAATCCATTGATGCACACATTAGGGAAGATTGCATGAAGCGGTTTTCCTTTTTTTTTTTTTTTTGCCGGATATCTTATGGCATACATATTAAATTAAAAATCAAACCTACTAATAAAGTCTCTGCATCCTGTAACTTTAAAAAAAAAAAAGAACATGAAGCATCATCCATGAGGCTATTCACATGTATTAATTCCTCTTTTCTTCCTCATAATGCTATCCTTCCATCTCTATTCATCCGTGAGGCCTCCCTCCTCCTTCCCGAGTCTCTTTCTCCTTCTTCAAAATATGGAATCCCTTCCTTCCCTTGGTCATGGGCTGTGTTTACTAGTGCAGTACATTGCTAGGTGATAAACACCTAACAAATTAGTCATTTAACGACTCGTATATACTTCTAGACGAATTGATACATAGTTTTCAGAATATCGTATTCACTGTTATATAGTACATATCCAGATGTTACATACTCGATGGACTTTTGATACATACTTTAAGCTTCTTCGATACATAATTAGTAGTGATCCAATACATATATCCAAACAAATCAATACACATCTAAGTAAATTGATCCATAGTTTTCAAAATATCATGTTTACTAATGCATAGTTCATGTCCAAGTAATACACACTCGATGAATTTCTAGTACATACTGATGCCGGACCAAGTTTTAAATGGAAGAAGGAGAAGAGGGGAAGAGAAGGAGGAAGAAGAAGAGAAGAAGGAGAAGGGAGGAGAAGAGAAGAAGAGGAGACGTGGGGAAAAGAAATCTTTAATTCTTCATTAACCCTAATCATGAGAATAGTCCCTTTTATATAGGGCCCAAATACACAATTTGCATAAACCCCCTTACACAACAATAAATCCTAATAAGCCCACAAATAACACAAATAAACCACAAATAAGTCCTAAAATGCAAATAAACCCAGAAATAAAATAAACCACAAATAAATCCCTAAATGCAAATAAACCCAGAAATAAAATAAAATAAATATGCAAATAAATGCGTCTGGCTCAATCCGGAGGCTTAGGATCATCTGGATGAAGGGCTCTGATGTCCCCATCAACTCCTCCCGGGTGAGAAAAACTCGACCCCGTCGAGTACAAGTCTGGTCGGCTGTCGTACTGCTCCATAAGATCGGGGTCAAGGCGCTGTAACTGTGCTCTGGAAATCCACGTCACATCAGACTTTGGTCGACCTTTCCACCGAACAAGGTAACGTTGGTAACTACCATTCCTGGTTGAAATAACCTGCTCATCCAATATATGTTCTATTTGTTCTCTGCGTGCATGAGATTTGGAAGGTGGTGGCTCAACAGCAGGTAAGAGGTCAGGGTGTCCAACATGGGTAGGTATATCAATAAAGGGGTCAGAAGGCATGAATATTAACTTTTTGTATGGGACTAAATCTTCAATATTAAATGTCGCACTAATCCCATAGTCATCAGGAAGATCCACAACATATGCATTCGAACTGGTTTTCTTTAAGATTTTGAACAGTTCTGCACTACAAGTTTGCAATTTCTTAAACGTTTCTGAAGAAAGTCGTTCAAATCTAATTCTTATCATGACGTAATCTCTTTCACTTAACTCATTATAACGTCTGGTTAAATCAGCAAGGGATTTATATTTTAAGTTATTAAAGTGACTAAAATTGCTGATTTCTTGATGCAATGAATATGGATGTGATGCAATTGATTGTGCAGACTCAACGACTCTATACTGATGAGACATGAAAGACAAGTCTATGGATTGCCTAGGTTTGTAATCATGCACCACTTCGAATGGACTCATACCTATGGACTTGTTAACCGAACTATGATATGCAAACTCAATTGTCGATAATATTAAATCCCAGGTCCTAGCATATGCATTTGGGTTGAGCCTATGATGTGGAAGGTTGGGCAGAAATACTCCGGGAACTAGATCAATTGCGTGTTGGATATCATGTATCGGAGAAAGTGCATCCGGAAGATCATCAGGGACTACGTCATTAAACTCCTCTAGAAGGAAAACTACTATAGGGGAATATTCAAGATTGGACTCCACATGGGTATCTTTAGCTACAAGTGCCAATTCAGGTGACTGGCTCTCAATATCTGTCACTACCTCTTCCACAGTAGTGATGTGAAATGATTTGGTTGTACTTAGATCAATAGTCTCCCTTTGGGAATCATTTTGGACAAAATCTAATTCTATAGGTTCGTCTTCAAAGTCTTCTTCATAGTCTTCTATATTTGGTTCATAGACTTCTTCAACATATTCGACCTCTTGGCTCCTAACTTCTGGTTCAGTAATCAGGTAAGTTCTAATAGGACATTGGGATTCTATGTGGTCGAATTGTTGACACATTGAGCATTGGGTTTGGTGCCCAAGAGAATGGGGAAGGATTACAGGTGGTGCAACCAAACCGATTTTAGGTTGGGCTGCAACAGGGGTTGGCGGTGTAGGGGTCCTAGAATTTTGCCTGAGCTCACGGATCTCTTGTGTGAATTCCTTGTATCCAGCCCGTATGGCAACGATCTGTTCCTTGATAGACCTCAAAATGTCGGAATTCATGGTAGTTACAGGGGTTTTAGGTTGACTGAAATAGTACTCCATATCACTACAGGTTGACATGCAATGATGACACTAGGTGATGATGTGAAATGCAGTGTCACTAATGAAACCCTAATAATTATGATGCAGGACAACCTACTAATGCAATCTATTATGATTTCAGAAATTAGCAAGTCTTCACAATAATAACTTAAAATTTAAATGTTGCTGATTTTTACTTCGGTTATTCAGAATTAAGGATTAAGATTATTCAATTTAAGAAATTAGATTGCAATCAAGTAGTACAGTTGTTCTGATCCTAAATCAATCCGATCGAATAATGTTGAGAAACGTCCTGTTACGTGCTAATTTAATGTCAAGATTTAAAGGGTAATAGGACGGGTTCGGAAGTGAAAGGTTCAATGTTCTGAATTATAACAGCAATATAAGTTTTCAAAATGTGGCTATCATGCAAGAGAACTAGAACATAATTAAATGAGCAATCCCAAGAAAAGTGGAAACCTTACTACCTGTCGTGAAGTAGGCGATCAGAGTCATTCGCTCGTGGCTTTTCAAGCAATGGAGACGTCGTCGGATGCAATGCAGGAACTCAGTGGTGTTGATTGCTAAATCCAGACTGTTGCACGATTGAAGTGGACGCCGAGGAGATATGAACGGCTGGAGGTTGAAGCTGTGGAGAGGGGATGCTGCTGGCGCACGGGTTGATGAAGAGCCTGCTGGGGTTGATGTGGGGACTGGTTGGCCTTTGGGCCTCTGGATGGGCTTGAAGTGATGGCCCCGAGGGCCTCTGTCTGCAGGTCAGAAAGAGGGGGAAAGGAGGGGTTCCGGTGGGGTGAACGGGGAGTTGGTTTTTGGTGAGGGGCGATGGCCGGTGAGGAAGATGGAGGAGGTTGTTACAGCGGTGACGGTGGCGTAGTGGCGGTGAAGGGAGGGCGGAGCGCGAGGGCGGAAGCTTCGGCGGCGTTGACGGCGAAGGCTGAAGCCGGTGGCCGCAGTCAAGGAGACGCTGCGGTCGGCCGGAGCGGCGGAGCAGAGGGAGCGGCGGAGCAGAGTAAGCGGCAGGCGGGTGGCGGCGGAGCTGCTGCGACGGCGGAGGCGGACTGCGACGGTGGTAGGAGGGGTTGGGCGGCGCGGTGGAGGCAGACAGCGAAGAAAGAAGGGGATGGTGGCTTCGGCCGGTGGAGCGGAAGCGGCGAAGGGTGGGCGGCGCGCGGCGGAACTCGGCGGCGGCACGGGTGGAGCGGCGCTCAAGGGCGGCGGCGCGGCGTGCGGCCAGAGAAGACGAACAGAGGTAGGTTTTTTTTTTTTTTTTTTCCTTTTTTTTTAACTCAGACCCGTTAGGATTCGGGTTAATGGGTTTGACCCGCTCCGAAAACCCATTAAGGGTCCATCACGTGCAAGTCACATGCGTAGCTTTTTTTTTCTCTTTTTTTTTTTTTTTTTTTTTTTTGAAGGGGGAACGGATCGGGCTAGTGGGGAGTGGGTTAACGGGTTTTGCTCTTACCCGTTAGGGCTGATGGTCTTCAACCTCCCGACGGTTCGGGAGGGCGGGTCGTTCCTTGCGGCGGCGGCTGCGGGGACGGGCTGCGGCGGGGCTCTGCGGCGACGGACGGCGGCCAGTCACGGTGGCGGCCGAAGGCGGCTTCCGGCGGTGCAGGCGGAAGCGGGGTGGCGCTGCGGGCGGTCTGCTCGTCGGCGGAATTCGGCGGCGGGGAGTCGGCGCGACGCAGAGGTGGGGAAGATCTTCCTATGGTGGTTCGGGCGTTGCTGGCGGCGACTGATGGCGGCGGTGGAGGCGAGCACGGGCGTGATGACTGGTGGGAAGGGGGAAGGGGGAACGAGTAGATGGGAACCTGGCTGATGGGGCTCGGGTGACGTCTGGAGCTCAGGTGAGGTCTGGCGGTGGCGCAGGCGGAGGATGGAGGCGGCGCGGCTCGACGGTGGAAAGGGGTTTTCCTTTCTCCTCTGGTTTGAACCGAGAGAGAAAGAGAGAGATTCCTTTTTTTTTTTTTTTATGAGCACCGAGGGAGAGAGAGGAGAGGGGTGGTGGGCCGTGGGAAGTCGATGGAGAAGCAGTGACGCTGTTTAGGGACCGGGGCTTTGGCACAGAGGCAAAACCCGAGGCTCTGATACCAGGTTGATGCCGGACCAAGTTTTAAATGGAAGAAGGAGAAGAGGGGAAGAGAAGGAGGAAGAAGAAGAGAAGAAGGAGAAGGGAGGAGAAGAGAAGAAGAGGAGACGTGGGGAAAAGAAATCTTTAATTCTTCATTAACTCTAATCATGAGAATAGTCCCTTTTATATAGGGCCCAAATACACAATTTGCATAAACCCCCTTACACAACAATAAATCCTAATAAGCCCACAAATAACACAAATAAACCACAAATAAGTCCTAAAATGCAAATAAACCCAGAAATAAAATAAACCACAAATAAATCCCTAAATGCAAATAAACCCAGAAATAAAATAAAATAAATATGCAAATAAATGCGTCTGGCTCAATCCGGAGGCTTAGGATCATCTGGATGAAGGGCTCTGATGTCCCCATCACATACTTAAGCTACTTTAATACATAATTAGTGGCGACTCAATATACACCTTTGGGTAAATTGATATATATTTAGAAAAATTGATACACAATTTTTAAATATCATATTCACCATTGCACAGAATATATTTAAGTGATACACACTCAATAAATTTTTGATACATATTCTAAGTTTTTTTGATACATACCCAGCAACAACTTAATGCACACCTCCAAGTAAATCAATATACAATTTCTAAAACATAGTATTTATCGTACATAGTCCATAGCCATTTAGGGTTGCAAATGAGTTGGGTTGGCTTGGGTCATAAGTAACCTCAACTTGACTTGGTTCCTTGTTTGAGTTCTAATATTGGACCCAAACCCTATTTAATAGAAGATTGGGTTGTGTTGGACCGGGTCTATAGATAAAATTTTTGAGCCAGCATATCATTTGGGTCAGGTTGGGTCTATAATTAACCAGGTCCTAATCCAAAAAATTCAGATCCAGATCAAATTGGGATGGGGTCTGGAGATACGTATCGAGTTATGAAGCGAAAAAGGTTAAATTTGGATAAAAGGAAATACAAGTTTCATCATAAGATATGAATCTCTTTTGAAAGTATGTAATGATACATTCAACATGATCATTATGTTTCAACATGGCATAGAAAGTAATTGAAAAGAGTTCCAAAATTTGAAAGTTTCTTATAGATTATAAGATCGTTATGTTTTAAAAATATCTGATAAACTGAAATAAAGCATGGATAGAATGCCAAGTCAGTCACAATATTAATCTACAATTTAAAAGTTAGACTTTCCATCCAAGGATATCATTCAGCTATCTAGTTTGCCATAGCATCCTCTATGTCATGTGAATAAAATCAAATCAACAAATTTGGATTGATGGGATGATGATACTATTTATTTCAAACCAATTAACTCATGATGGATTCCACCATTAAATGGTTCTACAAATTCTAGCACACAATTCTTAGTGCTTCCAAGCACTATGCTTTTATTTCTACCATATTGTGCACAGATGAAATTTATGAATATAGTTTACAGATTTTCTGCATATTAAGACTTGTATATAGATTAAACCATCTATTAATTAAAATAAACCTGCACAACCTGTTCTATGATTAGTACTTTATAAATCATGGAGTAAAACAAGGAGCAAGGTCAAGGAATATAACAACAAAGATACTTAAAGATTCCATCATTTATGGTTTTTAATTTTTTAACCTACATTCCTGTTAAACAATTTCATAATTGAAGCCACATAACTTGTGTCGAGTTAGGTAGGGTCAAGTCGGGTCAGAACTTAATAAACCCAGATCTGACCTGAAATATAGAATTAGTGAAAAATTAGAAACTTTGAAAGACATTACCAATTGTTTTTGAGGAGCCTGCAAAAGCCTAATTGCATTGGAGAATTGCAAATGGAAAAGCAAGTACCAAATGAGCCATCAGCCATTCCCTTGTGGATGATACATGTTGTAAACTGTAATGTAACTGACTTTTATTCTTAATTTCTAGAATGCCTAATTTGTGTTTGATTTACATAGACAAAGTTTTGCTAGGGGCTGCTAAGTTATACTCCTGAAGCTTGTCGACAAGCACATCTCGGTTTGACATGCAATTGAGAAGAATGCTAATGAATTTCGAACAAAATAATCTCCAAAAATCCCTAGAAGATGCGATCAAAAGAAGGTGAGAAAAACAAAAAGAGAGGGCCTAAGTGTCATCTGCGTAGAGCGTGCCCAACTCTACATGACACCACTGAAGTAGGGGGCGGGAGGTGGTGTCACGTAGAGTGCTCGGCTCTGCGCGTCACCACTGGACCTAGGCACTTCCTTGTAACAAATAGAAGTTAAATAACCCTAAAATATTGGGATTTTCTAATTTATCTATATATAAAAAATCAAGAAAATGAATAACTATAAAACTAAAAAGAAGAAAAGCAGGAACAAAAGATTGCAACATTGTGAATGGAGAGGCCCTACTCTCTCAAAAATGGTTGAGACCCCACATCTCCCAAGACTCTCTAAAGCCTATCGATCTGCAACTATTTCCCTCGCCTGTTCGATTGTTCTGTGAACTTAACCTTATCGGCCACTGCTCTCTTTCTCTCTCTCGCCCGCTTTCTTGTTCCCTCCCCAAATGCTCTTTTTATAGCTCTCTTGTCTTCAAGGGCAGCCCAATGCATTTAGGGGCCTAAGACGAACTCACCAAAGGAGGCCTTTTTTTAATAAAAATAATGAAAATTTTTTAATAAGTGCAAAATTTTAAGGAAGTATTCAATGACTCCATAACATCTACTCATTGTCATAGAGCTAGCTAAAATGGTTCATAAATGAAAGAATAATTTTCTCAATTTATCTTTTTTGTACATTTAATATGTACTTTCTCAAGGTCGTAGATTTGTTGCATGTCTATCCATGGCATGATATGCAATACTTAACGCCTAGTAGTTAAACCTTACTTTATCGACCAAAAGAATACATAATCATATTTCTTGCAAGTTTCCAAGCACACCACAATTTTGCATCAATAACAGCCACAACCACCTTGATATTCCCAATTAATTCTTATGGCACCAATGAAAACCATCAAAGGTAAAAGCTAAAGCACCTAAATCCCATAAAATATTTCACAACTATCCCATTTATCCCTATTCCCCCTCTCTACATGCATATCCTACTGCAAATATCAACTGTACCATGTAAGCACCAATGCATGTCAGACAATTTAAAGAATTAATATGAAGCATATGTTCCATAAAATTATCTTACTTGATGCCACCTTGGCACAGACTGTCAAAATATTCGTCTAATAGGTGTACCCCTCAAAGCTGATGGCACCAAATGGAGGATTTAATAAAAAAAACCAGAATTCTTCAACTCTGGTATATGTAATCAGCTTCATCAAAACACTCATACTGATTCTTTTCATACACATATAATTCTTTCCTATTTGTTTTTGCGTTTCCTACCATTATAGTGTATTTTTTTCCTTAATTTGCACTCACATCTTTCAGTCAGCCTACCTCCTCATATTTAGTTTAAGAACACACCAGCTGAACCTTTAACCTTAAAGGCTGAGTTGCAACCGACTTAATTTAATTCAACAGCCCGAGAATTCTACATATGAGTGGCACTGCAACGCCAAAGACCTAAGACTTCTCTTTGGAATAAAAGCAAATATATCATGCACAATACAAGTTCAGACAACTAAAAATTAAAATACTCAAACCCCAAAACTAAAAAATGTACACCATCTCAACACAGCACATTTGTTAAAAAGAAAAAAAGAACAAAAAAAGAAATTTTGAGAGAAAGCGAGCACACCAAACGGTCCAAACCTGTTGTTGATTACATCGATCTCGTGAAGGGTGACGTAGTGCACGACCTCCTTCCTCTACTGCAGCGGCACCTCACAAACTTCGTATGGGATCCAACGGCATCATGCAACCTCTTTTTTGCTTTCAAGAAACACAGTGTTTCTTTCTTTCTTTCTTTGTTTCTCCTTTTACTCTGCTCTCTAGCTTCAGTGGGGAGAGTCTGGAATGGGTTCTACTCACATGGAAGAAGCCTTCCTTGACTGCTGGTGGAGGGGGGGAGGGCCCCGCGGTCGGCGGTACTCCTTGTAAGTTGTAACCCTGACGGCCGATTGGAGACGACCTCGCCCGCTCGCCGGCGCCCTTGTTGGTCACAATGAAGGCGAAGACGGTGAAGCAAAACTGCAGAAGAGGATGACGATGAGAAGCAGGGGAAGAAGATCCAGAAGAGCTGAAGAGTAGGTTTATAGCCAGAGAAGAACTAAGGTAGAGGCGTAGAGCCACAGCCGAGAAGAGCCAGGCTGCCAGAGGCGTAGCGTAGGTTTATAGCTTTTCGCTGTGGGCGATGGGATTAGGACGGGTGGACGGCGGCTCCATACGCCCTCATCTTCCTACGTCTTGTTGAGGTAGCCATTGCTCTGGCTCTGCGATTCGACCGACCACCTTAGGTTGCCTAAGCTTGGGCGGGCCCTGGCTGTCTCCATCACATATTAATGTCTTTATTTATCTCTCATTTTGAATTCATTATTTTTTATATTAGGTAAAAATATGTTGGCATGGATCCAAAGCAGGCTGAAGCCTTAGACGACTGAGACGGTCGCCTAAGGCCCCTGACCCTAAGAAGGCCCACCGCGGCTTCCATCTCAACAGTGAAAGGAGAGCTATAAGCTATATTATCGATTAAAAATAATATTTTAATGAATCTGGAGTATAAAAATTTAATTAGTAATTTCGCATCTCAAAAAGCTTGATAAATTATTTTAAATAAATTTTTAGAATATTTTCTACTTATTAAAAAATTTCATTTTTTTTTTTTAAAAAGTTTTCTTAATAAGTTCGCCTTGGGCCGCCCTGCATGGATTGGGCACGCCTGCCGCAAAGCTTATTTTGAAGGATATTCAAGATGGAATAAGGAAAACAGGATGTGAGGGCCCGGTCCATTGACCGGCCCGCACATGAAATGAGCCGTTAGCCCATGTGAGCAAGGGCTCACACGCCCGGTGCGTGGGAGAGGGAGAAGTCGAACTCCGAACGGGAGTCCTCTTCCCCGATCCCATCGGAAGAGGAGAAGGAAGGAGTCCTAGTCCTTCCACGATTGAGGCGGACTCCTCTATTAAAGAGAGCCCCACCCTCATCGAGTGCCTTCACTCCTCTTTCCTCCTCTTTTCTCCCTTCAATGTCACAGCATCCCATCACTGTGCTCGCCGGAAAACGGGGCTGTCGGACGTCGTTGGAGTCGAGGTAATGCTCTAGACTCCTCCTTTCCTTCATCTTCTTCCCATGATTAGGAATCACAGCCTCCGGCCGAGACATTGGCTGGAAATCGCTCGAGGAAAAGGATCCCCTGTTTTGCGATATTCCGCTTTCTTCTCCTTTTTCCGACCACCGCCTCCACCGACGTTCGTCGCCGAGGACCTCGGCCCTTCCTTGCGTCGGCCCCGAGCCGGAGCCAGACCCCCAGCCGCCGGCGAGCGGGCTGGGAATCTGAGGACAACCGAGCCCAAAACTCTCCTGCTCGGCTCTGTTTTGAGTTAAATCCAGCCGGCCGGCCGGCCACCACAGCCTGCTGCCCTCTCTGCCTGCCACCACCGCCTCGCCGGACCACCATAGCCAACAACCAGCCACCCCCTGTCTCCTTGGTTGAGCTAAGAAAGGAAAAAAAGAAGAAAAGAAACGAGAATAAGAAGAGAGAGAGAACCATCCCTCTCTTTCTCTCTCTTGATTTCTCTCTCTCTCTCTTCCCTCCACTTTCTCTCTCCTTCTTTCTCTCTGTTCAAGGAACCCAGCATCTGGTCTTGTTGACCTGATCTACGAACCTAAGTTGATTCTTGTAAAGAGTCCTGGTTCCGCCTTAGTGCCCGAACTGCCTGCTAGACTGATCACCCCATCTTTATTAAATGTCTTTAAAACCTTTATTGATGGATCATGTTAATTTATCTTAGTTCTGATCGAGTTTATGCCCTATGATTTGTTGATCGAATCGTTCAGGTTTGACCTACCCGAAACCACCTTACGTCCGGTCAAGTCTTCTCGTACTATTTTATTAAAATCATTAATTTTGCTATTAATATTTTAAATAGGTCTAGCAAAGTCTGACGATCTTAGACGAAAGAGGTAAGTAAATCTTGTACTCCTTACTAGTTTTTGAACTTGTAATTAAGCCATGCACTCCTTATTAATTTTGAACTTGTAAGTAAGCCTTATACTCCTTACTAATTTTCAAATTTTCACTTATTTTCTAGTATTATGAAAGTATAAAAATAGTGTTAAATATTGATGATACAATATTTCTTTTGCTAAAAATGATATAATATTTTTCTTAAAATTAAGGATAAAGCATACGATATTATGAACCTTATGATTTATTACAAAATAATGGATCCATGATTGTTTTACTGTTAAACACTATTTATGAACTATGAACCTCATATTTATGAAATTGTATTTTTGTTATGAAATGAATAATTTTATGAATATTTTATTGTTAAATATTTATTTATGAGCTACAAACTCTATAAAACCATTTAATGTTTTATTCATGTATTATTCAAAAAAAATGATTCAGAAAATATGACTTAAGAAAAATTGCTTTAATGGCTACGACAAATAGGCTCTCAGATAGCTATGTATGGCCCCTAAAAGTGGGGTAGATCGATAGTTAATTTTATACGACCCTACCAGTATGTAATAGTAGTTGGCATACGTTCCTACTAGCGGATAATAATAGTTGGCATACGGCCCTGCCAGTGCATAATAATAGTTGGCATACGACCCCACTAATGGATAATAATAGTTGGCATACGACCCTACTAACGGATAATAGTTGGTAGTGTTTGTCAATTACGACCTTGTCATGGGTATAATAGTGACTTTAACATTTAGTCTGAGAGAAGTAATTTGATCCATGATAAATGATTTATGATTTTATGCTATACACTAGGAACCATGTTTTATGAATGATTTATGCATGCATGATTGGCTTTATGACTTATTTTAATACATTGTACTATGAAATACTTATTTTGGAATATCTGTTATTTTTCTTAAATGATGCATTGGCATGAAAAACTTGTACTTGATCCAGTAAGGTAGTGAAAGGTTTACTTACTGAGCTGTGTCGCTTATATACCTCTATTTTTATTTTTCTCTCTCCAAGCAATTAGGTTCAGTTGGGACAGAAGATGGTCCAAGCATAGAGTTCGTGCTAGCAAAAGGATTTTCATATTTTTAATTAACTATGAATTTGTAGTTAATGATTTTTTGAATATTGAGAATTATGGGCTTGGTATTTATGTTTGGATTTAGAAACTCTGAACCAATATTGATTTTTATTTAATGAATAATAAAATTAGATTCCTCTTTATTCTATTATATTTGAGATGGATTTGAAAACTAAATAAAATATTTGGCTTCGTGGTATCGTGGGCTATACCCTCGGTAGCACGGCCATGTCATATTCTGGATGTGAGGTGCGACAAATTATGCTCTAGATCTGGGGCGTGATAGAGGAAGGCTACTTTGGATGATCCCAAAAGAAAGAGCAAAAAGAAAAACAATTGGTAAATACCACTTCCAGTCGAGTACCCTACGTTTTATGTCTAAGATGGGCATATGACATGCTCGAATGTATACATCAAGCTTACAAATCAAGGAAAAGTGCTTTATAATTGTCATGCTCCAAGCCCGGAGCGCAACAGACACCGCACACCTACACAGTAGACAGTACAGGCATGCAAGGCTATAGATCATATCAAAACATTGACAAATTCCTAAATTTTTTTAATAAATAATTTATTCAAAGCAATCTTCCAAAGTTTCAAAATACCATATGTCAACATAAATCAAATATTCTAACTAGTCTATCTAAAATGCCAATAACTAAAAGAAACTTCAAAAAATCTAGTGCACTCCCCAATCCGTGCGATCATGCTTCTTGATCTAACAAATAGAGAACATATGATAATGAGCTACACTAGCCCAGTAAGCAACATAATATCCCGGAGTTGGGTCAAAGCATGCCAGATATTTAATTAAAACACAAAATAATAACTGAAAATAAATCACAAATAATATATTTTTCTTTTCAAAATTTATTATCATTTTTACGAAAACTCTAATACTAAAATTCCAACATCAATAGGCTATGGCGACGTAACCTAGTGGCATGGGTTGCACAAAGTGCCAAATCCACTATTATTAACCACCGGTGGCAATGGTCTACAAATCCACTATTCTAATCACCGGTGGCGTAGTGTCAAAACTAATTTCTCACAGATACAAGTCGATAGAGCCAACGAATAATTTTCATTAGCGGGACCAGAACAAATCATAGTCATGTTGAGAATACATACATATACACAAAATAAATTTTTCATAATTTACCAAGTTACATTTTTCAGTTTTTATAACATATAAGATGAATACAAAATGATTATTAACATGTGTGACCCAATTAACAAATATAAAATATATATCAAAATTTAATCAACTAATAATTAGTTTACTAAATAATTTTGATAACACACTTTGAAATAATAGGTTACTTAGCCCTTTTCGCTTTTAATCCTACTTCAGGTAGGCATATGAGGTTTACCTGTTGGGTTATGCTATCATGGGCCGAGTTCGGGCCTCTTGGGCCGTGCCCGTCGTAGACTGAGTTTGGGCCCTATTGGGCTGTATCCAATGTCGACTGAATTTGGGCCCAATTGGGCCGTATCTATTGCGGGCTGAGTTCAGGCTCTATTGGGCCATGTCCAATGTGGGCCAAGTTTGGGCCCTATTGGGCTGTGTCCATTGTGAGGTGAGTTCAGACCCTATTGGGCCATGCCCAATATGGGCCGAGTTCGGGCCCTGTTGGGTCATATCTATGGTGGGCCAAGTTTGGGCCTTGTTGGGCCGTGCCCATAGCGGGCCAAGTTCGGGTCCTATTGGGCTGTGCCTATTATGGGCCAAGTTTAGGCCCTATTCACCTTGTTGGGCCATGCCCATTATGGGCCATGGTCGAGCCTGTATATTGAGTTGGGCCTATTGTGGGCCGGATTTGATCCGTATTCACCTTGGGTTTGTTCATCCATTATGAGGTCATGTCCAATAGTATTTTTGACTTTGTTTGGTTCTAAAATTAATAAAGAAATTAATTATATTTTCATGATATTTAAACATGTGAACTTGATTCGCCTAGCTAAAGTAGGATTTAAAGCGAGAAAAGGTAAGTAACCTAATGCTTCAAAGTATGTTTTTTACATTATTTGATAAGTTAATTATTAGTATATTAAATTTCGATATATGTTTTTTACTTAGTTAAAAAAAGGGTCAGACATGTTAATGATCATTTTGAATTTATATTATATGTTATGAAATCTAAAAAATTTAACTGGGCAAATTATCTATTTTATATGTATGTATTCTCAGCATGACTATGATCTGTTCTAGCCCCGCAATGAAGATTATTCGTTAGCCCCGTCGACTTGTATCTATGAGAAACTAGTTTCAAAACCGTACTACCGGTGATTAGAATAGTAGTATGTGATTAGAATAGTAGTATTTGTACACCGTTGCCACCGGTGATTAATAATAGTGGATTTGGACACCATTGGGTTACGTGGCCATAGCCGATTTATGTTGGGATTCAAGTATCCGAGTTTTTGTGAAAATACTTAGTGAATTTCAAAAAAAAGATATGTTTATTGATGATTTATTTTTCAGTCATTATTTTGATTAAATATCTATAATGCTTTGACCCTACTCTGGAGTATTATGTTGCTTACTGGGGCGGTGTAGCTCATTATCATATTTTTTTCAATTTTTTTAATCTGGAAACATGATCGCATGGGACTGAAAAGTGCGCTAGATTTTCTGAAGTTTCATTCAGTCATTGATATTTTAGTTAGATTAGTTAGAATATTTAATTTGATTTATGTGATTAGCTAGCACATGTTACTTTAAAACTATTGTAAGAACTATTTGATTAAATTAATGATTAAATCAAATTGTTATTGCTTGATATATTCTGTTGTCTTGCATGTTTGTACGGTCTGCCGTGCAAGCGTGCGGCGTCTATCGTGCTCCGAGCTTGGGGCGTGATATTACATCCGCAGTACTTCAGCTTGATTTGGCATTTATCTAATTTAACATGTCAATGTATGTAGATCAGTCCATTGATTTGTGAACTTAGAATATAAGGTTCATTTATTTGTGCATCTAGGGAGCATATTTTTCTGCCCCTTTGCCCCTACTGAAATTATTAAGAAACTAATATTAGAACTGCTATTCACCTTGTTTGTCATCGTTATTATGGTTATTCATAGTTAAGAAGGGAAAAAAAGAAAAGAATGGTTTCACTCCTTTGCAAATGAGCTGTAGATAGAATAGCTTTGTAGGTAATTTGCGCATGTACCCTGTGAAAACATATTGAATGGATTTTATTTGCATGCTCGGCAAGAAAGAGGAAAAACACACAAATCAGAATCCAAATCGCCATCACTTTATAGTCAGGTGACGCCATTACTACAATATAAAAAAACAGTGGAGAAAAGAGATAGGGTTGTATCTTTTGCACGAAAGAAAACTCGCCTATCTTCGCACAAATCCACTATTGGATCACCTATTGGTCGCTTTGAGATCTATATAGGGGGGTGAATGAGAGTTCGGAGCATTTTGAGATCTATACATTGGGTGATCCGATAGTGGATTCATGCAAATGAAGATGAGTCCTTTTTTCGCAAAAGACAGAACCCTATCCCAAAAAGAAAAACACACACACAAGAAAACCACAACAGCATCAAGGAAAAGCCCAAAGCCGAGGAAACTCAAGTTGCAATCCTTCAACCAGTCTATGGCCATCAACTTTTTTCTAGTGAAAGTTCTTATGATCATTTAGGCTTGATCACAACAGATCCTAGAATCATTCCACCCTTCCACCAGTCACTCCCATCTCCAGACATGCCAAACTCCACACTGCCCCCAGTGTCAGAAATCAAGGTGAACTCCCCACCATGGACGTCATGCCACACATTGCACTTTTCTCTATATGGCTCCAGAATTTCGGTTTTCACGCTCTTGTGCCCGTGTGGGGGGGTCACTTCAAATGTGATGGGCGATGAGTGCCATCCAAATGCATCAGCCTTGAACTTGATTAGGTAATGGACTTCATATGTTTTGGAAGGAGAGAGTTTAGCTGCTTCCAATTTCCCCTTGACTTCAACCCAGTTCACCTGAATGAGCTCTGCACCCTGTTCAAACTTTAACTCGCTGGCCAACAAAAACAAGCATTGATTAGCATCATGATGAGAGCCACCAACAAGGCTCCCAAGCACACGATAAACAGCTTTGAGCCACTGCAAATGGTATTTGTATCAGCTTAGCAGTTTGAGTGATTTCAGTTGGGTTAAAAGCAATGCAAAATTTAGCCCAACCAACAAGCTAGTTAATCCTAACCCAGTTTAGCCCAACCATCTACTACAAACCATGTCCAACCTAGCTCTAACATCTTTAAACTTGAACGGAATTAGCAGCATCGGGCTAGATGAGGCCTGGTAGGCCAGATTATATGTTCTTTAGGTTTCAATGCCATGTCTAATGCATAATTTAACCTGGGTTTACATTGGAGAGAGTTTGGAGCCTCCTTAGACAAAATGCAGGTTTAGATTAAGGTCACATCTGGTTGTAAAGTTTTTTTTTAGTTTAGGTGGCCTGATATCCAAACCTTTTTAAAAAGGATTTTTTGTGCACATATTCTACTAAATATTGAAATTTGCATGAATACCCTCCTAAAATTGATATTTTCATGTATATACTTATAATGCACTTGTTTTACATGCATATCTTTCCTTTTTCTTTTTTCTTACATATGTGCCCACAACATCTAACATCGTTAAGAAATTAACGATTTAAAATTTAAAATGACTGAAATACTTTTAATGGGTAGACATTCAAATACAACTTTGCGAGGATATACATGCAATTTTACATATTTAGGAGGGTTTACAGATTAAAAAATCTAATTTTATTTTTGTCTATTTCAACTTGTTTTAATACTCAGATTACTCTAGTGTTTATTTCTTAATGTTTTCTGCAAAAGTATTGCTCAAGAAAAAGTTAGATTTGATAATAAGATAACAAAAAGAGCTATGAAAGTTTTTTCACTAATCATGAAATTATTTTATTTTATTCTTTTTCATTTATAACAACCATTATATTTTATTTTATCAAAAAAATAGCTTGTAATATTTATTGTTATAGATGTATATATGAGGAGAATGTATCAAAATTCTTAAGGCCACCTCTTATGTTGTATATCTTAACCCACTTTTCTTTGGAGCTTTAATTATCTGAAAGAAGAAAAGATCTAGTGTATGGACCATCTTGTCACAGCAATTTTAGATTAGCTACCAGCCTACATACGAAAAATTTTCCAACTCTAAAAGATAAATGTTGCAAATCTCATATACTAAAAAATAAATGTTGTAAATCTCTCATAATACTTTTATTTAAATAATCCATAAAACTTAAGGCAGGATCTGGCCATCTTCATGTAAAAAAGGATACAATGAAGGAAGAACTTCGATGGCAACGAGAGGGACTCGAATTCCGGTAGCGAAAACTCTAATGAACGGAAGAGAGGGAGAAGGGTTGCCTATAGTAGAGAAGAAAGTCGAGGAAATGATTTTGATTCCGGACGGAACAGTAAAAGAGATATCGAAAAATTACTCAGAGAAGGTAGAGACATTAGTTTCTACAGAGATCCGTTAACCTATTACCTACTTCAGAGGTAAAAAGATAATTTCATAATTTTAACTAATTTTTAATCTAAATAAATATGATTTTGGCTAATCACATCAGTTGAATTGCTATGCCAAAGGTATTCGTACAAAAGTAATATTTTATAAGGGTATGTATGCAAATATCAATTTGGGAGAGTATTTATGCAAAGTTCAAGAATTTTTTTTACGTGAACCCTCCTAAATATATGAAATTTTATAAATATTACCACAAAATTACTATTTACATATATACCCTTATCTACATTTCTTTTTTCATCTTTATCCATTAAAGGTATTTCGGTCATTTTAATTTCAAAACCGCTAACTTCTTAATGGCGTTAGATGACATCAGTACATATGCAAAAAAATTGAAAAAGAAGGGTATATATACAAAATAAGTTTTTAATGAGGATATGCATGTAAATACCAATTTTGAAAGGATATTCAAACAAATTTCAATATTTAGGAGGGTATGTACGAAAAAACCCTTTTTAAAATTAGGTTAATATTTTTTTTGCTACATTTCTCAGCCAAATTGTATAATAGAATTGGTCAGCTCGATCTTAAATATATAGCTGCTATAATGTGCCTCCATTATTTCTTTTTCAAATTTTGTAATCTTATGTTGACCTATTTATGAGATACTAACACTTGAGAGTTAAGATAGAAATACATGTCTGGTACCTTGATTCATTCGTGTCTAGGCTCACCCATTGCCAGAACCTTTCATCATTGCCCCATGTTATGTCCAAAGCTTTTGCAGAGATGTGAAAACCACTGTTCTTGTCTCCTTCAATCAAACTTGGCTGTGAAATATAATGAAAAGTAGTTTCATCTATTATTAGCAACACGCATCTACTGGAGCATGAGAAATTTGATTTGATAGAAAAATAAAATAAAAATTCTACTAATTAGCCATAGATATACTAATTAGTCATATATTTCTATTAGCAAAGCAGAATTCTATTAATTTTATTTAGACATATCTAGTTAGTTCTATATTATTAGTTATATTAGAAAACAATGACTATATATATGGCAAAAAATTAAAATCAAATACATCTTCACACGCGCATTGGAGTTGGTAAACTATTTGCAAAAGACTAACCCAAGAAGCATGAGACAAACATATCTTAATTGAATTAACATAGTCATGAAAGTCTTAAATCACTATCAGCTATTTTGGTGATCGAAAAGGTGAAGATGCATAATATTTAGAGTATCAAACAAATTTCTCATGGTTTTGCACGATATAGTTTTCATTTAACAATATCAATATCAAAAGTTTCCTTCACTAAGAAAACCATTCATTTCTAGTTATATGCCTACTGCTGTGGCAGTTTATTCATATCTCGACTAGCTAGGTGATGGAGAGCAGGGAGATCGAAAAGCCAAGGCTTGTTCTCTAACTTACGCTGTGGTGATGAGTCCAGTGAGGGCTGTGAGTATGTTGAGCGTCTCCTTGGTGGCTCATCTTCTCCCTGCTTTGGTTTTCCTTTGATAGTTTGAGTACCCCTGCGCTCTTCCCTTTGGCCCTCAACTGGCTCGTTTATATATATAAGATGAAAGTTATTCCAAAGGTGAACAAGGACAAGGCGTTCAACTTTGGCAAATAGGAATGCACCTAGTTATGTTTCATTCTTCATTGGACCATCTCCTTTAGCAACCTCACAGAGAACTTTTTATTTTATAAAAACATGGTGATTAATGGGACGATTGTTCATGCTGCTACCCTTGTTGAATGCATGCATGCATCATTATCTAGTTGGATGAGGACATGTCTGTGCCACCATCACATCTATGTACATCCTCCCGCTAGCCTTACTCTGGGTACGTTGTCAATGGACAAAAAACCTATCATCCAGGCATATTCCTTTCTAACATATGGTAGTCTCTTCTTTCTTTCCAAGTTGATAAATTATGGAGACCGACACAGAATATGGTACGTGTAAAGAGCAGGACGAAGGCATATTTTTCTTCTTTTTAATGTAGGTTGATAGATTCTTTACCGACATCAGTGACGGCCAACGCATTTCCAAGACTGCCAGTTTAAAAAAGTTAAAATAAAAGCAAAGAAATAAAGGAGTTCAATTCACTATGCGTACACTATATCATGGCAGGCTCGAATGTAGACAGCCAACATTGGTGTAGAGAAGCTTCGAGCTATTTATTGATACTTTACTAGCCTTCTAAGACAATGATTGTCGACTGGGTTGATTTCCAAACAAGTTTTCTAGAATATCATCTAAATTGAATATCAATCTAAGGTGAATCCACAATTTTTCTGTCATTTGGCTGGCATGGAGAACATATTCATCTAAACTCAAAAAACAAGAAAAGAAAACAGAAAAAAGAAGAAAAAATATCATGATCAAGATTGAAGCTATGGGCTATCTCCAAAATCAATCCGAACAAAACTAGCTGGCAAGAACAAACTACGTACATTCCAATCTTAGTACACTAGTCTTGTCGATTCTTGGAATAATTCTCTCCCTGGAGGGACCATATCTATATTCTTTGGATGCTTTTGTCGACATTATATTCTCTTTGCCTCATGGCCAGTGGAGGGATGTTGAGCAAGAGGGAAGACAAAAGGCACCCTAGGTTCCCTTTGCCAAAAGGAAAGGGCTATATCACGTGAAAAAGAAGCTAGGGATGAATGTGTGCTTGAGGCACTACCAGCATGTAAAAGAAAATAACATATTAAAGGACTGGAAAAGCAAAAAAGAAAGATATGGTTGAGAATTTTGGAAAGATGAATTGGAATCAAATAATGTATAATTCAAAATTGTTCTGTTTCCTTTTTAGGACTCTCAAAGGAAAGAGTCGTCGCATCCACGTCGCAAAGGGTGAAGAGGGCATTGGAAGAAGAAGCTGACGCCAACAAAAAATGCGTCAGTGAGGAAATGCAAACCAATGAGTATTGCGAAATTTGAATTGTCATCTTTTTATCACAATCTTGTTGATATGAATCCTTTTCTTATGCATGGCCTGTTGGCTCAAATACCACTGTGTTGAGGGCTGCGGAAGCATATTTGCTTAAATATAGAGGTTGAGAGTATGAGAGGATAATAGTGAGTAGTCAGTCACTAATATTTTTCATTCCATTACTACTTACCCCCTCATAAAATGATCTAGCAGAAGACTTTATATAGATATATAATGGCCCTATATATATCTCCTATATAAATGTCACACCATATATAATCCAAAAAAAAAAGTCTTATGAACACTTGCATTAAATAGTGCAAAGACTCTAGAAGTCACCATGTAGAAGTTCTAAGAGACATATTCATGAACCTTCTACACTGTATGATCTTGGACTAGTTGATTTCCACACATAGGAATCAAGTTTAATTTCTAACACTCCCTCTTAAACTTGATTCTTCAAAACATGCGCAGCTTGAGGGGCTTGATCGATCAACCTTATCCTCTATTTTTTCTACCGAATTTCGTACATTTTCAGATCAACCTCATCCTTTATTTTCACCAAATTTCTTGAATTTTCAAAAGAAACAATTTCCATATCTATCTCCGTTGATGCAGATAACTCGTGAAGTATCTTCTTCTTCATCATCCTCCTCTATTTTTACCAAATTTATTGCATTTTCAAAAGAAACAATTTCAATAGATGTCTTCTTCTTCTACTACTACTTCTTTTTCATGCAACTTCTTCTTTTTCTTCTTCTTCTTCTTCTTCAACTTGACTCTTGGAAACATGCAACTTGAGGTGCTTGCAAACCATCACTTGTAATTCTTGTACTTGTGCATGCTTTTCTTGATCAAAAAAAGGTTTCCATGATGATCCAACTAGTATCATAGAAGATATTCTTCTCAGTTCCTATATGCATGCATTTGTTGATCAAAGAAGGTTTCCATGCTGATCCAACCAATACCATATATATATAGGACTTTCCATTTTTCCAAGCATTTTGCTTTCATATGGAAACTGTTACGGGGGAATTTAGCCACCATGCCCCACGTGACCGGCACGCGCGCCCAGGAAGACTACGGCAGTCCCTTGATCCAGCAATCCGACCCCGAGTCGGATATCTTCGGCTCCGCAGCCCGACCCCGAGTCGGCTGCCCCTTGATCCAGCAATCCGACCCCGAGTCGGATATCTTCGGCTCCGCAGCCCGACCCCGAGTCGGCTGCCCCCTGATCCAGTCATTCGACCCCGAGTCGGCAATCTCTCGACAACAACAGACTGTTCCTCTGAGGCACGCCGCGGCCCCCTGCTCCACTACTCCCTGCAACGGCCGTATCCGGCGCTGCCCCACGATCTCCTGTAACAGCCGTACAAAGCGGAGCTCCACTATGCCCTGCCAGGGCCGTACCCAGCGCTACCCCACGACGCCCTGTAACGGCCATGTCAGTGGCAGCCCCATCGTGCCACACGATGACGAATCCCCGGAAAAACCCCCAGCCTGATATATATGAGGCTGGGGGGGGAAGGGGGAGGGTAAGCAAAGGTTTTCCAGAGTATTCTCTTATCCGTTACTACTATCTCTCCTTCTCCTTCAATCTCCTCTGACTTGATCGTCGGAGGGCCCCCACTACCCCAGTGGTGGTGCGAGGCTTGCCTGCAGGTTTCCCGGTGGAAGGTGGAGCGCAATCAACCCAACTCCAAGGGAACCCCGTTCACACCGCTGTGCCAATCGTTCTCGGTTTGGACCACCAGCAACAGTTGGCGCTAGAGGAAGGGCCCGGATCTCAGAGCGATCGTAATGGCACGGCGAGGTGGTCGTGGAGCTTCCAATGCTTCCGGTCGCGGGGCCTCTCGCGCCACTGGCCGGGAGGCCGCTGCATCCCCAACACGCTCTCAGCAACACTCCACCGCCCCACCGCCCATTCAGATGGTCGAAGCCGCCCAGTTCGACCAGCTAACCCAGCAGGTTCGCACCCTCGCGGAGGCGGTGCAGAATCTGCAGGGTGCGATGTCCCGGGCGCCGCAGCAGGCTCAGGAGCCGCCGCTGCCTGAGCGTTCGCCTGTCCTCCTCAACCCGCGTTCCTTCCTCTCCCATGGGGAGGAGCGCCGACGCGAGGAGGATTCTCGAGCACGCTCCATTCTGCCGGGACCTTCCCACCGGAGCTGCGCGGGGTACGAGAGGCGGGCCCGGGCGCGTTCCCAGACCCCCCAGTCCTCGAGGAACCCGCGCTTCAGTCGATCCCCCTCTCGCCGCTCCTTGTCTCCCACCCACCGGTCGCGTTCCCTGGACCGGCGGGTGGACGATCTCCACCGACAACTCCAGGTCCTGAAGGGCCATTCCAAAGATCCCTTCGCCGACTTAGAGATCTCCTCCCAGCCGGCGCTCGCCTCGAGGATCCTGCGGACCCCGAATCCGCCGGGGTTCAAAATGCCGGCGATCGAGCCCTATGACGGGGCGGCGGACCCGCGGGATCACGTCGAGAGTTTCAGGACCCTTATGCTCCTCCACGGAGCATCAGATCCCCTTCTCTGCAAGGCTTTCCCGGCAACCCTCCGTGGCCCGGCGAGGGCATGGTTCGCCGGGCTGGAGGCTGACTCAATCCGGTCCTTCGACCAGTTCACTCGCCTCTTCATCACTCATTTCGCCGTCAGTAGCCGGCGGCGACTGGTCTCCGACTCCCTCTTTGATGTCCGGCAAAACGAGGGAGAAAGCCTGCGGGATTATCTTACCCGCTTCAACAGGGCTACGCTGGAGGTCCGGAACCTGAGTTAGGAGGTAGCTCTTTCAGCCCTGAAGCGTGGCTTCCGGAAGGGCAGACTCACCTTCTCCCTGGACAAACGCCTGCCGCGGAGCTTCCCAGAGCTGTTGTCCCGGGCGAACCAGTATGCGGACGCCGAGGAGGCAGCCGCCCACCGGAGCAAGGAGGCCGCCGAGATCCCACAAAAGCTTGGGAAGAAAAGGCGGAAAGAGGCACGCCAGAGGAGGAGCCCGACGCCCCAGCGTCGGCGCAGAAGCCCGTCGCCGGCGAAGAACCACGGCGCCCCACGCCCTCCTTCTCCGCCCCGACGTTTCAACCGGTACACCCCTCTCCTGACTCCCCGGGCCCAGATCCTTATGGAGATCAAGGGGCGGGAGGACCTCCCGGCCCCGAGACAGATACGAAGGATCCTTGGAAAGAGGCCCTCCCGGGCGTACTGTGAGTACCACCGAGACCACGGCCACGACACAGAGGACTGCTTCTAGCTTCGGGACGAGATCGAGGCTCTTATCCGTCGGGGGCGTCTCGGTCGGTATGTGAGCGACCGACGTCCCCCCGCAGACCCGCGTCCGGCCGACCCGGCTCCTCCGGAGCCTCGGGAGCAGAATCGACCCGTTGCGGGCGTGATCCACACTATTACTGGAGGCTGCTCTCGGCCCGTGAGGAACGCAGGGGGCTCGACGGAAGCGTCAGGGACGGCCGTCGTAAAGAGGCAGAGGGTCGGCAATGTAATCACCTTTTCTGATGAGGATGTAAAGGGGGTTCAGACTCCCCACGATGACGCCATGGTGATCTCCCTCACTATGGCAAACTATGATGTAAGGCGTGTTCTTGTGGATAGTGGAAGCTCAGCTGATATTTTGTTTTACGAGGCCTTCCAAAAGATGAGCTTGTCCAGACAGTTGTTGCACAAAATGTCCACCCCCCTCGTAGGATTCACCGGTGACGCTGTCCCGGCGGAAGGTGTCGTTGAGCTGCCTGTGACTGCGGGCGTCGCACCCGCAGAAGCCACGTGCGACTCGGGTTCTTGGTCGTCCGTATCCCCTCGGCCTACAACGCTATCCTCGGGCGACCCGGGCTGAACGCCCTTCGCGCGGTGGTCTCCACGTACCACTTGCTCATGCGGTTCCCCACGGCGGTCGGGATCGGAGAGGTCCGAGGTGACTAACCGACCGCACGGCAATGTTTTCTAGCAACCCTCAAAGGGAAGAAGCCCGTGGAAGCCCTAAGCGTCGAGTCCCTTGATGCCAGAGACGAGGTGGCCTTGCGGCACGGGGAGCCGGCCGAGGGAGTGGTCGAAGTCCCCCTTGAGGAAGGCCGCCCCGACCGGGCGGTCCGGGTCGGCGCCAATCTCGACCCGGGAGCTCGGGCCCGGTTGGTGGAATTCCTCCGAGCCAATGCCGATGTATTTGCCTGGTCGGCGGCCGATGTACCTGGGATCGACCCGGGGGTCATTTCTCACGCCCTCAACGTCGACCCGACCCACCGACCAATAAAGCAGAAGAAGAGACACTGTGCCCCGGATCGGATCCGGGTGGTCGACCAGGAGGTAGACAAGCTCTTGGAGGCAGGATTCATAAGGGAGGTAAGCTACCCCGAGTGGCTGGCAAATGTTGTACTTATCCGGAAGGCGAGCGGGAAGTGGAGGATGTGCATCGACTATACCGACCTGAACAAGGCGTGCCCTAAGGATAGCTTTCCGCTTCCGCGAATAGACCAACTGGTCGACGCGACTTTCGGATATCAGCTGCTGTCTTTCATGGACGCCTTCTCCGGTTACAACCAGATAATGATGGCCCCACAGGACGAGGAGAAAACTGCCTTTATAACAGACCGGGGGCTGTACTGCTACAAGGTAATGCCCTTCGGTCTGAAGAATGCTGGCGCCACTTACCAGCGCCTCGTCAACAAAATCTTCAAAGAGCAAATCGGCCGAAACATGGAGGTGTACGTGGACGATATGCTGGTGAAGAGCCGCCATGCAGACCAGCACATCGCGGATTTGGAGGAGACTTTCACCACCTTGCGGAAGTTTCGCATGAAGCTGAACCCAGCGAAGTGCGCCTTCGGCGCTTCGGCCGGGAGGTTCCTCGGTTTCATTGTCAACCAGCGGGGTATCGAAGCCAACCCAGACAAAATCAAGGCCATCCAAGGTATGTCCCCTCCGACCAAAGTAAAGGAGGTTCAGGAGCTCGCTGGAAGGGTCGCCGCGCTTGGGCGATTTGTGGCAAAATCGGCCGGACGCTGCCAACCATTCTTCAAGGTGTTAAAACGCCCGAAAGACTTTCTCTGGACGGCCGAATGTCAAGCAGCATTCGACCAGCTCAAGGAATACCTGGCGTCTCCTCCCCTACTGTCCAAGCCGCAAGAAGGGGAGATGCTCTACCTCTATCTGGCGGTCTCCCCAACCGCGGTCAGTGCGGTGCTGGTTCGGGAAGAGGCAAAGCTCCAGAAGCCTGTGTACTACATCAGCCGGGTCCTACGGGATGCCGAGACGCGGTACACGAAGGCTGAAAAGATCGCCTTCGCGCTGCTGACCGCGACCAGGAGGCTTCGCCCCTATTTCCAGGCTCATTCGGTCACCCTCTTAACCGATCAACCACTACGGCAGATCCTCAGCAACCCCGAGAATGCGGGACGACTGGTGAAGTGGGCAGTAGAACTCGGTGAGTTCGACATCCGCTACCAGCCTCGACCCGCCATCAAGGCCCAGGTGCTCGCAGACTTCCTCGCTGAGTGCACGGTGCAGGAGGCGAAACCTAGACCGCCGGAAACGCCCAGCCTCGACCTCCCGATTTGGACGCTTCACATCGATGGGTCGTCGAACCCCGAGGGTGGAGGGGCCGGGCTGGTCCTTACCAGTCCTGATGGAGTGATAGCCGAGTATGCCTTGAGGTTTGGATTTTCAGTGACCAACAACGAGGCGGAGTACGAGGCCCTAGTCACGGGACTCAAACTCACCAGAGAGCTCGGCATTCGGCGTTTCAAGGTCTTCACCGACTCCCAGCTGGTGGTCGGGCAGGTTCGTGGGGAGTTCGAGGCCCGGAGCCCGACCATGCAGAACTACGTCCGGAAGGTGCAAGCACTCATTCCCGACCCCGGCAGTGTCGACATTCAGCAGGTCCCCAGAAGCGAAAATGCCAGGGCCGACAGGTTGTCCCGCTTGGTGGGCACAGAGGCGCACAACTTGTCGAGGGCAATCTACCTGGAGACCCTGGATGCTCCGAGCATCGGCGAGGCTGGAGCGGTGATGGCGATTGATCCGGAGCCGTCTTGGATGGACCCGCTCGTCGCCTACCTCGCCGAAGGGATCCTCCCTGAAGACGAAGATCAAGCTCGGCGACTTGTCAAGAAGTTCGCCCACTACGTACTCTATGAAGGGAGGCTGTATCGGACCTCGTTCACCGCCCCCCTCTTAAGGTGCCTCCGCCCCTCGGAGGCGGCCTACGTCCTCGGCGAAGTCCATGAGGGCGTCTGCGGATCGCACTTGGGGACTAGGTCCTTAGCGCACAAGATCATGAGGCAAGGCTATTATTGGCCTACCTTGTTGGAGGACTCGAAGGATCACGTACGGAAATGCGACGCCTGCCAGCGCCACGCCAATGTCCAGAGAGTCCCTTCTGTCCCCTTGGCACCAATCACCGCGCCCTGGCCCTTAGCACAGTGGGGAATGGATATCCTCGAACCATTCCCCGTCGCTTCAGCCCAGCGGAAATTTTTGATTGTTGCAATCGACTACTTCACCAAGTGGGTGGAGGCAGAGCCGCTGGCCACTATCACGGAGGCGCAAGTCCGGAAGTTCGTGAAGAAAAACATCATTGTCCGATTTGGGGTACCTCGGGTCCTCATCTCGGATAATGGTCGACAGTTCGACAACAAGCATTTCCGTGACTTCTGCGAGGAGTTCGGGATCGAGCATCGGTTCACATCTGTGTCGCATCCCCAAACCAACGGTGAGGCCGAGGTCACAAATCGGACAATCCTCCAAGGAATTAAGGCGCGAATCGGTCGGACGGGGCAAGCTTGGGTCGAAGAACTCGAGAATGTCCTTTGGGCGTATCGGACCACGCATCGGACCCCTACCGGGGAGACGCCTTTCAGCCTAACCTATGGCACGGAAGCGGTTGTTCCCGTGGAGCTCGGACTCCCCTCGCCCCGGGTCGCCGCGCACCGACCCGAGGCCAATTCGGAGCAACTCCGAGGGAACCTGGACCTCTTGGAAGAAGCAAGAGAAATGGCACATGTTCGGATGGCGATGTATCAGCGGAGGGTGGCCCGATATTATAACTCCAAGGTCCGACCGAAACTTTTCAGAATCGGAGATCTGGTGCTAAGGCGAGCCAAAGCATCTCAACCCGCGGAAGGTGGGAAGCTGGCGCCAAATTGGGAAGGCCCGTATAGGGTTCGCTGGGTAAACCGACCTGGCTCCTACCAGTTGGAGGCCCTAGATGGTCGAGAAATTCCGAGGAGCTGGAATTCCGCTAACCTGCGGGTGTATCACCAGTAGAGCGACAAAGCCAGGAAGACAGTTCGAAAAATGTACAATTCTTTTCATTTCAATAATTCCTGGTTACAACGGTGTGTTCGTGTGATTACAAAGAATTCCCAGAGGGGAATTGGGGAGTAAAGAAAATAAGGAAGAGGTGGAGACTCCGTGGAGCTGAAGATCTGGGACCCCGAACCCTCCATCCGAAGCAGCTGCAATCCCACCAGGCGTGGGTGCTTCTCCCCGGAGGCGCCATCCACGCCTCACGCAAAGGACGAAGAGCCGGCGCGGACGAAGAAGAAGTGGACGAAGGAGGAGTTCCCGCTGCCTCCAGAGAAACGCCACCTCCAAGGGATATTCCGGTCCTCCCCAGGAGAAGGGGAGGGAAGGAATACAAGGGAGAAGAGCGCGAGGAGGCGCGATCCCGGATGAAGCGTCTGGCGCAGAGCTCAATCGGGAGGCGGGGATGAAAGGAGGGGGGATGTGATCCCGGATGAAACGCCTAGAGCGGAGTTCCGCCGGGGAGAACCTCCTTGTTGATCCCAGATAAAACGGCTAGTTGGCGGAAGTCGCGAGGGGCGCGCCTCCCGTTCTTCCGGCGGGGGTTTCCCAGCCACACGCCGGAGAGGAGGTCCACGATCCATGGTAACCTGAATAGCTCCGGCTTGGCAGGCTCCACCGCACCTGCACTTATATTTATAGCCAAACTGTGGCCCCCCGGTCGTTCCGATGCGGGTGGCTCCAATAAAGGCGGGCGCACCGAATCCGGAGCCGTTCCAGCTCTCGAGGCGTATCCTCCCACGATCTCCTAAGCGTCGTTCTCCTTAATTGCATTCTTCATGCAGAACACTCCGGGCGGTGTGTATCCCACGGCCCACGTATCTCCGCTCGCGCCCAGGCCGCATCCGCCTCGAAGAACGCGCGTATCGCGGCCGCTTAACTGACACTCCTTGCAAGCAGCAACTGGCGATCCGATTCCCCAGGTAACGCCTCAATTAGCATTTAATACCCTTCTGGTGTTCCCCAGGCGACGCTTGGAGAAGAGGAGAAACACGATCGTAGCTGGCCACGGAGAAATCTCGTCGAGCGGCAAGCGACAGGCGCGTGACCAACGAGCGGAATTCTCCGAGGCTCGGCCCTCGGATGCCAGGCTAACCCGATGATCATCCCGGGAGCAGACTAGCCTGAAGCCCCGACCGGTCGCCTCGGCTTGCGCCAGCCTTGGCCGACCAACGAGCGGAATCTCCCGAGGCTCGGCCCTCAGATGCCAGGCTAACCCGATGATCATCCCGGGAGCAGACTAGCCTGAAGCCCCGACCGGTCGCCTCGGCTTGCGCCAGCCTTGGCCGACTAACGAGCGGAATTTCCTGAGGCCTAACCCTCGGATGCCTGGCCTAGCGCCGGAAGAATTTCCTGAGGCCTAACCCTCGGATGCCTGGCCTAGCGCCGGAAGAATTTCCTGAGGCCTAGCCCTCGGATGCCTGGCCTAGCGCCGGAGGAATTTCCTGAGGCCTAACCCTCGGATGCCTGGCCTAGCGCCGGAAGAATTTCCTGAGGCCTAGCCCTCGGATGCCTGGCCTAGCGCCGGAGGAATTTTCTGAGGCCTAACCCTCGGATGCCTGGCCTAGCGCCGGAAGAATTTCCTGAGGCCTAACCCTCGGATGCCTGGCCTAGCGCCGGAAGAATTTCCTGAGGCCTAACCCCCGGATGCCTGGCCTGGTGCCGGAAGAATTTCCTGAGGCCTAACCCTCGGATGCCTAGCCTAGCGCCGGAAGAATTTCCTGAGGCCTAACCCTCGGATGCCTGGCCTAGTGCCGGAAGAATTTTCTGAGGCCTAACCCTCGGATGCCTGGCCTAGCGCCGGAAGAACTTCAAGAGTTAGGAGTCGGCGAGACGCTACCAAGAGTTAAAAAGAGGAAGGACGAAAGTGAAATGAAGAAACACTCTATTTGCATTAACTTTCATTGTTTCAGGGCCGAGATCCATACAACTTGGCAAAACGCCAACATACAAAGAAAAGGACTGTTGCCCAAGGTGACAAGCCAAGAGGGGGGGGGGGGTGAATTGGTTTCTTCTAAATTTTGATGCTTTAAACGTTTTCTTAATTAAGTGCGGTGGATGCTTTCTTAAGCTATTTGAGTGAGTTAAACTAACGCAAGAGTAGAAGATGATGCAAGAGTAAATGAAAACACAAGCACAACACAAACACAACAATATATAGTGGTTCGGTGCTCTCCTTAGCACCTACGTCCACTCCCCAAGCGTCCCCTTGGGAATTCACTATAATCTCGCGGATTACAGTTGGATTGTTTTCCGGGCTCACAATCCAAAAACCTTTGTTGGTTTTACGGGCTCACCAACGAACCTATACACTTTGGTTTTCCGGGTTCACCAAAAATCTTTGTTGGTTTTACGGGCTCACCAACGAACCTATACACTTTGGTTTTCCGGGTTCACCAAAAACCTTTGTTGGTTTTGCGGGCTCACCAACGAACCTTTACAAAGTGTTTAATAACAAAAGAAAAGATTCAAACTCCTAAATGAGCATATGAAACAATATAAGCTACAAGGAAGAGTTAGAAAGTATTTATCGCTTTGAAGTCGCTTTGCTCTTCTTTGTCAAGGATGCTTCACTCTTTAAAGGGGATAGAGCTCTTGATGCCTCTTTGAATCTGCTCAATCCCTTTCTTTGATTCTTGAATGAAGCTCTTGATGAAGAAGATTAGGGCACTTTTGTATTCTTGGGTACTCTTTGATATTCAACTCAAAAGTTGTTCTCTCTGATGAATAGTGCCCCTTTAAATAGCTTCCCACCTTCTTAGGACAAGTCCCAATGGTTAGATTTGAAAAACTAGCCGTTACTCACCTTGGGAAGGACAAAAAGTACAGTTGCAGAACTAGCCGTTACTGTTCAGCCCGTGTTTGGGTCGGCTCAACCTGTCCTTGGGTCGACCCAACTTTGCCTTGGGTCGACTCAAACATTCCTTGGGTCGACCCTCTCAGAAACCACAGAAACTTCAATTTCAGCCTTCCTTCCCATGGGTCGACCCAACCATTCTTTGGGTCGACTCAAAGTTCACTTGGGTCGACTCAACTTCTTCTTGGGTCGACCCTCTCAGTAATTCCAGAGAACCAATTTCTGTCTGTCTTTCTGTCTTGCCTTTGGGTCGACCCTCTCAGGGTTTGGGTCGACTCAAGCTTGGGTCGACTCAACCACTGTTTGGGTCGACCCTCTCAGTAAATCCAGAGAGCATTCTTCAGTTGTGTTTTTGAGGTTCTTCAAGGTTGGGTCGACTCATGCTTACCTTGGGTCGACCCATCACTGTTCATTTGTGCCATTTTTGCAGGAGTGTGCCAAATGATTTCTTGATGTGCCGGGGTTGACCCAATCAACCTTTGGGTCGACTCAATCCACACTTTGCTGCATTCTCAAGGTTAGATTCATTCAAATGAACAAGGTCATGTATCTATTTTCAATTAACCAAATATACTGAGAGTAATGAACTTTTAAATGAAGTATCAATTTAACTTATAGCATACTCTAGATAATTGCTTGTTAATCATCAAAATAACACTATCATCCTCAATCTCCCCCTTTTTGATGATTACAAAATAAAGAGTATAAGTCTATTGATACTTGTCTTTAAAATCAGTTTATAAAAGGGATTAAATTGCTGAATTTCAGCTTTTCATATATACTTGTGAAATCTCCCCCTATATCATTCAAATGTTGCCAATTTGACTTTTTGAATTGCTCCCCCTTTCATTTATAATTCATTAGCAATGAAACTTCAAAAATTGGAGATAAACTCTGAGTTTCAGGTTATGTATCGGGGTGCGAGAGGTGCGTGCCAAATTCTGAATTTATATGTGCCAAATTCTGAACTTTGATGGAAATTTTTGATTTAGTCAATTTCATTGTTACAAATTGCTCCCCCTTAGATGTATAAGCTTTCTTATATGATTTTCAATTTGTTTGCCCATTTATTTCTCTTTTCTTTACATAACTTTTATCTTTATTTCTCCCCTTTTGTTATATTTCTTTACTTCTCCCAAAATTAATACTCTTTCTTTACTTCTTAAATAAAATACTCTTTCTTTACTTAAATTGAATACTCTTTCTTTTCTTAATACTCTTTCTTTTCTTAAATACTCTTTCTTTTCTTCTCCCCCTTTTTGTTATCATCAAGAATATATATATGGGAAAAGATGCAATAAATAATAAACTTCAAACTTCATTGATCAAAATAGGAACATTTTCATACGTTCATGTCAAAAACAAAGACAGATACAATGTTCCTTAATCAAGATTTAAAGATACATAAGATAAAAACAAGATACATAGGAGAAAAGCAAGATACATGTGAGAACTAGATATCTAGCCTAGGCTCTAAACATAGACGCTAAGATCAGCCTAGGGGGAATCTAATGGCTGGGATCTAGTCCTCATCCTCCTAGCATACGTGGCGAGGGGAGGTCGAGCCTGGTGAGACTGTGTCTGGCGTGGAGCACGACGAGCGGGATGACTCTGTGCCGATATTTCTGACTCAGCAGCCTGTGGCACAGACGGTCCATGTGTCTCTCTCTCTCTCCGGAGTGCTCCTATCTGCTGCCTCAGATCACTGATCTCAGCAGACATGACATCCAACCTGGCGTCCAATCGGCTCGTGAGCCCGTCAGTAATAGTCCTCGCCTGAGCTGTCATGAGCTCTGTCATCCTGCTCCAGAAGTCATCCGTATCTGTCGGAGGAGCGGATGACGATGGTCCAGCCTCTGAGGGTACAGTAGGATGATCCATAGGCTCCTCATCCTCATCCTCTGGTGCCTCTCCCTCTGGTGCCTCACCCTGAATGCCTGCACCGGTGTGAATCCACTGCCCGTTCACTTTCGCATATCCCATGCGTATGAGTGTCCGTGCAGTGTACGTGTCCGTGTGATGCAGACTCTTGGATGCCTCCTCCTCAAGAGGTAAACCATGCTGACGGAAGATCAATGTAAGTATCATACCATAAGGTAGTGATACCCTGTTGCTGCACATCACCTTCCTCATCTGCCTTAATATCATAGCCGGAAGATTTAGAGGAGTCCCCCGAATCATACACTCCATAACTGCTAGATCTCGCTCTGAGATGAGATCAAATCTCCCGGTCTTCGGAAATAAAATCCTATTTATCATATTGAGCAATAACCTCATCTCAGCGGAAAGAGAACTAGCTATTACCTTCTGAGAAAAATCGAAGTTCTCGTTTTCCATGATCAATTGCAGAGCTCTCATTTTGTCTTCTGGCCTCTCCGGAGTGGCTCCTATGCAGGGTAGGTGTAGTAACTCACTCAAGCTCTCCTCGGACACACGGATCCGAACCCCTCGAACTTCCGACACAAGCCCTCCCATACCAGTCTTGAGGAAGGCATAGAACTCTTGTACCAACCCGGGGTAGATGACCACATCTAGGGAGCAAAGATACTCCCAACCTTGTCTTTGGATCCATTCCCAAATCCGAAACCCTTCTTGATTGAAAAACTCCGAATGGATCCTTCTCCCGGTAGTAACCGGCCTCCCCGCAAATCTTGCAAGGATCACTGAGGGGGAAGGAGGAGGAGGGACCTCCGCACGTGCCTCACGTCTTGGAGACACGGGAGAAGGCTCGGTAGGGTGCCTTTCCTCTGGTTGGACCCGGGTCACTCTTCCGGATCTCTTAGCTACGGCTCGTTTGGGTCCCATTTCTCCAAGATCCTTAGGAAATCTACTGTTTGGAGGAGTTTAGTGGAGATTGGAGAGTGAGGGCTAGTCTTTTCGGAAGAAGACAAAGGGCAAACAGTGCCCTAGATGTGCTCTCGGGCCCCCTTTTAACAGTGGGGTCCCGACGTTGGGTCGACTCAAGATTTTTCTTGGGTCGACTCAACGTTGGGTCGACCCATGTTCTGGGTTGGGTCGACCCAAGTGCAGAAATTTTCTTTTCTCTTCCTTTTTGCTTCTAAAAAGTTTTCCTTGCTTCCAATCCTTATAAACTCTTTATGGAACAATGATACATGAGTAAGAAATCTATAGATAACAAATTTGACTCATGTTTCATGGGATTTTTGAAATTAGAGGAATGTATCATGAGACTACTATCTCCCTTTTTTATTTCTTTAATAAAAAGGATCACATATGCCTAATTCCCTCCTGAGCATACAGAATCTATCTTCACTCAATGGTTTGGTAAATATGTCGGCCAATTGTTTTTCCGTGCATATATGCTCAATACATACATTTCCATTTTGCACATGATCCCTAATAAAATGGTACCTTATTTCTATGTGTTTGGCTTTAGAGTGCTGAACTGGATTTTTAGTGAGATTGATAGCACTAGTATTATCACACTTAATAGGAATATTATCTAGTTTGACTCCATAGTCCTCTAGTTGTTGCTTGAGCCATAATACTTGAGCACAACAACTACCAGCAGCTATGTATTCAGCTTCAGCTGTGGACAGTGCCACTGAGTTCTGCTTCTTACTAAACCATGATACTAAGTTATTTCCTAAGAATTGACATGTGCCACTTGTGCTCTTCCTATCTAACTTGCATCCAGCAAAGTCAGCATCTGAATATGCAAGCAAATCTAGACAGGAGTCTATCGAGTACCATAATCCAATGGTGGTAGTTCCTCTTAAGTATCTAAGGATTCTCTTAACAGCACTTAAATGTGACTCCTTAGGATCCGATTGGTATCTAGCACATATCCCTACACTAAATACAATGTCGGGTCTACTAGCAGTAAGATAGAGCAAGGATCCAATTAGTCCTCTATAGAGCTTAATATCAACACTTTTCCCTTTTTCATCTTTGTCTAGCTTACTAGTAGGATTCATTGGAGTGCCAATTCCCTTATGATTTTCATTTCCAAACTTCTTCAGTATTTCCTTTGTATACTTAGTTTGATGAATGAAAATGCCTTCTTTGGTTTGTTTGATTTGTAATCCTAGAAAGAAGCTTAGTTCTCCCATCAAACTCATCTCAAATTCTCCATGCATTAAATCAGCGAATTCTTTGCATAGAGTATCATTAGTGGCACCAAAGATTATGTCATCTACATATATTTGCACCACTAATAGATTTTTGTCCTTTCTTTTGATGAATAAAGTTTTATCTACATTTCCTCTACAAAAATTATTTTCAAGCAGAAATTTACTTAGTCGATCATACCAAGCCCTAGGTGCTTGCTTTAATCCATATAATGCCTTATGTAGTTTAAACACATGATTTGGCAATTCATGATTTTCAAATCCTGGAGGTTGTTCTACATATACTTCCTCCTCAATAATACCATTTAAGAATGCACTCTTCACATCCATTTGATATAATTTAAAATCCATGAAACATGCAAATGCCAGAAGCAATCTAATAGCCTCTAATCTAGCTACAGGAGCAAATGTCTCATCAAAATCTATTCCTTCTTCTTGATTGTATCCCTTAGCTACAAGTCTAGCCTTATTCCTTATAACTAATCCATTTTCATCTAATTTATTTCTAAATATCCATTTTGTTCCAATTACTGAATTATGCTTCGGTCTTTCAGTTAATGTCCATACATTACTTCTTTTAAATTGATTTAATTCCTCTTGCATGGCATTTATCCAGTTAGTATCTTTTTCAGCCTCTTCATAAGTTTTAGGTTCTAATTGTGAAACGAAAGCAAGATAATCATTTAAATTTCTAAGAGATGATCGAGTTCTTACCCGTTGAGATGGATCACCAATGATTAAATCTTTAGGATGTCCATGTGCATACCTCCATTCTTTTGGCACGTCTTGGGGTTGTGGTGGCACGCAATCATCTCCCTTATCTTGATTTGGCACGTCATCAATTTTCAACTTTTCAAAGTCGATAATTCCTGTATCATCATCAATAGTATTTTCTTTCCTAGCAGACTCACTATCAGACTCATCAAATATAATATTGACTGACTCTTCTACTACTAAGGTTCTTTTGTTGAATACTCTGTATGCCTTGCTAGATGTGGAGTATCCTAAGAAGATACCTTCATCTGACTTGGCATCAAATTTACTTAAGTCCTCCTTGCCATTATTTAAGATAAAACATCTACATCCAAACACTTTAAAATATTTTGCAGTTGGTTTCTTATTCTTCCAAAGTTCATAAGGAGTTTTCTTAGTTATAGGTCGTATTAAAACTCGATTTAGAATATGGCAAGAGGTGTTTATAGCTTCAGCCCAAAAGTACTTTGGAAGATTTGACTCGCACAACATTGTGCGTGCCATTTCTGCCAATGTCCTATTTTTCCTTTCAACAACCCCATTTTGTTGAGGCGTTCTAGGTGCTGAAAATTGATGTGATATTCCATTTTTAGTGCAAAATTCCTCGAAGTGTTGATTTTCAAATTCAGTACCATGATCACTTCGAATGGCTACTAAGGTGAGTTTCTTTTCATTTATGATTTTATTATATAGTTTCAAAAATTCTGAAAATGCTTCATTCTTATGTGCCAAAAATGAAACCCATGTATACCTTGAAAAATCATCAACAATAACTAGTCCATATTTCTTTCCTCCTAGACTTGTAGTTCTAGTAGGTCCAAATAAATCCATGTGTATGAGTTCAAATGGTCTAGTTGTTGATACTACGTTTTTCGATTTGAAAGATGACTTAGTTTGTTTTCCCAATGAACATGGTCCACATATTTTGTCCTTTTCAAAAATCAATTTTGGCACATCCTTTATTAATTCCTTCTTAACTAGTTTTGATATTAATTCCATACTAGCATGTCCTAATCTTCGATGCCAAAGCCAACTAGTTTCAATTTTCTTTTCTTCATTAGTAATTAAGCATAAACCATTTTTCTTGCCTAACTCATGAAGATCTACTAAGTAAATATTTCTTTGCCTTTGTCCTACAAGTACAATGCTATTATCTTTAGGATTTGTGATTATGCATACAGATGCTTCAAATGTAACTTTAAATCCTTTATCACAAAATTGACTTATGCTAAGAAGGTTATGTTTCAAACCCTTAACTAATAAAACATTTTCTATAAAAATAGATGGAGCAATGAAAATTTTACCCTTTCCAATGATATACCCTTTACCATTGTCTCCATAGGTCACTACTCCACCTTTCTTTGGTTCCAAGGTGACAAATTGATCTTCGGCACCGGTCATGTGTCTTGAACAGCCACTATCTAGATACCATCGTTTTTCCATTTTATCAGCTGCAAGACACACCTGCAATCAAGATCAAGAAGAACCTTTAGGTACCCAAGCTAAGTTGGGTCCTTTAGGGTTAGTACTCCATGTTCCTTTTGGAACCCAAACTTTCTTAAATTTTATCTTTTGATTATTACTTGATCTGTTTTGACTAGACTTTCTAAAATTACATTCATATGCTCTATGTCCTATCTTATTACAACAATAACAAGTAATATTTTCCCTTTTAGCTTTTACAAAAATATTCTTTAAGAGTTTTTGTTTCCTATTTGTTCTATACCCTAAACCGGCCTTATCATATACAGCTTTTTGGCTATCAAGAATCAAGTTTAATTTGGTAGAACTAAGAGTAAATCTATCTACCAAAGATTTATATTTTTCAGCATCTTCTTTTAGCTTGACATTTTCAGCAATTAGATTTTTGGTTTCATTTTCAAGTTTCCTACTTAATGTTTCATAGTTATGAGACAGTTTTATCTTATCTTTAATGAGAGATTGATTTTCTTCTTTTAGAGCTTTATTTTTATTAATTACTTTCTTATGTTCTTCCATGAGTTCTAAGAATGCATCATGCAATTCATCAACAGTAAAATCACAGTCAAGTTCAGAATCTACCTCATCGTCATTGGCCATATGACATATTTGGGCCGTGTCTTGATGATCTTCATCCTCCGAACTTGATTCCTCACTTTCACTCCAATCGGCCATAAAATTCTTCTTTTTCAACTTTCTTGCCATCCTCTTCAAATCTGGGCAATCTATCTTATAATGCCCGGGTTTGTTACACTCATAGCAAATGGGAGTCTCCTTTTCTTTTTCCTTATCCTTAACCTTTTCTTTGCTTGAGTTACCTTTAAGAAAGGGTTTCTTTTTATGGAACTTATTCTTACCTCTCATGAATCTTCTGAATTTTCTCCCAAGCACTGCCATCCCTTCTTCATCAATATCTTCATCATCATCTGAATCTTCCGATTCAGTTTGTTGTCTAGGGGTGGTAGTCTTTAGGGCAATGGGTTTTCTTCTCTTGACCTCATCTTCTGAATTTTGCCTCATTGTCAACTCATGGGTCATGAGAGATCCTAGGAGCTCCTCTAACTATAGTGTGTTGAGGTCCTTTGCCTCTTGAATAGCGGTTACCTTGGCCTCCCAATTCCTTGGTAGAGACCTGAGAATTTTACGCACCAAATCAGAGTTAGAATAAAACTTTCCTAAACTTTTAAGCCCATTTATAATATCAGTAAAACGAGTAAACATATCAGTTATGGACTCAGTAGATTCCATTTTAAACAGTTCATACTTGTGTACTAATATGTTTATCTTGGACTCCTTAACTTGATTGGTCCCTTCATGTGTGACCTCAAGTCTATCCCAAATTTCTTTGGCGGTGGTGCAAGTGGATATTCTATTAAATTCATTTACATCTAAAGAGCAGTAAAGTGTATTTACAGCTTTTGCATTTAACTGTGCTAATCTTCTATCACTTTCATTCCAATCCATTTCTGGTTTGGGTATGATAGTGCCATCTATGTTAAGTGTGGGTATGTGAGGTCCTCTAGTGATGATTTGCCACAGTTTATAGTCCGAAGCTTGAATGAATATCCTCATTCTAGCTTTCCAATATGTGTAGTTTGTGCCATTAAATAGAGGTGGTCTATTTGTGGATTGCCCCTCACTCATTGCACATCCCACTTGGGTTGTCATGATCTTTAACTCTTGATTGTTAGATCAATGAGCACTATTAGAGCACCTCGCTCTGATACCACTTGTTGCCCAAGGTGACAAGCCAAGAGGGGGGGGGGGGGGGGTGAATTGGTTTCTTCTAAATTTTGATGCTTTAAACGTTTTCTTAATTAAGTGCGGTGGATGCTTTCTTAAGCTATTTGAGTGAGTTAAACTAACGCAAGAGTAGAAGATGATGCAAGAGTAAATGAAAACACAAGCACAACACAAACACAACAATATATAGTGGTTCGGTGCTCTCCTTAGCACCTACGTCCACTCCCCAAGCGTCCCCTTGGGAATTCACTATAATCTCGCGGATTACAGTTGGATTATTTTCCGGGCTCACAATCCAAAAACCTTTGTTGGTTTTACGGGCTCACCAACGAACCTATACACTTTGGTTTTCCGGGTTCACCAAAAACCTTTGTTGGTTTTACGGGCTCACCAACGAACCTATACACTTTGGTTTTTCGGGTTCACCAAAAACCTTTGTTGGTTTTGCGGGCTCACCAACGAACCTTTACAAAGTGTTTAATAACAAAAGGAAAGATTCAAACTCCTAAATGAGCATATGAAACAATATAAGCTACAAGGAAGAGTTAGAAAGTATTTATCGCTTTGAAGTCGCTTTGCTCTTCTTTGTCAAGGATGCTTCACTCTTTAAAGGGGATGGAGCTCTTGATGCCTCTTGAATCTGCTCAATCCCTTTCTTTGATTCTTGAATGAAGCTCTTGATGAAGAAGATTAGGGCACTTTTGTATTCTTGGGTACTCTTTGATATTCAACTCAAAAGTTGTTCTCTCTGATGAATAGTGCCCCTTTAAATAGCTTCCCACCTTCTTAGGACAAGTCCCAATGGTTAGATTTGAAAAACTAGCCGTTACTCACCTTGGGAAGGACAAAAAGTACAGTTGCAGAACTAGCCGTTACTGTTCAGCCCGTGTTTGGGTCGGCTCAACCTGTCCTTGGGTCGACCCAACTTTGCCTTGGGTCGACTCAAACATTCCTTGGGTCGACCCTCTCAGAAACCACAGAAACTTCAATTTCAGCCTTCCTTCCCATGGGTCGACCCAACCATTCTTTGGGTCGACTCAAAGTTCACTTGGGTCGACTCAACTTCTTCTTGGGTCGACCCTCTCAGTAATTCCAGAGAACCAATTTCTGTCTGTCTTTCTGTCTTGCCTTTGGGTCGACCCTCTCAGGGTTTGGGTCGACTCAAGCTTGGGTCGACTCAACCACTGTTTGGGTCGACCCTCTCAGTAAATCCAGAGAGCATTCTTCAGTTGTGTTTTTGAGGTTCTTCAAGGTTGGGTCGACTCATGCTTACCTTGGGTCGACCCAACTCACTGTTCATTTGTGCCATTTTTGCAGGAGTGTGCCAAATGATTTCTTGATGTGCCGGGGTTGACCCAATCAACCTTTGGGTCGACTCAATCCACACTTTGCTGCATTCTCAAGGTTAGATTCATTCAAATGAACAAGGTCATGTATCTATTTTCAATTAACCAAATATACTGAGAGTAATGAACTTTTAAATGAAGTATCAATTTAACTTATAGCATACTCTAGATAATTGCTTGTTAATCATCAAAATAACACTATCATCCTCAAGGACAAAGAAAGGTACAGAGGGTCAGCTTGGAGGAACCCCTGGGTCGGGAACGCCGGGCACGTCCGCAAGGGGTAGGGAGGCGGTTGGAAAATCAGCAGGCAATGGCGCCGGAGGGGAGTCGAGGAGGGAGACCCCACTCAGGTCAATCTCGGGGTATTTAGCCGACACCCTTGCCAAGCCTTCATCGAAGCCTAAGACAAAGGAGTCGGACCCCGCGTCCGACATGTCACGGACGAACTCATCGGACTGACGATAGGCCTGTACCGCCTCCGACATGTCACGGATGAACTCGGCGGACTGACGATAGGCCTGTACCGCCAGACGCCCGATTTCCGCGCTCTTCTCGGCCAGCGCCGCCTCTGCTCGTTCCGTAATCTGAGCTTTTGCCTCCATGACCTTCACCACAATCCGGTCGTCCGCCTCGGAGGAGACCCTCAGCAGATCAGCCCGAGCCTCCTTGTGCTTCGCCTCGGCAGCAATGCGAGCAGCCTCAGCCTCCTCCAGGCGCGAATGAAGCTCCTGGTCGCTCGCGCGGGACTCCTCCAAGACCGACTCCAATTCGCCCAGCTTGGCTTCAAGAGACCGGGTTCGGTTGCGGGCGTTGTCGGCTGACCGCTGGGCCTTCTCCCACCTCTCCCGAAAGTCGGCAGCCTTCCGGGACTGCTTTTCGGCCCGCTCCTCCGCCTTCCTGACCTCGCTTTCGAGACCCGAGGCAACCTTGAGTTGCTCCTGAGCCTCCAACAGTTGCCTCTCGAGGGCGGCAAAGCCGAGTGCCCGCTCTTCGGCCACCTGGAGCCTCGTCTCGAGGTCCCTGGTCGTCCTCCCCGCCGCAGCCTGGCCTCCCTCCTCTACTGCTTTCAGTTGGCTCTCGGCCCTCGCCAGGAGCCTCGCCTGTTCCTCGTGGCTCTCCTCCAGACGAATCATGTACTGGGCGAGCTAAAAGATAGGAAAAATGAGAGCGTCAGACGGGGATCAATAGAGCTTATGAGTGGCGGAAGCGACCAAAAGAACACTCACCGACATAAGACAGACGCAGCTGGCAGCCCCGACGTCAGGGATCCTCATCTGCCGGACCTGCCTACGGTCCTTCTCCAGCAGCACCGTCTCGATGAGGTTTCAGGCGCCGGCGAAAGTGAAGGCCGACCCCGACTTCGCCCCGGAGCCGGACGGTGGTTCTACAGCCTTACCCTTACCCATCGCTTGGGGAAGAGTCATGCTGACCGTGCTCGGGGCGGGGGCCGCTCCAGGAATCGACAGGGTCCCGCTCGGCCGGGGCCTCGGCGCGCCCCTCCTTCTCGTGTCATCCGAAGCCGACCGAGTCGAAGGCCGGGTTGGGGACCGATCGCGTCCAACCCGGCCGTCTCGGGCGCGCTCGGATGACACCTCCGGAATAACGGTAGTCTCATCACCGGAGGGCTGATACAGCGCCAACTGTCGGTCCGAGCCCGCGGCGTCCCCCTGATCGGTGGGTCCGGACCCGTCTGTCGGCGTCGGAGTCGCCTGCTGGCGGGACTTCTTCGCCGGTGGGACCCCGCTCGGAGGAGTCCGTTTCTTCCTCCGGACCGCTTCCAGTAGGGACGTCCTACCAACAGCCATCGCCTTGTCCGACCGCATGACGTCGTCGATTTCTGCAAAAAGGACGAGATGGTCGGAGACTGAGAAGCTGATGGAAAGAAGAAACGAAAGAGGAGGAAAAAGCTAAAAAAGAAGTGGTGGCGGGCTCACGGTCAGCGGGGACCGAGCTCAGGCCGACGTTCACCAAGGTGTCCTCAGAAATAAGGCGAGACACCGGGGGGAGCCGGCCCTCGGCAACCAACCCCTTCAAGACGGCGACGCCATCGGATTCCTCCCTCGACAACCTCGATAGGCCGATCGGGGACTTCATCGGCGTCTCCCAGGTTGCCCTGATTCCCCAAGAGGGATCTACGTCAATGAAAAAGAAACGCTCCTTCCAGCCGTGAATGGAGGAAGGAGCCTCCTTGACGAGGCCGCACCCTCGCCGCGCCGCAAAGCACCACCACCCTCTGTCCTGGGGGTGGCCGTTCAGGCCGTAGCATTCCCAAAAGACATTCAGGGTGGCGGGAACCTCGTGCATGCGGCAGAGAACCTGGAAGGCCGTCAGGGCGCGCCATGAGTTCGGCACCAGTTGCGTCGGCGCCACTCTTAAACCCCGAAGCACCTGCACAACTAAGTCCGAGGAGGGAAAGCGGAATCCGGCCCGAAGGATGTCCTCGTTGATGGCGACCTTCCCTGGAGGAGGATGGGACATCCTCTCCTCAGGCCCCGGGAGCGTAACGTTGCAGGCTTCGGGAAGGTGGTACCGGGCCACGAACCTATCTAGGTCTTCGGGGACCAGATCCGACTGAATGCGGTCCGCTCTTACTTCGTCCATACCTAATGGCCAGTGGATCTACGGTCAGGACGGGGCCAAGAAGGGGGAAAGGACCGGAACGACTGAAGTACACTAATACGGAAGGAGAAAGTATGGAGAGCCCTAAATTGAAGAATGGGGCAACTCACCGGAAGGGAAGGAAGAACGGCTCCGAGAGCATCAAAGGAGGAGCGAGCAAACAGTCCGACGGCAACGACAGCAGCGCAAGGGAGAAACTCGAAGATGCCTGCGAAGAGAAAAGTGGACGGGGGAGGGCCCCCGGTTAAATAGGCGGAAAGGCGGGTGACGCCTCGGTGACGCCAGAGGACGCCTGGCTGCCGAAGGATCGCTCGCGCCCCAAAGGCGAATCGACGCCATTAAGGAAGGATGTCCGCCGAAATCCGCAGACTACCAGATCAGCGACAACCGCTATACGCCATAAAGGAGGCGGGGAGCTCGAAGCGCGCGCGCCTTTCCGAGGGATGGCGGCAATCTCGAAGCATCACTCCCTTCACCCGTTCCCCTCCTGGTTCCAGGCTCGGAAGTGGGGGGCTACTGTTACGGAGGAATTTAGCCACCATGCCCCACGTGACCGGCACGCGCGCCCAGGAAGACTACGGCAGTCCCTTGATCCAGCAATCCGACCCCGAGTCGGATATCTTCGGCTCCGCAGCCCGACCCCGAGTCGGCTGCCCCTTGATCCAGCAATCCGACCCCGAGTCGGATATCTTCGGCTCCGCAGCCCGACCCCGAGTCGGCTGCCCCTTGATCCAGCAATCCGACCCCGAGTCGGATATCTTCGGCTCCGCAGCCCGACCCCGAGTCGGCTGCCCCCTGATCCAGTCATCCGACCCCGAGTCGGCAATCTCTCGACAACAACAGACTGTTCCTCTGAGGCACGCCGCGGCCCCCTGCTCCACTACTCCCTGCAACGGCCGTATCCGGCGCTGCCCCACGATCCCCTGTAACAGCCGTACAAAGCGGAGCTCCACTATGCCCTGCCAGGGCCGTACCCAGCGCTGCCCCACGACGCCCTGTAACGGCCATGTCAGTGGCAGCCCCATCGTGCCACACGATGACGAATCCCCGGAAAAACCCCCCAGCCTGATATATATGAGGCTGGGGGGGAAGGGGGAGGGTAAGCAAAGGTTTTCCAGAGTATTCTCTTATCCGTTACTACTATCTCTCCTTCTCCTTCAATCTTCTCTGACTTGATCGTCGGAGGGCCCCCACTATCCCAGTGGTGGTGCGAGGCTTGCCTGCAGGTTTTTCGGTGGAAGGTGGAGCGCAATCAACCCAACTCCAAGGGAACCCCGTTCACACCGCTGTGCCAATCGTTCTCGGTTTGGACCACCAGCAACAGAAACTAATGTTTCTCTTGTACTTCTATATTTCTATGTTATAAATCTTTGCCTTTCATTTGTCATATCTTCTTTTTTCCTTTATGACTAAATTCTTTTTTATCTCTTCATAAATTTGAATTCCTACATTTTCAATCTTATATTCTTATTCAATTTCTTCTTTAGTAATATCATATCCTTTTCCTTGTCACTAATCTCACCTTTTTCATCTTTTATTGTTTATCTCCTACTGTTTCAATTTCTTTCATGACTTTCCTCTCCTTTTCTTCTTCCACATCATTTGCAACCAATTTTTCATTATATTTTCAAAAATCATCTAAACCAAAATCTGTTAACCAATATTCTATGTACAATTCTTGACTCTTGTGACAAAAGCATGTAAATTCAAGCTTTCCCCATACCTAACTTGGAGATTTTAGTTCTTCAGCATGCTTCCATACTTCTTGGTGCATAGCTTTTGCAATATTTTCAAAGCTTTCACTTTCTTTCTTTCTTGCAATTTCTTTGATATACATCTTTTGAGCTTATCAAACACATCCAATAATCTATAAGCTAGAAAACTCCAAAGTTGTATTTTGAGTACACTAATTTCTTGTGTGAGAAAACCATCTCTCCCTCTCCCTTGCTTTCATTTTTTTCCTCTTTGTTCACTCACCACCCATATTGGCATAATACTACTTTCCTCATTAAAGCTATTTTTGGTTTCTTCTTTGCCACAATCCTCGAACTTAAAGCCTCCTTGCTCTTGAACAACTCTTTTTGATTGTCTACTTCATTGGATCTTCATGGCCTTGATACCATTTTGTTAGCTCTAATACCACTTTGTTGAAGGCAGTGAAAATATAATCACTTTACTTAGATATGGAGGTAAAGAGTTGGAGAGGATAAAGTAGAACAATCACTAATATTTTAATTCCATTACGACTTTTTTCCTTAGAAAATGACCTAGCACAAGACCTTATACAGTATATAGTGATTATATATATAATGACCCTATATATATTGCAGCTTATATGATATCTCAACAATCTAGCTGGCGGTCAGAAGCAACCATCATATGGATTGAGTTTGATAAAATTAACAGCAAGTGAGAATCACATAATTCTTGCTATAACTAAATAAAGTTTAGCTGTGAAATTACACTAAGGATGGAGACCAAGGCTGAGCAGATAGAATTCAGCCATGATATGGATAAACAAACTGAAAGAGTAAGTCTTGGCCATGAAAGATATCCAACAGAAGACCGAGATAATCATACCAATCTCAAAAATTTCAAAAGACAGAAGATCATATTGTAGGCCAAGTGGAGAGAGATAGCTAATACAAGCTAAAGACTGATAGAATATAATTATCAGTCTGATAGTTGTAGAGTAATCATGCTTATTTCATGCATAGTGAGAGGATGACTAGCATCAATTACCAGAACTACTAGAAGTAGAGGCCAAATATAGATAGCAACCTTCAGGATGGGCAATTATTATCTTATAATATAAATAAGTATAATTGTACTATATGATGGATTCTTTGACAATCAATCAAATCATATTACTTTATCTTTATCTTAATCTTTTATTATAGGAGTATGCATAACTTAGATTTTCTATCCTAGTGTAGTGCTACACCCTTACTATAGCCCAACTCTATATGCCTACTTTAGCTCAGTACTCCACCCTTTTATCATAGTGCAACGTCATACCCCTATCTAGACTCATGCTACTCTCTATCCTTTCTTCGATCAACATCTTTCTAACTAGTCTAATGCCAGTAGCATGCTTGTACATGTTTCTACCCCATTTTTAAACAAACTAGGCAGCATGCCCTCTGCCAACTAACCAAGTTTCTGATGATTTCGAGTTTTCTGCTCATCCAAAATGGAATAGAAAGGATGGCAATAATAGTTCAATTAGTTTTACAATCCATAGCATCAAGGAGAGTTCCAAGAAAACTATAAAAGCTGGACACATCGAGCTAGGCTCACTGTTTAGTCCCCTACTATGCATCAGGCTCTAACAAAGAAAGAAGAAGAGTATGCCCAGGGGCCAATAAGAAACCAACTACCATAACCAAAGATATCAAACAAATATAGCAAAAGGAACTTTAAACAATTTATAGATTCATGATACAAACAATTTATTTAATAAAAATAAGATTTCTTTTATATGCATATACTTCCAAGGGTCTATATACAAATATATTTTCAAATTAGTATTCTAAACATGATTCCAAAAACTTCTCATTCGGAATTACTATTTTGGTGTCTTTCTCTATTTTTCTGATTCATGTTGGTTCGAGATTCTACCAAAGATAGCTTCAATCGCATAAGGCTGATTTGGCTTGGAGTGGAGGGTTTGGGCTTGAGCATTCCCAATCTCTTCCTTAATTATGCGATTTAGTGTAAGCGTGGTTAGCTCTCTTCTATACCGAAGTTCGCCGATGTGTGGCATAAACATTGTATTGTATATGACTATATATATGGGTAGGAGATAGCCATGATTTCTTAATTATTCATAGTGTTACATATACATATATCTTTTAGTGTATAACCCTCTTCCAACAATCTTCCACTTGTACTCAAAGCCATTTGGGTATTTAACCCTTAGGTATAACATGTGGTGAATGCTCATATTCTTACGACCTCCTAGGCCATGAAAGCCTTTTGTAGCATAGGCTAACCATGCAAATACCATTGATTAATGGGAGAAATTATTTTGTGGGATATAGTAGCGAGAGGACTATATGGTTATAATTTGATTCATCCAATGAACCACTATTTTTTTTGTAAATATTCAAAACCAATGATTCAAATAGAAAGGGCTAACATTAATTTCAATTCCTCTCATACTTTTATATATGTATGTGCCAAATATTTTATGAAGAATAGCACAAAATTGTGAAGGATAACAACTTTGACTTAATGGCTCCAATGATCTAAGGCGTGCACTATAGCATAAAATTTATTTTCATACATCGAATACTTAAGCTTGGCGTCATTCAACTTCTCACTAAAGAAGGCAATAGAATGGCCTTCTTGGTTGAGGACAGTGCCAACGTCGACATTGGAAGCACCACCGTCAACTTCAAAGACTAGTTCGAAGTTTAGAAGCATCTATGCTGGTGCTTCAATAATTCTTCTCTTCAATTTTTTAAAGCTTCTTTTGAGTTTTGTGAGTCCATTAAAGCTGATCTCCCTTCATGCAACCAATCATTGGTATTGAAATTCTAGATAAATCATCGATAAAAGGAAGCTAAGCTATGAAAGCTTCTCACCTCATGAAACATTTTTGGCATGGGCAAGCTGATGATGGAGACAACTTTGTTAGGATCCACCTCAATGCCTTAGCTCGACACAATATATCCAAGAAACACTAGCTTGTTGGTGAGGAATTGGCACTTCTTCAAATTGGTAAATAGCTTATGGTCTCTAAAGGTCTAGAACACTTGTCAGCGATGTGCCATGTGTTCTTCTATGCCCTTATTATATACTAGGATGTCATCAAGATATATGACAAAAAATCACCAAATGAATGGCCTGAAGACTTGGTTTATTAGATGCATTAATATACTCAAGATATTGGAAAGACTGAAAAGCCTAATCGGCCACTAGTACAAGCTATCTTGCATTATGAAGGTGGTCTTCCACTCATCACCAGGGTGCATTTTCATAGCCGCTTTATAGGTCATTCTTAGAGAAAATAGTCGCACCATGTAGTTGATCAAGCAAGTCATCAAGTTGAGGAATAGAAAATCTATACTTGATTGTAATCTTGTTAACTACATGGCCATTTATACATGTATCCCATGACCCATCCTTCTTAGGTACTAATAGTGCTGGGACAGCACATGCGCAGACGCTCCCCTTGACTAACACTTTCTCCATGAGTTTTTTTACTTGTCACTAGAGCTCTTCGTCTTCTTTAGGGCTCATGCGACAAATAAGCTAGTTGGGGATGATGGCATTAGGCACAAAGTTGATGCAATGTTGAGGATGTCGCGTATAGATGGTCGTTCGGCTGGAATCTCATCCAGCATGACATCAGCAAACTCTTTTGAAGAATGGTTTGATTGCCTTAGGTAGCTTTGTTGACTCCTCATTTTCTTCTAATACAATTAGGGTGCATGCAACATAAGTCTCCTTACGCGCTTGATAAATCCAGACTTAAAGGTGAAGGTGTTGGTTCTCAATGGAGGCAGGGGGCGGTTGTCGATCTTCAATGATGCTAGAGTTATTTTTATACCATCCTTATTAAAGAAATAAGTATTCTTAAATCTATCATAGATAGCTCACTAGTCATATTACCATGGGCGTCCTAATAACATGTGACAAGCATCCATAGGAATAACATCGCACCATGCTTCATCTCGATATCATTTCCAAATAAAAAACTAGACTAAACATCACTTTGTCACCTTCATTTCATTGTCTTTTCTCAGCCACTGTAGCTTGTAGGGATAAGGGTAATTTTTAGTGGGCAATTTCAGCTTGTCGACCATCAATGTGGCAATGACATTCTCACATTGCATACCTTGCTATAAGAAGATCACTTAGTGTAGAAGATATTGTGGTGCAACTAATCTTCCTTATCAGCTACCATGGCAGTGCTAAGGTTTTGACATACCACCAATGCTTTGCCTCAGTCAGCATACATCACATCTTCTTTTTCATCATCCTACATAATTGGTTGCTCTTCCTCTTTGTAAGCTTCATTCTCTACCAAAGATATGATCTTGTAGTTTGGGTGCAATATATCCGGACCTTAGCACTTGAAGCACTTCTAGGGATTGGATGGCGTAATATTGGAATGGCTTGAGCGGGCATCTTGATCCTTCTTCATAGACGGCTTGGAGGATCTTGCTCTTGTGGATAGTGATAACTTCGATGTGGAACATTTCCAACTGGATGCACCATCTTGATACTTTGAGAAGCGCAGGCTACCTGCTCTCAATCGTTGCTTCTCAACCTTTTATGCCAACCAAATCATGTCATTTAACATCCAATAAGGTTGAGCTGTACAACTTGCTCCTCATGCTCTATGATGTTAATGTCATAAAGAATTGCTCGAATTCTGTCATACACTTTTCCACAGTCATGTGCGCTATTGAAGGTTGTGAAAATTAAGAAACTTAACTTGATGGTAATCTTCAGGAAGAAACTTTCACATGAGCTTATGATGCATCTTGTCCCAAGTCCGGACCCAACCACATCCTTCATGCTGACATCATCACTTCAGATTTTTCCACTAAATGCATACTTTTGGAGCTTGAATGTGGTTAAATTTGCATGTTAATCATCAAGGACTTCATTAAGCTTGAAAACTCATTCAATAATGGGAAGCCCCTCTACAAACTCATCAAGTTGCATTCGACCATCAAAATCAGGGATGTTTGCTTTGATGCTGAGGCTATGATGGTTGCAATGTAGTCTTCGTTTGCATTGGCAACAAGTTTCTTCTTTGCTTAATGAGGACTTTCTTTTATTATAGAAAGAATTTAGATCTTCAACTTCTTCATTTGAATGCTCACTTTCATCACCAAAGGGCTCTCTGCAAGAGTCATGATTGAAACCTGGATAATGTCAGCACTCACCTTGGTCTCGATATTGTCAAAGCCGCCGATTTTCTTATTGAAGTTGTTGAAAGCTAGCGACGTAGTTCAACTCTTCACATATTTTTAACACACTCTTCGATGTTGTGGCAGTGTAAAGGCATCCTAGAACATGAGCTCTAACACCAACCGATGCGAAGAGGTGTTGAACTTGAGTCGAGAATACAAAAAAATGAAGAGAATGTTAGTAGAACCAATTATGGCACGGTACAAACCCTACTTTAGAATGGAAGTCACATGAAGCTTGAACCTAATGATAGTGGTAGCAAATCCTCACACCCATCGGTTACTAGCAATAATGGACATTTGTGGAGGAAGAGATGCAGCAAGTCTCTCTTCCAAGGACAAACCACCATCTTGGTTGGCCACTTCAAGGGTCGAGCTCTCACATGCTCATGAACCTAGAAATCCACCAAAGGGAAGAGAAAGAGAATAGCTTTTAATACTAACTAAATAATAAATTAGGATAAACCACAGATGCCTCTAGCATCATAGTAGGAAAACTGCTCACTAAACATATTAAAGAAAGCATGTTAACCAAAGGCATGTGCGACCAAAACTAACTCATAATGAGTCGTAACCTTGGTAGAACATGTCACATAATCTATAGTACAGTAATTGTCATAATTAAAGGAAATCAGTTAAATTGCTATTTATCATTCACAAATAGATGTCTAAAATATGATAAAATTGTAAACAATATATGTAAGAATAACTATAGACCAAATATATGCTCACTTTGATGTGACTAACTACTTCTTATCCATACTGCCTCTCCTCCAATTAGAAGATCTCATCTTCTTCAACCCTTCCCTCGCCTCGAAGCCTTTCCTACAAAAAAAAAACATGTATCAAAGTTAGTCCATAGACCAAGATAATGAGGTTCAACCTCAATATAATTCTGAAAAAAAAAAACTTCCTCTTTACCTTGGGCTTTGACAATATGACATGCACGGAGATGACTCTTTTAGTACCCCAAGTTGCCATAATTGAACCATCCTTCTACCTTTTTCTTGCCCTTTTTTGTTATCCTTCCTGTTCTAGTCTAGCTTTGGTGGGCGCTACACTTGTTGCTGCCCCTTTTTAGACCCTTAAGTAGCTCCTTTATTATTCCTATTACCATCCTTTAACTCAAATTTTCTTTTAGGACTTAAATGTTGCATACTCAAGTGCTTCCTTTTGCTAACCTATGAGGTCAGCACCATTAGAATATGTTGGTTTGCCCTTTGTCAATATCCTAGTCGAGTCATCTGCAGTAAACACCAGGTCTAACTTACTTCTCCAAATAATGTCGTCAAAACTATCCAACTTGTCTTCTCTTAGGATTTCCATTAAGAGACTAAAATTGCTCAAATTCATTTCTACACTAAGAAATAGTAATAATAAGCCAAATGCATATGAAACATAAATGTGATCATAGATAAATTCTACATGATCAGAATTTTCCACCTTACAGTACCTACTAGAGTTTGGTACAATCTCTTGGTGTACTAACTCAATGATAGAACCTGTTGAGTTCTCCATCCTATGGAATACCTATTCACATTGCGAGTGAAGACAACTTGATAGAGTAGATTGCAACTATCCTTCTACCCTTTGGAGAAACTAATATTGTAAATAACATCATCATTTATTAGCATTCCCTTGGCGGAACCTTAATATACTATCTCGTCTCCTATGGAATACAATGTCTTATGCCTTGGGGTTGCCTTTGTACCCATCAATTAAGCATGACTAGTTTTCTTATCTCGAGTCAAGTTCTCCTGGCGAGCTCTATGTGACTATTCACATTCAATAGTTTCTTCTAGATTCACACTCTACTGCAAGCATACAAACAACAGCAAAGCTGGCCTTTGCACAGACATGTGTTTTTCCCCAACATATACTAGCATCTCATAGGGTGGACAGTGGAGGGCCATGATGGCTTAATATTTACGTTCTTGTACATGCTTAGCAATAAATCTAGCTAAAGGATGGAATACAAATGGTGCATATCATAGCAATAATGTTTTATACACTTATGCATGTAACAATATGCTTTATATCACATACAGAAAGCATGACATATAGATAGGCAAACCAAAGACAATCAAAACAAACAAGATAATTAACAAATCAAAACCTCAAATGGTAATAGTGGTGTCATAGATACAATCACAGAATCATATCCTTCTAGTAGTTGATCCATATCCCTATGTTACTATATATGACATATCCCAATCAGATCCTCGATCCATGCTACTATGCAACTCTGATATATCCCTATAAGATCCTCATGGTTTTCTAATGTGAAAAATACAAAAAAAAAAGGTAGCCCATAGGTGAAAAGGCAAGTGTGTCATCCCTTTATACTGACCTATATATCATACCAATAATGCATCATACACTTATGCATATAACAATATACTTTACATCATATACAGAAAGCATAATATCTAAATAGACAAATTATAGGTAATCAAGATAAGCAAGATAAGCAGTAAATCAAAACATCATATGGTAATGGTGATGCCATATATACAACCGCAAAATTATATCTTTCTAGTAGTTGATCCATAATGCCACTCTAACTTATCCCAATTAGATCCTTGATCCATGCTACTATGCTACTCTAATATGTCCTAATCAAATTCTTGTGGTTTTCTGATGTGAAAAATATAATAAAAAAAAAGTTGGCCAATAGGTGAAAAGGCAAAGGCCTCATCCATTTATACTAACCTTATATAGTATCCTAACATTGATATGTCTAGGCATTGAAATTTAAAATATCAAATAAAATAAAAATACATTCATTCATATTATATTCCACCACTATACCATGTCAGCACTTACTAATAAAGTATCCACTTGCAATGGTAGTATATCTTATGTACAAAATATAAAATCACCACACATATTCAATACAAAAACTGATAAATATGTGATTTTATCGAGAAGACATTAAATCCTCCCACTAAATTAGTCCAAGATTAGTCCAACCATTTCAATAAAACCATCATCTAATGATGATGTTCATAATATACTTATTATTAACATCATCCAAAAATGCAAGTAAAAACTGTGTAGCTCATCAACTATTTTAGAAAATACCTGATTTTAAATTAAACTTCCATCTCTTTCTTTAGATCTAAAAAACAGGGAAGAAAAGCAAGTGATAAACCCTAAAACTAGGATGTCTTAAGTTTCCAATCATTATAATTACCCTAAAACTTCCATCCGTTTACTTGCTAAAAATTTAGACCTAATACAAGTAATGATTATCCTCATAAATCTTGATTTAGATAGGATATTTATAGGTTCTAATATCAGCAATAATTTATAATTTTAAGTCATTAAAATATGATTGCAAAACATGTACATACTCATCACAACCATATAAATTACACTAGTTGCAGTTGGACAACCCTGGCTAATATTATATTCCTACTTTTTCTGATTTAATTTTAGCATGATCTAAACTAAGATCATAGGTCAATAATATTAGAAGAATTTCAGATCATGGAAGTATACATAATGAGCTAAAAATTAGGGTTGTGCTCATGCCAACAACGAACCTAATAGAACGGTTGGTAGCACACCACTAACTAAGCTCTTAGACATGCCCAATTCAGTGTGGAAAAAGGGTCCAACCTAATAGGATCAAGGATGCATAGCCTGGTTTCAATAATATTAAGCTAACTAAAGTCCTAATCTAATTAGGATTCCTATGAGACTTTCTTATTTTAATTACATACCCATATTGATAAATCTTTGTGTGACTTTGTCAATTTTTAGATCCAATTAGGAGTATTTTGAGGTGTTTTACACATGCATGGAGTACCATAAAAAATTAGGATTCCAACCTCATTGGGGTAGAGGTGGGCGGTATCATATTAGGAAGTCTACTTAATTTGACGAGGATAGGTTAACTCGGAAACCTATCCTTATTCAACTATAGAAGTCCATGTTAATTTCACACTAGGATCCAATCCTAATTTTAAAAAGGGAGTCCAAGATGATGTGGCCAGTCATAAGTAAGGTACCAAACTTAATTATAATAGGTGACCATGGCCTAGATATTAGGGAATAGGGTTATAGTCAAACTAGGACCTGCCATATCAATATATCTGATCTAGCCATTTAGAACTTGCTTTAAGTACATCACAAGCATGATTACAAGCATTGGAGAGCAAGGTGAAAGGCCTCTAAAACTTAGGATTCTACCTCCAATTAATTTGAGAAAATTAGGAAAGCAAAGAATTATTGGATCATACAGGAATTCACTATTCATAGGAAACCCTGCAATCCTACTCTAACTATAACTCTAGTTTCTCATATCTTGACCTCTTAAAACTCATAATGTAAGTATAGATATGAGTCTTGGGCAAACTAATCAAAAAATATCAAAACAAGAAATTTTGTTAGATTTTATCAAATTAATGAACATAAACCGATCCTACTCCTATAGGACTTCATGGAGATGCAAGATGAACCTTCTTATTTCATCCAATGAAAAAGAAAATTCAAGAACTCGGATCAGGAATTTACCTATAGTGGATATAATCATGCGAAGTTAACCAACTAATTGAGGAAACGAGGCCACTTATTTATGCAATTTTAATATTTTATATTTCATCCCATAAGAGGAGTAACTTCAGATATAGTTAAGAGCCAGATTTGAACCCTCTCTTGTAGATCAAAGTTAGACCCATGGCCCTCCTTTATTATCCAATGAGATCTATGCTATCAAAAGTCCATGGATGCATGATATAATGCAACCCTATGCATGATCCATTAATTCTTGTTGTGAATCCATATAAATCAAATCTAGAAAAATGATACAATCATATTTTATGATCCTCATCTCATGTTGGAGATGGAGAAACCATAGGGATGTCCTAGAAGGCAGTGTTGGTCCTAGAACCACCCCCTCATCTACTAGATGCTCCCTACTTAGGGTGCCATAGTTAGTAGGGTTGGAGACCATTGCCTAATTGACCACCCCAACTTGGATCCAATCTATGTAGCCCAGGGTTGACCCAAGTTCAAACTTACTTGACCCAACTTAGCCCAATCTCTATATCCATGCTATTTCTCCAACCTAATCTCTTATTGAATCAAATCTAAATCTTTCTTCATCCAATCTATTAGGGAAATTAATAAGAATTTTAGTCCAGTTGACTTAGAGATAAGGCTATATATGTTATTAAGATAGGTCAATTGAAGTTTCCGCTCACCAAACATTTGTCTTTTCATGTTTACTTAATTACACATTAGCTACATGGTCCAGCATGGCAATATGGAGCCCATATTGCATTACTAAATCTCTTAATAAGTAGGATAAAACTAATTGATTTTTCTATTCCTACACAAGCTATTTTCTGTAATTCAGTCCTCTATCATTCCAATCTCCCCACATGACTATTGAATATAACACTGTCAAATCCATAGCCATAAGGTTCATGGCCCATTAAAATCCTGGATCATGTCAGACATATTTTTATGAAAAGTGTTCGAACAAATCCCTATTGAAAATAATGAATTATTAGCTATTATAATTCTACAAAAGAATTATTTTCAAAATCTTTTAAGATAATACCCAGTCAGTCTAATATGTCTGACCATATCTCTATTCTAATATGAACTCTATGCCATTATGATGGTTTTCATGTTATACAACCTGACCGTCTCTCATCTTCAAATTTAGTAAGCCATTGTGCTCCCTATCAAGAATATACTCCAAGGTATCATAGCCAATATATGAGTCCAACTGCAAATTTGCCGGCCTTCGAACTACATCAAGGTGTCCTATCCTTCATATCAAAGGATCACTTGGAAGCTTGTATATCTGATTTGCACCTCTATCTTTAACAGTGCTTTGTGAGGTTGATTGCAAATGCAGACTATCCGGTATGAAATAAGTAGGAGTCAATGTGAGGTTTGATATTGGTGAAGGAGGAACCCAACATCATCATTATCCACCTTAATAATCTTACAAATGCAATGCCCAACCTCATGCATAGCTGTGAATAAACTTTTAGTATATAGGAATATCCAATTATCCCATGAAAAATACTCCATAAATCTCTAAAGTATTTGTGCATTCTTTTTGAGCCCTATGGCCTATGTTTGACAGATTGCCTTTATCGTATATGACTATGTAGATAGGAGATGGCTATAATTTTTTCAACTATTTTTAGTGTTAAATATGTAAATGACTTTTAAGACATACCCCTCTTCCAGTAGAGGATGCAATGAAGAGGTCTGAAGAGTTCTAAGTCATGGCTTGCACCTAGCAGAAGCCCTGGCTTATGGCTCTCGGTGATGTGGCCTACTGGGTGCTATATCCAGCTAACCTTGAAGGGAGACCTAGGCAAGCATCCTCCTTATCATGAGGACCATCTGGCTTGGATCACTCAAGCAACTCAAGAGATGAAGGCAAGAAGAGGCCAAGAGAGATGATTAGGGGCACAGGAGTTGGGCTTGTGCTAGCCAAGCTGATAGGCATCTTTGTCTTCCTCTACCTCTATGACAAGATGGTCTGGATAGAGAGAGAGAGAGAGTAAGGGAGAGGAACATTGGCAATGTGATTTCTAGATGGCAACAGAGAAAAATAGAGAGAGGGAGAAGGGGAGAGCTTGCCAAATGTGTTGATGGAGCTATTGACACTCAGAAGCGAAAGCTTGTAACTTAAGAAGTAGCATTGAGTGGCTCAACAAGAAAGAGGGAGAAGGGGAAGGAAAAGAAAAATAGAGTAAGGAGAGATGCACAAATAAGCTCAGTGATTGAGGTGGTGTATAAGAGAAGAAGCATAGGAGCTTGGGGGATAAGGTGGTGGGGTTGCTTGAGTTCAAGGCCCAAGCTAATTTGGGAGTAGGGTGTCATGATCCTTTATGGTACATGCTTTTCACCACAAAGGCTGGTGTATGCATGGATGGTTGTCGCCCATTTCTCAACCTACCATGTTTGGCACATTAGCCATTTTTGGCATACCAATATGATGGCCAACAGCCATCCATTTTCAAGAATGGAAAACATGACATCCATCCAAACATGCACTGGCTTTTGCAATGCAAACTACAAGGGATTCAAATATGAGCCCTAAGTCATGGACCTAAGATAGCTCAGAGTATCATACCCCAAGTCATGGACCTAAGATAGCTCAGAGTGTCACACCATGACTGCTTGGCAAGCCAATGAGGCCACCCTAAGGTGAGTTGGTGGGAAAAGTGAAGGTTTTCGATGATATTTGAGTTTGGTGTGGATTGGTGAGATCATAGATAATGGTTGTGCTCGGATCTACAAGGATATGTTTGTCATTCGTCGAATTGGTGAGATCGACTGATTGTTCATATCCGAGAAAATGTATAGGATCGATGAAAATATGATCCACAAAGACAATATCACTATGATCTACTATGATCTACAAGGACAATATCACCATTCTTTGATCGGTGATGATTAGATCTACATGGAAGTTAGGTGATGGCTGCATAGGAGGGTCATCCGTGGTCGAATTGGTTAGATTTGTGCTCGATAAGGATGAGATTGTCGATGAGGATGTGGACGCTAGCAAATAGGCAGTGTCGTTGTGGAGGTGAGCTAAGTGGTGGTTGGGTACTTGGGTGAATATAGCGGCCTAGTGGTGGTGGTAGTGATTGCATGTGCCTGACACTTCTACGCAGAATGAAGAGAGACCAACTTTCCAATATTAGGTTGACTAATTAGAGCTAGGCTTTATTTTAAGTTGGGCTACGCCTGTTTTGATTTGTGGTTAGGATGTACTATCTTCCTTAGTTGTATATAGTCAAACTTTGATGCTCGGATTGGGTTGTGGGTGTCTTTTTTTTTATTTTATTTTTCTTTATTTTTCTCTTTCTTTGTTCAGTTTTCACTTCCTTTTATATCTATTTTATTTCTATTCAAATATACGGTCTCACTTATCATTTTACCTAAGAAGAACAAGAAGAAGAAGAATTTCTTGTAGCGGTGAGTCTACCTTGTGCATGCATCACATTCTCCATATGCGAATAAGGTAAACTTGGTAAAATAATTTTAAGATGAGCCACTTTTACATATGCTTAGTTTACCTCATATGAAAAGATGAGACGATGAGACAAAGATATGCCAATGATTAACTAATAAAAGAGTCGGAAAGTTTTAGCATAATGTATTAAAGTATGTGAGCTAACCCGAATAATGAAAACCTTGCTTGATCTGATTGCATGGAATTATAAGACCAAGTCTCAATGATATAGAGCCTGGTGCTATGTTTGGTGCATACACTACAAAAGAAAGGATATCTTCCGGCGGTTTTTTTGGTCTCTACCGATGCTTTTAAGCATCGGCGAATTTTCAGCCCACGCACCCCAAAGCGTGGGTCAGATGTCGGGCAGGTGGGCGTGGGTCCGGTTTTTGCCGATGCTAAGAAAAAGCGTCGGTAAAAACAGGGCTTTCCCGATGCTAATAGAAGCATCGGCAAAAACGACATTCGCCGACGCTTTAAAGTGTCAGGAAAGCCCAAAGCATGCCCAGTTTTGGGTTTTCGCCGACGCTTTAAAGCGTCGTTATAAATATTTTTTTAAAAAAAAATATTTTGAATCAGAGCCACGAGTCGCTGTGCACCGGCTCCTTTCTGTCGCTGTGTCCCTCGCGAAGTTGATCCCGAGCGCCGGCTCGGGCAGCTCCGGCGGCACCTCCTTCGCCGGCAACGTCACCTCCGACATCCCTCCAGGATGCCCATACAAGCACAAGTTCTCCTTCTCTACATCAAATCAACCCACACCCAAATCCCTCAATTCCAAGAACCAGATCCAACACCAAAACAACCCTGATCTCAAACTTCTACCGATCTTTACCAAAAAAAACAAAAAAAACTCACCTGGATCGCACATCGCATAGAACTCATCGACATCTGAGGGTAGAACAGATCTCAAGAAAATATGAGAAAACAACCAAAAAAAAGTCGAAAAGATCGAGCAAAAGAGGGATTGGAGAAAGGTTTGGTCTCTGTACCTCTATCTCTATGAAGCACTGGTGATCGATGTTTCTGGAGAGAGAGAGAAGACGAGGAATGGGCGAGAGAGATGTGGGTAATACTACTGGTTAAATAGATGCTTTCCGATCTCTGGAATGGGTTGAGGGAGGAGTGACCCTTCCGACAGGGGTTGTTTGGAGGGGGGTCGTTGGCTTCCCTCCCTACTTCCGCACCGGCACCGGAACCCCGTAAGCCCCACCCTCTTCCGGCAACCCGCGCACCGGCTCACCCGCCTCGCCGGCGACACCACCGCGGCGGCAGCATCAGCCTTGGCCGCCGGCCCCTCCGCACCTCCCCTCCCTGCTTCCGCTGCCGGATCCAGCGACTGAGCCGGGGCGGAGCTGGCTTTCTCGTGGCTGGAGCGGGAGGGCAGCAAGGGGGAGGCGAATCCGGCTGCCTGGAAGCAGGCTTGGCACATGTTGTTGGTGGCGGGGTTGCCGTAGAAGCCGCAGTTGTTGATGCAGAGGGTGAGAGTCTTCGGGACCTGGAGCTCCTCTCTCTGGGCCATTTCTCGTCTTCGATTGCTCGCTGGGGTTAGGGTCAGGGTTTCGGGAGGATTGAAAGATCTGTGAACGCGAGAGGAGAGGGATTTTGAGCGGCCCGTGGAGGGGAGAAGAGGCGATGGAGAGGGGTTTTTCAAGGGGTGGGGGAGAGGGGGGAGAAGGTCATGGCAAGGAAAAGGAGCCCCATGGGAACTTATTTTACGACAGCGTGAGGGTGGCTTCCGGCAGGGGGTTGTTTGGAGGAGGGTCGTTGGCTTCCGACGACGCTTTTTAGCGTCGTCTTAGGCCTGCGACTACACCGATGCGTATTAGCGTCATTTTTTGCCGACGCGTTTTACAAGCGTCGCCAAAAGTTTAGACGTTAGACCGAAAATTGCCGACGCTTGTAAAAAGCGTCGGTAAAACCGACTTTTCCTGTAGTGATAGACTCACTACAAGAAAATACATATTCAGCGACTAAGATTTTAGTCGCCGAATAACCATATTTGGTCGCCGAAACCTTTTCGCGACTAGCATACTCTTCGTCGCCGAACCCTAGTCACTGAAAGATTTTGGCGACCAATATTGTGTGGTCACCTAAGGTACACCAACAATGACCAACATTTGGTTGCCGAAGAAAATTTTCAGCGACCAAATCTATTGTCGCTAATTTCAACGCCGACCAAATAGTTAGTCATGGAATGTTTGTCTTCCGCTACCAAAAAAATGGTCACGGAATATCTATCTTCCCCCACCAATAGTTTGGTCGCAGAATGTATTGGAATGCATTAGCAACAAACATTTTTTGGTGGCAGAAAGTATTAATCTTTATTTAATTAACAATTCAAATTATAAGCTTAATATTTATTTTTGGGCTCGTTCCAAATCCTGTACAACCAACACAGCCTATCCAATATCCATATTGCACAATACATTTGCTCATCCAAATAGAAGTATACACAATGTTGGAGAATCCATAATCATTCATTATAAATATCATTATCTATAAGTCTAAAGTCAAGCATACCTATTAACCATACATCACAATGTTTCATCCATACCATATGTTAAGGTGATAATTATCACCAAACACATCAAAATGTAAATTAAAAATCCCAAAATATCTGATCTTGCTATTTCTCTAAACAACTATCATGTAGACAAAAATATTCGTATACCAAAAACTGGATTCTGCTTGTAGACAACTCCACCATGATCATCTGAACAAAAGCTATCCATGTACCAAAAACTAGATTTCACATGCTAGGAAGGAGGAGAAGGAGTTAGGGATCGCGTGGGGGGGGGGGGGATGGGTGAGTGCCGGGGCCGCGGGTTGAGCGGCTGCAGGGGTTTTGGGAAGGGGGAGGGGGGGAATTTGGGCGGGGCGGCGACACTTAGTTTCATTTTGAATTTTTCTCTTTCTATCTTTTTTATTATAATTATTCAAAAATAATATTTTTAATATTTTTAGAATTAAAAATTAAATTTGGTGACGGAAATTTCTGTCAATAATCCATCACTGATAAAAATAATCTTTTAAAAATTTATAAACACTTGAGTTATGATTTTTGTGACAGCTGAATTTGTCCCTGTCTGGTTGCAATTTCGGTTACCAGTTTTGTGACAAATATTCCGTCACTACGGTGGTCACTAAGTTTTGGCGTCCATCCTACCCGCGTATTCTGTGACCGGTCTGTTACTAATCTGTCACTAAGTTCACACCACGATGACCAAATTTCTGTATGTCACTAATCCGTCACAAATAGTGACAGATAACGGGCCGTCACTAGTTTTCCGTCACTATACGCTTGTTTTCTGGTAGTGAAAGTTGTGGAATTGAGATTCAGCCGAAGAGACGAGGATATGCCTAAGTGAATTAAGGTGTTAAACGGCACGGTTAAAAATAGGCAGTTTTTTTTTTTTGAACTTAGAAATTAGCATCTTACAGGGGCTAGTACAACATCATTCGGTTTTACGGAAACCTTCCACTACCAAAAGTTTGGTCACTAAAAAACTCAAACTTTCTGCCCAATTTTTTCATCGGAAAAAGGCGCCATTCGTAAAAATTTTCCTGGATTAAATTTTTTTTAGTCGCTGGAGGTGAACCTTTAAGGACTAAAATTTAGTCGCCAAAAATTTTACCTCCAGCCCATGCGAAATATTGGACTCGTGCCAACTTGGTATTGCTTTTCCGCGACCAAATATGCATTTAGTCGGTGTAGGACAATTATTCAGTAACTAACAAGAACGTTGGTCGCAGATAGCCTTATTTTCAGCGACCAAACTTTAGTCGCCAAACGTTTTACTTCCACCCCGCCAACTTGGTTTTGATTTTTCGCGACCAAATATGCATTTAGTCGGTGTTGGACAATCATTCAGTAACTAACAAATATGTTGGTCGCAAATAGCCTTATTTGCAGCGACCACTATTCATTTAGTCGCCGAAAGTGGTCGCTAAAAGTGTATTTTCTTGTAGTAACTATCTCCCCTTAAAAAATATATAATTGGTGGATGTAACAAGGACCGCACCCAAAAAGACTTAATTGAAATGTGTTATTTGGGTTCCTTGGCTCTATATAAAAACACTAAGATTTACCTAGTGCCTACCAATATGGGACTAAATATATGCCCCACAAGTTCTCACATACTTCCCTATTTAAACCCTTGTGTCCTCGCTAGGGGTCCAAAGCTATTTATAAGTATCCCCAGATCTAATCATAACACCATAATCAACCCTAATAGGCATGTGCTACAACATCCCTAAGTCCATATGGGTGGGCTAGATCCACTTTGAAACTATTTGTAATAATCTAGTATCTCACCCAAAAAGGCTAACCAGAAAGTATTATTTGGGTTATTTGGCCCTGTAATAGTACCTAAGATCTACCCAGTGCATAACCAATATCAAACAAAATATATGCCCATACAGATCCTCGCAATGGATACAAAATAAAATAGCATTACTTGATTTGTCGAGATTCGAAGCATCTCTTCAACACGATCATCAAGTTTGCATGATCTGAAGTTGGATAAGGTTTGTTTGCAAATCCATGTAGTATTAATGTAACTACATACAAGTACTAAGTCTACCAAGGTACTTTAAAGCATTGCTGTAGATGAGGAAGGGCTACCAACATGTATATATATGTATGCATGTATGTATGCATGTGTGTATGTATGTATGTATATATATATATATATATATATATATATATAGAGAGAGAGAGAGAGAGAGAGAGAGAGAGAGAGTTACGTCAGGAAGAACCAGGAGAATATAGGACCACTTTATTTTAGCACACACTATAGTGGAATTTTATTACAGAGTATATATAGTTTATCCTCACCATAGAACACGAAATGGAACTGATCAAGCCTTCTCCTAATTGAAAGGAGCATTAAAGAGAGTGGAGTAGGAAGCTTTATGGCCTTGTATAAAGCATATATAGTTCATATATTTATTTGTTGGCAACTGGTTCGATGATGACCTCGTGGATGAGCAGGCCTCCCTTCCATCTCCCTCTCCATATCTCGTATAATCCAAAGGAAACCTTCTCGTCCCCGGTGACCTTGAACTTAAGAGGTGCGTATGGGATCTTGTCGGGGTTTTTCTTCAGCTGGCTCAGGTCAGCCTTCTGCCAGGTGTACTTATCCCCGATCTTGACCATCAGGTAGACCGGGCTGTCGCTCCACCCGAACGCATCCGGTTTCGTGCTCACATTGAACAGTACTTGGTAGTCCTTGTTGCTCTCTACGTTTTTCAAGGAACCAGTAACTTCTAGCCAGCAAACTTGGAGCAGCTCCACAGGTCCACTGTGTTTCAAGAGGCAAAAAAAAAAAAATCAACTTAAAAGCCCTAGATTACAAGCCAGTGAATTGTCATTATCTTTTTAGTTCCTTCGAGATGCATGTCAAGTTGATCATATAGATGCATACTTGGCTTGATTTAGTTCGACTCAATTCTAAGCTTACACAAGTTGTCACTCAAAATTCAAGAATTGTAATAATGAACTCATCCCATAATATAAAGTTTGTGTGATAGGAAGAAATTGCTTACTCGTCCCTTTCAGGAAGTCGCCAGTAGCGGCCATCACTACCCCAGATAATATCTAGTTCTTTGGGGTAGATCTTCACCTTACCCTGACTGTCCTGTTTTTTGTAGGAGGGAAAAAAGGAAGTTCAAACAGTTAATTTGGAGTTGTGACTATATTATAGCATCAAACAACATAGAAAGAAGCGCTTGGATATGAGATCTAATAGCTATCAGTAACAAATCTACAAGGCAAACGCATGGAAAAGAAAACATAAAATGAAATAGGTTTAGTATTTTTTTTCCTGATTTTCCTCTTGGAAACGAGGTTGAAGAAATAGGTTTTGACATGCAAACGAGGTTAGTAACCTATAAAAAGTTGTCTCATGTTCCCTTCCCTGTATATGTCCTCTTTCCTATGCATGGAATACAATGAATTGCTCGCCCAAAAAATTGAATTTAATCCCAAGCCAAATTGAGAACTAGGACCAACAAAGCCAGACCCTCTCCATCGACAACTCTAACTAGGGTGCATCCACTGGCTCGACACCCATAAATAGCTATATATGTGCCACTGCAAGAACCATAATTCACATGGGAAAAGATTGCCTCCCAAACAATGGGTCATATTCTACCTCATAGTGTTTATTTACTTGCCATATGTTCTCTTCTCCGTTGCTGGAAAATCATATCTAGATGCTTACCCATGATGACACTCTTATTGGACCCCATCAAGGAGCTCCAGTCTTGTTCCATGGACCAAGAGATCTACCTGTTTGCTAATAACCCATCAAGTTTCGAGAAGTTACCTTCCTCGCGGAAAAATCAACTTCTGCCCCCTTGTGGTGAGGAGCCATGGAGAACCTTGGTGACTGAAGTTGGAGAGGAACGAGAAGCACCCAAGTGAATGATTTTTCAAGGTTGTCGAAGGAGTTTGGTATGGCAATGTGGTTGTGCAGTTGGTTGCCTTTTATAGGCCGACTGAGAGAGAAAAAAAGAGATCAGAAGAGCCCCGTAAGGTATCAAGAAAAGAAGGATAAAGAAAAAAGATGAGCCCGGGCGGGCGGTCATGGGCCCTCGCCCTTGGACTTGGCGGGCGTCGAGAGCCAGCCGGTCGCTTTGGGAACCTCTCGAACCTTCCCATCGGCTAAAATGGCCCGCAGGATCGGTGCAAGTTGGCGCAGCACGCAAAGGGAAGGCTTCGCCTTTATCTCTCATCCTTTTCTTTCTAGGATTTATTTCACGCCACTAGCCCTTATTGACACCACCCACTTCTTCATTTTGCCACCAACTGGGAATTAAAAAAAAAAAAAATCAGTTTTCTTTCTTTTCAATGACGAGTTTTACTTACTTATTTATTTATTTATTTATTTATCTTGTAAATATAATTAATAGATTTGAACTTTATTAGACTACTATACCTTGCCATATCTTTTATGAGTGCATCAACATGTATCATGTGTATACCTACCTATTGGCAATTTGTATGACTATTATAATATATACTAGATGTTTACATTCATTTAAGGTAGAAGCATAATGATTCAAAATTTCATAAACCGAATCCATGCACCCGAAAAAAAATGGAAAAATAAAAGAATGGAAAAGTGGCCCATTTTTGCAGAGGCAAATAAGATGTTTTTTCTTATGAAATCTCCTGTATAAAAATAGAATTGGGTGATTAGGTTATTGTAAAATAGGTATGGAATTATAAATTTTATTTTATTAAAAAAAACTAGTACAAGAGAAAGTCTAGCTGAAATTAGAATGATACTGGAATTTTACATCATGTACTTTAATAGTTCAACCAACTGATGACACCAAATACTTATTTCGTCATATGTAAAATAAGTGCATAATGCATGTCAAATTAAATTTGAGAATGAGAGGGAGCATCACAATTTCAAGTCAAACTCAATATTTCTTTCCAATGCAACTATGGATTTTATTTAGGAATCACGCAACCAATACTTGGGTTAAAAAAGATATTGAGTATGTCTTAAGTTTACAAGCTCTAGAAACACAAAAAAAAAGACCTTGTTCTCGAGCTGGAGCGAGTAAAGTGAGTTGAGCGAAGCGCAACAAGCAAAGCTAGCAGAGGGAAAAAGGTCCCCTCCTGCCAGCAAACTTGTTTTATTTGGGCCACAAAATTAGTTAGCCAGGGGTGCAAGGGAGCAGCCCTTGCAAGCTGAACTAACCTAATTATTATAGGACACTAGTTCAAGTCCAAATCAGCTTACTCTATTACATATATTTTGTAACCCTAGGAAAATAGAGCAATTAAGTACTCTATAATCTCCAGTAATCTCCAGTAATCTATAGTGAAACTTCTCCATCGTCTCTACTCGTGGACATAGTAGATCAAACCACATAAATATTGTGTGCTCTTATTTGGTTGGTTTTTTTTTTTTTTTTTTTTTTTTTTTTGTTGTTTTGTTATTCTCCTTGCCTATCACAACAAGTAGTATCAAAGCCTTAGCTTTTCAATTAGGATTTTGCAATATCAATTACAAAATTTGAAATTAAAAAGTTCGATGACATAAATGATTTCGGCATCTGGAAGATTAAAATGCGAGCTCTTTAGATGCAACAAGGGTTGTGGAAGGCATTGGAAGGGAAGGAGAAGTTACCAGATAGCATATATCTAATAGAGATAAAGAGGAACTATTAGCGCCTATACCTGTATTTGGTAGATGAGGTGCTCGGAGAAGTTGTTGAAGAGAAGATAAAAGCTAGGCATTGGTTAAAATTGGAGAGTAAATATATGACCAAGTCCCTCACAGGCTAGATTATACTTGTATTTGGTATTCCAATTGATATTGAAAATCTGCCCTTATTCTACTATGCTCACTACCACCCTTCTATGAGAACTTTGTTGATACCGTGCTGCATGGTAGAGAATCTTTGTAGATATAGTTGCATATGGTCTTATAGTTATTGCGAGTGTTGTGAGTTAGTCCAATTGCCTAAGGGTAAAAAAGTAGTAAGCTGTAAATGGATTTTTAAAAAGATGGAAGGCATTACTAGGGTTGAGGCAGCATAGCTCAGGGCACGGTTAGTTGCAAAGGGCTACACTTAGGAGGGAGTGGACTTTCATGAAGCGTTCTCTCCTATTGTGAATTATGGCTCCATACATGTACTACTTGCCATGGTTTGCATGTTTGATTTAGAGCTTGAATGACTTGATGTCAAAACTACTTTCTTGCATGGTCAGTTGTAAGAAAAAATATGTCACAGGCAAAGAGGTTTCTTGTTCCAGATAAAGAGAATCATATTTACCTGCTAAAAAAAATTTATATGGTTTGAAGCGACCACCTAGGCAGTGATATAGGAAATGATAATGGTTATACCAAACTTTACTATGATTGTTGTGTATATTATAAAAAATTCCTAGATGATTCCTATGTGCATTCGCTATTGTATGTCGATAATATGTTGATTGCAACTAAGGATAAATCTAAAGTCAAGAAGTTGAAAGTTCAGTTGTGTAGTGAATTTGAAATGAATAATTTAGGTGTGCAAAAAAAGATTTTAGGGATAGAGATCCATGAAGATCGGCGAGCAGGTCAATTGTACTAGTCCTAGGAACAATACATAAACAAAGTACTTGAACGTTTTAGTATGGATAGATCCAAACCGGTAAGTACTCCTTTATCCGCACACTTTATATTCTTAACTTTATTATCACCAGAAATTAAGAAGGAGGTGGAGTACATGTCACATGTTTCATATGCTAATGCAATTGATAACTTAATATATGCTATGGTTTGTACCAGGCCCGATATTTCATATGCTATTAGTGTAGTTAGCAGGATACGTAAGCAATCGTAGGAAGATACATTGGCAATCCGTGAAACAAATTACGAGATATTTGAGAAGTTCTACAGGTTCTGGTTCAGTCTATCATTGTAGCAGATCAACTAATAGTGTTGCAAGCTATGTTAATTCTAATTATGCAGGTGATTTGGAGTAACGACGATCATTGACAGGATATGTCTTTGCTCTCTTTGGTTGTGCTGATAGTTGGAAAGCTACACTTCAGTCTATAGTTGCACAATTGAAGCAGAATATATGGCGGTAACAAAGGAAGTAAAGGAAGCTATATGGTTGTGTGGTCTCGTTGATAATCTTGGCATACAACAATAGTTAATAGTTGTGTACTGTGATAATCAAAGTGCCATTTACTTGGCCAAAAATCTAATGTATCATGAGCAGACCAAGCACGTTGATGTTAGGTATCATTTTATTTAGGAGATCATTGACAATGGTATTATTGTTGTTCAAAAGATAGCCACTACAAAGAATCTGGCTGATATGTTGACTAAGTCACTTCCAGTTGACAAGCTCGAACATTTCTTAGACGTAATTGGTGTTTGTAGAGATTGACATCCTTAGAGGCAAGTGAGGGTGGAGATTTGTTGAGTATGTCTTGAGTTTACAATTTATAGAAAGACAAAAAGAGACCTTTTTTTTAGAGTAGAGCGAACAACGCAAGTGAAGTCAGAGCGCAATGAGCAAAGCAAGCAGAGTGGAGGAAAAAAGTTCCCCTCCAGCTGGCATATTTATTTTATTTGGGCCACATGTTGGGGATGCTGGGGTGTTGCCCCCACGAGCTGGACTAACCTAATTATTATAGGACATTAGTTTGAGTCCAAATCGAGTTACTCTATTATATACATCTCTTGTAACCCTAAAAGAAGAGAGCAATTGAGTGTTCTAAAGATCGGATGTGTTGGGGTCTAGGGTTTCTAAAAAAATCTTATATTCTGTAATCTTCAGTTTTCTATAATAAAACTTTTGCATCGTTTTTGCCCATGGACGTAAGTCAAAAAACCAAACAACATAAATATTGTGTGATTATGCTCTTTTTTTTCTTCTTGTTTCGTTATTCTCACTGCCTATCACAATAAACGAAATGCTTAATCAAACTATGGAATAGGAGTAGGTCAATGACCTACATGCCCCTCACCCCAAGAAAGTTCATGAAGGCCTTTAATTAGGTCAGAGGCGAGTAGCTTGCTCTCATAGCATTCATGCATATGCGTATGCGTGCATTTATATGTATGTACACATGTATATATGTACGTATGCATACATTTGCATGTCGTTCTTTATTTTGCTATGGGTCGCAAGATGTTCTCATTAAAGGTATTAACAAGTCAAGCTGGGTTCAAGTTTAGAATCATAGTGTACCATACCGAATCGGATATTATCGAACGTATCGTACCATACCAGTTCGTTATTGGTATCAATACGGATGGCGTACCGAGGATCGGTGCACCAAAAAAATTCTGTACCATACCGTACCGACACCATACTAGTGTGGCACCGATATAAGGTTCAGTATTAGTACAGTGTATCTTATTTAGGATAGATTAAAATGTCAACATTAAAAAAAAAAAACTTGCCAACTTAAAGCCACCGGCTTATTAAATGGGTCAGAAATCCAAAACCAATGCAATCTATCCATTAAACAAGTAAACTGTTTAGACACACATGACCTGTCAGATCAAGCCAAATATGTGATAACAGATTAAATAAATCTCGAAGATTTAAACAAATAAAAGAGATCTTCAATGGATTAAAATCAGCCGATCCATTTATGGCTCGAATCTGTTGATACCAAGCTGGAATCCGATTAACTCAGGTCAGGTGAGGGTCGTGTTAAAAATTGCCATCCTTAGTTTCATGTGATTTATCAAGAAGGCTTCATATTTGGAAGGTGTTTGATATTTTTAAAGGAGGAAATTTTACCTAAATTTGTTTTCATAACAGTTAAGTCAACTGCCCTATCCCAACTTTAAACACTTATGTTCCTACAGGAAATGGTATGAATTAGTAAGGTGCGCTTATTGACCAAGGGCATATAGCTATCAAAAGCAATATAATACAAAATTTAGAAGTGCTCTGTGAAATATATGATAAATTAATTATTTATTGGCACTTGAATGCGTTATGTGGTCATCTTTTGGATTCCCACGAACTTGTTAAAAATGAGGGCGCCACTTGCTCATTTTGGTGAGGCCTCTGGACGGTGGATATCAGCAGGCTGTAAAAAATAAAAAAAATAATTATATTAAGGTTTCAACCAAAACGTAGAGAATATATTACAAATACTTTTAGAATTATATTACAAATTGTTTGATGATAACTTAGCCAAGTGGTTTCACATTTAAGTTCAAGATAATAAGTGCTCATAGTCTAATGAGGTAGACCGGAAAAGATATTTCTTAATTTCAGACCTTATTCCTATTATCCCACTTTGTGCAAGAAATTATATTCTATACGGCATGCACCATATGAGCATACATGCTACCAACCACAATTATTTGTTCCCATAGGCCCCATACATAAGCGCTCATTTCGGTGCACTACTCCAAAAATCAATGGTTGTTATTGGCGGTGTGCACGATCACGTGGTGCAATGCCGTGTGGGATATAGTTTTTTTATTTGAGTTTTGCCTTTTGCGGTGCATACGAGAATTTAAGCAATATACATGCTTTTCACCATCTTTATTTCTCTTCTTCAGAAATATTCTTCCTCTCAGGCAATGCTCTCAACAACACAAGCTGCACGCACATGCACAATTAAGCAAAGAGTAGCCTCCATGCTTTTTCCCAAATGCTTGACATAGAAAGCAAAATGTATGCCTATTTCCTTTTTCTTTATTTATTCTGCCTTCTCAGGTTAATTGTTTTCAATCTATCTCGGCATTGTCACTTTCAACTGGTATAAACTTCACAAGGTAGCATTATTAGACTTCATGAATAAATCAACAATCAGGTCCACCTAGGTTAGTGCTCCTGTCCTCCAAATTTATGGTAACCTCGCAAGCTTGAATAAATGAACAGCAAACCATCAAGAAAAGTATCATGGGAGCACCATCCTAATTCAAAAGAAGGGAATCATAGTATTCGGAAATTCAAACGCAAAAACCTTCAAAATTTCCAACAGTCCAAAAGGTTAGAGTTCTTGTGATTCCATTCTCATCTTGATAGCATCCTTCACCTTTTTTAGTAAAACAAAAGGAATACGATCTTTTTCACATTGGTGACAACTCTTCAAAGGCTTTCGGCATCAAGCCGACGTAAAGAAGAATCCCTTTTGTGGAGGATTTCTATCCCCTTGTCAACATCATTCTGACACGAAAGCATCAAATTCTCCACGCACGATTCGAGCTTTCACTTCAATCACACAGGTCCTTTGCTTATTCCATTAAGCACTTGATGTCAAGCATCACTTGGAAGCTACGACGAAAGCTCTAAGATATTCCTTCAGAATTGAACCTCTCTAATGCTGCCACCGAGATATAGAATTTGATGCAATCCATATACAATCCAACGTATGCTGAAGAACAAGCTAGAGAAGCATTTTGAGTCCAAGTTACTAAGCAAAAATGGCATCCAACCATCAGACTGGTGTACTTGAAGATAATATCGCCATGGTCGATCTATCTACCTTCCTTGTACATGTTATCAGCTCTTAATTATCTTTTATCTTTCGTTCCATAGATTTGACATACTTTTTATTTGGAACAAGATCTTATTCTAGCATCAGTGAACAAGATTTTATTCTAACAGAGTAGGAATTATGGCTTCTTTTTTTTTTCTGGTGAACCTGAATTATATGTTTGAACCACCAATAACAACTTCACAGAAACAAAAGGAAGGTCACTAACTCAAAAAAGCCTTCGCCACTCATGTTAGATCTTCAATGGGTGAAAATTGTTATATACCATATCAATGAATCCCAGTAAACCCTATCCGGGAGAGCCAGATTTGATGAAGCACTAACAATAGCCATAACCATAAAAACTTAGTTTTGTTAATCATAGTCACCAATCATTTTACCGAGCTACCTCCACTAGAACTGACAATTTACAAAGGGAACTGACAATTCATACTACTAGAAGTGTATGATCTATCCAACCTACCAAAAAAAAAAACGAGAGAACCTATGAAAGTACTGTCAAAGACTCAGAAGTCAGAATCATGTCATCATATGATTATCAATGATCCCTTGTCAAAAGAAAAAGCTTGTGCCATCGGAAATTTATGTAGCAAAAAACAAAGTATTTTGAACTTTTGATTGAGTAGCCAGTCTAGGAACACTGACAAACACAAATCTTAGTGATGGCCTGGAGAACGAAATGCAAGCTTTTCAGAAAAGATCTGTAACTCTGCAGGTAAACACTCTAATTTAATAGTAATTTTGAATATTTAATCCATCAACTCACAAGTATTCATGATTCAACACATTACACGCAACCATATAATTTCCTGATCAACTCGCAAAAGCAACTTGATGTAAATCACTTGACAAGCTGAGATGCCACATTTCAAAGTTAACCTGCTTCTGTTAGACAATGATTGAATAATACAACCCATGGATGAATTGTACATGCAGTGGGAGGAAGGAGGGAAGAAGGGGTTAACACTCAACACCAGAGCAATCAACATAATATGGGGAGGAGATGGCAGCAAAGGTAAGTACTGGAAAAGGAGTACAGATGATTCTTCTAAGTTTGTCGAGCTATTGGGAGTTTACTGGCTAGAAGTCACAGGGAAGGTTCCACTCCATCTGCTCAGTCCAAGCACAAAATATTGCTTGTTCATTAACCTTAAACTGGCATCAGCTGCTTATGGTTGGGATACCGATCCAGTAATATTCAAGCTCCATTTGCTAGGAAATAAAATAGCATCTAAAGAAGTTAAGCTCTCAGAGCATATGGATAGAGGATGGGTAGATGTTCCTGATGGAGGATTAGAGTTTTTGGTCCCTCAAGACAGATCAGGAATGCTAACATTTGCCATGTATGAGATTGAGGGTGAGGAATGGAAGAAAGGTCTGGTCATTAGGGAAGTGAAATTAGTTCCTGATACTAATAGTAACATTACCAGCTAGGCAACCATATTTTTCCAGATGATATATCCAAGCATGTAACTTCAGTTCAACACTTTCAGTCCCGAAAAGTTGAAGTGGTAGACATTTCTTCTGCAGTGACAGGCTTGTGCAACTGCATTCATAAAGATAAAAAATTATTCTGGCATCCAAAGGCTTGCATTCTTTATGTATAACAATGTAGTTTAGCATGTCCTACCATCATATAGAGATTAGCTTTTAAAAAAAGGCAGCAATTAAAACAAGCAATAAAACTCCATCCAATATCAGGGTTTTCCATATGACAATTTGAAATTTGTTGAAGTTGCACCGAACCATGCCTCCATAGTACTAAAATAGTGAATCTTACTAAAATAGTTATCTAAATAAGTCCTTGCTAAGAAAATATATGTTAAATTGTTATTATGTTAAACAAAAGGTGTGGAAGTATGGATGTCACATATAGATTCTATAATGTACTCATAATGAATGAAATAAAACACAAGAGGAAGTGCACTAACCATACTATACAATAACTAATGTATTACATGATTGCCTGTTGTATTAACTTCTCCAACACCTCCCTCAAGCTTATGATGGACCAGACACCAAGAGTTCGACATCAGTAAAGGTAGACTCACCAAAAGGTAGTAGCCATAGCAAAAGGAGAGTGAGAAAGGTATTATGAATTTGTGAATGGGAGAAAAGTATGGAATATCTTGAACTTGGTGAAACCTGGTTGGGATCCAGATGTACCGCATGGAAATTAACAAAGGACCGTAAATTCTCGGTTAAATCCCTGCATACTTTTCTGAATTTCAGGGGATTGAGATGCTCCCACTCTTCTCAATGGAAAACTGCCACTCCTAAGAAGATTCGGGTCTTCATGTGGCTGGCCATCAAGAACAGATTACATACAAGAGAAGTTCTTGCAAGGATAGGATGTTTGCTTTGGTTGTTGCCTCTGTCAACTGCAAGTTTGAAACTATTAACCATATCCTGCTGTCCACATGTAAAACAACTATCAATGAAGCTGCAAGAAATTCTCAAATTCGGGGGGTTCCCCCTGACTTCATTGTCATTAGGGGTGGTAATGGGTTGAAATGAGTTTGCTTCGAGTCAGGTTCGGCCCAAAAAAACTCTAAACCCATACCTGTCTCAATTATAAACGGGTTAGAAATTGTATATCCAGACCTAATCCATTTATTTCATAAGCCCATACCCACCCAATCATGCAATCAAGTTTTCACTTATCATAAATACAAATAGCCAAAAAACAAAGCAAAGCATGCATGAAAAGATCACAAATGGCAAACATCAAATTTAACTTCAAATAGATCACCATAATCGCAATAAACTTAGGAATTTAGGACATATGACTGTTGTCGACTAATTAAGGATAAAACTAACTAAAATGCAATCCCATATCCTTGGCATGACCTACCCGTCACTCTCTATAACACCCTTTTGGAGCAAATCGAACCACATGAAAAAATTAGAGAACTATCAATGTGAGCCTAGGAATTAGTTTGTTCCCACTCACTATGGGTAACCATCAGGTTGGGGGGTCAAACCCAAACTCATCCATTTATAATCAAGTTTATTTCAAGTTGACCCAGAAATAAGCCAACTAGATAAAATAAATAAAAAAATAATTGTAAAAAAAATCCAAACCCATTTATTCCAAATGGATTCATGAGGGTCAGCAGGTGCAGGTCAATTTTTGCCACCCCAAGTTGTCATTGTGGACATTACAATGAAAGACAAGAAATAGGAAACTAATCAGAGCTACTTAGGATCAATTGACCTTAGCTTCATACTAGAGTTCATGGAAAGAAGAAAATGACAGGGACTTCAGCAGGAGAATACATTGCTTAAAGCAATGGCAATAGCTAGCTTATACCGTTCAAAGATTGGAGCTGCTTAGACAATTCAATTATTCAAGATGTTCATAGACTGATGGTTCTTTTTTTAACGTTTTCTTCCTTTGAATTGTTAAAGTTCTTCTTTCCTTTCTTTTTCTTTCCTTTTACTTTCTATCTTCTTGTAATTTTTTTCTTTAATAAATTGGGAGGGTTGTGTTAAACCATCCCTTCCATTAGAGAGAGAGAGAGAGAGAGAGAGAGAGAGGTCAAGGTGCTGAGCATAAAAGATGAAGAAATCCACAAAGAACACAACCACAAATAAGTTTATAAGTTTAATCAACATCATTATAACCCTAGAGAGGGATATAGAAAAATAGCCAAGCTTCAATGAGCTGATAAATTAATGTGGCCCTCATTAAGGGAAAAAAAGAAGTATCTTCAAGCATCACGTTCCTCTCATTATCTATAAGTTCAAGAAGCAAAGGAGAGATCAATAAAAAGATAGTTTAAGCAAAACGAAAGAATTTCTGCCAACAAAAATCTTTGTCGGGCATCAATGTAGGTTCAAAGCATCACAGACTGCATCTTCTTTTTTAATTGCTATCTTTAAAATGAGCATCTATAGATTGGAATAGAAAAATATATTTTGGGGAGGATGGATGGTGATAATTGATGAATGATGTGGCTCGCATTTATGCTCAAAACTTTTTAGCAGTGAAATTCATTTTCGTTCCATATCTTGTTTTAAAGAACTAAAAGGGAAGCTTTCACTTTTATTCATTTAGGTGGAGGCTGGATAAACTAGTAATGTGAGAAGCATGAAAAGGACAGAAGATAAGCATGGCAATGGGTCAGATTGGATCAGAACAGCTCATGGTGCAAGTATTTTAAAAGAACTGTCAATCCAAACCCAACATGTTTAATAAAAGGATAAAAAAACTTAAACTGGCCTACTTACTAAACAAGTTACACGACCCAACCTGTTTAACCTACTTAACAAACAGATCAAATCAAATTAGGTTGGGCTGACCCAATCCCAAAAAAACAGAAGAGACAAACAAACATTGGATGCCTGCCATTGTTGATGGTCGCCACTAGATGCCATGATTTCCTCCCTCATCATCACAATTGGTTGTCGCTGGCAATGGGTCAGATTGGTCAGTATCAAAGAAGATTGGTGCAAGTGAGCTGTGGAGATGCGAGGCAGAGATAGGAGGGCAAAGATTTTAGGTTTTGATGTTTATTTCCCTTTATCTCTTATACAAGAGTACCCTCTTGATTTTCAAGATTAACACGTCAATCCAAATGACCTGGGAAACCAATCTGACCATTTCAATGGGACATCACAGGTCAGTTGGGTCCAATCCTTCAACCCGAACCCAATCCATATAATTAGCAGGTCAAGTCAAGCTGACCAATTTATACCCCAAACCTGTTTATAGCTAATCTGAACCTGTTTATAGCTAATCTGGACCTGTTTAATTCCAATTGAACTTGGGTCAGTTTTGTGGGTCGGATGAGAAAGTTACCACCCTTAATAGAAGATTTTTTTAAGTCCTAAAGACAATAAGCAGCTTGTGCAATCTCGTTCTATCAGGTAAAGCTCAAGCCATGTAGTAAGCCGAGCCTGAATGAGAGTCAGCTTGCAAAAATCATTTTTTTTTTTGGTTCCCATAAGAGTACCGGCTTGTTTAAGTGGCTTACACGTAAAGCCTGAAAGCATGTAGCTAAGTTCTCCTTGAGCTCAAGTTGAGCTTGAACATGGTCAAAAAAACAGATGATGTATCTGAGTCAAGCCCAATGAATCAAAAGCTCAGCTTATCATGGCTTCTTATTACAGAAAATTGCACTGATTTATTTCTATTAAACTTTTATAGTGTGATATCAAGCGAATTATTTAAGACTATTAAGTGCCTTAGTTCCTTATGTATATCAATATCACAATCGTAATTTTCTGAAATGTTTAGTTGTTCTTGAAGAGCTGTCTAGCTTAAGAACCTTATGCTTCTCCACATGTATAATATATACTAAGAATTGCGCACCAGGAAACTGAGACATTGATAGAAAGGATAGTAACCTAACTTTTGTATTAAAATAAGAAAAGATATATCCTCTTCATAGGGTTGCATCTCAACATTTTGACCTAGATTCAAAAAGTTTTGAAACTTCTACTACAAATTAAAATAAATTGTTTATCTATTGACACTATATAAAAATAAATAAATGTTTGTCGGTTTGATGTGAATCTAAGAAATCTCCAAGATAAACCTATTAATATTGTAGACCATGGTTTATGGTGTAAATTCCAAATCATCTATCCAAGATGTCCTATCAATTTATTTAGCAGGTGAACACTAACTAGACTAGGACATGTAATATTTGTTTGCTTCTACGTGTCAAAAGTATCTAAACTTTTGAGCTTGAATTGAGTCTTGATGAGGTGTTTGTTACATATTATTGAACTTAAGTTCTAGCTAGTTTTGTTTGTTTTACAAGAAGTCTGTGCATAGAAAGTGCATCATGAATTTATCATTGCTAATAAATATCACTTAAATAAGTTTAAATGACATGTTCGTGAGAAGAAAGTGAGTGGGAGTGCATTAGATCACCATTTAAAAATGTTTTTCTTACCCACTTGAATCTTGAAATCAGAGGCCCCTCCTAAGTTATTTTTTTTGGATGAACTGGGAACTTGAATTCCTAAGCTTAGACTTAGAGGGAACCAATTGAAAGTACCCAGTTCCAACTAAATTGGTCTTCAGGCCTCTTGACTAGAAGGAAACAATTAGGTTAACTAAGGTTATCTTGTGAATAATATTATAGCTATCAAGGTTTTAAATCCAATGGGACAAGAGCATCCCGGTTTTTCCACAAAATGGGATGCCCCATCCGGGTGGCCGTCCCGGTCGAACGTCCAAGTACTTGCCTGAAATGCCTTATATATATATATCAATGATAAAGCCCGCAATTGGCTTGTTAACTATGAACATAATAGCAATTTAAAGCTTAACTAAGGACGTACTACAAATAATTCTTTCACAACCTATACTCAATGTCGATATTTATCCCTATATCTCATCAATGCACAGTTCCTCTCCTTTCTCCTATTGGGTCATCTGCTAACTTCGAGATCAATTTGGACAGATAAGTGAGGAAGTTTTGAGCACTTTGAGATCTGTGCATCAATGATCGAACGAAGAATCCTTTTGCATGAAGGATCCCTGGCTCCGCATCTCCCTATGTGTCATCATCGGGAAAAGAAAAAAAAGTAAAGTTGAGGCACCATACGTGACCAGGCTAAGACAGTAAGCCCCTATAACTGGTGGAGCCCCTACCTGAGCCCATGTCAATTAGGGGAGGAACCCCACAAACCGAGCTTCCTCCCTCCTCCATCCTAGCGACGATGCCGACGCATCAATGAAGAAAAACAAAGATAAATATCGCTTTCCTTCTTCCTCCTGGCGATGAGCTAAAGCATCGTCAAAAACTGAAAGCACATCCCAACTGGGATGGTCGTATCGGTGTATGACCTCACCAAGATGAAGGTAGGACTACTGGGACATGGGACAGAAGTAGGTTTCAGGATCCTGCACCTGTCCCACAAGCTGTGATCTCATAGGAATGCGACGGGATGATCGGGACGGCTCCTGTCTTGTTGGAAGTTCAATTCCTTGGTAGCTATAACATGTGTACAAAGATAAAGATACCAATAGGTTTATTTGTGAAGTTTGCATACCTTTCTCTTTATTCTCATGCATCTAAAAGCAGGTGATGCAGTAATGGCCCAACAATGCAACAAAATAATATTTTGTAAAGATTCAAGTCAGTGACCAGTTACGTGGGGACTCAAAGGAGCAAACAAGAAATTAAAAGATTGAATGGTCCAAGTTTAATTATCAAAGGGGGACTTTATGCACCTAAGGTTTAAGATCGTAATTTTTGAGAGGATGTTAGTTTATGGCCTTTTTTGGATAGTAATGTTAAAAGATCATTATTCATGTTGTAGTGCCATGCGCAATGAATGGAATTTGATTTTTTTAATAATACACAATCGTGAGACAAACTTGGCTCCCACGTAAGTTGGTGACTATTGGAGATCTTGATTAGAGTATAATACGCAGAAAAATAGAGGAGTTTTGTTAATTTGCTGAGGCAATTCATTTTTCTAATTTTAAGAGTCCAAGATCACTTGTAGAATATATAAGAGCTCGTGTTGGCATGTATTTAGTCCTACATCGGTTATGCATTGCAAAAATCTGGGATACTTATACAAGGCCGAAAAATCTAAATAATACCTTTTAGCTAGTCTTCTCAGGTCATGTGTCAATTAACATAGCATAAGACTGGACCCAAACCATAGCCCATGTGAGCTAGGGAACATTGCAACACAGGCCTTTTTGGGACTGATCATGGACTGATTGTAGCATTTTAAATGGATTTGATTGCATTTGGACCCTTAGCCCGGTAAGGATGCTAGGCTTAAGTAGGGAGAATATGAGAAAGCCCGTATTGGCGTGTGTTGAGTTCCCCATAGATTGTGCGCTAGGGAGAAGTTGGGCACTTAAATAGAGCTAAGGAACCTAAATAATATCTTCCAGCAAGTCTTTTTTGATGACCTCGTTGAAGGAAAAAAAGGTTGAAGGCCAGGTTCAGCCAAGTGTACCCTCTCTAATCTCTCTAACTTATCCTTCTTCACTTCTCTATTCTAGTTTATTTTACAATATTGTCTTCTCCTCAGGTTAAATGTTTTACAACACCAAACCTGCTGCAAGTTTATCCACAAACAGCAATCAACTTCCTTCAATTATATGGCATGATTATTCTCTTTAAGTTGATACCTCATGCACACTTTTACTTTTTGGAATTGCCATCATTGTTAGCTGGCTGAGGATTGATTAAATTGAATTGAAATTTGATTCTTATTCAGACTGTCAAACAATAGTTACTCCATCAAACAGCTAAGATTTACATTTTAATCAAAGACCTTGCTCGTCCTTTTAATACTACATTCACTATTCTCTAATAACTAAACATTCTATAACTTGCAATAAGCACTCTGCACATGAATTTCTATCCACTGAATCTCATTACAGGTCAACAACTGAACCCTTCCTATTGCTAGTAAACCTCCATATTAGGTTTTCTAGTACCCCATGGGACTCTAATTCGCGAGGCAGGAAATTGACCCCTTGATTGCTCATAATCCTTAAACCTAGTACATGCTGTCCTATTTTTGAAACAGGACAGCCATCACTAAAATCATACTGATCCCATGTAGGCCATCCCCAAGTAGCCACACATCAGTGGGGAAGTGTGTTTCGGTAACTTACTCAATGCATATATATGGATCCAATTAGTCAAGCAATTATTGTGTTAAGTTTAATCTATATGCAGAATGTGTGTATTATCATCATATTCTATATACAAACTTGGTTATTTTCAGTTAATTTACCCATAAAAATATATAGATCCTGTAATTGTTGAAGCTAGAAGATGTCTAGATTGGCCACATTTAGATGGAAAATAACAGGTGAAAGAAAGACAAGTAATGGATTTGCTTCAAAAAACGTAAGAATGAAAATACATTACACAGAGCTTGTAGCCCCACTTTCCTCCCATTTCTTAATTTTTTCCCGGATATTCACCGGAGAGATTAACAGAATAGGAGCGGACAAAGGTTCTAGCTGCATCTTTTTTCCAAGTCTTCTACAAACCACATCAAGCTACCAATCAGCATCCATGGAAAAGAACAAATCCTAATTTAACCAACATATTAACAGAATAGGAGCGGACAAAGGTTTTAGCTGCATCTTTTTTTCCCTCTTTCCCCAACTCTTCTTCCCTATTTACCCAAGAGATCCCTCACCTCTAGCTCTCCTACCTCCCATAGTACTACCTACTTCCTTCTGATGATATGCCAGAAGAGAAATCCCAATGCCTAGGCATGTTACTATTCACAAACTGTGAAAATAACTTTCTTCCTCCATCTCCTCTGAACCAACCACCAAACATGCCCACTCCAACCTCACCTCAGTATTCCATGGAGATGGATCCTAGAATTGGATTTAAGCACATATACTAGTGTTTGATTAGGCAAAAGGAACATAAGGAGATACTATTACACATAGGAAACTAAATTAAAGATACTGTCCAAGTGTTTCACAATGCATATTTCCACATCCAAATTTCTAAATTAGTACGAGGTCATAAGAATCATGATATTTCTAAAGTTAATATAGTTCCTTATCCTACCTCTGAAAACAATCAAAGACTTTTCCAATTTTACATCATTTGGTCAACTAATTCTAGATAGGCCATTTCACCATTAATTTCTAATTAACAGATTTGATAAATATCTAAGAGATATTACATGTACGAAACTCACTGATAAGTATCAACCAGAATTATTTAAAGTTTAAGCAACTGTCCAGGTAACACAACCCCACCTATCTTTCTTGGTGGCTCCAATCTCCCAAAACTACACAACCAAATTTGTTGTTTTGAACCCCATACGGCCCTCTTCCTTCCAAACCACAAACCCTCCAAACTTCCCAAGTTGCCTCTGTACCAACATCTCTCTCATCTCCCTCTACAACAAACAGAATCAGGAATTACAGCATGAATAGCACAGATAGACTGCTAGGCGAGCAATGGACCACTTAAAATAGACTATACTTTCTTTTTAGTCTCTTAAAATCTGCCTTCTCCCTCTTCTTCTAATATTTTTGTGAATCTAGTAAAACATATAACTACTAAGTTAGAAATCTAATCATTCTAATAGAATTTCCTATTTAAAATACGAATTTAGTGAATAAATTATTGGTCGCAATGTTTCATTAATGGTCCCAAAGAAAAATATAGTTTGCATACAAGAGTAACAAGATGAACAATACAGAGTTAAAATACAAGATGTTGTTCCAACAGGTAACTTTGATATGAGATATAGACTTTTTGTTGTATCTGTAAATTTTGATAAAGTTAATTCATCTAAGGAAATTGAACTTATATTTTGTAACTTCATATAAGGAAATTGAACTTATATTTTATATAAGACACTTCAGCATGCTGAATATGTAATCTCAAGATAACAAGTTGCGTTGGATTTAACTAAGTTGAACTTTGAGGTAATTGCAGCAACAAAGTACAAAATAAATTACTGATTAGCATCAGTACAATATCATCATAGTGCATATAAAACTATATTAGCACATCTAATACAATATAGATTATAGTATTGTGCAGTTGGTATGCTACAACAGATAGCAACATAGACCAATATATGATATGTAAATGCATGTATACACATATAGATGTAGATAAGTACATAATATGTACAATCATATAACATCAACACACTTTTTGACTCACCCAAATTCAATTGTTTGAATTCTGTCTAACTCATTTTTCAAACTGAACCTTCTTGCATTAATTTTTAATAAAATAATATCAAACAGGTAGAGGCTGAAACAAATAAATGCAACTCGTAACCAGAAAAACATGTTTGTTTGGCATGATTTAGACATACTATATTTTCTTTGATGAATCACACTTCTTTTCAGCATGATAAATAGTGTCTACTAGTCTCTCTGAAGCAACCAAAAATAGCCCAAATCATTAAAGAAAAAGTTCCTATGTACTTTCCATGTATAGCACGTCAACACAAAGCATAATGCAAATAATATGTTATACTATGACAACAAAGGACTGTCTATACCTCAAACCTTAGCACAATGGGGTTGATGCCAGATCCCTAAGCATTTTCCCTAAGATTTCTTGTGTCACTAAGCAAGCTTTTTCCAATAGAATTACTAAAACTTTGGTTCATCACACACTACATGGCACTGGTTAGTAGATCTCTAGTTTCTTTAAAATTATGTTTTAGAACAGTTTATTTAAAATTATTACTAGTTTAAAATGAGATCACTAATTAAGTTGCAATAATTTTTTAAAATTTCATCATACAGTTATAAAATAAAAAATGAAAACAAGGACATTGTACATATGAAGGAATGTATGCATACCCTCATGTTCACTGGAGGTATGCATAATATTTGTAGAAATAAACATTTGAATATCTAACAGTAAAAAATTGATCAGTTTGTATCTATAAGAGATAAGTTGCTACCAACTACAAGACCAACTCAATTATTCAAATTACTATCATAAATCACAAATTATTTGCTATAAAATGCTAATCAAGGCTATCATACTATGAGATGCTGCAGAGCCAATCAATAACCATAAATACCAAGCCTTATCCCAACTATTTTGGATGGTTTTACAAATCCTTATTTCCAAACATCCTATTTGCAGTTACCTCCTGTGTCATTTCAAGCTTTTCTATATCCTTTCTTACAATTTCAATCCCTATTAATTTAGATCTTCCCCTCCTTTTCCTACATCCTTCAGCAAAGACTAAAGTAGCCTCCTTATTTATTTTTTTTTTTGGTGTACAATAGGAGGGGAGGGGGAGGTGCAGAACCCCACCCGCGTAGCAGCCCCTACTGAGCCTCCCTTCCACCAGGAAATATTTAATGCGGGTCGCAAGTTTCCGCATGCCCTTCCCAACCCGTGGGAAACCCCACTAGGCCATCCACGTGTGAGTACGTCACCTCAATACTAATGGAAGGAAAACATATCCACACAGAGCCATCCGGGCGTGAGGCATGCAGTCCCCTGATTTTATCGACGCCCGCACGTTTCGAACCCGGACAACTCGGATGGAGTCCAAGCCCCCTTACCACCAGGCTACCACCTTGGTGGCGTAGCCTCCTTATTTGAGCCCTCATACTTTTCAGTATACATTCCCATAACATCTGAATCCATTTTCCATCACTCTATACTTGATTTGTACAACTCGTAAGAGTCCTGTAAAGACTCATGTCTCACTTCTTTTTTTATTAATTTTACACATGTTCATCTTAACATTCTTCTTTATGCTATATTCAACTTGTTTTTATGGATCCTTTTTATTTTCCAGCATCCATGCTGGAAGACATTGCAGGAATTTTTGTTGTTCTATACTTTATCACTTTAAGTCACAAAGGTATGCATCTCAAATAATATCCCAGAAGCACCTTTCCACTTCACCCAACCAGTTTTAAAGAACCAACAAATGAAAATAGCAAATCTGAGAAACCTCAAAAATGATAATCATATGTTAAGGGCTCAGGTGCAAGGATTCATTTACTCATTAAAGAGAAAGAAAATAAAGCCAAATGAAACAATGAGGTCTGCGGAGTATACAATTCAGTCATTTGTGATGTTCACCATTCTACAGTCTCAAACTCGAACAACATTGCCAACAAGAAAGAGACCCAACGACACCACCTTCTTAAACATATGCATCAATATGATCAAAATGAGGAACCAACAATCCAAAGTAATGTCAAGCCAAACTCTGAACAAATGTAAAGAAATTCGAGCAGTATCACTCACAGCATCAGCAACAGAGAACCAGTGGAAGCTGCGCACGAGCGGATCATCAGACGACGGGACGATGTCGTGATTCCAATACGTCAGGTTCCGAAACTCCGCACGTGAAACCCAACGGCTGAACTCCCCTTTCCCTTCCCCTTCCGAGGTTTCCAAGCCCTTCCCTTTCCCTGACTTCTTACTCTCCAAAACATGGCCTACATCAATTAATGAACACCCAGTCAATGTTCCCCTCCATTTCTTCCACTTTTACTAAAAAGATCAGATTTTACCTAAAAACCAACATCAATCGTCGAAATGAAGCACAACAAAAGAAGGGGGAAAATTACCACGATAACCCTCCGGGAGTGGAACAGTGATCCCCTGCAGTTTCCTCCCTCTGAAGAAGGCTTCTTCCACGCTCGATCCATCCACCACCACATCTAAATCACAGTAAAGGATTGGAACATGATTGAGAGAGGGGAGAACGGAAGAGGAAAATATTCAAAAAAAAAAACCTAAAAGACCTGTCTTTTTGGGCTTGAAGTAGTGGGAGACTGGGCAGGGGCCGTCGTGCTTGATGGAGCAAGGGAGGAGGTGGACTCGATCCGTGAGATCGACGGCGGAGGATGGATCTCGACGGCACAGATCGATGGTCCCCGTGACCCCTCCTCCTCCTCCGATGGTGCTCTCTGGAGGGGAAACCCTGAAGCTCTTCTCTTCCTCCATGGACGGGACTAAAGCCCTTCTATTCCTGGGCCGCCTATTTATCCCACTAGATGGGTTCGGGATACAGATTCCCGCGCTTTTCCAAATGAAATGAAGATTTACGGCCATCGGATTTTGATCAGATGGCCACAAAAGAATGATAGTAAGGTGGTCTTGCTCCCTCGGCCATCGGGTTTGTCCCAATTAATTTGGTTAGCTTATTCTTAACGCGTTTTACTGTGGAATAAACTATTTCATTCCACATAATGAGAAGAGTTTATTCTAAATTATCCCCAAGGGGTAATTGTTTTGCAATTCTTAGAATAGCCGCTTTATTCCAGTACCTGGCAAAATAGCATTTGGCAGGTTAAAAATCATTCACAGTTGATGGTTCCTCTTAGAACGACGTCTTTCAGATTTAAATATTTATATTAATTAGAGAACATTATTTGTTCTATGAATAGGTGAATAAACTACTTCCTTCTATAAAACGGTGCAGTTAAATCTAAATTATCTCCAAGAATTAATTCTTCGTATTTTTAAGAATACTTTACTTTATTTCTGAAATAGAGCGGCATGCAACATATCTTTTGGCAAGTTAAAAGAACATTATTTGATCCATTCATGATTCTAATTAACATCTTTGAAATTTAAATCTTTATGTTAATTAAATGAAACTATTTATTGTGGCTACATGTATAATTAGTTAGTAAAGTTTATTTTCAATATTTTTTATTTTTTATAATATTGGTTAATTAGACGATTGTAACAATTATTCCTACTCTATACTTACATTGTGTCATGATCTCTACTATTTTGATTAGAAGTTTAGAATCATGAGGTGCATCTCTACCCCCATATTCTACTCCACTATAGGGCCAATCCTTGTATTATGACCTAATTGATGGAGTCTGGGATTGTGCCCAAATCCTAAGAGGACTCATATTATGAGGCTTTTTTGGAAGATTCTAGAGTCCTCTAGTACTCTTAGATATTTCTAGATATGTTCTAGATTTTTCTAGATATTTTTGGTAGCTTGTAAGTATATTTTATAGAATATTCTAAATATTGGATGCACGATAAGTAGTGTTATCCTATCTACTTTACACCATTGCTTAACTTTGTATATAGGAGAGGAGTCCTAATTTGCAACCATCCTCCATTGAGAGCTTTCTAAATTATAAATATCCAAAAGATATACTCTTCTCTTTTAATACTAATAAAGGGTTCTTCATCCACTCTACTCTCTAGCTGTCTAGTTATTCACTTTGTCTAAGTTAAAGGGTTGTAGCATTGAGAGAAAGCTAACTCAACCTTCATAAAAGAAGATTAAGTGCTGCACAGGACAAAGAAGAGAATTTTCTCCCAATCCTTGATAGTTGATATCATAGCCAAGGAGAAAAAAAGGTGACAAGGAGAGATATTGTGTCTTCATCCGAAGTTGTGATTGAGGCACTTCCTAAAAGGAAAAAATCACACAAACATGGCAAGAGTGTTGACTATCGAGGGAACTTATAGAGGAGCATGGGGTTTGGATACTCAATGTGGACGCTTGTCTTTTCTATTATATACCATATGGACCATTATTACTATTTATGATAAATAATTTGACCGCTCTTCCTATGCATGGGTAGTGGTAACCGTTGGCCAACCACTATCTTTGGACTCCACTCCATTGAGACCTTATTCTATGCCAATAGCTCATGCCCTCTCAATTTATGTTTCTTGACTTGCATCCTTGGTATATCAACTTACACTTTGGTATTTCGGCTAAAAACCTCGATGTTTCATCCTACTATAACACTTGGTAGGAGCTAGTGTGCAACTTAGCTTGGTAGGTAAGTACAAATTTGACCTATTGGGCAAGTACTTCATCCTAAGATACTTAGTTTGCACCTTATATTTGAGGGTTTACATCCATCCAAAACCTCCAATTTGGCCTATATAAGGTATCCCTTTTGAAGACTTGCTATTACTCGGTCTATAGTGAATGACTTTCTACGACTTGTTGCTGATCGGTCTTCAAATCACTGGTATTGGTCTGGATGTAGTGTGAACAATGCTTGTCAAATCTCATTAGTTGATGATCGGAAGGCTATGGTATGTATCTAACACCACATCTATCGACCTAACTTTGGACTTGGCAGTCATCTAACTTGGCTAATTTGAAGGAAAAGCTAATCGAGAACTTGCAAACCCACCAATTGCTTGCTTCGCCAAGAAAGTCGATAAGTCACCTCTTAAGAAAACTGAACTTGAGCAACATATATAGGCCATGAGAGATTTGGTGGATGTGAGATTCAAACTTGAGCAATATGTAGAATTTATAGAGGATCTGGTGGAGGTAAAACCTAATGCTATACTTGTCCCACGACACACAAACATGATGGATACAATTGAACAGGTTGCTTTAAGGCATATAAAGTTAGCGTATATTGCTGCTGATGTTGAGGAGGTGATGGTATCCACAACGGTAGTTGCCCCCTAGACCTTGGAATAAAGGTGGGTTTTGCTATGGGTTGGTTGAGTTGTTGCCCACCATCTATTGCCTTTAGGGGGACAACCAACCCCAACAATAAGGATCTACATTGGCATGATTCCACGGATATTGCTTTTAACATTCATCCGTGCATCAAGATGGCCGAAGCGTACCTCGGGCTTAATTGTTAGCCTAATGCTAATTAGAATATGAGAGATCCCAGGTTGGGTCTGACTTGCTGGTTTGGCATTTGCTTGAGTAATATCTCCTTCACCTAAGTCTTAGAGTCTTGAGGATTTGCTAGGATAATATACCTCGTCCATAGCTTGAAGTATTCAAGTTTTCAGTCTCAATTTTTTAGTAGGTTAAAGTCCAAAAGTCAAGCTCCCTAAGAATCCCGACATTTCCATATTTAAAAATTGATGAGCCGATTTGCCTTTTTCAAAGACATGATCAACTGAGCTCACCGCATTATACATCGGAATATACTATGGCACATAATAATGGCTTTCAATAACCGAAACAAGTCTCCCAACTTATTCCACCATTAAAGCTAACAATGAAACGTTTCGTTCTACTAATGGCCTTAGCACCATGGCCACTTTGCTTGTAGCTACTTTGTCAATCTCTCTCCAGGGCAACATAATGATAGCTACTAATTGGTCCCACCAGATGTGCCAAAAAACTTATTTGGCGCACAAGGTTTTCCTTGTCGCCTAAGGATGGGCATGCCAAAAAGCTTGTTTGACAATATAATGGCAAGAGGGTAGATAAGTATGCGGGTATGCCACTGGTGTTAATGCAGTCGAAAAAAGGATGATCGAGGGGAGGATACAAAAGTAATATAAGTCAAGTGTTGTAACCTTCAAGGACTTTCATCATCATTACATTCCCATTCGAGGAAGATGGATTAGAATAGGTTGTAGCTTAGGCTACATATTAGAAATCTAAGTTAACACTACTCCTAAAGTAGAATCTTACTTGTAAGTAAAGTACAAGATAAAATAAGATTTATTGATGTTGGATGTTGAAAGGTCTTTTTTTCAGCATTGCAATATGATATTTATAACTAACCCTCATTAACTATCTTGATACTTGTCCTGGCCATTACATGCCATATAGGTCACTATTGCTAAGAGTGATAGGTAGTGCTACCAGTCCACTCATATCTTTGATAGTGGTTCCATTAATTAGTTTTTTTATTTGTCCTTGCTAGCATCCGCACGACCTACTATTCCATGCATAGTAGGTCATGCTACCCTTTCTCTCACATCATGGGTAGTGAAAAGATGGGTAGCATTACTCACTATGGACACTTGTCCTTGCTATTGTGTGTCACATGAGCCACTAATATTACCATGCATGATAGGCAGTTCGATCCTTTCATGCATAGGTAGTGGTAACCATTGGCCAAGCACCATCCTTAGTCTCTGCTCCACTAAGGCTTCATTCTAGATTGACAGCTCTCACCCCCTTGCTTTATGTCATTTGCCCTACATCCTTTGTATTTGATCCTACACCTTTGGTATTTTGGCTAGAAACCTTAATGTTTTAGCCTGCTCTAACACTTGGTAGGATAATTCATCCTAAATAATTCGGCCCATTGATCGAGTACTTCATCCTAAGATTCTCAATCTGCACCTTGGTATTTGAAGATTGACATCATGGTACGTCATACCAGCCCGAATCGGATGGTACGTCGTACCAGCCCGAATCAGGCGGTACAGGGCGTATTGGTTTAATACTGGTACTCAGTACGAGTGGCATACCGACACTCAGTAGCCAAAAAAAATCTATATTGTACCGTATCGACACTATGCTAGTGTGGCACAGGTACGGGATCTAGTACAGAGATAGTAAATCTTGGTTGACATCCTTTCGAAACCTCCTATTTGACCTACACAATATATCCCTTTTGAAGACTTGCTATTACTCGTTCTATACTGAATGACCTTGTCAAACTTGTTGTTGATCAGCCTTCGAATCACAAGCATTGAATTGGATGTGGTGTAAACAAAAGGTTTAATGAATAGGCCAAGAAAAATTATTGACATAATATAAAGAAGTACCAGAGTTGGAACACTTTAGTGTATAAGAAAATTGGGTTAAGTTGGGATGATGGAAAGCAAACTATAGATGCTCGAGATAAATGCTGGGAAGAAAAAATTAAGGTGCGTGTATGTGTGGATCTATATATATATATACACATACTAATTTATAAATTTATCTACTTTGTTTATATTAATGAATGTTTCTCATATTGTGCAACAAAAAATCAGATTAGTTAAAATACAAGGACAAAGAACTTAAACATTGTCTTAACTTGGTTGAGTTGTACATGGATATAGTAACTACTGGGAGGCAAGCTTGGACTCCAAGCTTTGCAGTCCCATTTAGGGTGAAAACGTTATGAATAAGGAGTTCGGAGATAATGATAGCCCTAAGGATACACCTGAATTAGAGATTAGAACTTCCGATTTGGATAGTATGGGTACCTCATCAATGATCCCAACTCGTAATAGAACAGGGGAGGTGTTGCCCAGATAGACAACCCAAGAGGGGGGGTGAATTGGATTTTAAAATAATTATTACAATTAAATGGTTTGTGAAATACTAATTAATACTTTTTGCAAGTTGGTTAATTAGATGCTATGTGCAGTGAATGAAATGAAAGTAAGAGACACAAAGGCAATCACAAACACAATGATTTTATAGTGGTTCGGAGCTAACCCTTGCTCCTACGTCCACTCCCCAAGCCTCACTTGGGAATTCACTATAACCCCTCGGATTACAGCCGGTTGTTTTACAAGCTCACAACCCAACTTGTTGTTTTACGAGATCACAACGAACTCGGTCGGTTTTCCCAGGCTCACCGACTAGAACCATCCGATTGTTTTCCTGAGATCACAATCAAACCCTTACACGTTGGTTTCAACCTAGGCTCACCAACAAACCTTTACACCCTTGATTCAATCCCCTGATTGAATCAAGTAAGGACCAAATGGATAGAAAGAACAAACAGAAAAATACAGCTTCTAAGCAAGCAGATATTAAGCAATTTAAATAATAGAGAAGTTAAGAGCCCTCAAACAAGTTTATAATGATGTAGAGGAGGGCTTCTCGAACTCTGGGTCTCCTCTTGAATGTCTTGAAGACTTGAAGGCTGAAGGAGACTTCTTTAATGCTGGGAAGAGTTGGTTGAATGGAGTTAATGGCCCTCTTCCTTCTTTTCCATTGAAATCCTTTTGCAGATGAAGATTTCTTGTTTTCTTAGAGTGGAATGTCACTTCTCTGCCATGCTACAGTTCTCTGTGGCTATTTAAGCCATTTTCCACGGAAACTAGCTGTTAGACACAATCTTCTAGCCGTTCTGCACATTCTGCACATCCTGACAATGTTTCCGTTGGGATCGGAGTCGACTCACGCGATCTGGAGTCGACTCGGCTGCAGCAGGAGTCGACTCATGCTTTTCTGGAGTCGGCTCGGCAACTGTTCCGGATTTGAATTAAAGTGCACTTCTCGATTGGGAGTCGACTCGACTTAACCCGGAGTCGACTCCCCAAAATCTGGAGCTGACCTGGCACTTTTGGAGTCGACTCATTCCAAGGAATCCATAGAGGTATTCTTCAACTTTCCTCACTCGAGTCGACTCGGAAATTCTGGGAGTCGACTCGGCGCTCAGAGTCCGAACTCCCGATCTTCTGTCTTTTGGCTCGTGCCGTCTTGGAGTCGACTCGGACTGTTTCGGAGTCGACTCGGCTCTCAGTATCCGAAAAACAGTCTTCTGTCTTTTTGGGGTAGCGCTGCCTTGGAGTCGACTCGAACTGTCTTGGAGTCGACTCGCCTCTCAGAGACGAAAATACTGTCTTCTGTCTTTTTGGGGTCGCGCTGTCTCGGAGTCGACTCGGGCTTTGCGGAAGTCGACTCGGCTCTCAGTGTCCGAAAGTTGTTCTCTGACTTTTGCCTTGTATTACACTGGGAGTCGACTCTTGCTTCCTTTGGAGTCGACCTGCCAACCATCGGAGTCGACTCGCGTTCCTCAGGAGTCGACTCGGCTCTCAGGGTCCAAAATAACTTCTCTGTCTTTCTGTCTGTAACTCCCTGGAGTCGACTCATACTATTCTGGAGTCGACTCGGCAAGCATCGGAGTCGACTCGCGCTCTTCAGGAGTCGACTCGCTGACAGGTTTTGAGTTGGATCTTTCTGTTCGTCTGTCTGTTCTCAGTCGGAGTCGACTCGTAATGTTCCGGAGTCGACCCGAGCCTGTGCCAGTGCTTCTGATGCGCTTGGAGTCGACTCGTAATATCCCGGAGTCGACTCGAGTCTCAGACTTTGGTTCAAATTGACTTCTTAACTTATCCAAAATGTCTTGAACCAAATCTAGAGACACTTAACCATAAATTTACAAGATTTTCACTGAAACACTAGATTGAATTCATTAGTAAACAAAAGATATACTCAAATGCTTTGAGCTCATCAAAATCAAATAGGGTTATAATCAATCACTCCACAGGAGGCAAGAGGATCAACTCCAAAGGATAGCAAATGAGAATGAATGGCCTCTAATTTGAACACGATAATTTGATCGGTTGGTTGATGTTGGGGAAATTCATAGCATGGCCACCTCATCTAGTCATGATTTTTCTAGTTGTAGCATTCTGAAAATGGTAAACTTGCTTGGCACACTCTCGAGAGTTGATCGTAGCATCGATATCTTTTTGCTTGAGTTTCAATTGTTCTTGCACTGTGAATATCGAGAGATGTTTGTTTCCTTGGTTGACCCAACTATGCAGCTTGCTTGGTTCAGAGCATTTTATGACAAAGAGAATAGCCATCCACCTACTGGTCCAACCTCTTAATTTTAGATTGTTCCAATCTCTTAGCTCTATAATGTAGACTCAACTATTCAAAATTTTGTTGGAATTGTTATTGGAACATATTTATTATATTTAATGTACAATGAATATTGTATTCTCACCACTAATTATTTGGTCAGTTTTGAAAATGTTACTTTATATTTGGATGATTTGAGCATCTTTATATTCTTGAAAATAGGTTCTTAGAATTTTATATAATGTGGATGTAGTGGTTTATGATATTATAGACAGATGCACAATTATTTTCATATTCGTTATAAACATCTCAGTAATTATAGATGTACGATTTTATACTTATGTTCTTTAGCGAATGTTGTTAATTGATCATGATTTGGGATTACTTTCATTTCATGATAGTAAATATGGATGAGGATGAAAGATTGATTCTTTTCAACTGAAGGATGATACTTAAGAGGAGAATAATGAAAGTGAGATTCAGCTTGATGCACTTGTACTAGTCGATACAACAACATGTCGTTGATTTTTTTCTTTATAAGGAGCCATGTAGCGATTCTTCGTATGTTGGTCATATATATATTATGGATATTTTGCATGTACTAGGTATGAGCATTTCAAATAGACACGTGTTTCAAAATCTTTGCAATTTACTCAAGAGTGAGTATGGTTTGATAAGTATTGGAGAAATGAATGTTGAAGAGATAATGGCTATTTATTTTACTAAATTTGTGCCATAGAGTTAGTAATAGATTTGTTCAAGAATGGTTTCAATATTCTAGGAAGATTATTAGCAAACAATTTCATAGAGTTTTTCGAGCATTAGAGAAATTTATATTTGACATGATAAGGCCATCGCCACTAGATTCTAATGATAACATCTTTGAATATATTCGACAAAGACCACAATCTTACCCATATTTCATGTAATGTCCGGGCCCACAACCTACTAGGCCCAATAAGAAATGGGCCCAGTTAAGGGTTTGGGCCCAAATTTCACTATGGGCAGTGCTGTTATAATGTTTAAAAAAAAAAAAAAAAACGAAGGGATAAGACCGACAGGGAAGGGTGACCCTCACCCCTGCTGGCAGCCGATGCCTGCGCACCGGAGACAGGGGGGCGGCGGCCAGTCCCGGAGAGGGGAGGAATGGAGCGGATGGGACCTCTCAGAGGGGGGTCTCATCCTCTAAACAATTGTTTAAGCTTCTGCCGGCAACCCTAAGTCACAGACCCCCAAGAACACTGAACGAGAGAGAGAGCCGAAGCCCTGGAGCCGAAGGCGAAGGAGCCTTGAAGCTCCAAGAGGAAGGAGGGACTACCAGGGGGAAGAACTGCCCAACGGTAACCAACAAAAAGCCAGGTAAGCCCCCTGCCTTCTCTCCCCCTGTTTTGTGCAAGACAACAAAGAAACAAAGAAAGAAGGGAGGAAGGGGACTGCTGGCAGACCAAGGGAGCGGCCGCGGACATCCCGCAGTGCCGCCGGCTTCTCCCGGCATCTCTTCCCCGTGGGAGAAGAGAAGGCCGCCGCAGGCGCGGCCGTGGGCTCAGCCGCAGGCGCGGCTGTGGACGCCGCGAGCTCGGCCGTGGCACCGCCGACTGTGGCTCGGCCCTCCCAAACCCCCCTTCTTCCTTCACAGGGGAAGAATGAAGAGAGGAAGAGAGAGGGTTTGGGAGTGAGAGAGAGAATATGGGGGGTTGGTGAAGGGAGGTTGAAGAAAAGACGAAGAATGAAAGAAAGAAAGGAAGAGGGAAAAGAAGAGAGGAAGAGGGGACTCATCCTCGTCGTCGTGTGCGGCGGCCGCCGGCTTCGGCCGCGAGCACCGTCGACGCAGGCGCGGCCGAGAGTGCCGCAGGCTCGGCCGGGGATGCCGCGGGGCTTGGCTGCGGACGCCGCCGGTCGTGGCCCGTCCCCCTCCGCTCGCCGTCCTCCATTTCCGCTCGTCGTGCTCCCATCGTCGGAGAAGAGAGGAAGGGGGAGATCGGGATGAAAGAGAAGGGAGGAGAGGAAGCTTCGGGAAGGAGAAGAAAAGAAGAAGGAGAAGAGAAGAAAAAGGGAAGAAAAAGGGAAAGAAAAAGAAAAAGAAAGAAAGAAAGAAAGAAAGAAAAAAATATAAAAAGAGGGGGTTTAGCCAAATTTGACTAACCTAAGCCCAATTAGACTGGGCAAGTCTAAATCCGAGCTCAATCAGATTGTGCTAAGTCTGGACGAGCCCAAACTGCAAATTGGGTCAAATCCGAACCAAATTAGGCCCAAATTGATTTGGGTCCGAACCCAGTTGAGTGGAGTTAATCCCAGCAGGCCCAATTAATACTAAATTAGGCCCAGTAAATTGACAGAGGACCCAATTGGCTAGAAAAGGTTGGACCCAATTATAAACGAGGCCCAATCCTTCAATTAAAAACCCAATCAACCCATGTGGGCCCAATCTGGTTTCAAACTGAGCCCCAAAGGCTCTAAATTGGGTAAATTGGACTTGGCTAGATCCTTGGATGGGATCCAAGCAAGTAAGTTCATAGTATGATGAACTAAGAGATTTTATAATAAATAAATGGGGAATAATGTAAACCCTATGATGTTGTTTTAGGTAATTAAGGATTTGTCACCTGGACTTGAGCAATTTGGAAAGCGAATTGAGGTAAGTAATCTACCTTAATCTTATCGTAGATCGTGTATTACGTTTTATAAGATGAACCAGTGTTTTCCATACAATTTGAATTGTATACATGATTTGTGAAGAAAGTAAGTAACTGGTTTTAATCTTGTTGTGAATCATGTATGTAAGTAGCCTGCCCTTATCTTTATGGATCATACATGAAATTTAACATGTTATGCATGTACTGTAGGCTAAGAACGATATGTGTATCTGACATGCTCTAGTTACACAAGATATGATGATATATGCTTTATATTCCGTTATGCCTACAAAATACTGGGATTACACTACATGCTAAGATATGAGTTATGAAATATGAACATGGGTGGTACATGTCAGTCACATAATTCATAGTTGTGCACATATTATGTTTTCATAGCTCTTGTGATACATGCAAAATGAATTGAATTCCATGTTATGATTTTTATCAGCATGAGTGTAAAGAATGATAATGATTTGCTCTAGCGGCATATTGCTTGTAAAGGAGTACCTAAGAACTCCTATTGCTACGGGCCGAATGCAACTGAGCCGGCCTTGCCAGTGGCCGATAATGACTGAGCCAGCCCCGCCAGTGGCCGACTAATAACTGAGCAGGCCCCGCCAGTGACCAATAATGAATTCGCCGTAGCATCTATGAGGTACTACCTATACGAAGCATTATTTACTCTTAAGAGCTACTGACCCAATGTAACTGAGCCGGCCTTGCCAGTGGCCGAGAATGACTGAGCCAGCCCCGCCAGTGGCCGCCTAATAACTGAGCCGGTCTCGCCAGTGGCCAAGAATGACTTCGCAGTAGCATTTAAGAGCACGACCCCGGCATGCCGGGGGCACGGTTTCATATGCATACTTTATGAAAATGATATTTGAAGCATGATCATGAGGCTCATTTCAGAGCCTGGGTATATGAGGCGGGTGCTTCCAAATCCTGCAGATGTGTTTTTGGAGAGAAGCATAATCGGTGAGGGGTGAAGGACGCTTGCGTGAAGCCCCGGAACCGGCCAACATCTGGCAGGGGAGCCCCGTGTTTCCCCCTCATGTGGGCCCGATAGTCACGTGCCCTGCGCAGGCGGGCCGTGACATCTATGAACGTGCATGGCCAAAGCATACATTGTTTTACAACGGGTTTTTTGAATATATCCTTATGCAATGTTGTATTTTGCTATAACAGCTATCTCCTTTAAATTGCATACATATTATGCCATGATGATGATTAGATAAATATGCATGTCAGCTTCTCAAACCCTGCATAAATATGGTTACCGTTATGTTCGATCCGGTAAGATTATGTATGATTACTTACTGAGCCGTGTAGCTCATATCCGTTCGTTTACTTTTTCTTTCAGATCCTTACCACTGATAGCTGCTAGAGACACGTTAGTTTGGTATCAGGGTTTCTTTCTTTTGGGGTAAAGCAAGAATACTTTTGTGTACATAAACTACATAGAAGCTCTGTATTTGGGTACTGACCAGCATGATGTACTAAGAATGCTTTCATATGAAAAGATTCGGTTGGTTTGACTACCCTGTTACCCAGGTATGAGGCTTCGTGCTATTGTGGGCGATAGTCGGCAATAGCACGGCCGTGTCACGGATCTGGGTCCGGGGCGTGACATTCTAGTGGTATCAGAGCAATAGGTTAACCATGAGTAAAAATTTTAAGCTTTAATAAGGAAATGGGTAGTTAAGTCTCATTTAGTGAGATTCCGCATAACCGGAAAGGAAAGAAAAGATTTTATTGGTCGTATCATCGGTCAGTCACGAAAATTGCTTGACACAAATATTTTGATAGGTGATAATGAGCAAAAAAAAAAAGAAAGAAGCTAGGGCTAATACAAAGCCATTCTAGGGGCATGATTGTGACAGGTATGGTATTAGAGCTTAAGATTTAAGACTACTAAGGATTTTGGTGTTTTGAATCAGAATGCTAACGAGCCATGCCAAAAAAAAAAAAAAGCTATTTTGGAGATTTCTCGACGGAGTAATTTGTATTTTGGATTATGATTAAATTAGATTTTGACTGATGTTAAGTGGAATACTAGCCATGGAATATTAAAGTACATTGTGATTATTTATGTATCAGTATATAGGTGATATTGGAAGTTTAACCTGGTACTGGGTACTGTGGATGATACTTCTAGTTTGAAGTTAATTATTTTGATGACAAGATAGGGTTTATTCATAAGTTGTTTAAGGCTTGGACAAGGAAAGATATTTTTTAATATTCTTCGAGGATAAAATCTTTATGACAATTATGCAGGCAACTATTATATAGAAAGAAAGTATATTTGAGAAATGAGATTTAAGAATTTCTCCTTTGTTTACTTGGAATGTGAAATATTAGATCTTTGCAAATTATAATGCAAGATTAATATTTCGATTGGAAGTCATTTAGTAAATTCTGAGAATAATTTTCAATGTTGAAGAATATTTTAGGCTCAAATGTTCTACTATGGATAAAGTGCAGTAGTTTGTGATCCTGTGATAAATCAATTAAACGAATATTAGTTGATGTTTTGAAAAAAAAAAAAAAAAAAGAGAAGAAGAGAGAATGATTATGATATGGGGTCATTAGGAAATGCGAGTGGAATCAGCAATAGAGTTGATATGGGAACATGCCCAATAGCACATGATGTTTCAGGAGTTTGTATTTAGCAATCCCTGCTTCTAAGATTTGGAATAAAGTGTTTCATCTCTAATAGATGAGCAATTACTAAATGCCTTCGTTTATCATTGAGAAGCAAGTTTAAATTGTTTCATGAGGAAGGTGAAAGTAATGGATGATAATTTTACATATCATCGTCTAGTGGAAGGAGCACAAAAGAAGAAGATTTTTAAATAAAGATCTTACGACAAAAGTATGCATCTCTTTCTTTTAACGGATATGTGAGATCGAGAATCACCTTCTAGCAATGCTAAAATAGGGCAGATTATTGTTCATGCAATTTAAGGATACCTAATATAAGAGATTGGGATACTAAGGAATAATTTTCAGAAGTTTACATAATTCCGAGCTTAAAATGTTCTAAGATGGCTTGAGGGCTAATCTCTTATTAGGAAAGAAGGCTTATTTTCAATAAATGAAGTTGTTGAAAATGTAAAATTCATTTAAAGCGTTGTCGCTTATTTAAGAGGATCTTATGTTGGGATACCCTTTCTTTACTCGCTCATGGAAAAGTAAAAAGAAGTTTTGGCTAAGTAACATTCGATCAAGATGGAGGAAAGATTTGAAATGCAAATACAGATGAGGAATTAAATAGTTTTGTTTGTAGGCAAATAGTATGTTGATCAAAAGTTATTTGTGAATTCAAAGGAATTTGATCAGAATGCGCAGCGAAAACATAGTGATCTGAATTATTAATCTAAGTTGGCCAGAAGTATTATTCTTTTGATTCGGAAAGTTTTAATAACAAAAGATTTGATCTGTTTTCTTGTGTAGTAAGATTTTTCTGGATAAATAAAAGAAGAATGTTCTGATTTTTGGATAGCACTGTGCTATCCTAGATTCTCCAGTTTTATGTCATGCTAAGAAACTTCTTAGCATCTTTTGACATGAATTAATAGATCATCGATTTTGATCTTGGATCTAGAATATGTTGGTATGAACCTTCTCCCTCCTAAATTTGAAGCTTGAAATTTTTAATTAATATCCATCCTTTATTCGATTGAAAGAAATTGAGGTTGTCAATTGACTTTGATGAATATCTATCAAGGGTGGATTGAAGTTGTTTATGATCTAATCTTGTGATAGATCGGGTAATCGAGAGCAGTTGATACTTTGACAAAGAAACTCGAAGTTCTTATTGAGATGTAGATTTTTGTGTATAAGAGAAAAGTTTGATTTAGATCACCTACCAAAAGAATCAAATCTGAAAATGTTAGACCTTATTCTTTTGATAAGATCTAATGATGAAACTGTATTGATGAATAGAATTATTGAAAAATTTGAATTAGAATTCTAATGGAGAAAAGTGTTGTTGATTCTCTGAATAATCTGGAGATAGCTATATAATTTCACCAGTGAGTTTTTCTATTGTTGGCAACTCCTGGGAGATTTTGAGCATCTTAAATTTAGTATTAACGGATTGATGGTGCCTTGGATGGGCTCAGACCTGGAATGTTCCTTACTCCTAGCTATGACATTTTCGATCTACCTATTTGAAAGGGGTTTGAAGTTTTGCTAGGGTAAAGGTTGATCATTAAATTGTAGGCAAAATCAAGAGAAGAAAGAGGATTATAGATTATGAAAAGTGTTTGATGTTAATGCTCTCACCTATTTCTATTAACCCGATTACGACCGTTGTGTGGACTTAATCGAGAGCAATTAATTTCTTGGGCCAAGAATCATAGCATTTAAAATCTAAGGTTGGAAGATTAGTCTTCTTTTGGGAGAGATCAAAAGAACTCCTATATCATAAATAGAAGGGATCAAGTTTTGAGATAGCAAAGAGGATTGGTTTTTCCTGTAAGACCCGTAAGACCAACCATGATTTTGCCAAAATCTTATCAGCAAGCATTTTAAGAGGGAGACTAACCGAGAACTAGAGGGTGACTCGATGGTTGAATACTTTTAAAGCTTGAACCTTAAGGTATGACTAATTTCGAGGACGAAATTTATTTTAAGGGGGGTAGGATGTAATGTCCGGGCCCACAACCTACTAGGCCCAATAAGAAATGGGCCCAGTTAAGGGTTTGGGCCCAAATTTCACTGTGGGCAGTGCTGTTATAATGTTTAAAAAAAAAAAAAAAAAACGAAGGGATAAGACCGACAGGGAAGGGTGACCCTCACCCCTGCTGGCAGCCGATGCCTGCGCACCGGAGACAGGGGGGCGGCGGCCAGTCCCGGAGAGGGGAGGAATGGAGCGGATGGGACCTCTCAGAGGGGGGTCTCATCCTCTAAACAATTGTTTAAGCCTCTGCCGGCAACCCTAAGTCACAGACCCCCAAGAACACTGAACGAGAGAGAGAGCCGAAGCCCTGGAGCCGAAGGCGAAGGAGCCCTGAAGCTCCAAGAGGAAGGAGGGACTACCAGGGGGAAGAACTGCCCAACGGTAACCAGCAAAAAGCCAGGTAAGCCCCCTGCCTTCTCTCCCCCTGTTTTGTGCAAGACAACAAAGAAACAAAGAAAGAAGGGAGGAAGGGGACTGCTGGCAGACCAAGGGAGCGGCCGCGGACATCCCGCAGTGCCGCCGGCTTCTCCCGGCATCTCTTCCCCGTGGGAGAAGAGAAGGCCGCCGCAGGCGCGGCCGTGGGCTCAGCCGCAGGCGCGGCTGTGGACGCCGCGAGCTCGGCCGTGGCACCGCCGACTGTGGCTCGGCCCTCCCAAACCCCCCTTCTTCCTTCACAGGGGAAGAATGAAGAGAGGAAGAGAGAGGGTTTGGGAGTGAGAGAGAGAATATGGGGGGTTGGTGAAGGGAGGTTGAAGAAAAGACGAAGAATGAAAGAAAGAAAGGAAGAGGGAAAAGAAGAGAGGAAGAGGGGACTCATCCTCGTCGTCGTGTGCGGCGGCCGCCGGCTTCGGCCGCGAGCACCGTCGACGCAGGCGCGGCCGAGAGTGCCGCAGGCTCGGCCGGGGATGCCGTGGGGCTTGGCTGCGGACGCCGCCGGTCGTGGCCCGTCCCCCTCCGCTCGCCGTCCTCCATTTCCGCTCGTCGTGCTCCCATCGTCGGAGAAGAGAGGAAGGGGGAGATCGGGATGAAAGAGAAGGGAGGAGAGGAAGCTTCGGGAAGGAGAAGAAAAGAAGAAGGAGAAGAGAAGAAAAAGGGAAGAAAAAGGGAAAGAAAAAGAAAAAGAAAGAAAGAAAGAAAAAAATATAAAAAGAGGGGGTTTAGCCAAATTTGACTAACCTAAGCCCAATTAGACTGGGCAAGTCTAAATCCGAGCTCAATCAGATTGTGCTAAGTCTGGACGAGCCCAAACTGCAAATTGGGTCAAATCCGAACCAAATTAGGCCCAAATTGATTTGGGTCCGAACCCAGTTGAGTGGAGTTAATCCCAGCAGGCCCAATTAATACTAAATTAGGCCCAGTAAATTGACAGAGGACCCAATTGGCTAGAAAAGGTTGGACCCAATTATAAACGAGGCCCAATCCTTCAATTAAAAACCCAATCAACCCATGTGGGCCCAATCTGGTTTCAAACTGAGCCCCAAAGGCTCTAAATTGGGTAAATTGGACTTGGCTAGATCCTTGGATGGGATCCAAGCAAGTAAGTTCATAGTATGATGAACTAAGAGATTTTATAATAAATAAATGGGGAATAATGTAAACCCTATGATGTTGTTTTAGGTAAGGATTTGTCACCTGGACTTGAGCAATTTGGAAAGCGAATTGAGGTAAGTAATCTACCTTAATCTTATCGTAGATCGTGTATTACGTTTTATAAGATGAACCAGTGTTTTTCATACAATTTGAATTGTATACATGATTTGTGAAGAAAGTAAGTAACTGGTTTTAATCTTGTTGTGAATCATGTATGTAAGTAGCCTGCCCTTATCTTTATGGATCATACATGAAATTTAACATGTTATGCATGTACTGTAGGCTAAGAACGATATGTGTATCTGACATGCTCTAGTTACACAAGATATGATGATATATGCTTTATATTCCGTTATGCCTACAAAATACTGGGATTACACTACATGCTAAGATATGAGTTATGAAATATGAACATGGGTGGTACATGTCAGTCACATAATTCATAGTTGTGCACATATTATGTTTTCATAGCTCTTGTGATACATGCAAAATGAATTGAATTCCATGTTATGATTTTTATCAACATGAGTGTAAAGAATGATAATGATTTGCTCTAGCGGCATATTGCTTGTAAAGGAGTACCTAAGAACTCCTATTGCTACGGGCCGAATGCAACTGAGCCGGCCTTGCCAGTGGCCGATAATGACTGAGCCAGCCCCGCCAGTGGCCGACTAATAACTGAGCAGGCCCCGCCAGTGACCAATAATGAATTCGCCGTAGCATCTATGAGGTACTACCTATACGAAGCATTATTTACTCTTAAGAGCTACTGACCCAATGTAACTGAGCCGGCCTTGCCAGTGGCCGAGAATGACTGAGCCAGCCCCGCCAGTGGCCGCCTAATAACTGAGCCGGTCTCGCCAGTGGCCAAGAATGACTTCGCAGTAGCATTTAAGAGCACGACCCCGGCATGCCGGGGGCACGGTTTCATATGCATACTTTATGAAAATGATATTTGAAGCATGGTCATGAGGCTCATTTCAGAGCCTGGGTATATGAGGCGGGTGCTTCCAAATCCTGCAGATGTGTTTTTGGGGAGAAGCATAATCGGTGAGGGGTGAAGGACGCTTGCGTGAAGCCCCGGAACCGGCCAACATCTGGCAGGGGAGCCCCGTGTTTCCCCCTCATGTGGGCCCGATAGTCACGTGCCCTGCGCAGGCGGGCCGTGACATCTATGAACGTGCATGGCCAAAGCATACATTGTTTTACAACGGGTTTTTTGAATATATCCTTATGCAATGTTGTATTTTGCTATAACAGCTATCTCCTTTAAATTGCATACATATTATGCCATGATGATGATTAGATAAATATGCATGTCAGCTTCTCAAACCCTGCATAAATATGGTTTTCGTTATGTTCGATCCGATAAGATTATGTATGATTACTTACTGAGCCGTGTAGCTCATATCCGTTCGTTTACTTTTTCTTTCAGATCCTTACCACTGATAGCTGCCAGAGACACGTTAGTTTGGTATCAGGGTTTCTTTCTTTTGGGGTAAAGCAAGAATACTTTTGTGTACATAAACTACATAGAAGCTCTGTATTTGGGTACTGACCAGCATGATGTACTAAGAATGCTTTCATATGAAAAGATTCGGTTGGTTTGACTACCCTGTTACCCAGGTATGAGGCTTCGTGCTATTGTGGGCGATAGTCGGCAATAGCACGGCCGTGTCACGGATCCGGGTCCGGGGCGTGACATTTCAAAATAAGGTTCAACATAATATCTTATTATTTTATACTTGAATTTTATATTTCTCTATATGTATTAGTTTCCCTGCTTATTATATAATGTGTAAGACTACATGTTCATGTGGTAGTTCCTGTAGATAAGCCAATTCGATATATAGGAAAGAGATTTTATTGCACACAAAATATTATGGTAGTATGTATGTTTGACATGTGTTTTATATTTGTATGAGCTAGGTGGAAAGGCACCGCTCATGATACACATACATTCATTGAGGCTTTGCGAGGACCAAAATTAAATTTCTTATATGTATATTGCACATATAATATTATGGTAGTATGTGAGTTTGATCTGTGTTTTATATTTGTATGGGTTAGGTGAGAAGACACCCCTCATAATACATGGATATTCATTAAGGTTTTGTGAAAGCCAGAATTAAATTTTCTACACCAAGAGGCAATAAGTGTAGCAAATAACTTTTATTTCAAACTTTATAAGTGGAATCAATAATTCTTCTATTTGATGTGACATTATATGTGCTTTGGAATAGATAAATATTATGCCGTTGATGTGGAATATACCAATACGAAAGAATAGGTGGCACCATATAAAAAAATAGATGAGCTATACTTACCTGAGTGCATGCATATAAGCTGGATGAAAAAACAAGAATCATTGTGGACAACATAACAACCAATAACTATATTAAAAAGCATGCAAAGTATGATGAGAAGTTTGATTAAGCTGACAATGATGATGATTATATTCCATTTGTTATGGGTGCTATTAACTATGAGGATCATGACTCAAGTTTGTAATAGTATACATGATGAGTGAAAATAATCGATAGGTATTGGAGTATGTTAGTGTAACCTCTTTTTGTAGAAATGTGCTAAATATTTTTTTATTATATTTTGTTCTCATTAGCTATATAAAAAAAGTGTGTTATATAATTTATATAAACTCTATTTGCAACATAATACTCATTTGCCTTATATCTAAAAAACTTTAGAATCACTTTTGAGCCTTTATCCCTTTTGGTCATTTTGTCACTAAAAAGCAACTTCTTTGCCCAAATACACGGCAAACCACTTCTACAGCTTCAGAACAACTTTTGAGTCTTAGACATCTAAATACTTTTATCGTAAAAATTGCTTTGCTCCAGAAAAACTTTTAACCTCCAAACATAACTTTTGCTAAAAACTACCTTTCAGCAAAAAAATACAACATCCCCAAACAGACCCTTTATCTAGCTACTTGACTCAGTAGGACTTATGACAAGAATGGCTATTGTTTATCTATTTTCCACATAAAAGGCTAGGGCTCATTGCAAAGACGGTGGTTCTAATGCCTATCTCCAGAACCAAAGACCATGCAGCCTGTTAGAGAAACATCACTTTGCTCAATTTGTGAGGAATTTTCCAGCCTACTTTGTTCAATTTAGTTTTTCCGCATGTTTGCTTTGCTATGTTTTAACTAGGGCTGCAAATGGGTTGCATAAGACCTGACCCAACCCGAATTTTAAGACCCGCGGAGCCGGATCGGATCTTAAATTTGGACCAATTCTATTTTTCGAGTCGGATCAGATCCACCCAATCTTGACCTGGACCCAAACCCAACCCATTTTTTTAGGTTGATGTTATTTACTATTATATACTGGAACTTTGAATATAAAAATACATAAACCCAAATCCGGATCCGAACCGAATGACCTGTCGGATCAAAATTTGTAGACATGGATCCGACCCGATCCGATTTTCAACCGGATCAAGTTTGGGTCCAAAATTAGGACCCGAACAAAAAACAGATCGGATCGGACTTGACTCATTTGCAGTACTAGTTTCATCTTGAAGTACCTACAAGATCTACAGACCATGATATTGATACCCATTGTAGAGATGCATAAAAATAATATGTTTTTTCTTTCAAAATAACAAGGGCATCCTAAATGAGAAAAATATCATGTACACCATGAATCAAATATGGCACCATAATGCCGAGTTTGGCAGAGAGAAGGCAACTTATATTCCAGATTCAGTTCAAGGCCATAGTCTTCAATATTCCATTCAGATAGAGAGGAAAACAAAAACAGATTTTTTATTTCATCTTAGACGTAACAAGAATTAACCAAACACTACAATCATCGTACAAGACACGAATACATATATCATGTTACAACTCAACTTGGTGAACATCTACTAGTGCATGCCTGAAGTTAAAAAAAAAAAAATAAAAATTAAAAAACTGGAAGGCAATGCTGAAGCGCTTAGTCTCTTTGCTCTTTCCTTCGGGCAATTCAATATGAGATTACCAATCAAAGAATCCTGGGCCTGCCCTTGAAAGCAATTCCTTTCCAGCATCTTTACCTATTGACACCATATCCTCAAGAGCATAGGCACCTTTTCTTGATGTCTCCAATACTGAGATTATTGGAAAACAAAAAGACCCATACAATGGTTAATCACAAGGAGCAATTTCCACAAATATTTTCTTCTATTCTTTCTCACTTGAGTTATAATATCAGTTTACCTCGAGTTCCATCTGGGGATGCCACCAAACCTCTGAACACACAATATCCATCATTATCACGGTAAGCATATCCAGCAATTGGAGTGCGGCAGGACCCATCTAGGGTCTCAAGAAATGCCCTTTCACAGGCAACAGCTAATCTAGTTTCTTCATGATTCAGCAAAGATATATAATTAGCCTGTTTACAGAGTAAACATTGTTTCAGACCCAAATGAAAGCATGTAAGCAGAACAATTGAGATAAATCTCAATAGCATGATGCTCAGGTACCAGCTATAGAGTACATTATTCTCCAAAGTTAATACCACTCCCCCTCCCCCCCATCCAACCTCTAACAAAAAAAAAAAGAAAAAAAAGAAATTAAACAAAAAGAAAAGAAAGGTTCAGTGGCACTATGCATGTATCCTGAGTTTATATTTAGCAAAAAAATGTTGCCATGTTTCATATGAAAATAAAGTGTCAGATAGATTGCATGTCATAAATGGATAAAACCAAAAAATAACAAAGCCCACAAATGAAACATGTTCCTTGATTTTAACTGACTCCAAGTCAATGTTTTATGTCTGGTAACTACATGTTTAGCGTTTCAATTTACATCCATGTAGATATGTATGAACATACATGTGCAGGCATCTGGATAAGTGCATATGTAAGAAAAGTCTACAGGTGTTGGTTGAAGTATATGTTTGATTAGAAATTTGACCAATAACCCTCAACTGAGTAATGATCAAGGTATCATAGAAAACTAAGATGCTTATGGTAGATCTACTGCCCTTTATATGATGTGGATTTACTTGAAATGATAGGTTGTTCAACAATTGTAGCCAGATCAACTTTTTTGTAATAAAACAAAGAACAGTATCCAGCATCTATATACATGGCTAGGCCAACTTCGGCTTCAACCATATAATTTTGTCCTCAGTGGCATGTTGGAATACGCACATAACTAGTATAATACCAGTGACGAAAGGCAAATAACACAGCACAAAGTCACTGAAAGATATTAGCAGAACTGCATATTGGCTTGATAACAATAAGAGTACTAAGTATAGGATTTGTCATCTGTCATGTAGATGTAACTTGTAAGATCAACAAACATGACAAGATATGTACCCATCAGCCAATTACAGGTAAATTTGTGCCCAATGCCTAAGGACTCCTTTTCCGTTTCTGAGAGGTTATATAAATGAATTGTGAAACATTGTTAGATTTCAAGCAAACTCAATTTTATTCTAAGTTGTCAATTATCACACTTTCCATCTCTAGCTACAATGTAGAATTTATATAATATTGTGTTATATATCTTGAAATGCATGAATTAAAAAATTAAAAAAAATGCAAGCAAAATAAAGTTTGGTTTCTATACTGTTTTACTCCCACAAATGAAAGGAATGTTACCACATTATGCGGCACGCACCATTTTCTCATCATTGCTTCTACAAGCAATACCGATAGCACCTTGAGCAATTGCTGGAAGCATTTCTTCAACTGATAATACAGCCGTGACATTCTCCATCATTTTCAGCCGCTTAAGCCCTGCCAATGCCAACAAAGTTGCCTGGACCTCCCCTTCTTTTAATTTTTTCAATCGTGTTTGGACATTGCCTCTGAAGTTAACCACCTGAAAAAATAAAAGCAAGCAGTTTGTGTAAACAACATAATTTTCACATTCATTTATTGTATTCTACTGACAACAGAAACATACATGAGGATAAAAGTGAGGAAAAGAGTACATCACAGGAACACTACAAATCTCATTCTAAAACATGTGGTTGCAGCAGACAGAGACAATAATCTGTCTCTTGTATCAGGGAAAGTAAACCTGACCATGGTTCGGTTCTAACCGGAAAACCGGACCGGAACCGGAACCGTGTCTCACGGTTCTTAACCGAACCGGAACTTTGAGGAATACGGTTTGGTTAAGGTTCCAGGTTTGATGGAACCGGAACCGGAACCGGCGGTTCGGCTCCGGTTCGAACAGAAAAAACGACTATTTTACCCCTCCTAATAACTAAAAAATGGCTAGTTTGAGGGGCATTTTGGGAAACGAAAATTATCCCCAACAATATATATACCTCTCCAAATCAATTTTTTCACCACACCACTCAATCTTCCAATCTCTCTCTCTCAATTTTTCACTCTCTCAATTATTCAATCTATTCCAATTCTCTACACATTCCATAACCTTCCCATATTTTCATTTTTCCCAATCCAATTATCAAAAATGTCTTCCTCCCGCTCAAATAAAGGCAAGGAAATATATGTTCCAAATCCAAATTCTTGGGATTCAAATTACCGACCCCCTCTATTGATGAGTAAATAATAAAATGAGGTACAAATTATCATTTTGTATTAATTACATAATCTATTTGTATTTAAAATTTTTTTCCAAATTAATTACACAATCTATTTTTTTTAAAAATTTTATAACCGGAACCGGAACTGTCTAGAACCGGAACCGGAACCATCTAGAACCGGAACCGTCTAGAACCGGAACCGGAACCGTCCAGAACCGGAACCGGAACCGGAACCGGAACCGTCTAGAACCGGAACCGGAACCGGCGGTTCTAGAACCGGAACCGAACCGACTATTTTCGGTTCCGGTTAAGGTTCTAGATTTTTGTGGAACCGGAACCGGCGGTTCCGGAACCGTGGTCAGGTCTAAGGAAAAGTAGATACTATGATAGAAAGGTTTGTACTTTGGAATATTTAAACAAGAAATTGAGCTGAAGCAAGCAGTGAGGAAACCATAAAATGAAAATAATTCAGAAGATTGGAATAAGTTGAAAATAAATTTCAGATTAAAGAATGAATAAGCATCAAACTATGTCTGAGGATATATCATACCTCACAAGTCCATGGAAGCATACAAACAGAAGATTAGGCCCAATTTTATAACTCAAAACATATGGCACCCTTTAAGTCATCTAAAAAATTAATACTCGAGATCCTTATAAAGATTGCATGATCAATTCAAACCTTTTGAGATAAATATGAACAGCCTTTAAGTCCTTATAGACCTTCTGGAGTCCATAGATTAGAAAACAACTATACTTAGAAAACAAGAAATTGGTTTTGAATAAGCAAAACCTGGTAGTGTTTTTTCAATTATAAAAAATTATTAAAATAAAGTATTCCAGGTATATTTTGAGTAGAAATTTTCACACAGACAGGTTGACCATATCAGCTGCTTTTTTCCATTTGATGGCTATTTTTTGATTTTATTTTTTCTTCCCTCAAGTCTTACATATTCTTACATACCATTCATCACTTGCCCAATTCAATCTCAAGATCCCATGTCATGTTATAAAATTTAGGATGAACCGTCAAGTGGCATTTACATTAAAGTGCAATAAGATGTTAAGAGAAAAAGGGAAAAAGGAGCAAGCGGCTATCTGTGTTGCATGGACTGCGATTCTTGTGGGGTGTGGGTATATGTCTAAGTGTCAAATCCTTTCAATATCTAGGAATTTCTTGTTACAAAACCATGTGAGTGCCATTCCAATCCTGATTTGAATGTGGCTAATAGGCTAACTTGAAGGGTCCAATAATATAGGGAGCAATAGAGCTATAACAGGTTAAGCTTGGGCCTGGCCCAAACTGGTTTGGATATGTGTAGGCCCTGTTCAGGCAAAAGTACAGGTCAAGCCCAGGCTCTGAATTGGATGAAATCAAAGGAAAATACTATTTGAACCCTATTATGGGGCAACTAGCTGCTTACACAGCTGATATAACTAAGTGAAATGGAAGCCTTGTTGGAAAAGAAACTCTGCTCTAACTCTCCCTTACAACAGCCATCCCTTTCTAAGGCAGACCCTTTGCCTTCTTCCCTTTTCCGTCCTCTCATCTGGTTGGAAAAAACATGAATTTCTTGGGTGCTTCGGAAAATGAACAACTGATTTTGCCTCCTTTGTAACAGCCCTCTGTAAAGCCACATTGTGAAAGCTCCCTCCTATTGTAGAAATTCTCTCTACCCATCAAGAGGGTACACCAATGATGAACATATCAGACTCATTTTCCTGCAACATACCTCTCTCTACTCTCATTAAAGCTCTTTATTCTAGCTTGTCAGGACACATCCTTGCATTTATCACTATGACTAAGGCCATTATATTCCAAGAAAAGAAAGACATAATCAAGGATTAGGAAAAAGTATCACCTCTGGCCTGCTCAGATTGGAACATGGTGGGCGAGAAAGACTGAAAAGATAAACTTCTATGGCCAAAGTTTGGGTTCTTTTCATGTATCAGGAGAAAAAGAATAGTTGATTAGAATAGGCTGAGCAGAAATTGTTCACACTAAACTTGGTTCATGTTGTCGGGACTTTTTACTAAATAATACAAACTGTTAACTCTGCTGCTCTTTTTCTCTATCTATCTACCTCCAGCCCACCTCCTCAAATCCTGTGCCTCCACAGTAAATAGCAATCCATCGTAACATTAGGAATTGAAATACATTAGGATACAAGACAATAAAATCTAATTAAATATGCAAAGCCTGCTCAACTAGACAAAATAAGGTTTTCTTATTGTAATTATGGTTATCAAAAGCATCAAAGGTGTTGGTAATACCATCTGTCAAAGAAAAGTATGAACTGCTCCTTGCATTTTGGCAGTCATTCTATTTGGTTAGAATGTATTCTAAACTTTTGTGTCAAAGGATTCAAAAGCAAGAGTTTGAAAAGCTCCATAGACTAAGAAAACAGGATCTTGATTAGAATAAATTACTAAAATTTAATAAACCAACATAACATCCTTGAGTTTTTCCGTGCTAACTTATCCGTCCCAGCATGCCAGTTGCGGTTAAGCAAAAAATATAGTTTACCAACTGGAGTTATATTGCAGCTTTAACATGTCACAATACTATAATTGAAAGCAATTAATGGCCATGTTCTAGTTTGCAAACAATGTAGAGTTAGTACACATGATTCAATTGTTTTGCTCTTAACAAGAAGCCCAACCACAAAAAAAAAAAAAAGCATCTTGAAGACAGTAAGTGTAAAGAAATTTAATCTGATTGCCAAGTGTGAGGAAACACTTGCAGTTAGGAGTTTTTCATTGAATTCATTGGTTAATCCAGATTTAAACATGATGTAAGATGTCATTCATAACAGAACCATTGGCATGCTACAAGGGTTGTGATTTTTATTAACCAAAACCATAATGTATAGCAGGGACAGACAATATTACATGCAAATGCAAATTGGCAAGTATTTTAGTGTATGCATGTATCCCACCCAAATTTGACTATTTCAATTTGTTTTTATTTTTGGGGTAAGAGACTGTTTCGGTTAGTTTGGTTTCAATATTGTTTTTGGTGTTCTAAACCTCCCTAATATACTGCAGCTTCTTCTAACTGTTTATTTTGTTTTCATGATACTTCACATTATTCATTTTGTTAGATCTCTTAAAAACGTAATATTTATATATTTAGGATAATTTAGCAACATGGGACATGTATTCTCAGCACAGCCTAGGGTGTTAACTTAGTTACATGAATTAAATGACACATTTGAGTGCTCAAAAAAGTTTAATTCCCAGTAAAAATAAGTAAAATAGCCTAGATGGGAAGAAAAACCAGTTCAATAAGTGTATTGCATTGGTGTAGATTGTTTATCTTACAAAAATGCCGCATAGCTTTTCCGTATGCATATTGAACTAGCCTTGAGTAGCATGGGCACGATGAGTGGTAAATTCAGACTCAACTAGGATTGCATGATGCAACCATAAAACATTACACTTAAAGAGAAACACATTTGTCATAATAAACCAAATTTCAGAATTTCATAAAGCATTCTAAGTTATTTTCTTCTTCTATTTCCCTCCTTTTCTTTTCTATCGCTTCTACCAACCAGGTATCTAAAGCCTAGCAGTTGGATTGAAGTCTCAGTCATGCAGTTGAAAAGGTTTTCTGATGATGATTTTGACAGTATCGATAGGCCTCTAGCAAATGATGATTTTGATAGTATCAATAGGCCTCTAGCAAATAATATGAGTTAACGAGGTCAATGGCCTAAATATTGTTCTCGCAACAGCATCCATCGTATCAAAGGTTGACAAAGATGAATTGATTGAGAAAGAGGAGTGTCTACAAGCTACATACAATGCAGTCAGTATATTATCATATCTCGAAACATGCTACCTACTTACCTATCTTGCTTACTACTTCCACAAAATTTGTCACAGGCTTTAGAACAACTATGATAACCAACACATCTAATCACAATTCACACTTGATCGGGGTTCACTATGTCAATCCCTCTTTACAATTCTTTCCATCATAGCTTACATTCCCTATCAATGCAAACTACTTAAATCCTTTACAGCAACTTCCCATATTGTTCACCAAATCTTCTTCTTCAAACCTTCTAAGGTCTATACGGTACAAACATCAATGCCATCTTCTTTCACATGCCCTTAATATCTTATGCAATTTGTTACTTAATCCTCATCTGCTGCAACTAATGCTCTCTCCTGGCATATTCCTTTATAACTCCTTGATTACTTCATCATTCTTTATGTTCAATGCTCATCTTATATGCCCTCAGTTGATCCAAAAGCTTTCAGATTTAATGAGAACAGAAGGTAGAGACAGAAGAAACAAGCGAGAAGAAAAGAGGTAGCACACTATCATTAGGGGCACAAGGATATTCCATGAATTTCAATTTCACATTTCATATGACAAAAATTATCTACTAATAATTGTTTTCAAAACTTTCAAGATCAAAGTTCGTCATCTCAGTACCAGACCTCGTACCGATACCATCTTATTGCAATATCAGTACGCTCAATACAGTACCTTGTTCGGCGTATCAAGTGTCAATATGTCCACTGTACCGTGTATTAGTTCAGTATCAGTACCAATACAATACAGTCAATACACACCGGTACTGACTGGTATGGCAAACCTTGTTCAAGATGATTTTTTTCAACTTATTTAGACATGTATAAGTGCAAGTCATTCACCACCTTGAACCAGGAGTTAAAAAATATCAATCATCATATCTCAAATAAACAGGAGTTCTAGTTCACAGCTTTTGTTGGTACCTTCTTGTAAAAATGCTAAATTTAATTTAATACACACTTAAAGTTGACAAGGAAGAATAGCTTAGCAAAAGCAACTATATTTTATCCAAATACAGCCTTGGGACTCTATATTCAACAGAACACATTTATAATTTTAGGAAATATAGAGAGAAAGAACAATGCCATTATCAGGATGGTAGCCACAAGTGTCAAAACTATTAATCAAACCATTGAAGGGAGCTCAGCATCTTAATAAATCCTTAAAGTGGCAAACTGAAAAGAGGAGGGGCATTAAATTAAACCTTCTCCAAAAGCCAATTTAGATCCATTTAATGAACAAGCACAGGAAAAAGAATTCATACAAAACAGAGGTTGTGAAATTCCATAGAGCATACCATCCATTAAGCAGTTAAGCCTCTGTTATATGGCTGGATAGAATAAAGTCACTACTTATAGATCAGGTTATACCTAGACAACGAAAAGTAAAACTAACAGCATCATTTGAGAACTTACTTTGAGAGATGGATATCTATAAAGTATTTGAGACTGTCTCCGAAGGGAAGCACTTCCGACAAAGCTTCCAGCTGGAAGCTCTGAAAGAGACTTTGCTGTCAAACAAATAAATGCATCCCTTACATCTTCTCGGGGAAGGTTGCATGGTAAGATCATTCCATCAGGAAAATATGTAGGAACATCCTTCATCGAGTGAACTGCAATGTCAATTTTGCCCTCCAAGAGGGCCTCATCTATCTCTTTCGTGAAAAGACCTTTGCCACCTATATCTGCTAGTGGTTGATTGAGTATTTTATCACCTGTAGTCTTAATAATTATTATCTCAATTGCTCCATCCTCAGCTAGATCAGAATGAGTTGCCATGAGTTTGTCTCGTGTCTCATAGGCTTGGGCAAGTGCTAGCGGACTGTCCTAAATATCCATAGGGAGGAATATCATCCACATCCACAAAGTACAAGGATAAAGCATGACTGTCAAGAACACAGTATTGATTTGCATGCAATATTGTGCGCATAATGAATTGCCACATGAAGAAAAGAATTGCTTGAACATGTATTTGAACAAAGAAATTTCACTGCCAATCCATGAACTTAAAATCACATGATGCAAAGTTAGTTTGACTTACAGTAAAAGACAGATGCAATTTAAAATATGCATAAACTATCCAGCAACAGATTTAAATTATTGAATGGACAGAAAATAATCATCTATTTAACATGCGAAAACCATCACACTGTTCCCAGTTTGAAAGCAGTCTACAGAAAGAACGAATGTCAGTTTCCATGTTTTAGCCTAAGAATCTTAGAACAATTACATTAGTGCATAAGAATCTTAAACCATGTACATTAGTGCGTCACCAAAGCAATTGTACGTCAATTGAGGTTATTCCATATGACCTAGTTTCAGCTTTCACAGATTAGTTATAGTAAGATTCCACTGAAATATCGAGATCTTACTTCTGTATTCTTGTATGTAACAGATTTAATATTTCCTCCGAAAGTAGAAAAACTCAAAATAAATAAATAAACAAAGGAAATAAAAGGCAAAAGAAAGAAAGTACGATTGGAAAAGCGAGGGGGGGAGGTATTTCCTTTTATTGGTGACCTGTTTGCTGATTATAAATCTTGCAATATCAAATTGCACAGAACAGAGAAGATCAGCACATGGTCAAACAAACAGGCTAAAAAACATATCCAGTTTAGAGATAAATTATCAGACACATGTCCAGGGTGACTCAGGTTGAGAAAATAACTCAATTGAAGTGCAATAACCCTTCTTTTTTAAGCACATCAGAAGCAATGGATAACTGAGAACCTAACCTGAATATCTCATGGCAATTACAGGCACCAAAACAGCAAAGAATTTAAAAAGATATAATTTTAAAAAAACTGCACATGGTATATGTTAAGATCAAAAACTTAAGAACAAGGCTGCTTGAATGAACAGAGAGAACTTAAGAAATAAATTTATATGGTGTAAAATCCAATAAACTTAAAACTGAACAAAGACAGATCCCATCTTCTTTCATCGGTATGATGGAAGTGCATTATCTTCCCTGATATAACCAGAACTTCGCCAAGAAATCATAAATATAAATTATATCAATGATAACACACAGCAAGGTACTACAAATGATACAAACAGTCTAAGAAAACAGCATTACGACAGATCTAAGAAACACCTACTCCAACAAATTCATGAAAAAGTAAAAAGAATCCAAAACTTGATCTATACCCAATACCATTTTGAAAAATCACTAGACAGAACTCTAAAACCCAAATCTTCCTTAGATGCAATATACAAAACCGTCATTATTCTTTTGTCACTGATACTAGTGCATTCCTTCACCGAAATCAAACACCAAAAAGCACTTCCACATGAAGCCCACCAATTCTTGTCTTGTTTCAAGCTAGGCTTCAAGTTTTGACTGAAACCGATCTGTTAACCAACCGTTTTGGCCATAACTGATCGGTTTCAGCCAAGACCAAACCAAGATTGACCCCCAGCATGGGGTTTCAAACAGTTTTGGCTAAAACCGACTAATTTCAGTCCACTTTCAGTGGTTTCGGTCATATTATGATCATATGTTAGTTATTTAAGGACATGGGCTATGTACTTCCAATTTTCAATTATTTTCTCCTAGAGCTAAAAGAGGGGATAGATAATAAAAATAACCCTTGATGGACGGATACTCTGAAAAAGCCCTTATTTTATATGGATTATAGTGAATAATTAAAAATTATACATTTTACAAGACTATAATCTTTACGTAAAATATAACATTTCGTAACTACATATGCTTGCTCAAATAGCCTCTTTTTTTTTTTGCTTAAAAAAAGGGAAAGGGGGGAGGAAGGGACAAGCCCACCCACGCGTAGCAGCCCCCACTGGGCCCCCACCCCGCCAAGAGAATGTTCGATGCGGGCAGAAATGACCGTGTGTTGGGCACCTCGGCCGGTTTTACTCATACCCTCCCCACTCATGGGCCCGGCTCGGTTACCCCTCTAGGCTCCGGCACGAATACCACATATGAGTACGTCACACCTGGCACCACCGAGGCTACTTTCAGAGCGATACGCCCTTCCAGACCCCGTGTTCGAGCAGGGAGCATCCGGTCTCCACAATTTAATCAACGCCCGTGCGTTTCGAACTCGGAACCACTTGGTTGGAAGTAAGGCCACGCTCCTACTAGGCTACCACCTCAGTGGCTGCTCAAATAGCCTCTTAGCCTCAGATATATTAGAAAGAAATGCCTAGACTCAATATATTTATGACTTTGATGGAAAAAAGAAGAAAATATTTGAGCATATAGGCACTAAAAAGCTTTGCAACTGCAAAATATAATGGGTTTTTTTTTAACAAAAGTCACTAAAAAGCTTCGCAACTGCAAAATATAATGTTCTTTTTTTTTTAACAAAAGTCACCACAAAGCTTTGCAACTGCAAAATATAATGGTTTTCTTGAACATACATACGTACGTACATACCTAATGACACACACATACACATTCATACATACATACATAATAAAGAAAGTATATAACACATAATAATCTAAAATGTTATGTAATGACTTTTCTTGGCTTCTTTTGTATTTTTCTTTTTTTTATTTTTTTTGAAAATTTTCATTTTTTGACCAAAACTCCATACTTGGAGCGAAACTTCCAAAACTGCAGAAATAAAAACTCATTAAGCCAGCTAAAACTGAACCAAAACCCAAGTTTTCAAACCTTGGTTTCAAGTCAGTCTCCAATCTACAAACTGGTGTTTGAGCTCATGCTAGAATTACTAAGGCAATCTTACTTCTTCTGATGCATTCAGAAATGGCTTCTAATTAAGGATATCAGAAAATGCCCGAAAAATCCCTCGTGGACCTATATCCAAGCCCAGAGAGTACTGGAAGATGGATAGTTATATCTTTATCATATACTATGTAGTTTTCATCCTTTACAAAAACTTTTTAATAATAGTTTTCCAAGAGGCTTTTATCTCTATATAAATTCCAGACAACATAATAGAGTCCTATGAATCCTACTGCTGCAGAGGGTTTTTAATTTGAAAGTCGCCTTTCTGCCCCCATTTTTACTCCTCTATTGTCAAGAAAAATTTGTTGCTGGGAAGTAAAAAACTCAGTTCCTTGATCACCTCAACTTCTCCTGAGGGTTGTGCACCAGACCATTCTGTTTTTTCCCACATCACAAAATCTCGTAAAAGTTACCATCCTCTCTCCAATAAGATGTTTAGGTAGATAAGTCCCCGATTCAACAAACGCATGCCAAATTCCCCAAGATGACACCAATAATACCAGACAAGATATGATTATTAATTGAAAAATCAACACTTCATCCATACAAACTACTGTATGAAAGTGCCCAACTTTTTCCCACTTTTGAAATCCCTAAATAATGCGAATTATACTTAAATTCAAAAGCCTCATAACTTCCAGAACTAAAGCTAAGGACAACTCTAAAGTGCCATTAAGTCACTCAATCATAAAAGATGCTTAAAGATATGGACAAATTTAGCCCCAAAAGGGTATTTCAAAGAGATATAGCCCAATTAAAAGAATCTAGGAAAAAATAAAAATAACAACAAAATTAAACTAAAATAATGAAGAAAACCCATTAAATCTATAGCAGAAGCAATTTCACTAGGCTCCAACTAAGATAAAATCCAACAAAAGAAGCTGAACACCTTCTTTTGTAACAAGAGACACCCAATATCCAGGTAAACCAGAAAACACGAATCCAAATTATGACACCGAAAACCTCACTACGGTCCAACCAAAGCAAAATCCAAACAAATGAAGCTGAAATCCCAATTTTAACAAGAAATTCCCGATATCCAGCTCCATCAAACACTTGTATCAAGTAAAAACACAAAAATTGTACAAATTATGACCTACTGAGATAGAGAAAAAAAAAAAACAACGCCGCCTACCTCCCTCTGGTACCAATCCTCACAAGGGATACCTTGGTCTTCGCCTCCTGCTCCACGGCCACAGCCGCCCTGACGACCATGGCCCTCCTCCCGGGGCACCTCGGGGGGAGCCCTAGAGACGAGGCGGACCTCCTCCCAGGCCTCAGGTTGGCGGGAGCGGTGATGAGAGGCTGGTGGGTTGTGGTCCTCATGGCGATCAGCGCCTGTTATTCCTTTGGGCTACCAAAGAATGACAGAGAACGAGGAGGACAAGGGAATGGAGATGGTTCGAAGCCAGCCTCCGATCAGATCGGGCGGAGGTTTAGGTTTCGGGTTTTATAGGGCAAGCAAGGAGGAGATAATGTTTAAGTGTATCGACCAATCACACCACCTTCTTCCAAACTCTCTTCGCTCTCTCCGTTCCCTTTTTTAAGTTTTTTAACATCCTCAAATTCCCCGGTCCCCGGTCCCTACGGACAGAGGGAGGGAGAGAGATTGTGCCGTTAAATCGGATTAGGGTAGAATGAGCCCAATCCAATACAACCGGTCTTGAGGTCTAATGTTCTGCCAAAAGATCAAGATGGTCTTGTGAAAATTAAGGAGTTGTGGTGTGGACCGTGTGGTTAACTCAAAAGAGTCATCTAACAGGCTAAAGTATGTTTTGCCAGCTCTTGTTGTTATGTTAGCGAGCATGGAATCATTGGATTGCATATATATGGTAGAGCCATGAAAAGTGGAAACCAGTTCAACCCCTTCATTTACAGGGCATCTGTAATACACAAGACAAAAATAAATATAAATTTTAAATTAACTGTCCTGGTATAAATGGGTGCCAATAAAGACTGATAACCCACTAATCTGACCCGAAGTCAATCTAAAACCAGAAGCGGCTCAATGCATTTGGGAGCTAAGGCAAACTCACTAAGAAGGGCCCTTTTTTTTTCCGTTTTGTCTTTAAGATATTTCCTGTAGTTGACCAACATAAGGCGAACTCACTAAGGAGGCCTTTTTCCTTTCCATTTTGTCTTTGAGGCCTTCCCTGCAGTGAGCCTTCTTTGGGCTGTGGCCTTAGGCGACTAAGGCGGCCTTGTCCAAAACATAGGATTCAGAGGTGAAATGCATCTAGTAAACTGTTTAATTGGATTTGGGTTTGATGGATCCATATTTGTAAACACAAAGCCTAAGCCAATTATGCACATGCATAAAAGCATGCATACATACATACATACATACATTCATATATATATATATATATATATATATATATATATATATATATATATATATATATATATATATATATATATATATATATATATATATATATATATATATATATATATATATATATATATATATATATATATATATATATGTATATATATATATATATGTATATATATATATATATGTATATATATATATATGTATATATATATATATATATATATGTATATATGTATACATATATATATATATATACAGATATATGTATATATGTATACACATATATATATATGTATATATATATGTATATACATATATATGTATATATGTATATATGTATATACATATATATGTATATACATATATACATATACATATATATGTATATACATATATATGTATATATATATATGTATATAGGTATATATGTATATATGTATATATGTATATATGTATATATGTATATATGTATATATGTATATATGTATATATGTATATATGTATATATGTATATACATACAGGGGTGTTGCCCAGTAGATACAACCCAAGAGGGGGGGTGAATTGGGTCTTTTAAAACTTTTAACCTATTTCTAAAAGTTTTGATTAATTATGCTAAGTTGTATAGATGCACAGTGAAATTTAAACTTAGCAACAGTTTGATGTATAGAATTGATTGAGTATGCTTGCAACTAAAGGATGCGCGGATAAGAGTTAAGCAAGCAATTTATCTAAGTAAGTAAGTGAGTAAGTTAGACAATGATAAGAAGCATTACAAACACAACAAACATATAGTGGTTCGGTGCACCCCAGCACCTACATCCACTCCCCAAGACCTCTTGGGAATTTCACTATAATCCTACAGATTACAGCCGGTTGTTTTACAAGCTCACAACCCAACTTGTTGTTTTACGAGGTCACAACGAACTCGGTCGGTTTTTCCAGGCTCACCGACTAGAACCACCCCGATTGTTTTTCCGGGATCACAATCGAACCCTTACACCGTTGGTTTCAACCTAGGCTCACCAACAAACCTATTACCGTTGGTTTTCCCTTTGTCTCACCAACAAACCTTAACCCCTTGATTCAATCCCTTGATTGAATCAAGTTACAAGATATTAAAAACAAAGTTTAAAACAAATCAAAGCTTCTTAAACAAGCAAATATAACAATATAAACAAAATAGTGTAAAGAGAAGCCCTCAACCGAGTTTTGAAGATGAAGGATCTCGGCTTCTTCTTTACTTGACCCTCTTCTGATTTGGCACGAAGTAGAGGATCACCGAGGCAGCACACGGATGAAGAGGAAGCTTTGTGATTCACTTGGATGCTCTTCTTCTCTCTATTTTGCTTTGAATGGCCCTTTTGTGCTTATGGGAGATTTCCCTTGTAATCACTTTGAAATCTCTTTCCTAAATATTTTCTCCCACTTGCATAAGTTCTCCCCTAGCTCTCTTCTTGTTTTTATAGCTTTAGATGGTGTGGAAACAAGAATATAGCCGTTAGAGACAAAAATAGAGCCGTTGGACATAGTCTGCACTTCCTGACAATATTACCGTTGGGATCGGAGTCGACTCGCGCGATCAGGAGTCGACTCGTCTGTTGCAGGAGTCGACTCGTGCTTTACTGGAGACGACTCGGCCACTGTTCCAAATTTGAATTATTGTGCATCCTCGACTGGGAGTCGACTCGTCTTAACCCGGAGTCGACTCGCCAACATCTGGAGCTGACTTGGCATCTTCGGAGTCGGCTCATCCCATGAATTCAGAGGACATACTTTCTGATTTTCTTCCTCGAGTCGACTCGGATTCTCTTGGAGTCGACTCGGCTCTCAGAGCCCGAAAACTGATCCTCTGTATTTTGGGGTCGCACTGCCTTGGAGTCGACTCGAACTGTATTGGAGTCGACTCACCTATCAGAGACGAAAATACCGTCTTCTGTCTTTGGGGTTGCGCTATCTTGGAGTCGACTCGTACTTTGTGGGAGTCGACTCGAATCTCAGTGTCCGAAAAACTGCTCTCTGACTTTTCCCTTGTGTAACACTGAGAGTCGACTCTCGCTTTCTTTGGAGTCGACCAGCCAACCATCGGAGTCGACTCGCGTTCCACAGGAGTTGACTCGAATCTCAGGGTCGAAAATTGCTCTCTGACTTTTGCCTTGTTTTCCTTAGGAGTTGACTTGCCAGCTATTGGAGTCGACTCGAGTTCTTTAGGAGTCGACTCGGCAAGCATCGGAGTCGACTCGCGCTCTTCAGGAGTCGACTCGTTGACAGGTTCTGAGATGAATCTTTCTGTCCGGCTGTCTGTTGCTCCTTGGAGTCGACTCGAAACTGTAGGAGTCAACTCGAGTGCCTTTCCTTTGAATTTTTCTTAAAACTTGCTCTTCTAAATTGAATCCTTTGAACTTGAGACTTGGGCCAATAAATTGTAGCTTTCTTCCAACTTTTCTTGAGAGCTTTGGAGGCCTTCTTGTGTTCTTCCAACTTGCTATGTTCCTTGCAAAATAAATATCTTTCTCCTTGCAACACAAACATTAGTATTTATACTTCAAGGTTTTGTGATCATCAAAATCAATCTTTAAATCAATCTTTGGGTCATCAGTCTCCCCCTTTTTGATGATGACAAAACTTGAAGTATATGCAATATAAAATATATTGTGTTCTAGAAGTAATACATAGCTAAGTTGCATGAAGTAGAAAACATATATATTTAAAAACATACTTCATGATAATGCTTTAGATTTAATCAGCTTAACACAATCAACATATTTCAATTTAAGCTGAGTTGGTGTTCAATGCAAAACACAAAGCATTATGAGCATATACTTAGATATTTCTCCCCCTTTTTGATAACATCAAAAAGATAGTGAAACATTAAGCACAAAGATAAGAATACTCAAATATTTCTTTTCCTTATTGTACTCTGATTTGCATGTCAAATTATTGCAAGGATATGAATCATAAAACTCAAGGCAATAATATTAGAATCAGATTAATGAGCATAGATCAGAGCCAATTAAGATAATTTCAGAGCAGAACACATCGAATGTGATTTCAAGAAGTTTTCTAATTTGATACCACAGATAGTTTTCTAATCAAGTATAGGTGGAATCATCCTTAGGTTAATACAAGAAGTACCACAAATGATATTCAAGGAAACACATGAGTGGAAATCTAACCTCTCTTTAATAAGTATGAAAGCTTGTTCATTTAAGACCTTTTGCCCAATCTATTAAGTATTTTATCAACATGAGAGCAATTTAATTGATTTTCAGAGTAAAAGATCAAAACTTATATATTTGAAAGACATATCATCATGTTGGATCATTAATTCTTAATGACTTCAAGGTTCTTTTATGATAATAAGAGCATTGGGGCACAAATACCAAAATATGAATTCATGCAATTTATGATTCATCTCAGAGCTCTTTTAAAGACTTTCTTTTGTTCTTTTAGAAAATAAGCACAATTTGATACATAAAAAAAATATGAATTGGCACACAATTTAAGTTCTAAAGAGCAAGCCAATTTGGACTCATTAGTGAATTTCAAAATAGATTTTCTATGAGATACTCAAGAAAATTCAACACATTATTCTCCCCCTTTTTCATTAAGTTAGAGGCTCTTAAGATCAACTATTTGAATTGTAATTTGGTTCATGATTGATGCATAGGATATACTAACCAAATAACAAGCTTCAAGGTGTATCGTAAAAATTTTCAGATTTAAATTTCAGATGATAAATATTGGAGAGCATTAGGATCACTTTTCATTTAGTATTCTTTCTCTCTCCTTTAGTTATGGATTTATGCGATTTAGCTTCAGATGATCTTTCCTTCTGAAATTTTCTTTCTCCCCCTTAATTGATCATTCCATTTAAGAGTTTAGAATTTGAAGATAATGTTTAATAAAATTGTCAATCTCAAAAATAAATATATTTTCTATAAGTATCAGCTTATTTTCATAAGACTCAATGTTTGAGATAAGACAACCTTTATAGAACTCTTCTCAAGGCATAAACTTATAATTAAAGCAAGTATTGCATTATAAGGAGGTTCATCAAAATCAATCCATAAAAATCAAGGTATGCTTCAAATTGAAGTAACTTTAGGATAAGATATCTAAAGCTCCCCCTCAAAAGATGCATACTTCTTTAATCATTCTTTTCTTTTGTTGAATTTCAGATTTTAATGTTAAACGTGAATAAACCTGAAACTTTATGATATCAAGAGTGTAGAGTGATCTAGAATTATTCAAAATTTATAGTAATCACTCTTTCTAATCCTTTAAGAACAAGTTATGCTTTCTCCTAATCTTAGAGAAAAATGTATAGAAATATTAATCAGAAAATGATTCATTTGAAGCTCAGTTTCTTTCAAAGGCATTTACATTTTCTTTTTCTTTTAAGAATCATTTGAGTGAGCTGAAATATTTCTAGCTTTAAGATCATTCACTCTATATATATATTCTGATGAACGTCTGTAGGAGAGAAAAATATATAGATGATCATTGAAATATATATATTTATAGAACTCAATTTCTTAATCACAGTTTTTCAGCAATGTATACATGAAGCCCAATAAATATTTTTAATATCAAAATAAAATCATATATTTAAGAATATTTGCTTGCAATCAAGATCATTGATCATTTAGACCAATATTAGTAGATTTTAATGATAAGAAAAGATATGTTTCGGATGCGTATCGGAGCAATCAGCCAAGGCATCAAAATTAATTCTGTTTTTCTTAAATTAAGATTTTATTTAGAAATCATATTGAGTTTAAGCTTTTATACAAAATCAGATTCTGAATTTTCATAAGAATTTCCAAGAAGGCTCTCAAAATTTGAGATATGTATCTTCTACTTTGTAGCTCATCTTAAATTACTAAGATTGAAAACACATATTTCAATAACATTAGAGCACTTTCAGAATCTTTGTATTTAGTATTGAGTTTCGATACAAAATGGAGGATATTTTAACAAGTATTAGGATATTATGTGTCAAAGTTAGGCAAGTAGAAAGATAGATCAAGATCAATTCATTTTGCCTAAATAGAGATATCTTTCTCTTCTCATTTCAACTTTCACATTTTAACGATGATTGTGAATGACAAATCTGAAAATTTCTTTTCAATAATACCAAACAAAAGATGTTATGTAGCATTTCAAACATTCAATCAAATTATCCAAGTATGAAGCACTACAAAATATTGAGAACCCATAATTCAAGACATCATGCCACATGCAAGATATATTATGTGTTAAGTCATGCATTAAAATAATAAGAACAAGCATATCAAGGATCAAAATCAATTCTTTTCAAATAAACTCCCCCTGTTTAAGTATTATCTTGCAATGATTTCATCCTTAAAGTGTGTTTTCAAGTGATTAATAAATTTGACTTGATTCTTCTTATATAATTTCATTAACTTTGTCTTTCATTTTTACTTTCTTATGCTCTATACTCTACTTGCTCCCTATCCGGTGGAGTTGGGAAGGGGCACGAGGTACTACCACTAGCCTCCCTCTTGTGCCGTCCCTAATATGCCCTACACCGAATAGTTGGGTCAAATAGTGCCGGGTACTACCACTAGCCTCCCCATTGGCACCATCCCTATGATGAGCAATATAGAAAGTTTAAAATGTTTACTTCAAACTCTCCCTGTTTAAGTGTAATTAATTATGGATTTTATCCCTTCCAAATGTGCCGAATATATTATGCTTGTTTTGTTTTTCCTTAAGATTGAAGTATTTGCCTTTACTTAGATTTTACTTCTCTTGAATAATTTCCATTTTCTTTTCTTTATCTCTCTCTCTTTTTATTATTCTCAAGTAATTTACATGAAAGAGCATAATAAAGAATTAATCTTATGTATCATATAGATGTATATCATGCAAACAACATTTTCATTATGCTCAAGGATTCATCATTCCTCACAAGTTATTTTAAATCAAAAGTTCAAGCATAAACTTGTGTATTTCATGGTTATGACATAGGCAAAGATATATTTTAGTTTGGGCAAACCATGAAACAATTTTTAAGAGTATAAGTCAATCAATATATATAGAGACATGATATCAAAAATTAATAATTAAAGACCTTAATCATGCCATAATAAGATTTAAGTTATTGACTTTGCTCAATTAATTTATGAGAGAAGTATCTAGAATTACCAATTCATTCTGCATTCTTCAGTCAAATACCTACTAGATTTCTTATGTATGAACTTTTGGCTGAAGAAGGTCTTCTCTCTTGTTTGCATGTGAATGTTTGTTGTATCTTACATGGACATATCCTTCAAGTTGAGATCTTTCATTTTCTTGCTCAAGGATCCTGCATTATTAACAAACTCCTTTTCTTTCTTGAAAGAAAGTCTTTAGTTTCTTTAAGATACAAAATATTCATTCAACATATAATTTTTTTTTTTAATTAGATGACTCAACATAAGATATGACAATAATTAAATGTTGAATCACTTTACTCAAGAGATTGCCTAAATATAAGCAAGCACATATCACTTGAACTAAAGAGATAGTTTCATTAACCAAGATAGTTCAAGGACAAGCATGTGAGGCAATGGAAAGATTTATCAAAGTCAAATCAATTTCTTATTTCCAAAATTAATTTAGTTTAGATTCTATTTGCTTAAGATAATTATCAATAAGATATGTTAGCTAGGTTCTAATTAACTTATCTTAAACGGTTGTTTCTTTCAAAATATGATTCATTAAAGTTGGATTGAAGTCTTGCATAAGGTCACATAATAAGCATACATTCAGGTCTACTAGCTGTATGATAAAATAATTATTCTATCATGCTTCAATACAGCTTTAAACAATAGATCTACTTTGCTCATCCTTTTCAAATTCTACAAGATGGGGTCATAGATATACCTTCTTCATGCCAATCTTCTATAAGGGTTTTCTTGTGGACTAACTTTGGTCAATGAAGATCCCCCTTTCTTGTTTGTCTTAATTTGGAGTTTGAGAGAAGATGTTAATTCATTCATCATATATATTTCAAACTCACCTTACATGAGCTAAGTAAAATCTTCATATAACTCTTCATTAGTAGAACCAAAAATGATGTCATCAATGCATACCTTGAGCAAATAAGATATCACAAATTCTTCTTTTTGATGCATAGATTTATCACTATTACTTTCTTGCAAAAAGGTTACTTAAGCTTTTATATATCATGCTTTTGATGCTTGTTCCTAATCACATATTGCTTTATCATATATGTAATGTGTAATCTTTAAATATGGTGGTTATTTTACATAGATCTCCTTTTTTAATGAAATAACCACATAGGAGTGAATTCTACACATTCATTTGACAGAATATAAAGCTCATGAAGCAAGCAGATGATAATGGTGATCTTTACTTCTAATCATGCAAGAATTTCATCAAGATCTATTTCATCTTTTCTTGATTTAGTCTTTTAGTAGTTATCAATTTTTCTTTATTGAGTGCATTTCTGAAAAACTCAATTTGGTTCTAATTATTAACAAGTTTTCAGATTGTTATATGTAAAAGATTAACCATATACATATATAATCTAATTTTAGTATTTTGATAATAAATCGTTAGTCTTATAGAGAATAAAATGAATTCATATTTCTACAACTAGAATCTTTTCATGAATGTTCTATATGCATTGCTTGATGAATGATATCCAAAGATAAAAATATCTGTATCAGATTTGGCATTATTTTCAAAAGACCATATCAAGCATAACATGTACGACTGAAAAATATGAAAGATATGCAATGGTTCATTTTCCATTTTTCAGAAGATCAAAAGGAGTTTTCATCAAAAATTGATCTAATAGAAATCATATGTATGACAAGCAGTGATGATAGCTTTTAAAAATCATTTAAGTAGATGACTATCATACACAATTGTCTTTTTCATTTCTTCAAGAATTCTATTAACCCTATTTTACTTAAGGTGTCCTTGGTGCTGAAATAATTAATTTTTGTATAAACTTTATCAGGATTTTGGTTTTCAACACTGTGTCATGATACTCTTCACAGTTTAGAAACCTTTTTCATTTGAAACACTTTTACAGGATTTAGCAAATACAGAAAATACTTCAGTTTTATTTGCCAAGAACAAATCCAATGTAAGCTTTTGAAAACTCAGTGATAGAAACAACATCTTTAGCTTTAGAAATTGATTCTTGTTTGTTTCCTTAGTTAACATGCATAGCAAACTTTGACCTTTCAGAAGATACTCTAAGTAAGCCAATGCCAAAGTCTTTTGAAATTAAATCCATACTCGCATGAGTTGATATTATATGCCAAAGATGGTTTCTTTAATCTTGGTATTTATAGTGCAATATTCAAAGGCATACCAAGTACACATTTTCATATCTATGATCAATAAACAATAATGCCATGGATAAAAGCTCTCAATCAAGCATATAGAGAATTCATAGAGTTATTCTTAATAAATTGATTAATCATCTAGCAACTTATCCAACAATAAGTAAAGTATAATATAGAAAGATGGAGAAATTTGAAGTTATTTCTTTTATTTTAATTATTTTTCTTGATTACATTTAAGTTTCATTCTTTAATATATGTCTAGAGCACCCAATGTCCAATTTAACATCTTTTGTTGGAGCCTTGAGTGCTAGACACACCTGCAGAAAATATTTAGATTTTCAACTTAGGAACCCAAGCTCTTTTGGGTCCTTGCAGGTTAGCTATTATTGTTCCTTTTGGAACCCATATTTTCTTAATAGCTATTTTGTCCATAGGCTTGCAGATCTTAGGACTACAAGAAGTGTATTTCTGCATCTTCTTATTAAATTTAACAAACATGGATTTAACATGAGTGGTAGATAATCCTTCAGTTTTCTGTTTTCGCCTTTTAGGTTTATCAAATTTGTAATGTACAGATTTAGGAACAAAAGAGATTTTGCATAACCTTTGTTCCTGTTTATCAGCATTATAAGAATCTATTTTAAAATGATTAGGAACTGTTTTAACAAACATATTTTTGAAAGATTTTTGGGTGTACCAAGGTTGACATCCCAATCCAATATTATCAAATTCAGCTCTTTGATTATTTATCATTAGATTCAACTTTTCAGAGCTCAAAGTAAATCTTTCAACAACAGGTTTTAATTTGTCAACTTCTTTAGTTAATCTTTTGTTATCTTCTGAAAGTAATTCATTATTTTTCTTAAGTTTATTATGGCTTTTAGTGAGAAGTTGGTTTTTCTGATTTAGTTCTTGATTTTCTTTAATTAAGATTTCAGTTTTACTAGTTAGTTTCAGTTTTTCATCTATTAGAATTTGATTTTCATTCTTCAAGTTCTTGTTCTTACAAACAAGTTTCTTATATTCTAAATACAAATCAGAAAAGGCATCGTGAAGTTCATCAAATGTAAAATTGCTTTCAGTTTCAGCATGTACCTCATGTGCCATGAAACATGAATTTGCAATATGATACTGCTCTTCTTCTACACATGATGTTTTAGATTTGTTAGTGCATTCATATTTGTCTTCAAGCACATTCCATATTTCTTTAGCAGTCATGCAAGAAGATATGCAATTAAACTCATTCCTATCTAATGCACAATATAATAGGTTCATGGCTTTTGAATTTTGTTGAACCATTTTCTCATTATGACTAGTGTTTGTGTGTGTTCCATTGACTATAATGCTCCATAAATTATAATCAAGTGATTGTATAAAAATGCGCATGCGTGCTTTCCAATGTGTATAGTTTATGCCATTAAATAGTGGAGGTCTATCAATTAATTGTCCCTCTCCTAGAAAACTATCTATTTGAGTTGTCATGATCTTTGGCTCTTTGACGGTTAGGTCAAAAACACAAGGCAAGAAACTATAGAGCACCTGCTCTGATACCACTTGTTGCCCAGTAGATACAACCCAAGAGGGGGGTGAATTGGGTCTTTTAAAACTTTTAACCTATTTCTAAAAGTTTTGATTAATTATGCTAAGTTGTATAGATGCACAGTGAAATTTAAACTTAGCAACAGTTTGATGTATAGAATTGATTGAGTATGCTTGCAACTAAAGGATGCGCGGATAAGAGTTAAGCAAGCAATTTATCTAAGTAAGTAAGTGAGTAAGTTAGACAATGATAAGAAGCATTACAAACACAACAAACATATAGTGGTTCGGTGCACCCCAGCACCTACATCCACTCCCCAAGACCTCTTGGAAATTTCACTATAATCCTACAGATTACAGCCGGTTGTTTTACAAGCTCACAACCCAACTTGTTGTTTTACGAGGTCACAACGAACTCGGTCGGTTTTTCCAGGCTCACCGACTAGAACCACCCCGATTGTTTTCCCGGGATCACAATCGAACCCTTACACCGTTGGTTTCAACCTAGGCTCACCAACAAACCTATTACCGTTGGTTTTCCCTTTGTCTCACCAACAAACCTTAACCCCTTGATTCAATCCCTTGATTGAATCAAGTTACAAGATATTAAAAACAAAGTTTAAAACAAATCAAAGCTTCTTAAACAAGCAAATATAACAATATAAACAAAATAGTGTAAAGAGAAGCCCTCAACCGAGTTTTGAAGATGAAGGATCTCGGCTTCTTCTTTACTTGACCCTCTTCTGATTTGGCACGAAGTAGAGGATCACCGAGGCAACACACGGATGAAGAGGAAGCTTTGTGATTCACTTGGATGCTCTTCTTCTCTCTATTTTGCTTTGAATGGCCCTTTTGTGCTTATGGGAGATTTCCCTTGTAATCACTTTGAAATCTCTTTCCTAAATGTTTTCTCCCACTTCCATAAGTTCTCCCCTAGCTCTCTTCTTGTTTTTATAGCTTTAGATGGTGTGGAAACAAGAATATAGCCGTTAGAGACAAAAATAGAGCCGTTGGACATAGTCTGCACTTCCTGACAATATTACCGTTGGGATCGGAGTCGACTCGCGCGATCAGGAGTCGACTCGTCTGTTGCAGGAGTCGACTCGTGCTTTACTGGAGATGACTCGGCCACTGTTCCAAATTTGAATTATTGTGCATCCTCGACTGGAAGTCGACTCGTCTTAACCCGGAGTCGACTCGCCAACATCTGGAGCTGACTTGGCATCTTCGGAGTCGGCTCATCCCATGAATTCAGAGGACATACTTTCTGATTTTCTTCCTCGAGTCGACTCGGATTCTCTTGGAGTCGACTCGGCTCTCAGAGCCCGAAAACTGATCCTCTGTATTTTGGGGTCGCGCTGCCTTGGAGTCGACTCGAACTGTATTGGAGTCGACTCACCTATCAGAGACGAAAATACCGTCTTCTGTCTTTGGGGTTGCGCTATCTTGGAGTCGACTCGTACTTTGTGGGAGTCGACTCGAATCTCAGTGTCCGAAAAACTGCTCTCTGACTTTTTCCTTGTGTAACACTGAGAGTCGACTCTCGCTTTCTTTGGAGTCGACCAGCCAACCATCGGAGTCGACTCGCATTCCATAGGAGTCGACTCGAATCTCAGGGTCGAAAATTGCTCTCTGACTTTTGCCTTGTTTTCCTTAGGAGTTGACTTGCCAGCTATTGGAGTCGACTCGAGTTCTTTAGGAGTCGACTCGGCAAGCATCGGAGTCGACTCGCGCTCTTCAGGAGTCGACTCGTTGACAGGTTCTGAGATGAATCTTTCTGTCCGGCTGTCTGTTGCTCCTTGGAGTCGACTCGGAACTGTAGGAGTCGACTCGAGTGCCTTTCCTTTGAATTTTTCTTAAAACTTGCTCTTCTAAATTGAATCCTTTGAGCTTGAGACTTGGGCCAATAAATTGTAGCTTTCTTCCAACTTTTTTTGAGAGCTTTGGAGGCCTTCTTGTGTTCTTCCAACTTGCTATGTTCCTTGCAAAATAAATATCTTTCTCCTTGCAACACAAACATTAGTATTTATACTTCAAGGTTTTGTGATTATCAAAATCAATCTTTAAATCAATCTTTGGGTCATCAAGGGGCGGCCCAATACATTTGGGGGCCTTAGGCGAACTCATTAGAAGGGCCTTTTTTATTATTATTTAAATAATAATTTTTTTAATAAGTATAAAAATATTTTAAAATTTTTATTTAAAAATAATTCGCCTAGCTTTTTGAGAAGCAAAATTACTAATTAAACTTTTATACTCAAGATCCATTAAAATACTATTTTCAATCGATAATATAGCTAATCCATTTAATCTTTCTTGTGACATAGTTGATCGCAAATAAGATTTTATCAACTTTAATTTTGAAAAACTTCTTTCAGCAGAAGCAACTGTTACAGGTATTGTTAATAATATCCTATATGCAATGCATGCATTTGGAAAAGAATCTGTTTTTTTTATAAAACTTAAAATATCAATAGGGGTACTAGTTTCTGTTTGTAAAAATTCTTTTAAAATTTTTAACTCTGAAAACAGATCAATACCATCAATATCAGAATATTTACCATGCTTTAAAAAGTTTTCAAGATTAAGACAACACTTTTTCAAATCATCTTCATTCAAAGATTTTAACTTTCTAAAATTAAACAAAAAACCAAAAACATTTTCATATACGGTAAATTGTTCAAATCTATTTTGAATTAAAAAAATAGCTTGATCTACTATATATAAAAAGTAATCAATTCTAAAAGATTCTTCAGCTGATCTTGTTATCTCATCATCATTATTTTCATCAAAATATTTTTTTCTACGGATCACACGTTTTTCATGAAATATAGGTTCTATTTCCATTTCATTTGCAATTTCTTTAGATGAATTCAAAGTATTCATGAATCCATTTTCCCTATAACTTTTCAAATAAGAAAGAAGACCTTTTAATTGATCTATAGCAACATCAATATGCATGTCTTCAGATTGTAAAATCTTACTAACTGAGTTAACAGCAAACAATATATCGTACCAAATATTCATGCCTAATAAAAATTCAAAATTTTCAATTTCATATGTAGCTAAACATGTGGCTTCACTCTTTATTTTAGGATCTTCACTAGTTTCCGCTAATTGAACTAAAGCATCTCTTATTTTAGGAGCTTGGTTTTTAATTGCTTTGACACTTTCAATACGACTTTCCCAACGTGTTTGTGACAAGGGTTTAAGAGTTAATGTGGATATATTATCTTGTAAAATTTTCCATCGTTTTGTAGAAGAAGAAAATAAGGTATAAATTCGTTGTATCACTCCAAAAAAAGATATAGCTTTAGGACACGAGTTAGCAGTATCACATAATACTAAATTCAAGTTATGACATCCACATGGTGTGTAAAATGCTCTAGGATTTATATCTAATAATCTTCTTTGTACACCTTGATGTTTTCCTTTCATATTAGATCCATTGTCATACCCTTGTCCTCTTATATCATTAACCTCAAGTTTATGTTTTTCTATTATATTTATAAGTTCATTAAAAAGGCCCTTTCCAGAGGTATCATCTATTTCTAAAAATTCTAAAAAATATTCTTCTATTTTTACTGAACTTGTTGAAGTATCTACACATCTTAAAACTAGGGTCATTTGTTCCTGATGGCTTGCATCAGGAGTGCAATCAAGTATTACAGAAAAATATTTTGCTTCTTTAATCTTTTTAAGTATTATAGCTTTAATTTCAAATGCTAACATTTGAATCAATTCATTTTGAATATTATGACCTAAATAATGATTGTGAATTTCACCATGTTGAATGCGTCGAATATGTTCTTGCATTATTGGATCAAATTCTGCAATCGTTTCAATAAAACTTAGAAAATTTCCGTTATTGCTTTGATAGATCTTTTCATTCTTTCCTCGAAATGCTAAATTATTTTTTGCAAGATTTTTTACGACAGCAATAATTCTAAATAGAACTTTTTTCCAATGATCCTTCTCTTGGTTTATTTATTCTTGGAGACTTTTATCAATTGTATTATTTTTTAGCAATCTCACTTCTAAATCAATCCACCTATTCATGCTAATGATATGTTCATTAGTTGTTTCATGACTTTTAAGCTTGATACCTAGATTTTTCCAATCCCTACTTCCTTCATTGACTAATTGACTCGTGCTAGGCTTGGAATCAAATAATTTACAGCAAAAACAATATACTCTATCCAAATCTTTCGAATACACTAACCATTTTCTATCATGTTTTTCACCATTAGGTAACTTACGAATATAATATATCGTAGAAAAGTGTCTATTGTTTTCATCCTTAGGAAAATGAAAATCATAATCCCTAATTGGACCTCTTTCTACTATTAGATCTCTAAATTTTGTATCAATCATTTTCCATTGACCAGGATCATATAAATTTGTAGGAATAGAATTAGTTTCACAATCTTTTTCCTTATTTATCTTATCTCCATCTGATTCTCCATTGTGTTCTTCACTAGATATTGTTTCACTAGCAATCTCATTTTTTAACTCTATTTCGGGTGCATGTTCTATTGCTAATTCTTGAGTTGAATTTGATGTAGTGTTATGTTTGTTTGTAACAACAAATCTATCTAGAGCTCCTTTTTGAGATTGTATGAGTTTATCGATTTTTCTTTTTCTTTTGAGTTTTTCATACCCACAGTCATATTTTCTATTAGACATTTTAATCTATAAATAATATTATCAAACTAAGCAATTAAAAAAATACCACAAACAAATCAAAATATAAAAAAGTTAAAAATGATAAAACTTAATTGTGTCAAGAAAAACAAACTCGGGTTCCGACAAGTAGTGCCGAACTTAATTGTGCCGAGAAGAAGTGGAATAGTTCCGAACTCGACGGCGAGAAGAGGCCGAATAGTGCCGAACCGCTGAAGTAGTGAAGTCACAACCAATCTACAATTGGACCAAAAAATAACCAATTCTAAATTAATTACTTGACTAAATAAAAATTAATTAGACAAAAAATTAATTAATAAACTAAGTAATACAGTTACTAACTCACCTGCCTCACAGGCTCACACTCACAGTGAACCGCGATTCGCCGAACCGGGGGTCCGGGATCAGTGGGAACCGGGATCAGTGGGAACAGGGGAGGAGGTCGGGAGGTGGGACCGACCGTGGCAGGAGGTCGGGACTCGGGCGTCGGGAACCGGGAAGTCGGGAACCCCGAGGAAGCCGGAGCGGCGGAGGAGCTGAGGAGAGGACGGGGTCACGGGAGGAGGTCTGAGGCTCGGAGCGGCGGAGGATCGTGGGTGGGGGCCCTCCCTGGGCCGGGACTCGGGAGTTGAGACTCGGGAGGAGGTCGGAGACTCGGAAGTCGAAAGAGCCGAGGTAGAAGTCGGAGACTCGGAGTCGGAACTCGGAGGTCGGGAGGCCTCGCTGCCTCGGTCGCTGCGGAGCCCGAAGGTCGGAGGAGCCGAGGACGGCGACTCGGAGTGGACGAGGAGAGGACGGGAGGCCGGAGACTCGGAGCTGAGGAGGCCGAAGCTCGGAGCCGAGGAGGAGGCTGCACGGACGCACGGTGGACCAGAGCTCGGAGCTCGAAGGCCGGAGCTCGGAGGCTCAGAGCCGAGGACGGCGACGTCGGCGAGGAGAGCTGAAGAGGACTGAGAAGGTTTTTTGCCGTTTTGTCCTGGCCGCTCTGCAAGCCGATTCTGCCGAGAACCGGAGAAGGTTCCGGCATTAAAAAGGCAGGCCGCAGGCGGCAGATGGGCAGAGAAGGGGGGAGAGAAGGGGGGAGCCGGGGACGAAATGCCCGTTGGACTTGGCCGTTGCGTTGCCCGTTGCTTGTCGACGACTCGACCGCTCGACGCCTCGACGTTGCCGGTTGCCCGCCCGTTGCTTGTCGACGACTCGATGTTGGCCGAAGGGACGCACTGCAGGCTGTAGGCTTGTAGCGGCGTACGGGCGGAGCCCGGTAGCCGTCGCCCGTCGCCAGTCCGTCTGCCAGACCGCAGACGCTTCACATCCGTCGCCGCCTAACTACTGCCCAAACCCACTCCCCGTCTGCCATAGCGCCATTATAGAGCAATTAAAAAAAAAAAAAAAAACCGTGGCTGGGTGGGGGCCTTCCCTGGGCTGGGGGCCTTAGGCGACCGCCTCGATCGCCTAAGGCTCGAGCCGGCACTGTATACATATATATGTGTGTGTGTGTGTATATATATATATATGTGTATACATATATATGTATATATATATATATGTATATATATATATATATGTGTGTGTGTGCATACATATATATGTATATATATATATATATATATGTGTATACATATATATGTATATACATATATATGTATATATATGTATATATATATACATATATATATACATATACCTATACATATACATACATACATACATACATACATACATACATATATATGTTGAATAAATACCCTCCCTTAGATGTATTCTTTTTATATTTCTTACATTATTTTCTTTTGCATATCATAACTTATAAGATAGTATTCAAAAATAATTACTTGAAACCTTGCTCAATATCATTCATTTGGACCAATATTGCATATGAATATAGAATTATTATTAGGTTTGAGTCTAAATTAGCTCAATATCATTCATTTGGACCAATATTGGGTATGAATATAGAATTATTATTAGGTTTGAGTCTAAATTAGATCTAATAGATAATATTTTGGGTTTGGTTATAGGTATAGCCAAGTCCAATCGAAGCCCCTAGTTTCCACACCCTAAGAAAATAGTAGGATATGTCATAATGGTTTGAAAAATTATAATTTTACCCCCTCAAGTTTAAGCAATTCCCACACATCCTTTTTCTTTAAAAATTTTCTAAAGGATCCTTCGAGTTTCTAAAGTATTCCAAAGTGGTCCTATCATTCGTCTCTATAAATAGAGTGGTGGCACATGACTATCACATTATAATAATATAAAGTTGTTCGGAGTAAAGAATCTTACTCATGGAGCTAGGAAAGAGGAGGCTATGGCTTTCTTGAAGTCACAATAGGAGGGGTTGGAGAGGGAGGCATAGCGGCAGTGTTGGAGGGAGATGAGAGAGGAGGAGTATGAGGAAGGATTGTTTTGTTTATTATGACAATCTTCTGAGTTATTTCCTTTGCTTCACTTTTTATGTTGCCAGTCCTCCATCAAGCAAGAAAGTTGCAAGAGATACTCGAAAGTCATCGAAGAATAGCCCACCAAATAGCGCTGAAATTGAATCAGATATAGATCGGATACTAGCATATCCATATCTATATTTGTTTTATTTGACGAATACAGATATGGATACAAATCTTAGTCAAATTCAAAAATTCATGTCCATATTTGTTTTAAATGGATACGAATATAAATTCGATACCAAACGTATGGTTGTAAATATGAATATAAATCAAATAATTAAACCTTATAACCATAGGATCGAAGATATTGCTAAGTGGATGATAAATCAAGTTAATAGCATCCTAATATAATCATTTATTTTCGGTAAATATAAATTAAATAGGGCTATAAATGAAATCGAATATTCGGATACGGATTGGATAGTTAGTTATCCATATCCATTTTTCTTTGATGGATATGAATACGAATACAGATACTAGTTGGATCTTCAAGTTTCTATCTATATCCGAATAGATTCGAATACGAAAATAGATCCCAACGGATATTATCTAATCCACTTTTACCCCTACCACCAAACTAGAAGCTCAATGCGCATAATATGTCTGGAGAGCCAATCTTTTTCAAGGCCACATTGCAAACAATATTGGGCACCATTCAAAGTCTTCAACTTTTTCTAGTAGTTGTGGTCACAAACTTTGTAGGGATCTACTCAACAAATTATGTAACAATGGTCATGATGATGGGCTCAATTCTCCCTCTTTATTGGCTTTGTTGCAAGGTATGATAGAGTTTTGCTCTAGAAGACTATGAATTCATGGCAGCTGAACTTCCCATAAAAGGTGGATCATAGTGTGCTGGTTGATCATATTCTTATCCCGTGGGATAGATTTCTTCCTTCAGAAGCTTGTTCGAGTATGCTACCATCAAAATCTCTCTACCTAATGCTATACTTACATGACTCTAACTCTGCATGCCAATGCTAATCACACTTTAGGAATGGTACTTGGGTGCGCAAGCCGTGCCTATCTCTTTGCTAGTTAGCAAACGAGTGGAAGCTGCCACCAAGAAAGAAGATTATTTTATGTGGCTTTTAATTGTAGTCGGACTTTCTACCACAAATATCTGACTTCCAAGTTATGATTATCTTGGCCAGCTTTTGGCTCATAGGTGTGAGCACCCGTGCGGGCGTGTGTTTAGTCCTACATCGGTTATTCGCTGGGTAGATCTTGAGTAGTTATACAGGATCAAGAAATCCAAATAATACCTTCCGACTAGCCATTTTGGATGAGATCCTGAGTTGTTACAAATGGTATCAGAGCGGACCCGGCCCATAATCTATATGGACTAGGAGACACTGCAGCACAGATCCATTAGGGCTGACCACGGGCTGATCGTGGTGTTTATGATTAGATTTGAATAAATTTAAATATTAGCCTAACGAGGACATCAGGGCTTGAATGGAGGGAATATGTGAGGATCTGTGCAGGCGTGTGTTTAGTCCCACATCGGTTATTCGCTGAGTAGATCTTGGGTACTTATACAGGATCAAGGAACCCAAATAATACCTTCCGGCTAGCCATTTTAGGTAAGGTCCTAAGTTGTTACAATAGGCTCCATCAACAATTTATTCTTGCTAGCCATAGTAGATCTTCTGTTCGCAATAGCTCTATATGCATGGTTTATTCTGGTCCACTTGGAGTCATGCTAGTGCTAATGCAGAACATTCTTTTTACTCGGTGGACTTTCTAAGCTTCATGTTCTAACAATCATTTGAATATTGAAGTGAGCAAGAATTGGAGGAGGAGACCTTTAATTAGCAGTGGTGAAACAATTAGCTGTCAGCTACCACCCTACCTTCCGAAATGTTTGCCATGACCACTAATGCATCATCATCGGGATTTTTGCCATAGATAATAAGACTACTCCCAAGTTGGCAGCAAAAGAATCGGTTTAGTCTCTTACAAGACCCAACTGAAACAGTCAATATATAGTGATGGTTTCTATTTCTTTGTTGCTGATGGACCAATTATTGTTGCATTGTTTCATTTTAGGTTTCATAGAACAGCCTTAAACTACCCAAAATTAAACCTCTATAGATGTTTTTGCACGTAAGATGAGACAGCATAGAGAGATTGGGATTCCTGATGTTCAAATGTTGCGAACAATCACTATAACTCAATAAATACATGCCTAATGGGAGACTTAGGAAGGTCCTCCGTAGCAAGAAGGGGGACACAAGTTATAAGATTGTGGGGCAAAAGGCCTTTGCCATCTCCACCATGATAGCTTACCATTAATCATTTGCCGTGACATGAAGTCCAACAATAGAGAGATCTTAAATGAACTCCTTTTAGCCTTTACCTAGAAGATTAAAGGAGGGGTCGAGAAGGACTCCACGATTAGAGGAGGAGCCTTGGAGGGAGGCCATTGGTGCAGAGAAGGTCTTGACACTACAAGAATAATGGTCATTAGCGACGCATTTTTTGGCCTTTAACGACGCTTTTAAGCGTCGCTAAAAACCATCCCGACGCTTTCGTAAGCGTCGGCAAAGCGTCGCCTATGCTACAGTGGAGAAAATGTTTTCCGACGCATCGAAAAGCGTCGAACGCTTTACCAACGCTTTTTAGCGTCGGCAATTGCAAAATTAGCGACGCTTTTAGCATCGGCAATTGCAAAATTAGCGACGCTTTAAAGCGTCGCTAGCTGTTATTTAACGACGCTTTAAAGCGTCGCTAATTGATTTCTGGTCGAAATTTTAGCGACGCTTTGAAGCGTCGCTAATTGATTTCTAGTCGAAATTTTAACGACGCTTTAAAGCGTCGTTAGAATATTAATTTTTTTTAAAAAAATAATTTTTAAAATTTCTAAACCCTGTTTACAAAATCAAAGCCCCATCATATTATGTGAAGGACTTCTCTTGAGACTGTTGAGTTTATTTGATGAACCGCATGGATGAGACTCCGCATACAGTCCATTCTACCAGCGTGCATGACGTAATTTGTCGATGGCTATCATTCGGCGTGTCCTACCTGATACACCGTTTTCTTTTCTTGCAAAAGAAAACTATTCCTCTTGTTATATTTCTCCTTTTATAGAAGTACGTACCATCCTGTGCTGATCCAAACATGCTTATGACCAAGAACCACTCAAGTCACATTTATCACACAAGATGGCAAGCCTTAAATCGGCATTATATACGGAAAGGTGGAGATAAATAATAAGCAAACGATTATCAAGTTCTTTGCCAAAAGAAACTTTTCTCCTCATGAGAGGAATGCATCAGATGGCATCCAGTAAGCAACGAAAGAACTCAAAATTAGCACTCACAAAAGAATAGATAACACTGTTAAAGAACTCATATGCATTTTATTAAAATCATTCGAAGAATAGAATGCATTTATTAAGCACAGGTTTTCCATTACTCACAGACAGACTTATTAAAATTGGCTGCGTTTCTCCTCGGCCAAGAGAAGGAACTCTGTACGAGTTCAACAAATGCTGAAGAAAAAAAGAAATTAAGAAAGCAACTAGAAAATTGAAGTTATCCTTTCTGCAAACAACTTCCGAAAGAATCTCATGCAGAAGTCTCGTCATCTGAATACTGCTCGATTCTCATCTCTAGAGCTTCTATAGAGGCAGAAAAAAAAATGATATATCAGATAACTTTGAATCCTATTAAGTGGGAGGAGCTTCATCAATCAAAAAACAATGACCAGGATTTATGCCATTGAAGTTCAGCTCTCTGTAGATCGAACAAGCCTATAAAATTTAAATGAAACTTCATATTGGAAGAACATTATTATACCTGAGCCAAGTACCTGTTGCTTTGCAAAGGGAAATAGAACTTTGAAATTAGTTCAATTGCTTTTTGCCAAAACAGGGTCGTAGTCACAAGCCTCACCAGCCTTTACAAACCTACCTTTCACACGCTTTCTAGTATCTGCTCGGACCTTGCGTGAAGCATACCTAATTTGTTTCCCAAACCTAAAAATTACATCATCCAAGACCTGTTAGAATATTAAAAACTGTTTCTGATTATCATAACACGGAATAGATTATTATGTCTGCAACTTGAGGAACAAATGCTGCCAGTCACATATGCAAAACATACACAAGAGTCTTCATGAAAATGTCTTTAGGTAATGCTCCGTATAATAGATGTAATAAGGGGGTGACTAAAGAGCCATGCAGAAATGTGAAACAATGCCATGCTATTTGCAATCATGAAATGTTGAAAAATGATATAACATCATTCCAGATAATTCAACAAAATGAAGCTCAAACAATTTGGGCCATTTCATGGTATCTAGATATATTGGAAGGATGGGAAATAGTGTCCTAGTTCTTGCCTTTCAAGGAGATGAAACTATTAGAACCCTAAACCCTAAAACAAAGCCAAAAGTAAATCATTAAATCAGTAGCATCACCAACCCATTTGATAATAGTGAAGGCCAAAACTCCAGTTCAAGGGTAGAAGAGAAGAGCAACAAGACAGCATTTAGGAAGTACAAAACAATGTACTTCAAAAAGCATAAAAAAATACATATAAACTCCAAAATAAATGCTTCAGGGGTCTCTAGCATCACCATCTCTACGTGCAGATGAACTATCAGGAACCTGTAATAAAAAAACTAAAGCAGTTAAGAATACGAAAATTATTAAACTCTTTAAGAAAAATATGATACTTATGCAAAATGTTCAAGTAGATGTAGTAATTTACCTGAGGAGGGACAAACTGATGCAACAAAGATGTAATCTGATTAATCTGAGCCCTCAAAGATTGCATCTCTGTCTGGTGGCTCTGCTTCAACTCTTTTATCTCTGCCTTCAGATCATTAACCTCTGCAGTGCTACTACTCTGTCTAACATCTTGAGTATATCTACCCACTGCAGACAACTGAGTGGGGGTAACTCCAACGCCATAACCCCTCACTCGACCATAACGCTCCGAGCCCATCAACTCGGTAAACACCTGAGCTTCAACACCTCTGGTGTTGCCGATTGAAGATGACTCTCCGATACGCTCTGAAATAAGGGATGTAGCTCTGTCCTATATCTCTCAAAAACAATATGAATTAATTTTTGAAAAATTAAAATATATAACTGAAGAATCCCGGTGGGGAAAGGAAATATAATTAGAAAGGTGAAGGAAAGAGAACAAGATTTCCAGGTCTGCATCAATATTTCTGTGTATTATGGCATGCCTTCAAGAGTACGTTAACAGCATAATCATCCCATATCTCTCACTGCAAACTAAAACTATCTGAGAAAGAAGAAGCCATTATTATTAATGGAGAAAGAAACGATACCTGTGGCGAAGATAATAGGATAATGTTCTTGAAATTCTCTAATGTCTTCTGCTGACAAAATGTATCAGCATATTTTAATTTGGGAGCAATAATGTGATCGGTAATAGATCCATAGTACTCGGACATATTTAACCCTCCAATAGGAACTTGTGTAGTCATAAACAAGTATCCAGGGGTGCGCAAATGCATGTTCAACCCTTTTAGTGTGATCTGGTACAAGGCAGCCCCTTGAGACTGATTCATAGGTGAACCAACCCTGAATCAAGCTCATATAACTCAATACGAAGCTTAACAGGGTTTTTACACCTTGTTTCCAACTTTCATTACTGATCTGTAGCTTGTGTTGGTATGGTCACACCGGTCGTTCGAAGTCGCAATTAACAAACAAGGATAGCACCACGTAGCAAAAGAAACAGTTACTAGAAAGGAATAGCATTTTCCTCGAAAAAAAAGTTTTAAGTTTGCCAAACGGGCAAGGGAAAAAATGAAAAGAAAATTTTTAAGAGCTTACCAGCAAAGGAATTCACATAACAAAAATAAAGAACATAAAGTTTCTGTTCTTATTCATATATAATTACGCATGTAACAGGCAAGGATAGCACCATTAGGCAAAAGAAACAGTTATTAGAAAGGAATAGCATTAGCAGATTATAACTATCTATTTAATCAGTGATGATAATTCATTAGCAAATAGGAGAACAGATGAAACATGTACCAGATTTCTTATAATAGAAACATGTACCATAGTTACTAATTCTTTTTCCCTGACAACAGAAATAAAATTGTTTAGTAAAAGCAAAAGTGAAAATTCAAAGCAATTATATTTTCTCTGCTATTCTCTAATTCATCTACTTTTAAGACTTACAATGAGTAATAGACATCGATCATGCCTAACCAGTCCAAATTCAAAACTCCATGACTGTTAAAATGTTTTAAAAACATAACAATGCTGTGATAGTATATATGTGGATGCAAAGTGAAAATATCAGTCCAGATGAAACAATGCAAGATATATATGCTGTGATAGTATATATTTGTAAAATTCTTACAACCCGGATATAGTTCTTCATCACAAGATTTCAGCAAGTTATGATACCGAGCTGTGTCATCATCAGAGTGTATATGTTCTTCAACATGCATAAAATCAGTTGCTGTACGCTCATCACCTATTTCAGTTGCTTCTTGTCCTCCACTAATATCTGTTAAATTTCTAATACTATGTCCAAGAGCATCTCTGAGTAAGCCCCTTATATCATCTTCTCCTACAGGTTTTTTTTCTGTATTACTGGATGCAAAACTAGAGGTGTCTTCTATATACGAGGGTTGGTTACATGGAGATGACAATATCAACTCTCCATGAAATACCCATTCAGTATAACCTCTTGTAAAACCATTCCACACTAAATGTTCTTCAACAGTTTTTGGAGCAAGAGAAGAAGCATTTACACATTTTCGACATGGACATAAAATCTTCCCATTCATATTAGATTTCTGAAAAGCAAATTTAATGAAATTCTGAACTCCATTCAAATATTCGTCACTGTATCTCGGCTTATTCATCCAACTTTTGTCCATTCTAAGAAAAAACAAGGTAAATGATACAGTCAAAAATATGCATGCGTACACTGACTCAAGCAAAATTAAGTTAAACAAATAGCACTTAATCAATTAATTCAATGATTGCATAGCCTACATTAACTGAGATGGTCTAGAGATTAAAAAAGGGACAGAGGGAAACGAGTTCTCAAGTACCTGATAAGAGAGCAAGTCTTCCTTTGATAACAATAGTGATGGGTTTCTACTTGACAGACCACGATTAAATTATATTTGATTTGGTTTCATTTAGAAGAAACACAAAGCCCATCAAAATATTTTTTCACTTTTTCAATTCTTTACTTTCTTCTTCTAAAATATTTTTGCAATGTTTATTACTGATGAAAGCTCTTTTGATTTGTTTGCTTTTATCGCTACTGTGTGTTCTACATTTTTTTGAAAACCTGACTGCTTATGTATGTTTACCATTCATCTTTCTGTTTAGCTTCTAGAAGAACCAATCAAAGCCGGGACTAATCTCCATGTTAATACCTGTTGGCACAAATGACAAATTGATCTCTTCACTGAAATGGGTTTGGTCTGATATTGATTATTAAAGAGTTAATGCTGGATAAGAGCAGAACTATAGCACAAGCTGAAATTGCTGGAACTTTCATAAGAATTTACTCGTGCAATGTAGTATATCAAACCCATCAAAACTAAAGGCGTAACAGCTTACAAAGATACTCAAATGGAAAGAGCTGTAAACAATGGTGCAAAAAATGTACACCTATTGAGAGCATTGTAAATAAAATAGTTCATGTATCTATTTTCTGTAATAAAAGTTCCAACACAATTGTCATTATAGGGGGTAGCCTCTTATTTGAAAGGAGCAATTTTCGTAAAATTACTTCTGATGGTCACAAATGTGTGGAAACAATGCAAAAGTAATGGTGATGGTCTTATTCTAAAAAAAAAAAAGAATAATCAGAGTTGCTGCATATATTAAGTTGCTATAATATTTTTTTTTTTCTTGGTTGTCGTATTACAAATAATGAGTTTCGCAGATTACTGCCTAAAGTGAATTATGGAGGGGGTAAGTTTCTTCTCAATCAGATCTTCTATTTAGGGCAACACCAACTTCAAATTCTTGCTATAGGACATGAGTAACTATCATGAACAATTGTAATTTAGAACATCTTTATGCTTAAAATAATTTATAGATAAAAAGATTAGTTAGTTTAGTTTTATGTTTTGTGTTTATTTACGTCAGAATAAAATTGCATTTTAGGTCTGGCAGTCATTTATTTATGCCAAAATAAAAGTGTATTTTAGTCACTACTAAATGCTACTTAAAGTTCTATATGTATATATATATAGAATTATTGTGAAGATGCAAATATAAGGAGTTGGCACGGAAGGGGAGGAATTGGGACACATCACCTTTCCTTAAAAACCTGGAAAAGTGAATAAAGAGACTAGGTTATGTGATATGTCTAAAGCTATAAGCATATGTAGGAGAAATAATAAAAAGGAGGAAAAACTATATCCTCACTCCTATCTTTTATGTGTATAGAGCCAAAGCAGACACTGCTCACCTAACAAGGTCACTTATCCAAGGATAAGAAATGTCCTACAACCTACTAATCCCTATTTAAGGTAATCGTTGGAATATAATTAAGCCTTCAAAATTCATGGCTTCCTTATGGTATCCATACCATAAATCCTAAATTCTGTAACGATAACATGGTCAAGACATTTTTTTGGTAGGCTGGAAGCTCATCTTGCCTCATGCCTTGAGGCAAAGTTCTTTGAAAATGCCTTGAGGCTCATGGGGGAGGCTACATATAATGTGACACCTAGATCCAATGGAAGTCTCAATGATGGCCGACTTATCCTTCAAAATGATGGAAAAGTACTTTGAAAGTGCCATCAGTGCCAGCTAAACCAGGTATTTTATCTTAGAATATGCCCTTCACCACAAAGTGCAAAAGGTGAAAGCAAAAGATTTCCATCAATAAAAAAAGTATAGCCTATGACAATGATATGTTTTTGATATTTTGTTCTTGTAATTGTGCTGCTTTCTTTTGAGTAGGAAATCATTTTACTAAATGAAAATGGTGAACACAGAGAAAAATATCCATCGTTGGAGCTATGAGAGTGTGAAATGCAGCCTATGAGAATAGTCATTGCCACACCGATGTTTAGAAGTGTAGAACTCTAAGAATATCTGATTGGTGGTAATAAGCAATCAAAAGTTCGGCACAAGCATTAGCAGCAAACCTTGTAAAATTATCATTTAAACATGGAACCACTGACATAACATAAATTGTGTCTGTCTACTCATTGAATGTGTAACGACATTCTCTGAGCATCAATAGTTTAGGAGCTGGCAGACCAGCTGATTAAATCAGGTCTGATTGGAACCACCAGGACATTGTTTGGCAAGGTTGGTTCTTCTAGTAATCCATATGAACAGATCAAACCAGCAAGTTCCAAGCAGATAGGCCAGGTTGCATATCAGTGGCATGTTTGATTTATTAAAAGACTGTGCTGAAAGCATCTGCCAAGGTTCAAGCGAATGACATTAATTTGGCATAGAATCACTCAATCACCAAACAATAAATCTAATTGCAACCACTAGGGCATTTAAATGTAGTAAAACTTTAATATTAAAGCACCATCAGCTAACAAAAACTATAGCAGCATTGTTTAATTCAACTAAAATGGAGCAGACAATTAGAACATTTTGGACTGGACATAAACCTATCAATTCAATGCCTATCCCAGATTGACAACATTGGGCACGTGTTCAAGCCAAAATATTGCACAAGCATGGGGATGCTTGCAGATGTGTTAGGCTGTGAGCTCCTAACACTTATGTTAGGACTCAAGATCTACAAGGGAAAAAGAAAAATGAACAAAGAAACCCTAGATCTACGATAGGCGATCATTACCTTCTTTCTGAGGCCCGAAGTCCCGGGCTTCTGCCCCTCAAAAGGAGACGTCTCCTTCCGAGTCACCGTAAACATCACCATTTTCTCCTTCTTTCTGTCGAGATTGCGATCAAGATCGACAGAGTGGGCGAGAGGTGGGGAAAGAAAGGAAAGATAGACACGGGAGCAACGACGGAGGACGTGTGGTGACGAGAAGCGAGCACGGATTTAAAGATCCAGAACATCTGGAATTTAAAGATCGAAGCAAGAGAAGAAGATCCCAAACCTGGCCTTGTCCCTGTCCTTGCCGGCTCCAAACTTCAAACGCCGCGTGATGCCTATCTGCGGCGGAGGAGGCGGGAGATATCCACAGAGAGGAGGCCAACGGAGAGGGGGAGGAGGGGAAGGAGATGCGGCGGAGGAACGCGATTTGGGTTCGCTCGAAGGAGGGGAATGGCTGAGATCGGCGGAGGAAGGGGGGAGTCGGTCGGCGTGAGCTAGCTAGGGATAAGGGATTTAAGGCTGCGGAGGGAGAGGGTCGATCGGGTTTTGTCGTGGGAGATATAAAGTCCGACGACGCTTATAAGCGTCGTCGCATTTCTCCCTTATGCCGACGCTTATAAGCGTCGGTGATTCCATAAAATGCGTCGGCGGAAGATTTTTTACCGACGCTTTCTCAAAGCGTCGGCATTTACTGTTGCAAGAAAAAAAATTGCCGACGCTTTTATCTAGCGTCGGCAATTTAGAGTCGGCAAACACCTTTTTTGTTGTAGTGTGAAAAAAGGCCGGGGAGGCCATGGGGAGAAAGAGGAAGAGGAGAGGAAACCATGGGGAAAAGAATAAGGGCTTGGAAGAGGGCATTTTTGTTGAGAGAGGGGGTATTTTTATCTTTTATGACAACATTCCGATGATGATGGATGGTTCATAGTCCCATTGAGGTATAATTTTAGTTGGACCAAGTCCACCACTGAGTTGGGGGACTAGTCCAACCGCAAAGCAACATGCATGGAAGCACATATATTGTGCTCTTTTCTAATTTGCCCGCTCTTATGCATGTTGCTTTGTGGTTAGATTGGTCCACCAGCTAAGCAATAGACTTGGTCCAACCAATAATTACTCCACACTAAAATATTTTGAAAACTTGAAAGATCCCTTTGAAAATTTTTAAAAAGAGAGGATGTAAGTGAACCCATGTGAAAATATATTTTTTCTTGATATTTTTTTTTCCACATTTGCTCACCTTCAAATATAAGGGATAATAATATGTATGTTTAGATCAAAAGAAAAAGAGGGTGCCACAAACTTGCCTCTATAAAACTAAAAATGAGAGTTTAATTTTTTTTCATTTTCTAAGAGCAAGATTTTCTCTAAAATACTTGTTAGTTAGTCATGAATTAGTCTATAGGAATCCATTCGAGCCTAGCCCAAATACAATCCCATGCTTGAGTAGCCTACCTATGTTCAAGAAAAATATATTGAAGTTATGAAACTCGATAAGGGAGCCAGAGTTTAGATGAACACTAGCATAAAATCTGCAATGCATGGGATACATTTTTTACTTTTTTCAACTATTCTTGAAATGTAATGTGAAATAGGTAATAGAATAGATGATCAAATAGAATATAGAATACAATAGAATATATAATAGAATATAGTATAATAGATATAAGACCCATACTTAATCTTCTTATCCAAAACAAAGTAATGATATCATTAATATGTACGTCTACGTGGCCACTGAAGAGCTTAAGACAAGTGGAGCCTCCATTTTAGATATAGATAATAGATAATAAAACAAAACAAATATAAGCGCTTATTTATTATCTAAATTAAATAAAGAACCATATTAATGATATCATTACTACTAGTATCAATGTGGCAAATAGAGAGCTAGCACAAGTTGAGCCTCCATTTCAATATATATGCTAGCTTATAAACTATGCAATACGTGGGGCATGGTTTATTTTCTTTTTTCAAACAAGTTTTGTAGGATATAATTAATATACTTAATGTAAGATACACTTACACTTGATATACTTATTTAAACTATGTCAGAAAATAAAATTATTCTAAATGTACTTTACATATTTCCAATGAAAAATTTGTTAGATTAGTTCGCATAAAATTGGTTTATATTTTAGAGTTTCTCATAAGAGTAGGGGGAAAAAAACATGTGACTAAGATATGCAATAATACTTTTGGGGTATTTCTCTTTAGGATTTCTATCTTCAAGTATTTTCATGGTATTTATTGATTTATACTAATTGAACAAATTTTTTACTAAAAAAATATTTGCTCCTCTCTAATTTTGTAATTAAAATTTAAAATATCTTATTTCAAACTGTGTATATGAATTATTCTTATTTTCAAGCTCTTGTTTCTACTTTTTTAATTCCCTCCTTGCTGGAGATTAAAGTAAGATATCACTTTTATTGATGTATATTGTTTGATTTGTGTAATGCTTTATCTTTAAATTTACAAAGTATTATCTAAATTAAGTTGCCCTTTGACTTATTTATTCATCATCCTATGTTTAACTTTTTTTCTCCTCTCTCTCTTAACTTATTCCATTGATTTCATCTTTGATATAGTTAATACAATGTTCTATTATTTGATTTGAAGCATGGATGTTTTCTTACTGCTATTTATACCTTGTTAAGGTCTACTTTATAGTTTCTGAAATGTAACATGTACTTTAGTTTTTTTTTTCTTTTTTTGGTATACAGTTGTTTCTTAATAATATTATGTTTATGTTAGATGAGTTATCCAATATATAGGTAAGATCTACAATAAATAATTATAATTGTATAGAATTTTAGGTGTCTTGAATATTTTTAAAGAAGATTATATATAATATATAACGACAATAATAAATAAATGACTTGATAACTATACTATATCCAATCAATATAATTATGTATTGTATTACTGTTAGTACAATAAATTTTATATTTGTTACATTTAGATTATATATACCAAATTTTACCTAATTATCTAAATATATCTAATATATGATAAATAATATAATCTATAATAACTAATAAATTATATTATTAATTATCATATACATATTATAATATCAGAATATTGTACTAAATAAGAATTATCTTAGGAAACCACTGTTTCTCCATTAAGTAAAACCATTTTGATTGCTCGATTAGCTCCTGTTGATCAACACTGTAAGATAGTGGGCCGACCATACCCATGTAAACAATGCTATTCGGAAACTTTACAACTCCAACGTGGTCAAAGGTGGGACCTGCTCTCCTCTTGCAGTCTCCAGTAATGACAAGTTTACTTTAGTACCGGTCAAAGAAAGCCCACCACTAGTCAAAGAAAAGTGATTGCTTTCATAAATCAACTGCTAGCTATCCCATGATTAGGGACTACCAAATCAACGGATCTAATTTACTTAGTCACCTCGAATTTTGAAATACATGATGCCTATTAGTCTGCACGAGCTTTACGCACAACCAAAATCCCAAATCCATACAATTGCAACTAAAACTCACCCTGTTCTCTTTAAACCCCTCATTTCTCTCTCTCTAACCTTAGGATTAGTCTGCATCTCTTCTCTCTCACCCTCTCTTTTCTCCCAAATATAAAATTGCCCTCAACCCAAGAAGTATTTTCGCGTGAAATCTAATACTATGTATACAAGTGGTAGATGACCATTTATACACGTGGCTGATAGAGAGCTCTACCAAAGGAGAGCCTCCATTTTAGTGTGCGCACTTCTTTACGTTTGAATGTGGCAAAAAATTCAATAGCGCACATTTTAGTGGGCTCCATGGGATGGCTCATCTTATGGATATGTACCATCTAAATACATCTATCTATCTAAAATAAAAATTATCAAACAAAAAAAATCCAGAATTTATTAATTAAGCATCTATCTCTTAGGATACAAAAATAATTATGAGAATTTATTAACTAAGTGTTAAAAATGAAAGCATCCATCTCTCATATTAAAGAGAGAGAGAGAGTGAGAATTAAGTTGGTCTCATGCTCATGTTGAAGGCATGAACAAAAATCATATGGGATGGACACGAGAGAAAAAAAATATAGGGTAGACTTTCTATTTTACTATATTATCTCTAATGCCCATCTAAAAGAATAAACTTAAAAGTCAAAGACTCATTTTACTAATGGAGTTTTTGTTAGTCTTGTAATTATAAAAGAAAAAACACGACATGCTCTTTCTTATTCATTTTTAGAATGTATTTTTGTCGGCATATACTACATGGACAGATGATACATACTAAGCAGATTAATTATCTACTAAGTTAATACATATATTTAGATAAATTAATACATAGTTTCTAGAACATAGTGTTCACTATACATAGTATATATTTTTGTCGGCATATACTACATGGACAGATGATACATGCCAAGCAAATTAATTATCTACTAAGTTAATACATATATTTAGATAAATTAATACATAATTTCTAAAACATAATGTTCACTGTACACAGTATACGACTAGATGATACATATTTAGTAAATTAGTCATCTGGTAACTTAATACACTTCTCTAAATAAATTAATATAAGTTTTTGAAACATCATATTCACCATTATACACTACATAGATAGATGATACACCTATCGACTTTCTGATACATACTGTAAGCCTCTTTGGTCCATACCCAGCAGTGATCTAATACACACCTTCAGGTAAATCGATACATAATTTCTAGAGCATGCTTTTTATCAATATACTTTATATAGTCAGGTGATACACATCAAGTAAAATAGTCAACTAGCAAGCCAATAGATATGTCTAAGTAAGTCAATCATGGTTTTCAGAATATGGTATTCATCAAGTACCGATACACAGTTTTCTAACTTTGTCTAGTTTACTAAGTGTGTATCACTTGGCCGTAAACTATATATTGTTGAACACCATATTTCGAAAACTATGTATCGATTTCTCTAGAGGTGTATATTAACTTGCTATATAATTAATTTATTTGGTATGTATCATTTGTCCATATAGTGCATACCGATAAATAGTACATTCTAAAAATGAGAAAGAAAGAGGATGTTTTATTTTTTTTTAATCACGAGACTAACGATTCCATTGATAAGTTTTTGACTATTACTTTTTTTTAAGATGGATGCCAGAGAAAATATGGCAAATAGGAAGCCTCCCCATATTTCTTTCTCTAATGCTTGCCCTATGATTTTTGTTGAGCAGGTATACTAAGCAAAAAAACAAAAAAATCACTACCAGAAAACACGCGTATAGTGACGGAGATTCCCGTCACTAAAACGTATTTTTGGTTACTAATATGGAATTTATGACCGGAGCTCCCATTACTGAATTGGTTACAAAAATATGCGTCACTAAATTTTCAGTGACGGCGGCGATTCCCGTCACTAAACTCCGTGACGGAACCGCCGTCACTAAGCCGTTACAAATCTAAGAATTAAATATTTAAGAAATTACATATTTTTCGTCAGTATCCAGTCGCTGAGTTAGTGACTAAGGTAACTAGGTCACTGATGTTGTCACAGAATTCGGTCACAAGTTTGGTCACTGATCTGTCACAACCTTCAGTGACAGATTTAGCCGTCACAGACATGGTCACAAATTTTGTCGGTAAATTTGTTATTAATCCCGTCACTGACCTAGTGACAAGGTTACTGTCACTAATTTGTCACAAACCCTCAGAGCAAAATCAATTTTTATTAACCAAAATCCTGTCACTAATTTTATAGCTGCTCGTCACAATACTTGGTAAACAATTCAATAACCAAAATTTGGTCACTGATCACAATCCAATAACTTGATACATTTGGTACATTGATTGGCTCATAATAATAATAATAATAATAATAATAATATCATTAATAGCAAAGGCATTCAACATTACGCAAAAGTCATTTAACATGTCATTCAAAATAAGCATTAACATGTCCTAAATCCATCAAAATCAAAGTCTAAAAGTATGTCATAGAGATCAATAAAGATTTCATTCCTCCTAGGAATGTAAAGACCTATCATCTAAAGCAAAAGCAATCATAATGAAGCATGATCAGCAGAACCAGAATCACCATTACTCCTCTGATCTGCATGCCTTGATCCAAAGCCAATCTCTTCTCTCATCTTTTGAAGAACCTCCTCTTGCCATTTTTTCTTTTCATGCTCAAGAATATCTAAAAGGTCTTCACGCATGTACAGCTCTGGAGCTTGACTTGTAGAGGTGGAAGAGGATGATGATTGCCCAATAATTCCAGTGAGATCCTCCAGGGGACTAATGCCATAGACATGGTCATGAGTTGGGACACCAGTTGCCTCAAACCACAAGTCATAATCATGTGGTGGAGCATCTGAGGTGGAGGCATCACCATATTTTTTGGAGTATTCTGCTGAATACTTTGCCTGCCAGTTGATTTGAAAGAAGAGAAAAACATTATGGTGGATCAAACAAGAGATAAACATGAGCAAGCTCAATAATATTTATGAATCATAAAAAAATTATACTTACCATGACAGCTTCACTTCTCTTATCTACATATCCTCCCATGCCTTGCTTTGTCTTATGCGTCCGATTAAAAGATTCAACTATTGTTGGCTCCTTACTGAACTTTATTTTCTACAAAAGAGAAAAGAAAAAATTCATTAACATATAATGGGCTGATTTGAGATGATTGAACAATAATATAAAAATTATTATAGAAATCTAATTGAATAAAGATGTGTACCAGTCGTTTGTCATAATTGACAAATGCGATTGATCCTCCACAGTGTTTAGAGATGCTACCATTCTTCATGGTGTTTCTATTGTTTTTGTTGGCTTCTGATTTCTTCTTCCATTCTAGGAAAATCCAAATATCAATTAGCTTATTCCAAATTTTCTCTAGAAATCCAATTTTCTGACAAATGCGATTGATCATTCAGACCCAAATCTTAGAAGCCAGCAGACTTGCTCACTGGATTCGGGGATTTTTTATCAAAAGTCCAATATTGTTTTGCTTAATCAATAGAATTTTCATAGAGTTTCCTTCCACTTTTCCTCTTCTTTGTTCCTTGTGCTCTCTCTCTCTCTCTCTCTCTCTCTCTCTTTCTCTCTCTCTCTCTCTAACGTTAGTTATTCACCGAATCTATGGCCAAGGTATATCTAACTGAAGTTAACTAAAGAGCTGAAGAAGCAAACATCCAACAGAATCTGAATTCATGAGTCCACAAATATAAAAGTCCAAGTATCAAGTCCTTAAGATATGTATCAAGTAATAAAAGGGTTTTCAACTTTTTGCTTATCCTGGGTGTTAAATTTTCTGGTGTGCTATCCTAGTTTATTATATTAAAGAAAATCCAAAGAACCACTAAAGAAAATTATAGAACAGAACTATCTGGAATCTACTGACTATGTCGGCTGTCATCAGCAATATGCTAAGTTTCCATCAATAGGTAAACAAACGAAAGAACGTAGAAAATCCTCTTCAAAAGCAACACTCTGAACTTTTTTTGCCCAAAGAAGATCGAAAGAAAGACAAGAAAGAACAATAGATCCTAAGAGTAGTATCACAAAGTTTCATACATAAACCAAATCAAATAGAAAGGGTAGAGAAAACAACCTTGATATCCTCGTTCGAGACCCCGTAGTCCAAGTTGGAGATGTAGAGCTTGGTGCCCGTCTCTATAGCTGCTGCCTTAGCCACCGGCGCCGGATAACCCCTCATCGGGCCCGAATAAATATCATGCTGCCATGCCAAATCCGAAGCCTGGAATGAAGATTGAGTGAGAAACTTTAGATTCAAGAAGAGAAGGCCGCGAATCGAAATCTGGCAGAGATTGAGATATCCGGAGGGGACCGTGGAAACCCTACTCGTACCTTGCCGATGGAATAAGTGTTAGCATCCCTCATATGCCATGAAAATTTCGAAATAATTTTCAGATTGCAGCGGAAAACATATGCGGGATCCGTTCATTGCATGAACATGTTTTAAAACCTTTCGTTTGTAGATAGATTAGAATTAAATTATTTTAAACCATTTTAAAATCATTAAGAAGATCAGATCTTCACCTTATGCGGGTAGATGGTCTCCGCAAATCTGATTCACGTGGTATTTGATCAAGGCTCAGTGGAAGCCGCACACGCGTCCGGCCTCTACGGGTATCCACACGAAGTATTGAACCGATCGAAGCTTTCGTATCTCCCCAGGGTGCTAGCTCCCTTGCAAAGATGGCTTTTGATGGCTGAAGTCTTCCCTTTCAATCAACTCTTGAATGCCTAGGGAGGAGGAGGAAGAAGGATGGATCAAAAGGAAGGAGAACAAAAACCCGTAGCCTTTCCTTTTTCCTTTGCATTGGAACCGAAGAAGGAGATGAAGGGACCACGCTTCACAAGCTTTTCTTCCCTTCTTCTTGCGGCTGAAAAGAGGTATGGAGAGGGGCTACTTGCTGCCGAAATCCCAAAGAAAATTGGCTTGAAGGAGGGGTCGAAATCCCTTCTCTTTTGAAGACCATAATAGATAAGGATGAGCTCCTACTTTTTAGGAGCTCATCATTATCATATTAATTTCCAAGAGAGGAGGGGCGTAGCCGCTCCTTTTCATCTCACCCAAGCAAGGGAGGGGCGTGGGCCCCTCCCTCTTCTCCCTTCTATTCTCAGACCCCACTTAATCACATTAAGTGGGGTGGGTTTAGCCACATTCATAGGAACTCAATCCTTTTCTAAAAAGGATTAGATGAATCCAATTCAATTCCTCCAAATCCTAATCCAATTAGGATTTAATTGAACCATGACTCTATTGAACTCTTCAATCCTAATCCAATTAGGAGTCATGAAATTAATTAGATTAAATTTAAAATTAATTAGGACTTAAGAAAATCCTAATCTAATCAGAACTTGTTCAAATTTCAGTCCTAAGACAATTAGGACTTTAGAAATTCTATTCCAAGTAGGACTCTAATTTAATTTGAAATCCTAATCCAATCAGGACTTCATGAATTCCACTCTAAGTAGGATTCATAATCAAGTCCAATTAATTAAATCCAATTAATTAAATTAAATTGCAATCCGATTGCAATTATTCCTTCTTCTAACCACTAACTCTTAGCGGGTTTTTATTTATCAATCTAATTGATTATTTGTGATTCCTACTCACATTCAACCATCGGATCGGTTATTACCTCTAATGTGTGTAACCCCATAGGTTCTATTCTGACTGGTAGTGAGAATATTGCAATCTCTATTACAATATCATTGAAAACTCCTTTCAATGGGTTGAAACAATTCCAACTCAACTTACCAGGGATTATCGACCATCAATATGATCCCTGTGAGTCTCACCATCCACCAGTGACACCTAGCAGTATGTAGTGGCCACCCAGCAGAATAGAATGATGAACCTCTAAGTGCAGTTATCGTATGATACAGTCCTTCTATCGTGGATCCCTACAGACCGGAGGTCATGGATAACTCGTCAAACCCCGTCGTCTGTCATATGTCTAGATTTGTTCGACTTGAGTTCGAGAGTAGAAAACTCTTTTCCACTATATATTCTGCCCTGGGCAAGGTCTTAGAACTCAGTCTAATAAATCACATAGGATCACTCCTCATCTATCAAGGTCGATAGATTTCATGTAAGTGCATACCCTACTCCTACAGTGAACCTACTGCAGCCAATCTACACAACAAGGACCCATATGACTAGAGACCATGTATATGTGCAGTCAAACTACAATAACCTCACTGTGAATAGTCGAAGCACCGCAGGTCAAAGGACCAGTCACACTACTGCAACATCAAGCAAGTCACTGACGAGTGGATAGACATCCAAGTGACTTCTTGTCTTGGTCATGCTCAGTACCCTTGTTCTCTAACAAGCACCTGCACTATCACTTCAGTGTCCCTACACTGTGAACTCGAGTCTCGTCCATCCATAAGGAAAGCGATCTGTGCACTGATCGGATCGATCACCGTCCTCGTGATGATCCATTGATCAGGAGCATTTAGAAATTAATCACCAATGATACATGGATCAAATTTTCAACTCTTGAGAATATGTATCATCATCTTATTAATTTTTTGGACGATTCATAGACACATAAACAATATGAATGAAAAGATACCCATTTATTATTCAATAATAATAAAGTCAAGTACAAATTTATGTCCCAGAATTTATAATGTATCCGCCAGATTGGCTTCTAGGGCATACATCTAACAATAAGGGGCGGAGCGGTTCCTGGAGCGGGTGGGGAAGCATCGGGCGGGGCCGGTGCCGGACCCTCATCCCCAGCCGCGGAAATTTCCGGCGGAGGACGTCTTGTTCTTTTTGATCATGTCATCAAGGGACATGTCCAAGCCGCTCGACATGTCGGCAGGATCGAAAAGGGGGAAATGGGATCAGCGAGCTAGGTTTTTGAGGAGGAGGCGGTGGATTTGGGAGGAGAGAAGATTGGGGGAACTAGGGTTTGGAGGAAAGGGTAAGTGGGAAAGGGCCGGGGTATGAGAGTGGGAACTAGAAAGGGAGCAACTGCCTAGGGAAAATGAAACGGAGTGAATTAGACCGTGTTAAGAGTAACCTAGCAAACATATTTTATATAAATTTATTCGTCCTCATCGACATCAAAGGTGTCGTGCAGCTTGTTATCACGTGGTTAATATTTATTCATTAAACTTTATTAGCTATTTGTTGATTAATCTTTAGATAATTAGTCATTTGATTGCATGCACATGCTTGAACTTGCTGTTCACACAGTTTTACTGATTCGAACATGCACTGTACTTGTTTTGTATAGACTTAAGTATACAAACTAGCATGTAACTCACAGGATCCATGAGGTATGTTTTCTTTTTTTAAATTATTTTTAAAATATAAAATAGCAATAAACTAAATTATAATAAATCAAAGGGTTTGATAGACAAATTTTTTACATATTAAACAATAAATTTTAATGATAATTTTTAAAACAATAAACATCCAAGGCATCAGACTCCTGAGTAATGAAGGCAAGTTAAAATTGTACATGTTTGACACAATTGGAGCAAAATGATCGAACACAGTTGATACATAAAGGTGCAATGATGAAGATCATAAGCCAGAGGCCATCATTGTGAACAAGTTCTACAAATGTGGAGAATAAACCAAAGATTTCATAATCTCATACCTAGATTTGGAAGTAGATGGGTTTCCTCTCGAAAGCCATCGACCACCTCACAAATACCGCCTCCAAAGCCTCCCACCTTCATCACCGAGTGGAAAGAGGGACAAAACCTACAGGCGTCTCAACTTTTAAGGGAAGACGATGAAGACTTGGGGAGGAAAGAGGGACGAAGATATGGACGAACTCGGGGAGGAAAGACGAAGAGCCGAAGACGAAATGGATTGCGGGCGTGCGATTTGTTCTGGCTATTGGGCCTGAGGCGATGCCTCAATGGGTCATGGACTCATAGATAGGATTACTGATGGACCCATCATCTGGGTTCTAAATCCTAGAGGATCCGATTTGATCAATTATTTAATCAGATATCCGAATCCGAATTCGAAAAAATAGATCTATCCATATCCGTATCCGTATTTGGAATATTTTTGAACTAACTATCCGGATCCGATCGAATGAAGAAAACAGTATCCGAATCTAACCCAAATCAAATACAGAAACAGATACGATCAAATGAAGAAAACAGTATCCGAATCCGACCCGTTTTTAGCCTTAGGCGGAGCATTCCAAATAGTTTACTGCCATTAATCACTAGGGGTGCAAATGGGGCATCGTTTGTGGCCGGCGCCATGGGATTTGGGAATGAGAAGAAGGGATTTGGGTTTTCTGGAGAGTGATTGGAATTTAGGCTATCGAACGGATTTGGGCGGGGCGGCGGGCACACTTAGTTTCATTTTGGATTCCCTCTTTTTATCTTTTTTTCTTAATTTATAATTACTCAAAAATAATATTTTTAATATTTTTGGAATTAAAAATTAAATTTGGTGACGGAAATTTCTGTCAATAACCCGTCACTGCTAAAAATAATCTTTTAAAAATTTATAAACACTTGGGTTACGATATTTGTGACGGCTAAATTTGTTATTGTTTGGTTGCAATTTCGGTTACCAGTTTTTTGACAGATACTCCGTCACTATGGTGGTTACTAAGTTTTGGCGCCCATCCTACCTTTATATTCTGTGATCGGTCTGTCACTAATTTGTCACTAAGTTTATACCACGGTGACCAAATTTCTGTCGGTCACTAATCCGTCACAAATAGTGACTGATAACGGTCCGTCACTAGTTTTCCGTCACTATACGCGTGTTTTCTAGTAGTGAATTAATTAAATAATTAAGTATTAAAGTTAATAAAGCACGATTTTGCTAGAAGGCTTGATAGTTGCATTGTGATAGTGATGTGCTTATGTCAAATGTATTTTGACTGTCATAAGCATATTGTCAACTCATTTTCTGACCCCAGATGTCTTCCATGATGCTTCTATGACCGTTATCTTGGTTTCCAATGTCCTTGATTATAGGGTCTATTGAAGAATAGGACTCATTTGGTTCGCAGAAAAAGAAAAAAGCAAATATAGTCAATACAAAAATGAAAAAATATATTATGTTTGGTTAAAGTTTTCAAATGAGAGAGATGAGAAGTGGCTTTCTCATAAGAATAAGATTCTCATATTTCATGTAAAAGATAAGCCCATATGGGACATAAAAAAAATCTAATTCCCATCAGTTAGAAATTAGGATATTTTTTGTTCAAAAATACCCTTAAGCTTTTAGATAGAATGAGATAAAATCTTTCTATTTATTAAGAGCGCAACAGGTATTTTTACATCTTTTTCAGAAAAATAAATGCTTAACCAAGTATAGGCCATTCTGGAATATGCTACTGTCTTATGGTAAACTAAACATGCAAAATCACTTTCTCGAGCACTATATACCTAGTATCAGCTTTTTAGAAAAAAATATTTCAATGAGGAAAAAAAAATTCCACAAACCAAACAACACCTCGTGCCCTTACCCTTAAATTAATTATGAAGATCGAAAATAGCAACTTCACCAAATGTTTTTCTTTTTCTCCTGAACTATAAAATTACCCTAAACAATACATGTCGTGGATGAACATTTAAAAATGCGGTGGATAGAAAGCTTTGCCAACACATCACATTCATCTTATTAATAATAATATATGGCTTATGAATAGGATTTAAAACTATTAGAGCCTAGGTTTAAGATTACTTGGGATTATGACAAGAATGATATCAAAGCTTAAGGTTTAAGATCACTAGGGGTCATGACAGAAATGTATCATAGCTTAAGGTTATGATCACTTGTGATATGACAAAAGTAGCAGAAATAAATTCAGTTCTTAGGTGTAAGATCACTAAATATTGTGATAAAATGTATACAATAGGTTTGGTATATGATGAGTACAGAAAGGTTGAATGATTTATATCTTTGATCATGATAAAAGAGGTTTAACCTAAGATAAGTGTAGGAAGGTTAACCAATACTATATTTATTTGTTTAGATGTTGTTTAAATAACTTGGAAGTTCAAACTTGATATAGGTGTAGATGTGATAACAATTTTAGCTTTGCTACTAAGGATTACAGTGAAATTTGTGCATAGGTCTTTCATAGTATTGAAGTGAACTAGGAATATTTTTTGATAGTATTATAAAGGAATATTTTTTGAGGTTAAATCTATTTGTGGATTATATTTAGAATTGGAAGTTTCAGATACTACAAATAGGTCTATTTCTTATTGATATATTTGATTTTGTTTTGAGGCCATAGAATATGCATATTGATGGGGGAATTGTAGTTATTTGAATTTTCATGTTTGGATTGGGGTACGAGATCTTTTTCTTAATTGTTGGAGACTATTAGATGTGTTAATTTAAACTGAAATCTAAGTTTATGATTTGAGAATGAAATTTTTGTCATTGTTGATGAAGCCACTAGTAAAATGTCGTATTGAGTAGAGACATCAGTCATGAGATGCCTACATAAATTATCATATATGGCATTGCTGGTAGATATTAAGAATCTTGGTGAAGAAAAATTTGGAGGTCAATAGAGTTCATTTTACTCATAATGGTATTGGCTCAGGGACTCCTAATCCATTGAATTTAGAGTAAATTCTTTTGGAACGAAGATCAATCTAGATTGTCTAATCAAATTGCTAAGAGAATTCAGGGTTAATCCACTTTAAATTAAACCTAGATATTTTGGATTCTAAAAAGGTTGTGGAGATTATGCAATGACCTTAAACTTGACTAATAGCTTGAGGATTGGTTATGGTAAGTACACTCTACATAAATTGAGGACAAAGAGATCTAGAGATTATGCTTTAGTTCTACTTAAAGATTTGAAATTTAGATTTTTTTAATCCTAATGCAAAGTGATATTTCGGTAAAAAATCATTTAGCGGCCTTATAGTAATTGTTGGGTTAGATTAGATTGCGCAGCAGAAGTGTAGTAGTTTGAGTTAATTTAAAATTGGTTAGAAACAATAATACTTTGATCCGAAAGGTATTATGATAGAAGACCTAAGAAGGAAAATGTCATGATTCTTTAGCTACTGAAGGTAGCTATATAATTTGCACCAGTGGGTTATTCTATTGTTGACCACTTTTGAGAGAATTTTGGGCACCTTAAATTTAGCGTTAACAGATTGATGGTTCTATGGCTAAGCTCGAACCTAAAATGTTTTAACATTGGTCTTCTACTCCTAGCTCTAACATTGTTAAGAGGTTTGAGGTTTTCCTAGAATAAAAGTCTAATTATTAAATCATTAGCGAAGTTAAGAGAAGAAAGAGGAATATAGATTATGGAGAATATTTGATGCTAAAGCTTTCTCCTATTTCTGTTTAGTCGATTATAATTTCTATATAGAATTAATCAAGAGTAATTAATTTCATGAGCAAAGAATTATGGCATTTGAATCCAAGATTGGGAGGTTGGCATTCTTTTGAAGGAGATAAACAGAATCAGTTATATATTGTAGATAGAAAAGATCAAGTTTTGAGATGCCATAATTATGTATGTTATAATTCCTTATGTCAAATCTTGTGAACATGTACTCCGAAAGGGGACTATTTGAGAGCTCAAGAATAATATAATGATTGAGTACTTTCAAAGTTGAGTCTCAAATAAGTTAATTTCGAGGACGAAACAATTTTCAAGAGGGAAGAATATAATAATCCAATTTTAGTAGGCTTGTGGTTAGGCCCAAGCCGTTCCCGCATACCTAGCCCAGCTCGTGGGCTCGTGGGCCAGCCCAAAGATGTCAGGCCCAATTAGCCCAAAAGCGTGCTTGTTGCGTGCGATGGTTGGAGGAGAAGACTTTCGATTGGAGTCTTCTTCCTCCTCCGATATCGTCGTACTTCGGAAGTCCTAAGGCGATCCCAACACCGAGGACTTCCTCTATTTAAGGCTCCTTCCTTTTTTGATTTTCATCACCAGAATCACCGTCGATTCTAAGTTTTCTTCTCCAAGTCTTCTCCTTGATTCTTTTCCAAGTGTTGTTGGAAAAGGCTGCTGAACCACATTGTCAGACTGAGATAAGTGTCCTTTATCTTCTTTTCTACCGTTTTAGCCTTTGATTCACTCCAATTTAAGCTAGCAACCGCTAAAATTTTATCTGATACAGGGAACCATATTTAAGAGAGAATTCATTGTCAAGACAGAAGATGACTGCCCAATACTTTTATATAGAAGTCTCAAATCTCAGTGCAGCCCTCCACTTATGGTACTCCTCGAGAAAGCCGGCAATCAAATGAGACCTTGGATGAGTGCGAAATCATTTTTTTTTCCCCCATTCTCCCCTTTCTCTCTCTACTCGTGGGCAGAAGATTTATTCGGAGCTCCCACCGGCTCCCAAATACTGAACCTGGCATCCTATGGGTACACAAAGCATCTTTTAAATGAGAATAGCTAAGTTTATCAAGGAAGACCCTATCTTTTACAGGCTAAAACTCAATAGATAAGTAGCAGATAGGAGTTTTGAGACTTTATTGTTTCGTGTCATAACCAAAACGGTGTGCAAGTCCACTAACATCCCAACTCTTATTTAACATAAAATCCTGAATAAAACAGCCGTCGCCTACAGTATTGACATCTAAATAACATGACATTTTGGGAAACAGGATTTTTTTTTTTTTGGTAGAAGGGAAACAGGATTTTGAACAACCAAAACTATGCAATAAACTCAAATCATTACCATCACCAATGCATGCCTCCAGCCCTTCCCTGATTTGTTAGAGAGATGATGAGAGTCAGCCAACAGTAAGATGCCTGTTGAGCAGCAAGGATTTTCCTTGGTCAAGGTTTCATACTTACATTTCACCAACCTGACACATCTAAAAGTGTGTTTGGTTTGCGACGGGAATCAAAATCGGAATTGATGCGGGGTTTTCACCCCGGCACCAGCCCACACACCGGCCGAGCAGGAAAAGCGACTGCGTCCCTCCCGAGGTATTGTCCGCTCTGGGCAAGCCCTGTGGGCGCGGAGCTCGCACGGGGTGCGCACCCACCTGCAGGCGCGGAGCTCGTACAGGGGGCTTGGGCGACCCTCACGGTTTTGTCCTATAAAAAGCGCCTCGTGAGGAAAGGTTTTGCACCTCCTCATTATAAGGCACAGACCTTTCCGCTGATTAGCCGATGTGGGACTAAACTGGGAACCCCATCCCACAACACAGCCCCCCCAGTGGGAAGGTCTGTGCGCGGGCGGGTCCCTTCCTCTAGCGCCATCTGTTGTTGGAAATTGGACCCGGGGGCGATCTTCGGTCGAGGAGAGGGAGCGGCGAGTCTTCACAAGGGAGCAGCGGTCCTTTGGCGGGCGGCGTCCTCCGTCCGGGTGCCTGCAGAAAAGCCGGTGGCCGGGTTTTCCGGCGCCGGCCCTCCGACGCTCAAGTCAGAAGGGGGGCAAATTGTAGAAGAAGAAGAACAGTGCTTCTAGAGTGTAGATTTTCCAACCCACCCTCTTTGGAGAGCAAGGGCCCCCTTTTATAGGGGGGAGTCGGTTTACCTGAGATGTGATGGGGCGAGGTCATCGTACGGCTTGGCATGTTGCTCGGATCAGCGCACGACCAGGCGAATCATTGCATTGATGTCGGAGGTGAGGCCGTCGTACGACTCGAGGCAGCACGCGATCGGGCGAATCATTGCATTGATGTCGGAGGTGAGGCCGTCGTACGACTCGAGGTAGCACGCGATCAGGCGAATCATTGCATTGATGTCGGAGGTATGGCCGAGATCAGAGACTTATCACCGTTGATTGGACTCTGCTGGGCTGACTTGCCGTGGAGAGTTGCGGGTCCGTAGATAACAGGAGCCACGCGCATTAATGGTGGAGTAAGCCGGAGATCCGCATTAATTGTGGAGTAAGCCGGAGATCCGCATTAATTGTGGAGTAAGCCGGAGATCCGCATTAATTGTGGAGTAAGCCGGAGATCCTCATTAATTGTTGAGTAAACTGGAGGTTTGCAGGGGTCATGCGCAATAAATGCCGGGGCAGTGGCAGGGTATGGCTCTCGGCTGGACCTCGGAGGGGTACGGCCGTGGTAGGTGGTTGACAAGAATAGACCTCGAGTGTCGGAAATTTTTCGGGTCGGAGGTTCTGAGGTCGGATGTTCCGAGGTCGGACGCCGACTTCGGCAGTCCAAGGTCGACGGTTGTGCGATTTCTTAGGGGTAATTGTATCATTGGGGGAAAAACCATATTCCCCCAACACTACCCCCCGACTTCCGAGTTCGTGCAGCTTGCAAGCTCGGACGCGGGAAGTAGAGATTATTATCAAAGTTGGGGAAAATCACGTCCGCACCCTCACGCTTTTCGGAGCCTTTATGACGGAACCTGCGCCCTTTGGCGCTTCGAAGTTACCCTATTCGGCGAGCTTATGATGGGGCTTGCATCCTTACGTTTTCCGAAGCGGCTGTAACGGGGGTGGCGCCTCTTGGATTTTCGAGATCGCTTCGTGCGGCGAACCCATGATGAGGGTTTCCGGGCCCGACGAGGCGGCGCCTCGATCTCGTGGTCGAGGCCCCCCTCATCAATGAGTATACCGTTTCGTGCTTCAAGATGGACACGCGGCATGATCTGAGGTCGGACGTTTCCGATCTCGTATTGGCGGATCACTGATCTGAGGAGGTGGAGGCTACATCGGAGCCCCACGTGTCCCGGAGGCTTATTAAATAAGAGGAGCGGGGGTGACGTCCGCTCGTTTTTCGAGGTGATCCAATTTTGCGGACCCATGATGAGGCCGCGTGATCCGATGGGACAGCGTTTCGATTTTGTACCCGATTTATTGATCCGGAGTGAATGTGGTGCCTCGACTTCTGAGGTCGACACGCGGCGTCATCCGGTCAGGGGATGGGACCCGATCCGGTCAATCTGGGCCGTCAGGGGGGTCTATATAAACCCCACGAGTCTGTCCTAAGAGTTCCATTTGGTTGCCTTGTATTTTTGGCCGTCTTCTTCCTCGCTCCCCCCCCCCCTCGACCAAATTTTGCCGACGGTGCCCGGAGCGATTTTCGGCGATGTCCCGTAGGTTCCCACCCTGTGCTTGCTAGGGTTTCCTTTCCTCCTCCCACCTCTTTCTTTAGTTTCATTTCATTTTTCTGTAAAAATGGGTCTCGGTCCTGAAGAGGTAGGGTCAAGTCTGTCGAGAGAGGAGTTGGAGTTAATCCGCTCCCGGTTTTTCTTCCAGCCCGGGTTTCGTCTCGAAACTGCGGGGCCGGAAGATAGGGTGACGCGGCCGCCCCCAGGTCGGATCGCGGTTCATCGCGAGACGCTCTGGGCCGGCCTGCGGTTCCCTGTTCACGAGTTCGTGAACAACTTGCTGGTCGAGTACCAACTCGTCCCAGCGCAGCTTGCTTCGAACTCGTGGAGGACCATAATCGGGTTCTTGTCTTTGTGCCTCGGGCATGGGATCCCGATCTCCGTGAGCGTCTTCCGTCGGTGTTTTCTATTAAAGAAAAACCCGGCGGACGCAGAGTGGCTATACTTCGCCTTTCGGAGCGGTATGTCACTCTTTCACGGTGCCCCTTCCTCTATTCATGAGTGGAAGGAGAAATTTTTCTTCCTTGCGTCCGAGGTGCCGTGGGGATTCAACCCGAGGTGGGGGCACCCTCGGTTGAAGGCTCTCAACAGGCTCTCCGAGCCCTCGGAGAGGGAGTTGAGGGTCCTGGACTCCTTACGGGCCCTCGGAAAGGGGTACGACCTGACCGAGCTCCTACGAGAGGACGCCCTGGCGAGCGTGGGTCTGAGTTCGGCGCGCCCCGAGGGTAAGAGTAGTTGCATTATCTTCTTTTTTTTTTGTCTGTTCTTTCTTTTTACTAACATTGGTCTAATACTTAGAAGAATTTTTGATTTCAGACATTCCTCATATGCCGACCAGCAACGTATCGCTCTTCTCCCGCCTGAAGAGGCGGGAGGCCGAGGCCGGGGGGGCTGTTCCCCAGCCTCGAAAGAAGGCGAGGTCGGCCGGTGCTTCCACATCGGCCGGGACGAGAGGCCCAGAGGCGGGGGCCTCCGCAGCTGACCTGGGGCGGACGCGGGCCGCCAGTGACGCGGGCCCAGCGGCCCCTCCTTGTCCCGTCCCCGTCGCCCAGCGGGAGGGGTCGACCGTGATCCGATTGCGGCGCTCGGGGCCTGAGCCGACCCGGGGCCCCGAAGCGAGCAGCCCCGAAATCCCGAGCTCGGACGAGCCGAGCTCTTCGAGGGTCTTCCGGGAGGAGTCGGCCGAGCCGGACTCTCCTATTCTCGAGGGGAGCTCGACTATCCACGACGCCGAGGTCGCGCGCTCCGTATTCGGCGGGCGATGCTTCCAGCGGACCGGGCCAAGTTCCGGAACTTACCGCTGGAAGAAGTTGTTGACGGTACTTACCGCAACACCGCCCGGATAAGTCCTCTTCTTAATTTCCTTGAAGTTATTAGCGAACCTATATGTTTTTCAACTCACGATCATTTTGTTCCTTTCTTTGCAGCACATTCATGAACTTGACACCCTGGTATTCATCGCTCAGGGGTGTCAAGAGGAGGCTCGGCAGCTCGGCCGGCAATTGGAGCCGGCTAAGAGAAGAATTGCCGAGCTGGAGGCGGCTCTGGCCGAGGCCGAGGCGCGGAGGGAGGCCACTGAGGCCGGGCGCCTAGCTATGGTCGAGGTGCTCGAGGAGGAAAGGGCCGCCCACGCCTTGACCAAGTCGGCTTTGCGTGCTTCGGAGGCGCGCCTGGGGGAGGCCCAATCCGAGGTCTTGGGCCTCAAGTACGAGTGCGGGGTCTTCCGCCTCAAGATTGAGCAGCTTGAGGCTCGGGAGAAGAAGGCACTCGAGCGGGCCGAGAAGGCCGTGCATCTCTTTAAGGGGTCGGAGGAGTTCCGCGACATGCTAGAGGAGGAAACTGTTGACGGGTTCCTCCGGGGCTTCGACAACTTCCGGAAGCAGATGGCCCGGATCTGCCCCCAGTTCGATCTTTCGACAATTCGTCCGAGGATGAACCTGGGCTACGGGTCTGATTCGGACGACATCCCCGCCATCCTGACGTCCGAGGCGGGGTTGTATGAGTGCGACGCCGCCGAGCCTGCGACGGCGGTGGCCGAGTCGGAGGCAACTGCCGAGGCCCCTGCTACAGATCCCGAGCCCGTGCTTGCTGAAGGCCCCCAGGTCATCGCCGTGGACGACCCCGAGGGTGACGCGGACGCTGCTGCCGCCCCTTAGGACTTAGATTTACTTTTTTTCCTTTTCACTGTAATCGAGGTCGGCGCTTCCCAACTTTTGAAGGGCCGACCTCCAATTTTGTACTTAGCCTTTTGGCCTTTTACTAATGAAAAATCCCTTTTATCACTTTGTGTTTATCTTTCCTTCTCTTGTCGTAAATGAGGCCGGAGTCTTAATTTAATCGCTTCACCGACTTTTAACTTTATATCTCGGCTCTCAAGCTATTTAACAGAGTTGCACTTTTTCCTTGGCTATATCTTAGCTTTCTCAAGTTCTGGTCATACCAACCAGTGGGAGCTCCGAGCTTAGGTTTTTAGAAGATTTCTCTAAGTCCTACAGCTCGGGTCCTAGAATCGCAGAAGTTGCCATGTTTGGCCTTTAGGCTCTTAAGGCATCGAGGTCGGGCCTTAGTCTTTCAAGTAGGGTCGTGCTAAATTTGTATATGCCGCTATTCGGGGGGTCTAGTCGGGCTTCTGAACTTGACTCCTCGAATCGTAAGATCATAGAAAGGGTCAGTGCTGTCCCCCATGGGGGAGCATGAGCTAACAATTGAGCTGTCGCCAGAGTTCCATAGCTTTCATCCTCTGACTTTGCCGAGATCTCAGTGAGCGGGGTCGGTACCCTTAAAAGATACCTCGGCCCTTCCGAACCCAATTGGTATGTCCGTGGTCGAGGTTGTCTTCGTAGCTTGACATTGGAGACTACGTATGGGGGCCGAGTTGGGCCCTAGTTTGCAAAGACTTACATAAGTCGTTATGGAGGTTCAACAGGCGGAGTATGGTGGGGAGTTGGTCTTAGACCGACTCGTAGGAGTAATCCATTTTTGGCCAGAAGAAAGTCTCGACCTTGGCCGAGATTTTGCTAACAGCGCATAAAATATGACGAGGCAAGTGTCGAGTAAGATGTACCTTTTGCATTCCCAGAGTTGTGCTCCACATGGCGGAGCGGGTTGTTCCCTTTCCTCGTCGACTTTCGGAGTCACTTTGACTTGTTAGGGGGGCTCGAGCCTCTTACGGACCCGGTGACGCCCGCCGAAGTTGAGAGGATCTGGGAAGGCTTTGTTGATCCGTAACTCTTCCCGAGGTCAAGGGAGTTTAAGACCCTACGGTCGGGCCTCGGGGCATCCCAACCTTGGTCGAGGGGTCTTGCGTCAGGTCGGCGGGTCTGAGGACACTTTGCTGACCTGCGGTACATCCCGAGGTCGAGGAAGTTTGGGACTCTACGGTCGACCCTCGGGGCATCCCGACCTTAGTCGAGGAATCGTTCGTCAGGTCGACGGGTCTGGGCGCGCTCTATCGACCTGCGACGCTTTCCGAGGTCGAGGGAGTTTGGGACTCTACGGTCGACCCTCGGGGTATCCCGACCTTAGTCGAGGAATCTTTCGTCAGGTCGATGGGTCTGGGCACGCTCTATCGACCTGTGACGTTTCCCGAGGTCGAGGGAGTTTGGGACTCTACGGTCGACCCTCGGGGCATCTCGACCTTAGTCGAGGAATCTTTCATCAGGTCGATGGGTCTGGGCACGCTCTATCGACCTGTGACGCTTTTCGAGGTCGAGGGAGTTTGGGACTCTACGGTCGACCCTCGGGGCATCCCGACCTTAGTCGAGGAATCGTTCGTCAGGTCGATGGGTCTGGGCACGCTCTATCGACCTGCGACGCTTCCCGAGGTCGAGAGAGTTTGGGACTCTACGGTCGACCCTCGGGGCATCCCGACCTTAGTCGAGGAATCGTTCGTCAGGTCGATGGGTCTGGGCACGCTCTATCGACCTGTGACGCTTCCCGAGGTCGAGGGAGTTTGGGACTCTACGGTCGACCCTCGGGGCATCCCGACCTTAGTCGAGGAATCTTTCGTCAGGTCGATGGGTCTGGGCACGCTCTATCGACCTGTGACGCTTTCCGAGGTCGAGGGAGTTTGGGACTCTACGGTCGACCCTCGGGGCATCCCGACCTTAGTCGAGGAATCGTTCGTCAGGTCGATGGGTCTGGGCACGCTCTATCGACCTGCGACGCTTCACGAGGTCGAGGGAGTTTGGGACTCTACGGTCGACCCTCGGGGCATCCCGACCTTAGTCGAGGAATCGTTCGTCAGGTCGATGGGTCTGGGCAAGCTCTATCGACCTGCGACGCTTCCCGAGGTCGAGGGAGTTTGGGACTCTACGGTCGACCCTCGGGGCATCCCGACCTTAGTCGAGGAATCTTGCGTCAAGTCGATATTTCATCGTCCTGCGATACTTCCCAAGGTCGAGGGAGTTTGGGACTCTACGGTCGAGCCTCGAGGCAACCCGATTTTAGTCGAGGAATCTGAGGATCACAGATGACCCAACATTAGAAGAGAATTATAATCATTGAAATAGGCGAATCATTTGCAGAAAAGAGACTGAGTCCATAGTCCTGATTGTCTTGAACCCCTAGGGGTTTCATTGGTAGTACATTCGTAGATTCTCGGAGTTCCAGCTTTGCGGAATCAGAGTCCCCTCTAGGGACTTCAATTTGTATGCTCCGGGTCGTTGTACTCGGGCGATTTGATACGGCCCTTCCCAATTTGGGGCGAGCTTTCCTTGCTCGGTCGGTTGAGAAGCCTCGGCTCTCCTGAGGACGAGGTCCCCTACTTTGAAGAGCTTGGGCTTGGCTTTGGAGTTGTAGTATTGGGCCGTCCTCTGTTGATACCTCGCCATACGGACCCTAGCGACCTCTCGGGTCTCCTCAACAAGGTTCAAGTTGTTCCTGAGCCGGGAAGAATTGGTGTCGGGGTCGTAATGCTCCACCCTTGAAGAAGGGAGGCCAATTTCCAGCGGGATGACAGCCTTAGTGCCGTATGCTAGGTTGAAGGGGGTCTCTCCCGTGGGCAGTCGGAACGTAGTCCGGTACGCCCAGAGGACGTTGTACAAGTCCTCGACCCACTGTCCTTTGGACCGATCAAGCCTAGCCTTGAGCCCCTGCAAAATAGTACGGTTAGTTACCTCAGTTTCTCCGTTTGTCTGGGGATGGGCAACCGAGGTGAAGCGGTGGTCAATGCCGAGCTCAGAGCAAAATTTCCTGAAGTGGACATTGTCGAACTGCCGACCATTGTCGGATATAAGGATACGGGGTAGTCCGAATCTGCAAATTATGGACTTCCACACGAAGTCCCGCATCCTTTGCTCGGTGATCCGGGCTACAGGTTCGGCTTCGACCCATTTAGTGAAGTAGTCGATGGAGACGACCAGGAACTTTCTTTGTCCGGTGGCCAGGGGAAAGGGCCCCAGAATGTCGATCCCCCACTGGGCAAACGGCCAGGGGGCGATGATGGAAGTCAGCAGGGCCGAAGGTCGGCGCTGGATATTAGCGTTCCGTTGACACCGGTCGCACTTCCGGACAAAATCCGTCGCATCTTTCTGGAGCGTGGGCCAGTAATATCCTTGCCGCAGGATCTTATGGGCTAATGTCCGACCCCCCAGGTGATTTTCGCAGATTCCTTCATGGACCTCTCGGAGGGCATAGTCCGCCTCAGAGGGGCGGAGGCATCTGAGGAGAGGGGAGGTAAATGATCGACGATAGAGTCTGTTTTCGTACAAGACATACCGGAGAGCTTGGCGCTTGATTCGACGAGCTTCTGTCTCATCATGGGGTAGGGTTCCGTCCTGGAGGTAGCAGACGAACCCGTCGATCCAGCTTGGTTCAAAGTCGATACACATGGTAGGTTCTGGTTCCTCCGTGCTGGGAACCTGTAGGTACTCGAGCGTTGTCCCCTTGGGAAGCTCGCTCATGCGGGAGGTTGCCAGCTTGGACAACTGGTCTGCCCTGAGATTCTCCGCTCTGGGAATGTGCTGGATATCAAAGGAGTTCAGAGTAGACGTGAATTTCCGCACCTTTTGGAGGTATTTCTGCATGGATGGCTCTTTTGCTTCAAAGTCTCCCTGGATCTGGCTTACCACCAGCTTGGAATCACTGAAGGCCGTCAGGTCGTCCACTTTCAGCTCCTTTGCTAACTTGAGCCCGGCGATGAGAGCCTCGTACTCAGCCTCGTTGTTTGAGGCCGGGAACTCGAGGCGCAAGGCTTGCTCGGCCACCACCCCGTCTGGACTGGTGAGAATGAGTCCGGCCCCGCTACCCCCCGAAGTTGAAGACCCGTCCGAGTGTAGGACCCATGGTAGCCTTGGGGCTTCCTCCATGGATACAGATGGCAGCTCGGGGTCGTCCGGCAGGGTGCATTCTACGATGAAATCGGCGAGTATTTGAGCTTTGACAGCCGGCCTGGGCCGATATTCAAGGTCGAATTTCTCGAGCTCGACCGCCCATTTGCGATCCTTCCCGCACGATCCGACCTTTGCAGTATTTGCTTCATAGGCTGGTCGGTCAGTATGGTTATTGTATGGGCTTGGAAATATGGACGAAGTCTTCGAGCTGAAGTAATGAGAGCAAAGATTGTCTTTTCAAGTTTGGAGTATCGGGTCTCAGCATCTCTGAGGACCCGGCTGATGTAGTAGATTGGCCTTTGGAGCTTGTCCTCTTCCCGAACGAGGACTGAGCTCACTGCAACTGGAGAGACGGCCAGGTACAAATAAAGGACTTCGTCCCTCTGAGGCTTGGTGAGCAGCGGGGGAGAGGCCAGAAGGCTTCTAAGCTCTTCGAAGGTCTGCTGGCATTCTTCTGACCACTGGAAGTCCTTTGGCCGCTTGAGGATCTTGAAGAATGGGAGGCAGCGCTCGGCCGACCGGGAGACAAACCTCCCCAAGGCGGCAACTCGCTCGGTAAGCCGCTGCACCTCCTTGACTATCCTCGGGGGCATCATTTCTTGCAGCGCTCGGATTTTCTCAGAGTTGGCTTCAATTCCACGCTGGGTCACTATGAAGCCCAGGAATTTGCCCGAGGTGACTCCGAACGCGCACTTCGCTGGGTTGAGCTTCATTCGGTATCTCCTGAGCTTGGAGAATGTTTCGTTGAGGTCAGCTACATGGTGCTCCGCCGCTCGACTCTTCACCAGCATGTCGTCCACGTAAACTTCCATATTTTGGCCGATCTGGTCTTTAAAAATTTGGCTAACCAGTCTCTGATAGGTGGCTCCAGCGTTCTTCAGGCCGAAGGGCAGCACCTTGTAGCAGTAGGTGCCCTTATCGGTGATGAAGGCCGTCTTCTCCTCGTCTTCTGGCGCCATTCGGATTTGATTGTACCCTGAAAAGGCATCCATAAAAGTCAGCAGCTGATGCCCTGAGGTGGAATCGACGAGCTGGTCGATGCTTGGGAGGGGGAAACTGTCTTTTGGGCAAGCCTTGTTCAAGTCGGTGTAGTCCATGCACATGCGCCATTTTCCGTTGGCCTTCTTTACTAGGACTACGTTGGCGAGCCAGTCTGGGTAAGAGACCTCCCGGATGAAGCCGGCTTCAAGGAGCTTATCCACCTCCTCGGCCGCAGCTCGTTGCCGTTCCGAGGCGGAGCCTCTTTTCTTCTGCTTTATTGGTCTGCTGGTCGGCTTCACCTGAAGTCGATGGACCATGACCTCAGGGTCGATTCCCGGTACGTCCGCGGGCGACCAGGCGAAGATATCAGCATTGTCCCGCAGGAAGCTGATGAGGTGATTCCTCTCGCGGGCGCCAAGGCCGGAGCCGACCTGCACAGTTAGCTCAGGAAAATTTTCTCGTAGTGGAACTTGAACAAGAAGCTCACCAGGCTCTACTTGCATCTTCCAAAGGGTGTCCCTTGCATCCAGGGTTTCTATGGGTAGTGAAGGGCCTGTTGGCTGAATCGGCGCCTCGATCGGTGGCCTTACTCTGTGGGCCGCCATGTAGCATTGCTTGGCGACCAACTGGTCTCCGCGGACCTCGCCCACTCCTCGGCCGGTGGGGAACCGCATGAGCAGATGGCGGGTTGAGACCATGGCTCGAAGGGCGTTTAGCCCTGGCCGCCCAAGGATGGCGTTGTAAACTGAGGGCAGACGGACCACAAGGAAGTCCGTCCTCACAATGCTCTCCCGAGGAGCGAGGCCAACTGTAACAAGGAAGCTGGCCTCACCTTCAACTGGGACCGAGTCTCCGGTGAACCCAACCAGTGGGGCATTAATTTTCCGGAGACGTCCTTCTGGCAACCCCATTTTTTGGTAGGCATGGTAGTACAAAACGTTAGCCAAACTTCCATTGTCAACCAAGACACGTTTTACATCAAACTTATTTACAATCATAGAGATGACCACAGCGTCATCATGGGGGGTCTCAACCCCTTCCAAGTCCTCGTCCGAGAACGAGATGACTTCATCAGCACGCAGGCGCTTCGGGGGTGCTCCCTGGGCGGCTTCTCCTGCCGAGGCCCTTCCGATCATATTGATGGTGCCGGCAATGGGCCTGTTGTCGTCCGGGTTTTCGGGCAATGCGGCGTTCTCCGTCGGCCTCCTTTCCTCGCGTCGGTTCCTCACGAACCGGTTGAGTACTCCCCGGCGGATGAGCGCCTCTATCTCGTCCCGGAGCTGGAAGCAATCCTCCGTGTCGTGCCCACGGTCTCGGTGGAAGCGGCAGTACTTCCTAGGATTGCGGGGAACTCCCGTATCCCGCATAGGAGGCGGGGGTCGGAAGAAATCCCGACCCTCGATTTCCATCAAGATCTCGGCCCGGGGGGCATTGACAGGTGTGTAGTTCTCGTACCTCCCTGGGTACGTCCGAGGCCGTGGTGGAGATCTTGGTCGAGGTGGGGTCCTCCGCTGAGCTCGCCCCTGCTGTCGATGGGGGCTCCTCAGCCGAGGGAGGTTCTTCTCTCGACGGGGGGATCGGCTTCTCTGTCGGCCGCGTTCCTCGCGACGTTTCTTCTGTTTCCTTGAGGCGGGCTCAATCGCACCCCGCCTGGAGGCAACTGCCTCCTCGGCCTTGGCATACTTTCGGGCTCGGGCCAGCATTTCGGTGAAGTCGGCCGGAAAGCTCTTCTCAATGGAGAAGAGGAATCGGTAGGAGCGGACCCCAGTCTTCAGAGCCGACATGGCTATCGACTGGTCTAGCTCACGAACTTCCCACATAGCAGCAGTAAAGCGGTCCAGATACTCCTTGAGGGATTCCCCCTCCTTCTGCTTGATGTCCAGAAGGGAGTCTGACGTCCGTCGTTGGCGTCGGCTGGCAGCGAAATTGGTGGCAAACTGCCTGCCGATTTGCTCGAAGGAGGATACCGTGTTTGGCTTTAGTCCAGAAAACCAAAGCCGAGCGGTCCCTCGAAGAGTCGCTGGAAAGGTCTTGCAAAGTATAGCCTCTCAGGACCCTTGTAGAGCCATAAGGGCTCGGTAACTCTCCAAATGGTCGAGGGGGTCGGTAATTCCGCTGTAGGGCTCCACCTGAGGCATTTTGAACCTCGCTGGGACCGGCTCATCCTCGATCTGGCGGAAAAAGGGGGACCTGGTGGTGAACTCGAAGTCTCCCTCTTGCATTGCTTTCTTACTGTGGAGCGCTGCAATTTGGCGCTCCAAGTGCTCGACTTTCCTGTCGAGCTCCCCAACCCGTGGGATTGTCGCCGTGGTCTGCTCCGGCTCATGGTGGTCTGGAGCCGACTCAGCCTCAGAGGGTTGGGGTCTTCTGTTGAGATCTTCCCCCGGTAGCTCTCTCTGGGGGGAAGTCCGCTCTTCATTGTTGGCTCTGGAGGAGCCATACAGATTTTGGCCTGGAAAGACCGGGCCGTTGGGAGGACATTCCGGCGGGACCTGGGCCTGCGGGGGGAGCGTTGGTAAAGCCTCCTCGCGTCGCAGGCCCTGAACAGCGGCGGCCAGGGCCTGGACTTGCTGTACCAGGGCATTGAACTGTTCCGGCTGGACCTGAGGAACTGGGTCAGCCGGGGTAGGCGAATTCTGGACGGAGCGTCCAGGACTTTGCGGGGGACGCCGGGAGATGTTGGAGGCTCCTTTACTTCTCAACTTCATGATCGCTACTCGGGCCCTTCCTCTAGCGCCAACTGTTGCTGGAAATTGGACCCGGAGGCGATCTTCGGTCGAGAAGAGGGAGCGGCGAGTCTTCACAAGGGAGCAGCGGTCCTTCGGCGGGCGGCGTCCTCCGTCCGGGTGCCTGCAGAAAAGCCGGTGGCCGGGTTTTCCGGCGCCGGCCCTCCGACGCTCAAGTCAGAAGGGGGGCAAATTGTAGAAGAAGAAGAACAGTGCTTCTAGAGTGTAGATTTTCCAACCCACCCTCTTTGGAGAGTAAGGGCCCCCTTTTATAGGGGAGGAGTCGGTTTACCTGAGATGTGATGGGGCGAGGTCATCGTACGGCTTGGCATGTTGCTCGGATCAGCGCACGACCAGGCGAATCATTGCATTGATGTCTGAGGTGAGGCCGTCGTACGACTCGAGGCAGCACGCGATCGGGCGAATCATTGCATTGATGTCGGAGGTGAGGCCGTCGTACGACTCGAGGTAGCACGCGATCAGGCGAATCATTGCATTGATGTCGGAGGTATGGCCGAGATCAGAGACTTATCACCGTTGATTGGACTCTGCTGGGCTGACTTGCCGTGGAGAGTTGCGGGTCCGTAGATAACAGGAGCCACGCGCATTAATGGTGGAGTAAGCCGGAGATCCGCATTAATTGTGGAGTAAGCCGGAGATCCGCATTAATTGTGGAGTAAGCCGGAGATCCTCATTAATTGTTGAGTAAACTGGAGGTTTGCAGGGGTCATGCGCAATAAATGCCGGGGCAGTGGCAGGGTATGGCTCTCGGCTGGACCTCGGAGGGGTACGGCCGTGGTAGGTGGTTGACAAGAATAGACCTCGAGTGTCGGAAATTTTCCGGGTCGGAGGTTCTGAGGTCGGATGTTCCGAGGTCGGACGCCGACTTCGGCTGTCCAAGGTCGACGGTTGTGCGATTTCTTAGGGGTAATTGTATCATTGGGGGAAAAACCATATTCCCCCAACAGGAATCATCGAAATTGGAGTTAGAACAGAAATCAGAACAACCTTGCTCTCCAATGCATTTGGTTCATAATCGAAATTGAAATTAAAAATCACTAATTTTTAAAAAATTAATTAAATAAAAAAACTTAAAAATTAATTAAACATAAAAAATATTTTGGGAAAATCAAAATTTTTAAATAAATCTAGTGAAATGGGATTTGAATACTATAACGAAAGCCAAGATTGGAATATTCCTATTCTTCTCCCGAATGGAAATGATAGTAGAATTTCCCCTAACCAAAGATGGGAGTCACTTATCTAATTTTCATTCTAGAGCCCATCTTTTTCCTACTAAATAAATTCTAAAATCCTTCCATTGTACATTATTTACATTATATCACACCTATCACGTAACATTCAGCTTGCATGGAACTTCGCAAAGCAATACTTTTCAAAAATCTCTAAATCTTACTAGCTTGATTCAACCAACATAATGAAAACCAATCTATTCATTATTTCTGCCCCAAAGAAACCAATCATGCTAACCTCATCCAAGATTGGAGTTTGTTCCATGGAGATTGGTTTATAACTTGCTCCAATCATACTAACCTCCAGCCGATAACCTCGAGGTTATGATCTATGGAGGAGACAACAAAGAACAAACTAACAAAAAAATAGCAACATATTTTGATCGATAAGGAGGTGAACCAAGGCATCAAAAAATAGCCTTTCAATCACTTGTATTCCTCACTAATCCATGGATGGCTCCAACCAATAATTTCTCCACAAGGAGGAGCCATCCATGGCGCTCGGAGATTGCATGGCTGGTAGATTTTATCTCAATTATTTTTATTATATTATTTTTTATCAAATTGGTATGGTTCGTAATTCTTTCTAAAGGCAAGGTCGTTTCGGAGTAAGGCTAGCTATGGCGGTCGTCTCCTTTGCGGCGGGGGGGGGGGGGGGGGGGGGGGGGGGGGTTCTATATACACCCCCCCTATTGCTAAGGACACCCCCCAAAAACCAAAAAAAAAATACCCAAACTAACCTTTAGTGTAATTACCATATTGCCCTTGAAATTTTCTCAGTACACCCCCCTTCCTCCTCCTCCGTTTCGTTTTGAAAAGAAAAAAAAAAACACCCCTCAAACCCCCCTTAAACCCCTCGATCCATTTACATCGTTTAGGCGATCTTTGAAGGAGATTTAAGCCCCATTCGAAGCATGGACAAGCAACTAGTGATTTGGGACGAAGAATCGGCCGCAAAGGTACGTGTTCCACCTTGTTTCAAATTTTTTTTTTCACGGTTCGTGCTCCGTTCGGCACTGGATCGCCGAACAAAAGGCTTCTGTTCGGCTGAACAGTGCCGAACAGAAGCCTTCTGTTCGGCAACCCTCAACCGAACAGAAGCCTTCTGTTCGGCTGCACAGTGCCGAACAGAAGGCTTCTGTCCGGCACTGTGCAGCCGAACAGAAGGGTTCTGTCCGGCTTTGTGCAGCCGAACAAAAGCCTTCTGTTCGGCACTGTGCAGCCGAACAGAAGGCTTCTGGTGCCAAATCGCGTGCCGTGCTGAATTTTGTGCCGAACAGATCCTCTGATTCATTAATTCTTGGTGATAAATTATTTATATGTAGGGCTATGCAGGTTTTTCGTACTAGAGCCCAGTCACATACGCCCATTATCTATATTGATGCTATTCCTTCTGCCTTGAGACCATACATCCAGCATATCAAGGATGTAAAAGCTGATGGGAATTGCGGATTTAGGGCAATAGCTGACTTACTGGAATTTGGAGAAGATGACTGGGTGCATGTTAGGAAGGATTTATTGCAAGAGTTGCAATGTCATTCGGACCACTATCGCACATTATATGGTGTGGAAGGGACGATTGCTGAGATCACTCATGCATTATCATATTATGATGATTGTCCACCATATGACAGATGGATGACTATGCCGGACATGGGTCATCTTATAGCATCCTGCTATAATGTTGTCCTATACCATCTCTCGTTGCAACAATGTCTGACCTTCCTACCTCTCCGTTCTGTGCCAGTACCTCTTCTATCCCGCAAAGATATCGCTATCGGATTCGTAAATGGAAATCATTTTGTTGAGGTACTACGTTCACAACACTTGCGAATATTTAATTTTGCTTATTTAATTTTGCTTATTTATAATTTTGTAGCTATTAATATTTTCTTATTTCTAATTTTGAAGGTGTTCTTGTTGCCGGGACATCCCGTTCCGCCAGTAGCGACCAACTAGCGAAAATATCATCTTCCTTGTGCTACCGGATGGGAAAATTCATATGAAGCCCGGATTCAACAGTTCAAAGAGAGCATCTCACCTAATGTTATAATTAGCGAGACAGTAGAGTTAGATTGATTGTTTATATATGTACAATTTTTGAAAGTTGTAAATTTTTTTGGGCTCTTAGAGTCATGTACTGTGAAACTCCATCATCAATATAAATCAAAAAATATCTGTCTTCGCATTGTTAGATTGATTGTTATGTGCACTATTATATTTGTGTAAAATAGAACGGGCCAGGCTTTACAAAGATTACACGTAAATGTACCAAAAATATATATTTTTCATTAATATCAACAGTTTCAAATTACACAAAAAAAAAAGTCGAAGCTACATAATCAAAATAAAGGCTCCATCATCAATCCCTATGACGCCGTCGTCGACGCGTGTACTGCTGTACGTCCGAATGAGAGGGTGCTGGATCCGAATGAGAGGGTGCTGTACTCGGGCCAGGCTCATCACCCAGAAGTAACTGATGCATCTGACAAATAGCATGAAATAGGTGCCCGGCACCTAGTGACGTAGCCTCTGAGGGACCCATCCGTACAATGTCGGTACTGATACCGAGTGCATCTGCAATACGCCGCCGGTGCATGTCAGCATCATCATGACCTCCCCTAGCTCCAGAATGAGTACTCGAGCGCAGATGAGGAGGCTGAACTGCAACGTGCGTGATACGGAGATACCACTCCATGTATCCCGGTACGCTGTCTGATGGCCGGGTAACTGGGTGGCTCCTGCTCGCCTGGCTCAGCACGTGGTCCTCCCATCGCTCCCAAAGCTGATCCATATAGGAGTAATGTATCCGGTACGAGCCTGCTGTGGAACCTCTGTTGGCTCGCGTAGGGGCTAGTGGCGCTCGAGGGATGGTCTGAATACGACCAAACTGTCTAAGAACCCTTTCTGGATGATAGGGTTCTACGATATCAAGGCACTTGATGGAGCCACTAAAAAATGCGATATCAACATATGGGCGATCTCCCCGAAGCCGATGATGGGGATCCCAAATAACCTGCAAAACAAAAGGTCCATTTCAGTTTTATACTATATCGCATATTAAAAGTACTGACAAACACAAGCAAATGGTAATATGATACGTATCTCATCGATGCTCAAAAGGTCCAATGACTCACGTAGAACCACTAAATGGTCCATCGTGGTACGGGATGGAGTACCGGGCATCCAGCGGTGCACGCGGGGACTGGCATCAGTATACTCAAGCGACGGGTGAGGACTGAGTGCTGGAAAATGCTCATAAATCCATGCCTGCAGAAGCGTCATATAACCACTGATCTGTCTCACTGATGACCTCGACGCAATCCCCAACTGCCGATACAAATATGCTAAGGCAGCTGTACCCCAGGCATATGTGCTCACCCTATCCAGATCCCGCAGTAAACACAGATACGCTATAGGCACCCTGGTCCCACTCTTATCAGCAAAGAGTGTGCAGCCTAACAAAAATAACAAATAGGCTCGTGTTGCACACTCTATCCTCTGCTGGCTGTCTCTATCAGATACAGAGTGAAACTGAGTCCTCAGCCACTCCATCCTCACAGACTGACCGCGCGATGACAGTACCTCCTGACGCGCGTCTCCAGCTGACACCCCCAACAACTCCACAAGTAGCTCCTCAGCATCCCGATCACTCATCCTCTCAGGAGAAACTGCTACTGAGGCACCTGCGACAGGAATCCCTAAAATGGCGGATACATCATCCAACGTGATAGTGATCTCGCCAAATGGTATATGGAAGGTGTTCGTCTCGGGCTGCCATCTCTCTACGAAGCCCGAAATCAGAATCTTATCGGTGAATCGATAAGAGCATTGTACTAACTCTATGAGGCCCGACTGCCTCAATAGTGCTTTGAACCTGGTATTTGGTTGGTTTGAAGACCACCACTTCCATTCACCAACCTTGGCAGTATGGTTCATGCACTTTAGTGGAGCCCGTTCCTGTAATATAAATGTATAATTACTACTACTTTATAAAACATCAATAAACAAAATATAATGCTATAACAAATAAACAATACCTGTTGCCTCCAGATGGAAGCTGCTATATGCGTCCTGAAACTGATCAGGACGGACTCATCCTCTGGACCTCCTGGACATGGTCCAACGGACTCATCGTCTTCGCCCCTAGCGGGCATATCATCATGCTCTGACTCAGGAGAGGGCGATGGCATATGAGCAGGCTCGGGAGAAGCAATCCTAGCACGACGTCTCCTAGCTGACGCCGTAGGTCTAACTCTGGAGGAACCGGGATCCATGTCTGAAAATATAGAAATTCAATGTTAGGCTATATCAAAGAAAATAATTCAATTGCATACATAAATGATAAATGATAAAACAAGCCAAAAAAGAAACAAGTTACTTCTTGGAATCTACATGATTGGGTTTTGTGATAAATAATTCAATGTTACTTCAATTGCATACATAAATGATAATTCAAAAGTATACGACTCGTAAACTCAAGACATAACTCAATAATAGACTTTACCTAAAACTATGCCGCAGTTCTTAGTTTTTGTTTTTAGTTTTTGTTCGTTAACTAATGTTGTGGTTTTATTATTTGATAGAGCATTTGATATGAGATAATTATTCCAAGATCAAGAATGACATCGATGAAGGTAACAAGATCATCATATTTGGATGCACCATGTTAATGCTATATGATAATGATTCTAAATTATCCCTACTTCTCAAATTACTATCTAATCTAGTAATGAAAAACTTGTCCTTGATGTTGGGTATCCAATTCACCCTAAGGACGTGATCTAGGCTAAAATTTGGGAATAAAAATAATCCTTAGTCTAGCAACAGAAAAAAAAAAAAAAAATTTGGATTCGGCCCCATGGGGACCAAGATACATTGGGTCGGCCCCATGGGGCCGAACCAATGTATTTTGGTCAGCCCCATGGGGCCGACCCAATTGCAGCGGGTCGGCCCCATGGGGCCGAACCGAAGGCACTGGTTCAAAGAACCAGTGCCGAACGATTTGGGGAGGCGGGGGGGGGGGGGGGGGGAGCTACCTCGAGGTGGTCGTGGAGGCGCCGGCGAGGTGCTCGTTGCTCGGGAGATGGCCGGGGAGGTGGTTCCGGGAGAAGCCGGCGAGGTGGTCGGAGATCGGGAGAATGCCGGTGACAAGAGGGAGAAGGGGGAACGGGGGGGTTTTGGGCGTTGGCGAGGTGCTTTGGGCGGAACAGTTCAAAGGGAGACGGAGGGGGTTTGGCCGCCGGCGAGGTGCTTGAGGCGAGGTTTTTTTGGGCGGAAGGGAGAAGCCGGCGGGTGTTTTGGAGGGGAAGAGCGGGGTGGGGAGGGTTTGGGGGGTGTAGAGAGCAATTTAGGTGAGGGGGTGGGGAGGGTGGGGGGTAATTTAGAAATTTTTAATTTGTTAGGGGTGTCTTTAGCAAATGGGGGGGGGGGGGGGGTGTAGAGAGTATTTAATTTTTTTTTAATTTTTGGGGGCTGTCCTGAGCAATAGGGGGGGTGTATATAGAACCACCCCTCCTTTGCGATGCTCGCTTCTCTTCCCTTCGTTCCTAGTCCCCCTTCCCCTCCCAAAACCCTAACCTTAACGACTAGGCGGTCTCTCATCTCCTGGGCCACCGCTCTCGTCTCCTCCTGCTCCTCCTCCTCCTCCTCCTCCTTCTCTCTCCTCCCTTCATCGGCGGCGTCACCGCCTCTTCCACCTCGCGCCGCGGGTTTCTTCGAGATCCCGGCCTCCGGTGGGGTCAAGGCTCTGGACCTCCGCGTCGGAGCTGGAGAAACCCCTGTTGACGGCGATCAGGTCCTAAAAACAAATCTCTTGGATGCTTGTTTTACCTTTCTATTGTAACGTTTCAGTTTGGGCCATACCTTATCGTTTCTTTTATAGGGTCGGATGTATTCTTCGGGGGAAAAAAAGAAAACAAATCAACTTTTTTTTCCCATTACTTAAGGCATTCTGTGTCATATAATATAACATTTTTTATTTGGTTGTTGATTTATGCTCCGAAATGATAAAACTTTACAGCCTAAAATTTGCAGCCCTTTCAATTTCACTTTAAGCAGTATCCCAATGAATTTTCTTATTATCAATTTTTTGACTTAGCAATTTCAGTGACTGGAAGTCTAGAAGTGTATATGATGTTATCTTTGTGATAATTGCACACATTCTCTCTTTAGAAATGCGATTGGTTTTCCCATTAAAACAATATTGTTATGTAGATATTCATTTTTATTTTTGTTTTTTTGCTCGGTAAAAAGTGAAATTACTTAGAATATCTTGTTCTTTTTGTATTCATTTTTTTTTTTTTTGCTTTAAAAAGTGAAGTTGGAAGCAGAGTTAAGTTTAATCGGGTTTTGATAAATATGTTATGTTTTGAAGCTTGTTGCATGACCTTTCAGAGGAAATTATGGTAATAGTAGAGTTAGTTTACCATTTCATGGAATTGGCTGCTGGTTGTAATTTTGGAGTAGTAGCTAGTCTTTCCCCCTTTTTTTTAAGGCTGTCCTGTATAATTGGCATGAAGCCAAAAAAATTGGCCAAAATATCACCTCCAACATTAAGTGGACAGTTCAATCATTCTACTTATCATCTTCCTCTCTTCTTCCTTCATATATGTTGCCTATTGTCTCAACAACTGTTGTGATTCATAGACCAACTCGGTTTGTCTTGTGAAGAAAAATTTGTTCTTTGATTGCAAGGAGCTTCTTATTTTGAGTTCAGGCTGAAGACCCTTGAAGCATTGAAAGTGTGGAAGATTTTATCTGCTGGACCAGTCTTTGAAGATCAAAGATTGGGAAAGATCATGAAAACTAAATCGCTAAATTGCTAAAGAGCCAGCTGACTTTCAAAAAGAAGATTGAGTGAAATGTGATTGAGGTTTTATTTTTTGATTTATCTGATAGGAGGCATGCACAAACTTAAAGTTTACTTGGAGAGAGAGATTATTCAGCCTTCTTCTTTACTTAATTCTTCAGAAGATGATGATTCCAAGGATTCTTCAAAGCTGTTTCGTATCCTTCAGCCTATAATATTACTACAGAATTATCGGTTGCTAAAGAATTTTGAGGTTCTCTTGAATATATCAAGGAGGATATTATGATGAAAATGGGGATATCTTATGTCTGTAAACTGTAAAGCATGTTCTATGAATGAGAATAACGAAGATACTTTGAAGATTATGTTGTCATTAGTCTCACTTCAAGAACAAGTACCTTTTTTTGAACTGTATGAGGATATTTTCTGTGTGACATCTCTCCTCAACTAGATGATCATTGCAAATGTTCATATTCACAAACAAATAATCTCATGATTTCCACTTACTGCTGAACATAACTAATAGCAAGTATATCACAAAAATATTGGTTTAGTGAAACGTACTCTGAAAGCAACTTTGCATGTTTTAAAATAAAAAAAAAACATTTTTCTTTAAAATCACATAGTTCTGACCTTTTGTATAAGGATCCAAAAGTTTTAAGTGTGCAAGGCTTGACTTCAAGACAAGCATTTCCATAGTGTTAGCTTATTGCTGAAAGAAGGCTCTAGATCCAGTGCAATTTAAGTTTCTGAAGTTTCTGCAGCAATAGCACATGGAATTGTTTTTATTTTTTATCGATATGCATTTTGCAACTTGAATTCAATTGGTGGCTCTAGATCTATGTTTTGGCTTACAAAGAGTTTGTCCTAGCTTGGTTAGGCTATTCTGATACAAATTCTTGTTTTCAGATCAAATTAAATCATAACTTGCTAAATATTTTAAAAGTTGAGATTAATGTTAATTTAGACCATATAATACAGACTTATGACAACTTGGAAAGCCTTTTCAAATTCCAGAATTGCTAAAATTGTCAGTACTGAATGACTTGTCCAGTTAGTAAGTGGGCTAGTGGGCTGTGAAAGTGAAATGGCAACATTTTGGAGATTAATGATCTTATTTTGTTTTCAATATTCTAAGGTAGTAAAAGTGTTAGAACTAGTTTGCTTAATGGTTCATTTGAGGTAAGATTTAAGTAAAATGATCTTTATAACTAAAGTTGAGGCTGTCCCTATTAATTTTGAGAGTGCTTTTCTTACAAAGTTACACATTAGGTACCTCCTTTCTCTCAAAAAATACATTAGGCACCTTATGTGGTGGACTTAATGATTTCTTGAGGTGGAATCCTTAATTAAGCCTCTTGTTTTCTTCTTTTATTCCATTTTTTAACCTGACCGTACATCAGCATCATACCAATATATGCTACCAAAATTTATTTTGTTTAAATTATGTTCCTTTACTCGGAGAAGTTCATGAAAAAAAAAACATAAATGTAGATGTGAATGTATAAAATGTTTTGTGACCAGGAATTATATTACTAATACCAGATTGTACAAATGTACACTTAGAAAGGGGAATGCATATGTTCTCTCAACCTTTGGCAGCGAATCCTTCAAATGAAATACTCACACTCTCTTGCATGGACATCATAAGGCAGGTGCTGTCATGTTGCCCCGAAATTTCATCTGTGATCCTCTCACTAAACTTCTCATCCCATATAACCTTTGGAGAAGTCAAAGAAACATGTCAGCTTTTGGGATGACAGATCTGCTATCCATAAACATTTTAGATTATTAAGCGATTTTATGCAAGCATTTTGGATATTTAATCATCTATCTATCCAGATGTTCTGCATTGAGTTCATCTTTTCCCATAAATGAGGTGGATGACTGGACTATCTATATTAAACCATGGGGGAAAAATATGGCTTTCTTTGGACACCAAACCTTGGCTCCAAAGGAAATGCTTGCATGCCTGCTTACAACTTGGATGTAGGTATAAAACAAATTTTATAACCAAATCAACATGGAGCCATGATCACATCCCTCCATTTGCATTATTAAGATTCTCTTACTGGTATTTGACGTATAGCTATTGGTGAATTGTCCTTTTGTTTATGATGTATGCCAGCTTATAGCTGATGAAACATATAAACTCCACTTTATTCTTCTAATTTTGTAATATCTTTTTGCGTATTGTCATGGCCTAAAAATACTATGTTGTTGGTATTTGGCAATGAAGGTTGCAATTCATTACTATGGAAGGTTGGCTGCAAAACAAGGATGGCGGTTTGACTCAACTTATGATCACAAGGATGAGATAGGGGATCCTGTTCCCTTTCTATTCATTGTTGGATCTGGAAAAGTAAGATAAAGCTATAAGTGGTATTAAATTTATAGTAGTACATGAAATAACACATGTTTATTCTAGTATCCTTTAAGCCAAAGAGATATGTGCCCACACGAGCTTCAGAGAGATGTTTTTGCCACATTCTAGAACATGAATGTCAAGGAAAATATTTCGAAAATCTGAACAATATGTTTTCTGATTATCTGTTTTCTGTTTGTTTTTATTTTGGAAATTTGTTTTGGTATATAATGTAGATCTTTCTTCACAGGAGAAAATCTTTCTGTTTGCTTTTGCTGGTCAGAAATGAGGATTCCATTTATCGACTCCCGGAAAGCGAATCTCATCGGAATGAGTCTTTGAACAAGAGCTCTTAGAGTCCAACACATGTGTGATGTCGATGGAAGATGAAATGTTGTGGTTAATATGGGGTAGAATTGCGAGGGATAGAGTTAGGGATGAGCATGTTTCAGAAAGGAAATGAGATAAAAACTGGTTGCATCATTTCCTGGACATGGCCCCCTTGAATTCAAATTAGAGGGTGGTATGTATCCAGAAATGATGACCAAGTGGGCTTGCATGTAAATAGTGAAATTATGGGAAGATTTTTCATTTAAGAGGACTTCTCCTTGGTCGGAACTAGTGAAGACTTGTAGTTCATTTATTGGCTTGTTTGGATGCCTGGCTACTGTATCCACTGAGTACTCTCCAAATGTGAGAATCCATGAGGAGGAACAGTGATAATTGGAGAATTTGGATTGGGAGGTTGGTCGGTCCCACATTCCAATAAACTGAAATATACTTGGAAAGGGGTCAGCATGGAGTTTAGAGAGTCTAACAATCTCCCAGCTTTCCTTCTTCCTTCTCTTGTCCTCCTTATCTCAGTTGACTCCTGTTTTTTGGGAGTTATTGCGGGTCGAATATTCAAATTTACACCAATTGAAGAATGTGGTTGTTCACGGTTGATTGTGCAATAACGTTTAACGTTGAAAACTTGAATATCTGACAAATAGATCTGATTGAATCTCAGTATACTTTATCAGTGATGCTCTTTTAGCATTACTTTTTTTGACTCCTTGTGCTTGTAGGAGTGCTGACCTTTTCCCTCTGTTTTTGATGTTTCTAAAATTTTCAAAAATGGTAGTAAATGTGCTTTAAGATCATAGCTGAGCATCTTCGGGTCATGAGAAACTATTCATACCCATCTTTCTATATTTATGTGGAGATTCTAGGGAGATCATTTATACTGAAATTTGAATTGCTTTATATCATCATACAGGTTATTTCAGGCATCCAAGCTGCAGTGAAGTCAATGAAAGTTGGAGGTATCCGCCGTGTCATTATCCCTCCATCACAAGGGTATCAGAACACATCCCAGGAACCCATGCCACCTAATGTATGTCTTGTACACTTCAGAAGTCAAATTCCTTCAACTGGTTATGATACGTTCAGTAGCTCTCATGGAAGAACGTCCATAATCAAACTATGCTATATATTAGAAAAACACCTGCAATCAAAATGATATAACTTAGCCCTTATAATTAATTAGCTATGTTGTAACCATCATTCACTGAACACCTTCCTATTGTAAATGCTGCATTAAACACAGCCTGAAATCCCAATTAAAGCTATATGTACATTAAAGTCTGTTTCTTTTTGCACTTCAATCATTGAACTGTGTCTTTGAAATTATAATTTCTATTTATGAGTTTGATATATTCTCCTCTAATGTTTCTCTATAATCTGCAGTTTTTTGATCGGCAGAGGCTGTTTACCACCATTTTTAATCCGACTCGTCTTTCCAATGGAGAAGGCTCTACCCTTGGCACTCTTATCTTTGATATAGAGCTTGTGAGCATAAGGCATCTGTAACAACCCAGGACCTCACCCAAAATGGCTAGCCGGAAGGTATTATTTGGGTTCTTTGATCCTGTATAAGTACCCAAGATCTACCCAGCGAATAACCGATGTGGGACTAAACACACGCCCGCACGGGTCCTCACATACTCTCCTCGTTCAAGCTCTGACGTCCTCGTCAGGCTAAGGGTTCATATCTATTCAAATCTAATCACAAACACCACGATTGGCCCGTGGTCAGCCCCAATAGATCCGTGCTGCAGTGTCCCCTAGTCCACATAGGTTATGAGCCGGGTCCGCTCTGATACCATTTGTAACAACCCAGGACCTCACCCAAAATGGCTAGCCGGAAGGTATTATTTGGGTTCCTTGATCCTGTATAAGTATTCAAGATCTACCCAGCGAATAACCGATGTGGGACTAAACACACGCCCGCACGGGTCCTCACAGCATCCATGAAGGCAGCTATCTAGTGCTTATGCTTGCCTTGCCGAAGAGAAGATGCATCGATCTTGTTGAAGGAAGATAGATTCAATACACGCATCATATGTTCCTACATGGAGGTTCAATATACTGCTGGTGGAAGTGCTCTTGGATATCAGATTGTAATGTTGGGTTATCTTTGGTTATTGATGAAAATTGATGAAAATTGATGAAATTGTAAACGGGCAATGAAGCAATTCTTACTCAATTTTGAAGCGAGATATTCACAATACTAACGCCGCGTACCTTATGATTGGATGATTGGTGGAGTTATCGGTTCGTCTGCAGGAGGAACTGTTAATTACTTAGCTATCATTTTTGTCATCTTATTAGAAGTATTTTTTTATTATTTATATAGCCAAAGATTACGTGCTAATATTTTGGAGATGCACTTTTGTTATTTTTGCTTAAACTAAGAACTACATGGAGAGATGCATTTATTAAAGAAGAGAATAGAGAAGGAGGCCGGGGAGAGCAAATAGCATGTAGATTCGGCCTTTAAATATTTACATTGAGAAAAAGATATGTACATTGATACACCATGCAAAGCCAGATTCATATTATTGATTGCTTCAAAAAACATGCTATTCTAATATCAAATTCTATTAGTAGATTTATAAATGACTCAGTATTACATATGTTGTTATCTAGGATTGCCGAATTGGTTATCGGATCGTACCGATCAGTAATCGGTATGGTATGGGGGCATGCACCATCAAGCTATGCATTGCAAACTATCTATTCCAAGCATAGCTGCATAGTCTTATTTACTTTAAGTTGCTAATTTAATTGTGGAATCATGAAAGGTGGACCTAATCATTGGATCACCTTGTGAGAAACATGGATGTGGCTAAATCTATGTCACGCCCCAAATCCGGATCATGACACGGCCGTGCTATTGCTATCTTATGCACACAATAACACGAAGCCACATAAAATTTCATAATAAAAATAAATAGTTTCATTTACTAATGTCATAACATTAGTGAAGAAGTTGGAACAGTACAGAGCTTCTAAATCTGATTATTACATAACATTTTCAATTACCCCAACCCTGAATAACATCAAGCTCCCTGCTCCTAGTGGTCTTAATCATCTGTAGGAAAAAAGTAGATAAAAAGGTATGAGCTACACAGCTCAGTAAGTAACCAGGTACTATCTTATTGGATCAAGTACAATTATGCCAATGCAGTGATTAAAAAGCCAACAGTTGATGTAAAATAAAACATTTTATAGATGATATACACAAATCAGGTCATAAAGCAATGCATGTTCTATCCATAAAAGTTCATAATCATGATAATGCAAGTCATATAAAAATATTGCTATTTATCCATACTTTATAAAACATACTCTCAGACGGATGTGCTGCTATGGTCACTATAATCCCGTGATAGGGACTGTTAATCTTAGTCGACTAATTCTGTTATTCGTTACCAACTTTAACCCGTTGGCAGAGGGCCTGTTATTCTTTGGATGCTAGCTCCAGGGTGTCGACTGGCCTCTATTTCTAGAGGTGGTCATAGCTATCTGAGAGTTTATAAATCATATTTTTTTTTCTTTCATAAATCATAATCATCATAAATAGGTTTGAAAATGATAAATGGCATTATATAATTTAAAATGCATAAACATGCCTCAAATATCATTTTTTATGCAGTCTAACATAATCATAATTTCATAACTCATACATCATCAAATATTCATGAAGGATGCTCTTTAATCAAATTCATGTATCACATGCAATCATATACTTGATCCTAATTTTGAGAAAAATATATCGTAAGCAATACATTTTCATAATGATGAATAAATAGTAATTTAAAAACTTTAAGATCAGTGCCAAGGTTACTTACAGCAATATGCTTTCCAATTTCTTACGTCCGGATGACAAATCCTTGATCACTTAAATAAATCACATAGGGGTCACATTATTCTCTATTTATTTCATAATTTTCTAATTTATCATAATATGAATTTACTTGCTTAGATCTCAAGTCCAATTTATTTAATTTAGAGCCCTTGGCCTCGATTTAGAACCAGATTGGGTTCACGTAGGTCAATTGGGTCTTTAATTAAAGAATTGGGCTCGGTTCCTGATTGGGTCTAGCCCTATCGGGTCAATTTGATCTTCTGATTATGTTATTGGGCTCAATTTTAAGTCCAATTAGGTTTAATTTTGGTCCAGGATCAATGTGGCTCATCTAGGCTTGAGTCAGGGTTAGCCCAAAGTCAATTCAGTTTCAATTTAGTTAAACTGGTTTTGAATTGGGCTTGATTCATATTCAATTTGGGTCTGCTGAGACTAACTCAGCTTAATTAGGTTCAGACCCAACTCAATTGGGCTTAATTTGGTTCGGATTTAACCCAATTTATAGTTTGGGTTCGTCCGAACTTAGCCCAATCTGACTGGGCTCGGTTTTAGTCAAATTTGGCTAAACCCATTTTTCTTTTCTTTTATTTGGGCCTAACAGATTTGGACTCGTACTCGGATCAGACCCGTTAGGTCGGACCCGTTAAGGATCTCTCTTTTTTTTTTCCTTTTCTTTTCTTTTTCTTTTCTTTTTCTTCTTTTCTTTTCTTCCTTCTTCCTTCCCGAACCTTCTTCTCCTTTTTTTTTTTCTTCTTCTTTCTTTTTCTTCTTCTCCTCTTCTCTTCTCCCGATTTCTCCTTCCCCCTTTCTTCTCATTTCTTCTCCCATGGAGGGAGGAGGGCAAGGTCGGGAGGCTTGGGAGGAACGGGCAGCGGCCGATGGCGCCCGGCGGCCGGCCTGCGGCGCCGACGGCCACACCCGCGGCCATGCCCGTGGTCGTGCTCGGGGGCGCATCGGCGGCCCGCGGCCGCGTCTGCCTCCCGCTGCCGGCGACCCGCGTCCCACGGCCGACGACCCGCGGCCCACGGCCGAGGCCGGCGCCCGCGGTTGCGGCTGTGGATCAACCACCGGTATGTTTTTTTTTTATATTCTTCCTCTTCCTCTCTTATTCTTTTTCTTCCTCCCCTTCTTTCTTCTCCCGTGGAGTGGAGATCGGACTCGGGGAGGGCCTGAGCCACAGCCGGCGGCGCTCCCCGGCCGGTCAGCGACACCGGCCGCGCTTACGGCCGCAACTGGTGCTCACGGCCGAAGGCCTGCGGCCGCCGTGGCCTGTGACCGACGCTGCTCGGCCACCCCGATCGACACCCGTCTTTTTTTTTTCTCTAAGCTAGATCTTAAAAAAAATAAATGAAGAAGGGCTTTACCTGCTTTGAAGGGGATCGTTCGTCTCCTACTCCGGCGATGCAGCCCTCTGCTCCGGCGGCGTGGGTCGAACACCAGATCCTGCCAACCGTGAAGGTTTGTGAGAGAGAGATAGTGGAGAAGAGGGAAGAGGATGATGAAATTCCCCACCGATCGAGGCTTCTTATAGCCTCCGATTGCTGGGAAAGGCGGACGGTTGTAACCGCCCACTATCAGGGATTACGAAGGCCTGCACGACTATGTAGTCGCCCCCCCCCTCCGTTTCTCTTGGGAGTGGGGCGGTTATCACAATCTAAACAAAGGCGAACTCTAAAAGCAAGAAACCATTTTCTTGGAAACAAAAAACTTTAAAAGCAAAAGCATAATATCTTTAAAAGAAAGAATCTAAAATATTGAAATTCAAAAACATTAATTTTTTCCGCCGTATGCATTATGCAGAGTGGAAACTTGCTTTTTTATAGATAATGATCCTATCTAGAGTGTAATGGTGGTTTGTTGGATGATAGTTCTATTAGTTGAGTCTCACAAGTTATGCTGCTATGATTTATATTATATCGCCTACTTTAAATACAAGAAATATTAGTCTTTGAGCATTTTACATCATATATAATGATTAGCGATATTGATTTTTCATTTTGAGAGATAATTATTGATATCTGCTGAGAAATATCTTAGCCAAATGCACTAAAGTAAGATCCATCATTGATATATATTGAGAAATATTATATATTACCTTCTTCCCCGCTCTTGCTCTTTCTCTCTATATAAAGACAGATGAGAGGAAGGTATCTTCTTGAAATGAGACACCTAACTCAAAGATCCATATTATTAATCACAATTAAAATGACTAAAAATGGCTAAAAATCAAAAATTACATATTTTAGTGATATCTAAACATACTATATTTTTGCAATTAAATTATATAATTCAGAAAACTTAATACACAAGCAAAATATTTTCAAAATCCATGAGTTTTTGCATGGAGACATTTTAGAGTTCATAGTCAATAGTTTAGATTTTGGATTTGCAAGATGGATTGTTGAAATTTTTGATGAGTTTGAAGTACTCTTCGGCTATCTACCACTACTCTAGCTCCCCCACTATTTTGAAATAGTAAAAAATAAAACTTTCATACTTTACGTAGTCCTCGTTTCTCCCAGTCTTTTCTTTCTGTTTCTAAATAGACAAGAGATAACTCCTAACAGATAAGTTTGTAACCTTATGATCTGAACATTAGCTCAATGGTCATACCCCTCCATTCACAAATAGCGGATTTGTGGTCGACCCAAACTTCGATTCATAGCCAATCTACCAACTTGTAACGGATAACTTGTTTATGGACCAAGGCTATTTAGTTTTAGTCTTTTTATTAAACGGGCATATTATTTCTTAATAGTTTTGGACCATTAATGCTACAACTTGTCTCCCATTTTAGGTCTAAGCCATTAGATCAATGATCCAATAACTAACATATTATATAATTTATAATATATATATAAATATTGATATAAATATTTCAAAATATATATTATGTAACCCATCTTTTAATATCATCGATTGAAGCATCCTGACTTGAGCTCGACCTGACAGGTTGGGATTGGTTGACCATACTTGACCCATGAATCCAACAGATCAAATATAGGCTGAGTGGAGTCAGATACTTATAATATGGATAGGCCTCTCCATGTTAGGCTCGTTCAATGTCTTCAAAAATATATATAAAAAAAAATTCTTCGTACACTTTTAAACTTGATGAAGAATGAAGGTAGTCACAATAAATGAAAGAGATGTATAATTTCTTCTTAAGTAAAACAATTAACATGCGGAAAAATCAAATTAGATTAATCTCATGAACACCATTAAAACAAGAAGCCAGATAAAAGCTTCTTCTTTTTTTTAAAGAATACAAATTAACCCACAACAAACACAATCTCCTTTTCATAGGAAATATTGATCTTGGACTTTCTTTTCTTTATCATATTATATTCTATTTATCTTATAAACAAAAATATCACCTTGTCTTTCTAGAATCTAGCATTGCTAAAAATATATATCTCCCTCTACTTCTCCACCTTTCATTAATAAATATATATATATTTTTAAGTACAATGGTTGCCCACATCAGCCTAGTGTGAAAAATGAAATGGCATAAAAGGAAGAAGCGATATCCGACCATGTCTAAAATATCTTTTCAGAATAATAAACAGCGAAGAAAGCGATCAAGTCAGTTGCCTCATTTATCTTCCGGTATACATAAGGAGCATGAGATGCTTAAAGTTATTTTTCAAATACAAAGGTGCCCATCTATTCGCACAAAACCAATACAACATGCCACGTGCCGGCTCTACGAGCAGAGCAAAACAAAACCTTTTCTCGTGACACAAATGAACACCCACTCATCCGCATGTGGCTACACACGTGTGAGCCAACGAAAGGATGTGATGTTGGGTGTCTCGCCGAAGTGGGTGAAAATCCAACATTTTGTAATCATCCGCTATCTTGTCCGCATACTTTTTTGTTTTTTTAAGTCAACCTCTTAGATTTTTCATGGCAAAAAGAACACGAAAAGCTTCAAAATCCACGCCAAAGCTCACGAAAGCGGAAAACGGGAGCACTGATCGGACGGCCCTGATTAAGGCTGGGATACGATCACAAGGACGACTAGTCCTGGGCGGAGCTCACGGTGCCTGCGAGGATTTCTTCGAAGAGACGCGAGAGAGCTCTCGTTCCTTTATCTTTGGAATCGAAGAAGAAAGGAGACCGCAACCCTGTTCTCGAGTTCATCCCCACTGCACCGAAAACTCGTAAGTTCGTAAGATTTTTAACCTCTTTATCAATTTGTTACCTTTTGCTCCTTTTTCCCCATCAAAGGATCTTTGGTGGAGTTTTGGTGTTGTTTATTCGTTTTCTCTCTGTGAGAAATGCGAGTAATTTGATTATATTCTGAGTTGTGATAAGATTTAGGGATTAATTTGCTGTCTGTGTTTTTGATATCTCAGTTTCGGATTGGGTCTTAATTGTGGAATTCCTTTAAGTATCAAGCAGGAATTGTTATTGGTAGAGAGATCGACTGGGTTAGATTGGAACGAGTTTGGAAACTTGTCTGGGATATTGAGTTCTTTATTGTTGGCATGTAGAGATATGATAGGCTATTTGTGTTTCCGAATGAAAATGAGAATAAAGAAAGGATCTTTTATGTTGATTGTTATGGTTTCTGGGGCAATTCATTTGGGGAGGAAACCCGAAATGCCCTAAAAGATTATTTTGATGCTGGTTTTCGTAAAAGGTGTTTCTAATTAATATAATTAGAAGCCGGAATTTGGCAATTCTATGCTTTATCTAGTGGAAAAATTTGTTTCCCTGATGTAACTTTTATTGGAGATACTGGTAAAATCATCATCATTTTTTGTTAATCATGAGGTTTCCAAACATCTTCGCCACAAAAGAAAAGTATGTCTCTGTTATGTCTGCAGATTGCTGTAGATCCATCTAGAATTTTATTATTCATTTCCCTTTGGAACGAGTGGAGTTGCTCTTTGCAGTGCCTAGTTATGAGAATTTTGCATGCCAAAAAAATTTTAAATCCTTCTTTTCTTCCGTTTATTTATTTATTTATTTTGGGTTGATGGAGAAATCTCTTGTAGAAAAAGAAGTGACAGGAAAAGTGAGATGAGGGAGAAAATAAAGGATGCCTATTAATTCTGACACATCAAACAAAGACGAAAGGATAAGAAAAACAAGGAAAAATAACCCCATCGAAACTAGCACCTCCAAAGAAAAGAGCACATCTGATTTGAAAGGTTGAATTCCAATTCCATAACAAACCTATATCATCTTTTGATGCATCAATTGAAATAAGTTTGAGCTCATAACTATAACCTAAACATCCATTTTTCTCTCTTGCTTTCTTGTAAACTATAAGATCATTAGATATGGCATATTTTAGGTCTCCACCCTTTTACATTATAAAGGTAAGCCATTCATCTGACACTTAGCTTAGAAAAAAGTATAACCTCCCTTTATCTCTGCTTAGCTACGGGATAACACCCAAACACCTACTTTATCCTCATAGGCTAAGTATACCCAACATTTCAATCAGCCTAGGAATAGTGGGTCTAATGAGATAATAGGTAGGTTTTTTTGGTGGGGGGGGGATTGGGAATTGGGTATAGCATGTTTGACACGGTGACTTAAATTCCATTTATTTGGAAAATGCCCCTTACTCTTATTTAAATAATACATCGTATTTAATAATAATATTATTATTTTGTAGTAATTTTTGTTAGAATATTATTTTATAATTTTATTATAGTATAATATCTTCATACTATAGTAGATTATACAATATTATTAATATTATATATTTTAGTACATTGTAATATTACACATATTATAATATATAATGCAATACTATATAATAATATACTACTATATTCTTTATTAATTTATTAGTTTAATGTATTTAATATAATATTACAATAATTTAATATTATTATTTGTTATCAAATGGCCCAACAATAAAGGAAATTGCAAGTACAAATTTGTTATCAAAAAGGCCTTATCCCAATTAAACCTACCCAAAATCAAGCCTATCTAGTTTAAAACCTATTTATCCTCAAAAACCTTATTGCTTTTCCAAACTAGGCCATCATGTGGAATCTTCAACACAATCTCACATGTCCATATTATTTTAATTTTTCATGGTTTCTACCTTACATTTACCCTTATATTTTGATCTCTATCATGCTCATGTTATGCTTCTAGACCACCTTGATTGCTTGACACTTCGACTAGTATAATATTGCATGCGTCACTATTATGCCAAACTGTTCCTTAAATCTCAAAGGTATGATTGATCACACATTATAGGTCCCCATACATATAAAACACCCGACTCTAGTTCTCTCTCTCTCTCTCTCTCTCCCCCCACATATATAACTACATGCATTCATGAATGCATATATGTATTTTTATTTGTTCTTCCATATATCTCTTCTAGTTTCAACAATTCTAACTTTCTCATACTCTTGGTGTGTGTTAACATGCATGTGTGTGGGTCAAGGTTTGAAATCTTGTATATCTCCTCTCATTGTTCACATATTAGTATGGTAGAGATGTGGTATGCTTCCCACATGTAGTCATGGTTTGCAGAACTGGGTTATACCCTCTATCAATATGAGTCAATACAGCTTGTGGTATGTGTCGATATGTGTTCAAGACGGTATTGTATCCTAGACAAGCTGAGATTAAGATAAGTCACATTATCTATTACCATAAATTTGACCCGAAACTCATGTTCATTCAATTAAAATTGCATTCTATATGCTTCATTTAATATTACTGACTTTTTGATATTCAAACTCCAAAGTTTTCTCTGTGAACTTTAATCTACCTTTCAACCTTCTCTCTAAGGCTGCGCTTGGTTGTGGGATAAACTGAGATTGGGGCGTTGGGGTTGGGGGGGGGGGGGGGGGGGCGGAGTAACCAACTTTTTCTAGTTCATTTCATTTTATTTTATTTATGAGGGGTAAAATAAGAAATTAATGAGGCAGTTATCTCTCACAGATTGGATAATTATATTCTGTCAAAATGTCAGAATATAGTTGATCTAATTTATCCCATCAAATTTTATGTCAAGCTATTCTTCACCCCAGCTACCATGACAATATTATTCCCCAACCAAATAGGGTCTTAATGTCTCTCATGTATTTATACTTTATGATTTCTTAATAATATATGCTCTAAACTCTTATGAATATTAACAGTTAATAAATCTATGTTAAAGTAAACAAAATAATGGCCTAATGCCAAACCCTAGTAGGATCAAAATGACTTTGCTATTCCTTGTCTCTTTGCTAACTATCATAGTATTCATATTAAACACCTTTGCATTATGCTATTTTTCCTTAACATTAACGATATTATCTCTTCCATTACATATATCATTAGGGGCAGAGTGAGGATTAGCTTTGATGTTGGGAGGGGGCAACTAAAGAACTATATTAATAATTGTCATTATGTCAATGCTAGTGTCAGTATGGTAAAATAGTTTCTTTTTTGTGTGTGTTTAAATTATTGCAAGTTTCTTCCTATTCTTTCATTTTAATAATTAAACTCTATATACTAGAAAGAATCATATAAATGAAACATTTGTGTTAAAGGAAAAGCATCTCGCATAAAAAAAACGAAATTAAACCCCTCTCTAGGGAACAATCTATTGCAAACAAAGTCCACGAAATAATATTGTTCATCTAATATGAGACTCCAAACAAAGATAAGTAGCAGCTGCAAACATAGATTCCAAAAAGACCGAAATTTAAGGGAGAAGAAAATGGACTTCCAACATGCGAAATAGGTTAATGCCCAAATTCTAAAAAATATTCATTTAACCATTTTAAGATAAAAACAGTTTGGCCCAAACCTGATTAGAAACATCTTCTGTATAATAAATCTTTTAGTTTGTTTTAGGAACAGCTAACAGGAGCTATCTACTCACACGGTTTTACTGAAAATGTCTTCAGTCACAATTCACAACACATATGAAATATTTAACTAAAAGATTTTAAAAGTCCCATGACATAAGTGGCCACTCCTCTAAAACTGGCTCTCTTCATTCATTCTCTTTATCCTTCTGCCTAATGTAGCAATAAGCAATAGCAAGAACACACTATATACATCTATTGATTAATATTGCTAATGAGAAAAGTCAAAGATTATGGCACTATCCTTTCCCAAATCCTGAAGCTTCCACAACTTCAATTAATTTTGAAAATCCACACATTATCGGATGCCTTCTTGGAATGCAATGTTTAACAAGGGAAGTATTTGTGCTTCCTATAACTACTTTTTATTGGAAAATAAAGGGCCTTATTTGGTACTCTAGAATTCATGGGGTTTCCTTGGTAAGTTTTGTTACATTAATTGGAGCCTGGCTCTGCGGGAATTCCTCGAGAGTCTGCATGATACCTGGTGGCTTGGGGTTGGGGGGCATATATTTAGAAGAAATGTACAAGATTTAGAGGGAAATTACTTAGAAATCCATTGTAGTTCATATACACTCTTTATTTCTTATTGTAGTTCATCTACGCTCTTTTTTTCTTATGTATTTGTCCAATAACCTGGTTCTATAACCAATTTAACCAAATACTGTAGTTTTCAAATGTAATTCTGCATTAATTATTGCACTTTTGTTGTATTTGTTTTTACAGATAGTTTTTGCAATTTATTCTCCAATTATTTTGAATTTTCTTTATTATAAAAAATATCATTAGATAAACTAGTTGACTAAATTAATCTAGTTTTTTCCACGATTCACCTCTTAATTTATACACTATTAGATGATGTTTACATTTTTTAGTTGCTTTGGTTGTAAGAAGCAGTGAGTTTTTCAGATGGTTGCAATCTTATTTGACTCAATGACTGTTGGATCTATAGAGCTTTTTACATAAGTAGCTAGTTGAGTATTAACTTCTAAACTTCTACAGATGAGACAGAGATGACTTCAGTAAAAGATACATGTACCTTGCAGTAGTTTTTATTGGTGTTTGCAATCAGCTATTCTAGGCTCTCTCTCCCCCTCTCTCTCCCCCCTCTCCCTCTCCCTCTCCCTCTCCCTCTTTGGGATAGGTTCTAGTTGTTTGTTTTGCAAGTTGTTGTCTGCTTTATATTAAAATGGTGCATTTTGCCTTCATTCCATATGCTAACATATGCCTTCTGATTTACTTTACTCAACTTTTGTCTTCTATTAGACAAATATACTCTTTGATGCTGCATCCGAGTGAGCTATAATGCTTTTTAGCAAATGCTCTCTTTAAGATAGCATGTCCGAACAGCCTGACCAAACTTCAAAAAGCTCTTGTTCAAGTCTGAGCAGCAGTTTACAGGATACCGAGGATGACATAACTATTGGCAGCATTTTAGCTGAAGCAAATCAGAAAAATGAAAGAAGTCTTGGAAAGCGCCTGTCTCATTTGGACTCCATTCCAGTATGACCTCTTCCAGTACAATTACAGGCTGTTAGCTATTAAATTAGTAATTGCAAGGCTCTTTTTTATATATAAAATATCAACAACTTTGCATAAGCATTGCCTTGTCAATATTCTTAAGTCTCTCTCTCTCTCTCTGCGCGCCCCCCCATGCATCTCCCCCCACCGAAATCTCCACCCGAACACTCATTATTAATAAATGTGTGTGCTTATCTATACATTGAAATGTTGACTATATTTTCCTACTATAGTTTTAGAGTTTAGTAAACATTTTGTGAGATTGATAGTCTCTTAGTGCTAACACCTAGAGCTTCTTGTTCTATTATTTGACAGCACACACCTCGAGTTAATGGTGAAATTCCTGATGTTGATAATGCAACCTTAGATCATGAAAGGCTGCTACAAAGGTAACAGTGCAAGATATCCTTTTAATATGCCTTTTTTGTTTTTTCTTTCTTTGTTTCTTTTGATAGATAGCATACTCATGTTTGATCTGTGTGTAATTTAGTGTACTAATTTAATGCTTTGGCAATAACATTTGTTTTGTGCTGTCTTCAATACATTTATGTTCTTGAATCTGGATTGATTAAAGAAAGATCTAAAATGTAATCTACTTGTAATCATCTACTGCCATCACTTCAGCAAAAGCCCAATGAAGCCCTTGATGAAAATATATGCCATTATTTTCTGCAGATGGCGACTAAAGGGAAACAAATCTAATGAGATGTTTTTAGCAGAGAACATAGCAAGTATGTGGTATGAAAGGAATGTTTTAAATCGGCAGTCAGTCAAGGAAAAAAAGATGCCGATTGCTAGTAGTGAGGAAATTGCCTTTAAGCTAGCAGCCTATTTATTTATGACTTTATGTTCATTCTTTTCAATGCTGAAATGTGAAATTATGAAGTTATGATATTTAGGTTAGCCAACCTTTCTACCTTGGCTTTTGGTTTATCCCACATCAAGATGCTAATCCACTAAATTAACATGCTAGAAGTGTTTTGAGACATGCTATATTAGACTATGTATCAAAATTTAATATTTGCTTCTAGTTTTCTTTTTCTTTTGGTTCTTTTATTTCTTCATTTTCCTCTTCTATTTGTCTTCAACCTCATGGCATGTTCCAAAGCACCTAGTGTCAGAATCAGGTAGCATGCTATTTGTATCCTCTCTGGCACGTGGACATGTGACAAGAACAGCTAAAGTTATTTGTTGGCACACATTATGCTGCTGGACATTTTTTAAACTCAGTTATATTGAATACTTGATAGGATAGGTTAGAGTAGTTCAAGCAACCATAGATCTAACATCCTTGATGCACAATTAGGTTCTCATATATAATTAGACCATATAATTAGATAATATTGATCATTCTATGACATAAATGCAGTGAATTACACACTATAAGTCAAGCAATGCGCCCCACCCCCACCCCAGAAAACCACCACACCACCACCACACTATATGCTGTATGTTATCATTGACACTCTTAAACTTGCTTACTCAAGGCAGCAATGGGCAACATTCTGCTTAAAAATTTGCAGATACGGTGTCATCGTATGACATAGCTGCGGTTATTGTCATTACTGCCAGTAAAATGCTGATGTCTACTTAGCTGTAAGTGAAACCTTAGTGTTCTCTGAACATAATAATTACCCCATGTTTCTTAGGTCTATCTAGCTGGTAGATCATCTATTAGTATATGATTTGATTAAAATTATTTTTTCCCTATGCACCCCTGTTACTCATTTTTTTCACTCTTGCCAAGTAAGATGCCTGGATCCTTGTCCAAATCTGTTTCTTGTGTTCTCTTTGTGCAATGCTGATTGGCATGATTTATGAGGCTTGGAGTTTATGCCATTCCAGTTAGGCCAAAAAAGAGTTTGTATCAAATGATAGGTTCTTACCTCTTTAAATACCATTTTATAATGAACTTTCCTTACATAGTCGAGTGAAACAATCTCATGATGGGATTGAATTTATTATTTCTAAGGGTAATTGATGGAGCAAGATTATAAGAGGATTACAATGATGTGAGCCCTGATTTTCTCCAGCATGCTAGCAAGCACCATGCTGGTTTAAAAAAGATTTAATAGAAGACCTAAATTAAAGATTGCGTTTCCTATATGAGATTGAACTTTAAGGCAATTCTAACTGATATCTGCCATAATTGATGGTAGTTCAAAAGGTTTTGAGAAAGAAATATTTCGAATTATATTGCTAGGGTTGCAGGATTGATGATTATCTAACTCTTAGTATGCAGGTTCACAAAAGGGTAAAAGGAGAATTTAGATAAGAGATCCAAGATGAAGAGAGGTCTTGTAACTATAGCAAAGAAGGGAAAATTGAAAGGTGCTATTTGTTTATTTTGCCATTGTTCTACTGCTGAGAAGAAAAAAACGAAAAAGGGAAATAAAATGAGAATAAGGGAAAGAGCAAGAAAAAGAGAGTAGAACCTTGGATTTTCATAGAAGAGAGAAAAAAGGAATGGAGAGAAATTGGTAACCTTGGATTTTCATGGAAGTAGAACAGAAGGAAAGGGAGAAGACATTAAATTAGGATTGCCAACAAGATTGATCTAAGGATTATTTACTGTCCATCATCATCGTACAATGCATAGATATATTGTTTAACTAAAATTGAACTGAGAGAGTTCTTGGAAAACTCTTTGCCTACCATCTAATTGAAGCTTGATGGGATATTGTTATGCCTACGAGGGAGATGAGGTCACTACGTACATCATCAAAAAGTCTTCCATTTATTGAATGACTTGAATTGTAACGATATGCACATATAGTTGGTCTAGGATAGCCTTTTTGTTTGTTTAAATTTTTTTTTTAAAGTTGCTTCTTATAGGATAGAAACAATCTTGCATTGTGCCTTATGATCATCATTTGCTTATGATTAATCTAGTGCTTAATAATTTATCATTTAATTCTTAATCTTGTCTAATAGATGAGAACCTTCAAAGTTCTGCAGCAGATTTATTTTTTCTTTTTATAATGGAAAAAGTGGTAGAAAATGTATCTTTTTACAAACAACATGGTCTGCGGAAATGAAGACTAACCTTTAGTGGATATTACTACTTATAAGAGCCTTTTTTCGATTGGTAACAAATAATTGAACATAATTTTAAATTATCCATGTTTATGACTTATGCTGAACTGTTAGACAGAAAAATTGAACTCCAATTCTGAAAAAGGTCCATAAAATGTGATGGATAATTTATCTAGTTTTGTTGGCTCAACCAATTTGTTTTCATCTAGGATGTGAGATTTTAGGTATAGACATCACATATTGATGGGTCTATTTCACTTAATGGATTACTGAGAAATGAGAATTTAATTGATTGCAAGGGTATACTTACTCTGTTATATAAGACATACATATGGTCCATCAATAATGTATAATTTGCATGTAAACTTGTCTCTGGCAAATTGGAACATGGTATGCTGAACGACCTGTATGTACGGGCTGGTTCAGCACGTACCATACTGGTTTGGTCCCTGACCGGTACGGTACGATGGTAGAAAATGATACCGTTGCAAACTGGACCGGTTCGCACGGGTACAAGCCCGGTACTATTTTGTACCGGTGAGAATTAGACTAGTTCGCACCTGTATGCGCGTTCTGTGGCATTTAAAATCCCACAGCCACAGGGTGGCATTTTCTTTGTCATGCCATAGAGTGGCAATAAATGCCACTCTGTGGCATTTTTCATGCCACAGCGCGCCACGCGCGCTGTTGTCGGTCCGGTACCAGTACCGAACCGGTCCGCTACCAGTACCGAACCGGTCCGGTACCAGTTCGGCATACCTTGAATTGGAATGGAATTTGATATTGCTTTGTACATCAATTATATTATTGTTTCAAACTCAAATTCAAATGAAATTTTCAGATATTTGCATGTCTTTCTAGAACTGTCTGTATCTTTAGTCTATATATTTCTTTTGCCCCGCACAGTTTGAGTAGCCACTTCATTACATATGCGGACAAGATTTTCGAGATGAAAATTTTAAACTAATGTTATCACTTTTTTGGTTCCTCTTAAGCACACAGAAATGGAGTGATAATCATCAATCAATTTGGGTGATGGTTTATTTCTCATGTGGCATTTGAAGTAAAAGCTACATAAGCAAATTAAAATGATTTCGTGCAAGTTACGCCGTGTCGGTACCAGGCTTCGTACTATTGCCACCCTATCACTATGTTGGTACCATGGTCTGCCGAATCGGACCGTACCGGCCGGTTCGGCCCGATACGGACCAGTACGCATGCGTATCGGTCGTGTACTGGCTGGAACTGGTGCAAACCAGCCGGTTCGCACCGGTACGTTTTTTTTCTGAGGTAAAGCGTGCGTGGCCCTTTCGGCCCCGGGCGCGGGGCAGCACGCCCGCGCGCGGGCGCGCGATTCCCAGCTCCACACTGTGAAATGCCGCGCAGGTGATTCCCCCGCCCGCGCGGGGCGGGTCCCCAGCCCGCGCAGGGCAGCGCACCTGCACGCCCACGCGGGCTCATTAATGTCCACTCTGTTCTCGCGGGCGTCCGCGCGCAGACGTGAAAACCAGAAGATAAAAAAATGCTTACCGGTTCGTACCGAACCGGTTCCGGTACGAACCGAACCGTACCGGTCCGGTAGGCGACCGGTACGTTTACTGGTACCAGTACGGCAGACCTTGGTACAGTATGATAGGGGGCCCATTCGGCATTCCGAGTGTCGATATGCCCTCCGTACCATGTACCGATACCGACTAGTATGTATGGTATGCTCCGTAGCTCCCGATTGGGTATAGTGTGGCGTACCATGGTTCAATAAGTATTGTGCTTATGGTGAATGTGTATTTGGTTTTATCTGTGTTCCACAGTGGTTGAGAATTTACAATAAAATGCAGATTTATGAGCCTGATGTCAAACCTGCTTGTGTTTCATCTCTCAAGTGCAGATGCAGTGTCTCATCTAGATGTACATCTTGTAATTTGCCTATTCTCTTCTCATTCTACATATACTATATTGAGTTGGAGCTTTTGTTAGCAGGCTGACCACATATGGTTTAGCTGAATTGCAAGTTGAAGGAGATGGCAATTGCCAGGTTTGTAACAACAAACAATATACTCTGAGAAAGAAAAGTAGCTAGGTTTTGCACTTTGACACTATTGCTATTCGGAAATTAAATTACACTTCAACAAGAAAATTATATGCAGCTCTGTTAAACTAGTAGTTGTATTCATTCACAGTTCTTTGCATTATACTTCTTGATAAACAGTTTCGAGCTTTGGCTGATCAGCTTTTCCGCAATCCTGACTATCACAAACATGCTAGAAAGGCAGTTGTAAAGCAGGTATTCTTCTTGTCTCACTGATTCACTTCTTGTTCTAGGTCTAGTTTTTATAAATATGACACTTTGGTTATAAGTATAATTTTTTTTAAAAAGAAAACTTGCAGTGACCAATGCTGTTCAATTGATAGGCTTTATAAGTTCTCTATCTTTATCTTCTTTCAACTCCATGCTAGCTGATTCCACTTCCAGCATGTGAAAATGGATTTCAAAATGGATGCAATTTCTTAGCATTTAAAAACAACTTGAGAAAGCCTTACATTGCTTAATGTTGAGTAGCTACATGTCTCATGCTACATGCATGCAGTAACACAGCCACACAAACGCGACTGCGCACTGCGCCACACGTGCGCCGCACACTTACATAGAGAGAGAAAACAGGTGATAATCAGGGAATAGTGATTAAAGTTACTAGCTAACTCTGTTGACTTTGGTGTAGGAACAAAAAATTTGATATGTAGACTGATGACTAAATTGGTTTTGGTAAAGTTACCATTACCTTGTAGATTTTGAATGTAGACCTAACATTAGGTAGACCAACAAATCATCTGTATTTTTCGTCAAACTTGCTCCTCAAACAAATTTACTACTTTCATTTCTATAGCTCAAATTAGCTATGATAATAAATTTCTTTCCTGAATATATGAACCATATATTGGTATGGGCCTTACATTGCTGCCTGCAAGTGTTTTGAGATTTAGTCATGGGTGCATTTTTTATGATGTATGTTGTTGGCACTTGTGGGACCATATAACAGCCACTTCTCTTTGCTGGTGGTGCTCTTCCAGGTTATGTGAAGCAATGGTTCTTGCATCAGTTATTTATCTGTAACTAAAATTGGAAAATGTCAAGTTTAGAGTTATGATTGGTTCGCAAGATTTTTGTGGGTGAGGCCAAACCGATGTTTGATGTAGAGACATAATCAAGCCCTTGACAGAATCATATACACTAATTTTTGAGCAAGAAGGAAAGCATAACCTTGCTACTTGTCTTGTTAATTTTTTTCTTTATGTAAATGCCAGAACATATTTTACCGAAATTTCCATTTTATTAATAAAAAAATATATGATGTGGAGTATTTGGTGTTGCTTGGGAATATTTGCTGAGTTGTCGCAAAAAGCTGAAGTTAGTTTCTCTAGTTGGATAAACTTGACGTGTATAACATACTTTTGGCTGTTAGAATCCTTCCTGCAGATTGTTTTGGACATGGAAAAGGAGATTGGGAAGTTCTGTGCATGGATAGAAAAGTATTAGTGTTGTACAACAAAAGTCTGATCCAACGTCCACCGAACCGGTATAGGGATCCGGATTGGTTGGCGACCAGTATGGGTCGATATCGGTTTGGTACCGTACCATATGTCGGTATGGGTAATCACTCTTTTTGAATTTTTTTCAGCAATTTTAATTTTAATTTGATATTTTTTTGATGTTTTCTTGATATGTTTTGATTTTTTTGATGTTTCTATGATCCCGGTTTAACCTAAATAATGCATCTTATTATTTTAAAATGACACAAATCATAAAATGATTAGTGAGATATTGCTGCTACAAAGAACAACATAAAATATCCTCAAATCAAGTAGTGACATAAAATTTATAAAATAATACAATCACTTGCATATATTTAAAGTACAACATATATACCGCTATATAAAATCGGATCGAGTGGCGATGCCTCTAATAGATATCCGGATCATTAACATAGTCAGGAGGCACATCAGCCCATCCCTCGAACCAAGCTGCATTGTAGTCCTGTACATTCATCCCATAAGGAATACGCGCCGAATTATAAGCACTCTCGGATCTCTCGTTGAAGCTCTGATTCTAAAAGGTGTCTTCTGGCTGATAATATGGCTATATGGAGAGACCCATCCGAATATGCCGATAACAAAATCCGATCCGTAAGATGCTCCGGGCTGCGTAGAGTAGTGGCCACCGGAAGATGCCTCAGACGCACCATATCCATATTCGTATTTATATGGGTCATAGGCTGCCTGTGGTTGCAGATAATAGGATCCAACATACGACTTGGAACCTGATAAGTCTATGGATCCTGCTCTATGTGCGAGGTCATCTGCAGCTACGTGTCCTCTTGAATAACCTTGAGAAGCCCGTCTTCTATATACAATCGTATCCTCGTGGGCTCTACTAGATTATGCACCGCGGTTCCTACCTATGTTGCATGCGTAAACTGGGACTCACTGGTGAATCAAAGACCATAACTTCTGCTCATGGTCTCTACCTCAGAAATTACTTCTGAATTATGTAATACATACTACTAATTTCTTATAATTTTTGATATTATTTTTATATTTTTAATTATTTTTTGAATTTAAAAATAATTTTAAATATTAATATTTTAAAAAATTAATTTCAGTTTAGATCTATGTATAACTCAATAATGGATGCTACATATATTTTTTTAAGGCTATTGGGCTTGCATCAAAGGCTATTTATTTTTCATTTTTTTTCAAATTTAGGCCTAGGCGACTGTGTGCATGATCACATCAAAACTTGAATGAATGGATACCAACATTTTATGGAGAGTAGCTTGCATGCCTCTAAATACGTTTCTGATTTTAAAGTTTTTTAATTTTAATCTAAAAATATATTTTTATTTTTTAAACATTATATATATTCCGAAAATTATATGTTCTAGCCGGTGCCAGATGGCTCGACCAGTCTCAGGCCGGTTTGCACCGATTTTGGCCGGTTCTGACCTTTTCGGCTGGTTCCAGTTGGTTCGGGACCGGTTTTGGCCAGTTCGGGACCGAATACCGGCCGAAGTCAAAAAAAGTTTGCGGAAGGAATCGGAAAAAATAGCGAATCGACTCGGTTTCGCACCGAGTCAGCTTGGCACTACCCAAACCAGGCGGTTCGGCCTGGTTTGGTAGACCATGGTCTGATCAATTTAATTATCACAAACAGATTTGAGGAGATAATTTAGTGAAATTTTATGTTTAGAGAACAATATGGAGGAAAATAGAACTTAGTTCAAATATGCTCATCTCAAAGTCATGCGAGTTTGGCTGGATTCCTTAGTTTTATATTCTCCGAAATATAACTGTTATTTTTAGTACTCTGGGACAAAAAACTGAACATGTTAACTGATGCCCCTGGAAACCAGTCATGTAACCACTTAGGCCAAAAATGGGTATAAAAATCTACTATCCAACAAAAGGCCTTTCAAAGGGTGAAGTAAACAAATACTGGTTTTATTTAAAGTTGAGTCATGTTTCTCTTCTCCACTCATTATTGAAAGTTTTTTATGCTTTTCAAGCCAACCATTTGCTTCCAACAATTTCTAGCTTTTCCAAAATTTTAAGGGAAAATTTATTTGGGGTTCACAGACTAGTGCCATTCGATGTCTTGGCTCCATTGACTGGGCATTTTATCCTTGGACCATGGTTTTAATGACATTTTTATTTTTATACAGGCATAATCAATAGGGATAATTGTGTACAAAAATGAGGCCATAACTGTATATCAGGGACTAAAGTAAAAAAAAGACTTGCCCAAGGACTAACTGTAAAAATGGTTGTCAAAAGAAGGGCTGTGAAACAACTTGCCCAGTTTATTTGAACGGTGTGTTTGGTTACCTGCAACTGGGTTTAAGTGAACTCTATTTGCAAGAGGTGGCCCGTTTCCAGTTTTTGGGTACATGCATGTGGAGTCAGACCCATGTATTTGTGGTTGCAGTGGGTTCTCACTTGCAGCAACTAGTGACCGAATCAGCTGCAGGGCAAATTTCAGCAAGTAAAAAGGCGCTCTTAATGGGCTTTTACTTTCCACCCACTGCGCCAGTTGGGGTTTAGGGTGCGTTACCTTCACCTCCTGTGGAAATCCTTCTTTCCCTCCTTTCTCTCGCACTGATCCAATGCTCTAACATCCACCGGCCATCATCCCCATCCTTGGAGCTTCGCCAACCACTTTCTACTACTTGAGATTTGCTTCCTTATCCTCTCATCCTCTCACTTAACCCTCCTCTCCTCCCTGCTTTTCTTCTTGTCTTTTTGCTCTTGTTGGAGATCCTTCTCCTCCTTCCCACCCTCTATAGGTCCGATCAACATCTTAATGAGGTGTTCATTCACTCTAGGGCTAAAACTTTTAACCCTAGCCTCAATTTTTACCTTAACCCTAACCACACCATCATTACTTTCAACAATCTCTATGACTTGGAGCTCTCCATGGCTGTCGACCTCAAGGCTTTGCTTGATCTACTCCAAATCTAACCCTAACCTTGACCCTAACTCCATGTAATTTCTGTTACTTGATACTTGAGAAACATTAGGTTCATAGGTTGTATGATATACATATTATTCTGGCTTTGATTCGGAATCATTAGAACTAGTTAGAAATAAATAAAAATGTAAAGTATTGTACTGAAATGGTTGGAAATGAAAAATATTCTTTTGAATGTAAACTTGTTTGAGTAGACTGTATTAATTTTATTTTGAGCATAATAGTTGTTGCATTGGATTGTTATAGCTCATGGTAGTTTTAAATTGCGTAGCAGATTGGTGGGTAAGCGCACCACCCCATTTTAGGGATGATGGGATACTCCCAGTTATGTGAACAGACAAATGGGTGAATTGCAGTTGCAGCTTCCAGTTATTTGTAAACAAACAGTAGAAAGCAAGTTGCTGCAACTGCAGTCCCTGCAAACTAAACACTGGTTTGTGACTCAAGATCTAGTAGTTCCACCTCCTTGTAACCCCCACTAAAACTAAGTGGGAGTTGCAGGTACCAAACACACCCTAAACAAATTCTCTTGATAGGCCCATATATGTAATATGAATGTTTCATTGAAATGGAAAGGGATCTGTATATCTCGATGGGTGGTTTTTAGTATAGAGTCACCAGTCTTCACTAAATTTTCATGGCACACCCCTCCAACAACAATTTACAAAAAAAATAGAAACCTCCATTTATGTTAACCATCAAGCTTTTAAGATGAACTCCAGACTCTCCATCCAGATTCACCATTTAACTCCACCATCCTTTATAACTGATTTGCCCATAACTCCACCATACTTTATAATTGAAGCTTCAAATGTCTTATTCTCCTTCCATGCATAGTCACCATCAACCCAGAATTCTACTATCAGACCTCATCTTATGTCTTCACCCTTCTATGCTCCCGCTTGAGTCCTCATAGGGCTGCAAGTGACTTGGTTTGGAATCAGGATTTAGCCCAACCCAAATCCAATCTAGATTTTGGTTGGGTCAAAAAGTTTAATCCAATCCTAATCCATTTTCACTGGGGTTGAGTCTCATTGTCTTTAAATTTATTTTATTGATCTGTTGGGTTTCTCAGGCCGAATTGGGTTATGAACAACCCAAAGCACAAACAATATGAAATATGTATAAACATGTTATTTGATTATATTCTGAACATGTTATAAAGTGACTAATGGTTGAACAACAAGCAGACACTATCAACAACCCATTCCACATAAGATTGATTTTCAACCACATCCAAATTATCATCAACAACACCAACTGATGATTAATTACACAAAAAAGAAACTTATTTCTAAAGCAGATTTAATTTCTTAAGTTAAACTCATGTTGAGTTGTGATAAATACAGTGTATTAATTCTGTGTCAGTTCAGATTCATAGCAAGTCACTTACTGATCCATATCTGATACATGATTGAAAGTCGAAATTGTCATATTTTTTGATCCAAGCCTCATTCAAACGACTTTGTTTTGGGTTGGTTCTAGTTCGGATGCATGTCAATACAATCCACTTGCTAAGAGTTTTTTTGGACCCACCAATCTTCATTGCGCTTTCATGAATTCATCTCAAACCTCCATATACACTACACTGAAAGCACATGTCTGCTGTTAAGTTAACCATCAAGCTTTTAGGATGAATTCCGGATTCCTTGTCCAATTTCTGTCTAATTCTACCAATTTCTTTTAACTAAAACTCCAACATCCATCCCACTTCTATCTGGATTTACATTGACCTGGAATTCAATTTTCAGATCTCTTCCAGTGGCGTCACAAAATTTTATACTTCTGTGTTATTCCACCTCTCCTCAATCTAAATACGTCCTCTAGGCAATTGACTTTTGACTTGTCTCTCTTTATTGAAGAACAAATTTAAGGACCGTTATACATGAAATTCAGTAGATAACTTAATCAGCAAGACATTTAGGTTAAATGCCACATTAGAGGTCTTACACCTTAATGTTTCTCAACAGAGCAATCTATGAATAGAACTACCAGTTAAGTGATAGTCAGGACTATGGTATGCTGTACCGGTTGGTACCAGTCGGTACCAGGTGTACCGTACTGGTACCGGTACGGCGAACCTTGGTCAGGAGCTTAACATCTTCCATATCTATAACCAGTTGACTAGAAATTTCGTGTCTGACAGCTAGGTTCTGCAAACATCTGCATGCCGCAAACATCATATGACAGTTTGTCTTTTTTCTGTGTTTTAAGATATATGAAGTGCGATTACTTCCTGTAGATCACATTGAGTTCATGATAATATATAATGGTATCTTTTTCCCTTTTCAGCTCAAACATTTCAGGAAAAATTATGAAGGCTATGTCCCAATGAATTATAAAACATACTTGAGGAATATGAAAAGGTTTCACTTCTCAATTCTTCCTTTTTTAATAAAATATAACTTAAGTGCAACACCATATGTCTAATATTTCATGGCACAGTAGCTGGCTAATCCCTATTCTTGTTTTAATTGTCAATGGCTTTAGATCTGGGGAATGGGGAGATCACCTGACTTTACAGGCAGCTGCGGACCGGGTAACATTGCGTTTCAGTTTCAAGTTGGTTTTCTTTATTTAGGACCTGCCAGACAAAGGTTTATGCTTGATTTTGTTATTTATTCATGCTGTCTTCTTAATAGTTTTCAATTTACCATGTATTTTAACTGAATCTTGGTGGGCTTCTGCATTTGATGTAATGATAATAGATATTCACATTGAAGATTTACAACCATGCAGATAACAGAATGAACTGGAGAATATAAATAATAGAAGTAGATGAAGTAAGACATTCTTTATCACTAAAACATTGAATCTATAAATGACGGATGTAATAGTGATCTATTATAACTGCATGTTGATGACTTGATGACTCAAACATATTAATGTTCTTATTCCTTCTTCAATCCAAAGTTAACATTGTGCCTAGTTAAATTTTTTGGGTACCCATTTGCCATTCATCTCCAATAAGGTGCATCAGTTCAGCTGAGAAAAATGCTGGCTAACAACTTGAAGATGTTTCTCACCATAATCTGACTTAACAACGTTTATTCTTTAACAATTACAATATTCTTGGCATCTTTTTGGTCATTCAAATATTCAATAAGTGGTGAACTGCAAAAATATTAAGGAGAATCCTTGTATGCTTTATAAGTATGTCAGGTACAGCGTTGACCATGTCAATGAAGACTTAATGCTACTTCAGCTGAAACTTGTGTTGTTTAATCTATCCAACCTCTATCAAGTTTTAATCTTTGATAAAATCCGACCTCTGTCCTTGTTGGCACTTCAAGGAATTTTCTGTGCATGCCTGTACATTCTTGGCCATATTTCTTTCATGTTTTCCTCAATGTCCACTTCTATGTTCTTAAATTGTAACTGATTTTTATTATATTTTAATGGAGAGATGAATTTTATTGACTTTTAATGTTTGGGTGTGTTGTGCAAATAATTTGCAAAGCGGCAAAGATTAACTATTTCATTGTATTTATTGATGCCTTTTAACTGCACATGCTATCTTAATAAAGAAATGGATTCACGATGCTTAATGCTTACTTTTCCTACATCTGCAAGTTTTTGTTAACCTAAACTGTATTAGTGATTTACGAATGAACACTTCATAAATCACAATTTATTTTCATACATGTATTATTTTCCATCCTTATGTAGTCTCTAGAATTTTTAATAGGCAAGATCATTTAATTGTTTATTTTATGGGAAGCCAGTGACATCTATTCTTCCTTGCAGTTTTGTGCCAAAATTTGTCTGGTTACGTCATTTAGAGAGACTTGCCTCATTGAAATTGTTCCCAAAGACCAAAATCCTACAAGAGGTAAAGAAATAATCTCTCTAACATCATACTGATTCATTTGTTTATTTTTCATGTGAAATTGCATGTCCTATACTATTTTTTTGTTTTAATTATGAACTTTATGTTTTTCTTAATGTTTGTAAATGTAATTCGAACCGAACTAAATATTGTAATGATTTCATCATCTATTTTGCATTTTTCTGAGAGCCTATGCACACATTTTTCCATTTAAACATCCTGTATCTTGTGGTGCTCTTCAATTTAAATATTATGTTTATCACCATCCTTATCAAGCAAGGCACGTCGTCTCGATACCGGGCTCCATACCGGTGCCACCCTATCACTATGTCGGTATGCCCGGTATAGGGCTGGTTCGGCGTATCGAGTGCGGTACGCTTTTTGTACCGTGTACTAGTACCGAACTAGTACGGTATGGTATGCTCTGTACCATCCAGTTTGGTATGATATAGCGTACCATGCTGTCAAGATTCTCCACCTTTTATTTTTTGGCTGCAACTGTGAACCGTTGGATGACTAGAATCATAGTTTCCAAATTTAAGAGTCTTTCTCAAACCGCTAGGCTAGATTGTCTATATTTTTATAGCCACTTTGAAGTTTCATTTAGTTGGTTTTATATTTAACGATTGACCTTGCTAATTTGGTGTGTCAATATTCTTCTATCTACTGTCTAATTGTACTTCCTTTCTTGATTACTTTAAGAGTACTTCAAAGAAAAAAGCTTCAACTTACTAGGGGTGGAAGAAATCTTACACATCTTATATCTCAGTTGGGTCAAACTAGTTCTGTTCTTTAGAAGTTTGAATCTTAATTTATGTTCGGTAAATCATTAGAAGAAATATTTTTGGCAATGTATTAGAAAGATCAAGGTTGCATATTAACTTATCTGTATCAGCTCTTGTTAAGTTATCAATCACTACTTTGTAAATATTTGTAGTATTAGATTTTTCTGTGACATTACAAATTTGTTATATGCACATGTTTGGAATGTAAGTTTGAGCACTGAAGATATTGCAACACTGCAATCACTAAAAGAGGCGTGGGTTCAGGGTTGGGGGGTGTGGGTATGTGTTGTGGAGTTGATTTAATTCGAGTAGATAGAACTGCAATAGATGATTGCCAGCCATAGGATACACACACACATGTATACATTAAATTTACCACACTACAATAATGTGCAACTGTGAAATACAATGTACAACATCTTCGACATGCCTTTTTTCAAACTCATGACAGATCAGATGGGGTACATTTTGTTTCTAGCACAAAGCAAAACTGGATGGTCATGTGAGTCCTGATCTATTCCATAAGTTAATTGTTAACACGGCCCTCAAGCTATTCAATTGGGCTTGCAAGCATTCGTATCAATGAAGCACAAAGAATGCAGAGGGCCATGGAAGATTCGAGAAGAAGAAAAGAGGAAGAATTAAAGGAGAGATTCAAGGAGGAGAAGCTGCATGAAATCCGCCAAGATAATCCAATGATCTTAGTAATCAAATCACAAAAGCTATGCTACAACACTTTGCGAGCTACCTAAATAGACACTCAATAAAATAAACCCTAGACAATTTTTAAACTAGACTCTTGCATCTAACTAAAGGACTCCTAATATGACTAAAGGAGAGATTAATCTTTTGAGCAACTTTCGATCCAGCAAATATTATAATTTGGCCTGAGAACCATGAACTATCAATTGTAAATCTCAAAGAGACCATTCCAGTGAGTCCACGATCACTGAAACCCAATATATGTGCAAAAAGTTATGCCTTTCAGAAGCTGCTGGTTTCATGTTGACCGTGGTGGGCTTCTTCCGTTCAATCTCATAGATATCTAGATCTATCCTACATCACATATGCAAGGCTCTATATGTTTATTCCTTAAATTTTCTTTGGTAAATGGACTCTATATTCTTTGGTGGACTGACCTACTATGCACATTTCTCTATTTCCCTCTAAATTATAAATGTTTGTGGTGAAAATTTTAAAAAGATGACAGAAAATCTTATTTTTTTCTTAGATGATTATAGCATTCATGCTATATGATGCTCATTTATGGTTGCACTAAAAATATGCATTATTGCATGACCTCCTTGGTCTGATGGTTCACATCCTTGCATTGCAGAGCTTTGGCTAAGCTTTTGGAGTGAAGTGCACTACAATTCCTTGTATGGAGCTGATGGTAATTCTTGACACTGTCCCTGCCATTGGTTTATAGCTGTCAAATGTTTTGATATATTTACAGATGAAATATTATTTTGCGTGTAGATCTTCCAACTCGAGTAACTAAGAGAAAGCACTGGCTTTTCTAGAGGTCTCCTCCCTCGGTTCCATCCCATCGAATGGCCATACATGGAAGTCTCGACAGAAACGTGCTTTCTTTCAAATTGGATCAGCTCTTTGTAGTATCATTTCAGGTTCCTAGTTGTGATTTGTTATCATTAACTCTGCCAAATTTCACCATTTACTTTATACTGTAAAATCTGTATCATATTCTTTATGGTATCATTTTATACTGTCTTAATAGCTCATGACTTGGTTCCTTTCCACAATGTTTTGTGGTGCAGACCCGATGGAACTTATCACTTGTGTGATTCAATTTTCCCTTAAAATGATGCGTCACAACTATCGTGCTGAAATCTTTTGGCACTCAAACTTTTTTTTTTTCTTTTCTTTTTTTCAAAAGAATGGCACTCACCTGTTATGAGTGGGAGATGAATTGAATCTGGCTGTCTCAATTTTGGTTCAGTTTGTTTTTGGTTTAAGCCGATCTAATTTATTTCCTTTTTCTCTATCAACGACGATCCCAGTTTGAGATGAGAGATAAGATCTCTGCAAAACCGAGGTTCTGATATAGAAAGTTGCCAGAGCTATGGAGTTGGAAGTCAATGTTATCAGGTCATTGATATGTCAAATGTTTCCCACGTGGTTAGTGTTCTGGCTTTAATCAAGCACCTGGTTTTCAGATATTCTAGAATTTGGTATTCTTTATTTTCATTTGTTTATTTATATATTATCTATGAGTATTTGATTTAATCATAATTTTTAGAAGGTTAGTATCTATGGTACGCTGTACCAGCTTGAATTGGATAATACGAGACATATCGTAACGGTTCGGTACATGGTATCCAGTATAGGTGGCATATCAATATTCGGTATGCCAAAAAAAAATTTCATATCATACCATACTGATATTGTATTAGTATGGTATGAATATGTGGTTTGGGATCGAGACGGGTAAATTTTATTCACATCAAATTTTAATCTTGCCTTTATTTGTGGACAATTAGGTTCATGGAACCTGAAGGAACCAATTATGAAGTGATAACCAAAAAACTGTGGGAAGGCATGTTATTTGTAGGTGATAATGCAGGAATTGCATGCCGTGATGGTTAGCTGAAAGAATCAACAGAAATCGGTGGAAGGTTTGCTCTTGTAAGGTTTGCAAGTTAGTCATGTTAGTAGATCTAACCTGACCCAAGATCTAACCTGACCCAAGATCTAACCTGACCTTACCCAATCTTGTGAAGTTGTATTTATACATTATGGACCCAAAATCAAATGGGGGAAACAAGTTTTCCTGTGAAAATTTTGAGTCATTTGATGTAAGCGAGCGAATACCGAAATGAGAGATGGAACATGTAACAAAAAGGTCGATAAAAATAAGTAAATAAATGATTGTTATACTCTAAGAAAATTCTAAACTATTATATTTTAAAGATAAGACATCCTAGGCAATCTTAACTAAGAAACATGAAGAATAGTTACACTTCAAAAACTAAATTAAAGACCCATATTTGTATTGTCATATTAACTTGCAAAGAAATATGTTTTGAAGAAGAAAAAAAAAGAAAACAATACTTGTGTACTAAAATATGAAAAAATTTGAAGTTGCAGATTTTTTTAATAGAAATAAAATGGGGATGCCGCGGCTGGGGTTCAAGTCTTATACCTCTTCCAAATGGAAAGGGGTGCCAATAGGGCTGAAAAGGAGTTGGATACGGATTGGATACTGATATATCTATATTTGTATCCATATTTTTCAACGGATATGGATATGAATATTAAATGGATATCAAAATTAATATTTATATTTATTTTAAATAAATACAATACGAATTGAATATTAAGTATATCTATATTTGTTATAAATTTGTGTATATACAAATCAGATTTCCAACATATCCATATTTTTTTATCCGAATACAGATACAAATTGGATATTTTTTGTGGATATTAATCAAATTTGAGCAAAATTTAATGATGCAAACTAGCAATGAAGATATGATCATAAAGAAAAGATTTAATTAAAAAAATATAATTTTAACAAGCATATATTAATAATAAAAACTAATAATTTCATAAAGGACATACCGCTTAAGGTTGCTTGTCACCGAATTAGACGGAATTTATGTCACCTCTAAGGCATCTCATGATCGTCACTGGTTGTAATCACCGGGTGGAAACTAAAAGTGGACGAGATCTTTGAAACATTAGTTGCTTGAAGATGATGAAGAGAAAAGAGGGATGAATTAGATGAATGAGATGTTTGAGCCTTTCTGGCATGCAGAGTTATTCGAAAGGTTTTAGTTGAATTAGGCATTCCGTATTCACGATACTATCTTAAGTGATGATCATTCGATATCAGTGTTCCTTTTAGTTTAGCTTTGGTTAATCACTTAATTAGTTCCTTGATTTAACATAACTTAAATTACTTTTTTTCAACTATCTTTATTATACGGATATCCGAATCCGAATCCGAAAAAATCAGATGGATCCGCATCATAATCGTATCTGGAAAATTTTTGAATTAACAATCCAGATCAGTATTTGGATCTGATTGGACCAAAAAAACAGCATCTGAATCTTACCCAAATCGTATATAGTTGGATATAAACCGTCTTGCTTTCTGCCCTAGGTGCCAACCTGCCGTGTTCTAGTTGGTGTTGAAAATTAAATTTAAATAGGATTTGAAGCTTCTATTTTATGGTAAACTACACATGCTAATATCATGTATTTAATACGTTTATATTCTACCGAATTCATGAAAAGCTTGTGTTCACGATGGTACCAGCCGCGAAAGTTTGTAAAATCTCTTCTTGCGGTTACAAGACTAAGCATGGCAATTGGTCGCGTTGGGTTAGATTCGGGTTGGATGCAAAAAAGCATTTAATCCATAAACAACCAATCTTTGATTGGTTTGATAACATCACATTGTTGGAGCCAATATCCAAGAGAATAGAGTAGTAGAAGAGAGAGGATGTTGGAGTTGTTTGTAGGGGAATGGGGTGATAGGAACCAATATGAGATCTCTCGCTTCTTTGACTCCAGTTGTTCGAGGCCTCAGTTCAAGTTGTTGTAGCTTGAACTGTAACAACCCACGACCTCATTCAAAAAAACTTGCCGGAAGATATTTTTTGGATTTTTTGGTCCTATATAAGTACCCAAGATTTTTTCGGCAAATAACTAATATAAGACTAAATACACGCCTGCACGAATTCTCACATATATCTTAAGTTGTACATAGCTAGCGGTTCGAGTTACCATCATAAGTGACTGGCAGCTGCTAAACAAACAAGCTGACCTATTTACTCGACCTAGACCTTAATGCAGTTAAGTTGCCGCCTACCAAACAGCCCTTAGTGGGAAATACCATCTGATTTAGCAAACGAAATTAGTGTATTGAGTAAAAGAAAATTGGCCATGAAAAAAGCCAACGCCCATCCACATTTCATGTATGCTAGCCAAAAAAACAGCATCATGCTGCAATTTTTTAATAGAATTAGGAAAGAAAGCAAAAGGAACATATGGAATAAATACAAATTTCAATATCCAATTAATAGTTGCAGAATCTATTGGTTCACTCATTTTTTCCACATCGATAGGCTGTGAAGAAGAAAGAAAATCTTTAGAAGCAGGCAGAAAACATGTTTTCTTTTTTTTTTTTTTGTTCAAAAATATCGGGGGGGGGGGGGGGGGGGGGACCTCACCCACGTAACTGCCCCCACTGAGCGCTCCTTCTACCAGAAAATGTTCGATACAGGCCGCAAGTTTCCACATACCTTTTCCAACCCGTAGGCTCCCTCCACTGGGATTCACATGTTCAAAATATGTTATATGCATATGTTAGATTATCTCGTATGCATTATTTTTTTAGAACGTAATTCAATTGGGTTCCTGATTCTCTTAAAAATTAATTATGTTTCCTCATTTTTAAAAAAAATTAAAACTAAAATAAAAAAGATGTTTATTTATTTTTTCATTTTCTTCTGTCTTTCCAAGATACTTTGCTATCGCCCATTTGTAGCGAAACTATGAAAAAAAATAGAGGTATTATCTTTAATTTTTATTTTAATTACCTTTATTTTTTTAATTATATGTTCTATACTGATAAAAATAATTATTTTTATGCATATATTTTTTTTTATGCAGAGGTTAACGGACAGGTGCATAAATGTAGATAAACACATATAAAAAAGGAACTCCTGCTATGTGTAAGTTAAAAAAGGTTAAAGCCTCACTTATAAGGTCGAGCTCTATGTGTTTCTTGTCCATACCTAGACTATTGAATTCGGGCAAATTGTGTCCGAAAAGTTTTGATTTCTAAAATATCTATTTGTAACATAGAGTATCACAATATTTGAGATTACCAAATTTGGGCAAATTGTATACAAACTCTAAGTCTCGATTCCTGAATTATCAGTCTTCATCACTAGATAGTGTTTGTACTTAGTGATCATAAAAGTAACTAATTAATCTTAGAAGTTAATAGTGTTCATGCTTAATGATGACAAAAAAATGTCGTTAAAGTTATACTTAGCTAGAGTACTCATTTCTAATATCAGGGGCTACTTGATTTCGAAGGAAAGAAGATGCATTGCAAGTCAAGTTGCATGCTACTAGAATTGCATGCAATTGAGTTAAAAGCAATTGAATCTATCTTGTTTGGAAGGTTGCAGATGTCGATGTTGTAGTAATAATTCTGTTTTGCTTAGTAAGGTTGCAGATAGGAGTTTCAAGTTCAAAAAACTATTAATTGGATGCAATAACAGAGTATACAATCACTTAGAAATCAGGGTTAGGATTGGAGATACGGCCAAATCTAGGCCTATCTTCATGGATGTTAGCAACATAGCCTTGTTGGAGTCAATATCCAGGAGGAAGAGGAAGGTGGAGGAGCAGATCAAAAGAAGAGAGTAGATAGGAGGGAATGAAGTTACCAAGATCGGCGGCCTCAAGGAGATGATGTTGGAGTTGTCTGGTGGCTATTAGAGGAAGGAAAAGCAGTGTAATTTGATAAGGAGAGGATGTTGGAGTTGTCCTGCGGCTTCATGACCTTGATCTTGAGCAAATGTAGGGAATGTGGCGATAGGAACCAATATGAGATCTCTCTTGTATTTGTCTCCAGCTTTTCGTGCTGTTTTTCTTTTGATGCAAAGAGAGGCAAAAGGAGCCACCTAGCTTTTATTAAAAATTAATTGTATTTACAACAGAGATGAGGGGCAGAGTCAAGAGAGGAGAGAAATAGATGCGAGAAAAAGAAGCTAAATAGCTTCAAACCAAGTGTCTGATAATCAGGACAAAGAATGTTGATACTCATAAGAAGAAGCAGTGGAGAAAAGAGCTGTTGCAGCTCATCTTGGCCTCAGGTCAAGTTGCTACAGCTTGGGTCTTGAGCTGCACATAGCTAGCGGTTTGGTTGCAGCCTACCGAACAGCCCTTTGCAGAAAATACCATCCATATTTCATTTAGTAAAGGAAATAAGCTGTAATGAGTAAGAGCAAGCAGGTGAAGAAAAAGCCAACTCCCATCCGCATTTCTTGTGCATTATAATGGTTGTTCTTCTTGCCTCTATTGACTAAAGGCTCTTCCTGCTGGTCCCTCCTTCGGGGTCAGCCTGGCCCCACCTCCACCAACTTCATAATTCAGATCTCACATTATCTCAAATTCACTTCAATTATAATAAACTAATATAAGAGCTATATGATTGGTTCATTAAACTAAATTTAATAAACAATCATAACCTCAAATTTTTGAATTGATGGATAATCACTAATTGAAGGGTAAGAATTGATGCATCTAACTATATACTTGATATAAATATATCTTTCTATTTTCTCCAACTGAATATCTGCAATCGCATGATGTTTATGTTATATATAAAAATGATAGTTTTGAAATCAAGAAATATTCGCTCTTGATTCTATCTTGCATTTTTATATTGTGAAAACCTCTTCTACTTATCTTAAAAAAAAAATCAATTATCCCATCAACTTCTTATTTGTGTTAACTAGCAAATACTCTCTCTCTCTCTCTCATTTTTCTAATCAAATTGGACTTCTTTGATAAGACTCCCTAGCTGCATGGACTCTTTTATCTTACTTGATTCAGCTCCCAAATTGATTCTTTGATTTGACTCCGAAACACATTGGATTCAATTACTTGGTCTCTCTTATCTTTTTCCTCAAACATGTATTGCATGTGTAATTGCTTGTATTATGTATTATTTAGACTTGTATCACTGGATGCCTAGGTTTCCTAGATCACAACGAGACTTTACCCAAGTTTAAGTCAAGCTTTCATGAACTAGGAGGATCACTGAATTTGTTCTGGAACCATTTGCCCACTTTGAATGTCCACTTTTATCATTTCATGTGCCAAGTCAAAGCTTTTGGGAAGTATTACGCAAGTATGAAGACCCTGTCTTCTAAGGGATTCATTGCAATCAGCTTATATGGAGGTTCGGCAATGTCTGAAATAGGCTTATCGAAGAAAAACTTTTATTTTTAGATAAATATTTAATTGGATGTATCTTTTAATTGTGGAAGAATTAGGTGATGTTCAAGTAGACAAGGTTGATACAAATATTGAGATTATGCGATCTCTTACTATTTTTAAGAAACCTTTCACCTTTTTCAACTAGAAGAGGAATTAGATCCTATTTTTGAAAGACCTTGATAGTATAAATAGAGGCTCTCTATATGAGTTTATAATCAAGTAATAAAAGCAAAAAAAAAAAACCTAAAGCACTTTCAAAATTCTTATTATTTTTTATGAGATGTTTGATTTAAGTGGATTGAAGAAATTACTTCCTTCTTTCTCGGATCAAATTATTTTATTTTGGAGTCCTAGTTTAATCCAATTTAAAGAACATTAGCCTAGCCATAGTAACCAATTGCTTATTTACCATCAAATTGTAATATGGTTGACAAGGAACCATGTCAAAATAAGTTTGACATTCTACCGATGATGGGCCAGTAGCCTAATTTGCACCCTTCTAAACAGAAAGTTAATGTGGGTTAGTTTAGAATTCTTATGAGGGATTTTAATTAGTTATTTAAGATTTTTGTTTTCTTTTAGTCTATATGCATAATTATTTTATTAGAACTTAAGAAGATTCAACTTGGTTTCAAATAAAAACAAAAATTTTAATACAAAGACCTCAACCCGAACAATAAAATGCCAATAAAAAAAAAAACCCCAAAGACAAAGTTTTATCAATTCTTATCACGATTTTCGAAGACTACTTGTTTTATTGTACAAAGGTGCATGGAGTACATATAAGCAGCACTCAAATATGGGTCATTGTACAATGATGGTCATTGCATAATGGGGTAATCCTAACAATGGCCATGTTTTTAGGCAAAAATGGTGGTGTATCGATACTCGATATGCCAAAAAAATTTCGTACTATATCGTATCAATATTGTGCTAGTATGGCACCGGCATAGAGTCAGATACCGAGACGGCGAACCTTATTATTCATACACAAGCAACTTTTCCATATAGCTATCATAGGAACCTTATTCCCCAGAATACTTTAGCCCTTCGAGCATCGCTAAACCTTTGTGATTTGTGCATGTGGTGAGTGAAGAAGCTCACTTTAGCTGCCACCAGAGATGTTCAACTCGAGTGAATGAACCTGGAACACCACATATAAACTTCTATGGGGACTCAATTTATGCTGTAAGAATTTGTAAGTTTGTAACTATGTTCTCCAATTATCAAAAAAAAAGTTCAGAAAAATACTATCAATTTTCTCCTTGGATATCTGATTCTTTGAATTGTACTCCATGAAAGAATTTGTTCAATAAAGACTGTTCAATTATTCATGAACTACATGCAGATTTTTATGATTTATTCATGAATTATAAAACACTCAATTATTATATATTTTTAAATTAAACATATCAAGTATAAGCATATTTTATGCCAAACATATTATATATATTAAAATTATTTAGAAAAGAAGAAAAAATTATATCTCATACATCGTGCAGGTTATAAACTAGTATATAACTAAAATAGAGGCTCAGCTGGCACAAAGCTCTCCATTCACTATACAGATACCGGTATTAATGATGTTGATATTGATATGCTTGACCATTATTAAAGATATTTTCTTAATATAGAATATATATTAATGATATTAGTAATGTGCTCAACTATCATTAAAGTTCATTGTTTAATATACAACAAAAATCTGGTTATTGAAATATTCTTTTGTTATAATTTGTTACATTGTCATATTATATTTCAAAAGTCAGCCGGAAAAAAGAGAGGAAAAATGACCTTGCGCATCGCATATGGTTGATACTAATGATGCCGGTATTAATGAAAAAAGTTTCTGTACTAAGGCTCAGCCTGTGTAAACTTCTCCATTTATCATATGATTACCAATATTGCTGGTTAGAGTTTATGCTCGATAGTTATCAAAGCTCAACGTTTATGCCATGAAAATTTGATAATTGAAGTTCTCTATTTATCATAACTTATTATATTTCTACATTACATTTTAAAAACAATTGAAAAAAAAGAATAGGAGGAAAAGTATCCATGCACCATGCAGGCTATGGTACTAGCTACTAAGCTACATTGCATGAAACATTCTGACAAATTGGATTGGACTCATTGCCTATGTTATGGCCAAAGTAACCTTTTCTGTTTTTCTCCCTTGTCCCCTCTTCCAACCAAAGATTGAAATCATTACCCCATTATGTTGTGATCCCTATCAAGTGGATTATCTCCCTTCTGCCCTTCTTCTGGATCTGATGATCACGCTGCCTTGAGGCACCACCATTATCACCATCTTTAGGTGGATCACTAGGATCCAGCCTAGCATCATGTCCACACGATTGGTGCTACTGCTGCATTGCCACTCGACTTACCAAGGAGGTGGTAAGAGTTGTAGCAAGGGCTCTAGCTCATGTAGCTTTGCTCGATCCAAACCCCAAGAACAATCGTAGTTAGCAGAAGACGGATAGTAAAATCCCTGGAGTTGCGTCGAGGTATCGATCTTTTCTCCCTGTCGCGATGGCCGCTAGGGTTTCTTTCTAGGGTTTGGTTTCCACACTTTGAGACAATAGTGGGAGGTGTCGTGACGCAAAAACAACTCAAGAAACCTGCCTTTAGCCATAATGATTAATTGGGGATCAATGCTCGTTTTTTTATGGTGCCCTTACTCAATGAGTCAACTGATTGTTAATGGCTCGTTATCTCATAGGGCCTAGCCATTCCATTCCTTTAAAGATAATTTTCTTTTTTTTTTAAAAAAGAGATTATATCCCTCATCTCTGGTATAGATTCTGCTTGGCAAAAAGATTCAATACTTTCGATCATGCGAAGAAATGACTTTTGAGGAGCATTGAGGATAATTCATGCCGATCTGGTAAAGTCACTGATTAGCGTAACATGATTTGAATCTTCTCCAAGTTCGAAAAAATAATATCCATTTGAAAGGCAAGCGAAATCTGAACCCTTTTTTCAGCTGAAACAAGCTTCCATCAAAAACATGGTTAATGGTTGTAGCATATATAATTCCTCGAGCACAACTTGTAATTAGTTAACTTCCATGAGCATTAGAGAGAACAAAGTATCATGGTGCAGAACAGAAAACAAGTGTATCCAAAAACATGAATCAATCTTACAAATAAAGCAAGAAGCAACAATTTCTTCTTCAAACAAAAAAGATTTTCAGGTTGAATGTCTATCAATATTTGATTGGGGCTAAACTAAAGATCAGCAACCATTATGAGGAAAAACATAAAAAATTCAACATGAACAACATTATGAAATGTTGTGCATAAAAAAGTTGTATCATCTGTTGAGTAGAAGTCAATAATTGCATGTACACACAGATCTGCCTGACGAGTGAGCTTTAGAAGACAGATCCAAAAGAGCTCAACACCACTAGTAAACCTAATTGGTATGAGATAGAATAAAAGAATTCCTCTCCCTAAATATACACCTTTCATTCCCTGAACTCAGCTTTAGAATAGCCTTGCTTTCCAGTTGCTATAGCATGAGACATTGTTGGTCCCATAGCTTATGCTTTGAAGGCTTGGAGCAGACACGTCTGTCATCCACATCTTTGGGCCCCTGGATTCTCCCAAGATATTGTAAGCATATGAAGCAGGCCTGACACCAACTCCACATGCCCTTGTAATACCCAATCCAATCAGCTTTTGTGTCCTTGATAGCACTATAATGCTGGAAAATGTAGAGAAACTGTTGCCGACAAAGACATCGGCTCTTGAGCAAACCTCGCAGTCAATTGCAGATTTTATAAGGTAAGGGTACTTCTTATAGATATCCCAGACCCCCAATCTCTTTTTATCGTAAGGAAGAAGACCGTCTTTCCAACCACTCAATATAGAACCATCTTCTAAGAGGCTGTCGGCGACTGCAAGATAAACCACAGCTGGCTGTCGTAGGCCAGTGATGTGGGCTACCCTTTCTATAATCTCCTCTTTACTACTGCAGATCTGATTGACATTAGATTTTTGCTCCAACTTCTTACAATGGATCATCCAGTCTTTCTCTATCCTCATGTGGACAGCTATGTAAGGCACAGGTTGGTCTACTGAACCATCTGAGTTGAATTCTTTAGCAGCACCAACCTTACTTCTTGCCTTAGCCCCTATCTCTCTGATCCTGGATATAACCTTCATCGCCTCATTTTCTATCTCATCAACCAATACTAGGCACTCAAAGATCTTTGCATAGTCCTTGACAGGCCAATGGTCATGCCAAAGGAAGGGATGCTTTCCAACAATCCGAATTACTTCAAACTTGTCGATCGGGTGCTTTCTGCATTGTTTTAACTGACTCAAGTCTCGCTCTTTAGTCCACTTCCTACCACTCCCCTTCTGGAGCTCAAATGGCTCGGTTTGATTCAAAAGATCAGAATAACGACCCAATCGGACAAAACTGTTGCAGAGGTAATTAAACTTCTCAAAATGGAATAACTTATCGAATGAAATTGGTTCCAGTAAGTCTATTTCTTTGTAGAACAGAGAAGCACTCAAGCTAGGCATTAGAAGAGTACGATTCAGGAATCTAGCAGTCAAAATGGCTCTTGCAAGTGCTATTTTTTGATTGTTTAGACCCCAAATAATCTGAGGAACCTCAAGGAATTTGTCTGTTCTGACATCTAGCTGCAAGTTAGAAGCGGTGGAGGTGGTTACCCAATAAGAGCCCCTCTGTTGAAACCAATGAAAACCATGGAGAGGAGAAAGAAGAACAGTTCTGAATAGAAGAATGATGACTGCCAGTACAAAGAACCTGCATATCATTGGCTTCATAAGGCAGCTGATTAGCTTAAGAAATTTACAATTTGCGAGATCCATCAAGATCATACTTTCTCATCCAATGATTCTACTTTGCCTGAATCTTCTCTTATGACCTTGGCATGCACAGACAGTAATGATGTCCCAAACCCAAGAAGGTCCACTTGTTCTCATGGATCTTTGTATAAAAGGAAAAGGAGGTGAAGAAATAGAACATGCATCTGAATCCAGCCTTAACCCTTGAAATAGAACTTCTCCAATCTTCAGTTTCCTCCTCTTCTGCAAATTAAAAGTGAAGAAAAAAGGATTCAGAAATCTACATTCTATTTTTCTTGAGGAATAGATATTCATTGCTCACCATAGCCGAAGCTCCAAAAAAGTTTTACTCCATACATATATTTAGCCTAAAACATGCCATCATTACTTTCAACAAACCCCAAAACACATAAACATCATTTTTTTTTCAAAAAAAAAAAAGAAGCATAACAGTGGCAAATCACCTCAGGTTTCATTATAATAATGAATGAGAACCACATAGCATACGATTAAGAAAGAGAAATCTTTCAAATTATATGCTTCCCAATCTCTAAAAGACCTAATTTCCTCAGCGAATATTAATTAGTAAAACTCAAGAAAAAACATTTTCATGTTTCTAAGCTCCAAAATCTTCACCTCTTACATTCTCAAGACAATACAGTAGCTCCATTGAAAGCCATTAACCCATTCTATAAATTTCTTGCAAAACCAGAGGATATGCTTTAGTAACTTGAAGCATCTAAATCCTCCTACAACTACCATTCAAACAATCCCCTCCCAAAAGCCCAACTTCAAAAGATCCTATGGTCCAAAATTACCCATAAAAAAAATCTAAGAAAAGTATATTTTATAAAAAATAATTCAAGGGAATAGAAAAAAAAAATCCCAAGATGAAAATCAAAACTATATTCCTAGTGATTAAAGCCTTCAATCCAGCCCTAAGGAAAAAAAGAGAGAAAGAAAGCACACTTCAGAGCTCCTCCTTCCTATTCATTAAAAAGAAAAACAAATTGTACTTAAAAAGGACTGAGAAAGTATCCTGAACTGGAGAATCCTTATACAGTTTCCAATAATTTATACAAAAAGAAAAAAGAGAACCTCTCAAAGATTAGCTACAGAAAAACTTTTAAATTCTTATCTTCTGCAACTTCCCAATAAAAGAATTCAAGAGAAGCTCATTTACGTTAACAAAATATTTTAAAAAAGGATTGTTCACCCATTTCAAGTCCCAGCAGTCCCCTGACTTTTCACATTCATGACATAAACCAAAAGTGACAACAAAAGTTAATTCCCATCCCCATTTATCCAACAAGACCTCCCAACCCCAACCAAAAATAAATAGAGAGAGATGCTGAAAAATTACCTCCCTCAAAAAACGATGGAAAAAATTCAAGTTCTGACCCAATCCAAGCTGCAGAAAACCCATTTCGTACTCATACCTGCACCCAAAAAAAAAAGTCCCCAAAAGCCACCTTATTTATAATCGGAAATGAAAAAACTCTATATAACATCTAAATCTGAGCCTCTGCAATCAACCAGCACATCATATAGGATAGTTATAAGGAAATCCTTCTCAATCAAAACAGAAAAGCTGAAAAAAAAAAAAATCCACCCAATCCAATCTCCAAACCAGAAGCCCCCATCACACATAACCATGAATTTTAACACCTAGATATAATTCAAACAACGACAAGATCTTGCCATGAATGTGTAACTGGTAAGGTCAACCCATCTGGCTTTATAAATTAAAGAAAAAAAAAACCACTTTCCACTCAAATCCATGTATATAAGAAAAAGAAAGAAAGAAACAGGTTCCAATCCAACACAAAAGAAAGAAACAGGTTCCAATCCAACACAAAACCGCATATCGCATCTAGAAATGATTGAGGGGAAATTGATATCATGAAAGTATAATGCAAACTCCAACACCACAAAAACACACCCTGACACCCAGCCTCTTTAATGCGCAAGTTTGGAGAAAACCAGTCAACAAATCACATAGAAAAGGGATGGGGAAGGGGAGGGCTCTCATGGACAATTGGACATGAATAAGGAAACAAGTGGAGGGATTGCAGCTGCAGAATGTTGGGGGTTAAATTTGGAGAGACAGAGAGAAATGTACCTTGCTTTTGTGCTTGGGATCAATCAGAAAAAGAAGGAAGAGCCAAAATGAAACAGTTGGCACGTGTGGGGAAGGCCTCACTTCCCTCTTTTGGGGTCCCCAATATGCCCTTCTATTTTGTGGCCTTGGCCTCCATGAGGGCCAGCTGGCAGCTAATTTGGAGACTTTTTTTTTTTCAATCTTGTTTGGGCGCCTTCAGTGGACCATGTGGGATTGATTCTGATTTCTTGGGAGAGGAAGTTGCCCTTTTTGTCAGACAAATCAATCTATAATTTTTCCTTTTATAGAAAAATCAATCTATAAATATGTTTCAGATTGTTGCCCCATTGTCAGCTTCCACCGTGGCAATCAATCTAAGTTGTTAAATTCCTCAACCACACTAAACATGAGAAGAACCATGTAGAAATGGCTCTTCCATAAACTTGTAGAATCAAACTGTTTAAATTATGCTAATTTACAGGTGAATCATGTCGAACGATATAGAAATGCATTGAATAATTTTACTCTTTGGGGCGAATGATCCATGGAATTTGGCAGAATTGGAGGCGGAAGAGAATGCCAAAAGAGGAGAGCGAGGTAGCTAGAGCAAAAAGAAGAAGGTCGCTAGGATCGTCGACCTAATTCCTGAGATCTTTATCTAATTTTTTTTTAATAATTTTTTTTTAATCTGATTGAGAATGAAACACTTAATAAGAACCTATTCCTTTCTGTATCATACGGGAGGACCAATTTTGCATGCATGCATATCAATGAAAACATAAAAATTAAATTAAAAATATTCGTTAAATCTTTAAATTAATAAATTCTAGAACTTAATTTGTAACAGTGATAATAACTGTTGTCCTGCTAGTGCACCTTCCCACCGATCCAAACTAGTTTAACTGCCATATTTTGATCAATTCATTAGGTCCATGAAACAAGATACCCCACAAAATAGACTATCTAAATTCATTTAATTATGACCCTTATTTTCAGCTTTCTATTTTATATATTGTTTCTCACATCATTTTTCTTGGTGGCAACTATGGTTGTTTGAAAATGATGACCTCGGTCTTTGCTACATTTACAAAGTCCAACATATTAATGGTTCAAATTTATTGCTAATGACTTTAACCGAAAAAATAATAAAAAAAGAATATAAAAAAAAATCTATTGGTCTTAAGTAGGTGGGGTACACTAACTATTTGGAAACTAGGTGAGGGCAAATAAGGCCAACTATGGTGGCCGCCGTCATGGTCACAAGCATCTTCTAGGGCTTTCTCGTGGGCCGTGGGCCCTACAGAAAGGGAATTCCTAAAGGACTGGTGGAAGGAATCAAGGAACAAAATGCTTCCGCCTTTTCTTTGGCTTTTGGTTGTCAACCTCGCCCGGAAACGTACAACCCCCTAGAGCCAGTTTGCTTCCTACCTCTCAACAAAACCTTTGTTTTAAACAGGGCGGGCCGAGTTATAATTGTATTTTTTTGTTCCTTTTTATGGAGTAGGTAGAGCTTTCACTTGGAATATGTGGTTTGCCCTTTGCTAGCTTCACTAGATTTTGTGCTCAATAACTTGGGTTGGTTTGCAAATTAATAACTTACACAAGCATAAGAAATTAGAGTTTTAGTGGCAATAAAAAGTTTGTCACTAAAAATGCAAAAGTTTGCCGCAAATAATTTTAGTGACTCTACACTAATACTCAAATCACTGATGTAGTAGTTACGGCTCTTAAAGTTGGTCGCTATTAGTCGACTCAATAATTACGAGACCATGGCCACTAATATTTATGATAATAGCGACAATAAAATGTGGTCACTAATATTTGCGATAATAAATACTATCTAGTGTTTGGGATTAGAGGAGTTTACCATGCCAGGTGCATTATTGCTTGATTCTTGGCTGTCTTTTGGGGAAAAAAAAAAGAAGAGAGAAATGCTTCAAACGGTTGTTAGCAGCAAGTTGAATCCATTTCACTTGTAGGTACTATCAAATGATTGTAGGTGGGACATGATCGTAGATGATTTATTTTTCTCCATGCATGAAAAGTCCAAATAAAACCAATAATACTTTGAATTGCTTTATGATTTATATAGTTGGAGTTATTAGGGCAATCCAACAACTCAGCCTCTCCCTTTGGCATAAAGCTAAATGTAGTCTTTATTACTGTGCAACATCAGTGCCAAATGCTCATGAAGCTGCATAATAACGAAGCCATATATGTGGTTGAGATGTTTCGTGTAGGTTACACTAAGAACTCTGAATAAAACCATTCATGTAAGTATTCAAAGTTGTATTCCATGATTTCAGCCCCCCCCCCCCCCCCCCCCCCCCCCCCCCCTTCCCTCTTTTCTAATTGATTCTTCTGATTCTTTAGAAATTTATAGGGGCAACTCATTGGTAGAAAAAGATAGGGAGTTTTTACATCCTAAATATTAAATTTTGCATAAATATCCTCTCAAAATTAATATTTGCACGTATATCCTCGTAAAACAATTTTTTCTATTATACTCTTTTTTTTATTCTTATTTTTTTATATGTACCCACGCCATCTAACGTCATTAAAAAATTAACGGTTTTAAATAATACCCTTAATGGGTAGATGTGAAAAAAAAAACATTTATAAGATGATCGCAATGGAAGAGAAAAAAGTAATTTTAAAATTTTATTTTATTTTTAATTAAAATAAATATGGTTTTTATTAATGGTGTTAGAAGAACCATTATATTAGGAGCATTTTTGGAAAAATAATGTTTTATGAGAGTATGGAAATAAATATAAATTTTAAGAGTGTATTCACACAAATTTGAATTTTTAGAAGGGTATTCATTCAAAAAATCCAAAAAGATAATGGATCAATGGATAAAAAACAATCTAACTACTAATTTGTCTGCCTAATTAAATAATGTTGGATGACAAACTAGAAATGCTCAAGGAATTAGTGTGAACTGAATTACAATTGTTTCTTTGTACTTGCATTCTGTAATTGGCAGCAAATCTGCCATTAGTGTTTTATGAACTCATTTTATTATCCCGTACAAGATGTAAGATTGAATTAATAGAAAGTGAATGTTAGGAGAGCATAGCATCAATTTATAACATTATTATCTATACATTTATATTGTACATGTATATAAACTATGCTCTTTAAAAGAAGAAAATATCTACTTTTTTCGATTCTAAAATCAATAATATAATATTTAAATTAAAGATCTACATCATTAATTTGATTTATATACTAAAAATATTTATAGATCAAAATTCGTATATTTTGGTTATCTTCAATCTATATGTTAACAAAAAAAAGATTAAAATAATAAAAATAATAAAAATTAAATGTTGCTATAATCTAAGTATTAAAATTTATTGGTATATATAATTAAAATCATGGTAAGTAAGATAGATTCTTAGTTTAAATATTTTATTATATACTTTAGTATAATATAAGCATAATAAAAATATTTTTTTATACTATATAGATTAGAGATTAATAAAATATATGATATTTGGTTTAAAATTATTTTTAGTAACATATATTGCGATCGTTGTTATGAATTGTAATAAGTTATAAATAAATAAGCTAAATGTAAACGGAGGTGTCCTTTGCATGCCCACGTGGAAAAAGGACATGCATTGTTTAAAAAGGATAGCCGACAAGGTAGAATTTGAAAACACTGTTTGATAGTGACGTCAAACAGACATTTCGAAAGCACAAGCGACGTCTCCTTGGACGCATTGTCGGCACCGTGGAGACCGGAATCTTTATACTTTCAGGTATTCTTTAGTTTTTCCTTGTATTATTTCAAACTGTTACCATCGAGGCCACTTTTTTGGAAGCTTCTTTGCTCTTTCACCCATATAGCTTCTTCTTTAAAAACATTGATTAGTTTAAAACATTAGGTAATATATCTTAATGTCAAAATCTTGTCGGACGATGGAGATCTGGAAGATATCAGTCAATCTGTGAAGAGCTACTGATTTGCATACAAAAAGAAGATAAGAGCTCGCCAAATTAACTTCAGTCAAACCCTCTGATTCTTAAGTCAAGAAGAGCTTTAGCAGAAAATAAAAAAAAATGAGAAAAAAATTAGTGCAAAATTTGCCTTTCTCTAGTTGGCCTTTTTACCTCAGCCTTTCACCTCAGTTTTTTTACCTCACCCTTTCACCTCAGCATTTTTACCTCTGCCTTTCACCTCGGCCTTTACACCTCGGTCTTATCATGTTGGCCTTTTTACCTCAGTTTTTTTTTATCTCGGCCTTACCAGGTTGGCCTTCTAGTCATCCTTGGGAGCTCGATCTTTGGGAGCTTGGCCTTTAGGAGCTTGGCCTTGGGCTCTTTACCTCGGCCTCGGACTTCACCTTAGTTTTAGCCTTCACCTCGGCCTCACCTCAACCTCAGTCTTTACCTCGTCCTCATTCTTCTCACCTTGGCCTTGGACATCTTCTCGACCTCAACCTTCACCCTAGCTTTAGCTTTCACACCTCGGCCTTCTCACCTCAGCCTTGGTTTTTATCTCATTTCGGCCTTAGCCTTCACCTCGGCCTCGGCCTTCTCATCTCGGCCTTGGCAACTCATAGACTTGCTGACCTGCAATAAAGAAAAGCAGAATGATGGATGAGGGCTTGAGAGCCCTCACCATGAGAGCTTTGAGCTATTGGAGCTTTTAGCTATAGAACTTATAGCTATAAGAGCTCTCTTTGGGGTCCTTTGGTTCTATTTATATAGGTGAGGGAGCATGAGTCCATTACAACTAGAGGTGGAAATCAAGGGATAAGCCTTAACTCCGTCCTTATGAGTCATAACCATCCTTATAAGCTATAATTTGCTTTCATATGAGCCATAACTACTCTTCTGTTTTTGGATCCTTTTAATTGTAGAGCTGTAACTGTCCAGCATTCAAATCTTTTCAAAATTGCTTACCACGCGTCCATCCACGATAGGCAGATCGGTTTTATGCCATATCATAAACCTCCCACTTCCAATCTTAAGTCGTTTTTTCTAGCTCGACTGAAGGAAGTAGTCAGATGGCTCATTGACCAATTTCATGATCAAATATTTTGAGTGTTACTGAAAGCAATTTTATTTTTGTTCATAACTTATGATGTCTGTATTTGAGGTTGGCTTAGCGAACTCAAGGTCAGCTTCTTATCCCAAAATATCTATTTCCAGCCTGAAGACGTTGGGTTATAGGAGTTTAGCTCGGAGAGGTTTGAAGTAATTATGGTCGGCTCGGACTTTTGTCCTTCACTCTTAACATTGCTAGGTCGCCGCTATGGTTGATGGCCATGGGAGATGGATCTCCTCGAACCCCAAACCCCTAAGGGTGGTAAAGTTGGCCCGATCAAAGTGCCACTATGGTCGATGGCTACGATAGAGATGGATTTCATCAGACCCCAAACCTCTCAAGGCAGCAAAGTTGGCCCGACCATATTTTTCGGTCTTGGGTAACAAGTTACCTCGTTGGCTAATGGCTATGAGAGATGGATCTCCTCGGTCCCCAAATTCATGAGGATGGTTAAATGGGCCCAACCAAAGTGTCACTATGGTGGATGGCTACGATGGAGATGGATTTTCTTGGACCTTAAACCCTTGAAGGCAGTAAAGTTGGCCAACCATAGGTTTAGCTCTTGGCAGTTATGCTGCCATTCTAGTTAATGTCGGAGTGATTCCTTCTTTTAGGCGACATAGCTTTTTATCCGCTTTCCCACAAATAACGCCATGCTGTTAATGCCAAAATCCTGTCCAACTATGGAAGTTTGGAGAGTGCTAGTCAATCCATGAAGATATGTTGATCTGCATACAAAAGAAGAGAAAATCTTGCCAGATTGGCTCCAGTCGGGCCCTCTGATACTTAAGTCGGGAAGGGTTTTGGAATAACATTAGAAAATAAAAAATATAAGAGAAAAGATTAGTATGTAATATTGTCTTTTTCTGATTGGCCTCCTCTAGTCGGCCTCGGGCTCCTCACCTCGGTCGCTGGCTTCTCACCTAGGTCATGGGCTCCTTACCTTTGCCTTCTCATCTCAGCCTCGGCTTTTACCTTACCTCGACCTTAGCCTTCATCTTGGCCTCGGCCTTCTCTCCAGCATTGGCAGCTCATAGACCTACTGAGCTGCAAGAAAGAAAAGCAGACAATGGATCAGGACTTGAGAGCCTCTCACCATAAGATCTTTGAGCTATGAGAATTTCTAGCTATAAGAGCTCCTCCCTTTGAGGTCCCTTGGACTTGTTTATATAAGCGAAGGAGCATGAGTGTGTTATAGTTGGAGGCAAAAATCAAGAGATGAGCTATAACTCCTTCCTTATGAGCTATGACCATCATTCTGTTTCTAGATCTTCTTAATTGTAGAGTTGTAACTACTCCAAAATCAATTTTTTTCAAAATTGCTTGCCACCTGTCTATCCATGATACGGATGTTGGTCCTATGCCATATTAACAAATATTTTTACAGAAAAGGTTGATTAGAACCTACTCTACCGAATTTCAAGTTAAATCTAATCAATCCTAATTGGATGGATTTTTGACGCCAATGAGAAACAATTCGATATATTTTTTATCTCTAAATAGAAAAATTATATAATTTGGATACTCCAAATCTATACATAAAATTTTAGAAAAAAAAGATAATTTAAATAAGATGAAATAATGTATATCTTTTAACCACTTGATTCATAGGCTAGAGGTTCCTAAATCATATGATATTTGATATTTAAGTGCTTAGACATAATAGATAATGTCTACTAGCTTGGATTATAGGTATCAAACCCTTATCATCCGACTAGCACTGACTGAGACTGACTTAAAATTTGGTCAATCGGATTCTAGTTCACTTCTTTTTACCAATGTTGCTAGTATTCAGGTAATATTTTTATAATCTTAGGCCAAATAGATTTTTAAAACCTAATCCCCAATCTCCAAGCCATAGTACACTAGGTCATCGACTACTCCAAAATAATTAAAAGTCACTAATACACACAAATATGTGCTTTTCACTATCTCATCACCTTTACATCCATAATACCTATCCTACTTGTTGCTAGAATTTGGACTCGGTGGCGACCGCGGACCGAGGTGGAGGAGCTCCGGCTGGTGGTACGACGGCTGATGGCTGTCTCCGGCGGACCTGCAAGAAGCCTGCGGGCTGGGGGTTCCAGCGCAGGCCCTCCAATGCTTAAGTTAGAGGGAATTTTTAATGGAGAGGGATAATAATGAGAAGTAACAGAGAGAAGTGATGGCCCGGGAAGGAAGCCCAAAAGTCCCCTACCTAGAGCTCTCCCCCCATTTTATAGTAGGGGATGTAGCAGTTATTTGTGATCGGGCGTGATTACGCGAATCAATGAGTTACCATAAACGATTCGAGATTTCGGGCTAGCTGGCGATCCGTTGAGATCATGTGTATTCAAATGTTGACAGCCGTTAAGGTAGAGATCGCGGGATTTGATCTCGAAGATGGAGGGCTTGATTTTCGGTGTAGTGGGGAGGTTTACGTCTTCCTTTGACTGGGTCTTTCTTGGCCATGAGGTCGATCGGGCTCAACTCTGCCGAGACCGTGCCTGCCAAGGTCATGCCGAGATCGAGGTTGTGAGCTCTGTGGTTGTCGATGCCAAGACCGAGCGCTTTGAGGTCGGGCATTCTGAGGTCGGGCGCTTTGAGGTCGTGATTGCCGAGAGTATGGTTGCTGTCGTCACATTCGTCATCGAGTGCCAGCGATTTGACCACGTGCTTGGAGTGGTCCATTTTTCTCCCAACATTACTCCCCGACTTCCAAGTTCGAGCCATTTTCGAGCGCGGGCGAAGGTAGTAGCTATTTCTGTCGTGTCGGCGAGATCAGGCGGCTTTAAATTGTTCCGCTGTTTTGAGTGCTTTAGGACGTCTTCAATGATAACACGAGGCGGCGGCTTTTTGCTTTTCGAGGAGGTTTCGAGCCGTGGGTTCATGATGAGGCTCCAGTGTCCAACGAGACGCCGCTTCAATTTTGCTTTTAAAGCGCCGATCCAAGTTGATACGTTGCTTCGGTTTCTAAGGTCAACATGTGGCGTGATCTGGATGGGAGGCGCGGTTTGTCCTTGTCGATCTGAATCGTTGGAAGGGTCTATATACACCCTTGGCCTGGCCCTAAAAGCCTTTATTTAGCCACCGTAGCTCTTGTCTTCTTCCTCTTTTGCTTTCTTCTTCTCCCGATCATTACTTAGCTTTCTTCGAGGGTGCTTCAAGGCGTTCTTTGGTGATTCCCCTTGGTTCTTTGCTTTTGACCATTAGCCTTTTCAGCGAGGTCCATGGTAGGTTTTTCTTTTCATGTTCGCTCGGAGGATTGTCAGTCTTTCTTCTCTGTTCCTCCATTTTTCTTCTTTTCTTCTTTTTAGTACTGTGAGTGAGACAATGTCAAACAGCAATTCTTCCTTTGCGGGGGCTTCTCCTTCTCGGGGGAAGGAGCTTGGGCCTGAGGTGAGCAATGGTCCAGATGGGATCGGGTCGAGCTTGTCCAGAGAAGAATTGGGCACGATTTGGACCCAGTTCTTCTTTCCGTGCAAATTCGAGCTCGAATTCGCAGGGTTGTGGGACCGAGTTACTAGGCCCCCTCCCGGTCGGGTCGCAGTGTATGTGGAGACACTTCGAGCCGGCCTGAGAAGTCCCCTGCACGAGTTCATGAGCGAGCTCCTGGAGAAGTATCGCCTCGTCCCAGCGCAGCTCGCTCCGAACTTATGGAGGATAATAATTGGTTTTTTATCCCTCGCCTTGCTCATGGCATACCGACCTCGGTCAATATCTTCCGTGGATGTTATATGCTGAAGTTTAACCCCGCGGATGTAGGGTGGCTATACTTTGCCCTTCGAGAAGGTAGGCCGCTGTTCCGAGGTGCTCCTACCTTCATCCGTGGATGGAAGGAGAAATTCTTCTTTTTTTCCTCCGAGCGTCCGTGGGGGTTTAACCCGTCGTGGGGCCAGCCTATAGTCAAGGCCAACAATAGGGTCCCCGAGCTGACCATGAGCGAGTAGAAGATCCTTGAGGCTCTTTGCGGTCTGAAGGGGGATATCTCTCTGAACGACCTCCTGAGCGAGGAGGCCCTAGTAAATGTCGGCTTGAGCTCGGCGAGCCTTGAGAGTAAGGGCGGTTGTACCACTTATCCCTTTTTCATCGTCCTTCATTTTATTTATTTTCTCTTATTCTTTTTTCCTTTCCTCTTTTTTTTGGTGTCGGTCTGACACTTGAGTTCTTTCTTCCTTTCAGACATTGTAGGGATGGTGTCTAGTAATGCGCCTCTCCTCGCCAGGTACAAGAAGAGGGCAGCCAAAGCCGGCGGAGCTCACCCCATGCCCAAGAAGAAGGCTAAGCCGGTATCGAGGTTAAGGACCTCGAAGCTGAGATTTCCAAGCTCGTTCGGAAAAACAGCAAGAAGAAGACTGGGGAGCGCAAACCGGAGGAAGCTCCCCTCGTCGAGCGCGCAACTTCATCCGGGGCTGCAAGAGATCCAGCGACCCCAGCGTGCTCGACCCCGATTTCTCAGCGACCCCGCTAGGTCATCCGCTTGCGGCGCTCGGGTCCCGAGCCGGGCAGCGATCTCGGGGTCCCGAGCTCTTCTCATCGTTCTGTGCCGAGCTCTTCAAGACCAAGCCTCCCGAGCTCTTCAAGGGTCAACCTCTCGAGATCGTCGAAGACTGGGGGCTGCTCTGAAAGGAGGCCCTTCTGCCCGGAGTGGTCGGTCTATAGGATGACTCGGCCCTCCATAATAGTGACGTCGCGCGCGAGGTTGTTCGCTGCGCGTTGCTTCCAGCTGACCGTGCCGAGCTCGAAGCTGGAGGTTGTTCGCTGCGCGAGGTTGTTCGCTGCACATTGCTTCCAGTTGACCAAGCTTACTGCTCCGCCGTCCGAGTAAGTTGTCTTCCTGCTTTGGTTTTCATATTCTTCTAAGTTTTCGATCTCGGCTCACTTTCATTTTCTTTTCCACAGCACCTCCATGAGATTGACATGCTGGTCGCCGTGGAGGCCGAGTGCCAGCATCAGGCTCAGAGGAGCCAGAAGGGGCAGGAGGACGCCGAGAGGAAGCTCGGTGAGGCCGAGGCCGAGCGAAGGAGGCCACTGCGAGAATGGAGGCTGCTGAGGCCGAGTTTCGATCCAAGGCCGAGCACTTTGATGAGGAAGAGGCCTCACAAGCTCTGACCAGGTCAGAGCTTCGTGCCTCTGAGGCATGTTTGGTTGACGCTCGCTCTGAGCTCGTCGGCCTAAAATATGAGGCGGGGGTCCTTCGATTGAAGATCGAGCAACTTGAAGCTTGAGAGAAGAAGGCGCTGGAGCAGGCTCGGAATGCGGTGCAGATCTTCCGTGAGTCAGACGAATTTCGGGAGCTGCTAGAGGAGGAGGCGGTTGATGGGCACATCCGTGGCATCGAAGATTTCCGGAGGCAGATGCTGAGGATTTGCCCCAAGCTCGACCTCCATAGTCTTCAGCCTCGTCTAGGGGTCGTTGTGGATGACATCGAACCCGGAAGTCCTAAGGATGAGGGCGCGCTCGATAGTACGCATGAGAAACCCGAAGGCGAGCCTGAGCTACAGCCACCGAGATCGAGATCGGGGGGGCTGAGCAGGTTGCTCGCGAGGCCCCATTTGGAGAAGCCGCCGAAGGTGCTCATGAACAAGCTTCTGAAGCTGCTCCTGAGGCCGCACACGAAGTTTCACCTGAGGTCGCAACGTGAGGATGATAGTGTTATTTCGATGATTAACACAACAATTAAGGGAACATCAAATTAAAAATACAGTTTAACATGATATATCACTAATAAATACGACACCCTCGATACATTCATAATATATTGAGAGAATGAGATCAAGACGACTTCTAATGATTAACAACGAGATAAAATTTATAGTAAAAAAAATGATAGAGAGCTTTTAAATCTAATTTAGTAAAGTTTCAAGTGAAATATCAATAAAAAAAAAATTATTGTAATATCATTTGGAATGGTGCTGCTGTAATGAATGGAACTCTGAGTAATGGCATTTACATTTTGTCACAGCCTGTTCATGTAATGTACAAGTCCAATAAGCGCCCTAGAATAGATAATGTCATGGATGTCTATCTTTGGCATCATAGGCTAGGACATATTAACAAGAATAGGATGAACAGGTTAAGTAAAGAGGAAATCCTCGATGTTAATGATTGTGAATCATTGACAACCTGTGAATTATGTCTTCTTGGTAAAATGACCAAATCACCTTTTACCGGAAAAGGTGAACGAGCCAGTGACTTATTGACCCTTGTACATTCTGATGTTTGTGGGCTAATGAGCACAAATGCTAGAGGTGGGTATTCATATTTTATTACGTTTACAGACGACCTTTCTAGGTATGGTTATGTCTATTTAATGAGACATAAATCTGAATCATTTGAAATGTTCAAATTATATCGTAATGAAGTAGAAAAACAAACTGAAAAGAGTATTAAAATTTTTCGATCAGATCGAGGAGGTGAATACCTCACCAGTGAGTTTTTGACATATCTAGAAGAAAATGGGATTCTCTCTCAATGGACTCCTCCTGGTACACCACAGTATAACGGTATATCAGAAAGGAGAAATCGAACTATGTTAGACATGGTTCGATCCATGATGGGGTTTGCTGATCTACCATATCCTTTTGGGGATATACTCTTGAGTCAGGCTACATGGTTCGATCCATGATGGGGTTTGCTGATCTGCCATATCCTTTTGGGGATATACTCTTGAGTCAGCCTGCTACATTCTAAATAAGGTTTCAAGTAAGTCTGTAAATAAAATACCACATGAGATGGACTGGACGTAAGCCGATGCTCTCTCACCTTAGGATTTGGGGGTGTCCAGCGTACGTTAAATGTTTGACGACAGACAAACTTGAACCCAAGTCTGACAGATGTTTCTTTGTTGGTTATCCTAAAGAAACTAAAGGATATTACTTCTACTTTGCTGAAGAACAAAAGTTGTTTGTAAGCAACAGAAATATTTTCTTAGAGAAAGAATTTCTTAGTGAAGGAACTAAAAGCTCTAATGTTGAGCTTAGGAAAGTTCAACATGTAGAAGATCCGACACCATCCACTGAACCAATTGAGTCGGATTTGATTAGATCAGATCCAGAACCCATCTTAGATGCACCATTAAGGCGATCAGGTAGAGTACCACGTCAGCCGGACAGATACTACGGTTTCTTGGTCCGGAACGGGGATCCTGTCGAACTTGATGAAAACGATGAGGATCTGATCACCTACATGGATGCGATGCAGAGGTATGACTCTGATGCATGGCTTGGAGCCATGCAATCCAAAATGGAATCCATGAAGGTCAATGATGTATGGACATTAGTTGACCCACCTGAAGGAATTAAACCCATGGGTGTAAGTGGATTTTCAAAAAGAAACGGGGCGCAGACGGAAAGGTAGAGACCTATAAAGCCCGTCTAGTTGCCAAAGGATATCGTCAACGTTATGGTCTTGACTATGACGAAACGTTTTCTCCTGTGGAAATGCTCAAATCCATTCGGATTATGCTTGCGATAGCAGCACACTTAGATTATGAAATCTGGCAAATGGATGTAAAGACTGCTTTTCTAGAAGATTTAGAAGAGGAGGTGTATATGATGCAACCTGAAGGTTTTATATCTGCAGATGAGTCTAAGGTGTGCAAGCTTCAAAAATCCATTTATGGATTAAAGCAAGCTTCACGGAGTTGGAACATACGATTTGATAAGGTGATCAAATCGTATGGCTTCATTAAGAATGAAGAGGAACCTTGCATTTATAAATGGGCAAATGAATCAGTTATCATATTTCTTGTTTTATATGTGGATGACATTCTTTTAATCGGAAATGACATTCCTGCAATACAAGGAATAATGGTTTGGCTATCATATCTCAATTTGCCATGAAGGATTTGGGAGAAGCATCTTACATCCTAGGGATGAAGATCTACAGAGATAGATCTAGAAGATTGCTTGGATTATCCCAATCCACATACATTGATACTATACTGAAAAGGTTCAGTATGATTAATTCCAAGAAAGGCTATCTTCCAATGGACCATGGAATTAACCTCTCTAAAAGGGATTGTCCGACAACCTCTCAAGAAAGAGAGAGTATGGATAGAATTCCATATGTTTCGGCAGTGGGATCTATAATGTATGCCATAACATGTACTAGACCAGACGTGGCATACTCACTAGGAGTAGTGAGCAGATACTAGTCTGATCCAGGTAGCAACCACTGGAAGGTTGTAAAAACCATCCTTAAGTATTTAAGAAATACTAAAGATCAGTGGCTTGTCTACGGTGATTCTGACTTAAAACTTGAGGGATATACTGATTCAAGTTTTCAGTCAGATCAAGATGATAGCAAGAGCGTGTCAGGATATATCTTCACTCTTAAGGGTGGGGCCATCTACTGGAAGAGTTCCAAGCAGCATACAGTGGCAGATTCTACATGTGAAGCAGAATACATCGCAGCATCTGATGCAGCCAAGGAAGCCGTATGGTTGCGCAAGTTCATCACCGAGCTGGGAGTGGCACCTTCCATTGATGGTCCAGTTCCTATATTTTGTGATAACACTGGAGCCATAGCTCAGAAAAAGGAACCTAAAGCACATCAGCGGACCAAGTATATTCTACGATGCTATCACCTGGTTCGAGAGATTATAGAACGAGGTGATATTGATCTTCAGAAAATTGACACAAAAGAAAATCCGGCTGACCCATTTACCAAAGTCCTCGGCATCAAAGAGTTCAACGAACACAAGTCGAAGATGGGTATTAGATACTGTGCCGATTGGCTTTAGGCTAAGTGGGAGTTGTTGGAAATTATATCCTAAATGTCAATCATCAGCATATTGATGATTGAATTTTGTAAATGAATTGACAAATTAATAAAGTATTATTTGACATTATTCATCATTTCATCTTCAAATGAACTCTTATATGATGAAGTCCTTAGGACTTATGTTATGATAAAGGAGGATTTATCTTTGAGTCCTTAAACTTGTTCGCGACCAAATGATACGTTGTTACTAGGACGACAACATTATCGAGATTAGGTCGTTGTGTGATATATACGTTGGTTGTCTTCTTAACCAAGGAGTGTGGAGACGCTGGTATGCCATACAGGTGAAGTGTAGGAGTACATTTCACTGAACGTGACCAAATCCGGAACGCTCTACTATCAAGAGACGTTCCGAGTGGATATGGGTATAAGTTTGGCCCTCTGACCTGAGATCGCAACCTGTGACTAGCAAGCAACTCACTGTACTTTGGTACCGGACTATCTGAATTTCTAATTCAGTGACGGAAGGTCACTGAGTGCAGTCAAGTACTTGCGTAGTCAGTTGTGAGTCGAGATAGAATTGACCACTCCTGGAAACAGGAGATAATGTCTTGTGATTAATTTAGGAAAATCTTGGCCAGGGTAATTCCAGTGAGGAGTCACGGGATATCTAAAGTTAATCATATAATGGATGTACTAATTATAGGTTTGACAGTGAGCTCTAAGTCATCCTGGCATTAGGAGTCAAAGGGATTGAATTATACAGTAACCATAGTCCAGGGTTCCAGAATATTTGCTTCGCATATATTCGGCCTATCCGGACGTCGGGTACCATTGCTAGATGGTCACATCGATTAGTATAGGAAGATGTTCCTATACTACCGGCTTAGGTTCGAACCTATGAGGTCACACGCATAGAAGTTTCTAGGTTGATCAAATAGCTGATTGATGATTAAGAATCATTCAGGGGTAATTTGGTCAATTCGATTGACAAATTATCCTAAGCAAAAGTTGCATTAAAATAATTATTAAATTATTGGAGGATTAATTAGCAATTATATTGCTAATGAACTCAATTTGATTGAGTAATTGGGCTTAGGTTGAGCCAAATTGAATAGGATTCAATTTGGGCTGCATCAGGATTTGACCTAATTGGATTGGGTTCAACCCAAGTAGATTGAGCTTGACCCAAGTGATGGACTTGACCCAATTGGATTGGGCTTGATCCAAATCAATTAGAAGACCTTATTTGATGAGGATTATGAGTCCAAATAATCAGAATTGGATAAGGAGAAGAATCCCTAAATTTTAGGAACCCATCCTTATCTTCTTGGAGAAGAATGACACCTTAATTTATCCCCAATATTTTCTATGCCTATCCTCTTTATTTTTGGCCAAAAATTGGCGTGAGAAGAGAGGAGGCATGAGGCTATATTTTTTAAAAAAATGGCACCTTAAATATTTCTAGAAAGATTTAGATGAATTTCCTAATTTGTATGGATTGCATGGCGCATGAAATAGGGTGGCTGCGGCTGAACTTTGAATGCATGAATTCCTATCTTTTAGGGATCCAAAATGCACAAAATTTGGATATGTTTATCTCCTCTTAGATACCAAACCACAAGAATTTTTTGGGAATTTTATCAGCCAAATTAGTTGGCTAAATTAGGTATGAGGCGTGGGGTGGTCTTTTGGCTATAAAAGACCCACATGCCTTGGGTTCAAGATATACCATATTTAGAGGTTTCAAAAAATTCTGAAAAAATTCTCTGAGGGCCTCCATCCCTTCTTCTCCTTCTTCCTCGCGTCCATCCTCCATCTTCTTGAAGAACAATCAAAGGTTGAGTGTTTAGAAGGAGAAAGCTTCAGCCATTGCAACGTTCCTGCGCGAGCTAGCACTCCCGCGGAAGACGATCTACCTAGGGCTTCGCGTGTACTTCTCATAGAGGCCATTCGTGTGCGTGGTTGCAAAGTCAAGGATCAGATCCATAAGTTTCTTCTATCATAAAAGGTTGTTGCCCAAGGTGACAATCTAAGAGGGGGGGGTGAATTGGTTTCTTCTAAATTTTAGTGCTTTTAAAAACTTTCGTAATTAAGTGCGGTGGATGCTTTCTTAGGTTATTTGAGTGAGTTAAATTAATACAAGAATAGAAGATAAAGCAAGGGAAAATGAAAGCACAAACACAATGCAAACACACCAATATATAGTGGTTCGGTGCTCTCCTTAGCACCTACGTCCACTCCCCAAGCGTACCCTTGGGAATTCACTATAATCTCACGGATTACAGTTGGATTGTTTTTCGAGCTCACAATCCAAAAACCTTGTTGGTTTTACGGGCTCACCAACGAACCTATACAACTTTGGTTTCCCGGGTTCACCAAAAACCTTGTTGGTTTTGCGGGCTCACCAACGAACCTATACAACTTTGGTTTTCCGGGTTTACCAAAAACCTTTGTTGGTTTTGCGGGCTTACCAACGAACCTTTACAAAGTATTTAAAACAAATGAAAAGAAAAGATTTAAACTCCTAAATGAGCATATAAAGCAATATGAACTACAAAGAAGAGTTAGAAAGAAATTATCGCTTTGAAGTCGCTTTGCTCTTCTTTGTCAAGGAAGCTTCACTCTTCAAGGGAGGATGGAGCTCTTGATGACTCTTTGAATCTGCTCAACCCCTTTCTTTTGACTCTTGAATGAAGCACTTGGATGAAGCTTGCCTTGCTAGGGTTCTCTCTTGAATGCACCTGATGTATTTTCCCAAAAGCTTGCTTCCTCTGATGAATACTCCCTCTTAAATACTTCTCCAACCTCCAAATAGTCCTTTCTGACCGTTGGATTGAAGAAACTAGCCGTTTATAGCCGTTGGGAGTCCAAAAAGCATTTCTGCACAACTAGCCGTTATGTTCAGCCCGTGTTTGGGTCGGCTCAACCTGTCCTTGGGTCGACCCAACTTTGCCTTGGGTCGACTCAACCATTTCTTGGGTCGACCCTCTAGTAACCACAGAAACCTCAATTTCAGCCTTCCTTCCCATGGGTCGATCCAACCATTCTTTGGGTCGACTCAAAGTTCACTTGGGTCGACTCAACCATTTCTTGGGTCGACCCTCTTAGTAATTCCAGAGAACCGTTTTCTGTCTGTCTTTCTGTCTTGCCCTTTGGGTCGACCCTCTCAGAGTTTGGGTCGACTCAAGCTTGGGTCGACTCAACCACTGTGTGGGTCGACCCTCTCAGTGAATCCAGTGAGCATTCTTCCTTTGCGTTTTGAGGTTCTTTGGAGGTTGGGTCGACTCATGCTTACCTTGGGTCGACCCAACTCACTGTTCATTTGTGTTGTTTTTGCAGGAGTGTGCCAGATGATTCCTAGATGTGCCGGGGTCGACCCAATCAACCTATGGGTCGACTCAATCCACACTTTGCTGCATTCTCAAGGTTAGATTCATCCAAATGAACAAGACCATATATATATTTTCAATTAAACAAATGTACTGAGAGTAATGAACTTATAAATGAAGTATCAATTTAACTTATAGCATGCTCTAGATAATTACTTGTTAATCATCAAAATAACACTATCATCCTCAATCTCCCCCTTTTTGATGATTACAAAATAAAGAGTATAAGCCTATTGATACTTGTCTTTAAAATCAGTTTATAAAAGGGATTGAATTTCAGAATTTCAGCTTTTCATATATACTTGTGAAATCTCCCCCTATATTATTCAAAATTTGCCAATTTGACTTTTTGAATGGCTCCCCCTTTCATTTATAATTCATTAGCAATGAAACTTCAAAAATTTGAGATAAAATATGAGTTTCAGCTTATGTATCGGGGTGAGAGAGGAGCGTGCCAAATTTTAAATTTATATGTGCCAAATTCTGAATTATGATAGAAATTTTTTGATTTGATGGTTTTCATTGTTACAAATTGCTCCCCCTTAGATATATAAGCTTTCTTATATGATTTTCAATTTGTTTGCCCATTTATTTCTCTTTTCTTTTCATAACTTCTTTACTCACTCATTCTCACAAAATTAATATTCTTTTCTTTAAACACTATCTTTGCTTCTCCCAAAATCAATACTCTTTCTTAACTTGTCAAATGAAATACTCTTTCTTTTCTCGAAGTGAATATCTATCTTTTCTTCTCCCCCTTTATATACTCTTTTCTTCTCGTTTCCTTTATATACTCTTTCCTTCTCTTCTCCACTCTTTCCTTCTCTTCTCCTTTATATACTCTTTCCTTCTCTCTCCCCCTTTTTGTTATCATCAAAAACATATATATGGGAAAAGATGCAATAAAGAACAAACTTCAGACTTCATTGATCAAAATAGGAACATTTTCATACATTAATGCCCAAAATAAAGATAAGTACAATGTTCCTCAATCAAGATTTAAAGATATAAGGGAAAAGCAAGATACATATGAGAACTAGATTTCTAGCCTAGGCTCTAAACATAGATACTAAGATCAGCCTAGGGGGAATCTAATGGCTGGGATCTAGTCCTCATCCTCCTAGCATACGTGGCGAGGGGAGGTTGAGCCTGGTGAGACTGAGTCTGGCGTGGAGCACGTCGAGCTGGATGACTCTGTGCCGATATCTCTGACTCAGCAGCCTGTGGGACAGATGGTCCATGTGTCTCCCTCTCTCTCCGGAGTGCTCCAATCTGCTGCCTCAGATCACTGATATCAGCAGACATGACATCCAACCGGGCGTCTAATCGGCTCGTGAGCCCGTCAGTAATAGTCCTCGCCTGGGCTGTCATGAGCTCTGTCATCCTGCTCCAGAAGTCATCCGTATCTGTCGGAGGAGCAGATGACGATGGTCCAGCCTCTGAGGGTGCAGTAGGATGATCCATAGGCTCCTCATCCTCATCCTCTGGTGCCTCTCCCTCTGGTGCCTCACCCTGAATGCCTGCACCGGTGTGAATCCACTGCCCGTTTACTTTCGCATATCCCATGCGTATGAGTGTCCGTGCAGTGTACGTGTCTGTGGGATGCAAATTCTTGAATGCCTCCTCCTCGAGAGGTAACCCATGCTGACGGAAGATCAATGTAAGTATCATACCATAAGGTAGTGATACCCTGTTGTTGCATATTACCTTCCTCATCTGCCTCAATATCATGGCCGGAAGATTTAGGGGAATCCCCCGAATTATACACTCCATAACTGCAAGATCTCGCTCTGAGATGAGATCGAATCTCCCGGTCTTTGGAAATAAAATCCTATTGATCATGTTGAGCAATAATCTCATTTCGGCGGAAAGAGAACTAGCTATTACCTTCTGAGAGAAGTCGAAGTTCTCATTTTCCATGATCAATCGTAAGGCTCCCATTTTGTCTTCTGGCCACTCCGGAGTAGCTCCTGTGCAGGGTAGGCGTAGTAGCTCACTCAAGCTCTCCTCGGATACACGGATCCGAAACCCTCTAACATCTGAAATAAGCCCTCCCATACCAGTCTTGAGGAAGGCGTAGAACTCTTGGACCAACCCGGGGTAAACCACCACATCAAGGGAGCAAAGATACTCCCAACCTTGTCTTTGGATCCATTCCCAAATCCTAAATCCTTCTTGGTTGAAAAACTCCGAATGGATCCTTCTCCCGGTAGTAACCGGCCTCCCCGCAAATCTTGCAAGGATCACTGAGGGGGAAGGAGGAGGAGGGACCTCCGCACGTGCCTCACGTCGTGGAGACACGGGAGAAGGCTCGGTAGGGCGCCTTTCCTCTTGTTGGACTCGGGTCACTCTTCCGGATCTCTTGGCTACGGCTCGTTTGGGTCCCATTTCTCCAAGATCTTTAGGAAATCTACTGTTTGGAAGAGTTTAGTGGAGATTGGAGAGTGGGGACTAGGCTTTTCGGAAGAAGACAAAGGGCAAACAGTGCCCTAGATGAGCTCTCGGGCCCCCTTATAACAGTGGGGTCCCGACGTTGGGTCGACTCAAGAATTTTCTTGGGTCGACTCAACGTTGGGTCGACCCATATTCTGGGTTGGGTCGACCCAAGTGCAGAAATTTGTTTTCTCTCCCTTTTTGCTTCTAAAAGGTTTTCCTTGCTTCCAATCCTTATAAGCTCTTTATGGAACAATGATACATGAGTAAGAAATCTATAGATAACAAGTTTGACTCATGTTTCATGGGATTTTTGAAGTTAGAGGAATGTATCATGAGACTACTAGCTCCCTCTCATATTTATTCAATAAAAGGATCACATATACCTAATTTCCTCCTGAGCATACAGAATCTATCTTCACTCAATGGTTTTGTAAATATGTCGGCCAATTGTTTTTCTGTGCATATATGCTCAATACATACATTTCCATTTTGCACATGATCCCTAATGAAATGGTACCTTATTTCTATGTGTTTGGCCTTAGAGTGCTGAACTGGATTTTTAGTGAGATTGATAGCACTAGTATTATCACATTTAATAGGAATATTATCTAGTTTAACTCCATAGTCCTCTAATTGTTGCTTGAGCCATAATACTTGGGCACAACAACTACCAGCAGCTATGTATTCAGCTTTAGCTGTGGATAGTGCCACTGAATTCTGCTTTTTACTAAACCATGATACTAAATTGCTTCCTAAGAATTGACATGTGCCACTTGTGCTCTTTCTATCTAATTTGCATCCGGCAAAATCTGCATCTGAGTATGCAAGCAAATCTAGACATGAGTCTCTCGAGTACCATAATCCAATGGTGGTAGTTCCTCTTAAATATCTAAGGATTCTCTTAACTGCACTTAAATGTGACTCCTTAGGATCCGATTGGTATCTAGCCCATATCCCTACACTAAATACAATGTCGGGTCTACTAGCAGTAAGATAGAGCAAGGATCCAATTAGTCCTCTATAAAGCTTAATATCAACACTTTTTCCTTTTTCATCTTTGTCTAGCTTACTAGTAGGATTCATTGGAGTGCCAATTCCCTTATGATTTTCATTTCCAAACTTCTTCAGTATTTCCTTTGTATACTTAGTTTGATGAATGAAAATGCCTTCTTTGGTTTGTTTGATTTGTAATCCTAAAAAGAAACTTAGTTCTCCCATCAAACTCATCTCAAATTCTTCATGCATTAAATCAACAAATTCTTTGCATAGAGTATCATTAGTGGCACCAAAGATTATGTCATCTACATATATTTGTACCACTAATAGATTTTTGTCCTTTCTTTTGATAAATAAAGTTTTATCTACATTTCCTCTACAAAAATCATTTTCAAGCAGAAATTTACTTAGTCGATCATACCATGCCCTAGGTGCTTGCTTTAATCCATATAATGCCTTATGTAGTTTAAACACATGATTTGGCAATTCATGATTTTCAAATCCTGGAGGTTGTTCTACATATACTTCCTCCTCAATAATACCATTTAAGAATGCACTCTTCACATCCATTTGATATAATTTAAAATCCATAAAACATGCAAATGCTAGAAGTAATCTAATAGCTTCTAATCTAGCTACAGGAGCAAATGTCTCATCATAATCTATTCCTTCTTCCTGATTGTATCCTTTAGCTACGAGTCTGGCCTTATTTCTTATAACTACTCCATTTTCATCTAGTTTATTTCTAAATACCCATTTTGTTCCAATTACTGAATTATGCTTTGGTCTTTCAGTTAATGTCCATACATTACTTCTTTTAAATTGATTTAATTCCTCTTGCATGGCATTTATCCAGTTAGTATCTTTTTCAGCTTCTTCATAAGTTTTAGGTTCTAATTGTAAAACGAAAGCAAGATAATCATTTAAATTTTTAAGAGAGGATCGAGTTCTTACCCCTTGAGATGGATCACCAATAATTAAGTCTTTAGGATGTCCATGTGCATACCTCCATTCTTTTGGCACGTCTTGGGGTTGTGGTGGCACGCAATCATCTCCCTTATCTTGATTTGGTACGTCATCAATTTTTAACTTCTCAAAATCGATAATTCCTGTATCATCATCAATAGAGTTTTCTTTCCTAGCAGATTCACTATCAGACTCATCAAATATAATATTGACCGACTCTTCCACTACTAAGGTTCTTTTGTTGAATACTCTGTATGCCTTGCTAGATGTGGAGTATCCTAAGAAGATACCTTCATCTGACTTGGCATCAAATTTACTTAAGTCCTCCTTGCCGTTATTTAAGATAAAACATCTACATCCAAACACTTTAAAATATTTTGCAGTGGGTTTCTTATTCTTCCAAAGTTCATAAGGAGTTTTCTTAGTTATAGGTCGTATTAAAACTCGATTTAGAATATGGCAAGAAGTGTTTATAGCTTCAGCCCAAAAGTACTTTGGAAGATTTGACTCGCACAACATTGTGCGTGCCATTTCTGCCAATGTCCTATTTTTCCTTTCAACAACCCCATTTTGTTGAGGCGTTCTAGGTGCTGAAAATTGATGTGATATTCCATTTTTAGTGCAAAATTCCTCGAAGTATTGATTTTCAAATTCCGTGCCATGATCACTTCGAATTGCTACCAATGTGAGTTTCTTTTCATTTATGATTTTATTGTATAGTTTCAAAAATTCTGAAAATGCTTCATTCTTATGTGCCAAAAATGAAACCCATGTATACCTTGAAAAATCATCAACAATGACTAGTCCATATTTCTTTCCTCCTAGACTTGTAGTTCTAGTAGGTCCAAATAAGTCCATATGTATGAGTTCAAATGGTCTAGTTGTTGATACTACATTTTTCGATTTAAAAGATGATCTAGTTTGTTTTCCTAATGAACATGGTCCACATATTTTGTCCTTTTCAAAAATCAATTTTGGCACATCCTTTATTAATTCCTTCTTAACTAGTTTTGATATTAATTCCATACTAGCATGTCCTAGTCTTCGATGCCAAAGCCAACTAGTTTCATTCTTCTTTTCTTCATTAGTAATTAAGCATAAACTATTTTTCTTGCCTAATTCATGAAGATCTACTAAGTAAATATTTCTTTGCCTTTGTCCTACAAGTACAATGCTATTATCTTTAGGATTTGTGATTATACATACAGATGCTTCAAATGTAACTTTAAATCCTTTATCACAAAATTGACTTATACTAAGAAGATTATGTTTCAAACCTTTAACTAACAAAACATTTTCTATAAAAACAGATGGAGCAATGAAAATTTTACCCTTTCCAATGATATGGTCTTTACCATTGTCTCCATAGGTAACTACTCCACCTTTCTTTGGTTCCAAAGTGACAAATTGATCTTCGTCACCGGTCATGTGTCTTGAACAGCCACTATCTAGATACCATCGTTTTTCCATTTTATCAGCTGTAAGACACACCTGCAATCAAGATCAAGAAGAAACTTTAGGTACCCAAACTAAGTTGGGTCCTTTAGGGTTAGTACTCCATGTTCCTTTTGGAACCCAAACTTTCTTGAACTTAATCTTTTGATTATTACTTGATTTGTTTTGACTAGACTTTCTAAAGTTACATTCATATGCTCTATGTCCTATCTTATTGCAACAATAACAAGTAACATTTTCATTTTTAGCTTTTACAAAGATATTCTTTAAGAATTTTTGTTTTGTATTTGTTCTATAACCTAAACCAGCCTTATTATATACAGCTCTTTGACTATCAAGTATCATATTCAATTTGGTAGAACTAAGAGTAAATTTATCTACCAAGGATTTATACTTTTCAGCATCTTCTTTTAACTTAATATTTTCAGCAATTAGATTCTTGGTTTCATTTTCAAGTTTCCTACTTAACGTTTCATAGTTATTAGACAGTTTTATTTTATCTTTAATGAGAGATTGATTTTCTTCTTTTAGAGCTTTATTTTTATTAATTACTTTCTTATGTTCTTCCATGAGTTCTAAAAATGCATCATGCAATTCATCAACAGTAAAATCACAGTCAAGTTCAGAATCTACCTCATCGTCATTGGCCATATGACATATTTGGGCCGTGTCTTGATGATCTTCATCCTCTGAACTTGATTCCTCACTCTCACTCCAATCAGCCATAAAATTCTTCTTTTTCAATTTTCTTGCCATCCACTTCAAATCTGGGCAATCTATCTTATAATGCCCGGGTTTGTTACACTCATAGCAAATGGGAGTTTCTTTCTCCCTTTCTTTGTCCTTACCCTTTTCTTTGCTTGAGTTACCTTTAGAGAAGGGCTTCTTTTTATGGAATCTATTCTTACCTCTCATGAATTTTCTGAATTTCCTGCCAAGTACTGCCATCCCTTCCTCATCAATATCTTCATCATCATCTGAATCTTCTGATTCAGATTGTTGTCTAGGGGTGGTAGTCTTTAGGACTATAGGCTTTCTTCTCTTGACCTCATCTTCTGAATTTTGCCTCATAGTCAACTCATGGGTCATGAGTGACCCTAGAAGCTCCTCTAGCTGTAGTGTATTGAGGTCCTTTGCTTCTTGTATGGCGGTTACCTTGGCCTCCCAATTCCTTGGTAGAGACCTGAGAATTTTTCGCACCAAATCAGAATTAGAATAAGATTTTCCTAAGCTTTTAAGCCCATTTATAATATCAGTAAAACGAGTAAACATATCAGTTATGGACTCGGTAGAATCCATTTTAAACAATTCATACTTATGTACTAATATGTTTATCTTTGATTCCTTGACTTGATTGGTCCCTTCATGTGTGACATCAAGTCTATCCCAAATTTCTTTGGCAGTGGAGCAAGTGGATATTCTATTGAATTCATTTACATCTAAAGAGCAATAAAGTATATTTATGGCTTTTGCATTTAACTGTGCTAGTCTTCTATCATTTTCATTCCAATCCATTTCTGGTTTGGGTATGATAGTGCCTTCTATATTGAGTGTGGGTGTGTGAGGTCCTCTAGTGATTATTTGCCATAGTTCATAATCTGAAGCTTGAATGAATATCCTCATTCTAGCTTTCCAATATGCATAGTTTGTGCCATTAAATAGAGGTGGTCTATTCGTGGATTGCCCCTCACTTATTGCACCTCCCACTTGGGTTGCCATGATCTTTAACTCTTGATTGTTAGATCAATGAGCACTATTGGAGCACCTTGCTCTGATACCACTTGTTGCCCAAGGTGACAATCCAAGAGGGAGGGGGGGGGGGGGGTAAATTGGTTTCTTCTAAATTTTAGTGCTTTTAAAAACTTTCGTAATTAAGTGCGGTGGATGCTTTCTTAGGTTATTTGAGTGAGTTAAGTTAATACAAGAATAGAAGATAAAGCAAGGGAAAATGAAAGCACAAACACAATGCAAACACACCAATATATAGTGGTTCGGTGCTCTCCTTAGCACCTACGTCCACTCCCCAAGCGTACCCTTGGGAATTCACTATAATCTCACGGATTACAGTTGGATTGTTTTCCGGGCTCACAATCCAAAAACCTTGTTGGTTTTACGGGCTCACCAACGAACCTATACAACTTTGGTTTTCCGGGTTCACCAAAAACCTTGTTGGTTTTGCGGGCTCACCAACGAACCTATACAACTTTGGTTTTCCGGGTTTACCAAAAACCTTTGTTGGTTTTGCGGGCTTACCAACGAACCTTTACAAAGTATTTAAAACAAATGAAAAGAAAAGATTTAAACTCCTAAATGAGCATATAAAGCAATATGAACTACAAAGAAGAGTTAGAAAGAAATTATCGCTTTGAAGTCGCTTTGCTCTTCTTTGTCAAGGAAGCTTCACTCTTCAAGGGAGGATGGAGCTCTTGATGACTCTTTGAATCTGCTCAACCCCTTTCTTTTGACTCTTGAATGAAGCACTTGGATGAAGCTTGCCTTGCTAGGGTTCTCTCTTGAATGCACCTGATGTATTTTCCCAAAAGCTTGCTTCCTCTGATGAATACTCCCTCTTAAATACTTCTCCAACCTCCAAATAGTCCTTTCTGACCGTTGGATTGAAGAAACTAGCCGTTTATAGCCGTTGGGAGTCCAAAAAGCATTTCTGCACAACTAGCCGTTATGTTCAGCCCGTGTTTGGGTCGGCTCAACCTGTCCTTGGGTCGACCCAACTTTGCCTTGGGTCGACTCAACCATTTCTTGGGTCGACCCTCTCAGTAACCACAGAAACCTCAATTTCAGCCTTCCTTCCCATGGGTCGACCCAACCATTCTTTGGGTCGACTCAAAGTTCACTTGGGTCGACTCAACCATTTCTTGGGTCGACCCTCTCAGTAATTCCAGAGAACCGTTTTCTGTCTGTCTTTCTGTCTTGCCCTTTGGGTCGACCCTCTCAGAGTTTGGGTCGACTCAAGCTTGGGTCGACTCAACCACTGTGTGGGTCGACCCTCTCAGTGAATCCAGTGAGCATTCTTCCTTTGCGTTTTGAGGTTCTTTGGAGGTTGGGTCGACTCATGCTTACCTTGGGTCGACCCAACTCACTGTTCATTTGTGCTGTTTTTGCAGGAGTGTGCCAGATGATTCCTAGATGTGCCGGGGTCGACCCAATCAACCTATGGGTCGACTCAATCCACACTTTGCTGCATTCTCAAGGTTAGATTCATCCAAATGAACAAGACCATATATATATTTTCAATTAAACAAATGTACTGAGAGTAATGAACTTATAAATGGAGTATCAATTTAACTTATAGCATGCTCTAGATAATTACTTGTTAATCATCAAAATAACACTATCATCCTCAAAGGTATTAATCCCACATTAATATTTTATTTTGGGTCAGGATCTAGGTCTGATTTCCCGAGGTTTTACCCTCCTTTGGGGCTCCTCACGGAGTTATCTCCAGAATCCATTCGATGGATATTCGGAGATTAATCGGAATAGAGTGTTTATCTTTCAGATCTGATAGTTAATCATGCATGAATATTTTAGCATAATTGTTTAAACGATTCCGGCATAATCCTATGTGTTCTTAAGGTGCTGATTTCTAGATTTGATTTTGTAAGCATGCATGAATCAAATTGTTTGATTTCGTTTTTCCGCTGCATTTTTTTAAAACTTAAAAAGAACTACGTATGGCTTGATCCCTCTTATGAAGGGGTACGTAGGCAACCCGATCAGGTTCAACTATGGTTTAAAAAAAAAAAATCAGCATGCTTAATACCGAAGAACCTAGGAATCACTTTTATCCGCCACGTTATCAGTGGAGTCTACTCTCTGCACCTCTACATACTTTTTTTCGAGGTAGTCGCGAATTAGATGAAATCGCCGCTCTATGTGCTTGGACTTCTGGTGAGATCTCGGCTCCTTAGCCAGTGCTATGGCACTGTTGTTGTCGCAGAAAAGGGTTATAGCATCTGATGACATGACTCCTAGCTCTTCGACAAACTTCTTGTACCAGAATGCTTCCTTCGCAGCATCCGATGCAGCAATGTACTCTGCTTCCATGGTAGAATCTGCAATAATCGGTTGCTTGGAACTCTTCCAATTTATCGATCCTCCATTGCATAAGAATACATATCCTGATGTAGACTTTTTATCATCAGGGTCAGTCATGAAGTCTGAATCAGTATATCCTTCTACCTTTAACTCTGTGCCTCCCTCAAAGACCAAAAATATATTCTTAGTCCTTCTCAGGTACTTAAGGATATTTTTCACAGCTATCCAGTGCTCCTCGCCTGGATTCGACTGATATCTGCTCGCGACACTCACAGCATGTGCTATATCAGGTCGAGTACATAGCATGGCATACATGAGGCTCCGTATTGCCGATGCATAAGGGATCCTACTCATGCGCTGAATCTCTTCAGATGTTTTAGGACACATCTTCTTGGAGAGATTTATCCCATGCCTTAGGGGTAACAATCCTCTTTTAGAGTTTTCCATGCTGAACCTCTTCAGCACTTCCTCTATGTACATTTTCTATGATAGGCCAAGCATCCTCTTAGATCTATCTCTATAGACCTTAATTCTCAAAATATAAGATGCTTCATCTAGGTCTTTCATGGAAAACTTCTTAGACAGCCATAACTTGACCGATGTGAGCATGGGAATATCATTCCCAATTAGGAGTATATCATCGACGTACAATACGAGGAATACTATAGCCCTCCCACTGACCTTTTTGTACACACATGGTTTCTCTTCGTTTTTGATGAAATCAAACGATTTGATCACATCATCGAAACGAGTGTTCCAACTCCGAGATGCTTGCTTTAGTCCATAAATGGATCTTTGCAGCTTGCAGACCTTGTGTTCACCATCACTGAAAGTGAAACCCTGTGGTTGTTTCATATAGATATCTTCCTTAAGATATCCATTAAGGAATGCAATTTTCACATCCATCTGCCATATCTCATAATCATGATAAGCTGCAATGGCAAGCAACGTTCGAATGGACTTCAGCATGGCTACCGGTGAAAAGGTATCCTGATAGTCAATGCCTTCACACTGACTATAACATTTTGCCACCAACCTTGCCTTATAGGTCTCTACCTTGCCATCCGAACCCATTTTTCTTTTGTAGATCCATTTACACCCAATAGGTACTATACCTTTAGGCGGATCTACTAAGGTCCATACTTGGTTGGAATGCATGGAGTCTATTTCTGACTTCATTGCATCCATCCATTTTTCGGAGTCGATGTTTAACATCGCTTCATTGTAGGTCTTGGAAGCATTACTATGATCTCTTTCTCCCATGAGGAACTCTTCCTCTATTTTCTATGTAAGTATACCTAAGTATCTTTCAGGAGGATGGGAGATCCTACTGGATCTACGAAGTGGACGAGGTTCTTCATATATTGGCTCAATGTGAATAGGTTCACTAGGCTCAATTGCTCGTTGCTCTTCAGAGACTTTCTCTTAGAGCTCAATTTTTCTCCTACTGCCTCTATCAAGGATAAACTGTTTTTTCAAGAAGATGGCATGTCGGCTCACAAACACTTTATAATCTTCTAGGATGTAAAAATTGTATCCTAACGACTCTTTAGGATATCCAATAAAATGAGCACCAAATATCCTAGACTCTAACTTGTTCGCATGTTCTTGCTTGACTTGGGCTGGACATCCCCAAATCTTGAGATAATTAAGACTTGGTTTCTTACCATACCATATCTCATACGGTGTGGTAGGAACGGACTTAGAGGGAACTCCATTCAATATGTAGATAGCTGTAAGTAGGACATCTCCCCACAAGAATAAAGGTAAGTCAGTGAAGCTCATCGTGGACCTGACCATATCCAATAGGGTCCGATTCCTCCTTTCTGACACTCCGTTGAGTTGAGGTGTTCCAGAAGGTGTCCATTGTGAAACTATACCATTTTGTTTGAGATAATCACGAAACTCTCCACTAAGGTATTCTCCTCCTCGATCTGATCGAAAAATCTTATCCTGTCTGTTTTTCTACATCAAATCTGAATTCTTTGAACCTTTCAAATGCTTCAGATTTATGTCTCATAAGATAGACATAACCATACCGTGAGAAATCATCGGTAAAAGTAATAAAGTAGAAAAATTGACCCCTAGCCTGCACATCGAATGGTCCACATACATTAGTGTGTACTAGAAAAAGTATTTCAGTGGACCTCTCTCCGTGTCCTACAAAAGATAATTTGGCCATTTTTCCTTGAAGGCAGGATTCACAAATCGAATATGACTTAGAAGTCAATGAACTCAAAAGCCCATGTTTCTCCAATTTGTTAATTCTGTCTTCTCCTATATGACCAAGTCTGAGGTGCCATAAATATTTTTGATTTATCTCATCTCTAGATCTTTAGATCCTATGGTATTCACTGTATGCTCAGATACGTTCACAGATACATCCATATGTAGGTGATAGAGACCGTCAATCATAAAACCACGTCCAAACAGTTTATTTCGCAAATAAATGGAAACGTAGTCTTTATTAAAATTGAATTCATAATGTTCCTGTGCTAGACAAGATATAGAAATCAGATTTCTGCTAGCACTAGGTACAAATAACAATCTTTAAGTATCAAACTAAATCCTGACGGTAAATGCAAAGGGAATGTACCCACAGCAACAACAACAACTCTTGCTCCATTGCCAACCTGTAGGATTACCGCACCTTCCGTAAGCCTTCTACTTTTTTTTAAACCCTGCATGGTAGTGCACAAGTGAACATTAGAACCAGAGTCTATAACCCAACTGGAAATAGAAGAAACCGTTAGATTAGTTTCAATAATGAGCATATTAGACATACCTTCAGAAGGCGTGTCATCCTTCTTGCTCTTTATGTTTTCCATCTAGATAGGACAGTTCCTCTTCCAATGGCCGTCTTCATTGTAATGGAAACATTTTTCTTTGGGTTCGACATTCTTCTTAGAAACTTCCTTCTTCGGCTTTTTCTCGGTCTTCTGCTTCTTCGCAGGCTTCTTCTTCTTCCCAGTAGACTTTCTCTTGGAAGTAGAAGCTAGCTCAGCAGCGAGAATAGTGCCCCTTGAACCTTTCAAGGCTCCCTCAGTTGTCACCAATATATTCAACAATTCAAGTTTGGTGCATTCAATTTTATTCATATGGTAGTTTACAATAAACTGCCCATATGAACATGGTAACGATTGTAGGATCAAATCTGTTTGAAATCCTTGTGCATGGTCATGCCAAGCTTCTCAAGCTCCTCAAGATCCTTGATCATGGTCAAACCATGTTCATGGATGGACTGCCCATCGCGCATCTTGGCTTTGAAGAGCCGCTTGGACACTTCAAACCTCGCTGCGCGTCTCTGTTCACCATACAACTCTTGTAGATGATCAAGTATGTCCTTAGCAGTCTTCATGCTCTCATGCTGGCATTGCAATTTGTTGGACATGGATGCCAAAATGTAGCACCTAATCTTATTGTCATCATTCAACCATTTTGCATGCATCTCACGCTGCTCATTGGTTGCACGGGTTGGTAACATTGGAAGTTCATGATCAAGAACATAAGCTATCTTTTCATAAGTCAAGACAATCTTCAAGTTGCGGAGCCAATCTTTATAGTTTGGTCCGGTCAACCTATTATTATCTAGAATTCGAACTATCGGGTTGGAAGCCATTGACATCTGCAGAGAGTAAAGATTCTAATTAGAAATTTGTATTTGACATTAATTTGTTTTAGGAACTTTTAAAACAAAATTGGATCAAATCCTTCCACTATTTCTCGGATCTCTCACACTCCCCTGGTAAAGATACGGAAACCTGCGACTTAGGGTTTCGAGTGGGGTGCTGCAGTCCCACCAATCTACATATCACCTCACCTAACAGTTATTGGAGACACATAAACGATGAGTGTATAACTCTTGTACAATGCTTCATAAGCATATTGAGCTAACCTAGTCTCCAAGTCATAAGGACCTCACCTAACAGTTATTGGATCCGTTCCTTGGTTAAGTCAGACCCACTGTATATCCCGCAAAAATAAAGCTGTGATTGGGTCCTCACCTAACAGTTATTGGAGCCCAACCCCATCTTTATCCCACAACATCTTGATGAGAGTACAAAAGTGAAATTTTCATATTATCTTAATTAGTATTATAGCCAATCTTTATTAATAAAATTAATTAATTAATGTTTTATTTTTGTCTGAGTGCAAGTAATTCAAGAGATTCAATAACGCTGGGTTTCAGCCCAATGCCTGTCAGCCCGAGCTCAACAAATTCTCCAGTGTCTGTGATGAGGCGACTCAACAGTTCCTAACCTAAAATTCCCATGTATCCACGTCAACGGGCTGAAGCAAGTGATTTCCCAACATCTTCAAGTGTCCCCGGGCCGTCTCGAGAGTCCCAAAGCAATTCAATTGCTTCTCAAACCAAGTATCCGTTTCCCAGCAACTTCCTAACGTCAAAGTCTTCTAACCGTTGCCACATTCCATCCGTTCGAGTCAGCGGCCGTGAGGAGCTTCCCAACGATCATCATCTCCAAGCGTCTCCCCTATTTCTTCCCAACGGTCATCCATGTTTCCTTCATCCCATCGTCCGTGGCTTCCAACGAACAGCAACGCTTCAATTTCAGCTTCCCAACCGACAGTGGACCTCCCAGCACATGCAAACCAGCTCTTCAATTCCAAGCCGCATTCAACATCCGATCGTTTCATCTTAAAATTCCCTTCCCAGCAAACAAATTCTGATCCGAGGGTCTTGCATTCAAATCCAACATCAATGACTGCAGCTCAAACTTCTTCAACGTTCAACCTCCCAACGTCGAAGAGTCCCAAGCATTCAAATCCACGCCTCATCCGCTCCCAGCAGCGTTCCAGCTTCTCCAATCCGGTGAAGTGTCTATAAAAGGAGGCCATTCGGGAAGAAGGAGGCCATTCGGGAAGAAGGAGAAAGCAGCCGTGCGAGTGTGCGACGGAGGAGTAAGAGACCAAGGGAACCACCGAAGCATCTGCATCTCCTCTTCCGATTTTCCCAGCCGGACGGAGCAAATCATGAGAGGGAGGCCGGATCCATCCAAGTCTGGACGAGAGAGGAGAAGAAGCCAAGAAGGAGAAGCCACGATTCCTCATCCAGCCGGGCCACGGAAGGGAGAAAGCAGCCGGGACAAGAAAACAGAGCACCCTGTTTTCTGAACCAAAGGAAAAAAAAAGGATTTATGTTTATTTTAAGTTATTCTTTACTAATCCTTTTTATAAAAATGTTTCCATTTCATATGAGTAGCTAAATCTTCTCTAGCTAAGGCTAGGGAAAAGCCTAGCATTTTCTTCATGTATTTCATTTAATCATCAATGGGATTTTAATGTTTTTGATTTGATTTATGGTGCAGTTAATTTATAGAAATTATTTCAAACTTATATATTTTCTTTGATTTGTTATTTCTCCCGGGTATAACAGATGCTTAGAAATCCCTGTAGTTTAAAATTGAATTACTGTAATGCTGCCCATAAAACTAAATCTATTTTACTATGATTAATAGGTGATTTTAAGAAAAGCATGATGAAATGCTAGGCTGAATCTTGATGCCTTAGTTATATTTTTATTAATCCGAATATTATTCAGCCTTTAGTTTTTATTCACTGTCAAATCCCTGTGGATTCGATCTCAAACTCACCGAGAATATTACTTTGCTACACCCTATACTTGGGGTATTCTACATTTAATTTCCCTTTTTAAAAGAGCAAGATTAAAATCGTAGCAAGTTTTTGGCGCCGTTGCCGGGGATTTGCAACGTGCGAACGAGAACAAGGCTGCAAATTTCAATTTTTACTTTCTGTTTCTTCAATTTTTCTTTATTTTTTAACACAGCTGAAATTTCAAATCTTTTCAGATTCAAGGACGACACAAAGCGGGACCAGTAACGAGGAAGATCAAGATCACATATTTGGATTCCCGGAGTGAACGAACTCCGACCGTGAGTATTTAAATTAATTTTCCTGTTTTGCTCATACTAGTCCTATTTTTCCTACATTAGAATTTTACTCTTGTTTTAAAAAAATTATTAATTAAAATAATAAAATAATAAATAAATAAAAAGAAAAAAAAATTTTAGCTAGTTTGCTTGATCAACTATTCAAATGCAATTTAATGTCATGACATAAAATGTTAAAAATCTTCTTGATTGTTGCATATAGTATAAAGCATTTGCATAAAATAATCTAAGGGTTGAACCCATTAAAAGATAAGGTCGGGATTTCATCACTCGTCCTTAGCCCAAAAATCATCCCAGTGCATAAATATCCTAAGCCTAATTAAAATCAACTAGATGTTGGCCCTTAAGGATATTCGAGCTCAATAGGACGAAGACCACTGAAAGTTGCACCAATTTCGCTCTATGGCCCTGGTCGATGTCTAGGCAAGCTTTGTCCCTCTAAGTGATTGAAGGGAGACAGTTTCTGTTCGAGGAAAGTGGGTTTTAAGTGGGACCTTTGCTACACGCATTGTGACCCCTCCACTTACCTGGGAGCTTACCTGGTCGACTAAGGTTACTAGACCGGATTGGAGACTTAGGTGTCCTCTTCAAACCAGTTAGGAGTTGTCTAGAATTTTTAGGAAAACATTAGAAATTGTTGGGTGATGATTTAATGCATGTTTAATTTTAATTAGATTTTTGTTAGAGTGTTTGTTTAGATCTCTTTAGGTGGTACTTGTACCAACCCAAAAAAAACAATAAAAATAAAAATAAAAAAATAAAACAAAATATATATATATATATATATATATATATTTCAGTATATGCTGTTGTGAGAGAGAGATAAAACGAATAGATTATTTCGAGTTGAATCAAGAGATAAAAATTTAATTGTTCAAAATTCAAATAATCAAATGGAAGATAATGGTAGTAATCAGGGAGATAATGAATTTCAAGATGACTTACCTATTAGAACGCTTCGTGATTATCTACAACCTACTAGGACCAGTACTCCATCTTGCATGGTTATTCCTACTGCTGCGGGAGCCTTTGACATGAAACCAGGAATAATCCAATTACTCCCAAAGTTTCACGGACTTGATTCTGAAAGTCCCTACTTGCACCTAAAAGAATTTGATGAAGTGTGTTCAACACTTCATTTCAATGATGTCACTGAAGAAGTAGTTAAGCTTAAGTTATTTCCTTTTTCTTTAAAGGAAAAAGCTAAGTCATGGTTACACTCCTTAAGGCCTAGGACCATAGCTACCTGGCAAGAAATGACAAGAGAATTTTTAAAGAAATTCTTCCCAACACATAAAACAAACACACTTAGAAGAAATATCATGAACTTTGCACAAAAAGATGGGGAAACATTTTTTCAGTGTTGGGAAAGATTTAAGGACCTTCTGCTTGCTTGCCCACATCATGGATATGAAATTTGGAGGGTCATTAGTTTCTTTTATGATGGTTTGTCCTCCAATATGAGACAATTTGTAGAAATGATGTGTAATGGTGAATTCGTGAGTAAGGAACCAAATGAAGCCTGGGATTATTTTGATCTTTTAGCAGAAAATGCACAAGCTTGGGATACAACAGATAAAAATGAAAAATCTAAAATAGCACCTAATGCAAAAGGAGGAATATATCTTATTAAAGATGATAATGATGTCAATGTAAAAATTGCTAATCTGACTAGGAAGGTTGAAGCCATGGAATTAAGCAAAGCCAATATAGGAAAAGCACAAACTATTGTTGAAAGTATATGTGGAATTTGCGAGAGTAATGCACATATGACCAAGGATTGTCCTACAATCCCTGCTTTTCAAGAAGTGTTGCATGATCAAGCAAATTTCACCAATACTTATAAAAGACCATTTCCAGAAACATATAATCCTAATTGGCGAAACCATCCTAACTTTAGCTGGAGACATGGACCCACTGCCAATGAATCTCAAGGAAATTCTGTTCCCACTCCTTATGTGCCACCACATAGGAAATCCCTTGAAGATACTTTGCAAACCTTCATGCAAGGGCAGACTCAAATAAATCAGAATACAATGCAATCACTCCAAGAACTTAAAAATTTTGTAGGTAGAATTGAGGCTCAACTCAATATTAGGAAAAAAGGGACATTTCCAGCCCAACCTCAATCTAACCCAAAGGGTCAACATGAGGTCCATGAAGCAAGTTCATCCCAACCTAAATTTGAGCAAGTTAAGTCTGTCACAACCCTTCATAGTGGAAAAATAATTAACAAAGAAATTCCGACAAAAGATGACAAACCTGAAAAATCTATTGAAAAGAAGGATGAAGATGATAATGAACAAGATGATCCAATACCTCATCATAAAATAGTTGCTCCATTCCCTCAGTGCTTGCTTGCAACTAAAAAAGGAGTACCTGATCAAGAAATTTTGGATATCTTTAAACAAGTAAAGATTAACATTCCTCTATTAGATGCCATTAAGCAAATTCCATCTTATGCAAAATTTTTAAAAAATCTTTGTACCATAAAGCGAAAGCTTTACGTACAAAAGAAAGCTTTTCTAACTGAATAGGTGAGTGCTATTCTCAAACACAACACCCCACCTAAATATAAAGATCCTGGTTGTCCTACCATATCTTGCATCATAGGAAACTTCAGGATACAACGAGCCCTTCTGGATTTAGGTGCAAGTGTTAACTTACTGCCCTATTCAGTTTATGAACAATTAGGACTTGGTGAACTAAAACCCACCAAGGTTACTCTCCAACTTGTCGATCGATCTATAAAGATACCAAGAGGAGTAGTCGAGGATGTACTTGTCCAAATTGATAAATTCTATTTTTCAGTCGACTTCATAGTATTAGATACCCAGCCTGTCATGAACTGTACCACTCCAATACCTATCATCTTAGGCCGCCCATTTCTAGCTACTTCCAATGCTTTGATTAACTGTCGAAATGGAATAATGAAAATGTCATTCGGAAATATGACTATAGATTTTAATATATTTAACATTTGCAAACAACCCGATAATGACAACGAAAATGATGAGATTCATGGAGTTAATCTGATCGACTCCATTGTAGAAGATGCTCTTGTCCCATCTCTTTCTTCTGATCCTTTAGAAACATGCCTAACTCATTTCGGAAATACAGATATCAACCAAAACTTTAGAGAAATCAGTGTTATATTAGATTCAGCTCCTTTGTTGGATACAGATAGGTGGAAATCTCGTTTTGAAGAATTACCTCCATGCAACAATAGTCCTCTACCATCTAGTGTTCAAGCACCCAAACTTGAGCTAAAACCTTTACCATCTGAGCTAAAGTATGCATACCTTGGTCAAGAAGAGACCTTTCCTGTGATCATATCATCCCAACTCGAACAAAATCAAGAATTAAAATTGTTAGAAATTCTCAAGGAACATAAGGGAGCAATTGGGTGGACAATTGCTGATATCAAGAAAATTAGTCCCTCAATTTGCACTCATAGAATCTACCTAGAAGCTGATGCCAAACCTTCTCGTCAACCTCAACGTCGATTAAACCCAAACATAAAGGATGTGTGTTGCCCAGATAGACAACCCAAGAGGGGGGGGGGGGTGAATTGGGTTTTAAAATAATTTGAATAATTAAAACGATGTGGTTGACTAATTAAAAACTATTGCAAGTTATTTAATTAATGCTAAGTGCTGTGAGTGATGTGAGGGGAAGAAGAAGAGAGACAATCCAACACAAACACAAGGTTTTATAGTGGTTCGGAGCTAACCCTTGCTCCTACGTCCACTCCCCAAGTCTCACTTGGGAATTCACTATAACCCCCTTAGATTACAGCCGGTTGTTTTCCAAGCTCACAACCAAACTTGTTGTTTTACGAGCTCACAACGAACTCGGTCGGTTTTCCCAGGCTCACCGACTAGAACCGCCCCGATTGTTTTCCCGGGATCACAATCAAACCCTTACACACGTTGGTTTTAACTCGGCTCACCAACCAACCTCAATCCCCTTGATTCAATCCCCGATTGAACCAAGTAAATACAAGTTGTAGAAAGAAAACAGAAAATGAGCTTCTCAAAAAGCAGATGAAAACAATATGAACAATAAATGAAGTTAAGAAGCCTCAAACGCTTTTAGATTGGAGATGAGGAATGGCTTCTTAAACTTCTGGTCTCCTCTAGAAAGAGTAGTCGACTTGAATGCAGGAGAAGGAGGCTTTAATTGCTGGGAAGATGTAGTTGGAAGCAGTAAATGCAGATCTTCCTCTTTTTCGTTGAAGAGCACGTTGCAGAGCTTGAATGCTTGATTAGTTGGAGTGGAATGGTTGTTCTCTGCCTTGCTACAATCCTCTGTGGCTATTTAAGCCAACCCCCACGGAAACTAGCCGTTAGAGTGCTTTTTCTGCCCGTTCTGAACACTCTGCGCAGCCTGACAATATGACCGTTGGTGGGTTGGAGTCGACTCGCGCGATCAGGAGTCAACTCGGCTGTAGCGGGAGTCGACTCAAGCTTTTCCGGAGTCGACTCGGCAACTGTTCCAAATTTGAATTAAAGTTGCCTTCACGACTGGGAGTCGACTCGTCTTGACCTGGAGTCGACTCGCCAACTTCTGGAGCTGACTTGGCAATTTTGGAGTCGGCTCATCCACTGAAGTCCGTGGATCCAATTTTGAATTTTGTCCACTCGAGTCGACTCGACTGTCCTGGGAGTCGACTCGAATCTCAGAGCCCGAACTCCCGATCCTCTGTCTTTTGGCTCGTCCAGTCTTGGAGTCGACTCGAACTTCCTTGGAGTCGACTCGGCTCTCAGTTTCCGAAAGATGGTCTTCTGCCTTTTGACGTGAAGCTGTCTTGGAGTCGACTCGAGCTGTCTGGGAGTCGACTCGAATCTCAGAGGCAGTAACTTGGTTTTCTGTCTGTCTTGGGGTCGCGGTGTCTTGGAGTCGACTCGCGTATTGCGGGAGTCGACTCGAATCTCAGAGTCCATAAAATGCTCTCTGACTTTTTCTTTGTGTACCGCTGAGAGTCGACTCTTGCTTTCTTTGGAGTCGACTTGCCACCTATCGGAGTCGACTCGCGTTCCACTGGAGTCGACTCGAATCTCAGACCCGAAAACTGTTCTCTGACTTTTCTGCATGTGACTGCTTGGAGTCGACTCTTACTTCCTTGGAGTCGACTCGGTGAACATCGGAGTCGACTCGCGCACTTCGGGAGTCGACTCGCTGATAGATTCTGAGTTGAAGCTTTCTGTCCTTCTGTCTGTTCTCAGTCGGAGTCGACTCGTACTTATCTGGAGTCGACTCGAGCTCGTGCCAGTGAACTTGATACGCTTGGAGTCGACTCGTGATACTCGGGAGTCGACTCGAGTCTCAGACATTGGTTCAAACAGACTCCTTAACTTATCCAAAAATTATGAACCAAGTCTTGGGACACTTAGACAGAATTTTCACTGAAACACTCAATTGAATTCATTAGTAATCAAAAGATATACTCAAATGCTTTGAGCTCATCAAAATCAAATGGGGTTTTAATCAATCACTCCACAATGTGGTTAGGGCAGAAGTTCTGAAACTTCTGGATGCGGGTATGATCTACCCAATTTTAGATAGTAAATGGGTAAGTCCAACCCAAGTAGTCCCCAAAAAATCTGGTGTTACTGTAGTCAAAAATGCCAACAATGAATTAGTTCCAACTAGGGTCCCCACTAGTTGGCGTGTATGCATTGACTATAGAAAACTTAATTCTGTCACAAGGAAGGATCACTTTCCTCTATCTTTTATTGATCAAATCTTAGAAAGGTTGGCAGGTCATAAATTTTATTGCTTCCTAGATGGCTATTCAGGTTACAACCAAATTGCAATTGATCCTGAAGATCAGGAAAAGACCACTTTTACATGTCCTTTCGGCACATTTGCTTACAAGAGAATGCCTTTTGAATTATGTAATGCCCCTGCAACATTCCAAAGATGCATGCTCAGTATTTTCTCTGACATGGTTGAGCGCTTTTTGGAAGTCTTCATGGATGATTTTTCGGTTTTTGGCTCCTCTTTTGAAAACTGTGTGGACCATTTAAAGCTAGTCTTAATTCGGTGTGAGGAGAAAAATCTAATCTTAAACTGAGAAAAGTGCCATTTCATGGTAACTAGGGGAATTGTTCTCGGGCATGTCATTTTATCTGAAGGAATTGAAGTAGACAAGGCTAAAATTGACTTAATTGCTAACTTACCCAACCCAAAAACTATCAAAGATATACGCTCATTTTTGGGTCATGCAGGATTTTATAGGAGATTCATTAAAGATTTTAGCTCAATATCTAAACCCTTATGTAATCTCCTTCAAAAGGAAACCCAATTTGTGTGGTCTGAAGAATGTCAAAAAGCTTTTGATAAACTTAAAAGCTTGCTGACCTCTGCTCCCATCATGCAACCACCCGACTGGTCGCTTCCTTTTGAAATTATGTGTGATGCTAGTGAATATGCAGTTGGGGTAGTTCTAGGGCAAAGAAAAGAAAGAAAACCTTATGTTATCTACTGTGCAAGTAAGACTTTAAATAGTGCACAAATGCATTACACCACTACGGAAAAAGAACTACTCGCCGTAGTAGTTGCACTAGACAAATTTAGGTCTTACTTGATTGGATCCAAAATCATTATCTACACTGACCACGCTGCCCTTAAGTACCTTCTTTCAAAAAAGGATGCTAAGGCACGTTTGCTTAGGTGGATCCTTCTGCTCCAAGAATTTTTTCTGGAAATAAGAGATAAAAAGGGGGTAGAGAACGTAGTAGCTGATCACTTGTCCCGTCTCACTCTTCCAGATTCCATAGACAATTCACCCATAAGAGATACTTTCCCTGATGAGCAACTCTTTGAGATCCAGTCGTCACCCTGGTTTGCAAACATTGCAAATTTTCTTGTCACGGGTGAACTCCCGATTCATTGGAATAAACAGGACAAACGAAAATTTCTGACCGAAATAAAAAATTTCTTCTGGGATGACCCTTATCTTTTCAAATACTGCCCAGACCAAATTATTAGGAGATGTGTACCTAATGACGAATTTATTAGTGTCATTTCCTTTTGTCATTCTGAAGCTTGCGGTGGTCATTTCTCTACTAAGAAAATGGCTGCAAAAATTTTACAATGCGGTTTTTATTGGCCCACCTTGTTCAAAGATTCTCATAACTTTTGCAAAGCTTGCGAGCATTGTCAAAAGTTAGGTGGGATAACTCGTAGGAATATGATGCCCCTCAACCCAATTTTAATTATCGAAATATTTGATTGTTGGGGAATAGATTTTATGGGTCCATTTCCTCCTTCATTCGGAAATTTGTACATCTTAGTAGCTGTAGATTATGTCTCCAAATGGATTGAGGCAATTCCTTGCAAACATAATGACCATAAAACTGTTTTAAAATTTTTAAAAGAAAACATTTTTTCCAGATTTGGAACGCCTCGAGCCATCATCAGTGATGGGGGTTCACACTTCTGTAATAAGCCTTTTGAGGCTTTAATGCAAAAATATAGAATCACCCATAAAATCGCCACCCCTTATCATCCACAAACAAGTGGACAAGTTGAAGTCTCCAATCGATCAATTAAGAATATTTTGGAAAAAACAGTTAACCCAAATCGCAAAGACTGGTCTTTGCATTTAACTGATGCACTCTGGGCTTATCGTACTGCTTTTAAAAGCCCGATTGGTATGTCTCCGTACCGTCTTATTTTTGGCAAACCTTGTCACTTGCCTGTGGAATTGGAGCATAGGGCCTACTGGGCTATTAAAAGATTTAATTTTGATATGGATAAGGCTAGTTCACTACGCAAACTTCAACTTAATGAACTAGAAGAAATCAGGAATGAAGCATATGAGAATGCTCGAATTTATAAGAACAAAATGAAAGTCTTTCATGATAGAAATATTATAAGGAAAACATTTGAGCCTTCCCAGAAAGTTCTATTGTATAATTCAAGACTTCATTTATTTTCAGAAAAATTGAGATCTAGGTGGACCGGCCCGTTTATAGTTAAAACTGTTTATCTGTATGGAACTGTTGAGATAGAGAATCCAAACACCGGTAATATTTTTAAAGTAAATGGCCAACGTTTGAAGTTATTTTTAGACAACTTTATTCCAGAGGTTGAATCGACTAATCTGGGAGATCCTGTTTATCAGGATTGATCTCTATATCTGCTAGAGATCCTCTGTTTGTACATAATTTTTCTTTCTTTCATTTTCTATTGATATGACAATTGGTGAGCAACAACAGTGTGCGGTCATTCTATCAGGTAAATTCTAACCTTCAGCCTTATTATCCTTCATACAATCATTAATGCCATATTTTATGCATTCATGTTGCAACGTTGGGGACAATGTTGAAATTAAGTTGGAGGGGAGAGATTACTGTATTTTTCTATATATCATACCAATTGTCATATCTTTCAAAAAAAATAAATAAATAATATATATATATATAATAATAGTAATCATAATAACAAACATATATTTTGTTTCATTTAATTACCACTTTAATTTTTTTCAAAGAATTAAACATGTGTAGCTATTAAGGCAAGGAGCGCATTATGACTTATCAGAGACCTATTATTGGATCCCCACATAAGTATTCAATGACAATAGGAAGGCCTCAGGAGTTCACTTGTGTTACCTATTTGTTTGTTGACCTTATTCGCAAGAGAAGTACGAGTGTCCTTGTCTTAAAGTTCATGATTTGGTTTTCACATAAAGATAGAGTTTGAAATTCCCGGCTAGATCACCTGGGTGCCTTATGTTCTGACCTTGGTTGACCTATAGTCACAATACAATCACGTTAGATTAAAAAAAAAAAGAGAGAGAGAGAAATAATACAGTTTGTCTTCACTGAGTAACCGGGCCTCTTGCCTACAAAGCAGCGAGTGTTCACGTAAAAAGGTAAAAATGACTGAAATAAGTGACTAGTCTGGCCTCGTGGCGTAGTCTGGTTCGAGTAATTAAGTCCGAGGGGTGTTTCACCTAATGCCTTGAGCCAACTGGATCAAGAGTCATTGACCCAAAGCTCGTTACATGGACCTTACTAGAGCCTAATGGAGTTGGACTGCTGTAGTCACTATGCGAAATATATATATATATATATATTATTAATAAAATAAACATGAGTGGGTTAGTTAAATTAAAACCAAGTGACTTGTGGATGACTGGTTTGACTCCATTGTTTTAGAACTCAGTGTACCTGGGATGTCTAGTTGGGATTGATAGCTTCATTTTTATATGCGAACCATTTTGGAAAAATAACATGTGATATTTGGAAAATTTAGTGGGTCGGGAGCTAACAAATGGTAGTTAACACTTGTGAATTTGAGTAGTGCACCTAGAACTCAAGGGGTACCCAATTGTGGTGGAGGTATAGGTATTCTGAGACGTCACATTTACATTTGCCTTAAGGGTTGCTATGATTTAAAGAATTTTTTTAACTTAAAAACGATGTTTGTGAGTAACATCACTGCAAACCCTCACGAGACAACACTCGTCCACTAGGGTAACCTAGGGGTTTAACGGCTTGTTGCACATGCTAAGTGCAATCGTAATGCTTTACGAAAGTGAGTATTTATTTTAATTCATGCATATTGATATATATTAATAAACAATACTTTTGCACCCTCATTTTATCATTTTCACACTAAATTGCTAGAGACTAGCAATAAGCTAGTTGGGGGGTGTGATGAGAGTACAAAAGTGAAATTTTCATATTATCTTAATTAGTATTATAGCCAATCTTTATTAATAAAATTAATCAATTAATGTTTTATTTTTGTCTGAGTGCAAGTAATTCAAGAGATTCAATAACGCTGGGTTTCAGCCCAATGCCTATCAGCCCGAGCTCAACAAATTCTCCAGTGTCTGTGATGAGGCGACTCAACAGTTTCTAACCTAAAATTCCCATGTATCCACGTCAACGGGCTGAAGCAAGTGATTTCCCAACATCTTCAAGTGTCCCCGGGCCGTCTCGAGAGTCCCAAAGCAATTCAATTGCTTCTCAAACCAAGTATCCGTTTCCCAGCAACTTCCTAACGTCAAAGTCTTCTAACCGTTGCCACATTCCATCCGTTCGAGTCAGCGGCTGTGAGGAGCTTCCCAACGATCATCATCTCCAAGCGTCTCCCCTGTTTCTTCCCAACGGTCATCCACATTTCCTTCATCCCATCGTCCGTGGCTTCCAACGAACAGCAACGCTTCAATCTCAGCTTCCCAACCGACAGTGGACCTCCTAGCACATGCAAACCAGCTCTTCAATTCCAAGCCGCATTCAACATCCGATCGTTTCATCTTCAAATTCCCTTCCCAGCAAACAAATTCTCATCCGAGGGTCTTGCATTCAAATCCAACATCAATGACTGCAGCTCAAACTTCTTCAACGTTCAACCTCCCAACGTCGAAGAGTCCCAAGCATTCAAATCCACGCCTCATCCACTACCAGCAGCGTTCCAGCTTCTCCAATCCGGTGAAGTGTCTATAAAAGGAGGCCATTCGGGAAGAAGGAGGCCATTCGGGAAGAAGGAGAAAGCAGCCGTGTGAGTGTGCGACGGAGGAGTAAGAGACCAAGGGAACCACCGAAGCATCTGCATCTCCTCTTCCGATTTTCCCAGCCGGACGGAGCAAATCATGAGAGGGAGGCCGGATCCATCCAAGTCTGGGCGAGAGAGGAGAAGAAGCCAAGAAGGAGAAGCCACGATTCCTCATCCAGTCGGGCCACGGAAGGGAGAAAGCAGCTGGGAGAAGAAAACAGAGCACCCTGTTTTCTGAACCAAAGAAAAAAAAAAGGAATTTATGTTTATTTTAAGTTATTCTTTACTAATCCTTTTTATAAAAATGTTTCCATTTCATATGAGTAGCTAAATCTTCTCTAGCTAAGGCTAGGAAAAAGCCTAGCATTTTCTTCATGTATTTCATTTAATCATCAATGGGATTTTAATGTTTTTGATTTGATTTATGGTGCAGTTAATTTATAGAAATTATTTCAAACTTATATATTTTCTTTGATTTGTTATTTCCTCCGGGTATAACAGATGCTTAGGCTTACATTGGATTTGTTCTTGGCAAATAAAATTGAAGTATTTTCTGTATTTGCTAAATCCTGTAAAAGTGTTTCAAATAAAAAAGGTTTCCAAACTGTGAAGAGTATCATGGCACAGTGTTGAAAACCAAAATCCTGATAAAGTTTATACAGAAAATAATTATTTCAGCACCAAGGACACCTTAAGTAAAATAAGGTTAATAGAATTCTTGAAGAAATGAAAAAGACAATTGTGTATGATAGTCATCTACTTAAAAGCTATCATCACTGCTTGTCATACATATGATTTCTATTAGATCTATTTTTGATGAAAACTCCTTTTGATCTTCTGAAAAATAGAAAATGATCTATTGCATATCTTTCATATTTTTCAGTAGTTTATGTTATGCTTGATATGGTCTTTTGAAAATAATGCCAAATCTGATAAAGATATTTCTATCCTTGGATATCATTCATCAAGCAATGCATATAGAACATTCAATGAAAAGATTCGAGTTGTAGAAATATCAATTCATTTTATTCTTTATGAAACTAATGATTTATTATCAAGAAACTGAAATTTAATTATATATGTATATGGTTAATCTCTTACATATAACAATCTGAAAACTTGTTAATCACTAGAACCAAATTGAGCTTTTCAGAAATGCACTTAATGAAGAGAAATTGATCTTGATGAAATTCTTGCATAATTAGAAGTAAAGATCACTATTATCATTTGCTTGCTTCATGAGCTTTATATTCTGTCAAATGAATGTGTAGAAAACACTCATTACAAATATGATAAAGCAATATGTGATTTGGAACAAGCACCAAAAACATGATATAAAAGCTTGAGTAACTTTTTGATAGAAAGTAATAGTGATAAATCTATGCATCAAAAAGAAGAATTTGTGATATCACTCTTGGTTCTACAAACGAGGATTTATATGAAGATTTTACTAAGCTCATGCAAGGTGAGTTTGAAATATGTATGATGAATGAATTAACATTTTCTCTCAAACTCCAAATTAAGAGAAACAAGAAAGAGGATCTTCATTGACCAAAGTTAATCCACAAGAAAACTCTTATAGAAGATTGGCATGAAGAAGGTATTCTATGACCTCATCTTGTAGAATTTGAAAAGGATGAGCAAGGTAGATCTAGTGTTTTTAAAGCTGTATTGAAGCATGATAGAATAATTATTTTATCATATAGCTAGTAGACCAGATTGTATGCTCATTATGTGCAAGATTTCAATCTAACTCTAATGAATCATAATTTATTGATAACAAATAAATCATAATCTAAATTTTGATAGAAACAACTGTTTAAGATAATTTGATAAAACTTAGCTAGCTTGTCTTATTGATAATTATCTTAAGCAAATAAAATCTAAACTAAATTGATTTTGAAAATAAGAAATTGATTTGACCTTGATAAATCTTCCTATTGCCTCACATACTTGTCCTTGAATCATCTTGGTTAATGAAACTATCTCTTTAGTTCAAGTGATATGTGCTTGCTTATATTTAGGCAATCTCTTGAGTAAAGTGACTCAACATTCAACTAGTGTCATATCTTATATTGAGTCATCTAGTTAAAAATATGGTGGATGAATGTTTTGTATCTTGAAGAAACTAATGACTTTCTTTCAAGAAAGAAAAGGTGTTTGCAGGATCCTTGAGCAAGAAAATGAGAGATTTCAACTTGAAGGACACCTCCATAAAAGGTACAATAAACATTCACATGCAAACAAGAGAGAGGACTTTCTTCGGCCAAAAAGTTACACATAAGAAATCTAGTAGGTATTTGACTTGAAGAATGCAGAATGATTAGGTAATTTTAGATACCTCTCTCATAAATTAGCTGAGCAAAGTCATTAACTTAAATCTTTCTATGGCATGATTAAAGTCCTTAATTATTAATTTCTTGATATCATGTCTATATATGTATTGATTGACTTATGCTTTTAGAAATTGTTTCATGGTTTGCCCAAACTAAAATATATCTTTGCCTATGTCATAACCATGAACTACACAAGTTTATGCTTAAAATTTTGATTTAAAATGACTTGTGAGAAGCTATGAATTCTTGAGCATAATGAAAATGTTGATATACCTCTATATGATACATTTGATCATTTCTTTATTCTGCTCTTTCAAGTAAATTACTTGAGAATAACAAAGAGAAAGAGAGATAAAGAAAAGATAATGGATATTATTCAAGAGAAGTAAAATCTAAGTAAAGGCAAATACTCCAATCTTAAGAAAAAGCAAAATAAGCATAATATATTCAGCACTTGTGTGAGCATTCTTTTGGAAGGATAAAATCCGTAATGAATTACACTTAAATAGAGGGAGAGTTTAAAGTGAACATTTTAACCTTTCTATATTGCTCATCATAGGGATGGTGCCAATGGGGAGGCTAGTGGTAGTACCCGGCACTATTTGACCCAACTATTTAGTGTAGGGTATATTAGGGACGGCACAAGAGGGAGGCTAGTGGTAGTACCTCGTGCCCCTTCCAACTCCACCGGATAGGGAGCAAATAGAGTATAGAGCATAAGAAAGTAAAAATGAATGACAAAGTAAATGAAAGTATCTAAGAAGAATCAAGTCAAGCTTTAATCACTTGGAAACACACCTTAAGGATGAAATCAGTGCAAGATTATATTTAAATAGGGAGAGTTTATTTGAAAAGAATTGATTTTGATCATTGACATGCTTGTTATTTTAATGCATGACTTAACACATAATATATTTTGCATGTGGCATGATGTCTTAAATTATGGGTTCTCAATATTTTGTAATGCTCCATGCTTGGACAATTTGATTGAATGTTTGAAATACTACTAATTTCTTTTGTTTGGTATTATTGAAAAGAAATTTCAGATTTGTCGTTCACAATCATCGTTAAAATCTGAAAGTTGAATAAATTTGTAAAAAGGAGAAGAGAAGTATATTTCTATTTAGGCAAAATGAATTGATTTTGTTTTATCTTTCAACTTGCCTAATTTTGGTATATAATGTTCTAATTCATACCAAAACTCAACATAAATATAAATATTCTGAATATGCTCTTATATGTTTGAAATATGTGTTTTCAATCGTAATGATTTAAGATGAGCTACAATGTGGAAGATACATATCTCAAATTATGATTTTGAAAGCCTCTATTGAAAATCATTATGAAATTCAGAATCTGATTTTGTATAAAAGCTTAAACTCAATATGATTTCTAGATAAAAACTACAGTTTAAGAAAAATAGAATAATTCTGATGCCTTGGTTGATTGCTCCGATACGCATCCGAAACATATCATTTCTTATCTTCAAAGTGTACTAATATTGGTCCAAATGATGTGTCTTTCGATGATCTTGATTGCAAACAAAAATTTCTAAATATATGATTTTATTTTGATATTAAAAAAAAATATTGTGTTCCATGTATACATTGCTGAAAAACTATGATTAAGAAATTGAGTTCTATAAATATATATACCTCAATGATCATCTTTATGTTTTTCTCTTCTACATTCTTAAAGACTTCCATCAGAATATATATAGAGTGAATGATCTTAAAGCTAGAAATATTTCAGCTCACTCAAATGATTCTAAAAGAAAGAAAATGTAAATGCTTTTGAAAGAAACTGAGCTTCAAATGAATCATTTTCTGATTAATATTTCTATACATTTTCTCCAAGATTAAGAGAAAGCATAACTTGTTCTTGAAGGATTAGAAAGAGTAATTGCTACAAATTTTGAATAATACTAGATTACTCTACATTCTCGATATCATAGAATTTCAGTTTTATTCACGTTTATCACTAAAATCTGAAATTCAACAATAGAAAAGAATGATTAAAGAAGAATGCATCTTTTGAGCGGGAGCTTTAGATATTCAGTATCTCATACCTTAATTTTTATGGATTGATTTTGATGAACCTCCCTATATTGCAAGACTTGCTTTAATTATATAATAAGTTTATACCTTGAGATGAGTTCTATAAAGGTTGTTTTATCTCAAAATTTGAGCTTTATGGAAATAGAATATATTGAACATATATTTTCGAGTTTGACAATTTTATTGGACACTATCTTCAAATTTTAAACTCTTAAATGGAATAAATAATTAAGGGGGAGAAAGAAAATTTTAGAGGAAAAGATCATATGAAACTTAATCGCATAAATCTATAACTAAAGGAGAGAGAAAGCATAATGAAAAGTGATCCTAATGCACTCCAATATGTATTATCTGAAATTTAAATCTGAAAATCTTTATGATACACCTTGAGGCTTGTTATTTGGTCAATATATCTTATGCATAAATCATGAACCAAATTGCAATTCAAACAGCTGATCTTAAGAGCCTCTAACTTAATAAAAAAAAAGGGAGAGAATAATGTGTTGAATGTTCTTGAGTATCTCTTACAAAACCTATTTTTGGAATTTACTAGTAAGTTAATATTGGCTTGTTCTTTAGAACTTCAATTTTTATGCCAATTCATTATTATATGTACCAAAATATGCTTCTTTTTTAAAGGATTAAAGTTTTTATAAGAACCTTCAAAGCTTTGAATTTTATGTATGCTAAATTGCATGAATTCATGTTTTTTTTTTGGCATTTATGCCACAATATTTTGACACCATAAATGAACAAGCTTTCATACTTATTATTGAAGAGAGGTTAGATTTTCATTCGTGCTTTCCTTGAATATCATTCATGGTACTTCTTGCATCAACTTGAGAAAGATTCCACCTACACTTAATTTGAAAACTATCTTTGGAATCACATTCGATATGTTCTGCTCTGAAATTGGCTCTGATCTATGCCCATTAATCTTATTCTAATATTATTGCCTTGAGTTATATGATTCATATTCTTGCAATAATTTGACATGCAAATCAGAGTACAATAAGAAATATTTGAGTAGTCTTATCTTTGTGCTTAATGTTTTACTATCTTTTTGATGTTGTCAAAAAGGGGGAGAAATATCTAAGTATATGCTCATAATGCTTTATGTGTTGATTATGTTAAGTTGATTAAATCTAAAGCATTATCATGAAGTCTATGTTAAAGATATATATTTTCTACTTCAAACAACTTAGCTATGCATTACTTCTAGAACACAATATATTTTATATTGCATATACTCCAAGTTTTGTCATCATCAAAAAGGGGGAGACTGATGACCCAAAGATCGATTTAAAGATTGATTTTGATGATCACAAAACCTTGAAGTATAAATACTAATGTTTGTGTTGCAAGGAGAAAGATATTTATTTTGCAAGGAACATAGCAAGTTGGAAGAACACAAGAAGGCCTCCAAAGCTCTCAAGAAAAGTTGGAAGAAAGCTATAATTTATTGGCCCAAGTTTCAAGTTCAAAGGATTCAAGTTGGAGGAGCAAATTCAAAGAAAAATTCAAAAGAATAGTCCTCGAGTCGACTCCTGAAGAATTCGAGTCGACTCCGATGCTTGCCGAGTCGACTCCAGAGTAGAACCAGTCGACTCCAGGGAGTAACAGACGAAAAGACAGAGAAGCTATTTTGGACCCTGAGAGCCGAGTCGACTCCTGAAGAACTCGAGTCGACTCCGATGGCTGGCAAGTCAACTCCTAAGGAAAACAAGGCAAAAGTCAGAGAGCAAATTTCGGACACTGTGAGCCGAGTCGACTCCCGCTAAGTCCGGGTCGACTCCAAGACAGCGCAACCCTAAAGACAGAAGACGGTATTTTCGTCTCTGAGAGGCGAGTCGACTCCAAGACAGTTCGAGTCGACTCCAAGGCAGCGCGACCCCAAAATACAGAGGATCAGTTTTCGGGCTCTGAGAGCCGAGTCGACTCCAAGAGAATCCGAGTCGACTCGAGGAAGAAAATCAGAAAATATGTTCTCTGGATTCCTGAGAATGAGCCGACCCCTAAGTGCCCGAGTCGTCTCCAGCTATTGGCGAGTCGACTCCAGTTTGGTCCGAGTCGACTCTAGGACAAGGCATGCACATTAATTCAAATTTGGAACAGTGGCCGAGTCGTCTCCAGAAAAGCACGAGTCGACTCCTGCAACAGGCGAGTCGACTCCAGATCGCGCGAGTCGACTCCGATCCCAACGGAAACTTTGTCAGGAGTTGCAGACTGTGCACAACGGCTCTATTTTTGTCTCTAACGGCTAGATTTTTGTTTCCACTCTCTCTAAAGCTATAAAATCAAGGGGAGAGCTAGGGAAGAAGGTATGGAAGTGGGAGAGAACATTTAGAGAAGAGATCTCAAAGAGATTACAAGGAAAATCCTCCATAAGCACAAAAGGGCCATCCAAAGCGAAATAGAGAGAAGAAGAGAATCCAAGTGAATCCCAAAGCTTCCTCTCCATCCGTGTGCTGCCTCGGTGATCCTCTACTTCGTGCCAAATCAGAAGAGGGTCAAGTAAAGAAGAAGCCAAGCTCCTTCATCTTCAAAACTCGTTTGAGGGCTTCTCTTTACTCTATTTGTTTATATTGTTACATTTGCTTGTTTAAGAAGCTTTGATTTGTTTTAACCTTTGTTTTAATATCTTGTAACTTGATTCAATCAAGGGATTGAATCAAGGGGTTAAGGTTTGTTGGTGAGCCAAAGGGAAAACCAACGGTGTTAGGTTGTGGTTGGTGAGCCTTTGGGAAAACCAACTGGGTTGATTGTGAACCCGGAAAACAATCGTTGTAAGGTTGTGGTTGGTGAGCCTGTGGGAAAACCAACTGGGTTTGATTGTGAACCCGGGAAAACAATCGGTTGGTTCTAGTCGGTGAGCCTGTGAAAACCGACCGAGTTCATTGTTATCTCGCAAAACAACAAGTTGGGTTGTGAGCTTGTAAAACAACCGGCTGTAATCTGTAGGATTATAGTGAAATTCCCAAGAGGTCTTGGGGAGTGGATGTAGGTGCTGGGGTGCACCGAACCACTATATGTTTGTTGTGTTTGTAATGCCTCTTGTCATTGTCTAACTTACTCACTTACTTACTTAGATAAATTGCTTGCTTAACTCTTATCCGCGCATCCTTTAGTTGCAAGCATATTCAATCAAGTCACATTCTATACATCAAACTGTTGCTAAGTTTAAATTTCACTGTGCATCTATACAACTTAGCATAATTAATTGAAAAGTTTTAGAAGTAGTCTAAAAGTTTTAAAAGACCCAATTCACCCCCCCTCTTGGGTTGTATCTACTGGGCAACAAAAGGACTACTGGTATCCAATACCCAGGTCGAATTATCACAAATAGAAAAATTGCAAGGTGTTATCATATAAGTACCTTGATTGGCAACTGATTGCCCACTTTTCTTAGGCCGGTTCGGATCGAGGGATGCAATGTAAAGAGGACAGTTCCTCTTCCAATGTCCTTGCTTCTTGCAGAAAAAGCACTCCTCCTTGTAGAAAAAGCACTCCTCCTTGCTTCTTCCTATTCCAAGTAGGAATCTCAGTCCTACTCCAACTAGGATTCCCAGTCCTAATCTAATTAGGACTCTAGGTATCCTATCTGAAGTAGGATTCTTGTTTCAAGTCCAATTAATTAATCCCCTTTGTTCCTGACTGAATTCTTATTGTAACTGACCAGAAAATGGTTGACAAGGAGGTTGACAATCTTGATATGTGATGACCCACCATGATCTGGCCTTCGCATAGGTATCCTTTTTCCAAGTTCGAGAGAAGTTGGTGGCTGTGGTGATCGTGATGATCCGCCATGATCAGGCCTCTGCATGGGAACCCTTTTACTGACATCAGGCAAAGATGGCGGTAAAGATGACGGTATTGCTTGTGACTGGGAAATTGTCAATGAACTAAGATCTGAAGCCAGAGACTCTGGAAAATTGAAGAATTATTAGGAGCTTTTAGAAACATGATCCAATATAGACAAATATTTTGCAAGATATTGCACAAAAATAGGCAATGCTTTCAGTTTGCTAAGTTAAGGACCAACTTTGTCATGTATTTCAAACTAGAATTATGGACGCATGGATGAACTATAATTATGACTATAACATGTAAAAAAAAAAAAATGACAAACTGCAAGAAGATTAGAAGAATAAGTGCATGAGTGGAACCCTCAACTGTTCACGCACCCAAAAAAAAGTTTATAATTTTCTTTTATGATAATGGTTAATATTTACAGTACTAGCATAATATTTGCATTAGATTATATATATATATATATACACACATTGCAACCCAAAAATATTATGTCTTACAGTAAGTGTGAAGGCTTCAAAAGATCATATAGTATTGTAAAAGCGAGATCACTAAATTAAAATCCCAAGAACTATGCTAACTGTTACTCATCGAGCTTGAACTCGGCGACCGGACCGCAGCGTCCTCGAAATGCGCCCCTCTGCAGCCTCGACTGCCCCATCTCGGATGCGGCGCCGCCATCGCCATCGCCGCCACGGCCATAATTCGCGGCGGGCGCCTGCCTATAGTATCCACCGCTGCCACTTCCCGGACCCTGCCGGGGACCGCTAGCCCCAACGCCATAATTTGGCGAGTTCAGCTGCCGGAATCCGGCGACATTGCCTTGATTAGGCCTGCGGCCTCTCCCTCTACCGCCACCGCGGCCGCCGCCACTACCAGCACCACCGCTCGCTCTCCCGGATTGGAAGTCCATCTATGAAAGGCCCGAGGAGTCCGACCACAAACAAAGGGAATGCAAGGTGGAGGACCTCAATTTATGGTGCGATGACTTGGACCGCAAGAATGGTTTCCTTAGAGACTAAGATAACTGGGTTGCTTCGCGGAATGTCCCGAGAAGACTCATGCAAAACATCATTTCTTGCTTAGCTTCTCCCATGAAGAGGAAAGAGATAATATTCAGCATGATGCGCACAGAAGATGGGCCTTGCAGGTATTGTTCTAAACCATCTTACTTGTTGCTTTAGTTTTGTTTCATTTCTTGCTTGCCTGTTGGAATACATCAGACTCTAATTAGCCATACTGAAGATCTAAGTTCAATTAATCAGAACTACTATAGCTTCATATAGCTTCAAATGAAGAGTAGACATTTTCAAGTTTTGTTTCATTTCTTGCTTGCCTGTTGGAATACATCAGCCTCTAATTAGCCATACTGAAGATCTAAGTTCAATTAATCAGAACTACTATAGCTTCATATAGCTTCAAATAAAGAGTAGACATTTTCAAGTTTTGTTTCATTTCTTGCTTGCCTGTTGGAATACATCAGACTCTAATTAGCCATACTGAAGATCTAAGACCAATTAATCAGAACTACTATAGCTTCATATAGCTTCAAATTAAGAGTAGACATTTTCAAGAATGTCTTGAGATATTGTGCATGTGTGCATGCATGCACAAGTGCCTAAAATGTGAAGAATGCATTGAATTGATATTAACCTCACAAATATAAAAAGTGAAAATGTTCTTAATTCTAGAGATATCATTCTATGTTAGTTCTGAAAGAATATCTAAATCTTCTTTGCTCTTATTAATATGCATGGGTTTTCCGTAATTTTGCTTCGGAAAACTATATTCCATGGTCCATGTTGTTCACCTTTGACAGTATACTTAATGGAAGGCATTTTCATCTTTTTAATTGATACAAGACAGAAGCAGATGCCTTTTCACCATAAACTAATCTAAAAGATAGAATCGGAAGAGTAATTTGTTACATAATTTGATAAAGCTATTTCATTCATGAGCTCAATCCTTTCTTCACCAGACATACTTAATCAGATTCTATTTTTTATTTACTTTTAGAATGATTCTTCAGCCAATAATCCATAATTCGCTATTTCTTTGTATCTCAAGTTGCATGAATCCATACTTCTTAGGTTCCTCTTTATTCCCTTCTTGAGACCCATCTACCTAGATCTAACCTTCACTCTTGAGGCAACGTCTTTATCACTCAGTGGACGTGATCAAACATCCTTGACTCCATATTCCTCTCAAGATACTCTTTAAGGGGGAAAAAATCTCAAGTCCTCAAATAACATCTTTCTATTGAGAGGCATAGACCCATGTTGAAGCAGCTAGAACTTTTTACATCTTCCCATGGAGCAATTCTTCTTGTTGCATTTTGCAGTGGAGAAATCGCAAAGCAATTTGGTTTATCTGTTGCCAAGGAAATGACACAAGTGAGCGGCCGTGTCCTTGCTCGCCCTGATCTTAAACTCCGGGATGCCAGTGGCCAGATCTCCAAATTCAGCATCCAGAATAATGACTGCCAATGGAACCTTCTCAAGAACAAACTGCTAGAAGGCCAGAACCTACAAAATTGGGGAATTCTTGACTTCAGCGCACAACCATCACACTACAAGCAGCAAAGGCTCAACACCGGTGACTTCATCCATTACATCGTCAAACGATGCCGCAACCTTGGCATGCAGATGAACGACCAGCCTCTCTTCGTGCTCGACTCCAGAATGGCTGTTCTTTGGGACTATGATAAGCTTCTTGGAGAGCTTAACAAAGCAATTCATGCTGCTGGGGCACAGCAGTTGCAGCTTCTATTCTGCCCAATGTCAGACCGCCACCAGGGATACAAGTTACTCAAGCTGATCTCTGAGACACAGTTGGGGCTCATGACCCAGTGCCTCCTGAGCCACAACGCCAATAAAATGCAGGACCAGTACTTCGCCAACCTCGCTTTAAAGATGAATGGCAAGCTCGGTGGCACCAATGTGGAACTCTCCGATACCCTCCCACTAGTGAAAGACTCTCCCTTCATGTTTATTGGTGCTGATGTGAACCACCCCTCAAGCGGGAACACCACGAGCCCATCGATCGCAGCAGTTGTTGCCAACCTTGATTGCCCTGGGATAAGCCGCTATGCTACAAGGATCCGAGCTCAGCCCCACCGCACCGAGAGGATCATGGAGCTCATGGAGCTCGGCGAGATGTGTCGAGAGCTTGTTGAAGATTATGCTCGAGTCAATGGCATCAAGCCTCAGAAGATTGTATACTTTCGGGATGGTGTGAGCGATGGACAGTTTGATATGGTTCTCAATGAGGAGCTGAGAGATCTCGTGGCGGCGATTAAATCGGATGGCTACTCACCCATGATCACGGTGGTTGTCGCAAAGAAGAGGCACCGCACTCGCTTGTTTCCGAAGAGCGAACGTGAGCCATGCACTAGAAATGGCAATGTTCCTCCGGGCACTGTGGTTGACACAGCAATCATCGACCCAATGGCATTCGACTTCTATCTCATAAGCCATAATGGGATCCTGGGGACGAGCAAGCCGACACACTACTACGGGCTGCAGGATGACCATGGCTTCATGTCGGACGAGCTGCAGAAGCTTATATATAACCTATGCTTCACCTTTGCCCGGTGCACCAAGCCGGTCTCATTGGCACCACCGGTCTACTATGCCGATCTTGCTGCCTATCGCGGGCGTCTGTACTATGAGAGCATGCTGGAAGCATCATCATCTGCTTCATCCTTTCCTGCTCCCACTTCTTCAGGCCAAGGGGGTTTTCCCAAGCTGCATAAGAAAGTTGAGAAGAGGATGTTCTACCTTTGACATCTCTAACAGCTTGGGTTGAAGAGCTTGAGTTCATGTTCATACTTATGCTGAAAGGTTGCTAGTTTGCAATCTAAACAGAGCACAAGTATGGTTAGTGGGAACATCTTAGGAATAGGTGGAATGGGTAAATCTCAATCTCTCTCTCTCTCTCTCTCTCTCTCTCGGTTTGGAGAGAGGCAAGTAGTTATGTCAGGTTGATTAGAACTAGTCATGCGGACAAGGATGAAGTTCTATCAAAGCTATGTCTAGTAGAATGTCAGTGTATTATGGTGATGTATCTAGTAGAATGTCAGTGTATTATGGTGATGTATTTCTCAGACTTTTGGATTGGATTGCAGTAAAACAATTCTCTGGTTTTCTTTTGCTTTATCAGTTAATCTCCTCTTTTAAGCTCAACCGGGGCATAACAAAGCGCGTTTCTAGTGTTGCCTGTATCTGCTATATAGATTCCTCTGGTGTAAGATCTCGACATTTTATAACATTAAGTTAACTGATAATGAACAAAATAAGGGCTGGAAAAAGGAGTTGGTTTGATACCTTAAGTTCTAAGAAATGAAGATAGCCCTCAACAATAATTATGCATTCATGGAGAAGGTTTCTGCTCGTTCAACTATACTTCTGCATATAAGAAACTGCAATTTAACACCTTAGTGCTTGCTAAAATCTTTGTTTGTTCTCCTTATGCCTTCTTTTGTTAAGTATTCATGAAGGACTGGAAAACCTTGAGCTTCTTATCAGCGCACAGGACTCTTACATTTATTCCTAGCATGAATTGAAGTCTAGACAATCAAGGGCAGCCCTTTCATGAACCACAACCTAGACTAGATCTCAGAAAGAAGTACACAAGAATAAACAAATTCAGCGACAAGAAATGAACTTCCATTAACTGATAAGTAAATATGCTGCTGAATGACCGAAACTTGTTCTGATGTTCCAAAAAAAAGAACATATAGGAAGAAGTCAGAGTCACAGATAGTGTTGGGCAACGGGCCGTGCCGGGCCGGCCCGGCCCAGGCCCACCGGGCCAAAGGACTAAACGGGCCGTGCTTGGCCCGGCCCGCTTATGAAGCGGGCCATGCCTGGCACGGCCCGCCTAGCACGGAATGCCAGCCCGGCCCGGCCCCAGGCCCGTCTATTGTCACGGCACGCCACGGGCCGTGCCAGGCACGGCCCGCAACGGCTCGAAACGGGTCGTGCCTAGCACGGCCCGCAACGGCTCCAGACGGGCCGTGCCTGGCACGGCCCGTCTGGAGAGGGGGGAGGAAAATAGCTGTTTCCAACGGCTATTTTCGTGAAAATGACCCTTTTACCCCTCCCAACAATCCAATAACGGCTGAATTGAGGGGTATTTTGGGGAAAAAAAATTTGGGCTTCTATAAATAGCTCATTCCTCCCTCATTCTCACCACACCAAACCAACTATTCTCTCCTTCTCTACTGCTATTATTTCTCTCTTCTAAAGTGCTCTTCTAGCAATTTAATTTTTAGTTTGTTCAAGTGCTACACAAGAGGAGGTTCCTGTTGAGAAGAGAAGGTCGCTTCTGCTGAGAGCACAAGAGGAAGCTCGGAATCTCGGCTCTGCCTCTGCCCTCCGACCCTCTACTCAATTCCTCCTTGCGGTTAGTTTTTATTTTTTGAATTAATCATAGATATATCATCTTTTGAGGAAAGTCAGTTTGGCATTCCTCCTGTTTCTGAGGGAGAAGAAACTAATCCCCAACCCCATATTCCTAGTTCCTCTAGAACTGGTGAACCGAGTGAAGATCAAACCTCTTCTCGTAAGAGGACTAGTGCTGTATGGAATGAATTTGATAGAGTTATGGTTGATGGAGTCTGGAATGCTAGATGTAAAAAATGTGCCAAACTTTATAGTTGTAGTAGTAGTGGGGGAACAGGGTATTTAAAAAGACATCAAGAGAGTCATAGGATGCATGATTCTCATGCTCAAACTCAAAGTACCCTTAATATACAAGGGAGATTACTTGTAGGTAATTTTGCATATAATCATGAAAATCAAAGAAAAGCACTTGTAAAATGGATAGTTAAGGATGAATTACCTTTTAGTTTATGTGAATCTTTTAATTTTGAAGAATATGTTCAATTAAAGATGAAAAGAGTCATGTACAAGAGTCATGTACAAGTAATTTTGCCCTTTCCACAAGCCAACAATGGAAGTATATATTTTGTAAAGGAGATCCCTTGATTTTACATTAAGAATGAAGTGTACGCTTCTTCATGGAGGCATCAAAAGTATATATGAAGCTAGAGAACACTTACTTTCAAGGATAGTTTTCAAGCATCTGCACTTCATCTCCTTAATTATGGCTTCTAGAGATTGAGAACAGATGTTAAGAGCATCTGCAGCAAGCAAAGCGAAGATCTTTTGCAGTCCATGTCACTTTAGCGAGATCTTGCAGCGAGTTAATCATTTCTTTATTCAATGGGAAAGGCTTAGGGGGACATTCGGTAAAGGAGTCCAAACAAATAAATAGCAAATAAAGATATGATATGCATGGAGTAGTATATCTAAACCAATGATCAAGTAAAACAACCAAAGTATTGGGAAATAATTATGAATAAGCTATCTTTCACAAGTAATTATAGGTTTCAAACCAAGTTGTTGAACATTTATGAGAAGACATTCAATTGGGCAATGCATATTCCAGCTAACTCCAAAGACATAAGGTGTACAAGATCATAATCTGTACCCAATCCTCAACACTTGAAAGAAAGTAAATCACTAGGATACATTTCTCTCAACTTGCAAACATCTAGTAGTTAATAAGGCACAGGATAGAATATGAGGTACCACACTACTGACAGTAACTCAACATCATATAATTGGTGCAGGTATGTTTGTCAACAAAGTAGTTACAGAGCAAAGATTGCCTAATTGCATGGTGCAGGTTTTTATTTTTTTTTTCCTTTTCTTTTCTTTTTTGAATGAAAGGGAGATGATGAAATTTAATTCCAAGTCAAAAGAAATTAAATATCAACACAACAAAATCCAAGGAGTGTTCATAAAGTGAGCTATATGAAAGGCCGATGCTAACAAAGGGAATCTCTATCAAATCTGAAGTAAAATCAGGGGATTCTTTCTCTCATAACAGAGACATGGACTATTTCATTTTTTTGAAAGGCTATATAGCATGATTATTTTTGTGCAAACATGGGAGATAAATGGAAATTGCTGAAAGGAATTAAACTGGTAAACAGCTGATTTCCAACACATTTGAGGTGAGCTAGTGTAAATGACGAAAAAGTAATTTCACATCAATTACTTCTTTTAGGGAAAAAAAGGAGAGTATCAGCAATTGCATAACAATTGAGTGGGTATGATGAGGAAGTAAGACTAGTCACCTTTCCCCGTGTAAATGCATTTGTACACTTGCATATTTAGTGTGTGACCTAGGGTCGATGGAATCGTCCTAAACCGAATGGTTCCAGCCGTTCCGAGCCGTACCAACGGCTCACCGGTATGGTTCTGCCAACAAAAACGAAAATCGTTGCCAGAATCGGAGAAGGAGAAGGAAAAAGAGAACAAACGGGGGAGGGAGGCCGGCAGAGGGTGGTGGATGCCTGTGGAGGGCCGGTGGAGGCTGCAGGTTCAAAACAGGGGTCCGGCCACAGCCTTAAAAATTGTGATTTTTAAGTGGAGTTGGCAAATCACTTGCCGATTTTACTTAAAAATTGCAAAATTTTTAAGGCTGCAGCTGAACCCCTATTTCATTTAAAACAGGAGAACCGGCCGCGGCCTCGCCTCCCGCGGCCTCCACCAGCCCTCCGCCGACGTCCCTCCCTCTCCCTCCCTCTCTCCCCCTTCTCTCTCTCTTTTTCTCTCTCCCACGATCTATGTGCCCTCTCCTCTGTCAGTACAAGCCCGGCCCAGCACGGTGAAGGCCTGTACCGACTCGTGCCACCGGAGAATCGGTACAGTGCCTAGTACCGATACCGCCAACCACGGTGTGACTTATAAGTTTTGTTTCTCTTAAATGTTTATAATGGATTTAAAAATATAGATTATACAAGAGTTCGTTTGTGCATTTTTGTTGGAGTAGTGTCTTATGCGTGACCTGTATGATCGCCATAAGAACATTCATTTCCCCCATTTTCCCTCTCAAATTTTTGATTTTAACTTTGTATATGCCAGAGTGACATCTTTACTGCACAGACATCATGATTGTGTTTTCTCTGATTTTCCTTTCTTTCGCCTGATTTTAGCATTTGAGGTGCATGCAACATTAAGTTTTAGCATCCACATGCCAAACTTGGATAAATAATTTGCTGTGATGGGTGCTCTGCAGTGCCATGAAGTCATTGTAGCTGTTAGGGTTTATTTTGCTGAACATAAATATTATATCATAGAAGAAATAGGGAAAAGAAAAAAGAAAAAAAAAAAAAAGAGAACTTTGAAAAAAAAAATCAAAAAAAAAAAAGCTTTTAAGATGGCATCACCTGAATGTCTAACAAAATTAAGCACTCATAGCGAAGCTAAGTGTGATAACCGTCCATGTTTCTGAGAGGAATGGGGAGAGGCCATCACACCAAAGGGCGGGCGTTTGTAATCGCCTGATGGTGGGCGGTTACAACCGTCCACGTTCCCCAGCAATCGGTGGCTACAAGAAGCTCCGATCGATGAGGCTTTTCACCACCCTCCTTCCTCTGTTTCTTCTCCATTCTCCTTTTCTCACAACTCTCCTCGGTGGACAGGATCTGGCATTAGGCTTGCGTCGCCGGAACAAAGGGCTGCGTTGCCGGAGTAGGAGGCGGACGTTCTTCTTCAAAGCAGGTAACGCCCTTACTCCTAGATTATTCTTTGTAGATCTAATTTAGCAACTAAATCGCACACAAAAAAAAAAAGAAGGAAGATGGCAGCGGTCGCCGGCTGCGGTGGCCGCAAGCCACGGCGGCCGCAAGCCGCGGCGGCAAGAGAGGCCGTAAGCCGGCCGGGGAGCCGCCGGCTGCGGCTCGGGCCCTCCCCGAGCCAGATCTCCCGTCCGCGGGAGAAGAAGAAGAAGAAAAAAAAAAAAAAAAAAAAGGACTTACCGGTGGTTGATCCGCAGCCGCAACCGCGGGCGCCGGCCTCGGCCACGGGCCGCGGGTCGTCGGCCATGGGATGCGGGTCGCCGGCAGCGAGACGCAGATGCGGCCGTGGGCCGCCGAAGCGGCCGTGGGCCACGGGCACGACCGCGGGCACGGCCGCGGGCGCGACCGTGGGCACCGCAGGCCGGCCGCTGGGCGCCGTCGGCCGCTACCCACTCCTCCCAAGCCGCCCGAGCTCGCCCTCCTCCCTCCACGGGAGAAGAAATGAGAAGAAAGGGGGAAAGAGGAGTCGGGAGAGGAGAAGAGGAGGAAGAAAAACAAAAAAAAAAAAAAAGGAGAAGAAGGTTCGGGAAGGAAGAGGGAAGAAAAGAAAAAAAAAAAGAAGGAAAGAAGAAAAAGAAAAAGAAAAGAAAAGAAAAAAAAAAAAAGGGAGAGACGGTCCGACCTAACGGGTCTGATTCGAGTTCGGGTCCGAACCTGTTAGGCCCAAATAAAAGAAAAGAAAAATGGGTTGAGCCAAATTTGATTCAATTCGAGCCCAATCAGATTGGACTAAGTTCGGACGAACCCAAACTATAAATTGGGTTAAATCCGAACCCAATTAAGCCCAATTGAGTTGGGTTTGAACCCAATTAAGCTGAGTTAATCTCAGCAGACCCAAATTGAATATGAATCAAGCCCAATTCAAAACCAGTTTAACCAAACTGAGACCAAATTGACTTTGGGCTGACCCTGACTCAAGCCTAAATGAGCCATATTGACCTTGGACCAAAATTAAACCTAATTGGACTTGAAATTGAGCCCAATAACCTAATCAAAAGACCAAATTGACCCAATAGGGCTAGATCCAATTAGGAACCGAGCCAATTCTTTAATTAAAGATCCAATTGACCTACGTGAACCCAATCTGGTTCTAAATCGAGGCCAAGGGCTCTAAATTAAGTAAATTGGACTTGAGTTCCAAGCAAGTAAATTCATGTTATGATAAATTAGAAAAATCATGAAAAGAATAATGTGATCCTTATGTGATTAATTTAGGTGATCAAGGATTCATTATCCGGACGTAAGAAATTGGAAAGCAAATTGCTGTAAGTAACCTTGGCACTGATCTTAAAGTTTTTAAATTACTATTTATTCATCATTATGAAAATGTATTTCTTTACGATATATTTTTCTCAAAATTAGGATCAAGTATATGATTGCATGTGATACATGAATTTGATTAAAGAGCATCCTTCATGAATATTTGATGATGTATGAGTTATGAAATTATAATTATGTTAGACTGCATGAAAAATGATATTTGAAGCATATTTATGCATTTTAAATTATATAATGCCATTTATCATTTTCAAACCTATTTATGATGATTATGATTTATGAAAGAAAAAGAATATGATTTATGAACTCTCAGATAGCTATGACCACCTCTAGAAATAGAGGCCAGTCGACACCCTGGAGCTAGCATCCAAAGAATAACAGGCCCTCTGCCAACGGGTTAAAGTTGGTAACGAATAACAGAATTAGTCGACTAAGATTAACAGGCCTTGTCACGGGATTATAGTGACCATAGCAGCACATCCGTCTGAGAGTATGTTTTCTAAAGTATGGATAAATGGCAATATTTTTATATGACTTGCATTATCATGATTATGAACTTTTATGGATAGAACATGCATTGCTTTATGACCTGATTTGTGTATATCATCTATAAAATGTTTTATTTTACATCAACTGTTGGCTTTTTAATCACTGCATTAGCATAATTGTACTTGATCCAATAAGATAGTACCTGGTTACTTACTGAGCTGTGTAGCTCATATCTTTTTATCTATTTTTTTCTTACAGATGATTAAGACCATTAGGAGCAGGGAGCTTGATGTTATTCAGGGTTGGGGTAATTGAAAATGTTATGTAATAATCAGATTTTAGAAGCTCTGTACTGTTCCAACTTCTTCACTAATGTTATGACATTAGTAAATGAAACTATTTATTTTTATTATGAAATTTTATGTGGCTTCGTGTTATTGTGTGCATAAGATAGCAATAGCACGGCCGTGTCATAATCCGGATTTGGGGCGTGACATTTAGTGGTATCAGAGCAATAGGTTTAATAAAGGGTAAAAAAAAAAGTTTTAGTAAGGGAAATGGGTAGTTAAGTCCCGTTAAATTAAATTCGGCATATTCAAAATAAAGAAAATTAGTTAATTGAATTATGCTAATATTTTTTTTATAGGTGAAAATGAGGAACAGAGAGAATGAAGTCTTGGCAAATATTGCAGCTCGGAGGAGAGGAGCAAGAGGGAGAGGAGTTGCCAGGCAGCCAGCCGAGCAAACTCCTAACCCAGCTGCCACCCAGGCCGATTTTGCAGGAGCAAGTCAGGTGATGACTCAGCTCCTTCAGATGCAGCAGCAAATGCAGCAACAGATGCAGCAGCAGATGCAACAACAGATGCAGATGCAGCAGCAGGTGCAGCAGCAGATGCAGATGCAGCAGCAGGTGCAGGCCACTGTCCGACCTGCACAGTCCATTGAGTCCTACTATGAGCGATTCCGTAGGCTCAACCCACCTATGTTTGACGGTGGAGCTGACCCTCTGATTGCTGAGACCTGGATTCGGGAGGTGGAGAAGATGTTCAAAGCCTTGCAATATCCTGAAGAAGTAAAGGTCAGATTGGCTATTTCTATGCTGAAGGGGAATGCAGAGTTCTGGTGGACGGCTATTGAAGCTACACTCGAGGGTGAGGATAAGCTACTGACATGGGAGGAATTCAAGAAGATGTTTTATGAGCAGTATTTTCCTGAGTCAGTTAGAATATCTAAAAAAAATGAGTTTTTATCTCTGAGGCAGACAGATGATATGACTGTGCTAGAATATGCCAACAAATTTACTAAGCTGGGTCGGTTTTGTCCTCAAATAATAGAGGTTGAGAGAAGCAAGGCTAACAGATTTGAGCAGGGCTTGAGGGACGACATTCGATCCCGGTTGTCAGTTCTGATTCTCACCAGCTATGGAGAGGTCCTGGAGAGAGCATTAAAGGTAGAAACAGATCTGAAGAAATCAGAGAAGGAAAGAGGTGAACAGAAAAGGCTCGAGATGTCAAAAAATCTGAGGAACCGGTCAAGGAACTTTGAAGGCCCTCCTAGCAAGAAGAAATTTAAAGCTTGTGATTACTGTGGTAAAATGCATACTGGTCCTTGCTTGAAGAGGATGGGAGCTTGTTTTATATGTGGGCAGCCAGGACACATAGCCAGAGATTGCCCAAACAAAAAGAAGGTTGAATCTGGACCTTCTAGACCAGCTGATCAGAAGCAGAAAGGAGCTGCACGGGTGTTCGCACTGACACGACAGGATGCTAGTGCCAGTGACAGTGTTGTGGCAGGTATGATTCCCATCAACTCTGTTGATGCTTCAGTACTATTTGATTCTGGCGCTACACATTCCTTTATATCCTCCAAGTTCTCTGCATCCTTGCACCTTATGCCTGATAAGTTAGATGAGCCTTTACTTGTTGCTACTCCTCTTAAGAAGACAGTAGTGGTTGATTCTGTTCATAAAAACTGCATAGTTTAGATAGAGGACAGAAAATTATTGGCTGACTTGGTACTGTTAGACATGTATGATTTTGATGTCATCCTTGGTATGAATTGGCTGTCTGAATATCATGCTCACATTGATTGTTTTGGCAAGAGGGTAGTGTTTCAGATACCTGGTGAACGGAAAATTTTCTATCAGGGTGATGCACCCACTATGAATCCCTCTTTGCACTTTATCTCTGCAATGAGTGCAAGGAAGGCCCTCAGAAAGGGATGTCAGGCTTATCTAGCTTGTGTGATAGACACAACAAAAGAAATAAGGCTAGAGGATATCCCTATTGTAAGAGAGTATCCAGAAGTGTTCCCTGATGATCTACCCGGATTACCTCCTGATCGGGAGATTGATTTTCGAATCGATCTCTTACCGGGTGTTGGACCTATCTCGAAGGCTCCTTATCGGATGGCCCCGGCAGAGTTGAGAGAGTTGAAGATCCAGCTACAGGAACTCCTAGAGAAGAAATTCATTCGCCCGAGTGTTTCACCGTGGGGAGCTCCTGTACTATTTGTTAAGAAGAAGGATGGAAGTATGCGGCTGTGTATTGATTACCGAGAGTTGAACAAGGTGACAGTGAAAAAAAAATACCCTCTGCCCCGGATTGATGATTTATTTGATCAGCTACAAGGTGCCCAAGTCTTCTCCAAGATAGATCTGCGATCTGGGTATCATCAATTGAAAATCCTAGCAGATGATGTGCCGAAGACTGCATTTCGAACCAGGTATGGGCACTATGAATTTTTAGTTATGCCATTTGGACTAACCAATGCGCCAGCTACTTTTATGGATCTGATGAACAGGATCTTTAAGCAGTATTTGGATCAGTTTGTTATTGTTTTCATTGATGATATACTGATCTATTCTAAGAGCAAAGAAGAACATGAAGATCACTTGAGAGTGGTATTACAGATTCTTCAGGAGAATAGATTATATGCCAAACTGAGCAAATGTGATTTCTGGCTGGATAGTATTGCATTTTTTGGTCATGTAATCTCAAAAGATGGGGTGTCAGTGGACCCAAAGAAAATAGAAGCAGTGGTGGATTGGCCTCGTCCTACAAATGTCACCGAAATCAGAAGTTTCTTGGGTTTGGCTGGTTATTATAGAAGATTTGTGGAAGGATTCTCTCGGATCGCTACTCCTTTGACTCGTCTGACCCAGAAACGAGCAAAGTTTGTATGGAGTGAAGATTGTGAGCAAAGTTTTCAAGAGTTAAAGCAAAGGCTGGTATCTGCTCCTATTCTTACTTTGCCAACCAGTATTGGGGGTTTTATCATTTATAGTGATGCCTCTAAGAAAGGATTAGGCTGTGTACTAATGCAGAATGATAAAGTAGTAGCCTATGCCTCTAGACAGCTGAGCCATATGAGCAAAACTATCCGACACATGATTTGGAGTTGGCAGCAGTGGTTTTTGCTCTGAAGATTTGGCGACATTATCTATATGGTGAGCCTTGTGAGGTTTTTACTGATCACAAAAGCCTAAAGTATATATTTACTCAGAAGGAATTAAACATGAGGCAAAGAAGATGGCTTGAGCTACTAAAAGATTATGATCTAAGCATCAAATATCATCCGGAAAAGGCTAATGTTGTGGCAGATGCTCTCAGCAGGAAGTCAGCAGTGGGCTCCATATCTTTGCTTACCACTCAGAAGCAGATTTTGAAAGATTTTGAGATGATGCAGATCGATGTGATTACCAAGGATGCTGGGAGTATGTTGACTAGTTTGTTGGTGCAACCTACCTTGATAGAAAGAATAAAGACTGCTCAACAGACAGATGCACATTTGTGTCGGCTTAGAAATGATGTGGAGAGAGGGTTACGACCCGAACTCCGAATCCACCCGGATGGTACTCTGCGTTTTGGCTGTAGATTATGTGTGCCCAAGGATGCTGATCTAAAAAGAGAGATTCTGGAGGAAGCTCATCAATCTCGTTTCTCTATTCATCCCGGCAGCACTAAAATGTATACAGATTTACGAGAACATTTCTGGTGGAATGGCATGAAGAGAGAAATAGCAGGATTTGTAGCTCGGTGCTTGGTATGTCAGCAAGTAAAGGCTGAGCATCAGAGGCCAGCTGGTTTGCTAGAACCACTAGAGATTCCAGAGTGGAAATGGGAGCACATTACTATGGATTTTGTCATTGGGCTTCCGAGGACAGTAAGGAGGAATGATGCAGTATGGGTGATTGTTGATCGCCTCACGAAGTCAGCTCACTTTTTACCCTTTAGGGTTGGCACTTCACTTGACAAGTTGGCTCAGAGGTATATTGATGATATTGTGCGCTTACATGGGGCACCAGTAAGCATTGTATCTGATCGGGACCCTCGTTTTGTATCTGGATTTTGGAGAAGCTTTCAGACTGCCATGGGCACTGATCTGAGACTCAGCACTGCTTATCACCCACAGACTGATGGCCAGTCAGAGAGGACGATCCAGACCCTGGAGGATATGCTGCGGACTTGCACTGTTGATCTGGGAGGTTGCTGGGATGATCATATATCACTAGTCGAGTTTGCTTATAATAATAGTTATCATTCTAGCATCCAGATGGCACCTTATGAAGCCTTGTATGGAAGAAAATGTCGGTCTCCTCTACATTGGGATGATGTTGGAGAGAAGAAATTGTTGGGCCCTGAATTAGTTCAGATTGCCAAGGAAAAGATTCTACTGATCAGAAAAAGGCTCAAGGCAGCTCAAGATAGACAAAAAAGTTGGGCAGATAAGAAAAGAAGAGAAGTAAAATTTCAGGAGGGGGACTTTGCATTCTTAAAAGTTTCACCCTCGAAAGGTGTTACAAGATTTGGAAGACATAGTAAACTGAATCCTCGCTACATTGGACCCTTTGAGATTCTTGCCAAAGTAGGGGAGGTTGCTTACAGGCTGGCTTTGCCACCAGAGTTATCCAGCGTGCATAATGTCTTTCACGTTTCTCTTCTACGGAGATACATTCCTGATCCCAGCCATATAGTACAGCACGAGCCCCTGCAGATTGATAGAGACCTAACTTATGAAGAGTATCCTTTACGCATCATTGATCAAAAGGAGCAGGTCCTGAGACGACGTATCATACCCTATGTGAAAGTTCAGTGGAGCAGCCACTCGGAGAGAGAGGCCCCATGGGAACTTGAGGAGGAAATGCGAGCGAGACATCCGCAACTCTTTGAGAATGCAGGTATGTAAATTTCGAGGACGAAATTTTTATTAGGGGGGAAGAATGTGATAACCATCCATGTTTCTGAGAGGAATGGGGAGAGGCCATCACACCAAAGGGCGGGCGTTTGTAATCGCCTGATGGTGGGTGGTTACAACCGTCCACGTTCCCCAGCAATCGAAGGCTACAAGAAGCTCCGATCGATGAGGCTTTTCACCACCCTCCTTCCTCTGTTTCTTCTCCATTCTCCTTTTCTCACAACTCTCCTCGGTGGACAGGATCTGGCATTAGGCTTGCGTCGCCGGAACAAAGGGCTGCGTTGCCGGAGTAGGAGGCGGACGTTCTTCTTCAAAGCAGGTAACGCCCTTACTCCTAGATTATTCTTTGTAGATCTAATTTAGCAACTAAATCGCACACAAAAAAAAAAGAAGGAAGATGGCAGCGGTCGCCGGCTGCGGTGGCCGCAAGCCACGGCGGCCGCAAGCCGCGGTAGCAAGAGAGGCCGTAAGCCGGCCGGGGAGCCGCCGGCTGCGGCTCGGGCCCTCCCCGAGCCAGATCTCCCATCCGCGGGAGAAGAAGAAGAAGAAGAAAAAAAAAAAGGACTTACCGGTGGTTGATCCGCAGCCGCAACCGCGAGCGCCGGCCTCGGCCACGGGCCGCGGGTCGTCGGCCATGGGATGCGGGTCGCCGGCAGCGAGACGTAGATGCGGCCGTGGGCCGCCGAAGCGGCCTTGGGCATGGCCACGGGCACGACCGCGGGCACGGCCGCGGGCGCGATCGTGGGCACCGCAGGCCGGCCGCTGGGCGCCGTCGGCCGCTACCCACTCCTCCCAAGCCGCTCGAGCTCGCCCTCCTCCCTCCACGGGAGAAGAAATGAGAAGAAAGAGGGAAGGAGGAGTCGGGAGAGGAGAAGAGGAAGAAAAAAAAAAAGGAGAAGAAGGTTAGGGAAGGAAGAGGGAAGAAAAGAAAAAAAAAAGAAGAAAAGAAGAAAAAGAAAAAGAAAAGAAAAGAAAAAAAAAGAAAAAAAAAAGGGAGAGACCCTTAACGGGTCCGACCTAACGGGTCTGATCCGAGTTCGGGTCCGAACCTGTTAGGCCCAAATAAAAGAAAAGAAAAATGGGTTGAGCCAAATTTGATTCAATTCGAGCCCAATCAGATTGGACTAAGTTCGGACGAACCCAAACTATAAATTGGGTTAAATCCGAACCCAATTAAGCCCAATTGAGTTGGGTTCGAACCCAATTAAGCTGAGTTAATCTCAGCAGACCCAAATTGAATATGAATCAAGCCCAATTCAAAACCAGTTTAACCAAATTGAGACCAAATTGACTTTGGGCTGACCCTGACTCAAGCCTAAATGAGCCATATTGACCTTGGACCAAAATTAAACCTAATTGGACTTGAAATTGAGCCCAATAACCTAATCAAAAGACCAAATTGACCCAATAGGGCTAGATCCAATTAGGAACCGAGCCAATTCTTTAATTAAAGATCCAATTGACCTACGTGAACCCAATCTGGTTCTAAATCGAGGCCAAGGGCTCTAAATTAAGTAAATTGGACTTGAGTTCCAAGCAAGTAAATTCATGTTATGATAAATTAGAAAAATCATGAAAAGAATAATGTGATCCTTATGTGATTAATTTAGGTGATCAAAGATTCATTATCCGGACGTAAGAAATTGGAAAGCAAATTGCTGTAAGTAACCTTGGCACTGATCTTAAAGTTTTTAAATTACTATTTATTCATCATTATGAAAATGTATTGCTTTACGATATATTTTTCTCAGAATTAGGATCAAGTATATGATTGCATGTGATACATGAATTTGATTAAAGAGCATCCTTCATGAATATTTGATGATGTATGAGTTATGAAATTATGATTATGTTAGACTGCATGAAAAATGATATTTGAAGCATGTTTATGCATTTTAAATTATATAATGCCATTTATCATTTTCAAACCTATTTATGATGATTATGATTTATGAAAGAAAAAGAATATGATTTATGAACTCTCAGATAGCTATGACCACCTCTAGAAATAGAGGCCAGTCGACACCCTGGAGCTAGCATCCAAAGAATAACAGGCCCTCTGCCAACGGGTTAAAGTTGGTAATGAATAACAGAATTAGTCGACTAAGATTAACAGGCCCTGTCACGGGATTATAGTGACCATAGCAGCACATCCATCTGAGAGTATGTTTTCTAAAGTATGGATAAATGGCAATATTTTTATATGACTTGCATTATCATGATTATGAACTTTTATGGATAGAACATGCATTGCTTTATGACCTGATTTGTGTATATCATCTATAAAATGTTTTATTTTACATCAATTGTTGGCTTTTTAATCACTGCATTAGCATAATTGTACTTGATCCAATAAGATAGTACCTGGTTACTTACTGAGCTGTGTAGCTCATACCTTTTTATCTATTTTTTTCTTACAGATGATTAAGACCATTAGGAGCAGGGAGCTTGATGTTATTCAGGGTTGGGGTAATTGAAAATGTTATGTAATAATCAGATTTTAGAAGCTCTGTACTGTTCCAACTTCTTCACTAATGTTATGACATTAGTAAATGAAACTATTTATTTTTATTATGAAATTTTATGTGGCTTCGTGTTATTGTGTGCATAAGATAGCAATAGCACGGCCGTGTCATGATCCGGATTTGGGGCGTGACACTAAGACCCTATCTTCCAATGCTCTATCATAGCTCAAGCACTCAAACAACTAAGGTGCGACAATGGAGCATGCCGAAGGCTGAAGATTATTAGCAATATGCAATGAGAAGAGTGAGCTACTGATCCATGCAACTGTGACGAGGCAAGATCGGACCAAACTTGGGGTCCCATCAGCTATACAATGTGATAGAGCAACCCCAGAACCTCATGTGAAGACCATATGGCTAGCTTCCTAGGACACTCTTCAATTGCTTTTTCTTCTTCATCCTGATGATTATTACTCAATCATGTCAGTCATAAAAATGTGTCCATATGATATCAGCTCCTACGAATTAGTGTGCAAAGTAGAGTGTAAAACGAAAATATAATTATGCAGGGAGCTTAAATTAAAAAAAACAATGCATACAAATATGGGTTTCCAAGGTGAAAAAGAAGCTAAACAGCTACCATGTTCATGCTTCCACAGGTAGGCAGACCTAACTAATTACAGTGTCATAATCACATCTGGGCAACAGTAAACTTAAGCAAACTTGAGCAAGCATATCTCTAGTTTGTTAAAGCAAAAGGTTTAGTAAACACTTCCATTTTAAAAGAAGAGTGAAATGATCACAGCATTGATAAAAACCTTGCAAACGCTGAGAGAATACCACCATTAATTAGGAACCAACATTATTTCCTATCCCTAGCCTCCGAAGACATCTACTGAAAGGGAGCTAGACATTGCTGAGAAAATTATATTGTTGCATGGACTCGTACACTGTCAATTCTTCTTTGGTGCTTCTAAATTTAAAACTTGACTGATCAGCCACTTTACCATCCTTGGAGATGCCAGTCGTAGAAAGCCTAGGAAAGAAGTCTTTTTACCACCATCCTACTGGGCCGGACTCCAACTAAATGTAGTCGTTTTAGCTTTAGATTACATCATTACAACACCTAGTCTGCCCTACTGAGCTGAAGTGTTTCTTTCAGAAAACAAAATGGAGGGAGGATCTGTCTGCACTATCTAGAAATGCATCATCCAAGACTCAAAACACAAAATCCCTGCATGCTATCCAGAGGAATATGACCATTTGAGCAAAGCCTCAATTCACTTTATCGTAGTTATCTTTCTAAGAGTTTGCACTTGAAGCAAACCAAACATTTGAAACGTGCCATTGTAGTACAGAACCAATAAAGCTGATATGGGAAAGAGTTAGCTCTCATATCAACTAATGCAGGACAAAAGAAAAAGAGAGAGAGAAAAAGAGGAAGAAGAAGAGGAAAGAAGAAAAGGAGGAGAAGAAGGTCGAGAGGGCAACTCAATATTATGTATTTTCAAATCTCAATAATGAAAATTGTACTCTCAATTAACATAATAATGGGTTTATATAGACAACCCAAAACCCTAATAAGAATCCGCATAATGATAGGATACTAGAGTTCTTATAAAATTCTAATTCTAAAGTCCATGAAATTATAGTTCCAAATAAAAATATTCCTATTTTTCAAAAAAGTCATGTGCTATAATCCAAGAAGCAACAGATAAAGGGTGGGCCTATCCATTGGACAAGATAATGATAGAAGCCACCATAAGAAGAAATAACAATCTCATCAGTCAAAATTGCTTCAATTGCATCTTTTCTCAAGGAGTACTTTAAACCACTACTTCACCTTCTAGCAAAGAAAAGCTTACTTTAGAGGTAGAATCAGCAGACCAAAAAAAATCAGCATGTTGAAATTAGCTAGGGACAGGTTTCGTGGGCCGACATGGCGAAGATGTCAAAGTTGATGCTGACAGATGACCTGACACTGCTGACATGGCAAAAGGTGCTGACAGTATGCTTACATGGCACTGCTAATTGGCTATTGATGTGGCAACTAAGATGATGATGTAGACCAGTTTGATTAAACGGATTCGAAAGAAAATGGATCTGGGTTTACATAGCAACCAAAAACTCTAATAAGAGTCTACATAAAAATAAACTACAAGAGTCCTCATAAAGTTTTAATTATAGAGTTCATAAAATTTTAATTATAGATTTCATAAAATTCTAGTTCTAAATAAAAATATTTTTTTAATTTTCAAATAAAATAATTTTTTCTAATTTCTATGTTTGCTCTTAACAAAACTGTCCCTAGGTTTCCGTCAAAAGCTCATTCGCATGCAAGAAAACAAATCCTATCAATCCTTAATTCCAAGCTTATAGAATTATATGTAGTAAAATTCTGATCTCCATTTTGCTCATCTCAGGTTCGAGGGGGTTTGAGAACACACTCATCATTCTGATCTAAAATATATAGCAAGTTTAAATAATGAGCCTTGGATTCTAAAGCAAATGGTTAAAAATAAAAAGAGTGGTCTTTGTAGTCTCATTTGTGGAAGGACATATTTCTAAAAGTGTGCATGCAAAATATAACATGAATGGATATGATAGAAAAATATCGAACTTAGAAGCCAAAATATACAGACCCAACTTTGCTTGGTTTTGCACAAGTTTGACAACTTGAATGATTGGTTGTCATGCCCCAAACCTGCCTGTCAAGCTTGGTGATCGGTTATTTCAATTTCAAAAATAAACCACGCAATAGCACGTATCCTGTAGGATAGTGATTACGGATGTCGGTCCACAGGGATTGAAGAATAAGTTATTTTTCTTTTAAAAAAAAACTCAAAAAGAAGAATTTGCTAACTTGATTTAACTAAATTAAACTATGAGTGCGAATTAGAATTTATCAGAATAAACGGATCTAGGATTTGGAGTCCACCAAATAGCATTGCATCAGGGTTTGTATTCTTTATTTTTTTAATCTTTTGGAGAGACATGCAATATTGGCTACAAGCCTTTTAAAATAAAAGCATAAAAAGTTTTAAGAAAATCCATCTTCGGTATAGCAAGAACTGTCTACCAAATTATGCTAACCTAGGGTGCAGTACACCTCATCTTCCTAGGCATGGATCATCTTAGACTACTTTAGCAAACATGAATAATAAATAGCATGCTCAAAGTTTCAACATCATAAAAGCATTTTTCATTGATAATAAGAATTTAAACAAGCTCCAAAATAATAAAGAAAATAAGAACTACAATGCCCTGTAACATTGCTAGGGCTTCATCCAGCCCTAGACTAGACGTTTAGCCGAGCATGGCTTCCGGACAACCTCCCATCTTCAAATGAAATTGATCACCTCCCATTTTTCCCAAAATATCCAAAACTATTCTCTTTCCCCCTCCTTTCTCTCTTTTTTTTTATTTCTTTTTCTCTTCTTCCCTCTCGGTTTTCTTCTTCTTTTCACCGAAACAGGGGGTCTCCCCTGTTTTCTCAACCGAGCTCCCCCCCCTCTAGCCGATGGCCACCCTCCTCCTTTTATAGAGGATGAAGGGTGTCAATCCGTGGAAATGGCTGGATCTTGGGAGGAATACGTGGCCCGTGGAGCGTCGGATTGACTGTAGATTGCCGGAAATGGAGCTGGCCGCTGGATCGACGGGTGGTGGATGGAAGAAGACGAGATGGCCGCGGGATCGATGGGAGGCTGATGCGGAATGTCTGGATCTCGGAGAAGACGGAGACAGAGCTGGAGATGGATGCCGAGCTGGGTTATTGGCTGTTGGGAGCCGATCACGGCTTGGTGCTAGGGATCAATCCGGAAGGGGAGACGACGCAGATGCTTGGATGCTGGGTGATTGTTGGGTCGGAGGCGTCATGGGCGGAAGAATAAGGTGGTCGGATCCATGGCGTGATACGCTGGGAGGATGCGGAGCTTGTCTCGGACGCTCGGAACGGCAGTGCGGAGGCGGGGATGCAGGGATTTCGACGCGGCTGGGTCGCTGATCACGGAAGGCCGGGATCGCGGATGAGTGGTCGCTGGCTGCACCGGCTGATGGCGGAATACCCGGGGATGGCACGCGGGATGATACGCGGACGGATGGGAAGGAATGGAAGAATGGCTGGCCGATTTGGGGAAGAAGTCTCCTGTTGCAGCGCGGGGAAGGAGAAGATAAACAGTGAATTAGTTTTTATTATTATTATTATTATTTTTGTAACACTGTTCATATGAACAGTGTTTTCACGAAACACTGTTCATATGAACAGTGATTCTAGTAATTTTTTTCCGAAATTACTGTGGATATTTAATTATTTTTTAGTTTTTTTTTAGTTTTAAAAATTATAAATTTTATACGAAGGCAGGTAAGGAATTGGTTGGGAATTGACTTTAAATTTGAGGTGGGTCATGATCGTTGATTTGCTTGAACTTGTTCTCGAGCCCAATGTCATTTAAATTTACTTCTTGCTAAACTGCTTCAGACCGGACTCGACAAGACCAAAAACAAGATCGGGACTTAATAAAAAAAATTAATCAAACCTTTTTCCCATACAAAAATAATTATCTAATCAGGACCAAAACCTATTTAATTATAGCCTTAGCTTGATTACAACTCCATCAGGTTACTAAACCGGGTCAACCCAATCCCCTGTTTTCATAAAAGATCGCAACCAGGAGAGAGACGAGTTCAGAGTCTGTTTTAAGAAAAGAATTATTTACTTATTACCATATTTTAAATTTATTTCAATGTTTATTCAATTTCATGGTAAAATATGTATTTATTAGTTTAAGAATATTGATAAGTGCTATGGAAAGATAACTAAATTATGAATTATTAAGCACTTATCACACCCCCAAACCTATGTTTTGCTAGTCCTCGAGCAAAATAAATTAGAAAAGAAAAACTCTAACTCACTTTCGCAGGCATCGCGATTGCATTTACCATATGCAACAAGGCTTTAAACCCTTAGGTTACCCTAGTGGACGAGTTATAGTCTCGTGAGAGTTTTCAGTGAAGATACCCACAAACTTCAATAAATCATTTATTATTATTGTTATTATTTTTTTTATTTTTTATTTTTTATTTTTTTTAGATCGATTGATCTATGAAGTGAAAATCGAATTCCAAATGTATACTAGTAAAGAATTTCAAAAAAAAAAATATTATTATTAAAATCTAATTTAAATACATAAATGATAAGAATTTCAAAACACACACTGTTTTATTTACTAAGTCAGCCCAAATTCTAGGTTAGTATGCAATCTAAGTTAAAGTCATTAAGTTTCCGTTTAGGAAGTTGTAAGACTCATTTATACTGGAGTGCTTGGTGAAATCTGGACCGTTCACAAGCTAAGGATTTGGATCTCCAAAATATTGCTAATACCAGTAGTTTCCAAGGATTGGTCGAAAGAACCTGCTCACTGATTCAAAATCATCTTATCTGCAGAATTTCGAGAGTTGTGGATGTTTAATTTAGTACCTCACGGGCTTTATCTGTAATATTCCAATTTACTCGAATTTTTACAACGACGGCTTTCACACTATTATCTTTTTCAAGGTCAATACAGAGTTTTTTTTTATTTTTTTATAAAGACATATAAATTGTGCACTTTTACTCTTATGGTGATTTCTCCATGTAACGAGCAATCAGTCGACAACTCTCACACCAGTTGGCACAAGGTATCAGGCATCAAAACTCCCGTACGGACTTATGCTCGGAGTTCTCATCACAAGCCCACTTGACCTTTGACAATAGGTAGCCCTTTTCAATGTTCCTGACTAAATCCATTATTATTGATAATATATTTTTTTTTTGGATTAGATAAGTATGATTCATCAGGGTCCAAGGTTGCTACTATACTATCAACATAATGTCGAGCCTAGACCTTAGAAGTGTCGGCCAGTGTGTAGTGAAATTCCGAAGTATTAATTAGCTTACAACTCCCTAAGAGAGACTTAATGAAAAGAACTTAATTTTGTATTACTTCCGACTAGTCATTGGGCTTTTTAGATTTTATATACCTTGTGTGTTTAGCATTCTCGCATTAATGTATAGAAATGAGGTTTTTTTTTGTTATTATTATTTTTATTATTATTATTATTCAATTTATAAAGATGAAAATGTACACACATTCTTTTTTTTAAAAAAAATTTTATTTTATTTTATTTTATTTTATTTTTTATTTTTTATTTTTTATTATATATATATTTTTTTATGAAAATCAAGATGAATACCCCCAAACCTAAACCTAACATTGTCCTCAATGTTAAATGAAAATCTAAGAGAATTGGGTTGCCTCCCAACAAGCGCTAAGTTTATTGTCTTCAGCCAGACACAGTGAGGTAGTTTTTGCATCTCCTTTTATGAAGTCATCTATTTTGTCTACCATAAAACACTCAACTTTTCTTGCGGGTTGGTCGGCCGTATTGAACACATTTAATTTTACTTTCATGTTCCCAAATGATATGTTCATTACCCCCGTTCTACAATTTATGCATGCATTGGCTGTTGCTAAAAAGGGGCGCCCAAGGATCACTGGGATTTGTTTCTTAGGATTAGGCTCATGTTCCATATCAAGGACGATGAAATCTACTGAAAAATAGAATTTGTCTACCTTGACAGAACATCTTCAATTATCCCACGTGGTGTTTTTACAAATCGATCAGCCAATTGAAGGGATACCGAGGTTGGTTTTAATTCTCCTAACCCAAGTTTCTCACAAATTGAATAAGGTAAAAGGTTGACACTTGCCCCTAGATCTAAGAGTGCTCGATCAATGAAATTATTTCCTAAGACACAGGAGATGGTGGGAGCACCTGGATCTTTGAATTTCGGAGGGGTGTTGTGTTGGAGAATAGAACTCACTTGTTTAGTTAGGAAAACCTTTCTAGGCACATGTGTCCTAGATTTTCGCTTTTGGGTGCACAGGTCTTTAAGAAATTTGGCATAGAAGAAAACTTGTCTAATAGCATCAAGAAGTGGAAGGTTGATCTTCACTTGTTTGAAAACCTCCATCATCTCCTCTAGTGAAGATCCCTTTTTGCCAAAGGGAGACGATTGAATTAAGAGCTTCAGGAAATGGGGCCTTTGGGATGTGAGTTTTGGCAGAAGGTGGACTAGCTGAAGAAGAAGAAGAAGAAGGTTTTAGATTTTCATTTGATATATTTCTATCCTCTTCTTCATCTTCCTTATTGTTATCTTCCCCAATCTTATTGTCTACTACACGTCCACTCCTTAGGGTAGTCAAAGCATTGGCTTGTTCATGATGAATTGCATTTAGTTGATTTTCTTGAGCCATGTATTGTCCCCTAGGATTACTTAATGGTTGGCTTGGAAGCTTTCCTTCCTCTCGCTTGTTTAATTCATTGGCTAGTTGACCCATTTGGGATTCTAGCTTGGCGATGGATTGCGTGTGAGAGTGCACTAATTGTGTAATGGTTTCCAAACCTTGAAGGGCATTCAACACTTTCTCCTCAAAGGCTGTGTTTCTTTGGGGTGGAGGAGGAGTGTGTTGAAATTGAGTCGATGGACGGTAGGGATGAATATTTTGTGGGGTTTGAAAATTCTGAGAGTTTTGAAAATTTGGGGAGTAGGGTTGGGCATTATTCGAAGCTTGCTGCCTCCAAGAAAAATTTGGATGATTCCGCCATCCCGGGTTATACGTATTGGAAAATGGGTCATTACCTGGTCTGGGCTGTGTTTGGGCAGCATTGATGTGTTCTTGCACGAGTTCGGGAAATTGGGGTGCTGAGGGGCACTCATGAATAGGGTGCGATGGGCTAGAACAGATAGCACACACTTGTGCTTGGGAAGAGCTAACGATATGTCCTCCTATCATCAATTGATCAATCTTATGGGACAACACATCTACCTTGCTAGACAGGTCCATGGAATGACTTATTTCACAAATGGTCCCTTTTCTTTGAGAACTCGGAGGTGCTTGACGAGAACAAGAAGCATGGTGGAGGGAGTCTTCATTAAGATTTTCAAATAATTGCCATGCTTCATGCTCATTTTGAAGCATGAAAGTCCCCCCGCATGCAGCATCGATCATCTGACGGTTTCATTCAGTCAATCCGTCATAGAAACATTGCACTAGCTGCCACTTAGGTATTTGATGATGAGGGCATTTACGGATTAGGTCTCGAAATCTCTTCCAAGTTTCATGATATTCTTCTCCCTCGGTTTGGAAGAAGCTTGTAATGGCACGTCTAAACTGGTTCGTTCTTCCTATGGAAAAGTATTTTTTAAGGAATTCTTGTTGCATTTGATCCAAAGAGCGAATCGATTTGGCTTCTAAAGAACTCAGCCATTGTTTGGCTCTATCTTTAAGGGAGAAGGGGAATAATCTAAGTTTCAGAGCATCATCAGTGAAGTTCTAAATCTTGACAGTGGTGCAAATCTCAAGGAATTCATCTAGATGTTTATATGGGTCTTCATTGGTGAGCCCATAAAAAGATGGGAGCATTTGGATCACACTAGACTTTATTTCGTATTGTACAGCTGCTACCTCAGGTAATCGAATGCAAGATGGGAAAGTGTAAATGGTGGGAGTAAAGTACTCCCTCAGGAGTTTGGGTTGTTCTTTAGCCATCTCAGGAGGTGGGGATGATTCTAATGTTCTGATCTCAGCTGGAATATTCCTAAGGGTCCGTTCTATTTAAAGGTCAAAAGGTAATAGGTCACGTACTATAGAACGACTCCCTTGCATACACTAGTACTTGATCAGTCAAGCATGCAATAAAAGATAAACACATCAATCCTTGTATTTGTCCTAAAATCACTAGACAGCTCCTAACTGGTTTGAAGAGGGCACCTAAGCCTCCAATCCGGTCTAATGAACCGAGTTGACCAGGTAAGCTCCCAGGTAAGTGGAGGGGTCACGATGCGTTCGCAAAGGTCCCACTTAAAACCCACTTGCCTCGAACAGATGAACTGTCTTCCTTATAGGGACAAAGCTTGCCTAGACATCAACTAAGCCACAGAGCGAAATTGGTGCAACTTTCGGTGATCTTCGTCCTATTGAGCTCGAATGTCCCTAGGAGCCAATGTCTAATTGATTTTAATTAATGTGACACTAGGTGAGATTGAGTTCACCTAAGTTGGGCAAGAGTCCGGTGATGAAATCCGGCTCTTATCTTGTTGGGATGATTGCCCTTACTAAGTGCAGATTAGTTGGTGTATGTGTATCAGACATACATTCACACTTCTGCTGAAATTAAAATCAAACAATCACCACAAAATTTCAAGCTAATAATTAATTTAAATAAGAAAGATTTAGAGGTTACCAAAGAAAATTTTTCCAGCAATTTAAAATTTTTTAAGCAAACCTCTAAAGCATTCCTTTTTGATAGCCCAGATCTCCTCTTCGATTCTTGATCAAATAAGACCAAAAGAAAAATTAAAAAAAAATAGTAGAAGAGAAAAAGGAGATTAAAAAAAAGTAACAATAATAGAAAATAATTTTTTTATTTTATTTTAGATATATATATATATATATTTTTGAAAGATTTTTTTTAATTAACTAATTTTTTTTAATGATAGGAAAAATAACTATGCTAGCAATCCCCGGCAACGGCGCCAAAAATTGATCGGTTATTTCAATTTCAAAAATAAACCACGCAATAGCACGTATCCTGTAGGATAGTGATTACGGATGTCGGTCCACAGGGATTGAAGAATAAGTTATTTTTCTTTTAAAAAAAACTCAAGAAGAAGAATTTGCTAACTTGATTTAACTAAATTAAACTATAAGTGCGAATTAGAATTTATCAGAATAAATGGATCTAGGATTTGGAGTCCACCACATAGCATTGCATCAGGGTTTGTATTCTTTATTTTTTTTATCTTTTGGAGAGGCATGCAATATTGGCTACAAGCCTTTTAAAATAAAAGCATAAAGAGTTTTAAGAAAATCCATCTTCGGTATAGAAAGAAGTGTCTACCTAATTATGCTAACCTAGGGTGCAGTACACCATATCTTCCTAGGCATGGATCATCTTAGACTACTTTAGCAAACATTAATAATAAATAGCATGCTCAAAGTTTAAACATCATAAAAGGATTTTTCATTGATAATAAGAATTTAAACAAGCCCCAAAATAATAAAGAAAATAAGAACTACAATGCCCTGTAACATTGCTAGGGCTTCATCCAGCCCTAGACTAGACGTTTAGCCGAGCATGGCTTCCGGACGACCTCCCATCTTCAAATGAAATTGATCACCTCCCATTTTTCCCAAAATATCCAAAACTATTCTCTTTCCCCCTCCTTTCTCTCTTTTTTTTATTTCTTTTTCTCTTCTTCCCTCTCGGTTTTCTTCTTCTTTTCACCAAAACAGGGGGTCTCCCCTGTTTTCTCAACCGAGCTCCCCCCCTCCAGCCGATGGCCACCCTCCTCCTTTTATAGAGGATGAAGGGCGTCAATCCGTGGAAATGGCTGGATCTTGGGAGGAATACGTGGCCCGTGGAGCGCCAGATTGACTGTAGATTGCCGGAAATGGAGCTGGCCGCTGAATCGACGGGTGGTGGATGGAAGAAGACGAGATGGCCGCGGGATCGATGGGAGGCTGATGCGGAATGTCTGGATCTCGGAGAAGATGGGGACAGAGCTGGAGATGGATGCCGAGCTGGGTTATCGGCTGTTGGGAGCCGATCACGGCTTGGTGCTAGGGATCAATCCGGAAGGGGAGACGACGCAGATGCTTGGATGCTGGGTGATTGCTGGGTCGGAGGCGTCACGGGCGGAAGAATAAGGTGGTCGGATCCATGGCGTGATACGCTGGGAGGATGCGGAGCTTGTCTCGGACGCTCGGAATGGCAGTGCGGAGGCGAGGATGCAGGGATTTCGACGCGGCTGGGTCGCTGATCACGGAAGGCCAGGATCGCGGATGAGTGGTCGCTGGCTGCACCGGCTGATGGCGGAATACCCGGGGATGGCACGCGGGATGATACGCGGACGGATGGGAAGGAATGGAAGAATGGCTGGCCGATTTGGGGAAGAAGTCTCCTGTTGCAGTGCTGGGTAGGAGAAGATAAACAGTGAATTAGTTTTTATTATTATTATTATTTTTTTGTAACACTGTTCATATGAACAGTGATTCTAGTATTTTTTTTTTCCGAAATTACTGTGGATATTTAATTATTTTTTATTTTTTTTAGTTTTAAAAATTATAAATTTTATACGAAGACAGGTAAGGAATTGGTTAAGAATTGACTTTAGATTTGAGGTGGGTCATGATCGTTGATTTGCTTGAACTTGTTCTCGAGCCCAATGTCATTTAAATTTACTTCTTGCTAAACTGCTTCAGACCGGACTCGACAAGACCAAAAACAAGACCGGGACTTAATAAAAAAAATTAATCAAACCTTTTTCTCATACAAAAATAATTATCTAATCAGGACCAAAACCTATTTAATTATAGCCTTAGCTTGATTACAACTCCATCAGGTTACTAAACCAGGTCAACCCAATCCCCCGTTTTCATGAAAGATCGCAACCAGGAGAGAGACGAGTTCAGAGTCTGTTTTAAGAAAAGAATTATTTACTTATTACCATATTTTAAATTTATTTCAATGTTTATTCAATTTCATGGTAAAATATGTATTTATTAGTTTAAGAACATTGATAAGTGCTATGGAAAGATAACTAAATTATGAATTATTAAGCACTTATCACTTGACACGTGACACAACCGCATATTCTCTAGGGCATAGCTTTAGAAAATATGCAAGGCCTACAGATCTGAACCGATTTACTTAATAATAATAGATTTGTAACCAAGACAAACAAAAGGTTTGATGAATAAGTCTCCAAAATATAGGGTTCATATATATCTATAATCAGATACAAATTCTTCTAACACTTTCTCTGAAAAATCGGATCGACTCCATAGAGCTAGGCATTTGCAGCTTTAAAAAAAAATAAAATAATAATAATATGAGCTAACAGCCTAGTCAGAATCCTCCAGCATACACAACATCACGAGTAAGATAACAACCTTTAGATAGTGTATATATTTATTAAAATGATATCAAAATATAGCTATTATAAAATTCACATGTCAATAATTCTATAGTTAAATAAATGCTGAATTACCAAATCCATTAAGTAAATCAAATAACAATTCCAACTTGTACATCGTATATTGCAAATATAGCAACCCCAGTGCATATATCATATTCCCAAATAGCAGCTCCGATATGCATATCATATATCACCAGACTCGCAATTCCATTCAATAGTAATTTTAGTTAAAATATTTATCCTTCATTAACATAGGTCGGATCCGGCAATGTTAACATCCCAGCATTTGGACTAACCACAGTCACAACCTCGCCCATGACCGGCCAATATACACCATGTTTCCATCTGCGATCGGCAACATCATAGTACTACACCTCAGTCTGAAGCTAACAAATCAAATACGTCACTAGCACTAAATGCCAGGTTATCTCGACATTGAACTAGCTATTGTCACGATCTTGCTCGTGACCAGCTAACATACTCCACATTTTTGCTCATGGAAGGCAACAACGTAGCACTACATCTCAGCCCAAAGCTAACAAATCATATGCATCACGTTTCTATCACCGACTGGCTAGCTCTAAACGCTAGGTTTCCTCAACATTGAACAAGCTCCGGCCACGACGTTGCTCGTGAGGGGCCAACATACTCCACATTTTCGTCCGTGGTCAGCAACATCATAATACTATATCTCAGCCCAAAGCTAACAAATCATAAATGCCACATTTCTATCGCCGACCAACTAGCTCCAAACACCAGGTTTCCCCGATATTGAAACAGATACGGCCACGACCTTGTCTGTAACTGGCCAACGTACTCCACATTTGCGCCCATGGTCGGCAACATCATAGTACTACATCTTAGCTCAAATTTGATAAATCATACACATCACGCTTCTATCATGATCGACTAGTCTAGATGCCTATTTATTTCTAATTATACAATTATGCAATATTCTCAATTCTCTAAGTCAGTTATACTCTATAACATAATTTATTATCATATTTCATGTGAAATAATTAATGTGATAATCCATGCAACATCAAAAATAGCTGCACATAATAGACATGCATATACATAAAAATATTTACATCTATATAGGTGATCGTCCACGGAGATCCTTACCTCAATTGGTAGCAAAGACTGACTTCACGAGGTGACTTAGTCCGTAGATACACCTAACGTACCCAATAAATCAATAATTAGCATGATAAAATTTGGATCTAGCCTAAATTTCTAAGGTTCGAATCTTCAGCTCTACTCTAGCTCTAGGTTTCTACAGTCTGACCTAATAATTAAATTAAATTTGAAAATTAGAAGACTAGAATTTTACCTTGATTAGTGTGCCATGAGTGACCTTATGGTTGTCCTCTCCGAGTTAACCTTCACACACAAGATTAATGAAGCCTAGTCAGGGACATAATCTGAAGGGAAGAGAACGCCAGCAATGCCTCACGGGCTCTGGGTGGAGAAACTAGATTAAGGGTCGGGTCAAAGAGGAAACTCAGGGGAAAGGGTAATCTTAATCCGCTGCCCACATGTAGGGCTGTTAACGAGCCGAGCCGAGCCCGAGCCTGGGAAAGCTCGGCTCGGCTCGTTTCACAGTAGCTCGGGCTCGGGCTCGGGCTCGGGCTCGGACTCGGTAACGAGCTCTGTATTGGGCTCGGGCTCGGGCTCGCTTGGTAAAGCAAAGGCTTGGGCTCGAGCTCGTAAAGCTCGTTTCAATTACGAGCTCCTGAACGAGCCCGAGCTCGGGCTCGGGCTCGGGCTCGGTACGAGCTCGGTGGTCTGTTTCTTGTTTCCTTGAAACAGCATAGAAATAATTGATGCTTCAGTGAGTTTTAGCCATAAATGACCACGTTTTAAAATGGAACTAGAGCACAAGATTCCATTGTCACTATAATCTGTTTGATGGGATAATGCCAGGCCCATGCTATATTAAAAATGGGCATTATCATGCTTAGCTGAATAATCTTTCAAGTGTCAAACCATCTCCCTTAATCCTGACAATAACCTCATCCCAATATATTTGCATCCATTGAAATTGTCAGTTGGGTGGGATCCACGCATGCAACAGTAGCAGACTACTTGATAAACACAAAAAGATGAGAGCAGGAAAACAAAATATGCAAATGAAACACAATCTAACATCAAGTTCAGCCAAATAACAAGGGTCATCGGTGGGCTGCAGCATCAGACCGGCCTTCTCTACCAAACACAAAAACTCCATTAATGGGAAAGAAGGCTGATATTCAGGCAGCATTGCTCATAGAACTAAATGAAATCAGCACTTTTCATCCAGATAATCTAATGGTGTGATTCACAATAAAAAAGTCAAGACAAGAAGTTATAGATTAATGAATCATGTATAAAGTGGTGAGAGCTGACCTCCATCTAGATGCTTCAGAAGTATCAAAGCTGTGCATCAAGAACCTGTCCCTTGATGTCCCACATCCATATACGAATACATGGTTCTCTTATGATGTCAATAGCATATATAAGATAGGAAACCAAGCATCATGGCATCCTAAGATCAAAATTACATGATACTGTTATATATCAAAATGATCCTGGTTCTGCAATATGATGAAATTGACATTGCTTTCATGATCCTGGTTCTGCTTTCATGAAATTGACATTGCTTTCAAAATGATCCACCTTTCTCATGTTTCTCTACCTGTAAGTATCCAAAGGGAAAAGAGGGTGCACTACCAAAGAAGTGCTTGGAAATGGATCCATAACACTTTCCCCATTAAAGGTGGAGATCTAACATGAGTACATGACAAAATATCGTTCATCCTCAACAAACTAAAAAACATCCCATACAAATCAAGTTCTACAAAAGAGTTCAAGAAACACAATAAACATAATAAATCTCAAGTTCTCAAGTACTCTCGTTTAGACCAGTCTCGGTGTTCCATTGCGTAAACTCTTCATCAACCTGCAAATTAAACAAGAAACCAAAAATTATAAATTGAAAAACTAACTACTAAAAGATATATTAAATACTATAAATGATACTTACATTTGATGACTGCTCCAATCCAAGCTCTTGAAGCAACCAATCTCCAGTACAAATCAAAGCTTGTACAGTCTCAGGCTTCAAAGAGCTACGATATTGATCAAGCACTCTACCTCCAGCACTAAATGCAGCCTCTGAAGCAACAGTAGTAATAGGAATGGATAGTATGTCCCGAGCCATTTTTGATAGATAGCGAAATTTTAAAGTGTTGGCTTTCCACCAATTTAAAGCATCAAACTTGTCATAGTCTTCATCACTAGGCTTGAAAATATCTTCTTCTAGATACATGTCCAACTCAGTTTTGTTTGAAGGAATAGCATTCCTATGTTGTTGAGCCCACATATGAAACCGATGATTAGCCCTTCTTTTTTTTGCAGTTTGGAGGAGATACTTGGGATATTGCTAGCATCAACATCTATTTGTCCATCTGAAGATACATATTCCTTGTAGAGCATATCTAAAGCTTCATGAACATCATCAATATGGCGTTGAAAAACATCCTCACCATAAATTTGTGGAAAACAAAATACAATGAGCTGCATTTTATAGCGAGGATCCAAAACTGCTCCAATTGCCATTAGTAAGTTACAGTCTCCCCAATACTTCTCAAATTTTTCATTCATTCTTCGAGTCATGCGCACCACAAAATCTCTAGTATCAAAGGACATATCATTTAATTTCTCCTTCACTCTCCAAATTTCATTAAGGAACAAATTTGAAGTTGGATATTGACGTCCTGAGAACACTTCTGTGACTTCATTAAAAATTTCCAAAAATTTTGAAACCTCTGTAGCTCGTATCCAGTCCTCCTCGGATGGTAACCATTTATAGTTGGAGTCTCTTTCCTTGTACATTGGAAACACCGGTTTGAACTCCAATGCCGACTCTAGCATTTCATATGTTGAGTTCCATCGAGTAGGCACATCAAGTTGAAGAATTTTAGAGGTTGACAACTTCAACTGTTTAACAATTTCAGTAAACTTATGAAGTCGTGAAGGAGACATCTTCAGATATTTCACACTTTCGCGGATATTCTCAATTACATCCCGTATTTCTGCTAAACCATCTTGTACCATTAGGTTCAAAACATGTGCACAACAACGAATATGAAATATTTTTCCACTGAAGTAAAGCTTTCCTTTGATTGCAAAATTATCCCTCAAGACTTTAACTGCTGTGTCATTCGAAGATGCATTGTCTAACGTAATAGTGGAAACCTTATCTTCAATCTCCCATTCAGTTAGACACTGAAGAATACAATCAGCAATAGCAATTCCCGTGTGGGGAGGTGCCAAGCTACAAAAATTTAAAATTCTCTTTTGCAACTTCCATTCAGAATCTAAAAAATGTCCAGTGATACAAATGTACCCTATTGTTTGATTTGAGGTCCATAGATCAGTCGTTAAGCTAATTCTATCAACATTTCTTAACATTGACCTCAACTTTTGCTTCTCAATTGCAAACATTTTCATGCAGTCATTTCTCAAAGTAACCCGCTTTATTAGCTCAAATTTTGGGTTAAGAGCTTTACAGAATAAAACAAAGAACTGATGTTCCACCATCCTAAAAGGATACTCATGCACTATAAACATCTTTGCAAGAATCTCTCTTATCTTGTCTTTGTCATACTTGTAAGTTGCTAGCATTGCATGACCTTGAGTAACATCAAACGACAATAAGCTTTGTTTTAACTCTTTGTCTTCGCTAGGCTTAGAAAGTTTTCGAGGCATGCAAGCATTTAAATGTCTTTTGAGATGAGTTGTGGCACCCCCCTTCTTCCATACCAATTTAGCACTGCAATAATTGCATTTTGCCTTTGTGTTGCCATCTACTGTTACGATATCAAATTCAGTCCACACCTCAGATCTCTTCCTCCTATTTGGGTCATCCGAAGATTGTCCTGTACCCATTTTTTCCATTTCATCCATTGCATCATCTTTATCAATAATATTTTCCAATTCAACAAGTTCATTTGCACTATAAGCTGTAGAGGCATGTTGATCGAATTCATGTTGGCCATCTGACATTTCTTGAAAAATATAAACAACCAATCAAATAACATATTTAGTACATAAGCATGCCATACTGCCATACAATTATACAAAGCGGCTAAAACAAAACCAAACAAATTTAGATGCCAATTCATTTAAATACTTGAAAGCATAACATTCAGCCCTCCTCCCAAACAAATTTTCATAAAGAAATAATAATAGATAAAATCAAACAGTGAAACAGAACGGTTGAGGAGTTGAGGACTGAGGAGCAAAGACTCGGAGGGGAGAAGAGGAAACTCACCAGCAAGTCGGGGTCGGCCGGTCGCCGATCGGGGGTCAGCGCTGCAGCAACTCAGCAAGTCGGAGACTCGGAGTCGGGGAAGATCCGGGAGGAGCAAGTCGAGGGATCGACTGATCGAGTCGTTCGGAGGAGAAGGAGGGCCGGAGGGGTTCGGAGGAGAAGGAGGGCCGGGGCCGGAGGGGTTCGGCGGTGCGGCGTGCGGGCGAAGGGAGGCGGAGCGCGGCGGGGCTGGGGCTTCAGCTTCAAGCCTTCGAAGGAGAAGGCAGACCGGAAGGGGAAGGCCGGAAGGGGATCGTCGCCGGAAGGGGAAGGCCGGAAGGGGGTCATTGCCGGAAGGGGAAGGCCGGAAGGGCTGGGAGGGCTGGGAGTCGAGTGGGAGAGGCCGAAATCGGGGGAGGGCTGGGACTTGGGAGTTGGGAGTCGACTGTCGTCTGTCGAGTGGGAGAGGCGGCCGAGACTCGAGAGGGAGACAGGACACAGGAGGAGACTAGTGCATGGGCATCGCATGAGCTGATCCGAATCATCCGATCTGGAGACACATGAGGTGGTGATCACGATCTGGGTCGATGGACGGTGGGGGCTGGTTCGGCTGGAGAGTGGGCTGGCCGGGTGGGCCCATGGCCATGGGAGACTAATCAATCAGCATTCAGCAAATAGCTAAAGGCCCAAGCTCGTTTGGGCTCGTGAGCTGCTCGGGCTCGAGCTCGGGCTCGAGCTCGGATGTAAACGAGCCTCATATTAGGCTCGAGCTCGAGCTCGTTTGACTAACGAGCCGAGCCCCAGCAGCTCGGCTCATTAACAGCCCTACCCCCACCCCCTCTCTCTCTGGAAGACCACCGCCACCACCACCCCGGTTCCTCCCTCCCCTGTACGTGTGCGTGCCTTCCGCACCACCGGAAACCTCCGCCGCCGCCGCCGCCGCCTCCTCTGTCCCCTCCCTCTCCTTCTCTCGCTCTAACTTCATGTGGCCGTGGGGAGGATAGGAGAGCGCCATGCCCCTCCCCTCTTCGAGCCCCGCGTCCGGCCCACCTAACGGGTCCGAGCCCGAACCCGGCTGCTACACTGGCGAGATCCAGCCCAAAAGTTTCATGAGACATCTCCAATTGATCCTTGTGCTCTGCTTTTCAGAATAAATGATCCTGAATGAGGAGAATTTAAACGATCAATTTGTCGAATGCAATTTGATGAAATGAAATGGTTGGTTATTTTCTCAAATCTGAAAGAGGAAAGGAAGGAAGAAACTAAATTGATTAAACCTTTTATCACCAGTTAGTGGTGCAAAGACAACTTTGACAATCAAGAAAATAACTGCTTTTAGAATTAGCTTGAAAAATCTAGGACTATTATAAATAACACAAGCTTAAAATTAGCACAACAAAGGAAGCCCGCAGTAGTTGAACAGAAATAAACAAATAGATGGAACTATTTCTTGAATCTATTGTTTATGCTGCTACTAATCATCCCAAGCAAAGCAAATTTTGTGCAGGGTAACAAAGCACTACTGCGTTTCATTCACAACTGTACATCTCTCACTAGACATTTCAAGGTAATTGGATACCTAAAGTAGATAACATGCAAGAGTTTTTCACCGTGCCGCCTACCGCGGATGAAATAGCAAATAGCTATGGCAAATAGCTATGTTAAGAGCAGATAGAAGGCTCTTCTTGTAGAAAGGAATTTAGCATCCAAACAGGTCAATCTTTTTAAGAGGAACACTATAATTGTTGATTGTTTTTACTCAGATTGAGCATGAATTTTAAACCTGTCAATCATTGTCTCGTTCTAATGTCACACACCCGACCCGCGAATGCAAGCCGGGAGTCGCGGCAACTGCCGCACACTCATAGAAAGCGCTCCCCATGAGTATGCAAGACATCTCAACATGAGATCATAAATATACAGCAGAACAATTTAAACTAATAGTATGCAATCTTTATTTCATTAGCTCACTCAACTTACAATGTCTCGCAATTTTAACATTAGTCAAAGATAATATATTAATTTAAATAAACTTTAATATAAGATAACTTGTGCCATAATTCTTCTAGTCTCTCTCATATATTGAAAAACCCCAGGTCGAGCAATTCTTCGGATCAGTAAAATAATAAGAAATCGTATAATGAGCTAAACAACCCAGTAAATAATGAATACTTTAACTAAATAATTAATATAATAAAATATAAATACAAATACGATAAATCAGTATAAAGATGTAATCAATTCCGTTTCAAACACAAATTCATTAAAAATTTATATTTTTCAAATATTTGTATACGTAATTATAAATCTAATTCGAAACAAATTACATTCAACTCAGCAGCTTTTTATGGCCACACTTATACCTTGTGGTTAGGCTAGAATAAGAACTGTACTTACATCTTGCAGAGTGGGCCATAATACAACACTTATATCCTACAAAGTGGGCTAGAATACCGCACTTATACCCTACGGAGTGGGCCAGAATACTACATTTATATCCTATGGTAGGCCAAAATCAATAATAATCGGAGTGTCAATGCATAACCCCCAATTGGCAGGGTTCAGAATATAGTCAGATTGAGAGTTCAAATCTGATACACATCAAAGTTCTTTTTATAAAATAATAGATACATCATAATTCAATCAAAATATGCATATACAATATAAAAACAGTAAATAATTTAACAATAGTTCGAAAATATTACTCCAATTTACATATCTATCTTTTATTCAAATCATCGTCTCATAAAGTTCATAAATCACATCTAAATCCATTACCAAATTATTCGATGAAAGAATAATATTATGTCAATAAAAATTCTAAAAAAGACATCATTACTTACCTTGCGAGCGAACCTAAACTATCAGTCTAATCAATTTCAAAAATTCTTCTCGAATTCTGTATTTAAAAAATATATTTTCAATCAAAATTTATCATTATTATTAAAAATTCTAATTGCAATATCCTCATAGGGTCGACCAAGCGAGAGTGCCCAACATCCCGATTGGTCTAATCAAGGCAAAACTCATCTGATCATATTCAAACTAAGTTACAGATGGTTTAATATAGATTGGAGGTAACTAAATCTAACAGTATTTGGCAAGAACCAAGGTGAGGGCTGGCACGATGCCCGACGACTCTAGATTAGAATTCTTTACCCAGGTCAATCTAGAAATCACTAAGAATCGTACTTACAGGGTCTCATCAACTCTAGAAAAGAAATTCAAGTAGAAAAAGGAGAGAGGAGAGAGAAAGAAGAGAGAAAAAGTCCATATAGAGAGAGAAAGATAAAGTCGAGGAGAGGAGAGAGGAGAGAGGAGAGAGAAAGAAGAGAGAGAAAGTTCAGATAGAGAGAAAAAGTTTAGTAGAGAGAAAAATAAGAGAGGGAGAAAAGAGAAAGAGAGAGGAGAGAGAAAAAAGAGAGAGACTCTCTTCTTTTCAAAAATAGGAAGAGTTCTCTCTCCTTTTCGGTCAGATTCGCTGGGCAGCCAATGGTGGCTCAGGCCCGAGCGATGGTGGACACAGTGGCTCTCAGCCGCAGTCATTGTCGGCAACGGTGGCCGACGGCAGCGAAACTCGAAAGAAAAAGGGGCCGAAACTGGGCACTCTATTTTGGACGGTTTCTTGACGATTTATCGGCCCAAATCAGAGTGGTTCACAGTTAACAGACCACGAGAGAGAGAGGGGGAGAGAAAGAGAGAGAAAAAGGCCTACCTCGGTCCAGTGAGGTAGTCTAGTGACTCCTTTCGGTGACAAATCGAGGAAGATGATCGAAAAAGAAGCTTTGGATTGGTATTTTGATCTTGGGTGAACTTAAAGGAGGAGGAAGGAGATCTCTAAATAGATAATTTCGGCCTTATCCGGCTGTTCTTTGGGTGGCGATGGAACTCCGATCACCATTGCAATCGGGAGGAAGAAGATTCCTAGTCAGAGTCTTCCTTCTAATCCTCACATGCATCACACGTGAAGTTGGCTCAAATATGGCTGGGCCGATTAAGTGGACCGGGCCTAGTCCACAGATTTAACTTTCTCGCCCCCTAAAAAAAATTTGTCCACAAAGTTTTTGTACCTATAGTTCAAAGAGTAGATGATACTTCTTCCAAAGCAAGTCATAATACTTCTCAAATCAAAGTCATCTTGTCTTACTAGTGTCAAATAATTCAATTCGCCACGCTTCTGCTGCACCACTCTGATTTAAACCTCAACATACTCATGTCAGGTCTAGGTTTTTTTTCTAAAATTACCTACTTATTAGCACCTGCATTGCTATATCTTAATCCTTGTGAACACTTCCGAAATTTAAAAGTTCATGTTCTTTTTTTGACAGTTAATCAAAGAATGTTATACAACCACTTAATCTTTTCCTAGCAACATAATAAGTCATCTAACAAAAGCAGTAGATATGAGTAATACTCATATTAAACAATATATAGGAATAAATACTGGAATTAGATTAGTACCTGTCACTATCGCATCAATAGCTTGTGCATCTTGTTGCCTAATAACATAAACCCTTTTCTTGGGTTTGGAGCTTCTAATTTTAATCTTTATTTTGTTCAGCTATCTTGATAGACTAATCCTCATTTCTTTGTAGATATGAAGCAATTTTATGACCTATCTTACTGCATCTAAAGAAAGCACCGGTCATCTAATGGTAATCCTGGTCGACATGAGCTTTACCACATCTAGAACACTTGACGCCATTTGTCGACCTAGCATTATCACTTATTGATCTCTTATTTGAATCCCTAGTGCTTCCACCACTCTGACCTTGAAATTCATCCGATCTATTCCTCTTCTTTATATTTCTTGCCCTTTCCACCTATTATTCATTAACCTCCCTTTCAAATATTAAAGCTTTATTCACCACAGCTGCATAGGTAGCCAACTCATAAGATACCATCTGTTTTCTAATTTCGGTCTTCAGTCCTATCTCAAATTTATGCACACGATCTAGCTCATCCTTAACTAACCTTGGAACAAATTTAGCTAGCTCAGTAAATTTAGCTTCATATTCTGCAACGGTCATATTTCTTTATTTTAGATGAATAAAATCTTGCTCTTTCTGCATCCTTACACTCCGAGAAAAATATTTATCATAGAATGCTCCACAGAATCTTTCCTAAGTGAGTGGCTCCCTATCTTGCTCATATTTATGTTCCAGCATCTGCCACCAATTGAATGCCTCACCATGCAACATGTATGATGCATAAAGAATCTTTTCATCATCCCGGCATCTCTGAACAACGAACGTTGTCTCCATCTCTGTAAACCAAATGTCAGCTTCCAAAAGTTCCGTAGTCCCCTTAAAAGCTGGAAGAGTCAGCTTCTTGAACTCAGCTATATTACTACATTGCTCGTACTGCTCCCCTCATCCTTGCTATTGCTATGCATGGTGCAACTGCATTTGTTGTTGTTGAACTTGTTGCTGATGGAGCAACTGCAGCTGCACCTGCTGTTGCATTTGCATCATACCCCTTAACCTGACCTAAGCCCGATTCTTATTGTTCTATCTGAGTATTCCTGACAGGATCGACGACTCCCTCCTACTAAGGGGTGCCACCGACCTGCTGGGGTGTGCCACCATCTTACTTGTTTGGTGCTTTATCAGTAATACCACTAATAGTCTTTTTCATCCGACGTAGAAGCATCCTAACTTATATTCATCAGATAGCAGCATACCCATAATAAGCTTACCAGTTAATTACAAGTATTTAGAATAAATTATCATAATCATCATAAACTAACGTCCCAATGTTCCTAGTATCTGTCCACCTACACTCATGCTATGTCTGATTCTATAACTTATGATTTATCCACTTATGCTCTAATACCATAATACCATAATAATTGTCACTCCCCCGATCCGAGATCTCGAGCCGAGAGTCGTGGCAACCACCGCATACTCATAGAAAACTCTCCTCACGAGCATGAAAGACATCTCATCATAATATTATAATCAGACAGTAGAAATAATTTAAATAATAATATTTAAATTCTAATTAAATAATAGAGCTAAAAGTCTTACAAAATCGATAATATTTTAAAATCTTGCATCAATCTAAAATAAAATCTATTCTAAATAAAGATATCAAAAAAATTTCTCTTCTCTCTCTCTCTAAAGAATCAGGCATACTTTCAAACGGATAGTTAGAGCGAGAAGCTCCAGCGTAGTGTGAGAAAGCAAACGGCTAGTCGGCGGCGTCCTATCGGCGTCCGACGAGGCTCCGGCCGTCCGGTGTGACATTCACGGCGGGTGGGCGGGGCGGTGTGAAGCACAGTAACTTGGCTCGGCAAGTGTTCTCGGCTCCTGGTGACCTTCGGGCGGTTTGGGGGAAACTCCATGGACCGCAAAGGGAAGGCGCCGATGGGGAAGACGACGGAGGGAGCGGCGAGAGGACCGGGTAAGTCTAACAGCTTTGGGCGCGGGGGTAATTCCGGTGCTTGGTCACGGCCGGGGCCGTCGGTTACTCAATGGCCCATGGCTGCGGAGGTGGAGCGGCTGAGCCGCCGCTTCTCGGACGTCCTCCGACTACCGGAGGAGCCGATAGCGGCGGCCCGGCTGAAATGGGAGGGGCGAGCACTGGTGGCGCGCAGTTTCGGCCGCCGCATCCCGGCGGAGTGGGTGGCCAAAGACGTGGCCGCCCGGGCAAAATTGAAAGACGTGGTGGCCGTCCCGCTCGCGGACGACCACCTCGCCCTCCGGTTCCGGTCGACGGAGGACCGGGACCGTGCCCTGAGCGAGGGCCCGTGGATGGTGGCGGGGCAGCTCCTCGCCATGAGCCCATGGGTCCCGAATTTTGAGCCGGACGCCGGCACGGTGAAGACGGCGCTGGTCTGGCTTCGCCTCCCCCGCCTTCCGCCGGAGTATTGGTCGACCTCGAGCATCCTCCACATTGCGGCTAAGGCGGGCCGGCCGATTGCGGTGGACGGGGTCACCGAGCAACAGGGGGCAATGGGCTTTGCCCGTGTAAAGGTGGCTATCGACACCACGGCGCCCCTGTTGCCGGGGGTTTTGATCCAGGGAATGATGAAGGTGCGCTGGCAGCCCTTCGTCTTCGAAAACGTGCCGGCGCTCTGCCCCCGGTGTGGGCGCATGGGTCATGCGGACGCCGCCGCCTGCCATTTTCCGGCGACTGGCCGAGCCGCGGGCGGTTCGTCCTCGGGGGCGATGGACCCTGAGGGCGGGACAGACCAGACGCCTCCGGCCACTGAGGAGGAGAACCAAGGGCCAGTCTATGGCCCTTGGATGGTGGCGACACGGCGGAGAGTTCCATGGGAGAACCCTCCGCCGCGACCGGGGGAGACGATCGGGCCCGATAAGGGGCTTGGGTCGTCATCGACCCGGTCGCCACCCCCGGCGGTCTGCCCGACCTCGCCGGCGTCACCGGCGGACACCGACGGTTGCCAGAAGCCAACGAAGGTCGCGCGCCGCTGGTCGCCGTTGGCCAGTGGTGGGGACAGGCCGGCCCCAGCCCCCCCAATAGGCCCTGTCCGGGTTGCCTTGGTCGGCAACCCAGAACTCGACTCGATCGAACCGGGGGACCCGGGGCCAAGCCGGCGGGTCGACCCGGTCGTCTCGGTCGACCTGGCCCTCCCGCGGGCCGACCCTGGGCCCAGCGGGGCGGTCGTGGCCCGGGCCCAAACTCAAAAACGGCCCAGGCCCCCAGCGGGCCTTGGCCCACAAGGGGGCCCAGGCCTGACCACCCAAAATATTGGGCAGGCCCAACGCGCACGGGCCCAGCTGGCTGGGCGCCGCGGCCGTGGGCCGACCCGCTTGATCGGCGCGCCCTGCGCCAACGGCGCGCCGCTCCCCGACGACGCGCCAGGCGCAGGTGGCGCGCTGCTGGCTGCTGGCGCGCCCCGCACGGGGTCCGCGCCCGCTGTCGCGGGCGCGCCCATTGCTGAGGGCGCGCCCGTTGCTGGGGTCCCTTCCAGTGAGCGGGGCGCGAGCTCCTTGGAACGGCAGGGCCCGCGGGCCCAACTCGCTATGGGGCCGCAGGCCCTGTTGGCTCCGGGCCTTGGGGCTGGCCCGGGGGCCCAGGCGACCCAGGGCCTGGCTGGTGGGGGCCCACGGGACTCTGCCCAGCCAGCCTTGGGTCCAGGGGATCTGCTTGACCCAGTTCCCTTGGCTCAGGACGAGCTGACCATGGCTGGGGGACCTGGGGCACCAGCAGGGCCCTTCCAGTTTAGCCCACCACGCCAGGAGCTGGCGGTGGGTCTGGGGCTCCCGCAGGCCGACGGCCAGGACCACCCCATGGTGGGTGCGCCGAGCGAGCCGCGACTGTGGGATGCTTTCGTGAACCCTGGAGGTGGCCCGGATGGAGTCTTCCGCTTTGGCCCACCCCCCCGGCTGCGGGGGTGCGGGAGGACGCTACCCCAGGTAGGTGCGTGGTGGGGGACTACCCCACCCCACACGCGGAGGGGAGCATGGCCGAGGCACCGCCATTAGGAGGGGGTACGGACCATTCTACTGCCGTGCAACGTGTCAGGGCAGCAGTCATGGGGGTCGTATCCGTAGCTGGTGGCGAGGAGGAGGGGCGAGACTGCCGGGGCGCCGAGCCTGAGGATGGCCCCGCGACTTTGGGAGAGGATGAGTCTGAGGCCGACTATGTGGACTGTGACCCATGATGATACTTGCTTGGAATTGTAGGGGGGCGGCCAAGCCATCCTTCATGTCTGCCTTCAAACGACTAGTGCAGGTCCATAGTCCGGAGATCTGTTTTCCATGTGAGACCCGATTATCTGGCGACGGGCTTAGCCGCTTGAGACGACGCATGGAGAGGGATTGGGAGACCTATGCAGTCGACTCCCAAGGGCTGTCGGGAGGCATCTTGGTTCTATGGAGGCGGGGTGTGGCGACAGTCGATGTTTTCCATAACTGCTCCCAATAAGTAATCATGATCGTATCACGACCCGACGCTGCTCCATGGGTACTGTGTGGTGTGTATGCTAGTACGGACCACCGGGCCAGGAGAGTCCTCTGGCAGGAGATCACCAAACTGACCGCCCAGGGCATCCCGGTGGTAGCGATCGGTGATTTCAACTGTATCCAGAGTGAGGATGAGAAGCGGGGGGGCGCTGTCTTCACGGATCGAGTGGACAGGAGAGAGTTTCGGGATTTTGTGTCGCGGAACGGCCTGGTAGACTTGGGTTTCACGGGACCACAGTTTACCTGGTGCAATAATCAGTTGGGCAGTGCTAGGGTTTAGAAGCGATTAGATAGGGCCCTTGCGTCCCCTGATTGGATCCTCTATTTCCCTACAGGCCGGGTTAGTCACTTGCCTCGGATTGCCTCGGACCACTGCCCACTGCTACTGTCCACCTCATCAGGTCCTACGCACCGCAGCCCCTTCCGCTTTGAGAAGGTTTGGCTGTCGTACCCCCAGTCCTGAGATATTGTTCGCGACGCGTGGCGGGCCTCGGTGCACGGCGATGCCATGCAACGGGTCTCACGCAAACTTGAGCTGACTAAACGGCGCCTTCGCCGATGGAACCGTGAGGTTGTGGGCAATATCTTCCGGCGACTGGAGGGGGTTGAGACTTCGATCGCTGAGCTGCAGAGGAAGGAAGACTTAGGAGGCGTGCTTCCGGAGGACGATATGGCCGATCTCCGGGGACTTCTTGCGACTCACCACTCGCTACTACGACAGCATGAGATATTTTGACGACAGAAATCTCGGGTGCAGTGGGTAAGCGAAGGTGATCGTAACACCAGGTTCTTTCATCGGTCGACGGTTATCCGGAGATAGAGGAGCATGATCCACTCTCTGCGAGCTGGGTCTGGACATCGAGTGGATGGTGAGCCTGCCATCCGACAGGTCTTACTCGATTTTTTTCGTACTAGATGGATGGAGGATGAGGAGGCCAGTGATGGGGACCCCCCTCTGACGGCGGACGTGGGTATTTGTGATGCTGAGAGTGTATCCCTGACCCGGCCGGTGTCGGCACAGGAGGTATAGGAGGCAGTATGGGCCTTGGCCGCAGACAAGGCCCCAGGACCTGATGGTTTCCCCCCTTCTTCTTTCGGCAGTATTGGGGTATTATCCGACTAGCGGTGGTGGAGGCTATCCAGTATTTTTTTGCCCAGGCAGCTATGCCTGAGGACTGGAAGGCCACTTTCATCATGCTAATACCTAAACGCCAAAATGCGGCTGAACCTTGTCACTTTAGGCCCATCAGCTTGTGCACAACCCTATACAAGGTTGTGGCAAGAATTATGGTGGGCAGAATGAAGCCCCTCCCGCCTGGTATCATTAGCCAGGAGCAGGGGGCCTTTGTGGCCGGCAGAAATATTTCCCATAATGTTATGTTGGCCCAGGAAATGATGTGGGATCTCCGACGAGCATCGAAGCGGCACAGCCTGATGGCAGTCAAGCTGGATATGGAGCGGGCTTACGACAGGATCAGGTGGAGCTTTCTTCAGCGGGCGTTGGAGGCATACGTTTTCCCCAGGCAGTGGATCGGCTGGGTTATGGGGTGTGTTCGGGGGCCAAAGTTTTCAATCTTGGTCAACGGCACACCATCACCTTACTTCGAGTCCTCCATAGGGCTACGGCAGGGATGTCCCTTATCCCTTTACTTGTTTATTATCTGTGCTGATATTTTATCTCGGTCTTTGCAGAGAGTGTGCGCCAGCCGGGAGCTGGAGGCCTATACCCCAGCCACGGGGGTCGCCCTATCACCCATTTACTTTTTGCTGACGATTGTCTTCTTCCGGCCAGGGCACGAACTACAGAGGCTCGGGTCCTTCACAGGGTGGTGGCGGCCTACTGCGCGGCGTCCGGCCAGAGAGTGAATTTTTTCAAATCTACCATCTCTTTCAGCCCCAGCACAGAGAGCGGAGTCAGACAGGAGATCAGAGGGATCCTCCAGATACCGGAGCAGGAAGGGACGCTTACCTACCTAGGCGTGCCTATTACTGGCTGGAGGCTACGAGTGGCAGAGTGCTCCGGTTTGGTGCAGCGGGTCCAGAGCAGGCTGGAGGGATGGAGGGCATCCTCCTTATCCATGATGGGGAGAGTGACACTGGTCAGGGCAGTGCTGGGATCTATATCGGTGTATCTCATGGCCAACACAGTGGTTCCCAAGACGATCCTATTAAGGATCGAGCGCCTTCTTCGGAACTTCCTGTGGGGGTCATACGGTGGAGGTCACGGAGTGCACCTGGTAGCTTAGGAGCAGGTTTGTCGTCCCACTAGTGAGGGTGATCTGGGAGTGCAGTCCCTTATTGAGAGGCGCGAGGCATTCATCGCTCGGCATGCGGCTCAGTTCATATTAGAGCCACACGGCCACTGGAGTCAGCTGATGGCAGCCAGATATGGCCGAGGGGCTTCAGGGGTGGCATAGAGGGGTCGATGAGTCTCCTTCATGTGGCGTGAGATCGGGAGGTACCTGCCGTCAGTATCGGCACACATCAGGGTTTTGATTGGCGACGGCCGGAGTATTGATGTGACCAGCAACTCATGGGTGGACTCCTTGTCCCTGAGCTGTTGGTTGACTATGTTTGACACAGAGGCAGTTGAGGGGCTACGGGTGTGCGACCTCCTTGCACCAGGAGGGGCAGTATGGGATGAGGCCAGACTCAGGCTATTTTTCGGGGTACACCTAGCTGCGAGGATTCGATCCCTCCCGTTACCAAGATGCGGGGGGCCAGATGTCAGGGTGTGGGGCACCTCGAGCCGGGCCAGTGTCAGGCTGGGAGACCTCACGCGCGCCGTTCAGCCAGGGTACGAGCTGGGGCCGGATTGCACTTGGATTTGGAGGTCCGGACTTCACCCGAGGGTAGCTCTCTTTCTATGGAAGGTGTTCTGGAACCGACTTCCTACGAGAGCAAAGCTGAGCAGGCGAGGTTGGGGGGTCCCGGCTGAGTGCGGGACGTGCGGAGCTAAGGAGTCAGTGGACCACGTGCTCTTCCAGTGTACATGGGCGAGGTCGACATGGCAGTGTGCTGGGATCCCGCAGGGGGCCCGGAGTGAGCGGCTACAGTTTCTCAGCGCGATACGGCAGTGGTTAGCCAGTTTACGGACCCGCGAGGAGGGCATTAGAGCTACTTGCACAGCACTCCAGATCTGGCTGGCAAGGAATGCCCGCACTCTTGGTGAGCGCAGGGTGTCACCGAGGTTTGCAGCAGAGCTTACTCGAGCACAGGCCTCGGAGATCAGACCCACCCCTCATACAGACAGACCTTTGACAGCTCGGGACACCTGGGGTTCCCCCCTGCTTCGGCAGTTTCTCAGTTGGTGTTTTTCACCTGGGAGCCCCCACCCCCGAGCTTCCTCAAGGTCAACTTCGATGGGTCGGTTTTGGATGGCGGCACGCGAGGCGGTGCAGGCTTTGTCATACGGGGCCCGCATTCCAGGGTAGTGGCTGCAGGTGGCTGTCAGTTGTTTGATATATCGATTCCTGGAGCAGAGCTGCGTGCAGCCTGGGCAGGCCTTCGACATGCGCAGGTAGTACTGCTGGCCAGCTCGATTATTTTGGAGGGTGACTCGGCCACTATCGTCCGGTGGATTCAGAGGGGATTGGGGGGTGAGGGCACGGACCATCCCTTGATTCGCGATATTGTGATGATGAGTGAGGGGGGGCCATTATGGCCAAGCATGTATTCAAGGAGGCCAATGGGGCAGCCGATTGGGTGGCTGCCCATGCGGCCCACCACTCGGGGTATGCCCTCTGGTCGGGGGAGGCGGAGCTACCATTGGCACTCCGTGAGGTATTGTTTGATCTTATTGGGTGTATTCGTACCCGTACTGTATGAAGCACCCGTTTTCAGCAAAAAAAAAATCTCTAATCACTCTCCTATGATAAATTTTCGAGTTAAGCTAATTCTCTGAATCTATAAAAATGTAAAAATTCATATAATAAGCTAAACAACCTAATAAGTAATGAATACCTTAATTAGACAATTTATATAATAACATAAAATATAAATACAAATTATGATGAATCAATATAAAGACATAATCAATTCTATTTCAAAATATAAACCTATTAAAAATCTACATATTTCAAATATTTGTATACGTAATTATAAATCTAATTTGAAACAAATCACATTCAAGTCTCTTGCCTTTAACTATGAACACACTTAGACCCTATAGCTAGGCTAGAAACAGAACCACATTTATACCCTACATAGTGGGCTAGAATACTGCATTTATATCCTACGGAGTGGGCCAGAATGCCACATCTATATCTGTGGTGGTTTCAGAAATAATAATAGTCAAAGTGTTAATACATAACCTCCAATTGGCAATGTTCAAAACATAGTCAGACTGAGAGTTTAAATTTGATACACATGCAAACTCTTTTCATAAAATAATAGATATATAATAATCTAATCGAAACATGCATAAACGATGTAAGAACAGTACATTATTCAACAATAATCTGACAAATATTATTCTAATTTACATATCTATTTTTCATTCAAATCACCATTTCATAAAATTTACAAATCACATATAAATCCATCAACAATTTATTCGATGTAAAGATAATATTACATAAATGAAGAATCTAGAAAAGACAGATCTTTACTTATAGGGCTGTCTAATTCATTATATATTTTTTTACTATTTTTATAGATTCAAAGAATTAGCTCGATCCAGAGTTTTTAAATATAAGAGAGCGACTAGAAGAACTGACACAAGTTATCTTAGATCTGAGTTTATTTAAATTGATATATTATCTTAGACTAATATTAGAATTGTGAAACATTGTAAGTTGAGTTAGTTAATAAAATAAAAATTGCATATTATTAGTTTAAATTATTCCGCTGCATATTTATGATATCATGTTGGGATGCCTTGCATGCTTGTGGAGAGAGCTCCCTATAAGTGTGCGGCGGTTGCTGCATCCCCCAACTCACGCTCTCGAATCGAGGGTGTAACAATTATTATGGTATCAAACCAGATCCGATCCATAACTTATGTGGATTAGAGACATTGCAGCACGAATCCATTGAGGCTAACCATAGGCCGATTATGATGCTTGTGATTAGATTTGAATGAATTTGAACTCTTAGCCTGACAAGAACCTAAAGTCTTAAATGGGGGGAGCAAGTGAAGACCCGTGCGGGTGTATGTTTAGTCCCACATTGATTATTCACTGAATAGATCTTAGGCAATTATATAAGATTAAGGAACCCAAATAATATCTTCTAATTAGTCTTTTTTTAGTAAGGTCCTAGATTGTTACATCCAATCAGTCTCACAGATAACTTCATCATGCAATTGAGAAAGCCAATTGATTTTCTCCCAAGAACTAGTAATCAAGTACACATACCTTGGTTTAAAAATCGAAAACAATGGAGAGGTTTTTTTCTTCTGAAAATAATGGGTGCTATAGGCAACTGTTCTGAGGAAAAATCATTAAGGGAGCAAATATGAAGTCAGGACCCTATAGTCCATTATTTTTTATATGCCTGTCAGCAAATGCAATCCCCATAGACAAAGCAATCAACTATTGGAATTCTCCAGACCCAGAATGAAAATAATAAATAGAACAGTATAGAAACTTGAAAAATATAGACAACTATTCATTTAACCGTTCAAAAAAGAAGGTTCTTTTATACATTCCAGGCAGCAACCTCACCACTCAATGAGCAGCAGTCCAGAGAATGACAGGCATGCACAGGGGGCAAACCATCAATAGAACAACATAACAATGCTTTTAAGCAAGGTGTATACTCAATGGCTAACTTGCCATGCAAAATAAATCCTAAGAAGCATTTGTGAGTAATTAAGCTTTCTTAGAAAGCTGCTTTATTCTTTTCCTCGCCGTCATCCTCGAACACAATTGGTCTTCCATTGAGAAGGTTCCTGAAAATCAGAAACTTAAAGTAAAATAAACTGAAATAGCAAAAATCATGGGACCTTTATGGTAGTGGAGCATATGTTACATGAATTCAGTGTGAAATTAACAGGAGAAACAGACCTTTTAGGGAGAAGCTTCTCATCTGATAAAGCCTTCTCTAACCTTTCTTCAAAAGGTGTAGCATGCCAACTAACCTTTCGATCCTGATAAGGAATTCACTATTAAACTCTGCATCACCATGAAGAGAAACATGAGGACATAGAAAAGTATACCTCCTTATACTTGGTGGTTGTATTTGGAATTCCATTTCCATCCCACCACCTGGGCGAGATACGAGAAAGCTCATCAGGATTCCAGTGTGAAGCAACAATTCCAATAATAGGCCTGTCTACATCGGAACTTTTTTCAGAACAAGGTTGTTCCTTTGTAATATTCTTAATGTTCCTTATCTCATCCTTTGGAAGTGGAGGCTTCAGCCATTGAGATAAACTTGAAACAACAAGCTTTGGAGTATCGGCATTGGAGTTCAGATGTTTTCGGCTGTTGAAAGGTGGGTTCAAGCTACTCAGACTTTTACAATGGACAGATTCCTCCCTAGAGATTGTATATTGGTCTTGGCTTATCTTGTTATTTGGAGATGAGAAGCTTGGAGAGTCTAACAATTTTGAATCCTCATGGGCTGGAGTGAATGAAATCTGCTGTGTTCTCCCTCTAGAATCTGGACTGAAAGTTTCCTTTTCTTGCTCAGAATGATTAGCTGATCGAATAAGACAAGCATCTTGTCTCAGTGCCTTCAAGTGAGGTAAGTTCTCCACGGGCTTTAAAACAGGATACACATACTGTGTTTGAATCCCACCATTCCTCCCAGCTCTGAGATTCTCCTGGTTAGTTGGATAAACTGTTCCAGGAGTCTGCATTTCTTCAGTTAACGTCAATGGAGTTGAATGAGTTGAATCTTTAAAACCAAGAACTGGAACCTTGTCACCTTTAGATGGAGAAATATCCAATATAGCTGATTCAACCACTGACTCAACTGTAGAAACGTGCTTAATCTCCTCACACTGCACAATCTTTGTCAAAGTTTGATGTTCATCAGAGTTACAGCTGCATAAAAATCAAATAGGATAATAAGTATGATTTTTTTATGGTTGCAATGAACAAGGATTGTCATCTAAGATTTTATGGTTGTTTAAACATGTGAAGAGAATCAAGAAATTTACCCTCCAGACTTGTGTTCTGGAAAATCCGAATTATTATCCACTTGGATTGGAGCATCTGAAATTGGATTCAATTGTTCATCCCATTGAAGTTTCTTACACGATGCTACAGGAAGCCATGAATGGAAATCCGGATGTTCACCATCCTCTTTAGGAGTTTGAACATTTATTTTCCCTGATGCTCTCCGGATTTCAGCAGGAGTTTCAGGTAGTGAACCACATGACTTCAGGTATTTGGCCTGCTCAATAAATAAATCAGCAATTCAATTCTTTGGATATCAACATTCACAAATATGAATATCATAACACTTAAACCAATCTTTTAAGATAAATGGAGAGAAATATTCAAAAGATATATTAAAGGATAAAAAATACCAAGTAACACCCAAATGTATAAGATCCACAAAAAAATCATGAATAAATAGATATTTTGTAGAATAATACTGCAAAGGCTTATTAAAGAACCCAGAAAGGGAAATGCTCTAGCAGAGAATAGGAAAACCCATATGGACAGTGGTGTAATACATCTTCATTCAGGCTGCAGAATGCCCAATGGTTGTCTAATTTTTTATTTATTCTCTTGGTAACAAACATAATTTCAGAACAATGGGATTCATGTCACAAACTTTCTTCATTGAAACTGAAAAATTTGGCTTTGTTTCGTGGTAAGTGCAAGCCAACAATCTTCTTTTGCATCCATCACATGAAGACAACTGAATATTTGCCTATTCAAAAAAAAAGTATGGCAGATGCACTTTAAAGGGATGCAGTCTTCAAAACAACGGGATGAAGGGGGGAAAGAACTATTCACATACTCACCTGTCATCCACACTTCTCTTGTACATGTTAATGACATCCAGAATGAGAAGAGTACATCCGAATGAACGAAAAGAAATAGTGGTAAAACTGAGCAACTATTGAATTGAATGGACAATCTCATAAGGTCATCCCCAAATCACATTCACTTATAATGATGAAACCCCATTAAAATAATCCCACATAGCTCCACTTAAAGGAAATAACAATGTACAGGCTTCGTATATACACGCAATATATGATTTGGTACAATAGGTAATAGAGTGCATCACTAATACAAATATGCTTATTGATTGTTCGTCAGCCATTATAGTCTATATGCACTGATGAACGAACTGAATCCAAACATTGATTTTCACTTTTCATATCACCAAAGCCCAAAAACATCATTGTAGGACCAAAGCCCAAATCACATTCACTTATAATGATGAAAGCCCATTAAAATAATCCCATATAGCTCCACTTAAGGAAATAACAATGTACAGGCTTAGTATATGCACGCAATATATGAATTGGTACAATAGGTAATAGAGTGCATCACTAATACAAATATGCTTATTGATTGTTCGTCAGTCAATATAGTCTATATGCACTGATGAACGAACCGAATCCAAACATTGATTTTCACTTTTCATACCACCAAAGCCCAAAAACGTTATTGTAGGACCACCGTAGACACTTTGAAAATTTATCATCGAAGATTGAACTAATCATATAGAATCTTAATTAAATCACTGTGACTAAAAGATTCACTATATTGTTGTCCGAAATCTTCATTGCACTGTCTCCATAACATTGTTGCGAGTAGCCAGACAACTTTTGTAACCCATCTCTTTGAAATGATATTTTAATCAGCTGCAATTATAGGTATATTTTCAAATTGCTCTCCCTCTGACAACCAAATGACCTGTGGCCACCAATAGAAACATTACCTTCCCCTTCACCTGTTTGGTAGTCTTGGAGGTCCCCATGGTGCCACAAAAGAGCAGAAAGCTTTTTATTGTTGATTGGCCATTTCCTAGACAGATTTGATTTGTTTCAAATCATAAATATTTCCATCTGCTTTCATCTGTTCCAGTGAGGCTCCAAGATTCTGCTTCTTCCTTGTCCTTCCGCAATATTAGGCTTATAAGTTTCTCGCTTTGGTCAGCTTATGCTTTTTTTTTCTCAATTTTCTGGCCTCTTTCTCCATTTTTGCTTTAATCACGAACAATAAAATTAACAATATTTCCTGCTTAGTTTAATCCCTGCTTTACACATGTTTCAACCCTCTTCTCTTATAGCATTTATATCCATTTCTTTATAATCTACCATTTCTAAGTTTTCAAACTTCTTTCTTCTGTCTCACTTGTGGGGCTCACATGAAATCCAAAACCTTGCTAGGAAATCACCAATATCAGTGAGTCACAAGATTAGCATTTGTAGTTCTCCGTAATCCTTTCTTACAAGTAAGACTACCTCATTTCAGAATCAATTATTTGCTTTTGTGTGCATTAATCTTGAGTTTCAACCATCTTTAGCTCCTAGTGCACCTTAATGCCCTCTTGCTATCAAATAGACCCTTCCTGCAGTACGAATGACCACCTTTAACTAGGATACAGATTCATGTGAACCATACAATCGTGACCTGCTGACCCTCCACTTCTCACAAATGCTTTAGTCCAACACATCCTTCAGCCAGTGACACACTCTCTTCATAAAAATTGGACCACCATCCAGACTTTGGCATTTTCTTCTTCACTACCTACCTGCCCATTCTTTTCTAGCACGGGACCATTGTCCCTTAGCTTCCAGGCAGTCTTCCTTGTGTATTAATTAGTGCATGTGACTCACCTTCTAGTACATCAACAAAATTGATGGACCTGAATTTAAAGCTAGACTCCACAAAGAACCAAGGAGTGAGAAAATGCGCAAGATGGAGAAAATCCTAGGAGATAGGTATGGATCACGTTTTAATGCTTATGAATGAAATACAGACCAGTCAATGAGTGTCAAATTGGAGAGTTATGGCATCTTTAAGGAAACTGAAACAAGTGCTCGCCTATGGGCAATATAAATATCTTGAAATTATCCAAGTAAAATATATAAAAAGGAAGGATGGCTACTGAGAAGGAACCTTAAAAAGCTATGTCATGAGGCTATCAACAATGGCACATACGGAGTAGGTGGGCTGCTGGAGCAAGCAAATACCATTAAATGGAGCAGCAAGAGTTGGTGATAACAGGTTATGCAAAAACCAAAAAGAAGTCCCACATGAAAACCCAATCATATGCATGGCTCAGCCACAGCTCATAAATGAAAAAAGATTTATCTAGAATCCCATTAATGTCGATGAATCATGCTTTAGTACTTAAGCATTGGTGAAGCTAAACTTGGAACAAATGAAAAACCTATCAGCCCATGATCAAGGATAGAGAAAATTTCAGGAGACAGATATGGTCCTATTCTCATAGATATTGGGCCCTGATAAATTTTTGAAAATGAAAAATATAGACTGATCTAAGAGTCTGATTAACATTTTCATAATCTAAAATATCAAATAGGTTTATATCATCAAAAAATCCTTTTGATAATTCAGTCTCTCAGCATTATCCAAGCAACTTAGTAATTTAAAGAGCACCCTTCAAAAGTGTTGAGGAGATGGGGAATGTAGATAAATGAAAAAAGGAACTAATGTGAAGTGGTGAGGCAAAACAATTATGTCAGAGCAGGAAACCAGCGAATTCTCATTGAAAATTGGAATTATTCATGAGGAAATTGACCCAGTGAAGGGGCAATCAGTGACCAACAGATTCAGAAGAGACATGCTTTAGCTGAAACTAGGTCCTACTGGATAAAAGGGGAACAGGACATGAGGGACAGGGGGTGTAATGTTCAGTATTTTTGGAAAGACTGGTTGGTTCTGAAGGCCATCAAAATACTTGCAACAAACTGAAAGATCAAATTAGACCACCATGTAACATCCAAGATGAAGCAGAAAGGTGAACGCGATGATTATCTTGGATTAGGGTATAACCTAAACAAATACAAGGAGAAGGATGTTAGTTAGACAACGATCGGCAATGACAGAAAAACATATAAAGCACCATACTACAAGAAAGTAACCAGAGTCCAATAATCACAAATGGAAATACAAATATTTTCTGACAGTATAGCAAAATACAAGCATAAATTACTTGGAAACATCAAATTGAAATCAATAAACAACAGAGGGCGCCAACTTGCCGAGCTGGTAATAATAAATCATAACAAAATTCACTGATATTTAGAACATAAAGAGAATTTTTGTCAAAAAACAAAATAAAACCAAGATAAAATAAAAAGATGGTCAATACAATAAGCTATGATTCTTGGAAATTGAATAAAACCATGCGCACCTCATGCTCAAGATCCCTGCTTATGTTATCTTTATCAAAATCTTCTTGTGAACATGGACGCAATGCTTGCCCACATGCAGAACCTCTCTCTTCGAAAATTTATAAGAAAAACAGGAAGAAAAGAAAGACTCAGTTCTAATATCAGAAATCAACAATTATATTTCCACATAAATCGAAACTCATAGGTTCCAAGATCAGATCTTTACCTTCGAACGGTGGCACAGAATCAAGGTGATTCTTTGAAATCAAAGGATCCTGGATAATCCAAACATAGAAATGGATCAAATAATTGATTCATCAAGGAAGAGACAATCACGCAATCCAAACGGAAGATTCTCTCTTACCCTATTCTTAAAGGGGATCGAACTGGCAGACAAACGAGTCTTCTTCCGATCATCATCGTCTTTAATCCTAAAGCACGCGAAGAAGCAACCCATGAGAGCGGCCTCTAAGAATCCTAAAACCTCTTTGATCACTCGGCACCTGGAGCGTTTCATAGATCAAGCAATGGAGAGGGGTCGCGAGAGAAAAAGAAGAGACGCAATTCCGGAATTGGAGACCTGATCGCGAACCAGACCCAGCGATCTCAGCAGGATTAGGGTTCGGGAATGGGAATTGAGGAAGAGAAAAGAGGACGAGGGGGATTTACTGCTTTAGGGTTTTGAAATTTAAATTGGTTTCAAGAGGGAAAAGAGGGGGTGAGAATTAGCAAGGAACGAAAATCGGACCGTTTTAAGTTCCATAAATGGACACGAGTAAGCTTATTAATCCGAAACACCGAACCTGACTGAGCGGCCCCTAACTCGGATCAGGTTGGGTCACATTTTTAATAGATTAAAGTTTTTATATATGTGAAGGACGTATAGATGGCTGTGATTTTTTGTGATAAATGGAAATAGATAAATAGCTTTTATATATGTGAAGGACGTATAGATAGCTGTGATTTTTTGTGATAAATGGAAGTAAAAGATTTTGCATGCATGGCAATTAATTTTTTTACCTATTTTTTTATATTATTTTTCTTTAGTGTCTCAATATAGATATTGTTCGAAAATATTTGACATATTATGCCAACGTAAACCAAATTGCCATACTATAAAGAAACTAGTAGTACTTCCAACAATTTTTGATGTTTTTTTTTTAATCTTGATGTTCTTAACTACCCAAATGAACCAAGCTAAGATTAGAAAACACAAGTACTTTCAGATTGAATATGAAATCCTTACATTCCTTTCAAAGTTGTGCTGTTGCTTGGGGAGTTTACCCTCTTTGGAGGCAAAAAGATAGAACTATCAAGAATGCATAGGTTAAGATGAACATATTGATTTAACCTAATTGAGATAGAAAACTGAGAAACTTATAGAGACAACTAATAATAGAAAGTTAATAGTACTAATTATCATGCTCAATTATCTATAAAGTGGCACAATAATCCCTAGGATAGTATAGAGTAGAGCAATTTTTTTCTTTGGATGAACAACTTTTTTCGATATCATGATTATGTCATGTGCTAGCAGAGTCTCCAATCTCCATTACTATATTTAATTTTTTATAAAAAAATAATATCCTTTTTTTTATTTATAACATAATGAATATATAAAGGTTTTGCGTTTAAAATTGAACCAATTTATAAAGCAGCTTATTTTGAAGGAATGAAGCGTGGATAACTCATACCAAGTAGATGAGCAAAACCATTATACAAGGCTCCAATATTGGTTGAGAATTTCTTTAATCGAGTGCATTCATGAGACACCCTAGGTATTATATATTTTTCTCCTTGGATCGAGCGCATTCATGAGACACCCTAGGTGTCATATATTTTTCTCCTTAGGCCGATAAATCTAGCCCCCTTCTTAAACATTACACTATTTTTTCCACTTTTATTACACTCTAATATTTTATCAAAGTAATAAGGGCTAGAAGAAAAAAGAAATTCCAATTCTAACCCTATTTCTATATTTCGTCTGGGCAATGATAATGGAATCACATTTTCTTTGAATATACCATTCTTCTAATTTAACAAATTGTGATTCCACTCTTTAAACTAAACTTAGTAAATATATAAAAATAATGATAACACACAAAAGTAAATATATATGTATAGCAAAGAATAAAAAGTAATGCAACAACTCATTAAAATCCCAAAAAATATAAAATGAAGCTATAATAAAAAATTTAACTAAAAGTTTGAAATAGAAACTGAATGGTATAATAAAAGTATAAGTAAAAATAATATGAAAAATAATTTACTAAAAATAAAAGTTAGGAACAAGATTAAAAGAAAACAACTAAAAACAAAAAAATGAAATAGAAAATAAATATATGGTTATCATACACTAATTACAATAATAATATAAATAAAAAATATATTAATTATAGATATAAAATAGAAAAGAAGAAGTAAAAATATAAATTACAAATACAAATATGATGTAAAAAATAAAAAAATAATATAAATGAAAAAATAAAAGATAAATTATGATGATCAAGTTTTCATAAAAGTTAGCTCATATCATTAGTCAATAGTACATTCAGAATTTAAGTAGAACTAATTCCATTTTGATATATAATATTTAGATATTAGAATGGAATTGGCTTTTCTTTTGTTCAAATAGTGGAATAGGAATTCTATTGCCTCTCTTCCATTCCCATCCTATTGTCATTACACCAGCTAGCATCGTCGATTTTAGGGGAATATCGCCCCAAGGTAGGGAGTCATAAATTTTTCATGCTCTTAATAGAGCATCAAAACAACTTTTCTTGATGTTATACTGCCAAGTAATTTAATATTTTATAGGGGTGGTTAAAAAATATTAAGCTAGCAATAAAGGGAGCTTATAGTAATTTAAGGATAACAGAGGGACTTGAAAAATAATTGAGTAGACAAGGCTCTTAACTCCATGGATGCCCCCAAATTCCCTCCCCTCTATTGCAGTCTCGAAGTCTTTGATATGCCGCCCTGTTCCTTTCAGGAGTCTCAAGCCATGGAAGCTAAGGTCAGAACCGATGCCCATAACAATGTAACAATTATATTCTATCCTGATAAAACAAGGTAAAAATTGTGTGCTTGATAAGGTCTGAACCTTGGATTTCTGATTTATATACTTATCTAGAGTACATATTTAATGAACAGAAAGAAAAGTTGATTTAAAGAACTCTGAAGTTTTTTTTTTTTTTTTGTAGCCTATTATCACCTTTAATATCTGAAGGTTAAAATGTTGAATGTTAGAATGAGAATATTTTGGAGATTCAGCATGAGGCTTGCCCAACATACTGATGACTTTGATTCATTCTATATCCACTTGCTACTAGCAATTGGAAGTTTGGAAAGGGTAACAGCGTGTGTTAATTTAATTCATAGCATTTAGTTCCAAGGGCTAATAATCATCAAATGTTAATATCATTTTTTGATACAATAGATGGCTAACTTTGTTCTTTTTTGGGTAAAATGATGGCCAACTTTTAAGCTGCTACCAAGTTTAATGAACCATTTATTTTCCACGACCAAGTTAGGTTAGAATTTCAAATCGCATCAAGTTTATAACTTTCTTGATATGCCAAAAAAATAATTTTATTTCGATTACTATGTCTTTTAATTGTAAAATAATCTACTTTTCATGTTCAACATGTATATGCACTTGCAATTTTTTTTTAAAAAAAATCTTTTTCTCAATATAATAAAAAAAAAATCTAATTTGCACCTTGTTATATCATCAAATGATGTGTAAGGAAAAGCATTACAAAATGTGCTATAACCATCACCCATAAGATATTATTTGATTTCTCAAAAATTCTGAATAAAATCTACCTGTTCAATTTCGTTTAAGTTTTTCATTCAGCAAACATTTTTTTTGAATATCTAGTAAATTTCTAGTAATAAACCACATCAATATTTTTAATATTGCGAGGAAACTAAAAAGTACTTACTGTGCTTTTTTTAGTTTCAATCACACCATCGACGGGTGTTCGAAATAGTTTTATCTAATTAACGAAAACATTATTTTTTTTAATAAAATTCTTCAAATATCTTGATTGAAATTATATGCTAACCAAATAGATTTGTGACGAAATAGAAATCTTAAGAGCCCTGAATGATGTGCTAAATGCAGCACAATGCGCCTCAATGGCACAAGTTTTTTGACCGGCCAAAATCAAAGACTGCAGCTGCACGGTGGGCACGCTCCTTTACAAGTCTACACACGCCACCAACTTTCCTTGTACTGACGTTGGAGAAATTTCCCTTTGAAACCCCCTCTTCACACTGCCATGGGTGGATTCACCAATCACAAGAGGCAGTTTGGAGTGGAAAAAAATACTGGAACATAATATTGGAACTTTAGGAATTGAAACCCCATGACTGCATGATGAACTTGGCCTTGTTTGCATACACATCCTACGGCTATGCGACAACATATGCCTATGCCTTACATTTCCAGTGGGTCCTGCATGGAATGCAAAAGGAGTCCATAGTTGTGTGGTATGTTGCCTACTCATGTTGGAAAGTTGTTCCTAAGTAATCACATACAATTTTCACAAGCAATCACAAAGAGGAAGGGTTAATGTATATGAGTAACCGTTAAGGATCAACTAGGGCATGTGTAGGATGCATGTTGTTGCCACCAAAATGCAAGCTGAAAGCTACGAGATCGGACAAGCACCAAGCTGGTGAGGTTGAACGTGTTATTTCCTAAAGATATGAGTTGAAGAACGATTGCAGTGGTTGAGCTCAGACAGAAAAGCTGACCCTAGCAATCTGTCCTAAAAACAAAAAAAAAAAAGTCTACTTGCCAGAGTTTGTTTAGTGGAGGACCCACCGATGTTTAAGTCAGGTAGGAATTTTGGAAGAAACTGTGGAGATTCAAGAGAGTTGAAGAGTGAGAGAGATTAGTAAAGCCTACTTGGATCCCCATATATAAAGTGAGGGTTAATGCCCCGAGTCAGGCGGAAGTAGGCCTTAACTGCTTGGTAATGGCATACACGTTGTACACATCACGGATCTCAACATTGTAGATCGTGCGGTAATAGTTCAATCATGTAGGACAAGCTGTAACTACCCCGCAATATGCCTCATAAATGGTGGGATCATAATCGTGCCTTCAACTGATTTTGACTGGTTCTAATGTGCTTTGAGTTGAAGACACATAGCTCGTTGCTATTGGTCAGCCGATCTGCTCAGGTCAGCATGATGGTTTAGGTTGGCAACTCGACTGATGTCGAGGTCAACAACCCAATCGAGTGCCATTGTTGGAGGCACAATTGATGCCGAGGTCATCACCTTGGCCAGTTGTCGAGGTTAGGCTGATGAATATATACCATATCGCATATCTTCTGTTGCCTATAAATTTTAGGCAGGCTAAATTTATTTTTCAAGAATTTATACAATACATTAAAGAGGAGTCCAAGCTCTGAAGCACAAGGCAAGTATCAACCTCCAAATGTGTCAGGTGTTTTCTCCCTTCTCAGTTATTTTTTTCTCTCTAGGCGACAATATTTTTCTCTCCCTCTCTAGTTTTCAGCCATGTTGCACCTCTAGGAGTAGCCTGTGAGCAGTGGAGGTGAGCATGATGCACGAACAGTTGTTTCATACGTTCTCCACTGTGAGGTTGAGAGAGAGGGTCTTAGGCTCCGTTTGGCAGAGCTGTTGGCAGTAGAGTTTTTGAAAGTAGAGCTTTTATAAAAAGCTATTTGTTGTTTGGTAACTACATTTCTAAAGTACTGTAAAACTTTAATATGTGTTTGGTAAATAAACTAAGAAAGTACTTTTGATATGACAAAATGACCATAAAAAACATTGCATAGTATTATACAATAGAGCATAATAAAATATATTATATATTAATACATAAATATATGATATAATATAATATTATTGTAATGTAATATAATATTATTATAATACAGTAATATAATATTGTATACTATAGCATAATAATATAACATAATTTGATATTATATTACATAGCATATCAATGTATTATAATATAATGTAATATAATATTATATTTATAGTATAATACAATAATACTATAAAGAACATTGCATAGTATTATACAACAGAGCATAATAAAATATAATATATATTAATATATAAATATATGATATAGTATAATATTATTGTAATGTAATATAATATTATTATAATACAGTAATATAATATTGTATACTATAGCATAATAATATAACATAATTTGATATTATATTACATAGCATATCAATGTATTATGATATAATGTAATATAATATTATATTTATAGTATAATACAATAATAAAGATATAAAATATTATAATAATTATTATTATATATTAATATTAATATAATATTTTAGAAACTAATTTTTGTAATTATAATATTTTATCATGGGTATTTTGGTCTAAAAAGAAAAAAAATATAGATCAAAACAACTTTCTGATGCATGCTAAAAGTGTTTTTTCGAAGAAGCTTTATTTTGGAGCTTCTTCTAAAAATCTGTTATAGCTTTTTGGCAAAGCTAAAATAGCTTTTCATTTTTTTTCAAACATCCCTATTCCATCCAAAAATACTTTTGGAGGGTCAAATAGTACATTCTGGCCCATCAAAAGCACTGCCAAATGGGGCTTTAGTATATCCTTGAAATATGATGTGTTGTGACATGTTGCCTTTGAGATAATCCGAATTAAATTCTCGGGCTCTCATTGCATCATGGAAGGGAAAATAAATAGGGCATCATGTAACAGATTGGCAAACCTAAGGGGGGCACAAAAAAGATTAAAGCTTTCTTCGGTGTGACATGTGTTGCATTCCTATCCAACTGACTTTATCCAATTTAACATAACCCATTTGTTTTTGAGAGCTAAAAGCCGAATTGTAGGTCTCATCCCTCATCTTATTCCTTTTCCCTCTGCATGTGGAGGGTTGCTCCTAATAGGGTAGCCTTCCACTTTAGTGTCTCAATGTCAAGTTTTCTATTTTGGGCCAAAGATGAAAGAAATCAACGGAAGAGTCTACCTCTCACTCTATCTAAAATTTCTATATGGATAGTAGGAAAAAAGGAATAAGATTCAAATTTCTCACTTCACTACGATTCAGTGCTTTAGAGTCAGCTCCGCCTATAGAAAGGTGTAGTATTAGTTTCGCAAGTAGTTCAAGCTTTTTTTTGTGTCGTGACTTCTTTTTTCTCTACAGGTCAGTAGAGCAGGTCTATCATTTTCATAGCAAGTTCATTGCAAGTATAACAGTTGTATGGCTTTTCTAGTTGCTTTCTATATAATTAAGTATACAAGGAGGATGTTTTTTAGCTATAGAGCAGTTATATGACTTTCATAGCGTTTAGTAGTTGTAGGGATAGGTGGCTAGAAATAGTGGTTGAAAGGGAAGACTCTTTTGAGTTGTTTTCTTTCAAGGAGTGCATGATTAGGTTGAATGGTACATGAGGGAGTTGCTGCTATGAGGCAGCCATCCACTTTCTCACTTCCTCCAGGTGTATGAAGCAGTAGTTGGAAGAAACAGTGAAAAATAGAAAGAAGGAATTGTAGAATTTCTTTTTTTGGTAGAAGGAAGGGGTCGGTATGATTCTATTCTTTTTCTTCTTTTTCAAAGTCAATCAAGTGAAGGAGAAAACACAATTGGAAGAAAGAGTGAATGATCGGAGGAAAGAATTGCAGGATTTCTCTTCTTTTTTTTTGGTAGAAGGGAGGGGTTGGTATGATTTCCTTTTTTTCTTTCCTTTTTCTTTCAAAGTTGCTATGGAACAAAGGACACATGGCAAACATCGCATGGTCCTTTTCTTCATTTTTTTTCTTTTTTTTCAAAGTTGCTATGGAACAAAGGACACATGGCAAACATCGCGCGGTCCTTTTGTTTTCTTTTTTGAAAAAAAACTCCATATGATGCTTGTAGGAGGGACATGTGGTGGGCATCATCCGATCCATTTCTCCCACTTGATAGATCCCAGAATTCCTGATGTATGCATACAAACATATTTTTTAAATAGAAAAAATAAAAAAAATCTGGGGAGATGGATTATGGGTGGAGAAAAAAAGATTGAAGGTCCAAAAGAACAAAAAAAAATGGAAAGGGGCTCAATAGAGCATAGATTCTTAGGTCATGGAAAAGTGTAAAAAAAATTCCAAATAGCAATAAAAAGCCTCAATGATACAGGAGCATTGAGCCCAAGTCATCATGGACATGTGTGGAGTTTGGGTCCTTGCTTGGGTGTGCCCAAAATACATCGGGGTCCAAGAGTTCCAGCACCAGAACACAATAAGTTCAGAATTTTCAGCACCTAGTTACATTAGGTTCTAGTATTCCAACGCCTAATTCAATTGAGTCCTAGTGGTGTTGGAGAGTCCTAATTAATTAGGAGTCTTGAGTTTAGAAGTTTGGTCAAACATTGAGCATGCCCAATATTACATAGAGTTTAGAATTTTCAATCTAAGGTTAGAAAAAGTTTCTTTTTGTTTTTCTTAGTAGTTTGATTGTTGACTCATTCAAAAGTCTGAAATTAGGAATAGAATTAAGGGTGTACGTGAAGACTCCTTAAGGCGTGCGCGAAGCTTCTTTTCATGGAGCGTGCGCAAGCTAAGAAGTCCTAATTTCTTTGAAATCTTGTGTGATGAGTCCATATGTCATTTGAGAAGAGTTCTAGCTGATTTGAACTCTATTTTCATACGCCATGAAGAGTCCAATTTGAGTAGGAGCCTTGTTTAAATTGTGGTTGAATTAGTCAAGTGTTTGATTTGATTTAAAAGAGTCCATAAGTAGGAGTCTTTGTTAAAGGAGTCTTCAAAATTCTGGTTGTAAGAGTTTTTATTTTTCTAACCTCTTACTTTATATAAAGGGAAGGTTGAAGAATAAAATTCGCTCAATCCCCTTTTCTTGGTGAGACGCCAAGCCTTTGGTTGAAGTTAGTGAATGTGAGACTCCTTCTCCTTCTTCACGCTAACCCTTGGATTAGAGTGAATGTGAGACACTTTCATCCCAATCCATAGTTATTTTTTCTCATGCCATCTAGCTATTCCCTTCCCATTTCTCACTCCACAATCTATTTCTCATGCCATATCCTTTCCTCAATTAAAAGTTCTAGTAAGAGAAGGACTCCTCCCTTTTTTCTCATGGCATCTTAGTATTTTTTCTCTCACGCCGTATTCCATATCCCACATTCCCCTAGAGCCCTAGTTCCATTAGTTCCTAATCCTTATCCACGCCATCAACTCATCATGCCCCTAGCCCAATCCTACTTTACGTCCCAACCAATTTCCAACGCATTGCCAACCCCCTTACGCATGAGTCAAGCCCCATCCTCATTCGACCGACCCCTATTGAACCCAATTGCACTTCAAATTAGCCATCATCCCATCACCTTCTTCCTCCATTCGAAAGGAAACCTTAGCCACCATTGACAAAAGAAAAAAAAGGGAAGAAAGATCAGTTGCCATCACCCCAAGTTTCAGCAACCTTCCTATCCTCCGTCTGCATTACTCGATTAAGTATTTTTTGCTGTTGCAAAATTTTAGAAAATTGTTCCATAAGCAAAAAAAGGTTTTGATTTTTTAAAAAATGAGTGTTTATAGAGGAGAGAAAACAAAAGAAGAAGATTGAAGTGTCAAGAGGAAAAAAAATATTTGGTAGGGTAGAGTTTCAAAAAAATCTGCAGTGGAAAAAAAATAAGTTGGGCAGAAAAATAAGAAGGGAGAAAAATTGTGGGTATGGTTAAATAGAACAGGCGAGGATGGTTGTAGATGGAGGCAGAGGGTTCGAAGGAAAGAGAGAAGGATGGGATGGGGTTGTGGAATTTTGATGGAGGGTAAAAGAGAAGGAAGGTGAAATGAAAGAAAAAAGGATGGGCTTTGGTTGAAAGAATAGAGAAGAGAGGTGAAAAAAAAGGACAAGGTGAAGCATTATTTTTGGTTACCTTGGACTACCATCGGAGGATCGGTGGCCATGGTGTCAATGGCTTTTAACGAAATGATGTGGATCTTTCAAATAGAAGAGGTAGCAATAACATCCTTTGGTCGATTGGTGGAGTAGCCAACAATGGTTAAGGGGAGGTAGAAGTATAGACAGTGGATAGGGAGAAGGGTCCATGGGGAGTGAGAATAGAACTAAAAGGGAGAGAAGAGTAGAGGAGGAGGGAGGCTCAGGTATATCTATTTGATTTTTGAGTTGAAGGAGGTTGCGGAAGAACGAATATGTTACAGTGTGGTGAGGTAGATAAATGAGGGTTTGAAAGGCATGGGAGAAGGAAAGGGGAGTTAGGATTTTTATTAGGGTTTTGTGAGGTAGATGAGAGGGTGGAAGGCGAGGACGGAGAGGGGATGTGTTAGGATTTGATGAGATGGGTAGATCCAAGTAACCCTCCATTTTGTTTGTTTTTTTTTTCCTCCCTAATGTCCAACCAATGAGAAGGGGGGAAAATTTGGAAGAAAATTCATCTTTTTTTATCCCTCATGTCCAACCTACTGTTCTCCTTTTTTTTAGAAAAATCTTAGCAGGTTGTTTTATGGATAGCTGCGGGATAGAAAAAAAATCTATAAATTTTTTTTTCTTATTTAGTAACAATGAATAATAGAAAATGAAAGAAAAAATTTTGAATTTTTTTTGCTTTCTCTTTTGAATGCATTCCTAAAAGAATAGTGGTTTCCCTTCTTTTCTTTCAGGGAGGACTGACTTAGATTATGTAATAGACGGCTGGCCCAACAAGGATGACTTTAAGACAAAAAGGCGAGTTAACAAAGCAAGCGAGAGGTGAAAAGTGATTGAATAGTTAGGAAAAAAAAGTACATTATGCTATTATAGCTTTAAATATTAATTTTGTTATTTTCACACATTATGTTGGAATAAAAAATTAGCCTTTTTCTTCAAGTAGGTGGCATCCATTGAGAACTCTTTGCTTCTAGCAAGTATTTTTTTAAGTAAAGAATTTATATATATATATATATATATATATATATATATATATATATGCATATAATCATGAATGATTAAATTACAGTATCCTTGTTACCCTAAATATTTTCTTTTTCCCATTTCTATAAAATTTTTGGAATATTTTTTAAGGTCTATTAGTTATTGTATTTTAGAATTTATATATGTAGTGTTGTTTGTTTTTGTACTGATATATTGGTTTTTTTGTCTATTTTGGCTTAATTAAATTGCATTATTAAACATTCTTCTTTTATATATTTCTTTTCTATTGATAACTGATTTTGTAGTCAACTATAATTACAAAGATGAATGTAGTTAAGATTTCATCTAAAGTTATGTTGGAAGATATTACGTGTAGACTTGCTCTTCCAAGATTAATTTATGGAATTAAGTTGCGAGATGAAGAATATTTGAGGTCCTTTATGGACATCATGCTACCCCAAAGGAAGGACCCATCCGAAGTAAGTAGGATCTAGGGACAGATGAGTAGACACCAAAGTGAATCGGAAGAAATTACTGTAGGATTTGCAATTAGACAGTTGAAGTACATATTCAATTATGAAGATAAAGAATATTTTAAATATCTGTATCAAAGAACACGTGTTGCTCATGATGATCTTGAGGCTGAGCATAGGCAGCTTCAGTTGGACCGTCATTTGTCACTTAAAAGATATAAAAAATTAATATCTAACTATCATGAGCTAGAGAAAGAGGTTAGTATATATAGAAACATATTTCTGTCGGACTCAGAATCATCAATAGGTGAAAATGGTTGTAGAAGGGTTTGATCCACTTTTTTTGTATCTTGATACTTAGCCTATGTAAAAAAAAAAGGGACCGGCTCTTTTCTTATATTTTGGAACTATGACCTTTATGGATTCAATGGATATTCCCTACTATTGTTTCTTTTGGAGAAAAAAATAATGTTGTATTTTGCTGTGTATAACGTGGCTTTCGATTGTTGCATTGATTTTCTCATCTCCCCCCCCCCCCCCCCCCCCCCCTTTTTCTCTCTCTGTTACCACATATACCTGAATTTTGTTTTGCAAACTTATATTATTGAACTTTTCATACTCCATCTTTACCTTCATTATATTTAGTAATTTTTTGAGACTTATATTCTCAAACTTGAAAAAAGAAACCTTGGTATTGCCATTGCTAATCGTACTTTAATCATTCATAATTAAAAACTATCATCTAGCTCTAAATGTCGTCAGTTTTAGAGCATGTCTCATGCTAAGCACCGAAAAGTATTGGCCAACTCAAAAGTATAGGAGAAGAGATTATGCTTAAGGCTGCAAATATCTTGGGTTAACATGTGACCCAACCTGTTTAGACTCGACTCGATCCGACCTGTTTAGGCTAGGCCCAACCCATTCTTGAACATCCATGGGGCCGGGTCGGGTTCAATATTAGACCCATTCTAACATTTCAGGTGGAGCTGGTTTTCATAAACTTTGACATGACCCAATCTGTATACTATTTGGATCTATTTTGAGTCTTCCTATTACTTACCCGATCCGACTCGAATTAACTGAAAAGAGCATTCCAATTCATTTCCTCCTTTCCTTTACTAAGAGAAGCACCCAACATTAAGAAGGACGAAGGACCAGATGTTGAGGTTATTAACCTCTTGAAGTAGACTGCAGTTCTAGACAAACATTAATTCATGGAGTTTTAGGAATATTAGCAAACAATTTTTTGGTAGTCAAAATTCAATTTAATTCGAAAGTAAAAATAATTTTTTTTCATGAAATCTTGTTAGTAAACAGCTATAGATTTGGGTCAAACCCAGATCTGACTTGAACCTGAATATTTTGATTGGATGTGGATTATACATGAACCTGACCTGATCTGAATGGCCTGTTGGGTCTAAAATATTTTTCATGGACTTGATTTGCCCGACTAGATCATCTACTAGATTGGGTCCTTGTCCAATATCAAGTCCCATATATGAAATTGGATTAAGTCTTGGTCAAGCATGCCCTAATCCAACTTGACCCATTTGCAGCCCTAAGTATGCTATGGGCATGGCATGTATTTAGATGGAAGGTATTGAAACCAAACATATTATAGCTCTAATGATGATGTGGACTTAGGCCTACATTTCATCTTATTCCCTTTTCCAAATTAACATGCTAAGCAACAACATATGTGAAGCCTTTGTCATGCATGACTTTTAAAAGAGAATTCCAATTCCATGGGTGGGTAACGTATGGAGATCTGGTATCCATCTCTACTTGTCTAAATCTAACAGAATGTGGAAATGAATGCTGAAGAATTTTGGTCATGGCTGCCGGTGGATCTTGACTGACTTGTCTAAAAAGGGCCTATGATGTGAGGACCTTTGTTGTCTAGGTTCCTAGATTGCAGTTCCTTTATGAATTTGTGGAGAAGATGGTAGCTAGAACAAGGAATCTTCCCTCTTTTGACTAGCATTGTTTGTTTCCATGGCATGAAGTTTGCATGAGAGAGGATATTGGCATCTCTCACATTTAGAGGAGCTCTAGAATTCAAATCTGGATGCTACTTAAAAATCCGGATCCCTCTTTTGAGATTTTAGACAAAAGTTTTACGTAAGATGCATCTGAAAGGCTATTTTGGTGAAAGCTCACCTAAGATACCTGAGTTCGAGTTCCAACAGCAAAAAAATTTTAAATAGTTAATTAAAAAATACTTGTAGTGCCATAATTATTCAAGTCAGTATCTTTTCATTATCATAATCATGTAATTAAGTATCTTTGCATGCTATATAGAAGGGACTGATATTTCTTAAAGCATACATCTCAACTATTGGCTTCCGATCTCAAAACCTATGGATAAAATTCTAGTGACATGCAAGGATCTATCCTCCTTCCTAACCTTTGGGACAATTAGATTAACACTGTCAATTTCAGTGATTTGAACTGGTCTAATTCACACGAAAGCTCATTTAAGAGGACTACAAAGTCGCTTTGACAAGGGAATCTTTGAAGGAAATTTAATTCGGCTATGAAGGACATTTTCTTTTCTCCTTCAAGCTCTACTACAAAGCTCACGTTTTCCGCCTCCTAATCCACTGTTGATAGCGAGTTGTGCGGTACACCACGTTATGGTGGGCCTGCTTGCCCTTGACCCCTAATACGGCAATTTAGTGGCAATTAATGGATAACGATCGGGACGGATTTGACCGTCTGATTGATGGATCTCACCCACCTCCATGGGAAAGCAGCCGTTTTCCAATGGAGCACGACACTTTGTTAGGTCATCATGACCGGATTTTTTGTGCTCCTCCTTGTTTGTCTCTTGTTATCGTCATCTTTCTTTAGTTCTTCTCACGGAGAGAGTATGAGGAGTGCAGTAGTTTGGGACGGCAAGCAAATGGAAGAGGTCCAAATGTCGGCACCATCTTTAATTAATTGGCATGAGGATTATGAGGGGGATCAATGCCTTTTGCTTTGCCGAAGTCCCATCTCTTGACTTCAAGGCATTTGCTTTGTCACTCCCTTCAATCACTGAACCTATGAGGGGGAGAGAGAGAGAGAGTCTGAATGCCTAGGTGTTAACTAAGTAATGCCCACAAGGAAATCAAGGTGAAAACAAGATAATGGTGACAAAGAATTAGAGGTGTAGGGACTATTGTATATTAATTGTCTATTCTTAGCAATGTGTCTAATAGCCTTGTGAAAGATTAGGGTGGTCAAAAGTGAGAATCACAAGGAGTAAATAACATTATAGCATGGGGGCAAAATTCATGTTGGCCATGTTTCAAACATGTAAATTGGGAAAAGTCTTGAGATAGAGAAAATCGCGCTCATAAGAAACCATGGCAACAAATTTGCAAACATGTACATGGCATAACGATAATTTTTCTAGCATTAGTAAGTGTAAGTTGTTGGTGTATTAAATAATTCAAAATTTTGAACTATTGAGTAAATAAAATTTAATTTTTACCTTTACTTCTCTTTCTGCTCTCAAAACCGTACAAGATGCTTTCTCACGAAAAGATGAAATAATAATTCTAAGGGGCAGAATCCTTCATGATCAGATGTATCAAATTACACTCACTCTTTCATATCTATAAACAGAGAAGGGTTTGTTGTAATTTAAGTACTAAATGAAATGAAGTGCACCCTTTAAGCATGTGAGAAGAGCAGGTTGAGTCCATGGAAAAAGAAGATCGAGAAAGATTTTTTTAATCTATTTTCTGATTTTCATTGCATCTATATTTGATTGGTTTTGTTTCGACCTTAATTCTTCTTCATTACTTCAAAAAGAATACTAGCACACCGTGGTATCTTGGAAGTAGACCATCATTAATTGGTTATACCTGAGCATGGCAAATTCTACTATAAAGTAAGTGCCTGCCATTGTGTGACTCAAACGATGTAACATCTATAAATTAGCTTATTTTATTTGCTCTGTGTTGAAAGTAGTTTACTAAATAATCAAGACAAATAGTAATATTAAATTAAGAGATTTCCAATATCTAAAAGAATTTTTCCAACATAAGTTTCAATCAAGTATGTGTAACATGATCAAAATTAGAATAAAATTTTTAAATTATGACAAAATGATTGTAGCCATCCATATCCCAATGGGCAACAAAGTTCTTTATGTTTGAAAGAAACTTGGTACCACTCTTGGTTGAGATGGCAAACATAGAAAATGCTTCTTCGCTCTTTTGTTGTTGTTGCCACTGTTGTTACGACTAGGCAACCGAAGATGAAAACATTGACTTGAATAATGCAAGCTTCAACAAGCTTTCATGACGCATTTTTAGACGAAGCAGCATATATGCATGTACGCATGGCAAAAAATTGAAGCCATTCCTATTTCCAATGCCGGAAGAGTTCTTCATTAATGCAAATTAAGTAGTTGGTGATTGAATATTGAATTCTCAACCTCTTGGCACTGTTAATAATAAAATCATGCCAATTCTTATCATACCATTTCGAATGACGAAATTTTGTCCCTTTATATATCTTGTATAGTTTGAGATAAATATATGTATCCTTCAAGCTAATTTTTTTGAGGAACGCCCATCAAGTTAAATTTAATTGTAAATCAGCATGAAAGCTACTCATGCCTCGAGTTAAAAAAAGAAGAAACAAAAAACTCCAGGTAGAAATCTTCCGCCAGGGTTGTATGAATGCAATTAATATTGATAGAGTTGAAATACATGAAGTGATGTCTCACCAAAGCACCATGAGGTTAAAGAAAATACCCATTATCTCAAGCAAGCCTGTTTTGGTATTTTTACAAAATACGGAACACCAACTTTATTGTCTCTTCCTGTACGTGAGGTGTTATGCAGTGAAGGACAGCCCTACTTTTCTCAAGTCATTGCTTTGTTCGACCTTTGGGAGAGCAGCGAGCATGTTTTGACTGGACTCAGTCAGAAAAGTAATAGGTCCGGCCTTAATATATATAACTTACCAGATAGAGGTTAGCTTTAATGGTGGGTAGAACAGCCTAACTTGCTATCATCAGAGGTTCGTATCACGCCAGACTTCAGAAGAAGAAGCAAAATCAAGAGATGAGAGGCTTTGAGAGGAGAGGAGTGAGGCAGTACAACAGATCGAAAGCCCCTCGTTTGCGATGGACCGAGGAGCTCCACCGCCGCTTCGTCGAAGCTATCGATCGCCTTGGAGGACAGAACAGTAAGTTTGGATCCCATGAAGCTCTCTCTCTCTCTCTCTCTCTTTGTGTGTGTGTCTGTGTGTAAGAGAACGGTTCTCTCTCTGTGTGTGCGTGTCTGTCTGTGTGTAAGAGAACGGTGGGAGCGCCATCATATATGTTTGAAAAGAGAACCTCAAACCAGCCCATGCTTTGAGGAAAGAAGTGCCAAACACTGAACTCTCTCTCTCTCTCTCTCTCTCTCTCTCTCCCTCTTTCTCTAGAAGATAGAATTTTTGGCGACTCCGTAATTGATACAAATATTTAGCATAAAATCATGCAGAGTGATTAGCTTGATGCAAATACTGAGCATAAAGTCATGCAAAGTTAGGTCTAGTCGTGACTGAAACAAAAGTTAGTTTAAATGACAAGCAGAAATGCAGACATGCACCAATCTACTTCCAGACTTTTACAGCTAAGTTTCAAGTTTCTATTAGAATTATGCATCTACTTATGTCATACATCCTAATAATGAATATAAATAACCAATCTTCAAGGGGAAAAAGAAGAACAAAGTGCGGTGTAATAGATCACACAACGTATGAACAACTTAGAAATCATTATCAAGGAATCATATATATCAATAGGTGACCTTTTTCTTGGGTGCCTATGCAATCTACCCTTCCAATTATCATAATAATATCTAAGAACGAGAACCTATAGAAATAGAAATACTAATAGTTTATGAACTTTCAATTTTATAATGCAAAAAGCTTAACAAGTTTTATTTGTTTATGCTGATAAATACATCACTAGTGAATGGCCATTTCTGCTCTAGGAAGTTGGAGCACGTCAAACAAAAAAAAATGATCATCAACTCATTTCAGGAAAGGGTATTTTTCCCTAATATTTTTTGAGAATTTTCTACAAAACATATTAAACAGCTAATTCAGACAGCAACTGTTACACAAAAGTTTAAAAGCAATTAATGATCCTTAGAGGTAAGGATATCAATGTCTTTTTACATGTATATGCACTGATAGTTCTGTTGGTGAAATGGTACCTAGAAATTACTATGTTGTAATTTTATATTTTTTAAAATAATATTATAAAAAATCTATAAAAGGAAAATTAAAAATTGAAAATCCTTGTCTTGATTGAGGCATAGAATGAATACTGCCCTAAAAACTTGATTCTCCTGCTATTTGCGGGTTTGCAGTGATCTCATCTATAAAGTACAACAACCCAGCTTAGCTCAATCCTCTCTAACAAGCACATCACTGGGAGGCTTGACCAAAATAACGTCTTCAATCCTATAAAAGGAAGAAAAAGTATAAAAAGAAAAGCGAAATGTAAGATGCTGTGGAAGCAGAATCTCTACCTCAAAACAGTCTCGGACTGTAGCAGAGAGCATAGAGACAACATGAGTGGATGTGGTGTGTTCTAATATCCTAGGGCATTGGAACCAAAGCTTATTTATAGACTCTATCTGAGTGACCGAGGAGACACTAAGATTCCAAGGTTATGCGATGTTTCGGAAATCCAACAAATACTTCCAAAGCATCGTAACACTTCAGAAGGAAACATCTGACAAAATGCGTACATGGCACATGTTGCGATGCACCCACACCTCACCTTGCCATGCCGCATGCACCACACGGCCGATTGGCTGCATCGAGCGTGGTCACTAGCCCACTTTAGATTTTGGGTATATCTACTTAGCCTTCCTATAATATAGGCAAAATCAAATTTTGTCCTATTTGCCATATATAGGAGAGATCCTATGATTTGGTAGCATCTCATTTGATCAATTGATTTTCCTAAAATCTTTCTAAGATAAATACTTAGATCATAAGGAGTAGATGCATTTTTTGATCTGAGTATCCAAACTTTTTAATTATTTTTTGATAGAGTGAGCAAGAAAAAGAGCTATCCCTTCAAGATATTTGATCAACTTTAACCCTAGGTTAACATCAGTTTCACCTAAGTCTTTCATATCAAAGTGATTTCAAAAGAATTGTTTGATTTTAGATATAATTTAAAGAGAAGCTCCAAAGATTAGAATATTATCGACATACAAACAAAGGATACACAATGATCTCTGATGATTTTGGAATAGAAACTTATCATGATCATTGATGGTGAAACCAAAAGATAGGATGGTTTTATCAAACTTTTTAGACTATTATTTAGGTGTCTGTTTTAGATGTTATGGGGACTTAATAAATTTACAAACTTTCTATTTTTATCCCTTTACAATAAATCCTTCAAGTTGTTCCATGTAGATCTCTTTATCTAGATCTCTATTTAGAAATGTAGTCTTCACATTCATTTGATAAATGATCAACTTATGGAAGGAAGCAATGGCAAGAAGGGTTCTAAGGGTTGTAACTCTAGCTACAAGAGAGTAGATATCAAAGAAATCTAAATTCTTTTTTTGGTTATACCCCTTAGCTACTAATCTAGCCTTATATTTTTTTATTAATCCATCAGGTTAGTGCTTTCTATGGAATCTTTTCTTACAACCTGATGGTTTACTACTTGAAAGAACATCAGTAAGGATCCAGGTATGATTTTGGATTATTCAATTGAACTCAGAGTTTATAACTTCCTTCCAAAAAGGGGCATCAGGTGAAGATATTGCCTTTGCAAAAGTAAAAAGTTCACCTTCAACCAGGAAGGTAAAGAATCCTTCACCAAAATTCTTTTTCTTCCTTGTCCTTGTGCTTCTTGTAGGTTTAGAAGGTCTATGAATAGGGTTGGACCTCTTCCTCTTTCTCGAATCACATGGAATCTTTGAGATAATCTAATCTAGAAATTCTATACTTTCAGAGTTCAAAAGATATTGTATTTCTATTCTTAAAAGGTATTCTATTTACGATGTAATAGTCTACAAAAAGAGCTTCCCCTTATAAGTTCTTAGGTGTACATGAACTAATTAATATTGAGTTAACCATATCCATTAGAATATGAATAGGCCTTCAGATATAATTTTTGGAAATTATACTTAATTTGAATAGGCCTTCAGATATAAAGCCTTTTCCAATAAACTTGATATTACGAATGATTGCAAACTTATTAGATTCTAAAACAATTTTATAGCCTTTAAATACAAGAAGAGATCAACTGATTAGGTTCCTCCTAACATTAGGGATGTACGGTAGTTCATGAAGGATTTTAGCTCTTCTAAATACTTATTTTACAGAGTCATACCCAAACATTACACCTCAACTTGATTGTTGAAAGGTGGAGAACCAGGAGTGATCAAAACAAACATGCATATTAGCCCCGAAATCAAGCTACTAATCATAAGAAGAATGGACAAGGAATACCAAAGGATTCTAATTTTCTAACCTGAAGAAAAATCTAGTACCATCTTCAACCATGTTCACTTGAGGTTTGGGTGCTCCTCTCTTCCATAGTTCAGTCTTCCTATGGTAGCAGTCCTTCACCACATGAAGCACTCCACCACACAAGAAAAACTTGACCATGATGGAGGGAGAGAATCAACTAAGGCTTGAACTTTATAGTTTTGGAGAACTTGCAACCAGCCATCTCAACATTTCTAAGAAGATCTTGAAATTCATGAATTTGGATATTAATGAATTTGGATTCTATCATGGCATATTTATGAACTTGAATACTGCTAACCAATCAAGACCAGCATCATCCATTCCATAGTTTGCCTCAAAGGCATCCCAAAGTACCTTAGCTGACTCGGTGGAAATGTATGCATCATATAAATTATCAGAAAGGGCATTAAGGATCCTATGGTGGCAACGAAAATTAATTTTACCATGAGTTTTTATATGGGGACTAGGACAAGATGAAGGTTGAGAAGTTCAAAGGATGGTTTAGGATCAAAAAATTCTATGGCAGAGATCCACCCTAATGTGGAGAGCCAATTTTACTTGGCTTTGCCACCTTCTAAAGAAGGATCTACTAAATTTCTTGCATTTGATTATGCTATGATCGTCAAAAGATTTATGAAGTTTTGTTTGTCTAATTGGTTCTGCAACTAATTCAAGGGATTTAGCCTTATATGTTTAAATAGATAATTAATGACTTCCAATAATATAATGCTAGATTTTAAGATAAATACAATAAAGAGCAATAACAACAAAATTAAATAATTACGTTAAGAAATGTGACAAGTAAAATAACTTGCAATTTCTTCATGGTTTTCAAAGCTGCAGAAATTGCTGCATAGTTTTTGAACATACAAAAAATTTATGCATAGATTTTGAAGCTATAGAAATTTCTGCACAAACTTTCAAAATCTGCAGAAAAATCTGTTTTAGAGCCACAAAAAAAAATTCTTAAAATGGCTGATTCTTTTGAAAAAAAATCAACCTTTAAACAATAGAGATAAAACTATCTAATTCCATACAATCAAGTCAAATTTATTTCTATGCAATCAAAGTAAATTTGATAAGCAACTAATGGCAATTTCTAAGATAATCAAAATCACGTTCTTAGACTGTTTGTGGAATGGCACCTAGAAACTGCTATGTTACAATTTTATGTTTTTCAAAATACTATTATAAAAAAAAAACTGCAAAAGGACAAGTAAAAGATTGAAAATCCTTGCATGGATTAAGGCATGTGATGAACACTGGCCAAGAATATGATTCACCCTCTACGTGCAGGTCTACGGTGATCTCGCCCCCAAGGTATAATAACTGGTTCATATCAATCCTCCTCCAGTGGGCACAATTGTTGAGAGGCTTGACCTGGATGACTCTTTCAATTACCTAGGAAAGAAAGAAAAAGTGGAAGAAAAGTGGAAGAAGAAAAACAAAAAGCAGTGGTAGATGTGGTGTGTTCTAATACCCCAGGGTGCTGGACCTAGAGCCTATTTATAGACTCTATCCAGGTGACCGAGGAGTAGCCAAGATTCGAGGTTACGCAATATTTCAGAAATACCATTACCTTTCGAAAACCTAGAAAGCGTTTAGCAAAAAGCATACAAGATATGCATCACAACATGCCCTGCCTCCCCACACACATACAAGGCACGGCTGGCCGGCCTGCCGATCATGCCGACCCAAGCGTGCATGTATGCTGTCACCAACCCACTTTCCCCAAAGTCCTACTTGGGCTTCATCAGATAGGATTTCCATTTAAGCAATGTCATACTAAAAAAATGAAGTCTTATAAAGCATTTGAACAAAACTAAAATTTAGGGGATAAGGTTTGTTTTATTATTTTTTTAAATTTAAATCTTTTCAAATTACAAAACTCCAACAAGTTCTACCCATTTTTATTGTTAACGACCAACTACATCTTATTAGGCCGTAGAAAAATCTATTTGGAAAACGTTATTAACTTGCAATTCGATTGTAATCTTGTTCTTTTGATAGTGAGGCAGCATTTATTCATTTATTTGAGTTCTCTTTCATACAATCAATCTAACCAAAATGGATGGAGCTTCTACTTTAAATGAAATACCTGTTGTTCTTGTTATTATACTAGCAACAAGACGAGCCAGCATGGGCTGCTAGAGGCCTTATAATTTTCTGATCGAATTCTAATGTGGACATTTTGTTGCAGAGGCAACACCAAAGCGTATTTTACAATTGATGGGAGAGAAAGGACTGAACGTATTCCATGTTAAAAGTCATCTACAGGTATTTCTCCCATCTTCTCAATGAAAAGAAATATATTATTAATGGACTTTTAAAGTACACCTTATAGAAAAAAGAGTTAGAACAAGTGTCTGTTTTCACCCTACAACGAATCCTTTTAACAGTGTGAAGTGTGTCTCTAATTGCACCATTTGGCTCTTTAGATGAAGATGGGCAACTAAAAGATTATTGAAAAATAGCTAATAAGATATGTCATGGCTATCATATTGTCATTAAGTGATTGTCAGTAATCTTGGATTAATTATTTTCATTTTTCTCGGTTTTCATCCCAAAATTTCAATATTTCATGAGATTAGCAACATGAACATCTTCACATTATCTATATTAGATGCGTGACAATTTTCTTGCTAAGCATTAGTTTGGATTATTATTAAAAAAAAGGTGAAGAAATTTCATAAATTCACACGTTACTCTATATCATACTTTTGGTAACACCACTATGGTTGCATAATTGCTGCAGCCAGGATGCATCGTAACATTATAACAGATGATTTTGAGGTCAATTGGTTTCAGAAAACCTTATCTTAGATCATCATAATATTCTGTTATAGTGCTCATTTAAAGGTGTGACATATTTAAATGTTACCGTATGCTCTAAATAAATCAATATTAATATGGATATATTTTAGAAATTTCATTGTGAAATATTCCAAAAATAGTGACAATGCTAAATTATCATTGTTATTACCATTTTATAACAGCTGTTGTACAGGCTATTATATATGTACATAGAGTAACGAAGGTGCATGAAACAATGATCACTATAATGGTTTAATAACGAGACATTATCCAAAACCATGCCTTAATTGTGAGTTCTTATTGCTCCAAAAGTTGTCCTTCCCATTCTTGAGTTTTAACAGCATTAGTTTCATGTCACTACAAAAGAAATAGTATTTCCCGGCGCTTTCCAGAGCTTTTACCGACGCTTATAAGCGTCAGCAGTTTCTAATCCAACGCGTCCAAAAGCGTCACGAAACTGTCGGGCAGGTGGGCGTGGACCATTTTCGTTCCGACGCTTTTCGCCTGCGTCGGCATTACCTTACCTTTACCGACGCTTTAAAGCGTCGGCAAAGGCTTTATATCCGACGATTTTAAGCGTCGGCAAAAGGATTACCGACGCTTTTATGCGTCGGTGTGCCTGTGCCGGGATAGTGTTAGTGCCGGGATTACCGACGCTTTTATGCGTCGGCATTACTTTACCTTTACCGACGCTTTAAAGCGTCGGCAAAGGCTTTATATCCGACGATTTTAAGCGTCGGCAAAGGATTACCGACGCTTTTATGCGTCGGTGTGCCTGTGCCGGGATAGTATTATTGCCAACGCTTTTAAGCGTCGGCAATAGAGATTTTTTTAAAAAAAAATTCATAAAAAGAAATGTGAAACCTGTATACAAATTTATAAAACAAATTTTTCCAGCACAGCAAACACACAACCTATTATCCCATCACAAAAGTCACATCACAAACAAAATTTTTTATTAAAAGCTAATCATATTATCATATTTGATTACATTGTACTTTAAAAATATTAAAAACATACATAGCAAATTCCTAAATAAACAGTCTACGAGGTCTCAAGGGTCGACGGCATCATCATCTCTACAAGTAGAAGTATCAGCAACCTACAAGAAAAAAAAAACTTTAGAAACTAAGAATACAAAAATCATTACGCTCGTACAAGAATATACTATAATTACATAAAATATAGATTTAGTTATTTACCGAAGGAACAAATCTCTGTAAAAAAGATGAAATATGGTCAAGCTGATCTTGCAAAGATTGTATTTTCAACTCTTGGCTCTGCTTCAACTCCTCCATATCGGTCCTATGACTCTGACTCATCTCCTCTATCCTTGTCTCATATGACTGCTTTATCTGTGCCATCTCTGCCTTCAGACTACAAACCTCTGCAGTGCTACTACCTTGTCTAGCATCTTGGGTATATCGGCTCACTGCAGACAACTGAGTGGGGGTATCTCCAACACCATAACCCCTCACTCGACCATAACGTTCTGGGCCCATTAATTCGGTATAGACCTGAGCCTCGACGCGATTGGCCGCATCGGATGATGATGACTCCCCGACACGCTCTGAAATAAGAGTTGTAGCTCTTTCCTATATATCTCTCAAAAAAAAAATCACATTAATATTTAAAAAAATTTAAATTTTTTTAAAAAAATATTCTGAACAAAGCAAAAATGAATACATACAACTATATCTCTCGACTCGTCCCGGACAAAGCTGCCATCTCGGTGGGTGTGAGTCATAATATAAAACTCTACCTCACCAGGCTCCCTTCCATGCTCTTCTATCTACACATACAAAAAGTATATTGGCAAACTATATATCATGATACGTGCTATATGTTAGTAGAGTTTCAAAGAGTATCAAAAGAACTTACGAATTCATTTCTACGTCTCGCATAACTCTTCGAGCCTGAAGTGTGAGGAACTGCTTAAGATGCTCGTGCAACTCTACCAATATTAGAATATGTCTGCCAAAATAAAAGTACACAGTATAATATGATTCAATGTATATATTTGCAATCCATATTAATAATAAAGATAATATAAGATATTGAAACAATATACGAGACCTGCCCTCTTTCAGAAAACCAGTAGTGAACAAGCTCCCTCCACTGCTGAGGGTATACATCAGGAGGACAAACACGAGCAACCTCCTCCTCTGTCATACCTTCGCGCTTGTAGTCTGTCTTCAACTTCGCCTTATATTCTTTCTATTTACGGTTGAGGGACTTTAGCACCCAATTATGGCTCTCTGGAGGGAGTACAAACTTACCCTACAACAAGTGTCAAAATGTTATAAAAATATTAAATCAAAAATTATGGTAGTAAGCAAATTAACATACATGAGGTATCAAATTAAAAAGAATAAATTCAATTCATTACCTGTATAAGTCTAAGAAGCTCAACCTTATACGAAGCAAGCATTTCATTCCACTTCGTATAGTTGAGCGGACACCGCTCACCCTTGCGTGCAACCGATCCTAAAAAGCTTGATAGAAGACTTCCAGCTCTATTGATGGGCTGCCTCAATTTATTGCATCGGATGATGATCTTCTCACCCTCACGAAGCTGCCACACATCCTTTGCTTGAGTGGGTCCTCGTCTCGTTCTCACCGTCCCTTGTCCATCTATTAAAATTAAATAAAATATGCCTTTAAAAATTGAAGACAAATATGAACATAAAATATGAACTTTGAATCGAATTACCCTGGATCCAGAGCTCATCCATAGCAACATCCTCCCCTAGGCAATCAGCAGGAGGCTCGCGCTGAGATCCAGACTCGCGCTGCTGGTGCTCACATGGCTGCTGGAACTGCAGGGACTGATCAGAAGAAGATCCGACTTGAGAATGCTGGAACTCCACATCTCTAAATCGTTTTCCTCGGGGCATATTGTTACCTGGTATGCTCAAAAAAGAATTAATATTAGTTAATTGATAAATTTATACTAAATGAATTGCTAATAAAAGAGAACACAATAATTCATTCAACCAGATAAATTAGCATATGCAGGAAAAAGACAAGCAATAATGTAGGACAAAGAGTGTGGGGACTAACCATTTCACAACTATGAAGAAGAAAGTTGCCAAGAAAAATAAATATCTAGCAACTAATAATCCTGTATCAAGTCTGATGGCAAAATCAGATAGTTATTAACCATGCAGCGAAATAAGGGCAGCTTTGGTTTAAAAGTGAACTAGACCTTAGTCGCTTGCGTAGAAGTAGTATCAAAGGATTGTTCTACTTGCCTGTAAAGGAGAAGCATAAGAAGCTTGTAAACGAGAGTAGATTTATGCAAAATTTACATTGCAGAGAAAAGTAGGGAGAAATTGGGAAAAGAATCAGATAATCACAATGAATGGCAAAAATTATATAAAAATTGGATAGGATAAAATTATTACACTACCTTTCCCATAGACAAGAGATGAATATGCGTTCTTTCTAGACATTACTGAACCTGAAGCACTGCATGATCAATTACATGACTGGAGCTAGCAGTGCAATCAGCATTGTTTTGGCATACAATGCACAATGTGATAATGCAATTCTGAAGTAAAAGCTATATCACAAGAGATTTATCAGAACAATTTAAAGAATTTAACGATGTGGTTCAAAGTTCACTAGTCACACGTTGTAGAGAGACAGCCTTGAAGAAGTTCCACAGTTAAAAGATGCCTTGAAAGTGGTTGCGTACCTTTCTGCCATTGATGCCATGAAGAAGTTCCACAGTTAAAAGATGCCAGCTTTCTAGCCACAGATATAGAGCTTCTGTTCAAAAAGACTGGCATCCTTACATAAGATAGCTTGTCAAAAGAAATGCAGCACACGAGTGGGTACACTGGCACAGGAACCTCAAATTAGAAAATCCCAACTTGTAGAGTGGTGTCATTCAGGCCCCAATTGGCAGAGAGGGTTACACTCAAATTGGATGTCGAGACGATGGACACAATTTTGGTAGGATTTCATGCTAGTGGCTGGATGGGCTCAGGATGATCGATCGTTACAAACACTTGTTGTGTGCGTTGGCAAATAACTCCTTGCTAAATAAGTGAAATTTCACAGGATATGGTGAGCGTTAGAGAGGATGCACGGCTTTTAAAAGACAATTAAGCATAAGCATGTTTCTAACCTGAGGTTGTCATCCTCAAGAGCAGAAAAATTTCATGCGTGCGGAGCACAAACTAAAGCAATGCGTATGTGCTGGTGAACGGGATTGCAAGCTTTAACTGGCCACAGGAGCCTCAAAACAGAGTAAGAAGCTGGGAGATAACTTCCATGAAGGCAAGAAAGATGATAAAGACCTCACTTTAATTAAATAATTAACATTCTTCCACAAAAAAAAAATAACTAACATGCAAACTTGCCTACGATTTAACTCATACTTAATATGAGACTGGACATTGCTAATTAAATTCCAAACTACCAGATGAGAATATCAAACAACTAACAGATTGTAATGGTTTTTTTTTTCAAAAAAGAAACAAAAAACTCAGAGATGGATATCTAGCCAGTAACTATGTCAATTCATGAACTGCAACCCTGTTAATACCAGTCTATCGACATATAATCCAAGGCAGAAAGTCAGTAAAATACAGTAGAATTGAAAATCTAATTACTTCAAATGGCTGCTACACAGTCACTATTTACCCTGAAAGGAGGGAAGCCATACTTTACAGATTGTTTCCATTCATGATTTAACCTGCTCGGCCAATTTAGATGAAATCAAGAAAGAATGAGGTAAAGAATACCATATTGCAAAGTCCTTTTTTTTTTTCCTTTTGAGAAAAACCACAGTAGAAATTTCAAAAAACAATTTATGTGAAAGAAGGGTGCTGCCATTATTGCCCATGTCACAGCATGAGATTCTAAGACTAGAATCTCTACCAAACAGCTATGAGGTTAGCTGGTTAGCACCACTCTCCTTCAAGAGCTTATCCCTGGAAGGTTCAAACTCTGGTGGTAATGCATTATTACTGTATACTAGAAGCAATTTTTGTGTAGCAATCCTAATCAATTTTTCTGAAGGAAAGGAAGAAAAGGGGGAAAAAAAACAGAGGAAAACTTCATATTGACCTATAACGAATAGTTTGTAAGGAACTGGATTTATCTTCAACCCTGCTTGAATTCAAGGAACACCTATCTATGGTGGGCCTATCAAGAAAGAGAACTTATAAAATTCATGGGATCCCAGAGAACTCAAATAACAGTAACCTAAATGCTTTCAGACATTCAGAAAATGCAAGTTCTGTCCATTCATGGGATCCCAGAGAACTTATAAAATTGGATGCAGACCTTCGTGAGGTAAATTCTTGAATATAAGCACCAGGGCAATCACCAGAAACCAGAGAGGAAGGGGGCATACCTCGAATCGGCGCTTCCAAAGAACAAGGAGAAGATCCTCGGAAAGTTCCTCGGGCGGAGGCGAAGCTCGATCAACGCTTGAGGGCCAATCGGTCGGAACTGGAGAGGAGGGACGAGGAGAAGATCCTCGAGAGCGGAGGTGAAGCTCGCTCGAGGCTTGAGGGCCGGTCGGTCGACGCCGGAGAGGAGGGAGGAGGCTTGAGGGCGGAGGCAACGCTCATGCCGGAGAGGAGGGCACTCAGGGAGAATCGGGAGGCGGAGAGGCGGAAATGCTAGGGCTCGATCGGGTGGGTACTCAGGGAGGCGGAGAGGCGGAAAAGGATTCCAGGCTAGGGATCGATCGGGAGAGCTGTATTTGGGGAGGAAGCTACCGACGCTTCTTTGAAGCGTGAGGATATGCGGCGCTTGGGGTATTTTTTCCCGACGCGAGTGAATAGCGTCGGCAAAAAAGGGTCGGCTTTTCCCACATTTCCTGTAGTGTGTCTTCCATGTTTACAATCCCAAAATTATAATGCTTATCGGTTAAATATAAGAAATTTCTTGAAAAAATATACAGTACATTGTAAGGAAGTTTTGGGATTTTAGATAGGTATTTCCTCTGTATATTACTATTATTTTAGTTGTGTAGATTTTATATTATTGAAAGAATTTTATTTCTTGTTGCATGATCTTATGTCATGCTAATGGTGAAAGACTCCATCAAACCACACCTGATTTTTGTTTCTGAAAAGAAAAATGAAAGTAAAATTACTTTTCTTCCATGGGTCTTCTTCAACTCATTCTTTCAACTCCTTTAGGTTTAGTTGATAACTGACAGCGCACCATATGTTATCTCCTGTAGCAAGAAGGATTCTTTTCCTCTTTTGTTCAAAAAGGTAGACTGCTCAGTATCTTTCATCTTAGACTTCAAAAGGTCAAATATATGAAGCAACAACACCTTCAGCAACATCAAAATAATGAAGATTTGGATCCAATGTATTTCTCATCACCCATTAATCAAGCCACTAGAGAGTGGGGAAGATAACAACTACCATGAAATCATGAAGAAAGGGGGGAAAAAAGTATCAAGAGGACAAAGGGGTAGGATGAACAATTCACATCAGCATAAGATCCACCACTCTGGATGTGAATTCTACCATAACTCAGCTTCTCATGGAACTTGGATAACAGATCAAAGTCATGACATGTATGATTTGTTGAACTATATTATGAGATAGCTTCGAGAAAATGTTTGTTTTCATCGGATTGGAAGGTTGGAGCAAGAATTCTTAATTACATTTATCATGATTATGATGATTCAAGTTCAAACTAGAGTTCCAAGGTGATCATATTGGGGGTAACCTTGGGGTTGGATAACCACTACTCAAGAGCAGGTCTTGACTCAAGTTAAAAAAGAAAAAAGGAAGGATTTTAAAGGTTTCATGCAGCTTGACTCTAAACAAGTACATGGAAAGTTCAGAAGACTAATTAATGTAAATGCTTGTAGGAGTAATAAGCAAATTCTTGCATGTTTTCTGGTTATTGGCCCCTAACCTATATTTAAAGTCCCCAGTGGCCCAGGATGAGATCAAGAGGTTGTAATCATTAGGGACTAAGGCAAACCAATGGCAGTTCTTAGAGCCACCACATCATGTAAACATGTACATTTCATGCATGATCTCTTGCCCAGCACCGCATTTGCAAGAACTGGTTTAGTTTCATTAGACGAGAAGCCTACACTAACAAATCATTTGTGCAAATAATATTTTTTGGCATAGAGATATACACCTATCCATTCGTCTGGCAGTCTCTAGACTTCATACATTGGCCACTAAGGACTCATTCCGTTCACAGAAAGAGGAAGAAAAGTGCGGTCAATGAAAAAAAAAAAACCTCATATTTAATTGAAATTTTTAAAGGGGGGTGGAAAATTAGCTTTTCCATAGAAATAAGTTTTTCAGATTTCATGGGAAAGAAAAATCCATATGGGATATGGAAAAGCCACTTTCCTACGGGATGAAAATTATGGTAATTTTTTTTGAAAATACCCTTAAACCGTCATGATCTTCCTAATAGATTTTTTAAAATAGTTAATCTAAACTATTAAAAGTATACTATTAAAAATTACCAACAATATTAAACAATTGTGGTAATTTTAACATAAAAATATATTAATAACTATTAAAAATTATCACAATATAAAAAAGTTATCTGACTATTAACTAAAAACTCAACCCAATAAATATTTTTCATAGCTATTTTAAAATATTTAAAATATTTTTAAATATTTCTAGATTTCAAAATATTTAAAAATAATTATTAGAAATATATTGTGACTTATGATAATTTTAATAGTTAGACAAATATCCAAACATATTATGAATTGTGGTAATTTCAATAGTTAAAAATATTTAAAAGTAGCTATTAAAAATATATTTTGATGTTTCTGGTGTTGAAACTTCAAAACCTCCGAACCTTGATGTCCCAAGTATCTGATTCTAACAATTATGTATGTGATATTTTTTTTTTTTTCTTGTAGTTTCTTTATTAAGGGCATAATAAGTACTTTATACAATATTCTCAATGTTGCCCAGATAGACAACCCAAGAGGGGGGGTGAATTGAGTTTTAAAATAATTTAGATATTTAAAACGTTGTGGATGACTAATTAAAACTATTGCAAGTTGTTTAATTAAATGCTATGTGCTGTGAGTGATAAGAGAGGAAGAAGAAGAGAGACAATCAAACACAAACACCAAGTTTTATAGTGGTTCGGAGCTAACCCTTGCTCCTACGTCCACTCCCCAAGTCTCACTTGGGAATTCACTATAACCCTCTTGGATTACAGCCGGTTGTTTTCCAAGCTCACAACCAAACTTGTTGTTTTACGAGCTCACAACGAACTCGGTCGGTTTTCCCAGGCTCACCGACTAGAACCACCCCGATTGTTTTTCCGGGATCACAATCAAACCCTTACACACGTTGGTTTTAATAACTAGGCTCACCAACTAACCTCTATACCCTTGATTCAATCCCCCGATTGAATCAAGCAAATACAAGTTGTAAATAAAATAGACAAACAGAAAAACAAGCTTCTCAAAAGCAGATGAAAGACAATATAATCTAAAAGGAGTTTAGAAGCCCTCAAACGCTTTTAAGTTGGAGAAGAGGAATGGCTTCTTAAACTTCGGTCTCCTCTTGAATGTGTAGTCGACTTGAATGCAGGAGGAGCTTCTTTAATTGCTGGGAAGATGTAGGTGGATGCAGTAAATGCAGATCTTCCCTTTTTCTCGTTGAAGAACAAGTTGCAGAGTTGAATGCTTGAATACTTGGAGTGGAATGGTTGTTCTCTGCCTTGCTACAGTCCTCTGTGGCTATTTAAACCAACCCCCACGGAAACTAGCCGTTAGAGAGCTTTTTCTGCCCGTTCTGCACACTCTGTACAGTCTGACAATGTGTTCGTTGGTGGGTTGGAGTCGACTCGCGCGATCAGGAGTCGACTCGTCTGTAGCGGGAGTCGACTCATACTTTTCCGGAGTCGACTCTGCAACTGTTCCAGATTTGAATTAAAGTTGCCTTCGCGACTGGGAGTCGACTCGTCTTGACCCAGAGTCGACTCGCCAACTTCTGGAGCTGACTTGGCTTTCTCGGAGTCGGCTCATCCCATGAAGTCCGTGGACGTATTTTTGAATTTGGTCCACTCGAGTCGACTCGACTGTCCTGGGAGTCGACTCGGCGCTCAGAGCCCGAACTCCCTATCTTCTGTCTTTTGGCTCGTCCAGTCTTGGAGTCGACTCGAGCTTCCTCGGAGTCGACTCGGCTCTCAGTTTCCGAAACTTGGTCTTCTGCCCTTTTGATGTGAAGCTGCCTTGTAGTCGACTCTAGCTGTCTGGGAGTCGACTCGAATCTCAGAGGCAGTAACTTGGTCTTCTGTCTTCTTTGTGGTCGCGGAGTCTCGGAGTCGACTCGCGTAATGCGGGAGTTGACTCGAATCTCAGAGTCCAGAATCTGCCCTCTGACTTTTTCTTTGTGTACTGCTGAGAGTCGACTCTTGCTGTCTTTGGAGTCGACCTGCCAACCATCGGAGTCGACTCGCGTTCCACTGGAGTCGACTCGAATCTCAGACCCGAAAACTGTTCTCTGACTTTTTCTTTGTATTTCTCTTGGAGTCGACTCTTACTACCCTGGAGTCGACTCGGTGAACATCGGAGTCGACTCGCACACTTCGGGAGTCGACTCGTTGACAGGTTCTGAGTTGAAGCTTTCTGTTCGTCTGTCTGTTCCCAGTCGGAGTCGACTCGTACTGATCCGGAGTCGACTCGAGCTCGTGCCAGTGAACTTGATACGCTTGGAGTCGACTCGTGATACTCTGGAGTCGACTCGAGTCTCAGACTTTGGTTCAAGCTGACTTCTTAACTTATCCAAAAATTATGAACCAAGTCTTGAGACACTTAGACAAGATTTTCACTGAAACACTTAAATGAATTCATTAGTAAACAAGAAATATACTCAAATGCTTTGAGCTCATCAAAATCAAATAGGGTTTTAATCAATCACTCCACACTCAAGAAAGTAGATGCTCAACCAAACATAAGTTACTCTAAAAAATATGTTTCATATGCTACTTTTCTAAAGTCAACTAAATATATAAAAACCACTTTTTCAGATATTATATCCAAGCATTAGCTTTCCAGAATAAATATTCTATTGCTGTAAAATTCTTTATGCTAACCAAATGAGTCCTAAATTTTTGTTAAGTAATGCCAGCAAAGCCTGCTCACTTATGCCACCAAACACTCTTGATCAAGCAGTTTAGACCTTAATAATTATCATAAATAAATATAATAATTTTGGTCCTTGGTCATGGCATTTCTACAATGAACAAATAACTAATGCTTCAATTGATTGCTTTTATTTGAAAGAGATAAATAGTAGCTGATAATTAAGCACATCAGCATATCTGGCAAACTAGTCTTACAACATGATGTGAGGCAGCATAAGGTGCCTGCCACAACAAAGGCTCACCTTGCAATCAACTAAGATTTTATTTATTTTTTTATTTGTTTAAAAATTCAAATAAATGTCTCATGATATAATTCTACAATCATGCAAACTTGTCTTTCATCACTCGTATAATCAAAATGCAAGCATCGTGGCCTCTAGATACCAAAAAAAAAAAACTGTACATAGAAACACCTACTAATAATGGATTAAAAAGCTCATAACGAAAATATTTATGGTCTTTTCCCATTATTCCTATAATGTATTTAAAATAATTCTCCTACATATATGGTGCACAAGACCAGACCACTCAATACGTGATGGTCGCCAATTGATTCATGAAAAAAAAAAAGTGTTTGCAGTCCAGGATTACATACAGCAATTAACTTGTCTTTTTCTTTTGCCAATAGATGTACAGAAGCGTGAGCAACCATGCCAACCATTGTAACTTCCTATCCACAAAGGATCTGAACAAGCAAAAGGTGGTACAGCAAGGCAATGCTGATGCATATAATTCAAGTAATTGTGAAGATTCACATCTAAACTGCACCCTCAGTCACATCCACTCGTTTCACATGTGGGTAGTAGGTTCTAGCCATTATTAACCAATGTACCATGACTTCACAAATTTTCCCTTTACCCCATTGACTCTAAAGCTGGCTAACTGTTCTACAGACCATCATTTGAAGAAGTGATGAGAGAATGGGCAACCAAGAACGGAGTTTATGATTCAATAATTGGCTTCAGACAAGCAAAAGATGCAGCGAGCCATCACAACCAGGTTTGCTCCATTGTCCGAGTAATTGTACGCCACATATTCCAGAGTTGTACATGCTAATGAGGTGATCACAAACACCACCCCCCTTTTGTTTCAGTTGATTCAGCCGAGCCATCCTCGTGAAATGCAAGAGAAAGGCGGATGGGAGTTCCTGATGGGAACTTGTCCAATGTTCAAACCTGCATGGCGGCAGTCAGATCATGTCTTTCAGACAGAAATGCCTGAGAGAAAAATAGACTGCGAGCTAAATCTTTCATCCTTCAACTATCAGATGCGGAGGGGTGGGGAAGAAACAAGTGAGATGGGATCGAGCATCGAGTTCGATACAAGCGGAGAGGTTCCCATGTCGAAATACACAAGCCATGACTATCCTATTGCCTGCAGAATTCCAGTTGAGAAGAGCCACTTGAACTTAGAACTGACAATCTCATTACCTAACTGTTCTGTGTCATGTTCTGCAAGGAAGGATTGAAGTTGACAGATAGTTGAAGACCTGCTGTGTAAAATTGGATGGAGTGACATTGGTAGGAAGCAAATGAAAGTTCCCCCTGCGTTATGTAGTTGGATAGAGTGAGGAAGCAAATGAGAGTTCCTAGCATGTGAGTTAATAGCAGAATATTTGGATCTGTATGCCTCTGTTGTTTATATCAATCACAAGGCTTCTATATCTACATCAATCATAGGATAAGGATGAATGCAGAACAAACTAACTAACTTCACAGCTGTTCAGAATAAGGATGAAAGCAGAACTAACTAACGCATTGTTGTCGGCTTTCTTCTTGTAGACATGAGGATAACTTAAAAAGGGTATCGTTGTCAAAATTTTAACGAACAAACAAATAATTTTTTTTTTATATTACTCTTACCATCCTCTATTCGATGAATAGTGGTTATAGGAGGTCGATCCACAGGGAGGCGATTGGAGCACACAAATAAAGAATAGAAACTCCATTAAGATTCATGGCAATATATTTTTTTTTTCTTTTTAAAACAATTTCTTGAGGATATTTAATTTCTAACCAATCAGAGCTAGTTTTCTATTCAAAAATAAACAAAGGAAAGAAAGAAAACTTTTGCAATTAAAATAAGAACTCGAGAACGCATAAAATAAATTGCAGAAATTAAACTGAAACTTAGAACACGGATTGCATAAAAGAAAAAAATGATAGATTGCATATAAAAAAAGATGATTACAAAAGTAAAAAATGAAGATTGGAAGCCTAATGCTTCTTTTCTTCTGCACATAAAATAAAAAGAAAGGAAAATAACCAATTGCCTTGTTTCTCTCCCTCGGTGGAACTCCCAAATAAAATAAAATATATATTTTTTTTCTTTTTTCTTCCTTCTTCTTGGAAAACAGAGCTCTTCCCTGTTTCTATTGACCCAGCCGAGAACCCCCTCTCCCTCCTCCCTCCGTGAACGAGAGCTCCTCCTCCCTTTATATAGGTCGCCCCCACCCCGGCGATGGATCCATGATTTCTCTAGATAGGGGGAACGGACGCGTGATCTGAGGCGGGATGCACGCAAATGGCTGGATCACGAGAGCTAGTCGCGGGATGTTCGGACGCGGAGGCTGCAACGGAAGGAGATCACGGGATCGCTGGGAGGAGGCTGATACGAAAGGAAGGAGACGTGGGATGCTGTCGTGTGATGGGCGGAATACTGCTTCCTTCTTTGGGCTACGACAGGTTAGGAGTGCTGGGAGATCGCGATCAACGGGGCGCAGATGCTGGGATGGATCGCGGAAGGAAGAAGAGGAGTATGCGGCATCAGGAGACGTTGGATCTGGATGCTGATTCAGAATGGAGCTGGACTGCCGGTGATGCGTGGAATAAGGAAGAACGCAGGCGTGCAGGAGATTGCTTGCGGACGGAGGCTTGGATGCTTGGGCTCACAGAAGAGGCGGACTCGGAGGCTTGAATGCAGCGTGGGATCACTGACTAAAGAAGAAGCGGATGCGTGATCGCTGGGGACGTTGATCACGGAAGAGGGAGCGCTGGATTCGGAAGACGTTTCGAATCCGGAAGAGGGTGCGGGAGCTGATCTGGAAGGGAAGATGCAGACATGGATGCTTCATGGGACCGTTGCTCCTTCCCTATTTTCGCACGGGCTGAGACGGGAAGAAGAAAAAAAAACTGATGAGTAGCACAGGCCCTAGAAAATTATGGTAACAAAACCAAAGTAAAACCTATTCTACTTTTTAAAAAAAACAAAGTCCCAACAGTGCATGAAGCTCTAATTGGGGGTTCTCTGTTCCCACACCACATGCACTGCACACGGCATATCGTAGCCAAACAGTCCTGCTAGTATATTCATCTACTTATAAAATACTCCAGAAGACTAGGATGCTGCTATGACCCCTTTCATCCTTTGGATCTTCTCCGCTTGATGAATGTAGGCTCTTGGATGTTCCATTGTGCGTTGCCTCTGAATAGTTGTCATGTGTCGCTCGAGTGCAAGTGCACTTGCTCTAATTTATGATAACTTGTGCCAAACGAAAATATAATATTAAACCAGTGAATTTATCATTATATTTTAACAATAATATTAATTTAAGCAGCATGTAGGTCGCACTTTTGTGCTCTCATCACGCATCTTCTCATCATCTAATCAGCTCGGTGCTTCCACATATGTTGCTAACTTGTCGTGTGCTTTCCAATACTCCCCCTCAATATGAGAGTAAATAGAATGAACTCTCATCTTGCCCAACAACTTGTTAAACTATACAACACCAAGTGGTTTTGTAAAAGTATCTACAACTTGTAAATCTGAAGCCACATGAGAGGGTTCCAATAATTTTTCTTAAATTTTCTCTCTAACGATATGACAATCCATTTCTATGTGCTTTGTTCTTTCATAGTAGACTGGATTAGATGCAATACGAATTGTAGCTTGGTTGCCACAAAATAACTAAGTTGGTTTATCAAGATTAATACCCAGGTCATTGAGGAGGTTTTTAAACTAGGTTAACTCATAAGTAATTGCAGCTGTTGACCTGTATTCTGCTTCTGCAGATCATTTGGACATAGTGTGTTGCTTCTTTACTTCCATAAAATCAGAGCTTGACCAAGAAATACACAAAACCCTATAATCGATCTCCTAGTATCTGGACAAGCCCCCCAATCTGCATCACAATATGTCCTTAGATGAATCTGATTGGTTCTTGGAAAGAAACTACCTTGAGCCTTGATATATTTCACCTCTTTCCAAAAATTGGCTGAGTACTTGAACTGCATAAAATAAGTCCGGCCCGGTGATTATCAAATATAGAAGCCTTCCCCCTAGCTTTCTATATTGTGTAGCATCTAGAATTGGTTCACCATCATGCTTAGATAGCTTATGAATCTATTCAATAGAAAATTTGACAGCTCGAGCACCAAGTAAACCACAATCTTCCAGAATTTCTAAAACATATTTTCTTTGACATATGGAAATCCCATGCTTTGATGTAGCAACTTCAATGCCTAGAAAGTATTTTAGTGGCCCCAAGTCCTTCAATTTAAATTTGCTCTTCAAGTGAGACTTCAAAGCATCTATTTCAATGAGATTATTTTCTGCCATAACAATATCATCAACGTAAACGAACATAATAGTTATTAAACCAACAGATCTTTTAACAAATAAAGAATAATCTAACTTAGATTGGATGTAACCCTATTATCTAATAATTGAAGTTAGCTTGGAATTCCACAGTCTTGAGTCTTGCTTGAGCCCATACAGTGATTTGTTGAGTTTACACACTTGGTTCTCCCCCTGAGCTGCACATTCAGGAGGTAGCTTCATGTAGACTTCCTCTTGCAGCTCTCCATACAAGAAAGCATTATTCACATCCAGTTGGAACAAATGTCACTGGTTGATGGCCGATAAAGCTAATCAAGATCTGACAGTACTAATTTTGACTACAAGAGAGAAAGTTTCAAAGTAGTCAAGCCCTTCTTGTTGGGTGAATCTCTTAGCCACTAACCTGGCTTTATACCTTTTAACAGAACCATCTGAGTTATGCTTAACATTGTAAATCCATTTGCATCCAATTGGTCTTTTTTCTAGAGGTAGAGATGTCAAAGTCCAAGTCTTATTTTCTTCTAGTGCTGCAATTTTAGCAGCTATTGCATCCTTCCATTGTGGGTATTTGATGGCTTGCTGAAATGTTTGTAGCTCAAAATCACAGGTGGTAGCCAAAAAAAAAAATTGATATGCATCTAATAAGTAACTGTAAGAAAGAACTGAAGATAAATTATGCTGAGTTTGTGAAATCGTTTTACCTTTGGATGAATGACAGAGAGGATTAGCTAAAGAATTTGCAAGTTTGCAATGGTACTCTTTGAGATAACTTGGTTCTTTTCTGAGTCTAGTGGATCTTCTTAGGAGTGGTTCAGCAGAGGGTTCTCTTGGAGGCTCATTGTTAGCTTGAGGTTGCTAGAAAGTAGGATTGAAAGATGATGAAGGTTCTGAAATAGGAAAATGATATGATTCAAACTCATTTGCTGGAGTTGTTATTGGATTTGGCAGAACTGGTGAATTATCACGCATGTGGATGGAAGGAGTTGAAAGAAGGGGCTTAGATGGTTCTTTCTTGAAAGAGAAAATCTTTTCAAAGAATCTAACATGCCTTGAGATAATCGTTTTTTGACTATTAAGATCATATAACTTGTAACCTTTATTTCCATAGGGACATCCTAAGAATATACATTTATATTCTTTAGGATCAAACTTTGATTTATTGTGGGGATGTGTAGATGCAAAACACAAGCACCCAAATGTTCTCAAATGAGAATAGGATGGGGTCTTTGAATAAAGAATTTCAAAAGGGCTTTTATTCTTGAGGTTGGGAGTTGGTATCCTATTGATTAAGGATGCTGCTGTAAGGATGTAATCTCTAGAAAAAATTATAAGAAGATTTGCTTGAAATCTTAAGGCCCTTGCCACATTTAAGAGGTGCAAATGTTTCCTTTCAACTACAGAATTTTGCTGAGGTGTATATATGCAGCTCTTTTGGTGGATGATTCCTTTGGATTCAAAATAGAAATTCATGTCAAATTCTGGTCCTTGGTCAGTTCCAATGATTTTAATTTTTCTATCAAACTGGGTTTCAACAAGAGAGCAAAATAATTGTATAATGCCTCTGGTTTGTGATTTGAACTTCATTAGGTAAAACCCATGTACATCTCCTACAACCATCCATAATAGTTACAAAATAATGTGATCCATTTAAAGAAACTACAGAAAAAGGACCCCAAATGTCTATATGTATTGAATCAAAGTATGCTGCAAATAGGTTGTGAGTGGAAGTAAAGGATAATCTTGATTGTTTTGTAAGAGGACAAACTTCACAAATTGTTCCTTCATTATAAACTAGAATATCATCATTGAATGTGTATAGCAAATTTTGTCTAACGGCTGAAAGATGACCTAATCTAACATGACATAAGGCAGAATTTTTATTAAAAGCTGAATAAATTTGGTCAGTGATTTTGCTGACCGATGGAGTGGAACTATCAGGGATGATATGAAACAAGCCTTGCAATTCTTTAGCTATCCTAATCGTCTTCCATGTTTGAAGGTCCTGGATGAAACAAAATCCAGCAAAAATTATCAAACAGTAGTTCAAATCATGTATCAGTCGACTAGCAGATATTAGATTAAATGTGAAAGTGGGCACACAAAGAACATATTGAAGAATGATGGTGGAATTAAATTTCACTGTCCCTATATGTGTGACTGTAGCTAGTTTGCCACAGGTAACCTCACAAAAGTGTTTGCTAAAGGTGTGCAGGAGCTTAGGATTGATACATCACTAACCATGTGGTCTGTGGCTCCTGAGTCTAGAATCCATTACAATGTTTTACTATTGAGAGCTAAAGAGGTATGAAAGACTGAGTAAGTGGTAGGAAGGTTTGATGCAACAAATAAACAGATTTTATATTCTGTTTTACCAGACATAGGTGCTAGGATGAGGGTTTTAGAATCAGATACTTAGTTGGCTGCTGGGGATTTGTGGTTTTGAGACTGAAGGAATGCTAATAGCTGCTAGCATTACTCTTGAGTGAAAGGCAGACTAGGAACTGAGTTGATTTCTCCAGTCATAGTTGCTTGATGAGCAGTTTTGTTCTACTGCTGCTTAGGTTTGTGCAATCTGTACCCTCGGGGATATCCATGTATCTGATCACAGGTCTCTATGGTATGATTCTAGAAACAACATTTGGTACACCCTTCTCGTTTCTTTTTGCCTAAGACTTGTTTGTTATTTAGGTTCTGTGTATTCTGCTGTACTGACTTATTGTATCTGTTAGATTTTGTCATCATGGCTGCTGATTCAACAGAGTTGTGCATGCTGGTTGTGAGCTCCTTGTGGGATTCTTCTTGTAAAATCAAATTGAACACATCATCCAGAGAAGGCAAAGGATCCCTCAACAGCACTTGGCTTCTAATATTTCAATAACATTCATCTAGTCCCATTAGAAATTGCAGAATGCATCTCTTCTAGTGTTTCTCATTGATCCCATGTAATGCTCCAGAATTTGGTGCGGAGCATGTGTAGTCTGTATCATACATATGTATCTCATCCCATAGGATTTTGAGCCTTGAAAAATAAACACTTAATGGTGTTGTTCCTGTCTAGTAGATGAAAGTTGTTGCTTAAGCATGTATACTCTTGTATTGCTTGATCTAGCAAATCTCTTTTTAAGTTCATTCCAAACTTAAGATGCTGAATCAGAGAACAAGATATATCTTTCAGTCTTTGTAGAAATGCTGTTTGAGATCCAAGATAAGATCACATGGTTGCATCTTTGCCAAGGATAATACAAAGGGTCATTGACTACAGGTTTTGCAATTGTGCCATCTATGAAACCCAATTTGTTTTTTGTTGAGAGTGCAACATACATTGCTCTGCTCCAGGAGTAATAGTTGTGAGAAGTAAGTGGTTGGGAAACAAGAGTAAGACCTGGATTTTCTCCATGGTGCAGAAAATATTGATTGCTTGATTCACCAGTGCTCATTTTGGGTGTTTTGTCGATTGTTGACATTTGTTTGTGGGCTTCTGATGTAGAAGAAGCCATAATAAAAAGGAAGAATAGAGATCACCTACATAGAAAGAAGATTGTAAAAGCATCGAGGATCATGCAAGGCAACAGGAGGGCGCGATGGGAGTGCTTGTCTCCTCTTCTCTGCGGCTAGTCATGGACGGTGATGGGAGGGGCGGCGGTAGCGGCATGGGCACAGACGATGCTCAACAGAGATCCTTCTCTCTTTTCTTGCTCTGGCCAATCGAGACGCTTTCCTCTTCCTTCCACGCGGAAACTACCAAACATTGGGAAGAAGAAAAAAAACGCTTCTTGGCATTTTTGGCTAGGAGAAGATGCCGGGCTTGGATTTCGTCTTTGGGAAGAAGAGCCCCTTAACCCCTTGAGCCTCCACGTGATGGAAACCCACCCAGGGTTTGGGGAGGGAAGCACCTTGGAGATGACACACTCTAGTCCCCCCACGTGAAGAGGGAACCATACCTATGCCCCCTCGTGAGAAGAGAAATGCCAACAACACCCAGGACAGCCTCTAGGCTCTAATACCATATCAAACAAAGCAGAATATTTGGATTTGTATTCCTCTGTTGTTTATATCGATTACAAGGCTTCTTTATATACATCAATCATAGGATAAGGATGAATGCAGAATAAACTAACTAACTCTACAGCTGTTCAGAATAAGGATGAATGCATAACAAACTATCTAACGCATCTTCTCATCATCTAATCAGCTCGATACTTCCACATATGTTGCTGACTTGTTGTGTGCTTTCCAATAAATATCATAACCAAAGCTTGCAAAGTTGCAGACCCACTTTTGCAAGAGAGACTAAGATATATCTGAATGGATATAAGAGAGAGAGGGAAAGAGGGAGAGAGATTTTGTGGGAACTTGTGGAAACATTGCAGAACTAGTTTATATATTGAAGTGCTTTATGTATATTATGCCACCAATATGTTCTAATTAGTATTTATGCCTTCTATCTATTGACCTACATCCACGGAGAGAGATGATGCAAAAGTTCCACTATAGAAAACTAGAAATTATAGAGTACAAGATTTTCTCTCAAACTCTAGCCCCCAAAACTTGTTGCACTATGCTGCATTCGCTTCACTCACCCTTCTCTAGGAAAAAGTTTCTTTTTGCCTCTTTGAAGCTTATAAACTCAAGCCATACTTAATAAATCTCCACCTTAGCTTAAAGTTTACCAAGTCAAATATATTGAAACTTTTCGCACCATCTCTTCCACAACTGCCTCTAAGGGCACTAACCTCTACAAATACCAATTAAGTCTAAACAATGCTTAAACTTGTCAAGTGAAAGCGATTTAGTCAACATATCAGTTGAATTTTCTGTAATGGCTTTCTGTTGAACTACAATAATACTATTGTTGATGAGATCTCGAATAAACTGATACCCAGCATCAATATGCTTGGTTGGCTCATAATACATGGAAGTTATGGCCAAGTGAATGGCACTCTAGCTATCACAGTACACAACTGTTAGCTACCATTGTAAGCCAAGACTATCAACAAAACCATGCAACCACATAGCTCATTTTACTCCTTTTATGACAGCCATATTCTCTGCTTTAGTTGTAAACAAAGCAACTGTATATTGAAGTGTAGTCTTCCATCAACAGCACAACCAAGAGTAAAGACATATCTTGCTAGTGATCATTACTTATCCTGATCACTGGCATAATCAAAATCTGCATAGGCTACAACACTATTAGTTGATCTGCTACTATGATAGACAACCCACATCTATAGAGCCTTTCAAATATCTCATAATCTATTTAATAGCCTGCCAATTTGTCTTCCCAAGATTGCCTATGCACGTGCTAACTATGCTAACAACATGTGAAATATTGGACCTGATGCAAACCATAGCATATATTAAGCTACCGACCGTACGAGCATTTTGGAACATATGACATGTGCTCCACCTCTTCCTCAATTTGCTGCGACAATGAGACTGATTGTCTAAAGTTTGTGGCAAAAGAAGTATTCACTGGTTTGGATCTATCCATATCAAAGCATTCAAACAAACATCTTCTCTATGTATTTTTTTTGGAAAAAGTATAATTGATCTACTTGCCAATCTCTATGGATCTCCAACCGCCAAATCCTTTTTGCCACACCCAAGTTCTTCATTTTAAATTCACCACTTAGCTGAACTTTCAACATGTTGATTTCAGATTTATGTCTCGCTGCAATCAACGTATCATCAAAATATAACAACAAATACACATAGCAATAATTTGAGAGTTTTCTATAATAAACATAGTTATCGTAATAATTTCTAGCATAATCATTATCAACCATGAAAGTTTCAAATCTCTTGTACCACTACCTAGGTGACTGCTTCAAACCATTTTAAAATCTCTAAGTAGGCAAACATGATTCTCTTTACAGAAACTAGAAATCCATCTGGTTGTGACTTGTTGATTTGTCTCACCATACAAGAAGGTAATTTTGATATCAAACTGCTAAAGCTCTAAATCAAATACACAAACATAGCAAGTAGTATACATATCAAGCTATGCCCATAATATAATACTTCATGAAAGTCCAAACACTCTTTCTGAATATAACACTTTGCCACTAACCATGCCTTGCACTACACTATCTCAGGCCAAGGAATACCTTCCTTATTCTTGAAAACCCATATATAACCTACTACCTTTTTTCCCTTAAGAAACTAGACTAACCCCTAAGGATGATTTTTCTGGAGATACTCAATCTCTTCCTTCATGGCTGCAACCTATTCTACAGACTCTTGTTGTTAACTTAATCCTGATATAAGGAAGGTTCCTCACCCTCAACACTTTCAACTGCTGCAAGAGCATAAGCAACTATATTTGCATACGTAAAAATGGTCTAATCCACCTTTTTTCCCTACAAGTAGCTATATTGTACAGTTGGCATTATTGTGGCAAGTTATCTTATATAGAATCTTACATCTTTGTCCTATTATGCCAAATTGGAGAGTTTTCTGACACTCTTCCTGAAGCTTCAACATCAAGCTCCACCTATCTGCTCATACCATGTTCTATACCTGCATTATCAACACTTCAACTGCTGCAAGAGCATAAGCAACTATATTTTGCATTCGTAAAAATGGTCTAATCTACCTTTTTTCCCTACAAGTAGCCATATTGTACAGTTGGCATTATTGTGGCAAGTTATCTTATATAGAATCCTACATCTTTGTCCTATTATGCCAAATTGGAGAGTTTTCTGACACTCTTCCTGAAGCTTCAACATCAAGCTCCACCTATCTGCTCATACCATGTTCTATACCTGCATTATCAACAGATTGTTTCTTCTGGTTTAATATAAAATAGTCACCAAAAGTAACATCTACTTTTATAAAAATTTTGGTGACCTGATCTATACACCACAATCTATATCCCTTCACCTCATTTGCATAACCTAAGAGTATGCATTTTCTTACCCTCGATTCAGGCTTACTATCATTCACATGAATGTATACAGGGAAACTAATTATTCTCAACCCGGAATAATTAATAGAGTAATCGAGAAATTCCTCAAGTGGAATCTTACTCTCCATTGTAATTGATAGAGACTAATTTATCAGGTACTATGCTATATTAACTGCTTGAGCCCATGAGATTTTGTCGAGTTTAGCATTTGAGAGCATACAGTGAGTTCTCTCCATACGTATCCAATTTATCTATTTTACAACTCTATTCTATTTCAATATTCCTTATACAATGTGATATCTCACCATATCTTTATTCTTGTAAAACTTGTCAAATTCACTTGAATGGTACTCTAAGCCATAATCAGTTCGTAGCATTTTGATCTTCTTTTTGATCTACTTCTCAGCCAAAGCTTTCCACTATTTGAATTTGATAATTTCTTCATCCTTATATTTTTGAAAACGTAACCTGACCTTTCTAAAATAGTCATCAATAAAAGTCAGAAAATAATAATGTCCACTCATTGATGCAACTAGAGAGAAATTTCAGAGGTCTGAATGGATGTAATCCAATATACCCTTGATACTATAAATATCAGTACTGAAGTTTACCCAACACTGCTTGTCGGATGCATACTATTCTTCCAATTTTTCTATCTTTACACCATCAAACAAGCCTCCCTTAGATGGAATCATCATCCCTCTATCACTCATATGCCTTAATAGCATATGCCATACTTGAGTAGCATTCGTACCTAACAACTTTGATGATAAAGAAATCACTGCAATACCAAGTATTGTTTTACCTAGTAAGTGATCCAAGCCATTCACCAACTTTCTTTTCATCACTACAAGGGCTCCCTTAGTGACTTTTATAGACTATTCTCACCAGTATACTTGTAGCCTTGAGAATCAAAGTACCTAAAAAAATTGGATTCTTTTTTAATTCTAGAATATGCCAAGCTTTTAAGGTCTCACAATTCGTGTTGTTCCAGTACCAACAACCAAACGTATTTATTGTCTCCCACTAGAACCTTTTTTTTTCCTAGTCTAATTTGTAGAAAACCAATCTTTGTTAGGAGTCATATGAAAAGAACAGCCAAAATCAAGAAGTCATTCTCTTCCAAACTTAATAACATTAACTAACGAGCCTCATTACCAACATTATTGAAATTTTTCTATGCCGCACTAATATTAGCTTTAGAGATAGTCATTTTCTTTTCACCCTTTTCTTTTCTCTTTAAACAAAGTCTTTGAATATGCCCTTCATTGTGACAATGAAAATAATGGATACTTTTGTGTCGACTCTGATCTGGATTTACTCCTACTAGCAGAATCCCTTTCCACTTGCTTCGATCTCTCTGCTCTAGGAAAAAGATCCCTTTTTGCCTCTATTGAACTTGTAAACTCAAGACATACTCAACATCCATGTTAGCCTTCTTGTAAGAAATAACAATCCACAACCCTATTCTACATGACAAACTTGCACAAGCTTTCCCAAAATTAAGAAAGAAGCAAGGAAGAATGTAAACAACTCAACCGCAAGTGTGGAATTAGACCAGCCAAAAAGATAATAAGAGACTAGAAAAGTTGGAATGCCTTTAGGGAAGCATACCATTCTGTTCTGAGCACATTGTACCCTATCAGTACCAAATAAAAACTCTATAAGGAGGTATATGAGTATCAATATGCTAAATCAATCCCTATACTGAGCATACCAATGCTATATCAATATGATACTAGTACGGGTCCGATATCAAGATTACAAATTTTGTTTCTAGCTACTTTTTGAGAGATTTTGAGTCGTTACAAATAATATCAAAGCAAACTCAGCCTATGGCTTGTGTATGAGTAGGGGATGTAGCAATCATGGATTCTTTTGAGGTTAACCATGAACAAATCATGGTGTTTGAAATTATGCTTGAGACTGAACCTTTATCCCGACGAAGACTCTAGAAATTAAACAAGTGAAATACGTGAGAAACCATGCAAGGATGTTTTTAGTTCCACATTAATTATATATTAGGAAGATATTAGGCACATAAGCAAGGATAAGGACCCCAAATTACAACTTTTGGCTAGCTTTATGGGTGAGGACTTCGGTCATTACAAACGGGTGATTATACCACTATTTAGTTGAATATCTAATTAAAAATTTGTTTTAAATTAATAGCAAGAGATGTTTCAACTTTTAAGTGTGATAATTGCTCTTCTCAAGTATTTAAAACTCCCAACCAACATATAAATCTACAATATACATTATAGAAATACATGAGAGTCCAACTACATGGACAAGCACTCAAAAACTTTACGTTATATCTTGTCTTATTGGGATTTTTTATTTTCATTTTGTCTTATAGAGATCTTTTTATTTCCATTGGAATTCTCGTGTTACTCTCTAGGTTAAAAACTTGTGAATGAGATGGCTCCATATATTCAAACAATAATGCCCATTGAGCTTCTCTTCACATGCATCATGTTTATTATAGTCTAAAAGATCAATCAGGAGCAAATGCTAAACTGATAAGGAAAGTATCAACAATATATATATATATGACTTAAAAATACACCATACATATCATGCTTAAAATAAAAAATATTTTGTTAATAATTTATAGCCCATTTGGCAAGTTACAGAGATAATATTTTTTGAAAAAATATTATACATATGATAGATAGATAGAGCAAGAGAAAGTGAGAGATTAGAATGATGGTATGTATGTATAGTGATGTCTAAAAAAAAGAGAGAGAAGGAGACCATGTAAACCGGCTTATTTTTAGATGTTTGCAAAACTTTTAATTGATTAGAGGAATATACATCATTGCAACTTTATCATAGAATCTTAAGAAACAGTTTTTTTCTTGTATGGACAAACTTGGCAAATCCAATGACCTTAAGGAGCTCTTTTAATATAGTAAAAAATACCCTCCACTAGCTATAAGAAAGAAGTATGGTGGCACCCTAGTTGAAAATATCCATCCAATTTCATGATTACTTACAAATATTGTTAATCGAAACGAGAAAAAACATTATCACCCTTCCTTCCTTGCACAAGCATATCAAATGCCAATCTTTAGTCCCGCATAATCACATCCTCCTTCCATGATCTTGTGCCTAGCTAGCATTTCGTTGCAAAGGTTATCCTTTAAAAAAAGAGGAAAAAAAGAAAAACTTGGAATGCAAAATCTGATCTCCAAAAGCAAATACATAGATAATGTGTATCAAGTTGTATTATTAGAATCAAATGGAGAAAATATGGCCATCCGAATGTGTATCTTTATGGAACAAAATGTGGAATAGAACATGCCACTACCAACCCGGTCCATGTGGCCAAGGGTGGAATGCCCCACTAGATACCCTCTATTTTCCTTTCTTCTTTCTTTCTCTGTTTTCTTCTTTCTTTTTCTTCTTCCTTCTTTCCATTCTTTCTTTCCTTTTTCTTCTTCCTTCATATATACTTTCTTTTTCCTTTTTTCCCTTTCTTCTTTCTTTCCTCTTTTATCTTTCTTTCTTCCCTTCCTTCTTCCTTATTTCATTTCTTCCTTCCTTCCTTTCTTTCTTTTTTTTCTTATTCTTTCTCTTCTTTTATATCCTTTTTCTTATTTTCTTGCTTTCTCTCTTTCTTCTTTTTCTTCTTTTCTTTCCTCACATAAATGAGTTTCAAAATCCCACCCCTATCCTGATCCCATTTTCTCATAGTGATGAGATGGGACAACCAGGTTCGCCGGAATTTAAAACATTAGGTAACATTTTATTGCCCAGGGCAACCTTTAAGAGAACTTGAAAGGTGAAAATTAGATCCCAAGGAACAAAAAAATAGGTGCTTGTAGTTCTAGTTAAGCACATGCAAAAGCAACATATTACAAAAAATCACCAAAATGAACTTTTTCCAAATGAATGAACAATATAGACCATCACGCAGCCTCCATGAGTGATCCGTCGGTGAAGATGAACATCTCAAGGTATATGAGTTGTGATTTATTTGTCATGGAAATAAATACAAGTTGCTGACTACAAGGAGAATTAACAACAAAGTTTATCTTTAGTATACAAAATACAAGGGAAAAGGCTAACGAGCAGAAAAGGGAAATCAGAGCCTTACAACTCTGGAGGGTACCTACTGATCTGTATGCCCTGATTTCTGTATCTTTTGATTTTCAGTTTTTGGCTCCAAATATACCTAGTACTTGCTGATTATGCACCTCTCACATCTGAAGTTTGCTGTACAGAATTTCACCTGCATGCGTCAGGTGGAAGATGTGACAAGATAAATTACAGACATCGAAACAAGAAAATCTTTTCCTTCCATGCTACAATAGACCTCCAACCAAGATTTTGAGGATTGAAAGAGACCTGTCAATATAAGAGAAGCAAGCATACTTCATTAAACATCCTTAGAAAATCTCTGTATAAGTTACCATGGATGGAGATTGTGCTAGTGTTTTGGTAATAGACCTGTCAATACCATCAGATGTACACTTAATCGAATGATTGCCCAATAAGGATTCACACACTGATATGAATTAGTCAGAATTAGGCTTCATGTTTACACTTATGCTAGCTTTTTTTTTAAAAAAAAAAATCTCTGCCTCCTCCACAAGCAAACTATGTTTTTAATAGCTATTATTTACTGTCCATAACATTACGGACAGATGGTTCTTAAATTAATCCAGTTGATCAAAAGAAACAATGGGCCAAAGAACAAAAAAAAATGGACAAGGATTATTGAAATATCGAATAGTGAAACATACATCATAGAAAATCCCACACTGGAATAGCACAGTGCCCTTGATCACCACCCTGGCGGTCGAGCTGGGGATTGCTCCCGACAAATTGTAGGGCATGTATATCAGGAGCCGAGTAACCCTGCAACACATTCTCAAAAGATTATCCAGGTTAGTATAGTCAAGATATTTGAAACTGATACAATAAACCTAAAGGTTGACCACTGCCTGGTGACACTGCCTGACCAAGTAGTTACTCTTCAAATCATGTAAGAGAACACAGGCATTCACAAAGAAAATGGGCACAACTGAAAATAAAGAAAAAGGGAATGGAGAAAGAGCATGCAAACAGGGAGGTGGCGACACCTCTCAAGCAAAGGTACAGTGCAATAGAGCAATTTTACTAAACACAAGTTAATGAAACAAGGATATTATGTCAAGAACGTAATGACCTGAGTCAAGTGGGCACTGCCATGGAATGGTTGCTGCTGTAAAGCAGAAGCTGGAGAATCCTGCATTATATATAAATACATTAAAATCCAATGATAAAAAAAAATGTCCGATACATAGTTCAATCTACACTAACCTGACCAAATTGGGTCAAGGGATGAAAACCTTGGGTTGTGCCAAGTCCAAATTGATGAGCAGTTACATAAGGACCCTATGACCCAGAATACATAGAGTACTTAAACATTTAATACAATGTAAAGTATAATGTTAAAGTCCCATTTATCCAAGCAAACCAAAATTCACCTGCATAAAATGATTTGGTGCAAGGAACTGATTAGAAGGATTTCTTGGTTGAGAGGGAATCGTGTTTGGTACTACATGTGGTTCATTGTCCCTTGGTGCAACTTCCGCCTCCTCAGGTTGTCCTATGACCAATCATTTTATAAGCCAACTTAAAAGCCTACATGAACTTGTAAAAAAGGGATGAACATATAAAACTTTGCAAGATATACACAAACCTTTCCTGATTTTTTGCCTTTTGCTCATCTCCTGCTCACTTTGATGTCTGCGGCGTACACCTCCATTATTCCTCTTTCTCCCACTAACCTTTTGGGTTTCATTGTTTCTATCATGATGGACATCTCCACTCTCAATAAGATTATTATGTTGAACCCTTGGGGCATTATCAAGGGATGGTTTTTCAAGAAGCCTCGCTTGCAAAATTTGCTCAACTTGTTCAAGAAGCTGATCTGATTGGTTAACCATTAATGTAAATGTGTCCTCGTTCCCTGCAGCCCTTGCTGCAATTTTATATAATATCCGGCAAAGAGAGCTATAACGATTTAGTTGAGATGTTCTAGGGTCACCATCAAGCATAAAACCATGACTCCCTTTGATGCTTGCAGCTTTAGCATCCTTTTTCCACCTCTTTAAAATATATTGTGGTGGAAGCTCTTTAATATTTTTAAAATCAAGTACTTTCAGTGCATGACAACACTGAATCCCAACAGACTCGAACTTTCTGCAGCTACATATGACAGAACCATCTGATGAGTCAAACCTAAGAAAGTGCTCTTTAGTTTTATCCTTGACAGTAGCCTCATAATCAGACAATGTTCCAACCTCACCACAACTGTAAACCATGCAATCCATGAACAATTCAAACTCCCTTCTGAACATTTCAAACACTGCAGGTGTATATTCATTTGCAGCCTGCCACAACAACCTCAAAGGAGGTATTCTAGGAGTACCTTGATTTGCATGATAATCAGCTTGCACTTCTGCATATCGTCGCTCCTCTACTAACATCTCATATAGTTTAAAGAATTGTGATAGATCTTTTTCTGAGTATAAATATTCCTTTAGAACTGTACTTAAAGTGTCCTCTCGTAGTGTGCTTTTTATGTCTGCGCAGAATACATGCTGGCTATATGCCAAAGCCCATGTCTGCCTTTCCTCATATAGTTTAGTCAACCATTCATTATCTTTGAGATTGTATTTCTCTAGCATGGAGTTCCATGCTGCAAGGAACTCTTCCTCATCCTCAAAATCATAAATACATCGGCTGAAATCATGCACAAAAGTTTCAGAACCTTCAAATACACGGGCCAAGTGCTTGACAGCATTTTGGTATATTTGCCACACACAAAAATGATGCATTGTACCTGGACACACAGCAGCTATTGCATCGCTTATAGCTGCACATCGATCGGTCAATATTGTTTTTGGTTGTTTTCCACTCATTGCAGTTTTGAATGTCTCAAACAACCATTTAAAAGATCCCACAGTTTCATCATGCAGGAATGCTGCACCAAAGATAACAGTTTGCTTATGATGATTAATGCCAATGAATAGAGCAAATGGCCTACCATAATCATTTGCTCTATAGCTTGTGTCAAAACAAACCACATCACCAAAATAATGATAATCTATCATGGACTTTGCATCTGCCCAAAAGACATTTGTCATTTGATCATATTCATCAACTTGAATGGCATAATAGAAAGAAGGATTATCACCTTTCATCTTCTGTAAGTATTCCAACAAGGCTCCTGCATCTCCCACCTGCATGTCCTTTGCACGCTTCGCTCGCACATAATTTTTATATCCAGCAGGAATTAGACTAGCCTTTTGGCAACCTATAGGTTGAACCTTTGTTAACAGCTTCTGAGATTTTAACATCTGAATATCTAATGGGGCTGCAAGCTGATGGTTATGGTCAGACACAAATTCAGTCACACGATATTTACCGCTCAATGTGATTTTGATAGCCATCCGTGCAAGGCAACCAGTTCTTGTTTCTGGTCTAGGTCTCTTTGCCTCATTCTTTGGGCGAAATCCCTCTCTTGAACATACATACACCCTTGATCTAGTCAAATTTCTGGCAGATCTATCCCACCAACCTTTACGGACGCTGAAACCTACACTTCCAGCATACTTGACATAATACTCATAAGCTTTATCTTCATTTTCAAACACCATACCAACTATTGGCACTCCTCCAGCATTTGCAACTACTTCTTCAGGCAATTCTGGTTCTTCTTCTGCCCGTTCCTCCTGTCTATTCAAGGTCTAAAACAACTCATCAGGTTTAGGGAAAAAACATAAAGAGTTCACAAATAAAAAGCATTATATGAATGAAATATTAAGAAGCATTAATAAGATGACTGACGCAGAAAATCCCACTGCTGATACATCTAAAACAACTATTTAGGAACCTCTAAAATGCAACACACACTTAACAATTTATTAAACTGATGTACTAGTCAAAGTATCAATTATTTTTCCAGTACAATCAAGCTCCACAACAGTACATCAAAGACAATCACATGGATGAAATAAAAATACAGTAAAACATGGCATACACAGCAGACTTTAGAAAAATAACAATGTACCATAAAGAGTTACTCTACAGGATGCACTAGCTAACCATAAGGCCATTCCTCTATCTATGGTATACAGGCAAAGTCAATACAGGCGGAGTTGCAGATCTTGAGTGTACCATCTTGCATTTATCCAAGAAAAAGAAAAAGGCAGAAGGTTCATCTGAAGATGTTGGCCAGATTCATCTCATGATACACATTCAGATTATTAGGGTGTATTTTCTCCAGCAACTGAATGGAATGGCCAAGTTTGCCCAAATCAAACTTGTCTTCATTTATTTACAATTACAAGTTAGCAGAAAATTGATAGTTAAACACAAGCTAATTAATATGCATGGTGAGAATATGATGATTAACCAATAAAAAAAAGGGGAGTCCCAGAACAGACCCATTTCTTCCCATTCAAGCTGTGTAGAAGCTAAAGTGCAAGAAATTAAATATAACCATAACCGTAACTACCAAACCTTATCCCAACTATTTGGAGAAATAGCATGCTAGAGTCTAGAGGAAGGCTAGAAACTTCAGCCTTGTAATTAAGAGCCACGAGCTTTATCCCTAAACATAAGCATGTACAAGTAAATAAATATAAGAACAAGGTAAAAGAACTATATTCATGAATACAGTAGGAAAATGACAGGGTAATGGTCCTATTTAGAGGCCCATAAAGATATGGAACTGAATAAGAAAGACACTTTAGTATTAACTAGAACCCAGCACATGTGATGCATGTAGCAATATATAAGAGTAGAACCAACATGTGATGTACGTGATTAAGAAGGAAAAGAGGAGACATGGGAGCATAACTTATGGTACAGTGAGAGGGGGAAAAACTTGCACATGTATAGCTTTCTTTTTTCCTCTTCCCAGTGGCATTGAGACTCTAGATGTCCGCCTATAGATGGCAAATCAGCTATAAAAGTTAGGCTGCAGAAAGGAAATCAGCTACAAACAAAAAAGTTCAATCACATGGGCGCCTCTCATTAAAATAGTAGAAATGAAGTATTTGATGGATCTATGATCCCACCTAACATTGGCCAAAAAGAGGGATAGGCAAGGTATCACGGTTATGGGAAACAGTAAGATGGATAGAGCCATGACAATTGATTGAGAACAACTGTGAGCGCTGTAGAGATGTAAAGACAGAAAAAGAAGCACTCCAGGGTTTGGGTTATATTTACATTAGGTCATGGACAATGTGATGCACATGAAAGGAGGCATCAATGGCTGTGACCACCTTATATGATTAATTTTTTTCAACTGTTAATGTAGAGTAATAGATATTTCAACTGTTAATATAGAGTGATAGATACACTTACACTTAGCTAGTGTTATTTTTTAACCCTACTCTTTCAAAGGAAGAGTTGGAAGAAGTGGAGATGACAATGAAAAGAAACTTTCTTTTGGTCATCATATGACTAAATAGAAGATGCACATATGCATCATCATGATGGGGTAAAGCTGGAATGGAACCCAATATAATGTAAACTGAATCAAAGATCAACTCCATTACAGGCTAGATCTAATTTAAGATAAGATGTGAGTTCTATGTTGGATTGAAAGTTTTGAACTAATTTCTGATCTTTGTTCCTGAAAATCAGCAAGGAGAAACATTAGAATGTTCAAGTGGCAATTATACCAACAAAATGGAACAAACAAAGGGTTCCTCAAGCTCAGTAGGGAGACAAAATAAAGAAGAATAAATGGATGGAAATAGAAGTAAACCAGATTTATCATTAATTTCATAATAATTCAAAATTTTGGAGGCAGCCTTACCCATAAATACATAGTCCATGATAACTTCTTAATCCTACCAAAGATTGTTACTTGTCAAATCATCTAGGCAGAATGCCTAGACAGCTAGAGAAGTGTTTGAGGCTCTGAGTGACATAATTCCTAAAAATTATTAATTGTATGTATTTCATGTATAAAGAGTCAAATATAGTGCACAAAAAGGATAACAATGAATATCATATTGATAACTTGACTCAGCTTGACCTACTTGACTCAGCGGTTAGAGTATCGCTTTCATACGGCGAGAGTAATTAGTTCAAATCCAATAGTAGGTAAAACCCTGCCCTCGGTTCCCGGGATCACTAATCACTAACAGAATTGGAAGCTTTATCGGAACCAAAATCAACTTCGGCTATAGGATGGGAATTGTACCTGATGTCAAGTTCAGCTCAAGACGGTCGCTCAATTGCACCTTCGCGCACCATTCTTCTGAGCTGCTTAGCGAGCGTAGCCTCTCTTCGTCATTGAGAATTTCTTCTATTCTCGACCGACCCATTGGCCTTTGCCATCGCATTTTCTCTCTTTCGCGCTGCCTGCAGAACGTAGTGTAGTTCCTTTGTTCTTTTCCAAGCTTACAAGTAATCCAGATATGGAGATGGCGACTAGGGTTGCTGTTTCCATTTTTAGATACTTTCAAGATCACAATGGATCTACGATAAGATTGTTTATTTACAATTACAACGGAATGGTATACAAAGTCAACAGATCTCAACTAAGGAATAGTATTTAATGGCTACACAAACCGTTGAGGGTAGTTCTAAATAATAAATTTCTCCAACTATTTGTGTTATGAAATAATGAAATCTTTAATTTAACAAGTAATAACTTTTCTATTAAGCAATCTGAAGTATCTAAAACTAAATGGACTCAACTTCTTTCTCTCTTGCACATTTTTTTTTTTTTACTTAAAGATATAGCTAATTAAAAAATCGATGTTTTCAATAAATCAACAGCCTGAGATGAAGGCAGCCCCTAGGCAACGAGGGCACCAACCTAGGCACTTAGGCAACCGCCTTGCTTAAAGGCTTAGAAAGAAGCAGGAACATAGGCATTTGGGTCATCAAAGTGCCTAGGCAAGACCATTTAGTTGCTTGGGCAGCTACCCGTGACAACCTTGATCTTAAGAAACCCAAATTTGATCTAAACCATTGGTATAGCTAACCTAACCCTAGCCAATGTTACATGGACATGGACACGGACACAGGAATCACATTCTAATGCCCGAGTCTCTGACTCAGCAAGATGAAAAGGAAAAGATAGGGGATACGTAGAAAAAAATAAATAAACAAATTTAAATAGATTCTTTATAATATTATAAATAAAAATATTAAGTGGATTATTAAAACATAATATTAATAAGAATACTAATTGATTGGAAGAAATCATTTTCTTTTAAATTTCTATATTTCAAAAACTTTTGATCAAGATTCTTTGTTAATATTTCTATGTATATAAACATCACATAGAAAGTTACAAGCTGAAATACCACCCTCCTATTATTTCTTTACATCCGGAAATATGTAACCTTTTTTATTTTTAAAATAGAAAGATTTGTAATACTATGATATGAAAAGGATATATTGGCTTTTTCCTTAAACCTTTGCAGGCAATATAGGCTTTTGGCCATTAGAAACATCAAGATCCCTTCTAGACAAGGATATGGATTTGCATCGCATCATTTCTCTGTTCCCCTTCCCCATAGCAAGGAAAACAAGCGGCGAAGGAACCCTTCGATAGGGAAATAGAGGTGGGCGGCATCGATGTCACACTCTTTTGTTCATTCTCATCCCTTAAGCAACAATAGGGAAGCAGCCTTCTCTCTCTTGCCTATTGGATTTGGCAAGAAGCCATGTTGGACTCACCTTCAAGAAAGTCTAATTCTTCGCAACACCTAAAATCTTGAAAATGTCGCATGTGGTGCGTATTCCATGTGTTTCACATGTATCAGCTCAAGAATATGTGCCAACATGGCATTTCAAAGCCGGACTCGCATGTCCAAGTAACATTGATCCTATCCCTCAAACAAAAATATGACATTTTTATACCCCCAATCACATCACGAGACCTCCAAAATAAAATAATTTGGTCAAAACATGTCACTATGTGGACCTTGCATCTCCAGTAGACTTGTGTATTCAAGAAAAATTATAGTTGTGATTATACCTAAAATAAGGGGAAAATCCAAAAAAAGACATCCAAAATTCAATTTTAAACTTAAAGCTCATCTAATCCTAAACCATCTACTTTACATCATAAAAATGGCTCTATTAAAGAGCCTCGGCTCCTTAGCAAAAAAAAAAAAAAAGAGCCTCAGCTTTGACCTAACTAGATATGTGATGCTGGGAGGTCTTGAATGCACCCTTAAAATAAAAGAAATGAAGAGGATGCCGATGGAACCGATTGTGGTGAGGTAGAAACTGTACTCCGGCATGTACAACACGAGATGTCGGAGCTTAAACAACGGCAGCAACAAATCCATGCACTGATTAGCTTTCGATGAAGACGGACAGTTGCTGGAGGATGCACGATGGGTAGGTCTATCTCTTCCAAGACCGAATCACCATCTTGGACAGCTACTAAATACAACTCTCACATGCACCCACTAACAAACCCTACGAATCCACCCAAAGGGAGGAGAGAGAGAAAGAATAGAGAGGAAAGGTAGCCACAATTCACCAATTCAGTACCTCAATTACTCCAAGACACCTAGGAGCCCCCAAGGGTACTTATAGTACAATATAAACCCTAGGAACTTTTTCCAAGTTCGGCCTTCTCCAAGTCTAATATAATTCTAACTATTAAAATTTTTCAATAACATCAAAGATTTTCAAAAGGAAAGTTCACTAGCATCAGAACTTCCTAAAGTTTACAAACTTAAAATTTCCTAAATAGATAGTTGGTGCCCAATGTGGTACTCAAACCCACACATCACCAAGTCAAACCCTAGACGCTCCGGCATCACCATGTCTAGTAAGTCCTCAATAGAGAATTTTTAAGGATGGTACAAATTGTGCGTCATGATGTTCATCCCCAAATGATGGTACTGTCTCTTACCTTTTGCAATATGAATCTACTTCAAGTAACCTAATATATAAATTTTGAATCTATTATGAAAAATGTGGAGGAAAGTGGACCTTGATGTTTTAGAAACCGAACTGGACTAGCTAATTGAACCTCATGAACTGTCGATCAGCTAAGCCTGCAGTGCAAATTAACCCCTGAAACTTTTTTTATAATAATGTTATAGTTTATGAGAACTGCTCAGACTAACAGTTTAACCAATGACCGGTTAAACTGTTCTGATTTTCAATGAACTAGCTAGTTCTCTGTTGATACAAATCCTCACTTCTCACCAATTTTCAGGTACGGTTCTCCACATCACCTTGAGACAAGCCACTCTTCTCCATAACACCTCAACACCTTAGATCTTGAGGCCAACCTCAAGCCAAACCTCTCTTTTCCCCTCGAAATTCACTTGGCATGGTGGTGGCCAGCCAAGATAGTGAAAAAGGGAATATTGGATAGGCATCAAAGAGACTGTGAGTCCAACCCTCACTCCGTGACACCTTTCCTTCTATTTCTCATATGAGAATATGATGATTGGGAAGAGTGGTATAGCTTCATTTTGGGCTCTATAACCATAGAAAAAGAGAATATGTCTTCATTTTGTCATGCTTAGATGATTAGGTTGGGGCATTTTGGCAAAATTATCAGCATCAATGGGTCAAGGGTCTTGTTGGCGGAGGCCTGAGGGGCCGAGTCAACATTGGCGGAGGTCGGATTGGCCAAGTCAGTCCTACCGCTTGCCAGCGTGGATGCACCGGTTAGTAGGTGGGTTATACCCCAGGTGGGGTTCCTAAACCCATGGCTTGGTGTCGCTCAGTAGCCGACTCGAGGCGCTGGCTGGTGCGGTTTAAGGAAATAAAGTAGCGCCTTCACTATCAGCAGTCGCTTTTGGTGTAATGGTCAGTGCTTGATCCTAACAACTGGTATCAGAGCCAGAGGTCTCGAGTTCGAAACCCGGACATCGCGCTGGGAAGGGAAGATTATTGGCGGAGACCTGGGGGCCGAGTTAACGTTGGCGGAGGTCGGGTTAGCCGAGTCAGTCCTGCCGCCTGCCAGCGTGGATGCGCCGGTTAGTAGGTAGGTTATACCCCAGGTGGGGTCCCTGAACCCATGGCTTGGTGTCGCCCAGTAGCCGACTCGAGGCGCTGGCTGGTGCGGTTTAAGAAAATAAAGTAGCGCCTTCACTATCAGCGGTCGCTTTTGGTGTAATGGTCAGTGCTTGATCCTAACATGTCTCTAAGATGAGAATTGAGTTTTCTCTAACGAAGTTTAAAATGATGGCAAAGTAGCAATTTGGGAAGAGTGCAAGGGTAGAGTGTGAGGGTATATTTCGAGAGATGTAAGACTGGGAATTCAATGGATGAGAACTATGCATCCATAAAGAGATTGATAGGGGAAGGACTTACTGGTTTCTTCAATTTCTTCTTGAAAAAAGGGGTCCTTTGAACGAGAAGGTGGGCATATTAAGATCAGTATGTAAACAAACTTAGCATGTCACCTTATGACAATGTGTGAATTGCATGAGTATCAACATATGAAACTTCAACGATGCAGAAAATAAATACAAGAAACTCTTCGTGGTGCAATACAATACGAAATTCCTTTTTCATTTAACTATATATATCTCAACCGGACTCTGTTACATACTGTAATACTGAAAAAAGACGTCTCCAACAGCTTCTGAAGACAACACTAGAACTTTCCTATATTATTTGAGACCTATAGTAATAGATCTTTGATGATTATTACTTCAAGAGCTCTGCTGTTTACCCCAGCCCTATACAGCTGCAATCGTCCAGCAGCACCAGCAATTAGCTCAATCTCACTATGAGCAGGCACAAAATATACATGGCCCTCCATAACCATTTCTTCATCAATTGCAGATATCATGATATCATGCATTATCATTAAGTCATGTGTGAATGCAAAAAGCACTGAAAATTGCTATTAATGTGATGAGTATAAATTAGAAGTTTTTAATGTTTTTCACATACTTCTAATTATATGTTCTTATACTTTTATTAATAATTAATACGCCTATTATGTAATGATGATATCATAGTTCATTTCCAAACGATCTGACAGTTGAACTAGTGACCCTTACCCGGTCATTTTTCCAGTTCGAAGAACAATTCAGATTTTAAAGCAATGGCAGGCCTCACTTAGTCACTTATATTGTCACATGATTTTCACCTGACAAATAAAATGTCACATGGATACTCATGACATCAGCTTATAAATACAACTCAACTCAGAGCAATTTCTAAGATTAAAATGAAAAGAAACTTAAGCTCGAGAAGCTAAAAGTAAATCTTTGTATTCCTACAATCATTTGTAAAGAATCAGAGCAATATTCTGCCTTAAAGGAAATTGAAGCAACATATTTAAAGAGGCGAATCATGTTTTGTTGAGCACATTTAAAATTATGTATTACTGTTAGTAGGAATATTAAACTCACTTTTATGATACCTTATAAAGTTCGATCTCAAAGAAGAAAGAAACAACCATAACTTATCTTACACACAAAAGAAGTTATCATTACATATCGAATGATGATAATGATGGAAATATGGTCAATCATTTGTATTTCTACAGATCTTTGTCATCATATCTACATTTGATCCTTAAGAATAGACCAATATGATGACACGAAATAGACCATATGAGAGTAAAATAATTAATCTAGTAGTCATACATAAAGTTGAGATGTTAATATTTGTGAAATCACTTCCATACTTTGCCCATGATTATTTGATGCCTGATTAATTTAGCTGTCATTCCTCACTTGTATACGATAGTATAGACAGTCAAGTACCTTGTGTTAGTTTATGGCTTATCATTCCAAGATTTTCATTTGGTATATATTTTAAACCAACCACTGTTGCCTAATATCATTATCAGCAACAGCATGCAAATCCAAGAGGCTTCATAGTGTTTGGGACCTATTTAATGTGCCAAAATAGTCATTCTAATAAAGTTGACCATTCTTCAGTATAAAGCAATCTTGATTTCTATTTTTGCAAAGAAAAAGGGTTACCCACAAGCATGCTAACATGCAAATGCAAAGCAGGCACAACATTATATTAGGTACTCTTTGGCATGAATCATATGAAAGGTTTAAGAGATATGTAGGTGAGAAAGAGGCAGATGGTAAACATTTCTCTCAAATTTCAGATGCATAGCATACACTCTAGATTTAAGACTTCCAAAAGAACAAATATTACCTGCATCTCTTCTTTACTAAGAAATTTCCCTCCAGCACCTCGCTGCCTTCTTTCTGCCAAAGCTTGCCGGGAAGGAATCTGTAGAAATGCATACATGAGCTAGTCAAGTAAATAACAAAATTTTGACAAAACAGAGTTACATTCAATTGCATATTTAATAAGCATTCCTAAGATCTTGTAAAGAGAGAATCTAATCTTTATTCATTAAACCAAATTCTATACGACCAAGATTACTTTTTTCGCCCCCCTAATGCAGTGCATCTGTTCTCAATAGGCAGTAGGAAATTTCAGAAAGTACCTTAATGGATCTATCCACAACTTGTCTATTGCTCCTCTTCTGCATGTACTTGAGAATTATATCCCTCCTCTCCTCGTGGGTGTAACGTGACACTCGTATCCCAAGCTCTCTCAGCAACCGAGATTGAGCAGGATTCGATACCAAGGGTACCTTCCCACCATCCTGGCCCTTGCCCGCTACAGCTGAATCCTTTCTGGAATTGATCTCTGTTGCTAGTTCTTTTGGCGTCATATCCTTCTCCACGAAAACTGCTCCTTTTTTCAGCTGACCACTCTGGACCTCCCCTCCATGCTCATCACCAACTGCCCCTGCCTTCTCAGTCGAGCTCTCAACCTGGATTACCTCTACCACTTCACCATCTTTCTGAGCTTCTTCTGCATTTTTTTGGGCTCTCTTCTTATAAGGACCACGCTTTCTCTTCCTCGCAGCACCATCGGCAGCATTTCCATAAGGAGGATAACTCCCCTTCGAGCATAAGAACCTCTGCATGATCAAAATCCGATTACCCCTGGACCGCTTCCCGGAGCCCGTCTGTGCCTTGAACCCCATCTTCTCACCGTAAGTACTATAGTATGCCTTCGCCGCCGAGATGGAATCGAACTCCATGTCCAACCTCGGCATCAGCCCGCCGCCGGCGAGCGCTCCGGCGGGGTCCGGCGGCGGCTCGAGCGGGTGGGTGTGCTCCAACACGACTCTCGACACAGCCCACCTCCCGCTCTCCTTCCTTAACACCTCCATCATCGCCCGGCACCTCTCCTCCCCCGCCGCCCCGCCGCCGCCGCCGGCGGCGGCGGCCGCTGTGGCCCCTCCCTGCCGCATGTAGAGGTAGTTCCGCATGATGTAGGCCACCCGGAGGGCGTACTCGTTATAGAGCATCTTCCCGGCAGGCGGCGGGGCATCCTCCTTGGGATCAGCCGGCGGCGCGGCCAACTCGCCTGCATCGATTCCCGCCGGCTCTTGAGCTCTCTCCTCCGTTTCCGCTCTTTCTTCTGGAGGCCCCTCCTCGGTCTTCTCCTCCTCTTCCAGCTCCCCATCTCCTTCCTTCGGCTCACCATCCTTCTTCGCAGCCTCCTCCGTGATCTCGGAGATCAGCACCATGGAGGTGGAATTCGAGGGTAATCGAACGGAATCGAAACCCTAGCGTGAGAAAGATCTGAGCTTTTGGAAGCCTAGTAGAATTTGAGGGCGGGAAGGAAACGTTTTTTGGGGGGGAACCCTAGAGGGTGGCTCGTGATCGACGGGGAACTGCGGCAAGAGTTCGAGGGAGGGGGACGGTTGATTGCTTCGCCAGGGAGGCGGGGCGAGCGGGCGGCGGGGCGAGCTCAGGGCGGAGGAGCGGATCACGGTGGAACAAGCGAATTGTGTCGGGACGCGAGTGGAGCGGCGACACGTAGCCACGGAGGAGTGGGACCCACGGGAGTACGTTCTATCTTGGTGGCGTAACGAGGCACGTGAATTCGCGTACGTGTCGAGAGATGACTGGGTGACCGGTGCTGTGATCAGTTTTCGGTGGCCGGGGGAAGGAAGATGAGCCATTTGCCACGTCCACCAAGAATATCCCGAGATCTGCATGAACCCCTTGGTTTGGACACGAATTCGAAGAAAAAAACTGTTTGAATATTCCAAAAATTCTGCTGGGTTTGTCCGTTGGAGCGCTTATCAACCACCCATCTTTCAACCTAAATTATGGATTAAAAAAATAAAAATTTATGAGAATTTTTTCTTCTCTCTCTACAACCCAAAAGCTGAGACTAGCTCATAGAAATGCAAAGTCAGATAGATTAACAAGCTCGATTTTTGCATAATTTTCAGTCCAATTCTATATAAATATCCAAACAAACCTGCAGTCACAAGTTTACCCTAAGTTTCTGAATAGCTAAGTCTAAGACACATTTTGAAATGATGTAGATGATATATAGCATTTTACTTTGTACAATAAGGAGTAGCTAGACACGTCCAATTCATGAGCTCATGATAAATATATTGGAGCCATATAGATCTCTGACTCATCCAGCCGATCTTGATCAGCCCTAATATGATTAAACTCAATTTGAAGTCAATTTCAATCTTGAAAGTTGACATCAAGCTTGATTTACCAAGCGCTATTTTGAGTTTGGTTCCAATTTATTTTCAAACCAAGCTAAACATGAGTCTCATTAAAAAATTTAAATCGAGTGAGAAATTAATTCAAGCTTGAATGAAGCATGAAGACAAGCTTGAATTAAAATTTGTTTACAAGTTTGGTTCTTTTTTTCCCGAATTAGAAGGGATTGAGAGCTAACTCTAATTCGAATAAAATTGAACCCTCACTCATTTGGGCAAGGGATGATAGGATTCGGGTAACTACTTGTTATTAGAGAAGAGATTCTTTTTATAGATTCATCGGTCATTTTTAAAACCTACTTTACAAGATTGGCAATGCTTAAACCCAAAGGCATGGATTCATATCATATTTATCCAAAGGTAGAATACTTAGCAACTATTCATAGTTCTGATCTTAGCAACTATTCATAGTTCTGATCCATACAATAAGGCTAATAAAATGTATTCTCTTCTTTTTTTTGAGATAATAGGAAGAATTTGCATGAAATCATCTCCAAGGAGAAATGTAATTCCACCAAAATGTTTTTTACTTGCATATGGAATTGAATTTTATATAAGATTGTTAATTGCTCAATCAATTGCATCAAAGACAAAAATAACTTGACAGTGATGCTTTATCTCATGTAACTATCATAAGTTGCCATAGGCAACTTCAATAAAATTCCACCGTTTCGACTTCAAAACAGTCCGGTCAAAATGAAAATTTCTTTTTCAAGAAAGAATTTGATTGAGTGTTGTATCTCCCGGTCCACAAAGAATTAGATGGAGTGACAAAAAGCAAAGTTGATGTAGAAGTCGATTCTACTTTCTATAGAATTTTTTTCATAATTATTTGTACTAGTCATATTTAATTTTGAAAGTCTAGTTCTATTCGAATTAAAAGAGAAATCCGATCAGAATTGTCTAAGAGAGAATCTCACTATTATTATAAATAGGGGCTACATACTTCAATTTAGTTTATTAATTAAAGAAAAGAAAATATAAAGTGTATTTTCACAATTTTTTGACCTTTATCTATTTTTTTATAGAGTTTCAAGTTGAGTGGGTCGAAGAAATTCTTCTTTCTCCTCATTGGATTAAAAAATGATATTGCAGTCTTTCAAGTACGAGTTGTCTTTTTGTAATTTAAATTCGATGATTCTCCAATATATTGTGGAAGCAGAATCATATCTTGAATCGAAATATCACTTGAATTAATCATGCTTCTCTTTATGTTTGTTCTAAATTAAGAATGTTGCATATTTTGCTCCTTCATATATATATTTATACAAAAATTTATAAACTCTCCAATTTTAGACTTCAATATTTACATGACATTCAAATTTCAATAACAAATCGAGGATATAAGAGGCATCAATCTCAATTTCTTCTATCTACTGTTTTTTTATCTTTGGCGTCTACGAATTGGAAAACCCTTCCATCCACTAGCATATTCATTCTGTAGCTATGAGTATCCTTTACTATACTTTCCATTTCTTATATACACATTTGGCTATAAAGCCCACATAGGTCATGGATTCATATGACATCTTACAAGGTCATGCAACAAAGACTATGTTTCCCTACAAAGAATTTCAGCCCTTATAATGCCATCGATATATTCAAAAGTTTTATCTTGTAAGATTCTTCGAAGTCATTAACATATGATAATGTGGAAAACTCTAGTTTTTTTTTTTAAAAAAAAAAAACTCGATCACAGATGAATTTGCTTGAGATAAAAACAATGCAATATATGCTCTAGCCTTGATGCATGCACGTTTGCGTGCGCGCGCGCGCGCGCGCGAGAGAGAGAGAGAGAGAGAGAGAGAGAGAGAGGAGGAGGAGGAGGAGGAGGATAAAGCCACCAACCATTGCTATTCCTATGTAGCCATAGCCTAAAGAGAGATGAGAGTAGGGGAGATTAGAGCTAGGTTAATAGATTACCAGAAGAAAGGAAGCCTCAAAAAGCCTCCAACAGAAAGGATCACAATCCAATGCTTTTAGGTTAGCCAAGCCAAACTTGCATAGCTTTATCCAGAAAAACAAGAACATGCACGGTATAATATTAAGAGAGCCAACGCAGTGGAAAAGGATGCCATAGTGGCTTTAATCCTATAAAAATATATATGCGTGACTTTCTACCTAGACCTATCATATGTTTGAGAAGGTGGTGGTAGTTAAAGGTCACTACTCTGTCTAAACCATCAAGTAATATTTACTTATCAAAATCATACACATTTCCAAGTCAATCACTACCAAAAGCATGCATTGCTGGTTGAATAAGATTTAGTAATTTGATACCAACATGGTACTTAATCTATATATTCAACAAGAACGCCACTTGTTGCATATGGATTGCTTTCGACAAAGAGAAAACATTCTTTGATTTCTAGTTTTTCTTTTTTATTTTTGGCCACAAGAGTTCCAGGTGTGGTTATTAGATAACTGAAGGTTCCATACACTGAATAATAACATAGGTCCGAGAAATATCACCATATAATAGGATAGGAGTCTAACTGTTAGACATCAATGACTTGGGTTCGATCCCACCCTTACCTTGATTTCAGCTTGGCTTCCTTCATTCGCAGTCCCAAAAGGAGATATATTGCCATTTATCCAATGGTTATTGATCTCACCTATGAGTGCATTGGGTTATAAATCATTCATCATGCGTTGGATAACAAAATTTCCAACATAAATTTTAGAGCTCCTACAGAACTCGGAGACATTTCTGAAGTGGAAACAAGAATTTCCACTTCATCCTGCTATGATGCAGATAAGCTACAATGTCCACACAAGGCTCAGGGATTGTCAATCACTTTTATACTCAGTAAGGTGAATTTTGAAGTGATCTATGTATGTCCAAACATACTTGTAGCTGAAATAAAATTCTTTGCTGTTCACTAGACTTAAAGTAGGCCTGTTATTTGTGTGGCACAGTTTATATCTGCCTTGCAGCACATAGAAGAGTTCTCATTGGCTTGCAAAGTTGTTAGCAGCAAGCACGGAGATTTGTGCAAGGCAAATAATAAAAATAATTGAGACTGTGGTAGGCCTACCAGAAAGCAATCATTGTTTTGCATGAACTTTGATGGCCACCATGAGCGTAATCCTGCTCTCATGGAAACTATTTGTGTCCATTGCATTGTGGACCTGAACTATGCCTTATAAGACATTGTTATCCTGATCTCCCAGCCACCACATAATTACGAGTTTTGGAGAACTTCCAGAGTACAACATGCAGACATCCTAAACACACATCAGTTTATTAAACCTTGAAAGGAAGCTTTGCATGTTAAAAAAACATCCAAGGCATTAAGTATGAAATAAGACTTGATAAGTTGAGACAATGTTAACCACTAAAGCCTTGTAAGAATTTACATATAACTCAAAAGCCAGGTCCCAAACTGTAAAAAATAAAACAAAAACAATTTAGGGGCAAAAATACAAAAAAATAGTAGTTCAGTAGATTGCTCATACAATCTTCCCAGGGAAAAGAAAAAAAAATACATGGAAGCAAAAAGTAATTGGCAAGAAAAAAGAAGGCATGCAATTATTTATAAACAACAAATCCAACAATTATTCGACTGTAGGTGAACCATGTTGTACATGTTGCATAGCCTTTCTTTGTAATTATTGCTTACAGTGGGAAATTTGGAGACAGATTCAGGATAGCCTTTGTTCAGCAACCTGAAAACTTGTTGCAGTACTGCTGTCACTAAAGTGAAATAGCAGAATTGGGCTTCATTCATACATTACCGGCAAGTTCAAATTAATTGCTGTTAGAATTTTCCATTAAAGACTGACACGTTTGACAAGCAAATTTTCTTGAACATCAACTAAGCAAGAAGTTTAAATTGCTTTGCTATTGAAACTCCTCCCAGGTCCCCCTTCTTGAAAAATTATACCCATTTGTGCATCTCCATTAATTCTGAGAAGTTAATAGACCAGTCAACAAATTGAGAATAAAGAAAACAGGTGCAAGTGCAAGTTCTTATTTTCAACTTTCAAAAACATATTTCAAGAAAAAAAAATGTTAGAGATAAGTACCTGCGTGTGCGACCAAAGTTCTCTCAACATCAAGCTAATGTCTAAGATAGGTTGCGATTAAGCAGGCCCTTAAAGGAAAGGTAGAGATCCTTGTTCTCTGTACCAAAGATCTCTTCAGACTTTGCCAATGTCTCCTGCAATGAAAATAAAACAAATCTCAAACCTCTCTCATATAATACCCAAGTACACTAATGAACAACTCACACAGTCCAAGGATGCATACCTCACATGTTTGCCTTTGAGCATTAAACTCCTTGATGTTTGCCAAAAATGCCCCAAACTGTTCGTATGAGAGACGGCTCCTGAAGTGCATAGAGTAGAAGAATTAGATAAATTTGCCTTGCTGAATACTCTATGACAGATGTCTGGAAGCATAACTGACCTTGCCTGACGAAAAAACTCTTTTCCATCTATCCGAGGGCGTCCTGAAACATTAGAACTCATATGAACTAACTGCAATTTGATAACATACAAAGTAAAAGAAATTACATATATAATCAAGCCTCCGGGGAGTATTAACCTGTTGAGGAATGCCTGTGTGGAGGAGAGCTGGATGCTGAGGATTGCTGACTTGGTGGATACAATGATGATAATGTCAAGTACCCTTCAAAACGAGATTTTGTTGGTGATATTGTACCAGACAACATTCTGGGCGATGATCCTGCAGTAGAGAATCCTCTGGGAGAACCACTAGTTGATGAGACCTTTGGTGTAGTACTGGGGGTCAGCCGTGGAGTGATGTATGGTGTGATAGAGAACTGATGTCCAGCATGCCTTGATGATGTCACTGTATCTGACATAAATTTCATCAGCAAGTTAAATTTTTGAAAGTTTGAATACTTCAGCAAAACTATGGTAAGGAATGTACCATCTTGACTTGAACCCCCACTTTCTGATGATACGCTAACTAGATCCGGTGCAATGCGACTTATGGAACCCTCATCTTGTATCACATGTACAAGCACAAGAACAAAACAAAAACAAGTACAACATTTAAGCCTTAAGCAAGTAATATATACAGGCAAACTATGGTTTTTAATACCGATGGGATGGCACAGCATCCCAAAATACCGAGTGTCGAAATGGGGCACTATCCCGAGCATGGTCTGCCGTACCACCTCGTACCACTCGATACGAGGCATGCCGTATCATACCTAGAGGAAACCAGTATGAAACTTAACAGCGAGTCGTACAAGCCCCGTACCATACCACCTCATACCGAGATATACCGAGGTATGTACCGGCCCATACCAAGGCATACCATACCATATTGTACCGAACCGATAAGGCACTGATACAATACTCGGTACCAAGATAGCAGACCTTGATCCCAAGTGTCAAAATGGAATGAATCGAGAAATGAAACTATCCCAAGTGTCGGTATGCTAGATGTCTCATTCCATGGAAAAATCAAGATAGACCCATCCCACAGTATTTAAAACATTGAGATGAACAAATAAAGAGCTAAAGCTAAGATGAATAGTACCTCTCCAAGAAGGAATTCTGGCGACTAGCTCATCAGAGGTCCCTACATCAATTGCTTCTGATTGTTGCTAGGTGACAACCATGATAAGGAGGAAAAACCTTTTAGTAAACATTTTAGTGAAGACAATGATGATTTAGAGAGAGAGAGCATCTAAAAGGATATGTACCAAATAGGTCTAAGTTTGTTAAACTTACAGATGTACTATCATCACGTAGTGATTGCATCAGGTGCCTCTTGAATGTCTCCAACTACAAAAAGAGACATACATGTTCAGTCAATTTCATCAGGGAACTAAACAAACGACCATCAAAACTACGCAGAATGATGAAATAGAAAAGGAATCTATGCAATACCGGGAGTAACATATTTGAATCTGTAATGTTCAACAAATAAACTAACATCTACGATTTCTCCAGGTTCTTATCTCAGAAGCTAAACTTCATGCAGAGACAAACACACCAATGGACACAGGAAATGGTATCCATACTTGCTAGTTCAAAATGTGCAGCTTCAGGACCAGGAATTAGAGCATAGGTAGCTAGATTTTTTAGAAATCTTTTTTAAGATAACTCGGGAAGTACTTCTCAAGGTTCAAAATTCGAACCCAGAACCTTCTTCCATATGAAGGAGAGGTGCAGTGTTGTGTTATAGCTCAGTTTGCACAATGAGTTCATCAAGTGTTGAAATATTATTTCTGTAATCTGAACCAGTTAGATTTTAAGTATTACAGATAAAGTTGATCTCCATAGGATTATTTCCAAAATGGCAAGCTTTTAAAGGAAAATACAGAAAAATCCATTTGCCAAGCTAACATACCCTGGTATAAGCACATTGATGGAGCTGCTACAGTAATTGTGTTAAGCTGCTAACATAGCATTTCTCAAAATGCTCATAATGGCCATTTCCACTCTTCAGTAACAGTTCTGATCAATCAATTTTAGGGTTTCAATTCCAATATGTGGACCATAGATGCCAATCACATTGTGCAACAGGAATATCCCAAATCAAAATGGCCTGAGATACATCAAATGGAAAATCCTAATGATTTTTAAATGTGACTGGTTCATTGCTTGCACTGATGGAAAGGGTCATGACTATTGTTTTCAATTTTTGGAAGTCTTGTGATCATCTAACATCATCCATAAAACTATTAATTTTCTAACAATTGAACATCCAAACTTGGAAGCAATTAACTAAATAGATGGCTATATAAAGTCAATTGTATTACAAGATGCAAAAGCAACATAAGGAACCAACCCATCTTAATAGTCTGAAATGCACGAGCAAAATCTATTTATGTATAGGTTCAATTTTTCACATCTCAGCCTCCCTAAAAAGTTTTGATTTGGATTGCTCCTAATAGAATTTATCTTTGAGAACCGTCAAATATTTTTCCTTTAGAGATAGACCCACTTGCCTTAAATGTTTAGATTCAATCGGAATGTAAAGAAAAAAGATGTAAGGATGCAAGATTAGGAAAAAAAAAAGCAACACTTCTTTATGATGTAAGGTTGAATGAAATCAAAGTTATTTAGGTTGTCTTCTGTTTTTTCCATTCTTTTAATGATGGAACTTCCTAAAGGAAATAGGGGATAAGAAAATCAATGGGCAACTTAGTTCCACCAATAAACATACCAAGAAATTTAGCTTTACACCTTGGAACACGCCACAAGTAGTGGTCCAAAATCCAATTATGCCTCAGCTACCATAAAGGAAATCCAATCATATAATATACTTATCGGATACATGTGATATTCACCAAGTGCAACCTCAGTCCCTGTAGCCTCACCTATAAGCCACAAGGCATATATTTTAAGTACCTTGCACCTAGGCATGATGCATGGCTGTTGGAGGCACAATTGTTGCTATACAGAAAAAGAGTCTATAAGGTTGATTTGTTAACTACAGAATGGGGGCCATTAATATTGGCTTGCCACTGTATTCTACTGAATATGTTATGTCTTGTTGTCCTATGTCCTATGCCATCTCATTTGGGTCATGCACAAAAAATTCTTGCCAGGGTCCACCATGTCAACAGGTAGGTTCACCTTAATTGTTAACTTGCATCAGCTATGCCTCATCATCGTACAGTCCTTATTGACTATATCATGGGGGAATGTCACTAAGAGAGTACAATAAAAGTTCACAATGTTCTAATATGAGAAAATCATTGCCAAGTCATGAGTGACTCTATCATTAATTTTAAGTGGCCATGACACGATCATTCTTGATCCTAGGATGCTGCATAATAATTAGCATACAGGTATTTGCATTGCTTCATATACTTAACAACATCAAATTCCTAGGGTGCCATTCTACAAGCAATGGGGACCTTAGTCATTCCTTTAATACTATGCCATATGTTGGTCAATGCATCAGCTTTGCACTTCATGGATAGGATCCACTTTGGAAAAGTGGTTGTTAAGCCAAGGTGAAACCAAGGTCCACAATCTCAGTACAGAATACAACACCAGTACATTACTAGATTGATACGGTATGGTCAATACGGTACAGTATGCATCCTGTACCAAGATAGCTTCTGACCCTTTGCCCTTTGCTCCTCACTTTTTATCATAGTACTGCCCAAAATTGAAAAGTACGGATTGGCACAGTATGGTACACACCTTAGTTTTAGGTTGTACATAATAGTTCTGCTTGGTTCAGACTAATTTGACTCATATGTTGAACTAAATCTCGGTACTATATTGGTACCTTACCAGTACGGTATGGTTGTTATGGGTTGGTATGGGAGACCTTAGATGAAACTAAAGCATGTTGTTGAAGTCTAGGTTGGTCAAAATAAATTGAACAAATAAACAGACTCAACTCAATGCAAAGTAGTAGATGTGAAAAAATCCTATTTACATGTAGCAAACATTAATCTAGCTCACCAATCCAACAATGGCGCTTATTTTATACGTTGATGATGTAGATCTATCATGGGCAAATAAGGATGTAGCCCAGTGGTTGCACACTTCCACCCCTCTTCTATTAGAAGGAGGATCCGCATTTAAAGCTTGAGAGTTGTTTCTCCCATTGTTGGAGATTGGTAACTCTTCCATCATTTCTATGAAATGCCTAGTAGGATTCCCATCATTATTCTCCACAAAAAAGATCCAACAACCCTGATAAATAGTTGGTTTGATCTCTCCATGCAGGGCCCTACTCTATCTCCAATGACCCAAGCCTAACCTAGTGCGGACATCTCAATCCGACCTAATATGAAATGGTCCGACTAGATCCACATTTGGATAAAACCAAAGACATGGTTAGGATAGCATAGCTAAGATGGCCCATTCTAAATCCCAACATACATACGCATATACACATATTCTAAATCCCAACATAATAGACCAAAGAGGGATGTGACTAGCAATCGCTACGTTCAACTTCATGCTTAGATTTCCATTTGTCATCTATTCTTTAATCACCTCCAATAATCCCTTCAACTTCCTTAAATTCCTCTTGACTCCCAAAATATCTCTTATCTTTATATCCTCGATCTAACTCCTCCACTCATCTGGTTTCATCTTACCACATGCATGAGAGAGAGAGAGAGGAGAACTCCATAACACATTAAACGAATTAATTTTTAACCGACTTCCCTATGTCTTAATGTCGTACCTCCCACCAGTCCTTTAACAACCTATGATGCAAGCTGAAACCCCTCCCTCCACCTTTTGGCTCTTGAACCTTGTTCCTCTTGCATCAAATTCTATAACAAAGGTCAAGATAAAACCACCAAGGATTAAAAAGATGTCACTGATGCATTGAAAATTGTATTGGAATAAAATTGAAGGTTAATGCCCCATGATTCATGTCAAACTTATCTGAAATCAAAACTGTATAGTTTCATGAGTTAGACATTTGATCCATAAGTATCCAAAAGTCATATTTTTGAACTAGATGTCGACTTTTTGTTTTTAGGTCAAGTCATAGCCAAAGGAGCAGTCTAGTACACATTACATCTAAAGATAGCATCACTATGGTAAGCACAAATGGAATTTGGGCTTCAAATCACTTCCATTGCATCTAGCATTGATTTCACTTTCTAATACATTTTGAATTATCTCAATCAAAGATTGGCTGAGAAAAGTATGGCCTCTTTAGTAAAGACTATCATTGCTGACAAAATTCAAGATAATTATGAACATGTCATTTCTCAACCAACACAAATTAAGGATGATTTTTTCATATATTATTGGTCTTTTCTTTCTTATCCATCTACATAAAAGAAGGGCATCCCGGTGCACGAGGAATCCGCTGCTATAGGGTTTAGGAGGTTAAGATGTAAGCAGCTTTACCCCTACATGCAGAGAAATTATTTCCGTATTTCGAACTCGTGATACCCAGGTCATTGTAGAGCAACCGTACCATTGCACCAAGGCCTGCGCTCACTTCACCATCTAGAAATAGTTGTTAATTAAGTTAGAAGTCCTACGAGACTTAGGAAGGATTACTTTTGTTACTATCACTTTTTTAGAATAATTATATCCATATGGAACTAAAAAATTCTGTGAGCCTTAGGAGCCCCATCATTGTAGTCTCTCAATTTTTGCCATTAATAGAAGAAACAAAAATTTCTTTGAGTCTAATTTGTGTGTTTCTCTTGTGGGGTGGATTCTTCACATCCTCTACTAGACTTTAAAACGAGTGTTGGTGGATTTTCGAGGAATGTTGATAGCAAGTTTCCGAATTTTGGCAAGTCACGGAAAACTTTGTAAACATTAAGTTTCTAGGTGTCAACAAAAAACTTTGATATCAAGATATAGCTACTAGTTAGTGCTAGTTAACCTTTTTAGTTCCTTCTAAATTTCATTTCTAGTTCCAGTTCTTCTTCTAATTAGTTCTAGTTGGTTTCTAGTTTGATACTAGTTTCTTTTTCCTTTCTATTTCTATTCTGTCACTCTGAAGCTCCTCCCTGCCTATGTCAACCTCCATCATAATCTTTAGAAACCAATTGTGGAATTCCATCCCATGACTAGCAACACCAAAAGAGAATGGTTAGGTGCTCTCTAGAAACCTTTGTTTCTCTAAAAAAATATTTATGCAACTCTCCTACGAAAACACTATGAATGCTTTAAAATTCTTGATCCTCTTCCTAAGTTCTAGTGGTGGAATCCTCCCTTCCTTTGTTTTATTTTCCTCATTTCCTCCTCTTTTCTGCTCTTTTTTTTATTTCTTTTTCAAGGCTGATGGTGGGACAGCTATGGCTCACCTTGCCTTAGTTTGAAGATTTCATGCCCAAGATGTTGTATGGTATTTTGTGAGACCTGGATCTCGAGAACATGGGGTGGCATATTTAATTGCTCTCCAAACTCAGTCCTTTTTCTGCTAAAATAGAGGCTAAAAGTGTTATTTTAAGAAGCCTCTAAATTGAAAGGCTCAGTTTCAATTGGATAGCTGTTAGATTGGTTTTGCATAAACCCTATGCTACTAATGTTTTGGTCTTAGATGACTAAAAATAAAAGAGGAAAATGAGGTTGCCACCAGAAATCCAATTTCCACATATTACAACAAAACTGAAATCTTCCAGACAACAGTGAATTAAAAAAGGCTGAACCTCATTGGCAACAATGCCTGAATGAAGACTAATTAATAGACCATGGAGGAAAAAGGTCTAAATTACATGGCCAAAATGATTTAAAGACACGAATCTTCTGAAGAACGATGTATCATAAGCTAATTAATACATCTGACAATATTGCCAAATTGAAGAAGACTAGAAGTTCTATAACAGCATAGTAACAGTAGCCCAACTTCATAGTTTGAAGTAAAGGCATATATTTTATCAACCAAAAAACGTTATCCATCTCTCAGCCCCCCAAAACAAGTAATTGCAGAATGATGCAAAGAAAATCTGTTTCTATTGATTGATGCAAAGATTTGTCCCCTGTCAATGTCATGAAAGGAGCTTTAGTTCTTCTAAAATTTAAAGGAATTTAAAGACTTTGATCATATGAAAGAACTAAGAGGATAACTTAGTCCCATAAACTAAAGTATGATCTCCTTTGCGGAGCCCTCCCCCCTCCCTCCGTTTCTCTCTCTCCGCCACCCTCTCCCTCTCTCTTCCTCCCTCTCCCTCCCTCCCTCCCTCCCTTCCTCTCTCTCTCCTTCTCCCTCTCCCCCTCCCTCGTCAGTTTCTCAAACTAAGGGGTAGAATCATGCTAATCGGCCTCTGGTACGGCTTGATATGCTCCGAACTAGGCAGTTCAGGAGGGTATTATTTTCCTTGATTGTTATCATCATATCTACTAATGAACACATTTCATTAAATGGACATCTTTCAGAGCCAGCAAAATTAGCCTTCCACAATGCGTGCCAAGTGCATGTAAGTTGACTACCATTTTTTGTATATCAACTAAATTCTTAATCCATCAATCATCAGAGCCCAAGAAAAGTATGATTTGACTAAAATGACATGTAAAAAACCTCCAATTTTGAGCATACATTCAACACAGAGAATTCGTCACCTCCATTAATACTGAATATAGTCTAAAAAAAATAACCCTACGCGTCACCCAAGTAACTCAATCCCTTTTATCTATCTTCTCTCTATCCTAATTTGAAAAATCCATTTCTCCATGATATACATATTACAACTTCACCTATTGCAACCCAGACGGTATTACAAAAACAAGTTGCATCTGTCCCCCATCCCCTCCCAACGAAAAATAAAGAAAAATAATAAAAAAGAAATTCTGCAGTTCAGACATTGAGCATCCATGCCTGCTACTTTAATATTTAGTGGAACAGGATCGCCTCTATTCTTGAGAACCATGCAATCCGATCAAGCCTAGAAAATATAAACTCACATATCACGTATCATTCCTTTCTTCTCTTTCCAATAGAATCCTAGTTCTCTGTCATATAAAGTGCTACAGCAATGCAGCCTCAAACAGCTAGTACTCATGCATTGTGCCAAATGAATGCAACCGAAACGATGCATGAGAGAACTCCCAAACTAATCATTGAAAAGTTAGCATTTCTTTAAACGAAGGATTGCAGCAGAGTAAAAAAGATCACACCTTTGCCAAATCCCTCCCGAGTTTCTTCGAAGTCAACGCCAGCATATCACGTTCCTTCGAAAGCTTAGCCTTCAATCAAATAGAATAAAAAAGAATAACAACCAATTGAAACGAAAAGGCCAGTGAGAGAATTCAATACAAGATCAATCACAGGGCTTACGTTCTCCTCGAGAGCAGCCCGGAGGCGGGCGTCAGACTCCTGGACCATGCGATCGAGGTGGTCGAGATTGTCCTGGAGCTCGGATATCAATCGATCCCGCTCCGAGATCTTCTGGCGCAGCCGACCAGCCTCGGCCTCAAGCCTCGTGACCCGGGAGGTGATTGCCATGGAGGTGATCTTTCGTGCGAGGTCCAGCTGTTCGTAGGGGTCGGTGGGGATCACCGATAGGACCTCGTCCGAGAGGTGGAAGTCCGCGCCGTTCTGCGCCATCACCCACGCGAAGAGAAAACCCTAAACCTAGCTCTGGATCGAAGAGAGAGTTAGAATTAGGGTACGGTTAGGAGGAGGAGGTGGCGGAGACTTCGTCTCCGGCGTCGTTGGGGTCAGACTTGGAACTTGGAAGGGAGGTCGCCCTTTCGGAGAAGTGCGGAAGGGGGGTGTGAATCGTTGCAATAAGGGGGGTGAGGATAGCGAGTTCCTTCTGTTATGATTGCTTTCACGTTGCAGTTGGGGCTGTTGTCCTTTTCGAAATCCCCCGCCCCCGCACAAGCCTATTAAGAATTTTGGGTTCGGATTGAGGCCCTCTAAGCTCGGAAGATAGGAAACCAAGCTTGATCCATCTTTCCCTTGCACTTGCAAACGGAATTCGAAATAACTAAAAATTATTAGGGAGCTTTGGTTGAGAGATCCTAATCCACATGGCATGTAACTCAACCCAAACCCACCCAAATAGGATCCATTGACATCCTATACTTGGGCTACATGTGTTGCTATTGAAATGTCATTTTCTATTAAATTAAGGTGAATTATATCTGGTAAAGGCATTGCATGTCTAACAATTTCATCATCTTAGAAAACTTTGCTCCTATTCAGTTTCAAAAGCTTGCTGCTTTTTATCTATCCAATGGCCAGAATGCCCTGAACCCTTCTCAAACATAACAATAGTAAAATTAAGTAAATTGGATATGTTGTGGTTCAGATTTGGCCCGAGGGTGACCACACCAAGGAAGTCAAGGGAGTTGCTAGCTGGAGCGGAGAAAGGAGCCACTTCCTGCACACCGACGGACCTGTACAAAGCCTTACTGGTGGTTCCGGCGAGAGCCCTCCGACGCTCAATTTAGAGTGGATCTCAGTTGGTCCAAAAGTCAGGTGTTACCTAATGGAGCTATTTATAGTCCCCGTAGAGATGTCCAGGTAGCGGAGGTATGACCCGTCCTCATCATGGGAGGAGATAGCTTTTAGCCAGATGGTGCGCAGCTAGAGCTTGCTTGAGGCGCACGGCATAGGTCGTTCTTGTGAATGGTAAAGTATTGGTAGATGTGGCAGGGTATAGCTGGGGCGGCAGGGCATAGTTCATGATTGATATATCGTGGCATAACCAGCAAGCAAAGCATGGTGCGGTGAGGTTGCTGCAGGGCATCGCCGCAGTATGAGGACGACGAGATCGGCCTTCTGAGGTTGGCCTCCAGAAATCGGCCTTCCGGGGTCGGCTTTCTGGGGTCGGCCTTCTGAGGTCGGCTCAGCCTTTTGAGTTCGGTTCAGCCTTCTGAGGTCTGCTCGACCTTCTGGGGTCAGCCTTCTGAGGTCGGCTCGATCTTCTGAGTTCAGCTTGGCCAGATTGGGTGACTTCATGCCAAAAATAGGACGATCCATTTTGCCCCCCATCAAGATAAAATCGAGAGTTGAGGAAACAAAATAATCTTCCAAAATTGCAGCCAACATGATCGACGTCAACGAACACAATTAAATCTGATGAAAAAATATTTCAACGGAGATAGGTTTAGCTGGCAAAAAGAAATCCAAACTCTTTCACCAAGTGACTGGTTGGATTTAAATATAAATCTCAAAAACAAAATTTGTCTAAAGAATGGGACATAGCTTAATGAAACTTAATATTTTTTTTGTTTTAAACATGCTATATCTTAAATTTATCGTCTTGATACATCCTAATGGATATGATTGGAAATTGATTTGACCATTATAGAATCTACTTCTAAATTTTGTAACTAAAATATAGACATCTCATAACTGAATCCGTACTTGAATTTTTGATTTAGAATATGTGGAAGACTGCTGGGACATGCACTAATAAAATCATGGTTGCAATGATGTTGACACAATGGCTCATAACAGCCATAGATGCAAATATTGTGAACCCATAGCCCTTATGACTATATACTCTGTGTTTCCAGTTAAATGCTCACTAAAGGAAACCAAATTGAATTTTGTTTCATATTGGTGGTCATAAATTTTTAGGATGTGCTAGGATATTCCAAAAAGATATGGAAGGCTGTCAACAATAACTATTGTTGTAATTTTCTCATTAATTCTTTCCTATTTTCTTTCTATTCAAATTCAAATTCAAAATTTGTTCCTATAATCACTCTTATATATTCTATATATATTCAATACAAACTCAAAAGAAAAACCAACTAATCAAGTTGGATTTTGGCAATCACATTCTATTTCTTTCGGTCATAACTCCCTTCCATCCATTTAAAAATTTACATGTATTAAATTATCACCTCCCAAGGTACAACATTGCATCAAACCATCAAATGGCCCAATTAGAAGTCAATTACTTTCCATAAGACAACTGGACATATGAAGAAGAGTCATGAAGCTGAATTGTAATCCAATGTGAAATGTGTGTCATGTACTTGGATTGCTCTAGTAAAGTTTCTTCACTAACTATTTAACTTGTGTAAGTAAATTACTTCCACATGTATTATCTGCAGCACCATTAATTAGTGTAAAGTTGGAGACACATGTGGTACACTCTTTTATGAGGGAGAAATTTATCTGGAATACCCCTTAAATCTGTAATTTGAAAGAGGGCCCTGTTCCAAGCAGTTATAAGCTTTTGCCATATTACTTCTCAAAGCAAAAGAGCCCTTTTTTTTTTTGGAATTTTTTACAGAGTTCTTGAGTAATAGTGATTGATATTGTCAGAGATTTGATGCCCCAGTACAAAAGCATCTTGAAGTGGAAACATATGAATTATTATAAAAATATTCAAATTTTAGTATTTAAAGTAGAAATTTATCATTACTCAAGCATATTTTCCTCACATTATATTTATTTTTCATATATTTTTTAATTTAAATGTTTAAAATAAACCCAGTCCAATTAGTTGCTAATTAACCTGGCCCCTTGGCCATGTCGACCTCCTATTCAGGTTCAAAAAATATGAATATTTAATTATTTTAATCTAATTAATATTTTATTAAATAATTAAATATCTATTACAATATGACAAAAAAATAATCATAATAACACAGTAGAACACTAAATATAGGCTGTAATTAATAACTCAACATCTTGGATTTCAGTTATATGCTAAGGATACTCAAAACTAAAATTAATGGTTAGAAATATTTGCGAGTATAAATTTATAATCCCATCTCAAGTCCATATTTAAAGAGAGTTTTTTTGACTAAATGGTCAGGTCAACTTAACAGACCGATGGATCTGAATTCAAATTCAAATTCTCATGTGTAAAATAGCTTGTCACATGTAAACCATAGTTTCTATGGCGATCAAACTATCATCACAAAAATCTTAGAGAATTTTATAACAACAATTTGTCATTGACAAATGACTTTAGTGATATTAATTAAATTCTCATCACTAAAAAGTGAACTTTATCTTCCCTGCATAGTTTTATTTGGTGTCAGAAACTATGATGGCAGCCTTTCATGATGACCGTTGATATGTCATCACCAAAAGATACCATTTTTGTAGCAAGATTTTCCACTATGAGAAAGCTCAATAAAAAATGGTAATTTGTGACAACTATTAATTATCATTAATTTGAATATTTTTATGAGAAGAATTTATGTTGTCATAGACAATCTAAAACAATGTTCTTGTAATGTTCATTACCACACTAAAACATGAATTTTTATTTGGAAATCATGTAGTCGTAATAACTTATGAGACATGTTAGTGAATTATTGCAATTGTTTAAATCTTTTTTCTTCTCACATTTATTAGAAAAAACATCATTCTTCAAAAATCAAAGTAAACAAGATGAACAAATTTAAGTACAAAGATTGTATTCATAATCTAAAAGAATATTTTATGATACTAAAGCCACTCATTTATTCCCGTAAACAGAACCAATACTAAGCAACACCAAAATAATACCAAGCATAGAAGAAAATGTAAAGAATAATAAAACATAATTTGCACATGATAATACCATATTGAATCTCTATTATTTATTAAATATTTTAATTTTTTATATAAAAATTAAGATCAATCCCGATGGTTCATCTATGAGAAACTTAATTGTTTATCAATTGACAATTGGTTGTCTTTTTTGTTTTGTGTTTTATTTAAACATGCATTATACTATGTTTGTGGTAAGAGATGTGATCCTAGATATTTATCAAACCATATAACACTGAGATCAATCAATAAATTTTGGCCGACTGTTGGATAATTTATGTGTGTGTGTATGTATATATATATATATAAAAGAATTTTTTGCATATATATCCTTCTAAATATACAATTTTTTGTGAATATCTTGCAAACTTGCTATTTACATATAAACCCTTATAACATTCTATTTTTGAATATATATACCCTACTTCATTTTGACATATCTACCCATAATTAGTAAGCAAGAAAGCAAGGAGGGAAGAGAGGGAAAGAGAGAGAGTAGGAGGGGTGGCGGGACCTTTACCCAACTTAAAGGGATAAAACAAATAATTATCATTTTAATTAATTCTTATTTTAAATAAATATCAATTTAACTAATGCCTTGAGAAAAGTGTGATGTCAAGGGCGTATATGGAAAAATAGTATTTTATAAAGGTATATATGAAAATAGTAATTTTGATGAGGGTATTCATATAATTTTATATATTTAAGAGGATATACGTAAAAAACACAACTTAAAATTTATTATTATTATTATTTAAATTTTTGTATGATATTAATTTTTAACTTGTTTAAGTTTGGGTTCAACCACTTAACCTTTATAGTTCAATTGATTAGGGATAATCTGGCATGTGAAAATAAATTTCATGTCAGGTTACTATATTTGATACAAATAGAGCATGAGAGAGATGGTAAAATAAATAGTAGATTCTATGCCTATTTTACTCAGAAAGAAGGTAAAATAAATATTACTAAAAAGGTAGTATTTTTTTTCTATACCAAATTACCGAGTAGAAGTAATATAAAATTATTAATATTTGACGAAATAGACCCACTTGTATCATATTAATATTAGGGGTGGCAATCAGGTCGGGTCGGACATAAACAGGTCAGGTTAGAAAATCATAAACTTGAATCCGACCTATTTATTAAACAGGTAACCCGACTCGACCTATTTAACCTGTTTAATAAAGAAGAGTGATAAGAGCACAAAAGTGCAATCGTCAGACCATCTTAATTAGTGATGACCCAAAGATTGATTCATAAATTGATTTTGATGATCACAAAACCTTGAAGTATAGATACTAATGCTTATGTTGCAAGGAGAAAGATATTTATTTTGCAAGGAACATAGCAAGTTGGGAGAACACAAGAAGGCCTCCAAAGCTCTCAAGTTGGAAGAAAGCTACAATTTATTGGCCCAAAGTTTAAAGTTCAAAGGATTCAAATTGGAGGAGTAAAATCAAAAGAAAAATTCAAAAGAACAGTCTTCGAGTCGACTCCAGTGGAATTCGAGTCGACTCCGGAGAAGTATGAGTCGACTCCGGAGAAGTATGAGTCGACTCCTAGGAGTCACAGGCAGAAAAGTCAGAGAGCAGTTTTCGGGTCTGAGATTCGAGTCGACTCCAGTGGAACGCGAGTCGACTCCGATGGTTGGTAGGTCGACTCCAAAGAAAGCAAGAGTCGACTCTCAGCGGAACACAAGGAAAAAGTCAGAGAGCATTTTTGGGACTCTGAGATTCGAGTCGACTCCCGCATTGCACGAGTCGACTCCGAGACTCCGCGACCATCAACAGACAGAAAACCAAGTTACTGCCTCTGAGATTCGAGTCGACTCCCAGACAGTTCGAGTCGACTCCAAGGCAGCGCGACCCCAAAAATGCAGAGGATCAGTTTTCGGGCTCTGAGAGCCGAGTCGACTCCAAGAGAATCCGAGTCGACTCGAGGAAGAAAATCAGAAAGTATGTCCTCTGGATTCATGGGATGAGCCGACTCCGAAGATGCCAAGTCAGCTCCAGATGTTGGCGAGTCGACTCCGGGTTAAGTCGAGTCGACTCCCAGTCAAGGCATGCACTTTAATTCAAATTTGGAACAGTAGCCGAGTCGTCTCCAGTAAAGCACGAGCCGACTCCTGCAACAGGCGAGTCGACTCCTGATCGCGCGAGTCGACTCCGATCCCAACGGTAACATTGTCAGGAAATGCAGACTGTGTCCAACGGCTCTTTTTCTTGTCTCTAACGGCTATATTCTTGTTTCCACGCCATCTAAAGCTATAAAAACAAGAAGAGAGCTAGGGGAGAAGGCATGGAAGTGGGAGAGATCATCTAGGAAAGAGATCTCAAAGAGATTACAAAGGAAATCTCCCACAAGCACAAAAGGGCCATCCAAAACGAAATAGAGAGAAGAAGAGCATCCAAGTGAATCCGAAAGCTTCCTCTCCATCCGCGTGCTGCCTCGGGGATCCTCTACTTCATGCCAAATCAGAGGAGGATCAAGTAAAGAAGAAGCCGAGCTCCTCCATCTTCAAAACTCGTTTGAGGGCTTCTCTTTACTCTATTTGTTTATATTGTCATATCTGCTTGTTTAAGAAGCTTTGATTTGTTTTTATTCTTTGTTTTAATATCTTGTAACTTGATTCAATCAAGGGATTGAATCAAGGGGTTAAAGGTTTGTTGGTGAGCCAAAGGGAAAACCAACGGTGTAAGGTTTGTTGGTGAGCCAAAGGGAAAACCAACGGAGATAGGTTTGTTGGTGAGCCAAAGGGGAAAACCAACGGAGATAGGTTTGTTGGTGAGCCGAGGGTAAAACCAACGTGTAAGGGTTTGATTGTGAGCCCGGGAAAACAATCGGGGTTGGTTCTAGTCGGTGAGCCTGGGAAAACCGACCGAGTTCGTTGTGCGCTCGTAAAAACAACAAGTTGGGTTGTGAGCTTGTAAAACAACCGGCTGTAATCGGTAGGATTATAGTGAAATTCCCAAGAGGTCTTGGGGAGTGGATGTAGGTGCTGGGGTGCACCGAACCACTATATGTCCTTTGTGTTTGTAATGCCTCTAGTTATTGTCTAACTAACACACTTACTTACTTAGATAAATTGCTTGCTTAATTCTTATCCGCACATCCTTTAGTTGCAAGCATATTTAATCAAGTCGAAGTCTATACATCAAACCCTTGCTAAGTTTAACTTTCACTGTGCATCTATACAACTTAGCATAGTTACTCATAAAGTTTTAGAAGTAGCATAAAAGTTTTAAAAGACCCAATTCACCCCCCCTCTTGGGTTGTATCTACTGGGCAACATGTGGTATCAGAGCAGGTGCTCAAATATTATTTGTAGTCTTAACCGACTAGAGCCAAAGATCATGACAACTCAAATAGATAGTTTTCTAGGAGAAGGACAAGCAATTGACACACCTCCACTATTTAATGGCATAAACTATGCACATTGGAAAATACGCATGCGCATCTTTATTCAATCACAAAACTATTACTATTGGAAAATCATAATAAATGACCCTCACACACTCTCTCAAACTTTTAATGAAAAAGACTTAGCACAATTAAATGCTAAAGCTATGAACATATTATATTGTGCGATTCAAGAAACAATGTTTAATGAAATTTCTGCATGCTTATCTGCAAAGGAGATCTGGGATACTTTAGAAAATATTTATGAGAAATCTCAGAGTAGCTCACATGTACTTCAATTGCATACTAACAATGAGACTGCAGAAAAAGGTGTTGAAACTTCCATCTCAGTCGAGTCGACCCCAAGTATTTCAGAGTCGACCCTCAAGTTAACCGAGTCGACTCCAATAAGGTCCGAGTCGACTCCAAGGCAAATCAGCTTCCTAAAGACAAAGAAGAAGAGGAAGCAAGAAGAAAGGAAGAAAGAGGTAAAACGCAAGAAAGCCTTGACCAAGAGAAATTCAGACAAGGAATTGAAAGTTAGGAGCAACAGTGAACTACAAAAGGTAACTAATTTATGTTTTATGGCATTAGAAGAAAAAGTAAAATCTGAATCTAATTTTAAACCAAACGAATCTCATGAAGAATTTTCTTATGATGAACTTTTAAATGCTTTTCATGAGTTGTATAGTGATTGTAGAAAATTATCTGTAAAGAATAAAAATCTTAAGAAACTAAATTCTGAAAATGAAAGCTTAAGGTCATTTTCAGAAGAATTGATTCAGAAAAATCATAGCTTAATTAAAGAAAATCAAAACTTAAGTAAAGAAATTAACCAATTAAAATGTTTTATTAACAAATTCACTGTAAGTTCAGAAAGATTAAAAATGATGTTTGAAAGCCAATATGCTGATTTTGATAAATCAAAATTTAGCTTGACTCCTTCACTTAGCCATAAATCTCTAGAGAAAAAGGTTATCAATTTACCAAGCAAACCATTAAATAAGATAACTTATTTCAAAAATGAAAAGGATGGGAATAACAACTTTACCTATCGTTCTAGTATAATTAAATCAAATGGTAAAGTTATTATTATTAAACAGATATGGATTCCAAAAGGAACCATATGTCCTAACTCTCAAGGACTCAAGCAAGCTTGGGTACCCAAAATGAGAAAATGAGGATGTACACATAGGTGTACCAAGGTACCTATGGAACATAAAGAAACTTAAAAAGTTATTAACAAAAAAAATAATGAAATCAGTAATTCTTGCATCTCATCATTATTTGTGCTTTAGTATTTGATATGATTTGCTAGTAGTGATCAATTTTGTGATATAGAAAATACTTTTGGAAATATAATCAAATCTCTTCATTTTTTAGTATACTTTACTCACTATTGGATAAGTTGCTAAATGATTAATCAATTTATTAAGAATAACTCTATGAATTCTCTATATGCTTGATTGAGAGTTATTATCCATGGCATTATTGTTTATTGATCATAGATATGATAATGTGTACTTGGTATGCTTTTGAATATATGCACTATGAATACCAAGAAACCATCCTTGGCATATAAAATCAACTCATGCTAGTATGTACTTAATCTCAAAAGACCTTGCCATAGGCTTACTTAGATTATCTACTTAAAGGTCAAAGTTTTGCTATGCATGCTAACTAAGGAAACAAACAAAAATCATTTCTAAATCTTAAGATGTTGTTTCCATCTCCAAGTTTTTCAAAAGCTTACATTGAATTTATTCTTGAAAAATAAAACTGAAGTATTTTTCTGTATTTACTAAATCTTGTAAAAGTGGTTCAAATGATAAAGGTTTCCAAACTGTGAAGATAAAGAGTATCATGGCACAGTGTTGAAAACCAAAATCCTGATAAAGGTTATACAGAAAATAATATTAAATCCAATGATTTCAGCACCAAGGACACCATAAGCAAAATAGGATTAATAGAATTCTTGAAGAAATGAAAAAGACAATTATGTATGATAGTCATCTACTTAAATAAATTTTTAAAAGACTATCATCACTGCTTGTCATACATATGATTTCTATTTTTGATGAAAATTTTGATCTTCTGAAAAATGGAAAATGAACCATTGCATATCTTTCATATTTTTCAGTCGTACATGTTATTATGAAAATAATGCCAAATCTGATAAAGATACTTCTATCCTTGGATATCATTCATCAAGCAATGCATATAGAACATTCATGAAAAATTCTAGTTGTAGAAGTATCAATTCATTTTATTCTTTATGAGACTAATGATTTATTATCAAAATACTAAAATCAAATTATATGGTTAATCTTTTACATATGCACTTAATGAAGAAAAATTGATGACTACTAAAAGACTAAATCAAGAAAAGAGGAAATAGATCTTGATAAAGATTCTTGCATGATTAGAAGTAAAGATCATCATTATCATGTGCTTGCTTCATGAGCTTTATATTCTGTCAAATGAATGTGTAGAAGTCACTCCTATGTGGTTACTTCATTAAAAAGGAGATCTATGAAAAATAACCACCATATTTAAAAATACACATTACATATATGATAAAGCAATATGTGATTTAGAACAAGCATCAAAAGCATGATATATAAAAGCTTAAGCAACCTTTTTGATAGAAAGTAATAGTGATAAATCTATGCATCAAAAAGATGAATTTGTGATATCTTATTTGCTCAAAGTATGCATTGATGACATCATTTTTGGTTCTACTAATGAAGAGTTATATTGCAAAGTGAGTTTGAAATATGATGAATGAATTAACATCTTCTCTCAAACTCCAAATTAAGACAAACAGGAAAGGGGATCTTCATTGACCAACGTTAGTCCACAAGAAAACTCTTATAGAAGATTGGCATGAAGAAGGTATATCTATGACCCCATCTTGTAGAATTTGAAAAGGATGAGCAAAGTAGATCTATTGTGTTAAAGCTGTATTGAAGCATGATAGAATAATTATTTTACAGCTAGTAGACCAGATTGTATGCTTATTATGTGACCTTGTGCAAGACTTCAATCTAACTTTAATTAATCATATTTTATTGATAACAAATAAATCATAATCTGAATTTTGATAGAAACAAATGTTTAAGATAAATTGATTAAAACATAGTTAACATATCTTATTGATAATTATCTTAAGCAAATAGAATCTAAACTAAATTGACTTAAACTATCTTGGTTAATGAATCTATCTCTTTAGTTCAAATGATATGTGCTTGCTTATATTTAGGCAATCTCTTGAGTAAAGTGACTCAACATGCAACTATTGTCATATCTTATATTGAGTCATCTAGTTAAAAAATATATATGTTGGATGAATGCTTTGTATCTTAAAGAAACTAATGACCTTCCTTCAAGAAAGAAAAATGAGAGATTTCAACTTGAAGGATATCTTCATGTAAGATACACTAAACATTTACATGCAAACAAGAGAGAGGATCTTCTTCAGCCAAAAGTTCACACATAAGAAATCTAGTTTGGCTTGAAGAACATATAATGAATAGGTAATTTAGATACCTTTCTCACAAATTAGTTGAGCAAAGTCAGTAACTTAAATCTTATTATGGCATGATTAAATTCTTTAATTATTAATTTTTGATATCATGTCTATATGTGTATTGACTGACTTATACTTTTAGAAATTATTTCATGGTTTGCCCAAACTAAAATATATCTTTGCCTATGTCATAACCATGAAATACACAAGTATATGCTTAAAATGTTGATGTAAAATAACTTGTGAGAAGTTATGAAACCTTGAGCATAATGAAAATATTGTTTGCATGATATACATATATATGATACGTAAGATTAATTCTCTATTCTGCTCTCTCATGAAAATTACTTGAGAATAACAAAAAGAGAGAGAGATAAAGAAAAGAAAATGGATATTATTCAAGAGAAGTAAAATCCAAGTAGAGGCAAACACTTCAACCTTAAGGAAAAGCAAAACAAACTTAATATATTCGACACATTTGTGAGACTTGTGTGAGCATTCTTTTGGAAGGGATAAAATCCATAATTAATTACACTTAAATAGGGAGGTTTTGAAGTAAACATTTTAACCTTTCTATATTGCTCATCATAGGGATGGTGCCAATGGGGAGGCTAGTGGTAGTACCCGGCACTATTTGACCCAACTATTCGGTGTAGGGCATATTAGGGACGGCACAAGAGGGAGGCTAGTGGTAGTACCTCGTGCCCCTTCCCAACTCCACCGGATAGGGAGCAAATAGAGTATAGAGCATAAGAAAGTTATAAATGAAAAACAAAGTAAATGAAAGTAGAATTAAGTCAAATTTTTAATCACTTGAAAACACACTTTAAGGATGAAATTATTGCAAGATTATATTTAAATAGGGGGAGTTTATTTGAAAAGAATTGATTTTGATCCTTGACATTCTTGTACTTAGTATTTTAATGCATGACTTAACACATGGTATATTTTGCATATGGTATGATGTCTTGATTTATGGATTCTCAATATTTTGTAATGTTTCATACTTGGACAATTTGATTGAATGTTTGAATTGCTACATAACATCTTTTGTCTAGTTTTATTGAAAAGAAATTTCAGATTTGTCATTCACAATCATTGTTAAAATCTGAAAGCTAAATAAAATTGTAGAAAGGAGAAGAGAAGAACATCTCTATTTAGGGAAAATAAATTGATTTTGTTTTATCCTTCAACTTGCCTAAATTTGGTATATAATGGTCAAATTCGTACCAAAACTCAACATTTAATACAAAGATTCTGAATATGCTCTTATATGTTTGAAATATGTATTTTCAATCGTAATCATTTAAGATGAGCTATAATGTGGAAGATACATATCTCAAAGTATGATTGAAAATCCTATGTAATTCCGAATCTGATTTTGTATAAAAGCTTAAACTAAATGTGATTTTTAAAATAAAGTCTTACTTTAAGAAAAACAGAATTAATTTTGATGCCTTTGATGATTGCTCCGATACGCATCCGAAACATATCATTTCTTATCTTCAAAGTATACTAATGTTGGTTCAAATGATGTGTCTTTCGATGATCTTGATTGCAAACAAAAATTTCTAAATATATGATTCTATTTTGATATAAAAAAAAAAAATATATTTATTGTGCTTCATGTATACATTGCTGAAAAACTATGATTAAGAAATTGAGTTCTATAAATATATATACCTCAATGATCATCTATATATTTTTCTCTTCTACATTATTGAAGACTTCCATCAATAGAGTGAATGATCTTAAAGCTAGAAACATTTCACCTCACTCAAATGACTCTAAAAGAAAGAAAATGTAAATGCGTTTGAAAGAAACTGAGCTTCAATTGAATCATTTTATGATTAATACTTTTATACATTTTCTCTAAGATTAGGAGAAAGCATAACTTGTTCTTAAAAGATTAAAAAGAGTGATTACTATAAATTGTGAATATTTCTAGATCACTCTATATTCTTGATATCATAAAGTTTCAGCTCTATTCACGTTTATCATTAAAATCTGAAATTCGACAAAAGAAAAGAAAGATTAAAGAAGAATGCATCTTTTAAGGGGGAGCTTTAGATATTCAGTATCTTATCCTAAAGTCACTTCAATTTGATGCATACCTTGCACTTTATGGATTGATTTTGATGAACCTCCTTATATTGCAAGACATGCTTTAATTACCTTGAGATGAGTTCTATAAAGGTTGTATTATCTCAAACCTTGAGTCTTATGAAAATAAGCTGAAATATATTTTTGAGATTGACAATCTTATTGAACATTATCTTAGGATTCTAAACTCTTAAATGGAATGATCATTTGAGGGGGAGAAAGAAAATTTCAGAAGGAAAGATCTTATGGAACTTAATCGCATAAATCTATAACTAAAGGAGAGAGAAAGAACACTAAATGAAAAGTGATTCTAATACTCTCCAATATGTATCATCTGAAATTTAAATCTGAAAATCTGTATGATACACCTTGAGGCGTGTTATTTGGTTAGTATATCTCATGCATCACTCTTGAACCAAACTGCAAATCTTAAGAGCCTCTAATTTAATGAAAAAGGGGGAGAATAATGTGTTAAATATTCTTGAGTATCTCTTAGAAAATCTATTTTTGGAACTTCACTAATGAGCTCAAATTGGCTTGCTTTTTGGAACTTCAATTTTGTGCAAATTCATTATTTTATGTATCAAATTGTGCTTATTTTCTAAAGAAATAAAAGAAAGTCTTTAAAAGAGCTCTAAGATGTATCAAAAATTGCATGAATGTATATTTTGATATTTGTGCCACAATGCTCCTATTATCATAAAAGAACTTTGAAGTCATTAAGAAAATTAATTAAATTGCTCTCATGGTTGATAAAATACTTAATAGATTGGGCAAAAGGTCTTAAATGAACAAGCTTTCATACTTAGTGAAGAGAGGTTAGATCTCCACTCATGTTTTTCCTTGAATATCATTAACCTAAGGAAGATTCCACCTACACTTGTTTAGAAAACTATCAAATTAAAAAAACCTCTTGAATTCACACTCGATGTGTTCTGCTCTGATCTTTGTACTTAATGTTTCACTATCTTTTTGATGTTGTCAAAAAGGGGGAGAAATATCTAAGTATATGCTATATACCTCAGAATGCTTTATTACTTTGAATTGAATACAAATCAGCTTAAAATTTAAATATGTTGATTGTGTTAAGCTGATTAAATCTAAAAGCATTATCATGAAGTATGTTTTTAAATATATATGTTTTCCACTTCATGCAACTTAGCTATGTATTACTTCTAGAAATCAATATCTTTTATATTGCATATACTCCAAGTTTTGTCATCATCAAAAAGGGGGAGATTGATGACCCAAAGATTGATTCATAAATTGATTTTGATGATCACAAAACCTTGAAGTATAGATACTAATGCTTATGTTGCAAGGAGAAAGATATTTATTTTGCAAGGAACATAGCAAGTTGGGAGAACACAAGAAGGCCTCCAAAGCTCTCAAGTTGGAAGAAAGCTACAATTTATTGGCCCAAAGTTTAAAGTTCAAAGGATTCAAATTGGAGGAGTAAAATCAAAAGAAAAATTCAAAAGAACAGTCTTCGAGTCGACTCCAGTGGAATTCGAGTCGACTCCGGAGAAGTATGAGTCGACTCCGGAGAAGTATGAGTCGACTCCTAGGAGTCACAGGCAGAAAAGTCAGAGAGCAGTTTTCGGGTCTGAGATTCGAGTCGACTCCAGTGGAACGCGAGTCGACTCCGATGGTTGGTAGGTCGACTCCAAAGAAAGCAAGAGTCGACTCTCAGCGGAACACAAGGAAAAAGTCAGAGAGCATTTTTGGGACTCTGAGATTCGAGTCGACTCCCGCATTGCACGAGTCGACTCCGAGACTCCGCGACCATCAACAGACAGAAAACCAAGTTACTGCCTCTGAGATTCGAGTCGACTCCCAGACAGTTCGAGTCGACTCCAAGGCAGCGCGACCCCAAAAATGCAGAGGATCAGTTTTCGGGCTCTGAGAGCCGAGTCGACTCCAAGAGAATCCGAGTCGACTCGAGGAAGAAAATCAGAAAGTATGTCCTCTGGATTCATGGGATGAGCCGACTCCGAAGATGCCAAGTCAGCTCCAGATGTTGGCGAGTCGACTCCGGGTTAAGTCGAGTCGACTCCCAGTCAAGGCATGCACTTTAATTCAAATTTGGAACAGTAGCCGAGTCGTCTCCAGTAAAGCACGAGCCGACTCCTGCAACAGGCGAGTCGACTCCTGATCGCGCGAGTCGACTCCGATCCCAACGGTAACATTGTCAGGAAATGCAGACTGTGTCCAACGGCTCTTTTTCTTGTCTCTAACGGCTATATTCTTGTTTCCACGCCATCTAAAGCTATAAAAACAAGAAGAGAGCTAGGGGAGAAGGCATGGAAGTGGGAGAGATCATCTAGGAAAGAGATCTCAAAGAGATTACAAAGGAAATCTCCCACAAGCACAAAAGGGCCATCCAAAACGAAATAGAGAGAAGAAGAGCATCCAAGTGAATCCGAAAGCTTCCTCTCCATCCGCGTGCTGCCTCGGGGATCCTCTACTTCATGCCAAATCAGAGGAGGATCAAGTAAAGAAGAAGCCGAGCTCCTCCATCTTCAAAACTCGTTTGAGGGCTTCTCTTTACTCTATTTGTTTATATTGTCATATCTGCTTGTTTAAGAAGCTTTGATTTGTTTTTATTCTTTGTTTTAATATCTTGTAACTTGATTCAATCAAGGGATTGAATCAAGGGGTTAAAGGTTTGTTGGTGAGCCAAAGGGAAAACCAACGGTGTAAGGTTTGTTGGTGAGCCAAAGGGAAAACCAACGGAGATAGGTTTGTTGGTGAGCCAAAGGGGAAAACCAACGGAGATAGGTTTGTTGGTGAGCCGAGGGTAAAACCAACGTGTAAGGGTTTGATTGTGAGCCCGGGAAAACAATCGGGGTTGGTTCTAGTCGGTGAGCCTGGGAAAACCGACCGAGTTCGTTGTGCGCTCGTAAAAACAACAAGTTGGGTTGTGAGCTTGTAAAACAACCGGCTGTAATCGGTAGGATTATAGTGAAATTCCCAAGAGGTCTTGGGGAGTGGATGTAGGTGCTGGGGTGCACCGAACCACTATATGTCCTTTGTGTTTGTAATGCCTCTAGTTATTGTCTAACTAACACACTTACTTACTTAGATAAATTGCTTGCTTAATTCTTATCCGCACATCCTTTAGTTGCAAGCATATTTAATCAAGTCGAAGTCTATACATCAAACCCTTGCTAAGTTTAACTTTCACTGTGCATCTATACAACTTAGCATAGTTACTCATAAAGTTTTAGAAGTAGCATAAAAGTTTTAAAAGACCCAATTCACCCCCCCTCTTGGGTTGTATCTACTGGGCAACAATTAGTATTTTAGCCAATCATTAATAATAAAATTAACTAATTAATGTTTTATTTGTGCAAGTAGCCCAATCAGCTCGTTCCCCACATTGTGCCAGCATCCGCGCCGTCCATCAGATCACCATCATCTTCAGCCTTCAATCCCAACGCCCCAAGCCACGTCATCTTCCGCGATCCATTCCAGCAGTCGGTAATCCAGATCCCACGATCAGCAGCCGTCCATTTCAAGGAGTTCCAGCTCCTTCCCAAATCAAGCCAAAGCCGCATCCCAGCCGTTTGTGGTCCCCGTTCCTTCTCCATTTGAGCATTCCGGGCAAGTTCCAGCATCATCCCCTCTTCCGGATTCAAGCCGTCCGCATTGCTTCCAGCTGCCGTTTCAAGCGATGCAAGCATCCCGTCGATTCCGGATCCACCTCCCAAATCACTGAAAGAAGGAAATAGGAAGCTTCCAGCGGCTGTCCATCTCCCGTTCCACCGCATGCCGGATCCCGCACCGCTTCCTCCACGATACCTCCCAAGATTCATCCCGTGATCCTAGCATGGCCCGAAGAAGCAAGCCGTGATCGTTTCCTCCTCTTCTCCCGTCGCTGCCAGCTCTCCCATGCCATGAACGCCCCAATCCGGCACCCAAAGAAGGAAATCCATCTCATCTTCTTCCGTTCATGCCATTAATCCCGAAATTCCAGCGTCCGTTTGCAGCTCCTCCGCCTCTGCTTCCGCCCGTGACGCGTCCGGACCCAATCCCAACCGTCCGTGAGCCATCGATCAGATCCCTCCGGCTTCATCCGTCCGCATTCACAAAGCGGATTAGCATCCAATCTTCTCCATGAATCAAGCATTCCATGATCCCTCCAAGTCACCCCGTCGATCCCACGGCCAGCCCCTCTCCACCGCGTCCGTGAATGGCGTCCTCCGCGTTCTCCTCCTCGTCCCAGCAACCGCATTCTTCATGCGGTGAAAATCTTCCATATTCACCACGTCTCCAAGAGCTATAAGAAGGAGGGAAGAAGGAGGAGGAGAGGTGTGCTCGGCTAGCTCGGTTGAAGGCCAAAGAACAGAGGAGCTTGGCGGGTTTGGTCCAAGACGATTCGGAAGAGTAATGCTCTGTTTTCAGATTTGAAAACAGAGCATTACATTTCTTTTGTTTTTTTTTTTATTTTTTTTATTGTTTTAGTTGTTTTTCTTTTAGAGGTTATATTTTTAATTTGTGTTAGTGATTTTGTTTTGAGTATCATTGTGGAGTGATCGATTAAAACCCCGTTTGATTTTGATGAGCTCAAAGCATTTGAGTATATCTTGTGATTACTAATGAATTCAATTGAGTGTTTCAGTGAAAATCCTGTCCAAGTGTCTCTAGACTTGGTTCATAGCATTTTGGATAAGTTAAGAAGTCTGCATGAACCAATGTCTGAGATACGAGTCGACTCCCGAGTTTCACGAGTCGACTCCAAGCGTATCAAGGTCACTGGCACGAGCTCGAGTCGACTCCTGATCAGTACGAGTCGACTCCGACTGAAAACAGACAGAAGGACAGAAGAGCAGTTTTTCAGGTCTGAGATTCGAGTCGACTCCAGTGGAATGCGAGTCGACTCCCAGCGGTACACACAGAAAAAGTCAGAGAGCGTTTTATGGACTCTGAGATTCGAGTCGACTCCAGTGGAACGCGAGTCGACTCCCAACGGTACACAAAGAAAAAGTCAGAGAGCGTTTTATGGACTCTGAGATTCGAGTCGACTCCCGCAGTACGCGAGTCGACTCCGAGACTGTGCGACCATCGACAGACAGAAGACCATGTTACTGCCTCTGAGATTCGAGTCGACTCCCAGACAGCTCGAGTCGACTCCAAGACAAGCTTCACGTCAAAAGGCAGAAGACCAACTTTCGGAAACTGAGAGCCGAGTCGACTCCAAGGAAGTTCGAGTCGACTCCAAGACTGGATGAGCCAAAAGACAGAGAATCGGGAGTTCGGGCTCTGAGATTCGAGTCGACTCCCAGGACAGTCGAGTCGACTCGAGTGGACAAAATTCAAATTTGGATCCACGGACTACAGAGGATGAGCCGACTCCAAAATTGCCAGGTCAGCGCCAGAAGTTGGCGAGTCGACTCCGGGTCAAGACGAGTCGACTCCCAGTCAAGACGGCAACTTTAATTCAAACTGGGAACAGTTGCCGAGTCGACTCCGGAAAAGCTCGAGTCGACTCCTGCTACAGCCGAGTCGACTCCTGATCGCGCGAGTCGACTCCAACCCACCAACGGTCACATTGTCAGGCTGCGCAGAGTGTGCAGAACGGCCAGAAAAAGCAGAGTAACGGCTAGTTTCCGTGGGGGTTGGCTTAAATAGCCACAGAAGACTGTAGCAAGGTAGAGAACACACATTCCACTCCTAGCATTCAAGTCTTCAAGCTCTCTAAGTGCTCTTCAACGAGAAAAAGGGAAGATCTGCATTTACTGCTCCACCAACATCTTCCCAGCATTCAAAGCTTCCTCCTCCTGCTTTCAAGTCGATCACTCTTTCAAGAGGAGACCGGAGTTCCAGAAGCCACACCTCTTCACCATCTTAAAAGCGTTTGAGGGCTTCTAACTCCTTTACGATTATATTGTTTTAAATCTGCTTTTTGAGAAGCTATTTTCTGTTTTCTTCTATCTCGTGTATTTACTTGATTCAATCGGGGGATTGAATCAAGGGGATTAAGGTTGGTTGGTGAGCCGGTTTAAAACCAACGAGTGTAAGAGTTTGATTGTGAGCCCGGGAAAACAATCGGGGTTGGTTCTAGTCGGTGAGCCTGGGAAAACCGACCGAGTTCGTTGTGAGCTCGTAAAACAACAAGTTCGGTTGTGAGCTTGCAAAACAACCGGCTGTAATCCAAGGGGGTTATAGTGAAATTCCCAAGTGAGACTTGGGGAGTGGACGTAGGAGCAAGGGTTAGCTCCGAACCACTATAAAACTTTGTGTTTGTAGTGCATTGTCTCTCATCTTCTTCCCCACACATTACTCACAGCACTTAGCTTTAATTAAATAACTGGCTATAATATTTCGTTAATCATCCACAAAGTTTTAATTAGCTAAGTTAATTTAAAAACCCAATTCACCCCCTCCCCCTCTTGGGTTGTCTATCTGGGCAACAAGTGGTATCAGAGCCAAAAACTCTTCCACTCAAGAGTTAAAAGATCAAAATGACAACCCCATTTGGATCTTCTCACATTGAGGGTCAGTCCACCCAAAGACCTCCTTTCTTCAATGGATCCGACTACTCATACTGGAAGGCTAGGATGAGAATATTCATCCAAGCCCAAGACTATGAGATGTGGACCATTGTAGTGAATGGCCCATACATCCCATCCACATATGTAGAGGGTGTTAAGGTACCCAAACTAGAAACAGATTGGGATGAACATGACATGAGGAAGGCACAACTAAACTCTAAAGCAATGAATGTGTTTTATTGTGCCTTAGACCGTAATGAATTCAATAGAGTTTCAACTTGTAATTCTGCAAAAGAAATTTGGGACAGACTTGAAGTGACCCATGAGGGCACGAATCAAGTCAAGAAATCCAAAATAAACATCTTGGTTCATAAATATGAACTATTTAAAATGGATTCAAATGAAACAATCACAAGCATGTTCACTAGGTTTACTGATATTGTCAATGGCCTAAAAAGCCTTGGCAAGAACTATACTAACAGTGAACTTGTCAGAAAAATCCTTCGGTGTCTACCAAGGTTGTGGGAAGCCAAGGTGACGGCGATCCAAGAAGCTAAAGACTTGAACAAGCTTCAACTTGAAGAGCTCCTTGGATCCCTGATGACGCATGAGCTTACCATGAAACAACACAACGAGGAAGAGTCCTCCCATAAGAAAAAGGTAATAGCTTTAAAATCTACTTCTTCTAACAAGGACCTGTCTTGCAGCAGCAGCAGTGAAGAGGAAGAAGATGAGGAAGATGGTGGTGAGGCACTTCTTGTGCGCAAGTTCAAGAAGTTTATCAACCACAAGAAGACGTATCATCAAAGGAGAGGTCCCTCAAATTCCTACCGCAGAGACAAAGGTAAGAAAAGGAAAAATGAGGGGATTGGGTGTTACGAGTGCAAGAAGCCGGGACACATAAGAGCAGAGTGCCCCTTATTGAAGAAGGGGAGTAAGTACAAGAAGAAGAAGGCACTTGTCACCACCCTATCGGACTCCGACGCATCATCTTCATCATCGGATGAAGAACAAGAAGAGAAAGCCAATTTCTGTTTCATGGCCAACGAAAATGAGGTAATTTCCGATACGCATTTTGATTTTACATTTGATGAACTTTATGATGCGTTCAATGAATTAATGATTGAGTATAAGAATATAAATGTTAAAAACAGAGAACTAAAAGTAACTAACCAAAGTTATATTCATAAGCATGATTCATTAATTAAGGATAAAGATAATCTCACCAAAGAAAATCTAGAACTTAAGACAAGCAACCAACTCCTAATTAAGAAGACTAACACCTTAACGAAAGATATTGAGAAACTAACAAAGGAATTTTCAGATCTCAAAAACCATAAACAAGTCTTAAACAAGGATCTAACTAAAGAGCTAAATGATCTAAAAACCGAAAATCAGACATTAACTAAAGAACTAAACAAATACAAACCCTTAGTTGAAAAATTCACATATAGTTCTGAAAAGTTAAACATGATACTTAATAATCAACGAGCCGTATTTAATAAAGCGGGTTTAGGGTATAAACCAAGGAATAAGAAAAAACTTCTTAGTAACTTCTTTGTTAAAGCTGGGGAAACTAAAATTAAGAAAATAACTTGCTTTTGTTGTGGAATAGTAGGACATAAAGCAAATGCATGTAATTTTAGAAAAAGTAAAACTAAAAGAAAAAATAAAAGGGTATGGGTTCCAAAAGGAACCAACTTGACTAACCATGAAGGACCCAAGAAAACTTGGGTACCTAAGATGACATGATTTGCTTGTGTAGGAGTGTCTTGCAGCCAAGGTCAACAAAAACTGCTGGTATTTGGATAGTGGCTGTTCAAGGCACATGACGGGTGATAAAGATCAATTTTTCATCCTTGAAGCTAAGAAGGGAGGTGCTGTGACTTTTGGAGACAACAACCAAGGTGACATCATTGGTATTGGTAAAGTTCAAATCACCCCTTCTACCTTTATAGATAATGTTAGATATGTTGATGGTCTTAAGCATAACTTGTTAAGCATTAGTCAATTATGTGATAAAGGATATGATGTTATGTTTAAACCATCACTATGTATTATAACAAATCCAAATGATAATAGTTTAGTTTTTAAAGGGATGAGACGTGGAAATGTATATGTGGTAGATCTAGAAGACCTTACAAAACATAACCAATGTTTAGTTGTTAATGAAACTAAAGAAAATGATGCTAGTTGGTTATGGCACCGTAAGTTAGGTCATGCAAGCATGGACACAATAACTAAACTAGTTAAAAGAGACTCCGTGATAGGTTTGCCAAAATTAAAATTTGAAAAGAACAAAATATGTGAAGCATGTCAATTTGGCAAACAATCTAGAAACTCTTTTAAATCCATAAAATGTGTCTCTACTTCTAGGCCTCTAGAATTACTACACATGGACCTATTTGGTCCAACTAGAACAACAAGCCTAGGTGGAAATAAATATGGTCTAGTTATAGTAGATGATTACTCTAGGTACACATGGGTCATGTTTCTAGCGCATAAAGATCAAGCATTTTCTATGTTTAAGAAGTTCCATAAGGAAGTAACAAATGCTAGAGAGTCCTCAGTTATAGCTATTAGAAGTGACCATGGTACCGAATTCGAAAATCAATTATTTGATGAATTTTGTAGTAAAAAGGGGATAACCCATAATTTCTCAGCACCAAGGACACCACAACAAAATGGAGTTGTAAAAAGGAAAAATAGAACCATAGAGGAAATGGCTAGAACGATGTTATGTGAAAGTAACCTCCCTAAGTACTTTTGGGGAGAAGCCATTAATACTTCTTGCCATGTATTAAATAGAGTTCTATTAAGACCCATCATAAAGAAAACACCATATGAACTGTGGAAAAACAGAAAACCAAAGGTTAACTATTTTCATGTTTTCGGATGTAGGTGTTTTGTACATAATAATGGGAAAGATAATCTAGGGAAATTTGATCCAAAATCTGATGAAGGAATATTCCTAGGTTATTCTACAACTAGTAAAGCCTATAGAATCTTTAATAAAAGAACCCTAGTTATAGAAGAATCTATACATGTTGTTTTTGATGACTCTAGTGACATCTCATCTAGTAAGAAGGTTAATTTTGATGATGATATTGAAATACTTGAAGAAAAGATAGATGAGATGGGATTACAAGATGATAATCAAAAGTTGATTGAAGGAGAATCATCAAACCAAGAGCCTATAGTGGATCATGGGCTAACTAAAGCTTGGAGGTATGCTCATGGGCATCCTAAGGAACTAATTCTAGATGATCCATCCCAACCCGTTAGGACTAGAGCATCCCTTAGAAATTTGAATAACCATCTAGCTTTTGTTTCACACTTTGAGCCCAAACATATAGAAGAAGCCGAAAATGATGTAAATTGGATAAATGCAATGCAAGAAGAACTAAACCAATTTACTAGAAACAAAGTGTGGGATCTAGTAGAGAGACCTTCTGAATATCCAATTATAGGTACAAAATGGATATATAAAAATAAGCTAGATGAAAATGGAATTGTTATAAGGAATAAGGCTAGACTAGTAGCAAAGGGTTATAATCAAGAAGAAGGTATAGACTTTGATGAAACTTTTGCTCCCGTAGCTAGACTTGAGGCTATTAGACTATTATTAGCATATGCATGCTCTAAGGACTTCAAGCTATATCAAATGGATGTAAAAAGTGCTTTTCTAAATGGGTTTATTAATGAGGAGGTATATGTGGAACAACCTCCTGGTTTTGAAAATCATCAATACCCCAATCATGTGTATAAACTGAACAAAGCACTTTATGGTCTAAAACAAGCACCTAGAGCATGGTATGAGAGACTTAGTAAATTTCTATTAGAACATGAATTCTCTAGGGGAAATGTAGATACAACATTATTTCTGAAAAAGAAAAATAAGGATATGTTATTAGTACAGATTTATGTTGATGATATCATTTTCGGTGCTACTAACAATCGCCTCTGCGAGGAATTTGCTGATTTGATGCAGAGTGAGTTTGAGATGAGCATGATGGGAGAGCTGAACTACTTCCTCGGGCTTCAAATCAAACAATCTGAAGGAGGCATCTTCATCAATCAAGCCAAATATATCAAGGAGATGCTCAAGAAGTTCGATATGGAGGGAAACAAGTCAATCAGCACCCCCATGAGCTCATCATGTAAGTTAGACCAAGATGAATCAGGTAAATCTGTAGATCAAAAACTTTATAGAGGTATGATAGGTTCTTTACTGTATCTTACTGCAAGTAGGCCTGATATTATGTTTAGTGTGTGCATGTGTGCTAGATATCAGGCTAATCCTAAAGAATCACACCTAGCTGCAGTTAAGAGAATCTTTAAATACTTAATAGGAACTAAGAACATAGGGCTGTGGTACTCTAAAGAATCTAGCCTAAACTTAATAGGGTACACAGATTCAGACTTCGCTGGATGTAAGCTTGATAGAAAAAGTACCAGCGGGTCTTGTCAATTTCTAGGAGAAAACCTAATCTCATGGTTTAGCAAGAAACAAAACTCGGTTGCATTATCCACTGCAGAAGCTGAATATGTTGCAGCCGGGAGTTGTTGTGCTCAAATCTTGTGGATTAAACAACAATTAGAAGATTATGGCATTAAACAAGATAAAATCCCCATTAATTGTGATAATACAAGTGCCATAAACCTAACTAAAAATCCAATTCAACACTCAAGAACTAAACACATTGAGATAAGACATCACTTCATAAGAGATCATGTATTGAATGGTGATGTGACTCTCCAATTTGTTTGTACTGATAATCAATTAGCAGATATTTTCTCAAAACCCCTAAGTGAAGAGAGGTTCAGTGTACTTAGGAGGGGATTAGGAGTGATTGACCCATCCTAGTGGGAGTTTCCACTAGATTAATTGATTTTGATGGTTAAAATGAGGTTAAAATAGAGTTTCTATTCAATGATCATCAAATCAGATCCCAACTAGGTGATTTTCCCTCATTTGGCACGGTTATAGCATGATTTTTAAGTGCGTGCCAAGGTTAGAGACGACTCGAGTAAGTTTCAGAGCCGGCTCCTAAGGGGGAGTCGACTCGCGCATTTGGGGGAGTCGACTCGCAAAGTTGGCAGCTGAGGGGGAGTCGACTCGCACATTGTCGGGAGTCGACTCGAAGTCTACAGGCGCATAAGGAGAGTCGACTCGCGCATTTTCTGGAGTCGACTCGAGGTCGAGTCGACTCGCGACTCAGGGGAGTCGACTCGCAGTCGGGATCCGACTTTTTAACCCTAGGTTTGTCATTTCGCAAACACTTTTTCTCAAGCCGCCACTGTTCACAAAGCCCTAGAGCCGACTCCTAGGTCATCTTCGATCGTCTCCAAGCCCTTTTTCCGTCGATTCTTCGCCGGACATTGAGTTTCCGTCCGTTCCTAGGTCTTTTCAGGTCAGTCCCGAGCTTCCTCTATCGATCCTTCTTCGTTCTCTAGGTTTTCATCTCGTTTAGGTCAAGATGCCTCGCAAGGGAGTTGTTAGAAAGAGGTCCCGTCCCGTGGCCGGTCCCGAGCGGCGCTCCAAGGCGCGGCACGATCCCGCGAGGCAACCTCCTCCGGATCGTTCTCCGCCTAGGGTGGTTCATGTTAGGCCGTTGGCCGGGAAGGCCGTCACCTCCGGGAGGTATGTCACTTTCGACTATCTCTCCCGGGAAGGATTCACCATAGGCGATAGGCTTAGAGCCCAGGGTCTAGAGTACTTCCTCACCTTGGACCTTCCCACCTATCCTGGCCTAGTTCAAGAGTTCTACAGTACCGTCCATCGGGGAGATGGAGGTATTGAGGGCACGGTATTAGGTGTCCCATTGCGTGTCACAGAGGACCTCATTGCCCATATCCTCCACCTTCCATTAGTAGGGGTGGCTCCTGCACATCCTGAGGATAGATTTGAGGCCCTTACGATCGTCTTAGGGCATCCACCTCAGTCTCCCCTAGATGAGGTATCTGCTAGCTCACTTCCTATTGAAGTGAGAATCCTTTTGAGCATTTTGTCCAGGTCCATCTTCCCTAAGACAGGGAGATTTGATTTTGTGAATGAGAGGGACCTAGCTATTATGTCTTACATTCTTCAGGACACCCCGGTCAACTTCCCCAAGCTCATTTATAGGTATATGTGTGAGCCCCTGGATAGACCTAGGCTCTCCCTCCCATACGGAATGTTATTCACTCTTCTCTTTAGGCAGTACGAAATTTCCATTCCTGAGAAGGAACCCTCTCGTGCCTTGCGATGGACTGATCGCTTGGGTACGGGGACCATGCACAGGATGGGATTTCGGAAGAGAGAAGGGATCTGGGTTAGGAAGTCCACTCTCACCACTCAGACCACCAGACCATCACCCAGTCCTGAGCCAGATTCTGACTACCCAGAGTTTCCAGACCATCCAGACCTTCCATCCACTCCTCCTGCTCCTACCACCTCTGCCGGACCTTCCTCCTCAGCTCCACCATCTATGGAGGTCCGTATTGATCCAGAGCAGCTCCGGGAGCTGCGGCAGGAGATCGTCCGAGATTTGAGGGACGAGCTGCTCCGGGAGCTCCGAGGTTCCGTGCCAGCTCCCACTCCTGCACCCACTCCATCCTCAGCACTGGTCCCATCCTTGACAGCCATGACAGACATGACGGCTGAGGTGCGGCAGGAGATCTACAACATTAGGACCCTGGTGCAGGCCCAGTTCCACAGCATGAGCGAGGTCACGAGCACCACGAGGAGGATGCGGGATGACATCCGCCGTGACATGCACACCACCACCGAGGGGGCCGAGCGCTTGTCAAATGTGCTCATCGACAAGCTGGACGCACTTCAGACCTCGGTGACTGGGCTTCAGACGTCGGTGACTGAGCTCTCCACTACACATAGCAGAGCCACAACGTCTATTATCACGCAGCTGGGCCATGTTACAGAGGCAGTCGCCCTCCTCATGGAGCAGAGCCGATTGAGAGGAGGAGTCACATCCTCGAGAGGAGGAGCTACATCCTCCAGAGGAGGAGATGTATCCTCGAGAGGGGGAGCTACATCCTCCAGAGGAGGAGATGTATCCTCGAGAGGGGGAGGCACATCCTCGAGGAGGTCATAGATGATTTTGAGTTGTGTTTTGTCTTCTTTTGTATTGTTCTTGCTTTACCTATTGTATGCTCAAATGTATTCACCTTCATATCAATACAATGAGTAGACATCTTATCTTCATTTCTGTGCCATTTGATGATTGACTGTGCCATTTGTGCCATTGATTGTGTGTGATTACCTCCTTTTTGGTATGATGACAAAAAGGGGGAGAAATGTGTAAGTATAAAATATGTAAAAGGGGAGAAATATTAAAAAATATGTAAAAGAAATCAATGGAAATAAATAAAACGATAAACTCTTAAAAACACACATAAATTTGTTCTAAGTGGATTCGGTACCTCGAGGCTCATTATCTCTCTTTTGGGGCTCCTAATGGAGTAATCTCCAGAATCTATTCAAGGGATATTCGGAGATTAGCTGAATCCTACTCAAGAACAAATTGACAGATTTTCCCTCTAAAAACAAAAATTTTAGTTCAAAAATTTCAAAGCATTAAAAGGAAATTCAGAAAATCAAAACATAGTTGAATGCATATGTTGAGGGGGAGAATCTGAATTTTAATCAAGCTAAATCATTAATGTCATATAAGCCAAACAATTGATTGCAGAATATGAAGGCTTATATAATTCCAAATGAAAGGGGGAACTTTAACTCCGAAATTTAATGTTTCACTCCTTTCAAACTTGGATAAATTAAATTATCAAGACATTTGAATTCATTTATGGAGTTTATTTCATTATTTACTGAGCAACTCATTTTACATATACTCAAAGTTTTGTCATCATCAAAAAGGGGGAGATTGTGGAGTGATCGATTAAAACCCCGTTTGATTTTGATGAGCTCAAAGCATTTGAGTATATCTTGTGATTACTAATGAATTCAATTGAGTGTTTCAGTGAAAATCCTGTCCAAGTGTCTCTAGACTTGGTTCATAGCATTTTGGATAAGTTAAGAAGTCTGCATGAACCAATGTCTGAGATACGAGTCGACTCCCGAGTTTCACGAGTCGACTCCAAGCGTATCAAGGTCACTGGCACGAGCTCGAGTCGACTCCTGATCAGTACGAGTCGACTCCGACTGAAAACAGACAGAAGGACAGAAGAGCAGTTTTTCAGGTCTGAGATTCGAGTCGACTCCAGTGGAATGCGAGTCGACTCCCAGCGGTACACACAGAAAAAGTCAGAGAGCGTTTTATGGACTCTGAGATTCGAGTCGACTCCAGTGGAACGCGAGTCGACTCCCAGCGGTACACAAAGAAAAAGTCAGAGAGCGTTTTATGGACTCTGAGATTCGAGTCGACTCCCGCAGTACGCGAGTCGACTCCGAGACTGTGCGACCATCGACAGACAGAAGACCATGTTACTGCCTCTGAGATTCGAGTCGAGTCCCAGACAGCTCGAGTCGACTCCAAGACAAGCTTCACGTCAAAAGGCAGAAGACCAACTTTTGGAAACTGAGAGCCGAGTCGACTCCAAGGAAGTTCGAGTCGACTCCAAGACTGGATGAGCCAAAAGACAGAGAATCGGGAGTTCGGGCTCTGAGATTCGAGTCGACTCCCAGGACAGTCGAGTCGACTCGAGTGGACAAAATTCAAATTTGGATCCACGGACTACAGAGGATGAGCCGACTCCAAAATTGCCAGGTCAGCGCCAGAAGTTGGCGAGTCGACTCCGGGTCAAGACGAGTCGACTCCCAGTCAAGACGGCAACTTTAATTCAAACTGGGAACAGTTGCCGAGTCGACTCCAGAAAAGCTCGAGTCGACTCCTGCTACAGCCGAGTCGACTCCTGATCGCGCGAGTCGACTCCAACCCACCAACGGTCACATTGTCAGGCTGCGCAGAGTGTGCAGAACGGCCAGAAAAAGCAGAGTAACGGCTAGTTTCCGTGGGGGTTGGCTTAAATAGCCACAGAAGACTGTAGCAAGGTAGAGAACACACATTCCACTCCTAGCATTCAAGTCTTCAAGCTCTCTAAGTGCTCTTCAACGAGAAAAAGGGAAGATCTGCATTTACTGCTCCACCAACATCTTCCCAGCATTCAAAGCTTCCTCCTCCTGCTTTCAAGTCGATCACTCTTTCAAGAGGAGACCGGAGTTCCAGAAGCCACACCTCTTCACCATCTTAAAAGCATTTGAGGGCTTCTAACTCCTTTACGATTATATTGTTTTAAATCTGCTTTTTGAGAAGCTATTTTCTGTTTTCTTCTATCTCGTGTATTTACTTGATTCAATCGGGGGATTGAATCAAGGGGATTAAGGTTGGTTGGTGAGCCGGTTTAAAACCAACGAGTGTAAGGGTTTGATTGTGAGCCCGGGAAAACAATCGGGGTTGGTTCTAGTCGGTGAGCCTGGGAAAACCGACCGAGTTCGTTGTGAGCTCGTAAAACAACAAGTTCGGTTGTGAGCTTGCAAAACAACCGGCTGTAATCCAAGGGGGTTATAGTGAAATTCCCAAGTGAGACTTGGGGAGTGGACGTAGGAGCAAGGGTTAGCTCCGAACCACTATAAAACTTTGTGTTTGTAGTGCATTGTCTCTCATCTTCTTCCCCACACATTACTCACAGCACTTAGCTTTAATTAAATAACTGGCTATAGTATTTCGTTAATCATCCACAAAGTTTTAATTAGCTAAGTTAATTTAAAAACCCAATTCACCCCCCCCCCCCTCTTGGGTTGTCTATCTGGGCAACAATCATGTTGTTCTTATTTTAAGTTTAATTAAAGAGCAATGTGTTGTTTTTAGTCTGAATTTTAATTGAGAGCAATATTTTAAGTTTTAAATTTAGAGAATTTTATTTTGATGGAGAGTTTTTCTTTTGAGATTTTATTTATGCTGAAATTTTAATTTCTTTTATGCAATACATTAAATCTTCTTTTATGAAATCTATGTTTGCTTTAATCCTCTTAGTTTTATCCATTTTAATTTATGCCAAAACTCTTCTTTGATTAATTAAATGCTTTTTGAATTTAAATACCTGTCTTTTAGTTAATTTCAATAAAAAAACATTCTCCGGTAGACTAGAGAATCCATCAACATCCTTAAAATAATGTTTTTTCTTCCATCATTCAAAAGTCGATTTTGAATCCGAGTGAACGTTCTAATTTTTATGCAACTCCAATCGCCTCCCTGTGGATCGACCTCTTACAACCGCTATTCTTCGAGTAGGAAAGGTAAGAGTAGAATTTAAAATTAACCTTTGTTCGTCGGTTCTAACAACGATCTGTCTAGCATATTTTTAGGTAGACAGGAATCGGACGAACAGAATTTTGGCGCCGTTGCCGGGGAGGCAAATCGAGAAGTAAGAACGATCACGAAGATCAAATCAAATTTTAGATGCCCGGAGTGAACGTACTCCGGTAGTAAGTTTTTATTTTTATTTTTATTAATTTTTTTTATTTTGAGAATTTCTAGTTAATAATTTCGTAGTTATTAAATTCTGAAATTTGAAATTCGAAATTTAAAATTCAAAAAAAAAATCAAAATAAAAAAATTTCAAAAATTCAAAAATTTTCTAAATTCAAAATTTGAATTCTGAGATTCGAAATTTGAAGTTTAAAAAGAAAAAAAAAATTTAATTAAATCAAAAAAAAATATTAAAAAAAAATATATTATTTTTGCTAGTAATTGATAGGGTGCAATCCCCCGAGATTGTCATACCTCTATTGGGACTCCTCACGGAGTAATCTCCAGAGCTTATTCAACGGGCATTTGGAGATTGACTGACGTATAAGGATTAGTTTTAGTTTACATTCAAGTTATTGCTATATAAAAATTTAAATATTAAAAAAAATTTAAGAAAATAGTAAATATATAAAAAAATAAAAAAATAAAAAAAATAAAAAAATTTTGCTTGCTCATTTAATCAATACAACCTAATGACATTGCATAAACTTTAAAAAATATATTGATTATTTGCTGCATTTAGTATTAAGCATTTGCATAAAATAATTTAAGGGCATAACTCATTAAAAAGATAAGGTCGGGAAGTCATTACCTGTCCTTAGCCCAAAAATCACCACCTTGCATACTTATCCTAAGCCAAATTAAATTAAAATCAAATTAGACGTTGGCCTTAGGGTTTTCGAGCTCAATTAAGCTCTTGGAAAGAAGCGGCTGAAAGCCACTCCAGTGAGGATTTAGTAATTGGTGATGTCTAGGAAAGTTTTACAACAGTGAGAACTGTTACGGGTATTGTGGTATCGGTGTATCTCTTCTGGCACCACCACACACCCCGGGACTTTCCTGGTCACTGGTTACTGGATCGCTTAACTGGTAAGCTCAAGCTTAATCTGAAAGGGAGATTAGGAGCTGTCTAATCTAGAGAGAATTTCAGGAACTTTTTAACCTGATAAATCTCTGTGCAACTAGATTTAAAAAGCTACTAAACCTCACTTAATTCTAAGACTAATAGGGTCAAATTGTTGTGTGGTGTTGATTGTGGTCATTTGTGTCTAGCCCTTCTCTTCTCTTTTAGGATTTCGTTTAGGAGTCGAGTCTAATTAAGTTATTGATAATGTATGCATGATAGAAGGTCATTAAGGGATAAGTTAACCCCATTTGATCCTGAGATTGACAGAACTTTTTATCACAACTTGCGAACAGTAAACCAACCGTCGATCTCTACAATGGGTGAACATATTAGAACCCTAAATGAATTGTTTGCACCCGCATCCGCTAGTCCCCCTACTTGCATAGTATTACCAATCAATAATGCAGCCCAATTTGAAATTCGGGCTGCAACAATAAACATGTTACCCAAGTTTCATGGGTTCGAGAGTGAACAACCCTATATTCATCTAAACAAATTTTTGACAATCTGTCAAACATTTAGAAATCAAAACTTAGATGAAGAGGGTATTAAATTGAGGTTGTTTCCCATGACTTTAGAGGATCGTGCTGCTGCATGGCTGTATTCCCTTGCTTCAAATTCCATCACATCATGGGAACAACTATCTAAGAAGTTCATGGCTAAGTTCTATCCTATGGTAAAGACTGAAAAAATTAAGGATGCCATAAGAACTTTTAGAGAAAAATCTGAGGAGAAATTTTCCCAACTTTGGGAAAGATTCCATGACTTGTTGGTCAAATGCCCACACCATGGGCTTGATAAGGCTGATCTGGTCCACTTCTTTTATAAAGGACTACCTCCAGCACATAGAAACATGATTGAGTCCATGCACAAGGGTAGGTTCATGAACCAAACCCCGGATCAAGCCTATGAATTTTTTGTTGACTTAGCTGAAAATGCCCAAAATTGGAGTAGCTATGGTGAGGAAGTAATTAGAGATGAGTTTGGGTCTAGAAAACCAGGTAATTATGAAATGAAAGTAGACCCAGAACTCAAAAATGTTATGTCCAATCTGGTGGCTGGAATGAACAACTTGAGTAAAAAGTTTAATGCTTTCACTGTTTCCACTAGTTCGAGTTCATACAAAGAGTCAAATCCCGTCATGAAAGTGGAACACGAGTCATATAGTTTGTGTGTCTTGTGTAACAGTCCGGAGCATCTAGTGGAGTTCTGCCCTAATCTGCCCATCATAAAGGCCGAGCAAGCAAATGCTCTAAATTCATATAGTGCCTTTAAGAAGCCCACTCCCAACTCGTTCAGCCCAGTTTACCACCCTGATAATAGGTTCCACCCAAATTTCTCATACAAGCAAAATGAACCTATTCAGCATCAAAGTGGTCCACCAGGTTTTCAAAACAACTTCCCCAGGATAGGTCCACCACAAATGAACCAACCTTTGGTTCCATCTGTACCGCCTTATAATGCCCCTATCCCACAGCAACCTTCACAATTAGAAACCATGATGGCTAATACGATGAAACAACAACAAGATTTTATCAAGCAACAACAACAGACCAATACAGCCCAAGCCCAGACTAACCAATTCCATGCGCAAGCAATTGCAAAACTTGAGGTTAGTCTGAGCCAAATAGCTAACTCTCTAGGGGATAGGAAGAAATGTGAACTACCTAGTCAACCAGTGCCTAATCCTAGTAGACAACAAAATCAAGGTCAGATAGGTCAGTATCAAATCAATTCTAATGGAAATCCGACCTATGAAGTCCAGGCAATTACCACTTTAAGGTCTGGCAAGCAAGTGGACAATAAAGTCCAACTTCCTGAACATGAAAAAGAAAATAAAACTGAATCCGATAAGAACCCTATTCAGAAGAGGGGTCAAGAACAGGACAAACCGGAAAAAAGGAAAGAACCCATAGAAACATACAAACCCAAGGTTCCCTTTCCCAGTAGACTTCAGGACTCCAAGAAACAATCTAACTTTGATGAGATCATGGAAGTCTTTAAAACTGTTCAAATAAATATACCTTTTCTCAATGCCATAAGACAAATTCCCTCCTATACAAAATTCTTGAAAGACCTCACCACGGTCAAAAGAAAAACCAGTATTCCTAGGCAAGCTGTTATGGCTGCACAAGCCTCATCTCTCATTCAACAACAGATTGCCCCGAAATTCAAAGACCCTGGTTGCCCAACTATTGAAATAAAAATAGGAGAGACGATCATCCAAAAAGCTCTATTAGATTTAGGAGCCAGTGTAAACCTACTTCCCTACTATGTGTACCAAAAATTAGGTTTGGGGGAATTAAAGCCTACAAATATTATCCTTTCCTTAGCAGATAGGACAGTGAAGTACCCCAAGGAGATTGTAGATGATGTAATAGTAAAAGTAAATGAGTTTTACTATCCTGTGGACTTCGTTATCCTTGAGACTGAACCTGCAATACATCCAGACAGTCACACACCTATAATTTTAGGTAGACCTTTCTTAGCCACAGCAAATGCTGTGATCAACTGTCGAAATGGGATGCTGAAGTTATCTTTTGGCAACATGAAAGTCGAGCTTAATGTCTTCAACATAAGTAAACAACCACCAGACGACAAAGAAATCAATGAAGTTGACATGATTGAAAGTCTGGTTCAGGAGACTTTCTTACAAACTTATAATAAGGACCCTTTAGAAGCTTACCTTGCCCATTCCGAGGAAGGGATCAAGCATGCGCCTCTTAGTTCTGTTCCCCTTATGAGCATAGATCGTCATCAGCCGACTGTTCTTCATCGGACTTTTCCAAAACCATTCTTAGATAATGGTTGAAAAAAAAAGGGAGATTTACATTTTGTCTGGCTGAAGACATAAAACTTAGCGCTCTTGGGAGGCAATCCAACATGTAAATATCTTCTATTTTTAAAAAAAAAGTTCAATAAATTACTAACATACAGGTTTGGGGGATTTTGTCCCAATTTTCAATTTACCCACCCATATCAGGTAACCTCTCCTCTGTCCTCTTATACTGCTTTAAATTTTCTTTAACATTGAGGACAATGTTAGATTTAGGTTTGGGGGTATTTTTACGCATTTTATAAAGAGAAAAAAAAAGTTTTTAGTTAAAATTTTTGGAAAAAAAAAATATACAACACACAAGGTATACAAAATCTAAGAGCCCAATGACTAGTTGGAAGTAGTGCAAAGTGAGTTCTTTTTATTAAGTTCCTTTTAGTGAGTTGTAAGCTAATTAGTGCTTTGAATTTCACAACACATCTGGCCTGCATTTTCTAAGGTATAGGTTCGACATTGTGTTGAGAATATGGTAGCAACCTCGAATCCTGATGAACCATCTTTTTCTGATCCAAAAAATAAAAAATAAAAAAAATGGTGGATTTAGTCAGGTACATCGAAAAGGGCTACCTATTGTCAAAGGTCAGCGGGCTTGTGATGAGGAACCCGAGCATAGGTCCGTAGGGGAGTCTTGATGCCTGACACTTCATGCCAACTGGTGTGAGAATTGTCGACTAATTGCTCGCTACATGGAGGAATCATCACAGGAGTAAAAGTGCACAATATATACATTATCATTTCTCTTTCAAAAAAAAAAAAGAAAAAGAAAAAAAAAAGAAAAAAAAGAGAGAAGAAAAAAAATGAAAAACAAAAAAATGTATATTGACCTTAAAAAAGATAATAGTGTGAAAGCCGTCGTTGTAAAAATTCGAGTAAACTGGAATATTACAGATAAAGCCCATGAGGTATTAAAGTAAACATCCACAACTCTCGAAATCCTGCAGAAAAGATGATTTTGAATCAGCAAATAGGTCTTGTACGACCAATTCTTGGAAACTACTAATATTAGCGATATTTTGGAGATCCGAAACCTTAGCTGGTGCATGGTCCAAACTTCACTGAGCACTCAAGTATAAATAAGTTTTACAACTCCCTAACGGAAAACTTAATGACTTCAACTTAAATTGCATACTAACCTAGAATTTGGGCTACTTAGTAATTAAAACCTTGTGTGCTTTTGAAATTCTTATCAGTTATGTACTTGAAATTAGACTTTCATTTCATAAAATAAATTTTATTTTGGGATTGAAGTTTGTGGGTAACTTCACTGCAAACCCTCACGAGACAACACTCGTCCACTAGGGTAACCTAGGGGTTTAAAGGCTTGTTGCACATGCTAAGTGCAATCGTAATGCTCTACGAAAGTGAGTATTTATCTTAGGATATTTAATAAATAAAACTTTTGCACTCTCATTTTATCATTGTCGCACTAAATTGCTAGAGACTAGCAACAAGCTGGTTGGGGGGTGTGATAAGAGCACAAAAGTACAATCGTCAGACCATCTTAATTAGTATTTTAGCCAATCATTAATAATAAAATTAACTAATTAATATTTTATTTGTGCAAGTAGCCCAATCAGCTCGTTCCCCACATTGTGCCAGCATCCGCGCCATCCATCAGATCACCATCATCTTCAGCCTTCAATCCCAACGCCCCAAGCCACGTCATCTTCCGCGATCCATTCCAGCAGTCGGTAATCCAGATCCCACGATCAGCAGCCGTCCATTTCAAGGAGTTCCAGCTCCTTCCCAAATCAAGCCAAAGCCGCATCCCAGCCGTTTGTGGTCCCCGTTCCTTCTCCATTTGAGCATTCCGGGCAAGTTCCAGCATCATCCTCTCTTCCGGATTCAAGCCGTCCGCATTGCTTCCAGTTGCCGTTTCAAGCGATGCAAGCATCCCGTCGATTCCGGATCCACCTCCCAAATCACTGAAAGAAGGAAATAGGAAGCTTCCAGCGGCTGTCCATCTCCCGTTCCACCGCATGCCGGATCCCGCACCGCTTCCTCCACGATACCTCCCAAGATTCATCCCGTGATCCTAGCATGGCCCGAAGAAGCAAGCCGTGATCGTTTCCTCCTCTTCTCCCGTCGCTGCCAGCTCTCCCATGCCATGAACGCCCCAATCCGGCACCCAAAGAAGGAAATCCATCTCATCTTCTTCCGTTCATGCCATTAATCCCGAAATTCCAGCGTCCGTTTGTAGCTCCTCCGCCTCTGCTTCCGCCCGTGACACGTCCGGACCCAATCCCAGCCGTCCGTGAGCCATCGATCAGATCCCTCCGGCTTCATCCGTCCGCATTCACAGAGCGGATTAGCGTCCAATCTTCTCCATGAATCAAGCATTCCATGATCCCTCCAAGTCACCCCGTCGATCCCACGGCCAGCCCCTCTCCACCGCGTCCGTGAATGGCGTCCTCCGCGTTCTCCTCCTCGTCCCAGCAACCGCATTCTTCATGCGGTGAAAATCTTCCATATTCACCACGTCTCCAAGAGCTATAAGAAGGAGGGAAGAAGGAGGAGGAGAGGTGTGCTCGGCTAGCTCGGTTGAAGGCCAAAGAACAGAGGAGCTTGGCGGGTTTGGTCCAAGACGATTCGGAAGAGTAATGCTCTGTTTTCAGATTTGAAAACAGAGCATTACATTTCTTTTGTTTTTTTTTTTATTTTTTTATTGTTTTAGTTGTTTTTCTTTTAGAGGTTATATTTTTAATTTGTGTTAGTGATTCTGTTTTGAGTATCATGTTGTTCTTATTTTAAGTTTAATTAAAGAGCAATGTGTTGTTTTTAGTCTGAATTTTAATTGAGAGCAATATTTTAAGTTTTAAATTTAGAGAATTTTATTTTGATGGAGAGTTTTACTTTTGAGATTTTATTTATGCTGAAATTTTAATTTCTTTTATGCAATATATTAAATCTTCTTTTATGAAATCTATGTTTGCTTCAATCCTCTTAGTTTTATCCATTTTAATTTATGCCAAAACTCTTCTTTGATTAATTAAATGCTTTTTGAATTTAAATACCTGTCTTTTAGTTAATTTCAATAAAAAAAATATTCTCTGGTAGACTAGAGAATCCATCAACATCCTTAAAATAATGTTTTTTCTTCCATCATTCGAAAGTCGATTTTGAATCCGAGTGAATATGATGAGAGCACAAAAGTGCGACCTACATGTTACTAAAATTAGTGTTATTGTTAACCGATAATAATAAATTCACTAGATTAATATTATATTTGGATTTAATATAGATTAGTATAAATTATAGATAAAATGTACATTGACTACAAATTTGACTTCAAATCGGATCCGAGTCGGGTTCGGGTTCGAATCGGATCCATTTCTTTTGAGCCTTTGGAAAATAATTTTTGGCAAATCTAAATTTGCCATAAGGTGCTGGGTGACCCATGACTTGAAAGAATTGCACTTGACCTCTAGCCAGAATAGATGACCCGTCCGTCTACAAGCAAAATTTCATATCATACTATATGACTAATCGGATGGAACTTGATGTCTCCCATATCCTCCCAGCCGTCCGCACGCATCACAAAGCTCCCGGCTCTTCCCTCCTTCCGCGTTCAAGATCCACCGCATCCGTGACCCGCCTCTGCACCCACGGATCCATCTCATCCCGTGATCCCGTTCTTCTCGCGATCAGCCCAGAAGCAACCTTCCATCCGCGACCCAGCCGCTCGTGAAGCCCGTGATCAGCGTCTCCTCCGTGATCCAAGCTCCCAGAAGCTTCACAGCATCCAGCGCCTCCTTCCTTCCGCATCAGCCCGCCATCTTCGAGCATCCATCGGCTCCCTCTGTTGGCAAGCCATTGACCGGATCCGCCTCCCAAATCACCGGAAGAAGGAAATAGGAAGCAAATCCCATCGATCCCGCTTCCAATCAAAGAAGGGAAGATCAGCGACTCCCCTCACGCGTCCGTGATCTTCTCCTCCGCATCCAAGCATCCGTGCCAGCAGCACCCTCGGATCAGCCCCTCCTCCCAGCGCCCGGATCCATCTCCTTCCTCTACGCCATCAAAATCCCAGCATCACGCAGCCATCTCCCTCTTCCGCAATCACCGGCGATCCCGCATCCCCAGCCGATCCCACTGATCCCGCCTCTTCCACATCTCCAAGCCTATAAGAAGAGGGGAGAGGCCATCGGCTGGAGGGTGTGCTCGGTCGGGGGTTGAGGCCGAGAGTCGGAGGAGAAGGAGAGCTCGGTTGGGGTGGTGGCTGGCTGGTCGAAGGAAGAAGAAGGAGTTTGGCTCCTTCGGTTTGTCCAAAGAAACAGGGGAAGGAGTGTTCGGGCGTGCCAAGATTAGAGTGCTGTTCAAAAGAAAAACAGAGCCTCCTCTGTTTTGGGGAAGAAAAGAAAAAAAAAAGAGAGTATTTTATTTGTTTTAGTTTGAGTTTATGTATTGAATTTTTTTAGTTGTACTTTAACTGAAAGTTTTAATTGAGAAGTCATGTTTTGAGTTTCAGAGCATGTTGTTCTTATTTTTAGTTTTATTTTAGGTTTTGTTTTGAGTTTTAATTTTTGAGAGTTTATTTGGGTAGAAAGTTATATTTATTCTGCAATTTTAATTTTTCTTTCATGAAATATATAAAATCTTCTCTTATGCAATTTATGTTTCAGGTTTCAATCTCTTTAGCACTATTTTCATCCATTTTAATCCATGCCAACGTTTTCCTTTGAATACTAAAATATTTTATTAAATTTATAAATGCTCTTCTATTCCAAGTATTTGTCTTTTCGTTATTTTCAAATGAAAAACCTTCTCTGGTAGACTAGAGAATCATTTAACATCCTCAAAGTAATGTTTTTATTCTATCATTCAAAAAATTGATTTTGAATCCGAGTGATCGTTTTAATTTTTATGCAACTCCAATCGCCTCCCTGTGGATCGACCTCTTACAACCACTATTCTTCGAGTAGAACAGGTAAGAGTAAATTAAATTAAACTGTTGTTCGTCGGTTCTAACAACGATCTGTCTAGCATATTTTTAAGTAGGCAGGAACAGGACGAACAGAATTTTGGCGCCGTTGCCGGGGAGTCAAATCGAGAAGCAAGAACGATCATGAAGATCAAATCAGATTTTGGATACCCGGAGTGAACGCACTCCGGTAGTAAGTTTTTATTTTTATTAATTTTTCTTATTTTGATTATTTTTAGTTAAGTAATTTTGTAGTTATTATTAGTTATTATAAGTTTTTTTTATTAGTTATTCTGAAATTTGAAATTCGAAATTTAAAGTTTTCTAAAAAAGTAAAAAAAAAATTAAAAAATTTCCAAAATTCAAAAATTCAAAAAATTTAAATTCAAAATTTGAATTCTGTGATTCGAAATTTGAAATTAAAAAAAAAATTTTTTTTAAAAAAAAAGTTAAGTAAATTAAAAATAAAAATTTAAAAAAAAAATAAAAAAAATATATATTATTTTTGCTAGTAATTGATAGGGTGCAATCCCCCGAGGTGATCATACCTCTATTGGGGCTCCTCACGGAGTAATCTCCAGAGCTTATTCAACGGGCATTCGGAGATTGACTGACGCATAAGGATTAGTTTTAGTTTACATTCAAGTTATTCCTATATTAAAAATTAAAAAAAAAACAACATAAAATTAAAAAAAATTAAGAAAAATAAAAATAAAAAATTGCTTGCTCATTTAATCAGTACAACCTAATGACATTGCATAAACTTTAAAAAAATATTGATTATTTGCTGCATTTAGTATTAAGCATTTGCATAAAGTAATTAAGGGCAAAACCCATTAAAAAGATAAGGTCGGAAAGTCATTACCTGTCCTTAGCCCAAAAATCACCACCTTGCATACTTATCCTAAGCCAAATTAAATTAAAATCAAATTAGACGTTGGCCTTAGGGTTTTCGAGCTCAATTAGGCTCTTGGAAAGAAGCGGCTGAAAGCCACTCCAGTGAGGATTTAGTAATTGGTGATGTCTAGGAAAGTTTTACAACAGTGAGAACTGTTACGGGTATTGTGGTATCGGTGTATCCCTTCTGGCACCACCGCACACCCCGGGACTTTTCTGGTCACTGGTTACTGGATCACTTAACTGGTAAGCTCAAGCTTAATCTGAAAGGGAGATTAGGAGCTGTCTAATCTAGAGAGAATTTCAGGAACTTTTTAACCTGATAAGTCTCTGTGCAACTAGATTTAAGAAGCTACTAAACCTCACTTAGCTCTAAGACTAATAGGGTCAAATTGTTATGTGGTGTTGATTGTGGTCATCTGTGTCTAGCCCTTCTCTTCTCTTTTAGGATTTCGTTTAGGAGTCGAGTCTAATTAAGTTATTGATAATGTATGCATGGTAGAAGATCATTAAGGGATAAATTAACCCCATTTGATCCTGAGATTGACAGAACTTTTCATCATAACCTGCGAACTGTAAACCAACCGTCGATCTCTACAATGGGTGAACATATTAGAACCCTGAATGAATTGTTTGCACCCGCATCCGCTAGTCCCCCTACTTGCATAGTATTACCAATTAATAATGCAGCCCAATTCGAGATTCGGGCTGCAACAATAAACATGTTACCCAAGTTTCATGGGTTCGAGAGTGAACAACCCTACATTCATCTAAACAAATTTTTGACAATCTGTCAAACGTTTAGAAATCAAAATTTAGATGAAGAGGGTATTAAATTAAGGTTATTTCCCATGACTTTAGAGGATCGTGCTGCTGCATGGCTGTATTCCCTAGCTTCAAATTCCATCACATCATGGGAACAACTATCTAGGAAGTTCATGGCTAAGTTCTATCCCATGGTGAAGACTGAAAAAATTAAGGATGCCATCAGAACTTTTAGAGGAAAATCTGAGGAGGAATTTTCTCCACTTTGGGAAAGATTCCATGATCTTTTGGTCAAGTGCCCGCACCATGGGCTTGACAAGGCTGATCTAGTACATTTCTTTTACAAAGGACTACCTCCAGCACATAGAAACATGATCGAATCCATGCACAAGGGTAGGTTCATGAACCAAACCCCGGATCAAGCCTATGAATTTCTTGTTGACTTAGCCGAGAACGCCCAAAATTGGAGTAGCTATGGTGAGGAAATAAATAGAGATGAGTTCGGGTCTAGAAAATCAGGTAATTATGAAATGAAGGCAGACCCAGAACTCAAAAATGTCATGTCCAATCTGGTGACTGGAATGAACAACTTAAGCAAAAAGTTTGATGCTTTCACTGTTTCCACAAGCTCGAGTTCATACAAAGAGCTAAATCCCATCATGAAAGTGGATCACGAGCCACATAGTTTATGTATCTTGTGTAATAGTTCTGAGCATCTAGTGGAGTGCTGTCCTAGTTTACCCAACATTAAGGCTGAGCAGGCAAATGCTCTAAACTCATATAGTGCCTTCAAGAAGCCCACTCCCAATTCATTCAGCCCAGTTTACCACCCTGATAATAGGTTCCATCCAAATTTCTCATACAAGCAAAATGAACCTATTCAGCATCAAGGTGGTCTACCAGGTTTTCAGAAGAATTTTTTCAGGATAGGTCCATCACAAATAAACCAATCATTGGCTCCACCTATCCCTACTTATAGTGCCCCTATCCCTCAGCAAACTACATCATTGGAAGCCATGATGGCTAACATGATGAAGCAGCAACAAGACTTCATCCAACAACAACAACAGACCAACATGGCTCAAACCCAGACTAACCAATTCCATGCGCAAGCGATTGCAAAACTTGAGGTTAGTCTGAGCCAAATAGCCAACTCTCTAGGGGATAGGAAGAAAGGTGAATTGCCCAGTCAGCCAGTGCCTAACCCTAGTAGGCAACAGAATCAAGGGCCGAGAGGCCAGTTTCATATTGATTCTAATGGAAACCCTACCCATGAAGTCCAGGCAATTACCACCTTACGGTCTGGCAAGCAAGTGGACAACAAGGTCCAACTTCCTGTGCAAGAAAAAGAAGAAAAGCATGAGCCAAACCCCACCCAGAAAAAGACACAAGAACAGGGAACACAAGGAATAGAGGAGAAACCAATAGAAACTTACACACCTAAGGCTCCCTTTCCTAGTAGACTACAAGACTCAAAGAAAAAATCTCAGTACGATGAAATCATGGAAGTCTTTAAAAATGTCCAGATAAATTTACCCTTCCTAGATGCCATCGGACAGATCCCCTCCTATACAAAATTTTTAAAAGACCTAACCACGGTAAAAAGGAAAACCAGTATTCCTAGGCAAGCTGTGATGGCTGCACAAGCCTCATCTCTTATTCAACAGCAGATTGCCCCAAAATACAAGGACCCTGGTTGCCCCACTGTTGAAATTAAAATAGGAGAAACCATCATTCGGAGAGCCCTATTAGACTTAGGAGCAAGTGTAAACCTATTACCCTATTCTGTCTACACCGAACTAGGTTTGGGGGAATTAAAACCCACAAACATTACCTTGTCATTAGCAGATAGGACTGTGAAGTATCCCAAAGGAATTGTAGAGGATGTGATTGTAAAAGTTAATGAATTCTACTACCCTGTGGATTTTGTAGTCCTTGAAACTGAACCAGTAAAAAATCCAGAAAGTCACATCCCGGTGATCCTAGGTAGACCATTTTTGGCCACTTCAAATGCTGTGATTAGTTGCCGAAATGGAATAATGACTCTAGCCTTTGGGAACATGACTGTCCAGCTCAATGTTTTTCATAGTAGTAGTCAGTCAACTGAGATGGACGATTTGGAAGAAATTCACATGATTGAGAATATAATTAGCAGTTCTTTTGAAGAATCGAGTTATTCTGACCCATTAGAAAGATGTTTGGCTAATTTTGGTCAAGATTGTGTGTCAAGTCAAGAGGTTAATGCATTGTTAGATTCCATTCCAGTGATGGATACTAGCAGATGGGCCACCAAGTTTGAATCATTGCCTATTTCGGAATCTCAGCTAGTGTCATCCAATGTCAAACCTCCACAACTAGAACTTAAAGACCTTCCCGAAAACTTGAAGTATGCATTTCTTGGAGAAAACAAGACCTTACCTGTTATAATTGCATCGAATCTAACTAAAGAACAGGAAGAGAAGCTGTTAAGTATCCTTCGGAAGAATCAGGAAGCTATTGGTTGGTCTATAGCTGATATTAAGGGGATTAGTCCTTCTGTGGTCCAACATAAAATCTATCTAGAAGAAGATGCAAAAATTTCTAGAGAACCACAAAGGCGACTTAATCCAATCATGAAGGACGTAGTTCGAGCCGAGGTCATCAAGCTTTTAGATGCAGGAATTATATATCCTATTTCTGATAGTCAGTGGGTAAGCCCAGTTCAAGTCGTACCTAAAAAGTCTGGCATCACTGTGGTGAAAAATGATCACAATGAGTTAGTCCCTACTCGAGTCCAGACGGGATGGCGAGTATGCATCGACTATAGGAAGCTTAATGCCATGACTAGGAAAGACCACTTTTCTCTACCCTTCATCGATCAAATGCTAGAACGGCTAGCTGGCCACTCCCATTACTGTTTCCTCGATGGTTATTCTGGATATAACCAAGTCCCTATCGCACGTGAGGATCAAGAGAAAACCACATTCACCTGTCCTTATGGTACTTTTGCCTATCGTCGCATGCCTTTTGGGCTATGCAATGCACCAGCTACATTCCAACGGTGTATGATGAGTATTTTCTCCGACATGGTGGAGAAATTTTTAGAAGTTTTCATGGATGATTTTTCTGTATTTGGATCCAATTTTGAGGAATGCCTACACCACTTGACACTTGTTGTAGAACGCTGTAAACAGAAAAACTTAGTTCTTAACTGGGAGAAGTGTCATTTCATGGTAGAATGAGGTATTGTTTTAGGACACATTGTGTCACAAAGGGGAATTGAGGTGGATAAGGCCAAAGTAGAATTAATTGCTAAATTGCCACCTCCCAAAACTGTTAGGGAAGTCAGATCCTTTTTAGGGCATGCGGGTTTTTACCGCCGCTTTATCAAGGATTTCAGTAAATTGTCGAAACCCTTATGCGATTTGTTGGCGAAAGATGCTACTTTTAATTTTTCGCCAATTTGTATAACTGCTTTCGAAAGACTAAAGTCTGAACTAACTTCAGCACCCATCATAAGGAGTCCTGATTGGAATCGTCCTTTTGAAATCATGTGTGATGCATCCGATTATGCCATAGGTGCTGTTTTAGGTCAGCGAGTAGAGAAGCTTCCCCATGTGATTCATTATGCGAGTAAAACTCTGAATGACGCCCAACTTAACTATTCTACCACTGAAAAAGAATTGTTGGCAGTGGTTTTTGCCCTAGATAAATTTCGTCCCTACCTGATAGGATCTAAGGTTCTTATTTATTCCGATCATGCCGCCCTTAAGTACCTTCTCACAAAGAAGGATGCTAAGGCAAGGCTCATTCGTTGGATCCTATTGCTCCAGGAATTTGATCTCGAAATTCGAGATAAAAAGGGATCTGAAAATGTTGTAGCTGACCACTTGTCCAGATTAATTGTTGAATCATCTGGAGAATCCATGCCTGTGTCCGAGACCTTCCCTGATGAACAATTAATGATGATTTCCCATACCAATGTTCCATGGTATGCTGATGTAGTCAACTACCTTGTTACTGAACAAATGCCCAGCTCTTGGACCAAACAAGAGAAATTTCGCTTCCTAGCTCGTGTAAAATGGTATTTTTGGGATGAACCATACCTGTTCAAATACTGTCCTGATCAAATCATCAGACGATGCATCCCTGAACACGATCAAAGGAATGTCCTTTCCTTTTGTCATGACCACGCTTGTGGTGGTCATTTCAGTGGTAAAAAGACGGCTGCAAAGGTCTTGCAGTGCGGATTCTATTGGCCCACACTATTTCACGACTCACACGAGTATTGCAAATCATGTGATCGATGTCAAAGACTAGGAAAAATTTCAAGAAAAAATGAGATGCCCCTGAACCCAATCTTAATTGTAGAAATCTTTGATGTTTGGGGTATTGATTTTATGGGTCCTTTTCCTATGTCATTTGGGCACCAGTACATACTCCTAGCTGTTGACTATGTATCTAAGTGGATTGAGGCTATCGCGTGTAAGACCAATGATCACAAAGTAGTGATCAAGTTTCTTAAGGAGTCTGTCTTCGCTCGCTTTGGCACCCCTCGTGCTATCATTAGTGATGGGGGGAAACATTTTTGCAATAGAATTTTTAAAGCCCTTGCTAGGAAGTACAACATCACCCATAAGGTCGGTACACCATATCATCCACAAACGAGTGGACAAGTTGAGATTTCCAACAGAGAAATCAAGACCATCCTTGAGAAAACTGTCAATCCATCTCGAAAGGATTGGTCCCTTAGGTTAACAGATGCATTGTGGGCATATCGTACGGCCTACAAAACACCAATTGGAATGTCTCCATATAGGATTGTCTATGGCAAGGCTTGCCATTTACGTCGAGTTAGAACACAAGGCCTATTGGGCAATCAAACGCTTAAATTTCGATCTCGACAAGGCGGGAGAACATAGAAAGCTTCAGCTTGACGAGCTTGAAGAAATTAGGAACGATGCTTACGAGTGTGTTAAGAAGTACAAGGATCGCATGAAAGTCATGCATGATAAAATGATTACTCGTAAAGAGTTTTACCAAGGACAAAAAGTTCTCTTATATGATTCTCGATTACATCTATTCCCTGGAAAACTTAAATCCCGCTGGACTGGCCCATACACGGTAGAGAAAGTACATCCACATGGTGCGGTAGTAATATGCAATACTAAAGATGGTAGGTCATTTCAAGTTAATGGACATCGTTTAAAACCATACCTTGAGTATTTGAGTCCAGAAGTCGAGGAGACACTTCTCACCGACCCTGTGTATCATGAATGAATTATAATTGTCTGGCTGAAGACATAAAACTTAGCGCTCTTGGGAGGCAACCCAACATATGAATATCTTCTATAAAAAAAAAAATTACTAACATGCAGGTTTGGGGGATTTTGTCCCAATTTTCAATTTACCTACCCATATCAGGTAACTTCTCCTCTGTCCTCTTACTGCTTTAATTTTTCTTTAACATTGAGGACAATGTTAGATTTAAGTTTGGGGGTATTTTTAAGCATTTGGAATTTTTTTTAAAAAAAAAATTAATTAAATTTTTTTTTTTGAAATTAAAAAAAAAATAAAAAAAAAAATTACAACACACAAGGTATATAAAATCTAAGAGCCCAATGACTAGTTGGAAGTAGTGCAAAGTGAGTTCTTTTTATTAAGTTCCTTTTAGTGAGTTGTAAGCTAATTAGTGCTTTGAATTTCACAACACATCTGGCCTGCATTTTCTAAGGTATAGGTTCGACATTGTGTTGAGAATATGGTAGCAACCTCGAATCCTGATGAACCATCTTTTTCTGATCCAAAAAAAAAAAAAAAAAACTAATTGGTGGATTTAGTCAGGTACATCGAAAAGGGCTACCTATTGTCAAAGGCCAGCGGGCTTGTGATGAGGAACCCGAGCATAGGTCCGTAGGGGAGTCTTGATGCCCGACACCTCATGCCAACTGGTGTGAGAATTGTCGACTAATTGCTCGCTACATGGAGGAATCATCACAGGAGTAAAAGTGCACAATATATACATTATCATTTCCCTTTAATGCAAAAAAAAACAAAAAAAAACAAAAAACAAAAAAAAACACCAAAAAAAAAATCTGAAAAAAAAAATTGTATATTGACCTTAAGAAAGACAATAGTGTGAAAAAGCCGTCGTTGTAAAAATTCGAGTAAACTGGAATATTACAGATAAAGCCCATGAGGTATTAAAGTAAACATCCACAGCTCTCGAAATTCTGCAGAAAACATGATTTTGAATCAGCAAATAGGTCTTGTCCGACCAATTCTTGGAAACTACTAATATTAGCGATATTTTGGAGATCCAAAACCTTAGCTTGTGCATGGTCCAAACTTCACTGAGCACTCAAGAATAAATAAGTCTTACAACTTCCTAACGGAAAACTTAATGACTTCAACTTAAATTGCATACTAACCTAGAATTTGGGCTACTTAGTAATTAAAACCTTGTGTGCTTTTGAAATTCTTATCAGTTATGAAATAAGACTTTTATTTCACAAATCAAATTTTTTTTTGGGATTGAAGTTTATGGGTAACTTCACTGCAAACCCTCACGAGACAACACTCGTCCGCTAGGGTAACCTAGGGGTTTAACGGCTTGTTGCACATGCTAAGTGCAATCGTAATGCTCTACGAAAGTGAGTATTTATCTTAGGATATTTATATAATAAATAACACTTTTGCTCTCTCATTTTATCATTTTCGCACTGAATTGCTAGAGACTAGCAATAAGCTAGTTGGGGGGTATGATGAGAGCACAAAAGTGCGACCTACATGTTACTAAAATTAGTGTTATTGTTAACCGATAATAATAAATTTACTAGATTAATATTATATTTGGATTTAACATAGATTAGTATAAATTATAGATAAAATGCACATTGACTACAAATTTGACTTCAAATCGGGTCCGAGTCGGGTTCGGGTTCGAATCGGATCCATTTCTTTTGAGCCTTTGGAAAATAATTTTTGGCAAATCTAAATTTGCCATAAGGTGCTGGGTGACCCATGACTTGAAAGAATTGCACTTGACCTCTAGCCAGAATAGATGACCCGTCCGTCTACAAGCAAAATTTCATATCATACTATATGACTAATCGGATGGAACTTGATGTCTCCCATATCCTCCCAGCCATCCGCACGCATCACAAAGCTCCCGGCTCTTCCCTCCTTCCGCGTTCAAGATCCACCGCATCCGTGACCCGCCTCTGCACCCACGGATCCATCTCATCCCGTGATCCCGTTCTTCTCGCGATCAGCCCAGAAGCAACCTTCCATCCGCGACCCAGCCGCTCGTGAAGCCCGTGATCAGCGTCTCCTCCGTGATCCAAGCTCCCAGAAGCTTCACAGCATCCAGCGCCTCCTTCCTTCCGCATCAGCCCGCCATCTTCGAGCATCCACCGGCTCCCTCTGTTGGCAAGCCATTGACCAGATCCGCCTCCCAAATCACCGGAAGAAGGAAATAGGAAGCAAATCCCATCGATCCCGCTTCCAATCAAAGAAGGGAAGATCAGCGACTCCCCTCACGCGTCCGTGATCTTCTCCTCCGCATCCAAGCACCCGTGCCAGCAGCACCCTCGGATCAGCCCCTCCTCCCAGCGCCCGGATCCATCTCCTTCCTCTACGCCATCAAAATCCCAGCATCACGCAGCCATCTCCCTCTTCCGCAATCACCGGCGATCCCGCATCCCCAGCCGATCCCACTGATCCCGCCTCTTCCACATCTCCAAGCCTATAAGAAGAGGGGAGAGGCCATCGGCTGGAGGGTGTGCTCGGTCGGGGGTTGAGGCCGAGAGTCGGAGGAGAAGGAGAGCTCGGTTGGGGTGGTGGCTGGCTGGTCGAAGGAAGAAGAAGGAGTTTGGCTCCTTCGGTTTGTCCAAAGAAACAGGGGAAGGAGTGTTCGGGCGTGCCAAGATTAGAGTGCTGTTCAAAAGAAAAACAGAGCCTCCTCTGTTTTGGGGAAGAAAAGAAAAAAAAAAGAGAGTATTTTATTTGTTTTAGTTTGAGTTTATGTATTGAATTTTTTTAGTTGTACTTTAACTGAAAGTTTTAATTGAGAAGTCATGTTTTGAGTTTCAGAGCATATTGTTCTTATTTTTAGTTTTATTTTAGGTTTTGTTTTGAGTTTTAATTTTTGAGAGTTTGTTTGGGTAGAAAGTTATATTTATTCTGCAATTTTAATTTTTCTTTCATGAAATATATAAAATCTTCTCTTATGCAATTTATGTTTCAGGTTTCAATCTCTTTAGCACTGTTTTCATCCATTTTAATCCATACCAACGTTTTCCTTTGAATACTAAAATATTTTATTAAATTTATAAATGCTCTTCTATTCCAAGTATTTGTCTTTTCGTTATTTTCAAATGAAAAACCTTCTCTGGTAGACTAGAGAATCATTTAACATCCTCAAAGTAATGTTTTTATTCTATCATTCAAAAAATTGATTTTGAATCCGAGTGATCGTTTTAATTTTTATGCAACTCCAATCGCCTCCCTGTGGATCGACCTCTTACAACCACTATTCTTCGAGTAGAACAGGTAAGAGTAAATTAAATTAAACTGTTGTTTGTCGGTTCTAACAACGATCTGTCTAGCATATTTTTAAGTAGGCAGGAACAGGACGAACAACGTTCTAATTTTTATGCAACTCCAATCGCCTCCCTGTGGATCGACCTCTTACAACCGCTATTCTTCGAGTAGGAAAGATAAGAGTAGAATTTAAAATTAACTTTTGTTCGTCGGTTCTAACAACGATCTGTCTAGCATATTTTTAGGTAGACAGGAATCGGACGAACAAAGAGTGGTGCAATTTCATCAAAAAATACAAAAATAAACAACAAATGAGAGACAAAGGAGGAGGAGAAGCCAAAGTTCAACAATAAAGTTAAAGTCTTTTCGAGGAGAAACTATAGAGAAAGAGAAAAAGTCCAAAACCCAGCTCAGAATATGTCAAATAAACAGAAATCTTTGAAAAAATTCGAAACGTTTGTCCACGTCTTAAATCACTTGTTGCTGGTGGTCCAAACCGAGAACGATTGGCACAGCGGTGTGAACGGAGTTCCGTTTGAGTTGCCTTGGTTGGTGTTGATTGCGCTCCACCTTCCACCGGAAAACCTGCAAGCAAGCCTCGCACCACCACTGGGGTAGTGGGGGCCCTCCGACGATCAAGTCAGAGGAGATTGGAGGAGAAGGAGAGATAATAGTCGCAAGTAAGAGAATGCACTGGAAGTTCTTGCTTACCCCCCCTCCTCCCCCAGCCGCATATATACCAGGCTGGGGGGTCTTTCAGGGGGGTTCGTCATCGTGGGGCACGATGGAGCTGCCACTGACACGGCCGTTACAGGGCGTCGTGGGGCAGCGCTGGGTACGGCCATGACAGGGCGTAGTGGAGCTCCGCCTTGTACGGCTGTTACAGGGGATCGTGGAGCAGCGCCAGATACAACCGTTGCAGGGAGTAGTGGAGCAGGAGGCTGCGGCGTGCCTCTGGGGAATAGCCTGTCGTTATCGAGAGATGTCCGACTCGGGGTCGGGCTGCGGAGACGAAGATATCCGACTCGGGGTCGGATCGCTGGATCAAGGGGCTGCCGACTCGGAGTCGGGCTGCGGAGCCGAAGATATCCGACTCGGGGTCGGATCGCTGGATCAAGGGGCTGCCGACTCGGGGTCGGGCTGCGGAGACGAAGATGTCCGACTCGGGGTCGGATTGCTGGATCAAGGGGCAGCCGACTCGGGGTCGGGCTATGGAGACGTAGATGTCCGACTCGGGGTCGGATTGCTGGATTAAGGGGCAGCCGACTCGGGGTCGGGCTGCGGAGACGAAGATGTCTGACTCGGGGTCGGATTGCTCGATCAAGGGGCTGCCGTAGTCTTCCTGGGCGCGCGTGCCGGTCACGTGGGGCATGGTGGCTAAGTTCCCCCGTAACAGTAGCCCCCCACTTCCGAGCCCGGAACCAGAAGGGGAACGGGTGAAGGGAGTGATGCTTCGAGATTGCCGCCATCCCTCGGAGAGGCGCGCGCGCTTCGAGCTCCCCGCCTTCTTTATGGCGTATGGCGGTTGTTGCTGACCTGGCAGTCTGAGGATTTCGGTGGACATCCTTCCTTAATGGCGTCGATTTGCCTTTGGGGCGCGAGCGACCCTTCGGCAGCCAGGCGTCCTCTGGCGTCACCGAGGCGTCACCCACCTTTCCGCCTATTTAACCGGGGGCCCTCCTCCGTCCGCCTTTCTCTTTACAGACATCTTCGAGTTTCTCCTTTGCGCTGCCGTCATTGCCGTCGGACTGTTCGCTTGCTCCTCCTTTGACGCTCTCGGAGCCGTTCTTCCTTCTTTTCCGGTGAGTTGCCCCATTCTTCAATTTAAGGCTCTTCATACTTTCTCCTTCTGTATTAGTGTACTCCAGTTGTTCCGGTCCTTTCCCCCTTCTTGACCCCGTCCTGACCGTAGATTCACTGGCCATTAGGGATGGGCGAAGTGAGAGCAAACCGCATTAAGTCGGAGCTGGTCGCCGAAGACCTAGATAGGTTCGTGGCTCGATACCACCTTCTCGAGGCCTGCAATGTTACGCTCCCGGGGCCTGAGGAGAGGATGTCCCATCCTCCTCCAGGGAAGGTTGCCATCAATGAGGGCATTCTTCAGGCCGGGTTCCGCTTTCCCCCCTCGGACTTAGTTGTGCAGGTGCTTCGGGGTTTAAGAGTGGCGCCGACGCAAATGGTGCCGAACTCATGGCGTGCCCTGACGGCCTTCCAGGTTCTCTGCCGCATGCACGAGGTTCCCGCCACCCTGAATGTCTTTTGAAAATGCTACGGCCTGAACGGCCACCCCCAGGACAGAGGGTGGTGGTGCTTTGCGGCGCGGCGAGGGTGCGGCCTCGTCAAGGAGGCTCCTTCCTCCATTCACGGCTGGAAGGAGCGTTTCTTTTTCATTGACGTAGATCCCTCTTGGGGAATCAGGGCAACCTGGGAGACGCCGATGAAGTCTCCGATTGGCCTATCGAGGTTGTCGAGGGAGGAATCCGATGGCGTCGCCGTCTTGAAGGGGTTGGTTGCCGAGGGCCGGCTCCCCCCGGTGGCTCGCCTTATTTCCGAGGATACCTTGGTGAACGTCGGTCTGAGCTTGGTCCCCGCTGACCGTGAGCCCGCCACCATTTCTTTTTTAGCTCTTTTCTCCTCTTTCGTCTCGTTCTTTCCTTCAGTTTCTCAACCTCCGACCACCTCGTCCTTTTTGCAGAGATCGACGACGTCATGCGGTCGGACAAGGCAACGGCTGTTGGTAGGACGTCCCTACTGGAAGCAGTCCGGAGGAAGAAACGAGCTCCTCCGAGCGGGGCCCCACCGGCGAAGAAGTCCCGCCAGCAGGTGACTCCGACGCCGACAGACGGGTCCGGACCCACCGATCAGGGGGACGCCGCGGGTGCGGACCGGCAGTTAACGCTGTATCAGCCCTCCGATGCCGAGACTACCGTTTCTCCGGAGGCATCACCCGGGCGCGCCCGAGATGGACGGGTCGGACGTGATCGGTCACCAGCCCAGCCTTCGACTCGGTCGGCTCCGGATGATACGAGGAGGGACGCGCCGAGGCCCCGGCCGAGCAGGACCCTGTCAATTCCAGGGGCGGTCCCCGCCCCGAGCATGGTCAGCATGACTCTTCCCCAAGCGATGGGTAAGGGTAAGGCTGCAGAACCACCGTCCGACTCCGGGGAGAAGTCGGGGTCGGCCTTCACTTTCGCCGGCGCCCGAAACCTCATCGAGACGGTGCTGCTGGAGAAGGACCGCAGGCGGGTCCGGGAGATGAGGGTCTCTGACGTTGGGGCTGCCAGCTGCGTCTGTCTCATGTCGGTGAGTGTTCTTTTGGTCGCTTTCATCATTCATAGGCTCTGTTGATCCCCGCCTGACGCCCTCATTTTTCTTATCTCTTAGCTCGCCCAGTACATGATCCGCCTGGAGGAGTGCTACGAGGAACAGGCGAGGCTTCTGGCGAGGGCCGAGAGCCAACTGAAGGCAGTAGAGGAGGGAGGTCAGGCTGCGGCGGGGAGGACGTCCAGGGACCTCGAGACGAGGCTCCAGGTGGCCGAAGAGCGGGCACTCGGCTTCGTCACCCTCGAGAAGCAACTGTTGGAGGCTCAGGAGCAACTTAAGGTTGCCTCGGGTCTCGAGGGCGAGATCAAGAAGGCGGAGGAGCGGGCCGAGAAGCAGTCTCGGAAGGCTGCCGACTACCGGGAGAGGTGGGAGAAGGCCCAGCGGTCAGCCGACAACGCCCGCAACCGAACCCGGTCTCTTGAAGCCAAGCTGAGCGAATTGGAGTCGGCCTTGGAGAAGTTCCGCGCGAGCGACCAGGAGCTTCATTCGCGCCTGGAGGAGGCTGAGACTGCTCGCATTGCTGCCGAGGCGAAGCACAAGGAGGCTCAGGCTGATCTGCTGAAGGTCTCCTCCGAGGCGGATGACCGGATTGTGGCGAAGGTCTTGGAGGCGAAGGCTCAGATTATGGAGCGGGCAGAGGCGGCGCTGGCCGAGAAGAGTGCAGAGATCGGGCGTCAGGCGGTACAGGCTTATCGTCAGTCCGCCGAGTTCACCCGTGATATGTCGGAGGCGGTACAGGCCTATCGTCAGTCTGACGAGTTCGTCCGTGACATGTCGGACGCGGGGTCCGACTCCTTTGTCTTAGGTTTCGAGGAAGGCCTGGCAAGGGTGTCGGCTAAGTACCCCGAAATTGACCTGAGTGGGATCTCCCTTCTCGACTCCCCTCCGGCGCCATTGCCTGCTGATTCTCCAACCGTCTCCCTACCCCCTGCGGACGTGCCCGGCGTTCCCGACTCGGGGGTTCCTCCAAGCTGACCTTCTGTATTTTTGTTCTTTTCTTTGTGTGTTGGCGTTTTGCCAAGTTGTATGGGTCTCAGCCCTGAAACAATGAAAGTTAATGCAAATAGAGTTTCTTCATTTCACTTTCGTCCTTCTTCTTTTTAACTCTTGGTAGCGTCTCGCTGACTCCCGACTCTTGAAATTCTTCGGGCGCTAGGCCAGGTATCTGAGGGTTAGGCCTCAGGGAATTCTTCCGGCGCTAAGCCAGGCATCCGAGGGTTAGGCCTCAGGAACTTCTTCCGGCGCTAAGCCGGGCATCCGAGGGTTAGGCCTCAGGAAATTCTTCCGGCACTAGGCCAGGCATCCGAGGGTTAGGCCTCAGAAAATTCTTCCGGCACTAGGCCAGGCATCCGAGGGTTAGGCCTCAGGAAATTCTTCCGGCACTAGGCCAGGCATCCGAGGGTTAGGCCTCAGGAACTTCTTCCGGCGCTAAGCCGGGCATCCGAGGGTTAGGCCTCAGGAAATTCTTCCGGCACTAGGCCAGGCATCCGAGGGTTAGGCCTCAGGAAATTCTTCCGACACTAGGCCAGGCATCCGAGGGTTAGGCCTCAGGAACTTCTTCCGGCGCTAAGCCGGGCATCCGAGGGTTAGGCCTCAGGAAATTCTTCCGGCACTAGGCCAGGCATCCGAGGGTTAGGCCTCAGGAAATTCTTCCGGCACTAGGCCAGGCATCCGAGGGTTAGGCCTCAGGAAATTCTTCCGGCACTAAGCCAGGCATCCGAGGGTTAGGCCTCAGGAACTTCTTCCGACGCTAAGCCAGGCATCCGAGGGTTAGGCCTCAGGAAATTCCGCTCGTTGGTCGGCCAAGGCTGGCGCAAGCCGAGGCGACCGGTCGGGGCTTCAGGCTAGTCTGCTCCCGGGATGATCATCGGGTTAGCCTGGCATCCGAAGGCCGAGCCTCGGGAAATTCCGCTCGTTGGTCGGCCAAGGCTGGCGCAAGCCGAGGCGACCGGTCGGGGCTTCAGGCTAGTCTGCTCCCGGGATGATCATCGGGTTAGCCTGGCATCCGAAGGTCGAGCCTCGGAAAATTTCGCTCGTTGGTCGGCCAAGGCTGGCGCAAGCCGAGGCGACCGGTCGGGGCTTCAGGCTAGTCTGCTCCCGGGATGATCATCGGGTTAGCCTGGCATCCGAGGGCCGAGCCTCGGGAAATTCCGCTCGTTGGTCGGCCAAGGCTGGCGCAAGCCGAGGCGACCGGTCGGGGCTTCAGGCTAGTCTGCTCCCGGGATGATCATCGGGTTAGCCTGGCATCCGAGGGCCGAGCCTCGGGAAATTTCGCTCGTTGGTCGGCCAAGGCTGGCGCAAGCCGAGGCGACCGGTCGGGGCTTCAGGCTAGTCTGCTCCCGGGATGATCATCGGGTTAGCCTGGCATCCGAGGGCCGAGCCTCGGGAAATTCCGCTCGTTGGTCGGCCAAGGCTGGCGCAAGCTGAGGCGACCGGTCGGGGCTTCAGGCTAGTCTGCTCCCGGGATGATCATCGGGTTAGCCTGGCATCCGAGGGCCGAGCCTCGGGAAATTCCGCTCGCTGGTCGTGCGCCTGTCGCTTGCCGCCCGACGGGATTTCTCCGTGGCCAGCTGCGATCGTGTTTCTCCTCCTCTCTATGCGTCGCCTGGGGAACACCAGATGGGCATTAAATGCTAATTGAGGGGTTACCTGGGAAATCGGATCGCCAGTTGCTGCTTGCGAGGAGTGTCAGTTAAGCGGCCGCGATACGCGCGTTCTTTGAGGCGGATGCGGCCTGGGCGCGAGCGGAGATATGTGGACCTAGGGGTACAGGCCACCCGGAGTGTCCTGCACAAAGAATGCGATTAAGGAGAATAACGCTTAGGAAATCGCGGGAAGATATGCCTCGAGAGCCGGATCGGCTCCGGATTCAATGCGCCCGCATTTATTGGACCCACCCGCATCGGAACGACCGGGGGGCCGCAGTTTGGCTATAAATATAGGTGCAGGTGCGATGGAGCCTGCCAAGCCGGAGCTGTTCAGGTTGCCATGGATCGTGGGCCTCCTCTCCGGCGCATGGTTGAAAGACCCCTACCGAAGGAACGGGAGGCGCGCCCTTCGCGACTTCCGCCAACTAGCCGTTTCATCTGGGATCAACAAGGAGGTTCTCCCCGGCGGAACTCCGCTCTAGGCGTTTCATCCGGGATCACGTCTCCCCTCCTTGAAGTTCGGCCTCCCGATTGAGCTCCGCACCAGGCGCTTGATTCGGGACCGCGCCTCCATATGCTCTTCTCCCTTGTATTCCTTCTCTCCCCTAACACTGGGGAGGACCGAAATATCCCTTGGAGGTGGCGTTCCCCTGGAGGCAGCGGGAGCTTCGTCTGCGGCGGCTCCTCGTCTTTTTCGTGAGGCGTGGATGGCGCCTCTGGGTAGGAGCAGTGTGGACTTCTCCTTCGTCCACTTCTTCTTCATCCGCGCTGGCTCTTCGTCTTTTTCGTGAGACGTCGATGGCGCCTCCGGTTGGAAGCACCCACTTCCGGTGGGATTGCAGCCGCTTCGGATGGAGGTTTCGGGATCCCAGATCTCCAGCTCCTCGGAGTCTCCACCTCTTCTTTACTTTCTTTACACCCTAATTCCCCTCTAGGAATTCCTTGTAATCACACAAGCACGCCGTTGTAACCAGAAATTATTGAAATGAAAAGTGTTATACATTTTTGAACTGTCTTTCTGGCATTGTCGTTCTACTGGTAATACATCCGCAGGTTAGCGGAATTCCAGCTCCTTGGAATTTCTCGACCATCTAGGGCCTCCAACTGGTAGGAGCCAGGTCGGTTTACCCAGCGAACCCTATACGGGCCTTCCCAATTTGGTGCTAGCTTCCCACCTTCCGCAGGTTGAGATGCTTTAGCTCGCCTTAGCACCAGGTCTCCGATTCTGAAAAGCTTCGGTCGGACCTTGGAGTTGTAATATCGGGCCACCCTCCGCTGATACATCGCCATCCGAACCTGCGCCATTTCCCTCGCTTCTTCCAAGAGATCCAGGTTCCCTCGGAGTTGCTCCGAATTGGCCTCGGGTCGGTGCGCGGCCACCCGAGGTGAGGGGAGTCCGAGCTCCACGGGGACAACGGCTTCCGTGCCATAGGTTAGGCTGAAAGGCGTCTCCCCGGTAGGGGTCCGATGCGTGGTCCGATACGCCCAAAGGACATTCTCGAGTTCTTCGACCCAAGCTTGTCCCGTCCGACCGATTCGCGCTTTGATTCCTTGGAGGATTGTCCGATTTGTGACCTCGGCCTCGCCGTTGGTTTGGGGATGCGACACAGATGTGAACCGATGCTCGATCCCGAACTCCTCGCAGAAGTCACGGAAATGCTTGTTGTCGAACTGTCGGCCTTTATCCGAGATGAGGACCCGAGGACCCCAAATCGGACAATGATGTTCTTCTTCACGAACTTCCGGACTTGCGCCTCCGTGATAGTGGCCAGCGGCTCTGCCTCCACCCACTTGGTGAAGTAGTCGATTGCAACAATCAAAAATTTCCGCTGAGCTGAAGCGACGGGGAATGGTCCGAGGATATCCATTCCCCACTGGGCGAAGGGCCAGGGTGCAGTGATTGGTGCCAAGGGGACAGAAGGGACTCTTTGGACGTTGGCGTGGCACTGGCAGGCGTCGCATTTCCGTACATGATCCTTTGAGTCCTCCAACAAGGTAGGCCAATAATAGCCTTGCCTCATGATCTTGTGCGCCAAGGACCTAGCCCCCAGGTGTGATCCGCAAACGCCTTCGTGGACTTTGCCGAGGACGTAGGCCGCTTCCGAGGGGCGGAGGCACTTTAAGAGGGGGCGGTGAACGAGGTCCGATACAGCCTCCCTTCATAGAGTACGTAGTGGGCGGACTTCATAACAAGTCGCCGAGCTTGATCTTCGTCTTCAGGGAGGATCCCTTCGGCGAGGTAGGCGACAAGCGGGTCCATCCAAGACGGCTCCGGATCAATCGCCATCACTGCTCCAGCCTTGCCGATGCTCAGGGCATCCAGGGTCTCCAGGTAGATCGCCCTCGACAAGTTGTGCGCGTCTGCGCCCACTAAGCGGGACAACCTGTCGGCCCTGGCATTTTCACTTCTTGGGACCTGCTGGATGTCGACACTGCCGAGGTCGGGAATGAGTGCTTGCACCTTCCGGACGTAATTCTGCATGGTCGGGTTCCGGGCTTCGAACTCCCCACGGACCTGCCCGACCACCAGCTGGGAGTCGGTGAAGACCTTCAGGCGCCGGATGCCGAGCTCCTTGGTGAGTTTGAGTCCCGTGACTAGGGCCTCGTACTCCGCCTCGTTGTTGGTCACTGGAAATCCGAACCTCAAGGCATACTCGGCTATCACTCCATCAGGACTGGTAAGGACCAGCCCGGCCCCTCCACCTTCGGGGTTCGACGACCCATCGATGTGAAGCGTCCAAATCGGGAGGTCGAGGCTGGGTGTTTCCGGCGACCTAGGTTCCGCCTCCTGCACCGTGCACTCAGCGAGGAAATCCGCGAGCGCCTGGGCCTTGATGGCGGGTCGGGGCTGGTAGCGGATGTCGAACTCACCAAGTTCTACTGCCCACTTCACCAGCCGTCCCGCATTCTCAGGATTGCTGAGGATCTGCCACAGCGGTTGATCGGTCAAGAGGGTGACAGAATGGGCCTGGAAATAGGGGCGAAGCCTCCTGGTCGCGGTCAGCAGCGCGAAGGCGATCTTTTCAGCCTTCGTATACCGCGTCTCGGCATCCCGTAGGACCCGGCTGATGTAGTACACAGGCTTCTGGAGCTTTGCCTCTTCCCGAACCAGTACCGCACTGACTGCGGTTGGGAAGACCGCCAGATAGAGGTAGAGCATCTCCCCTTCTTGCGGCTTGGACAGCAGGGGAGGAGACGCCAAGTATTCCTTGAGCTGGTCGAATGCTGCTTGACATTCGGCCGTCCAGAGGAAGTCTTTCAGGCGTTTCAACACCTTGAAGAAAGGTTGGCAGCGTTCGGCCGATTTTGCCACAAATCGTCCGAGCGCGGCGACCCTCCCAGGGAGCTCCTGAACCTCCTTCACTTTGGTCGGAGGGGACATATCTTGGATGGCCTTGATTTTGTCCGGATTGGCTTCGATCCCCCGCTGGTTGACAATGAAACCGAGGAACCTCCCGGCCGAAGCGCCAAAGGCGCACTTCGCTGGGTTCAGCTTCATGTGAAACTTCCGCAAGGTGGCGAAAGTCTCCTCCAGATCCGCGATGTGCTGGTCTGCATGGCGGCTCTTCACCAGCATATCATCCATGTACACCTCCATGTTCCGGCCGATTTGTTCTTTGAAGATTTTATTGACGAGGCGCTGGTAAGTGGCGCCAGCATTCTTCAGACCGAAGGGCATTACCTTGTAACAGTACAGCCCCCGGTCTGTTATAAAGGCAGTTTTCTCCTCGTCCTGTGGAGCCATCATTATCTGGTTGTAGCCGGAGAAGGCGTCCATGAAAGACAGCAGCTGATATCCGGAAGTCGCGTCGACCAGTTGGTCTATCCGCGGAAGCGGAAAGCTATCCTTGGGGCATGCCTTGTTCAGGTCAGTGTAGTCGACGCACATCCTCCACTTTCCGCTCGCCTTCCGGACAAGTACGACATTTGCCAGCTATTCGGGGTAGCTGACCTCCCTTATGAATCCTGCCTCCAAGAGCTTGTCTACCTCCTGGTCGACCACTCGGATCCGATCCGGGGCACAGTGTCTCTTCTTCTGTTTTACCGGTCGGTGGGTCGGGTCGACGTTGAGGGCGTGAGAAATGACCTCCGGGTCGATCCCAGGTACATCGGCCGCCGACCAGGCAAACACATCGACATTGGCTCGGAGGAATTCCACCAACCGGGCCCGAGCTCCCAGGTCGAGATTGGCGCCGACCCGGATCGTCCTGTCCGGGCGACCTTCCTCGAGGGGAACTTCGATCACACCCTCGGCCGGCTCCCCGTGCCGCAAGGCCACCTCGTCTCTGGCGTCGAGGGACTCGACGCTTAAGGCTTCTACGGGCTTCTTCCCTTTGAGAGTTGCTAGGAAACATTGCCTTGCGGTCGGTTGGTCACCTCGGACCTCTCCAATCCCGGCCGCCGTGGGGAACCGCATGAGCAAGTGGTACGTAGAGACCACCGCGCGAAGGGCGTTCAGTCCGGGTCGTCCGAGGATAGCGTTGTAGGCCGAGGGAACACGGACGACCAAGAACCCGAGCCGCACCGTGGCTTCTGCGGGTGCAACGCCCGCAGTCACAGGCAGCTCAACGACACCTTCGGCCGAGATAGCGTCACCAGTGAATCCTATGAGGGGGGTGGATGTTTTGTGCAACAATTGTCTGGACAAGCTCATCTTTTGGAAGGCCTCGTAAAACAAAATATCAGCTGAGCTTCCACTATCCACAAGAACACGCCTTACATCATAGTTTGCTATAGTGAGGGAGATCACCATGGCGTCATCGTGGGGGGTCTGAACCCCCTTTACATCTTCATCACAAAAAGTGATTACATTACCGACCCTCTGCCTCTTTGCGATGGCTGCCCCTGACGCTTCAGTCGAGCCCCCTGCGTTCCTCTCGGGCCGGGGGCAGCCCCCAGTGATAGTGTGGATCACGCCCGCGACGGGTCGATTCTGCTCCCGAGGCTCCTGAGGGGCCGGGTCGGCCGGACGCGGGTCTGCGGGGGGACGTCGGTCGTTCACATATCGACTGAGACGCCCTCGGCGGATGAGAGCCTCGATCTCGTCCTGAAGCTGGAAGCAGTCTTCGGTGTCGTGGCCGTGGTCCCGGTGGTACTCACAGTACGCCCGAGAGGGCCTCCTCCCAGGAATCTTCTTCATCTGTCTCGGGACCGGGAGGTCCTCCCGCCCCTTGATTTCCATGAGGATCTGGGCCCGGGGAGTCAGGAGAGGAGTGTACCGGTTGAAGCGTCGGGGCGGAGAACGAGGGCGTAGGGCGCCGTGGTTCCTCGCCGGCGACAGGCTTCTGCGCCGACGTTGAGGCGTCGGGCTCCTCCTCTGGCGTGCCTCTTTTCGCCTTTTCTTCCCGAGCTTTGGAGGGATCTCGGCGGCCTCCTTGCTCCGGTGGGCGGCCGCCTCCTCGGCGTCCGCATACTGGTTCGCCCGGGACAACAGCTCCGGGAAGCTCCGCGGCAGGCGTTTGTCCAGGGAGAAGGTGAGTCTGCCCTTTCGGAAGCCACGCTTCAGGGCTGAAAGAGCCACCTCCTGGCTCAGGTTCCGGACTTCCAGCGTAGCCTTGTTGAAGCGGGTAAGATAATCCCGCAAGCTTTCTCCCTCGTTTTGCCGGACATCAAAGAGGGAGTCGGAGACCAGTCGCCGCCGGCTACTGACGGCGAAATGGGTGATGAAGAGGCGAGTAAACTGGTCGAAGGACTGGATTGAGTTAGCCTCCAAGCCGGCGAACCACGCCCTTGCCGGGCCACGGAGGGTCGCCGGGAAGGCCTTGCAGAGGAGAGGATCTGATGCTCCGTGGAGGAGCATAAGGGTCCTGAAACTCTCGACGTGATCCCGCGGGTCCGCCGCCCCGTCATAGGGCTCGATCGCCGGCATTTTAAACCCCGGCGGATTCGGGGTCCGCAGGATCCTCGAGGCAAGCGCCGGCTGGGAGGAGATCTCCAAGTCGGCGAAGGGATCTTTGGAGTGGCCCTTCAGGACCTGGAGTTGTCGGTGGAGATCGTCCACCCGCCGGTCCAGGGAGCGCGACCGATGGGTGGGAGACAAGGAGCACCGAGAGGGAGACCGACTGGAGCGCGGGTTCCTTGAGGACTGGGGGGTCTGGGAACGCGCCCGGGCCCGCCTCTCATACCCCGCGCAGCTCCGATGGGAAGGTCCCGGCAGAATGGACCGTGCTCGAGAATCTTCCTCGCGCCGGCGCTCCTCCCCATGGGAGAGGAAGGAGCGCGGGTTGAGGAGGACAGGTGAGCGCTCAGGGAGCAGCGGCTCCTGGGCCCGCTGCGGCGCCCGAGACATCACACCCTGCAGGTTCTGCACTGCCTCCGCGAGGGTGCGAACCTGCTGGGCTAACTGGTCGAACTGAGCGGCTTCGACCATCTGAATGGGGGATGGAACGGTGGAGTGTTGCTGAGAATGTGTTGGAGACGCAGCGGCCTCCCGGCCGGAGGCGCGAGAGGCCCCGCGACCGGAGGCATTGGAAGCTCCACGACCACCTCGCCGTGCCATTACGATTGCTCTGAGATTCGGGCCCTCCTTCTAGCGCCAACTGTTGCTGGTGGTCCAAACCGAGAACGATTGGCACAGCGGTGTGAACGGGGTTCCGTTTGAGTTGCCTTGGTTGGTGTTGATTGCGCTCCACCTTCCACCGGGAAACCTGCAAGCAAGCCTCGCACCACCACTGGGGTAGTGGGGGCCCTCCGACGATCAAGTCAGAGGAGATTGGAGGAGAAGGAGAGATAATAGTCGCAAGTAAGAGAATGCACTGGAAGTTCTTGCTTACCCCCCCTCCTCCCCCAGCCGCATATATACCAAGCTGGGGGGTCTTTCAGGGGGGTTCGTCATCGTGCGGCACGATGGAGCTGCCACTGACACGGCCGTTACAGGGCGTCGTGGGGCAGCGCTGGGTACGGCCATGACAGGGCATAGTGGAGCTCCGCCTTGTACGGCTGTTACAGGGGATCGTGGAGCAGCGCCAGATACAACCGTTGCAGGGAGTAGTGGAGCAGGAGGCTGCGGCATGCCTCTGGGGAATAGCCTGTCGTTATCGAGAGATGTCCGACTCGGGGTCGGGCTGCGGAGACGAAGATATCCGACTCGGGGTCGGATCGCTGGATCAAGGGGCTGCCGACTCGGGGTCGGACTGCGGAGCCGAAGATATCCGACTCGGGGTCGGATCGCTGGATCAAGGGGCTGCCGACTCGGGGTCGGGCTGCGGAGACGAAGATGTCCGACTCGGGGTCGGATTGCTGGATCAAGGGGCAGCCGACTCGGGGTCGGGCTGCGGAGACGTAGATGTCCGACTCGGGGTCGGATTGCTGGATCAAGGGGCAGCCGACTCGGGGTCGGGCTGCGGAGACGAAGATGTCCGACTCGGGGTCGGATTGCTGGATCAAGGGGCTGCCGTAGTCTTCCTGGGCGCGCGCGCCGGTCACGTGGGGCATGGTGGCTAAGTTCCCCCGTAACATCACTTATTCCCCATAGAAACCCCATAAGAACCAAAAACCCAGTAGGGGAACTACACAGAAACCCAAGATTTGACCTCACTTCTAGTACTCATGTCATGACCCTCGCACCGTTTCGACGGGCCGCCGCGACGGTCCTAGAGTGTGGGTAGGCATAAGGCCACCAGCCACCACGTAGAACCCTACTACCTATCAATCATCAATAAATTTTGAAAATTTTGGCATTATACATGCACAAAATGATCACCTTTCCTATATTGACCTGTCAAGATTATCTCAATATATACAATACTACCTGCCAGAGCAGCAATCACATAATCTGTCACATAATAAACCTGAACAATATATAGCAATACATTATCACAGGCACACAACTGATCTGCACATATATATATACCTGCTTTCCAATCCTTCCATGGTCAACCCATATCCACAACAGGATCTATGACTGTAACTATACACTATATACAACAGAAGGTTTATAATACACCAAAATATATAAACCTACATTATACTATGGAGCGGCACAGCTAGCAGGCAATCTCTAACCCTGCTCCTCTCTATACAACAACTGTCCTGAAATCAAAAATACCAAACTGGGGAGTGAGTATATGAATACTCAGTGAGTGGAGTAGAGAATACTATGCACATGAGACAAGATATAATCATGGCTCAAGGTGAAATCTCAAGAATATATGAGCAGTCATCAATAACAGGATACACATAACTTAACATAAGAAATATGGAGTAAATCATCATAGTATCACCACAATCACATGTTAGAGATCAATCCTACGCTTGCGGAATATATAGAATAATAGGAGAAAGAAGAATACAGCAAAGAACAATAGCAAATGCACAAGACACTCAAGTTTATGTGGTTCGGTTCCTTGCTCCTACGTCCACAGCCGCACAGATCAATATTTCACTATATGATCAAAGAAAGTTACAGAGATTTAAGAGAAGAGAACAAACTCTTTTTCACAGCAAATAATCTCTCTCAAGACGAGCAACACGTCGTCTTCCTGATGCACACCAAGGATCTCCTTTTGAAATCTCTCGTTAATGAGTTCTAGGGTTTCTCTAGGTTTTCACACACTTCTCGTGTCCCTTAAGAAGTCTATATATACCTCCCAATCTCTTACTTTGATTAGGGCATCAAAAAACCTTGGCTTGGATCCGGTTCATAACTCAGCCTTACGTAAAAAACGTGCTCGAGTCGACTCCTGTAATTCTGCAAGTCGACTCGGCAACAGTCCACAGAAAATGCCTCTCTGTCTGCCTGTGGGAGTCGACTCCTGGAGTTCTCGAGTCGACTCCAACACTGGGGAGTCGACTCCTATGGATCTGGAGTCGACTCCAAAAAACTGTACCAAGTCTGCCTGCGTGCCAGAGTCGACTCTAAGTCTGCTGGAGTCGACTCCGGACCTTGTTGAAGATTTTTTCTTTGCTGATTCAACTCTGAATCTTCTCGAACTCTTTCCGGATTGTCTTTCCTTGATCCTCCACCACCATAGTGCACATAGAGGTCTTAAAAAAAGGGAATGGATCAGGCTCCACATCCCAACAACTCTCCCACTTGGAGACTGATACATCCAATCATGCATCTATCTGAAAAATAAACAAACTTCCATATCTTGATCTGTATTCTCTGTACGGCACCTTCATTCAACTATCTTTGGAGGCCAATTGAGGCCATGCATCGCTGTGGAGTGATTGGTTATACCCCTATTTGATTTTGATGAGCTCAAAGCATTTGAGTATATTTCATGTTGTACTAATGAATTCAATCTAGTGTTTCAGGCAAATATATGTGAATTTATCTTTAAGAGCATCGAGCTTTTGTTCCAAGTCATTTGGATAAGTGTTGAACTAAATTAAGCCAAAGTCTGAAGCTCGAATTGACTCCGAAAGAGTGCGAGTCGACTCTAAGTGTTTCAGAGGTTTTGGCACAAGCTCGAGTCGACTCCGGTACACTACGAGTCGACTCCGACTGAGAACAGACAGAAGGACAGAAAGATGAATTTCAGACCCTGTAACCGAGTCGACTCCAGAAGGATTCGAGTCGACTCCGATGCTTGCCGAGTCGACTCTCGACAGTTTCGAGTCGACTCCAAGGAGTAACAGACAGAAAGACAGAGAAGTGTTTTCTGGACCCTATTACCGAGTCGACTCCAGAAGAATTCGAGTCGACTCCAACGTTTGGCGAGTCGACTCCTAAACAAGCAAGAGTCGACTCTTAGAGGAAAGCAGACTGAAAGCAGAAAACCAAACAAAGTGACTCTGTGAACGAGTCGACTCCAAGAATACGAGAGTCGACCCCAAGTCAGCCGAGTCGACTCCAAGATAATCCGAGTCGACTCCGAGGCAGTTCAACTCAAAAGACAGAGGATCAGTTTTCGGGCTCTGAGAGCCGAGTCGACTCCAAGATGATTCGAGTCGACTCGAGAAAGAAATGCAGAAAAATAGATCTCTGGAATCCTGAGAACGAGTCGTCTCCAACATGCCAAGTCATCTCCAGATCTTGGCGAGTCGACTCTAGATTTGGCCCGAGTCGACTCCGGGACGGGACAGTACTTTAATTCAAATCATGAATAGTGGGCGAGTCGTCTCCAGTAAAGCATAAGTCGACTCCAGCAACAGCCGAGTCGACTCTAGATCGAGCGAGTCGACTCCGATCCCAACGGATATATTATCAGGAGGTGCAGACTGTGCAGAACGGCCATAAATCAGTGTTTAACGGCTATTTTTCAAGTGGGACTGTTTAAATAGACAGATTGAACAGTAGTAGACATCAAGAGAGTTACTCCATCTATGCATTAAGTGTTTTCCATATACCAAGAGTCAATTGAGAGAAAAGACAAGCAAAAGAAGGAAGAAACGCATTCAATACATTCCTACAAGTCTTTCCTTCGCATTCAAGGCTCTTCCTCTGACATCAGATCTCAAGTACACTCAAAGAGGAGACTCAGAGTTCGAGAAGCCCCTTCTTCCTCTTCCAAAATCTGTTTGAGGGCTTCTAACTCTACTCTATTTATATTGATTAATATTTGCTTATAAAGAAGCTTTCCTTGTAACTTTTCTCAAACTGTTTTCTTACTTGATTCAATCAGAGGATTGAATCAAGGATTGTAAGGTTTGTTGGTGAGCCGAAATTAAAACCAACGGTGTAAGGGTTCGATTGTGATCCCGGAAAAACAATCGGATGGTTCTAGTCGATGAGCATGTGAAAACCGACCGAGTTCGTTGTGATCTCGCGAAAACAACAAGTTGGGTTGTGAACTTGTAAAACAACCGACTGTAATCCAAGAAATTATAGTGAACTCCCAAGTAAAGCTTGGAGAGTGGACGTAGGAGCAAGGGTTAGCTCCGAACCACTATAAATTGGTTTGTGTTTGTATTGGCCGCTGTCCTCTCTCTCTCTCTCTTCATTCACTTCATCTAGTAACTTAACTAGTTTGCTTGCAATAGAATTAGTTAATTACTAATCATAGTTTTTAATTGGTCGAGAATTAATCCAAACCCAATTCACCCCCCCTCTTGGGTTGTCTTCTTGGGCAACAATCGCCTCAATTTCTCTATAGTGACTGTCTTAGTCAACATATCAGCTGAATTCTTTGCTCCTTGAATTTTCTCAAGTAACAAACTGCCATCTTCTAGCAACTTCCTGATGAAGTGATATCTCAGCTGTATATGGTTCGTTCTCGCATGAAACATTGGGTTCTTAGCTAAGTGAATAGCACTCTGATAGTCAATTTTAAAGACCACGCAATAGCACGTATCTAGTAGGATAGTGATTACGGGTATCGATCCACAGGGATTGGAGTATAGTTATTTTTCTTTAAAAAAAATATTTAAAAGGAAAAGTTTGTGAAGAAAATTAAACTAGAAAATTAATAAGAAATGCAATTAAAATGATATCAGTTTGGGAGAACCTAGGGCAAGGAATTCACCACTAACATCGGAACAAAGATTAATTATATTTTAATTTATTCTTGGATAAACATGCAAATTGGCTACAAGCCTAATAAGCATTTTAATAGAAATTCACAAAAGTAATTTAGGCATAATCCATCTTTAGTTAGCATGAAATGTCTACCCTAATCTAAGGTGGCAGCACATCGCATCTTTCTTAAGCATGGACTATCTTATATTTACCTAGTGATCATGAAGAACAATTGTATAAACGTCATATTTAAAATCACAGAAATTAAATATGAGATGAAATAAAATATTCATTAGAAGCAAAATAAGGTTTATACAACTCCAAGAATATAAATCAAAATATAAAACCCGTGTCCCTTTGTTAGGGCTGCATCCAGCCCTGGAGAGGAGATCAGCCTTCCATGAAGAGTTGAACAGCTGCACTGCAGGAGAACTTCATGATGATTGGTTCCTTCCTCCTTCCTCCCGTCGGCTCCTTCTATGTGGGAAGTTATTCCCAAAATAGCCAAACCTCTCTCCCTCCTCTGTTTTTTTTATGGTCGTGGTACCCCCTCCTCCGAAGAGAGTTGGCTCCCGAAGAAGAGGCGTCTCCCCTTTTATAAGCAGCAGGCTCTCCCTCCCTCCTCCTATGTTTCAAGTGCCAGATAATGATGGAAAGATTGAGGTGATCCCTTCAGAGCTCACGGTTGAGGGGAGATAAGGATGAATGGAAACAGGATAAGGCAAATTCCTTGATCCTTGGATGCGGTGGAAATGTAGCGGGAGAAACCAACGCTGCTTCAACGTGGATGAGGATTGGCCTGTTCTTTAGATGCAGAATGATCCGTGGGAGAAGGGATGAACTCGGAACAGGGGAGGATATGGTTCACGAATGGGATGCTGGGAATTATCAAGCCGGAAGATATCATACTTCAACGCGGAGGAGAAGCTGCACGCGGCTGAATTGAGTTGATCCGGAACGAGAGGATGCTGTTCACAGTTGAAAAGATAATCTTTGTAATCAAACGGGAAGAAGGCCGTGGACGTGGAGGGAATTTGGACGCGAAACTTCACGCGAAACAGAGGATGCGGATGAAGCTCACGGCTGATGGCTTGGAGCTAAGATTGGATTTGCGGATGATTCGGGAGGATGAGGAGATGGAGTGCGGGACATTGGGATCAATCCAAAAGAAGATTGGTTCGATTCTATCCCGTGGATCATGGGAGAGGGGTCTTGGATCTGTTCTGGAACAAAGCTTTGTTTGTTGGACTCGGAAGAGAGATGAAGTTCATCCGAAACGACGTGGGTGGGGAGATGAGCTGGGAAGAAGAGATGATCTTGGATGGAAGACACGTACGGTGCTTGGATGAGAGCGTGGGAAGGAAGAAGCTGGCTTGGTTGTTATCCGGAATGCTATCGGGATATTCGGATGCGGTGCATGGAGTTGGGGGTCACGGGAGGATGAAGCCGAGGAAGAGATATGCATCGCGGGATGGCTTGCGGATGAGGTTGAATACAAGCGGCTGTTGGCTTGGTTCGTGGACGTGGAAGGTGAACACGGGCGCGAGGGAAATCTGGGAAGGTTCACTGGTTTGATCCACGGGTGATGGAATTCCGAGGATGGTTTACGAATTCATGTTGTACTCGGAGGGATCGATTGGCTTGGACGATGGAGCTCTATTCTGATAGGAATAGCTGGCCGAGTGTTGGATTTGGTTCGGGAGAGTGATACGGCTTTGTTCTTTGAACAGGCTCTAGAAAGGGACTCGGATTGGTTGAAGCTTTGGGATCCGTGCAACTAGATGATATACTTTGAGATATGCGAAACAAATAATTGAAGGGATTTTATTGAAATAGGATCATGTGGAAAAAGAGTTGGAATGAGTGAGGAGAAATTTAGGTGAACGTATGAAGAGTCAGGAATTAATGGGAAGCACTGGGTTTTGAAAAAGAGTTATTGGAGTCGACTCTGAAAATATAAAATTGTGAAATGATGTAGTGTCCATTTAGGCTTTACCTAATTGAGCTTGAGTTAACCTGCATGCATTAAACTTAATCAATAAATAATCAAATCAAACTTGAATTACCTTTGATAATTCATTAAAATGCACTGGTGAAGGTAATACATTTTTTAGTTGAATTTACAAAATTTGTGAATTAAAATAATGATAAGTGCTATGAATAAGATATTAATTTATGCATTATTTATCACTTATCACACTCTGACTATTGCAGAATAGTACACTACAGTTCTGCTCTCTACCTAGCTCTTTCAGAAGGTTTTGCAGCCAAATCATCTCCTTGCTAGCTTTTGTAATGGCAACATATTCTGCCTTAGTTGTCGAAAGAGCAACGATCTTTTGCAGCTGTGAGAACCAGCTCACTGCTATCCCGCCTATGGTATAAACATATCCTGTGGTGCTTCTTCTAGTGTCAGTATCACCTCCTAGGTCTGCATCCACAAAACTTTGTAGTGTTTGACTGTCTTTTCTATAACACAAGCCTACATTTCTGGTACCTTTCAAATATCTTAGGATCCATTTGACAGCCTCCCAATGTTGTCTATCCGGATTTGCCATGTATCTGCTCACAACTCCCACTGCATGTGTAATGTCGGGTCTCGTGCATATCATAGCATACATCAAGCTGCCTACGGCCGAAGCATATGGTACCCTTGACATCTTCTTCAGCTCCTCATCATCCTTGGGTGATTGCTCTTTTGAAAGTTTGAAGTGGCTTGCCAAAGGTGTCTTCACAGGATCTGCATCTGTCATATTGAATCTATTCAACACCTTATCAATGTAGTTAGCTTGAGAAAGCTTCAGTGTTCCATCCACCTCATCCCTTTCAATCCTCAGCCCAAGCATCTGTTTTGCTGCACCCATGTCTTTCATTGCAAACTCCCTTGATAGCTCTTTTTTCCATCTTTCAATCTCTTGTAGGTTCGGTCCGGTTATCAATATGTCGTTAACATACAAGAGTAAGATGATAAAACTGTCATCAAGTATCTTGAGATAACAACAATGATCTTCTTGACATCTTGCAAAACCATTGTTGATCATGAATCCGTCGAATTTTTTGTACCACAACCTCGGGGCCTGTTTCAAACCATACAAACTTTTCTTCAGCTTGCATACAAAGTTTTTCTTGCCAGGGACTGCAAAGCCGATAGATTGCTGCATGTAGATGTCTTCATCAATCTCTCCATGGAGAAATGCAATTGTAACATCCAACTGCTCCAAATACAGATTTTCTGCTGCGACAATACTCAGAATCACTCTGATGAATATTTGACTACCGGAGAAAAAAATCTCAGTGTAGTCGATACCTTCCTTCTGTTGGAAGCCTTTCACAACTAATTTTGCTTTGTACCTCTTGCTGCCATCATGTTCCTCTTTAACTTTGTAGACCCACTTGTTCTGTAAAGCCTTCTTACCTTCTGGTAGTGAACTAAGCTCCCAAGTTTGATTTCTATCCAAGGACTTCATCTCGTCCTTCATGGCTAACTCCCACTTCACCGAATCTTCGCTTTCCATGGCTTCTTCATAACACTAGGGTTCGCCTCCATCTGTCAATAGCAGAGAATGTAAAGAGGATGAATATCTATCCGGTTGTCTGGAGATTCTTGTAGATCTTCTCAGCTGCGGTATACTTGGTTGAGGTTGTGCCGCAACAGTTTCTGAATTTTCAGGATTTTTCTGAACTCTTTTGGCAACGTCTTCTTCTGTAATCTCTTGCAACTCAACTTGTTGATTTTTCTTGCTTTGCTCCCCTGCACTCTCAAGATCTGAAATATTCTTGCCCTTATAGAGAACTCGCTCATTGAATATTACATCCTTGCTTCTGATGACCTTCTTGTTCTGCGCATCCCAGAATTTGTAACCAAAATCATCTGTACCATATCCAATGAAGAAACACTTTTTGGACTTTGCATCTAGCTTGTCTCTTTTCTCTGCATTGATGTGCACAAATGAGACACACCCAAAGACCCTCAAGTGTGACAAATTTACTACTTTTCCTGTCCACTCTTCTTCAAGTAATTTGCAATCTAAGGGAACCGACGGGCCTCTGTTTATCAGATACGCTGCGGTGTTGACTATCTCGGCCCAAAACATCTTGGGCAAACCAGCATGGATCCTCATACTATTGGCTCTCTCGTTCAGGGTTCTGTTCATTCGCTCAGCCATCCTATTTTGCTGCGGTATGCTCGGTATTGTCTTCTCCATTCGAATTCCATTCACTGCGCAGAATTCCTTGAACTCACTACTGTCATACTCATCGCCATTGTCAGACCTTAGTCGTTTTATCTTTGTATCAGATTCATTCTCCACCAGACTTTTTCACTTCTTAAAGGTGACAAATACCTTTTGTTACGGGGGAACTTAGCCACCATGCCCCACGTGACCGGCACGCGCGCCCAGGAAGACTACGGCAGCCCCTTGATCCAGCAATCCGACCCCGAGTCGGACATCTTCGTCTCCGCAGCCCGACCCCGAGTCGGCTGCCCCTTGATCCAGCAATCCGACCCCGAGTCGGACATCTTCGGCTCCGCAGCCCGACCCCGAGTCGGCAGCCCCTTGATCCAGCGATCCGACCCCGAGTCAGATATCTTCGTCTCCGCAGCCCGACCCCGAGTCGGACATCTCTCGATAACGACAGGCTATTCTCCAGAGGCACGCCGCAGCCTCCTGCTCCACTACTCCCTGCAACGGTTGTATCTGGCGCTGCTCCACGATCCCCTGTAACAGCCGTACAAGGCGGAGCTCCACTACGCCCTGTCATGGCCGTACCCAGCGCTGCCCCACGACGCCCTGTAACGGCCGTGTCAGTGGCAGCTCCATCGTGCCCCACGATGACGAACCCCCCTGAAAGACCCCCCAGCCTGGTATATATGCGGCTGGGGGAGGAGGGGGGGTAAGCAAGAACTTCCAGTGCATTCTCTTACTTGCTACTATTATCTCTCCTTCTCCTCCAATCTCCTCTGACTTGATCGTCGGAGGGCCCCCACTACCCCAGTGGTGGTGCGAGGCTTGCTTGCAGGTTTCCCGGTGGAAGGTGGAGCGCAAGCAACACCAACCAAGGCAACTCAAACGGAACCCCGTTCACACCGCTGTGCCAATCGTTCTCGGTTTGGACCACCAGCAACAGTTGGCGCTAGAGGAAGGGACGAATCTCAGAGCGATCGTAATGGCACGGCGAGGTGGTCGTGGAGCTTCCAATGCCTCCGGTCGCGGGGCCTCTCGCGCCTCCGGCCGGGAGGCCGCTGCGTCTCCAACACATTCTCAGCAACACTCCACCGTTCCACCCCCCATTCAGATGGTCGAAGCCGCTCAGTTCGACCAGTTAGCCCAGCAGGTTCGCACCCTCGCGGAGGCAGTGCAGAACCTGCAGGGTGTGATGTCTCGGGCGCCGCAGCGGGCCCAGGAGCCGCTGCTCCCTGAGCGCTCACCTGTTGTCACGACCCCCGCCCCGTTCCCGGCGGGCCGCCGCGACGGTCCTAGGGTGCGGGTAGGCATAAGGCCACCAGCCACCGCGTAGAACCCTACTACCTATCAATCATCAATAGATCTTGAAAAATTTGGCATGATACATGCACAAAATGATCACTTTTCCTATAGTGACCTGTCAGGATTATCTCAATACATACAACACACTACCTGTCAGAGCAGCAATCACATAATCCGTCACATAATGAACCTGGACAATATATATTAATACATTATCTCAGGCATATAACTCATCTGTATAAAAATCTGGTTCCCATTCCATCCATGGTCAAACCCATATCCACAACAGGATCTATGACTGTAACTATACACTATATACAATAGAAGGTTTATAATACACCAAAAGGGTATAAACCTCTATCTACATTATACTATACTATACTATGGAGCGGCACAGCTAGCAGGCAACCACTAATCCTGCTCTTCTCTATACAATACCTGCCCTGCAATCAAAAACACCAAACTGGGGAGTGAGTATATAAATACTCAGTGAGTGGAGTAGAGAGTACTATGCACATGAGACAGAATATAATCATGGCTCGAGATGAAATCTCAAGATCAATAACAAGATGAACATGAACTCAACATAAAGAATATGGAGTAAATCATCAATATCACCACAATCAATATCAACTCATCTGAAGCATATATGGAATAATCAAGTCAACATATATGCTACTCATGAATATGTTCAACAGGTCATAGTACTGAATCATATAAATCAGGTGTCAATAGGCTGAATCATCAACAAGACAGCTATCGGGAGGTGGGTTTTACGCCCCAGGCGAACCAGCAACAACTCCCTACTGCCATATGCATACATCGAATATGACACCACACCAATATGTAAATCATCACTAGACAGCTGTCGGAAGGTGGGTTTTACGCCCCAGGCGAACCAGCAACAACTCCCTACTGTCACATGCATATGCAGGATAAGACACCATACTGATAACATAAATGCTAGACAGCTATCGGGAGGTGGGTTTTACGCCCCAGGCGAACCAGCAACAACTCCCTACTGTCACATGCATATGCAGGATAAGACACCATACTGATAACATAAATGCTAGACAGCTATCGGGAGGTGGGTTTTACGCCCCAGGCGAACCAGCAACAACTCCCTACTGTCACATGCATATGCAGGATAAGACACCACACTGATCATATAAATGCTGGCCAGTATCCAGAACAGAAATCCATCTCACATCTACATACTAAACGGCACCTCGCGGGAATTCTACATCCGCGGAAAGCCATACTGCACCTCGCGGGGTCTTACTATGCCCGGCGGCAAGCAGAATATAAGTCGTAGGACCGGCCGATCCTACGCCTAGGGCCGTGTCCCCCCTAGGAAGGGACTGGGCTCCGCCCACCCAGAAGGCTACTATGTGCACAAAGGCCGATGTTCAACCCCCATCGACTATAGGTGTCCTGCAGATACTGCCAAGCCATGCATAAATGCCATAATGCACCCTCCCAATACTCTACTAAAAAGGAGTATAATCAAGATTACCACTCACTCGATCATGACCCAATCATAAACTAACATCAGGGTTGGGAGTGAGGAATCACGGGAGTACAATGCAACTCAATATACCATGAGAAGGGCTGTACAAGTCTTTGAAATAGAGGAAATGAAATCAATTTACAAAAGAAATCATTTCACAATTCAGATCCAATTTCATTACTCATAAAGGAGTATAATCAAGCTACGACTCACAAGTCTTTAAAATAGAGGAAATGAAATCAATTTACAAAAGAAATCATTTCACAATTCGGAATCAATTTGATTACTCATCAACCCCTCGTAATTTCTCTCAATGTTCCCTCAAATGCGTGCACAAGATAATCAAGTATGGAGAAACAAAATTATAGAGGAATCTACTACAATATCAATCAATATGCTCAAGTGGAATCAATTCACACTTGGCGACATTCATGAAAATGAATTAAGGATGCTCATGGTGCAAAGTACATGACTCCCACTCACCTGCCAATCCGGCACAGCCCTGATACGCCTCCAAAAATCTACAGCAGGCAGTGGGGAACTTCTTCCTCTTGTTCCCTAACTTCTTGCCCAACTGTGACATGCATTTACAATACATTTAGTCTTGTATCAAGGGCTATAATCTACGTGCCAATTATAACATAGGAAACTTTAATTGATTCAACTCCCCTGTTCCCTAAATCTTTTCTTTTCTTTCTTCTTTTTCTTTTTAATTAATTAACTCACCATTTATGTGTATTAGGGACTCCTTTGCATGAGTACAAGGTCCCTTTTTGCTTGATCTAGGCTTAATACTCTATTATAGCATGAAATCCCTTATTTTCCACCCGGATAAACAGTAACCCGGACCGACAGCCGGTTACTTCATCCCGGGTTTGATCCACTTTTCAGACTTCAAATTTGATGAAATTTTTACCTAACATTCTACACTCATAGAGGATTCCAGAATAGTAATATGCATCACTATCGGAGGCCGTTTGACCCCCGAAATAATTCGCCGAAGTTGAGACTTCGACACAGTTTTTCCGTAATACCGGAAAAATTTGTCGAAATCCGATTCTTCCTCTTTTAACCACCTCTACAACCCTTATCCGACCCCTCTAGACTATATCCACCCTTTGTATAGCCTAATGTCACCAAAAGACTAGATAGGGACGGATATTTACCTTTTTCTTTTTGGAAATCGAGGTCCTTGCGTAGAGGGGAAGGAGATCTACGTTTTTCCCTTCAGCTAGAAGTGCAACCGGGATCTCCTTCCTCTTTCTTTCTTCCTTTCCTTTCCTCTTCCTTTCTTCCTTTCCTTCTTCTTCTTCTCTTTTTCTTTCTCTCTGTGTCGTCTGAGAACCCCCTCCCTCTTTCTCTCGGTTTCACCAGCTCAAACCCTCCAATTAAATCACATCAAAACACTATTCACCCTTTGTTTAATATTATTAAATTCCCATTTTGCCCCTAACACTTCAACATATCTACCGTTATGCCATTAACTTTTGATTCCTTCCAATTTTACCCTTACTACTTCAATGCATCTACAACTATGCCATTATCTTTTGATTCCTTCCAATTTTACCCCTTATATCAATTTTAAAGGACTATTCTATCCCTTTTTATATATAAAAAAAAAATTTGGGGTTATTACATCCTCCCCCCCTTATATAAAATTCGTCCTCGAATTTAAAAGAGTAAATTACCTGTCATAGCTGCATTCGATGTCTGTGCCTCCTGTGGATTTACCGTGAACACCCTTCCTTGCCCTCTGCCTACTGGAGCTGACAGTTGAGATGGTCCAGCACTCTGCTGTGATGTTTGTGCTTGACCTCTACCTCTGCCTACAGGCTCCCTACTACTAGGCCTGTCCATCTGCACAGAAGGATAGGATGCCAAAGGCACAAACTGCTGGGTGGCACCCTGCGGGCATTCTCTGACAAAATGACCCGGCTGTCCACATCTGTAGCACACTCCCTGACCCATTCTGCATCTGCCAGGGTGCTGCTTCCCACATATGCCACATACTGGCCATGATTGGAACCTAGATTCAGTTCTGGCCATAGTGACTGGAGGACGAGGTACTGATGGTAGAAAAGTATCTTGTGATTGACCTCTTTTCCTCCATTTCCTCTTACGTGGGACAGGTGGAGCTAAGCGTACAGACTGCTCCATCGGGCCCTCCGAGAGATCTACTCCCTCAGATCTATCTCTACTGCTTTGCCCTTTCCCCATACTCATTTTCCTCTGTTCTCTTTCAGCTCTTTCCTCTTTGTTTCTGGTCTCCCACTGTTTTGCTTTATCAATCAGCCTAGATAAGGTGGGGACCTCTACTGCCAGTACTGCATTATAAAGCGGGGAAATCAGACCCCGCCTGAATCTTTCTATCCTGGCAGCTTCAGTGGGGATGATGTAAGGAGCATACTTCCCCAATCTAGTGAACTCACGAGCGTACTTAGATACGCTCATTCCGGGCATCTGCTTCAGCCTCTCAAACTGAAGAGCCCGATTCTGCCTCTCAGCTGGAGACAAGAACTCATCCATCACTGCTTGCCTGAACTCTTCCCAGGTTGGAGGATTCCTACTGTACAATCTGTCCTCCATATGCCTCTGGTACCAGTCCTAGGCATCTTCCTTCATTATAAGCCCTACAAGTTCTATAGCTCTTGCATCAAAACAGGGCAGTCTCCGTATCATCTTTTCAGTCTCCTCCAGGAATCTCTGAGGCTCTTCACCTTCTTCCTCCCTTAAACTCTGGGGTTCTGAGCCTCAGAAACTCCTGTACAGTAATCCCCTCATTATCTAGAGCCCGCCTGGCCAAACTTCTTGGCACAGGTACAGGAGGTGGGATGGATACTACTGACGGGGCAGGAGATTTCCTCCGAGCAATCTGCTCCCTCAGAGCCTGATTCTCCGCCAGTAACTGTTCCATCAATGCATCTCTACTTCCTACATCTCCTTGATCATCAACCCTCCGTCTATCAGCAGGAGGAGGTTTTTCTCTTTGGGGCTCGACATGTGCAGAACCCGCATCCAATGCTATATCTGGCTCCATCCTCCTTCCAGGACGAGCAGGTCCTCTCCTTGGAGGTATTCTTTATATCTCTCTAAAAAAGTCAAAAAGAGAGGATGGTCGTTACACACTGAGTCATGATATATTTTACTGAGTTGTAAATGACTCATAAAATAACATACAGAAAAATCCTATGCTCCATAGTATAATCCTATACTTAATCCTGACTCATCCTATTGCTCTGACAGGACTCTTCTTAACCTTTGCTCTGATACCAAGCTTTGTCACGACCCCCGCCCCGTTCCCGGCGGGCCGCCGCGACGGTCCTAGGGTGCGGGTAGGCATAAGGCCACCAGCCACCGCGTAGAACCCTACTACCTATCAATCATCAATAGATCTTGAAAAATTTGGCATGATACATGCACAAAATGATCACTTTTCCTATAGTGACCTGTCAGGATTATCTCAATACATACAACACACTACCTGTCAGAGCAGCAATCACATAATCCGTCACATAATGAACCTGGACAATATATATTAATACATTATCTCAGGCATATAACTCATCTGTATAAAAATCTGGTTCCCATTCCATCCATGGTCAAACCCATATCCACAACAGGATCTATGACTGTAACTATACACTATATACAATAGAAGGTTTATAATACACCAAAAGGGTATAAACCTCTATCTACATTATACTATACTATACTATGGAGCGGCACAGCTAGCAGGCAACCACTAATCCTGCTCTTCTCTATACAATACCTGCCCTGCAATCAAAAACACCAAACTGGGGAGTGAGTATATAAATACTCAGTGAGTGGAGTAGAGAGTACTATGCACATGAGACAGAATATAATCATGGCTCGAGATGAAATCTCAAGATCAATAACAAGATGAACATGAACTCAACATAAAGAATATGGAGTAAATCATCAATATCACCACAATCAATATCAACTCATCTGAAGCATATATGGAATAATCAAGTCAACATATATGCTACTCATGAATATGTTCAACAGGTCATAGTACTGAATCATATAAATCAGGTGTCAATAGGCTGAATCATCAACAAGACAGCTATCGGGAGGTGGGTTTTACGCCCCAGGCGAACCAGCAACAACTCCCTACTGCCATATGCATACATCGAATATGACACCACACCAATATGTAAATCATCACTAGACAGCTGTCGGAAGGTGGGTTTTACGCCCCAGGCGAACCAGCAACAACTCCCTACTGTCACATGCATATGCAGGATAAGACACCATACTGATAACATAAATGCTAGACAGCTATCGGGAGGTGGGTTTTACGCCCCAGGCGAACCAGCAACAACTCCCTACGGTCACATGCATATGCAGGATAAGACACCATACTGATAACATAAATGCTAGACAGCTATCGGGAGGTGGGTTTTACGCCCCAGGCGAACCAGCAACAACTCCCTACTGTCACATGCATATGCAGGATAAGACACCACACTGATCATATAAATGCTGGCCAGTATCCAGAACAGAAATCCATCTCACATCTACATACTAAACGGCACCTCGCGGGAATTCTACATCCGCGGAAAGCCATACTGCACCTCGCGGGGTCTTACTATGCCCGGCGGCAAGCAGAATATAAGTCGTAGGACCGGCCGATCCTACGCCTAGGGCCGTGTCCCCCCCTAGGAAGGGACTGGGCTCCGCCCACCCAGAAGGCTACTATGTGCACAAAGGCCGATGTTCAACCCCCATCGACTATAGGTGTCCTGCAGATACTGCCAAGCCATGCATAAATGCCATAATGCACCCTCCCAATACTCTACTAAAAAGGAGTATAATCAAGATTACCACTCACTCGATCATGACCCAATCATAAACTAACATCAGGGTTGGGAGTGAGGAATCACGGGAGTACAATGCAACTCAATATACCATGAGAAGGGCTGTACAAGTCTTTGAAATAGAGGAAATGAAATCAATTTACAAAAGAAATCATTTCACAATTCAGATCCAATTTCATTACTCATAAAGGAGTATAATCAAGCTACGACTCACAAGTCTTTAAAATAGAGGAAATGAAATCAATTTACAAAAGAAATCATTTCACAATTCGGAATCAATTTGATTACTCATCAACCCCTCGTAATTTCTCTCAATGTTCCCTCAAATGCGTGCACAAGATAATCAAGTATGGAGAAACAAAATTATAGAGGAATCTACTACAATATCAATCAATATGCTCAAGTGGAATCAATTCACACTTGGCGACATTCATGAAAATGAATTAAGGATGCTCATGGTGCAAAGTACATGACTCCCACTCACCTGCCAATCCGGCACAGCCCTGATACGCCTCCAAAAATCTACAGCAGGCAGTGGGGAACTTCTTCCTCTTGTTCCCTAACTTCTTGCCCAACTGTGACATGCATTTACAATACATTTAGTCTTGTATCAAGGGCTATAATCTACGTGCCAATTATAACATAGGAAACTTTAATTGATTCAACTCCCCTGTTCCCTAAATCTTTTCTTTTCTTTCTTCTTTTTCTTTTTAATTAATTAACTCACCATTTATGTGTATTAGGGACTCCTTTGCATGAGTACAAGGTCCCTTTTTGCTTGATCTAGGCTTAATACTCTATTATAGCATGAAATCCCTTATTTTCCACCCGGATAAACAGTAACCCGGACCGACAGCCGGTTACTTCATCCCGGGTTTGATCCACTTTTCAGACTTCAAATTTGATGAAATTTTTACCTAACATTCTACACTCATAGAGGATTCCAGAATAGTAATATGCATCACTATCGGAGGCCGTTTGACCCCCGAAATAATTCGCCGAAGTTGAGACTTCGACACAGTTTTTCCGTAATACCGGAAAAATTTGTCGAAATCCGATTCTTCCTCTTTTAACCACCTCTACAACCCTTATCCGACCCCTCTAGACTATATCCACCCTTTGTATAGCCTAATGTCACCAAAAGACTAGATAGGGACGGATATTTACCTTTTTCTTTTTGGAAATCGAGGTCCTTGCGTAGAGGGGAAGGAGATCTACGTTTTTCCCTTCAGCTAGAAGTGCAACCGGGATCTCCTTCCTCTTTCTTTCTTCCTTTCCTTTCCTCTTCCTTTCTTCCTTTCCTTCTTCTTCTTCTCTTTTTCTTTCTCTCTGTGTCGTCTGAGAACCCCCTCCCTCTTTCTCTCGGTTTCACCAGCTCAAACCCTCCAATTAAATCACATCAAAACACTATTCACCCTTTGTTTAATATTATTAAATTCCCATTTTGCCCCTAACACTTCAACATATCTACCGTTATGCCATTAACTTTTGATTCCTTCCAATTTTACCCTTACTACTTCAATGCATCTACAACTATGCCATTATCTTTTGATTCCTTCCAATTTTACCCCTTATATCAATTTTAAAGGACTATTCTATCCCTTTTTATATATAAAAAAAAAATTTGGGGTTATTACATCCTCCCCCCCTTATATAAAATTCGTCCTCGAATTTAAAAGAGTAAATTACCTGTCATAGCTGCATTCGATGTCTGTGCCTCCTGTGGATTTACCGTGAACACCCTTCCTTGCCCTCTGCCTACTGGAGCTGACAGTTGAGATGGTCCAGCACTCTGCTGTGATGTTTGTGCTTGACCTCTACCTCTGCCTACAGGCTCCCTACTACTAGGCCTGTCCATCTGCACAGAAGGATAGGATGCCAAAGGCACAAACTGCTGGGTGGCACCCTGCGGGCATTCTCTGACAAAATGACCCGGCTGTCCACATCTGTAGCACACTCCCTGACCCATTCTGCATCTGCCAGGGTGCTGCTTCCCACATATGCCACATACTGGCCATGATTGGAACCTAGATTCAGTTCTGGCCATAGTGACTGGAGGACGAGGTACTGATGGTAGAAAAGTATCTTGTGATTGACCTCTTTTCCTCCATTTCCTCTTACGTGGGACAGGTGGAGCTAAGCGTACAGACTGCTCCATCGGGCCCTCCGAGAGATCTACTCCCTCAGATCTATCTCTACTGCTTTGCCCTTTCCCCATACTCATTTTCCTCTGTTCTCTTTCAGCTCTTTCCTCTTTGTTTCTGGTCTCCCACTGTTTTGCTTTATCAATCAGCCTAGATAAGGTGGGGACCTCTACTGCCAGTACTGCATTATAAAGCGGGGAAATCAGACCCCGCCTGAATCTTTCTATCCTGGCAGCTTCAGTGGGGATGATGTAAGGAGCATACTTCCCCAATCTAGTGAACTCACGAGCGTACTTAGATACGCTCATTCCGGGCATCTGCTTCAGCCTCTCAAACTGAAGAGCCCGATTCTGCCTCTCAGCTGGAGACAAGAACTCATCCATCACTGCTTGCCTGAACTCTTCCCAGGTTGGAGGATTCCTACTGTACAATCTGTCCTCCATATGCCTCTGGTACCAGTCCTAGGCATCTTCCTTCATTATAAGCCCTACAAGTTCTATAGCTCTTGCATCAAAACAGGGCAGTCTCCGTATCATCTTTTCAGTCTCCTCCAGGAATCTCTGAGGCTCTTCACCTTCTTCCTCCCTTAAACTCTGGGGTTCTGAGCCTCAGAAACTCCTGTACAGTAATCCCCTCATTATCTAGAGCCCGCCTGGCCAAACTTCTTGGCACAGGTACAGGAGGTGGGATGGATACTACTGACGGGGCAGGAGATTTCCTCCGAGCAATCTGCTCCCTCAGAGCCTGATTCTCCGCCAGTAACTGTTCCATCAATGCATCTCTACTTCCTACATCTCCTTGATCATCAACCCTCCGTCTATCAGCAGGAGGAGGTTTTTCTCTTTGGGGCTCGACATGTGCAGAACCCGCATCCAATGCTATATCTGGCTCCATCCTCCTTCCAGGACGAGCAGGTCCTCTCCTTGGAGGTATTCTTTATATCTCTCTAAAAAAGTCAAAAAGAGAGGATGGTCGTTACACACTGAGTCATGATATATTTTACTGAGTTGTAAATGACTCATAAAATAACATACAGAAAAATCCTATGCTCCATAGTATAATCCTATACTTAATCCTGACTCATCCTATTGCTCTGACAGGACTCTTCTTAACCTTTGCTCTGATACCAAGCTTTGTCACGACCCCCGCCCCGTTCCCGGCGGGCCGCCGCGACGGTCCTAGGGTGCGGGTAGGCATAAGGCCACCAGCCACCGCGTAGAACCCTACTACCTATCAATCATCAATAGATCTTGAAAAATTTGGCATGATACATGCACAAAATGATCACTTTTCCTATAGTGACCTGTCAGGATTATCTCAATACATACAACACACTACCTGTCAGAGCAGCAATCACATAATCCGTCACATAATGAACCTGGACAATATATATTAATACATTATCTCAGGCATATAACTCATCTGTATAAAAATCTGGTTCCCATTCCATCCATGGTCAAACCCATATCCACAACAGGATCTATGACTGTAACTATACACTATATACAATAGAAGGTTTATAATACACCAAAAGGGTATAAACCTCTATCTACATTATACTATACTATACTATGGAGCGGCACAGCTAGCAGGCAACCACTAATCCTGCTCTTCTCTATACAATACCTGCCCTGCAATCAAAAACACCAAACTGGGGAGTGAGTATATAAATACTCAGTGAGTGGAGTAGAGAGTACTATGCACATGAGACAGAATATAATCATGGCTCGAGATGAAATCTCAAGATCAATAACAAGATGAACATGAACTCAACATAAAGAATATGGAGTAAATCATCAATATCACCACAATCAATATCAACTCATCTGAAGCATATATGGAATAATCAAGTCAACATATATGCTACTCATGAATATGTTCAACAGGTCATAGTACTGAATCATATAAATCAGGTGTCAATAGGCTGAATCATCAACAAGACAGCTATCGGGAGGTGGGTTTTACGCCCCAGGCGAACCAGCAACAACTCCCTACTGCCATATGCATACATCGAATATGACACCACACCAATATGTAAATCATCACTAGACAGCTGTCGGAAGGTGGGTTTTACGCCCCAGGCGAACCAGCAACAACTCCCTACTGTCACATGCATATGCAGGATAAGACACCATACTGATAACATAAATGCTAGACAGCTATCGGGAGGTGGGTTTTACGCCCCAGGCGAACCAGCAACAACTCCCTACGGTCACATGCATATGCAGGATAAGACACCATACTGATAACATAAATGCTAGACAGCTATCGGGAGGTGGGTTTTACGCCCCAGGCGAACCAGCAACAACTCCCTACTGTCACATGCATATGCAGGATAAGACACCACACTGATCATATAAATGCTGGCCAGTATCCAGAACAGAAATCCATCTCACATCTACATACTAAACGGCACCTCGCGGGAATTCTACATCCGCGGAAAGCCATACTGCACCTCGCGGGGTCTTACTATGCCCGGCGGCAAGCAGAATATAAGTCGTAGGACCGGCCGATCCTACGCCTAGGGCCGTGTCCCCCCCTAGGAAGGGACTGGGCTCCGCCCACCCAGAAGGCTACTATGTGCACAAAGGCCGATGTTCAACCCCCATCGACTATAGGTGTCCTGCAGATACTGCCAAGCCATGCATAAATGCCATAATGCACCCTCCCAATACTCTACTAAAAAGGAGTATAATCAAGATTACCACTCACTCGATCATGACCCAATCATAAACTAACATCAGGGTTGGGAGTGAGGAATCACGGGAGTACAATGCAACTCAATATACCATGAGAAGGGCTGTACAAGTCTTTGAAATAGAGGAAATGAAATCAATTTACAAAAGAAATCATTTCACAATTCAGATCCAATTTCATTACTCATAAAGGAGTATAATCAAGCTACGACTCACAAGTCTTTAAAATAGAGGAAATGAAATCAATTTACAAAAGAAATCATTTCACAATTCGGAATCAATTTGATTACTCATCAACCCCTCGTAATTTCTCTCAATGTTCCCTCAAATGCGTGCACAAGATAATCAAGTATGGAGAAACAAAATTATAGAGGAATCTACTACAATATCAATCAATATGCTCAAGTGGAATCAATTCACACTTGGCGACATTCATGAAAATGAATTAAGGATGCTCATGGTGCAAAGTACATGACTCCCACTCACCTGCCAATCCGGCACAGCCCTGATACGCCTCCAAAAATCTACAGCAGGCAGTGGGGAACTTCTTCCTCTTGTTCCCTAACTTCTTGCCCAACTGTGACATGCATTTACAATACATTTAGTCTTGTATCAAGGGCTATAATCTACGTGCCAATTATAACATAGGAAACTTTAATTGATTCAACTCCCCTGTTCCCTAAATCTTTTCTTTTCTTTCTTCTTTTTCTTTTTAATTAATTAACTCACCATTTATGTGTATTAGGGACTCCTTTGCATGAGTACAAGGTCCCTTTTTGCTTGATCTAGGCTTAATACTCTATTATAGCATGAAATCCCTTATTTTCCACCCGGATAAACAGTAACCCGGACCGACAGTCGGTTACTTCATCCCGGGTTTGATCCACTTTTCAGACTTCAAATTTGATGAAATTTTTACCTAACATTCTACACTCATAGAGGATTCCAGAATAGTAATATGCATCACTATCGGAGGCCGTTTGACCCCCGAAATAATTCGCCGAAGTTGAGACTTCGACACAGTTTTTCCGTAATACCGGAAAAATTTGTCGAAATCCGATTCTTCCTCTTTTAACCACCTCTACAACCCTTATCCGACCCCTCTAGACTATATCCACCCTTTGTATAGCCTAATGTCACCAAAAGACTAGATAGGGACGGATATTTACCTTTTTCTTTTTGGAAATCGAGGTCCTTGCGTAGAGGGGAAGGAGATCTACGTTTTTCCCTTCAGCTAGAAGTGCAACCGGGATCTCCTTCCTCTTTCTTTCTTCCTTTCCTTTCCTCTTCCTTTCTTCCTTTCCTTCTTCTTCTTCTCTTTTTCTTTCTCTCTGTGTCGTCTGAGAACCCCCTCCCTCTTTCTCTCGGTTTCACCAGCTCAAACCCTCCAATTAAATCACATCAAAACACTATTCACCCTTTGTTTAATATTATTAAATTCCCATTTTGCCCCTAACACTTCAACATATCTACCGTTATGCCATTAACTTTTGATTCCTTCCAATTTTACCCTTACCACTTCAATGCATCTACAACTATGCCATTATCTTTTGATTCCTTCCAATTTTACCCCTTATATCAATTTTAAAGGACTATTCTATCCCTTTTTATATATAAAAAAAAAATTTGGGGTTATTACACCTGTCCTCCTCAACCCGCGCTCCTTCCTCTCCCATGGGGAGGAGCGCCGGCGCGAGGAAGATTCTCGAGCACGGTCCATTCTGCCGGGACCTTCCCATCGGAGCTGCACGGGGTACGAGAGGCGGGCCCGGGCGCGTTCCCAGACCCCCTAGTCCTCAAGGAACCCGCGCTCCAGTCGGTCCCCCTCTCGGTGCTCCTTGTCTCCCACCCATCGGTCGCGCTCCCTGGACCGGCGGATGGACGATCTCCACCGACAACTCCAGGTCCTGAAGGGCCACTCCAAAGATCCCTTCGCCGACTTGGAGATCTCCTCCCAGCCGGCGCTTGCCTCGAGGATCCTGCGGACCCCGAATCCGCCGGGGTTTAAAATGCCGGCGATCGAGCCCTATGACGGGGCGGCGGACCCGCGGGATCACGTCGAGAGTTTCAGGACCCTTATGCTCCTCCACGGAGCATCAGATCCTCTCCTCTGCAAGGCCTTCCCGGCGACCCTCCGTGGCCCGGCAAGGGCGTGGTTCGCCGGCTTGGAGGCTAACTCAATCCAGTCCTTCGACCAGTTTACTCGCTTCTTCATCACCCATTTCGCCGTCAGTAGCCGGCGGCGACTGGTCTCCAACTCCCTCTTTGATGTCCGGCAAAACGAGGGAGAAAGCTTGCGGGATTATCTTACCCGCTTCAACAAGGCTACGCTGGAAGTCCGGAACCTGAGCCAGGAGGTGGCTCTTTCAGCCCTGAAGCGTGGCTTCCGAAAGGGCAGACTCACCTTCTCCCTGGACAAACGCCTGCCGCGGAGCTTCCCGGAGCTGTTGTCCCGGGCGAACCAGTATGCGGACGCCGAGGAGGCGGCCGCCCACCGGAGCAAGGAGGCCGCCGAGATCCCTCCAAAGCTCGGGAAGAAAAGGCTAAAAGAGGCACGCCAGAGGAGGAGCCCGACGCCTCAACGTCGGCGCAGAAGCCTGTCGCCGGCGAGGAACCACGGCGCCCTACGCCCTCGTTCTCCGCCCCGACGCTTCAACCGGTACACTCCTCTCCTGACTCCCCGGGCCCAGATCCTCATGGAAATCAAGGGGCGGGAGGACCTCCCGGTCCCGAGACAGATGAAGAAGATTCCTGGGAGGAGGCCCTCTCGGGCGTATTGTGAGTACCACCGGGACCACGGCCACGACACCGAAGACTGCTTCCAGCTTCGGGACGAGATCGAGGCTCTCATCCGCCGAGGGCGTCTCGGTCGATTTGTGAACGACCGACGTCCCCCCGCAGACCCGCGTCCGGCCGACCTGGCCCCTCAGGAGCCTCGGGAGCAGAATCGACCCGTCGCGGGCGTGATCCACACTATCACTGGGGGCTGCCCCCGGCCCGAGAGGAACGCAGGGGGCTCGACTGAAGCGTCAGGGGCAGCCGTCGCAAAGAGGCAGAGGGTCGGTAATGTTATCACTTTTTGTGATGAAGATGTAAAGGGGGTTCAGACCCCCCACGATGACGCCATGGTGATCTCCCTCACTATGGCAAACTATGATGTAAGGCGTGTTCTTGTGGATAGTGGAAGCTCAGCTGATATTTTGTTTTACGAGGCCTTCCAAAAGATGAGCTTGTCCAGACAATTATTGCACAAAACATCCACCCCCCTCATAGGATTCACTGGTGACGCTATCTCGGCCGAAGGTGTCGTTGAGCTGCCTGTGACTACGGGTATTGCACCCGCAGAAGCCACGGTGCGGCTCGGGTTCTTGGTCGTCCGTGTTCCCTCGGCCTACAACGCTATCCTCGGACGACCCAGACTGAACGCCCTTCGCGCGGTGGTCTCTACGTACCACTTGCTCATGCGGTTCCCCACGGCGGCCGGGATTGGAGAGGTCCGAGGTGACCAACCGACCGCAAGGCAATGTTTTCTAGCAACTCTCAAAGGGAAGAAGCCCGTAGAAGCCTTAAGCGTCGAGTCCCTCGACGCCAGAGACGAGGTGGCCTTGCGGCACGGGGAGCCGGCCGAGGGTGTGATCGAAGTTCCCCTCGAGGAAGGTCGCCCGGACAGGACGATCCGGGTCGGCGCCAATCTCGACCTGGGAGCTCGGGCCCGGTTGGTGGAATTCCTCCGAGCCAATGTCGATGTGTTTGCCTGGTCGGCGGCCGATGTACCTGGGATCGACCCGGAGGTCATTTCTCACGCCCTCAACGTCGACCCGACCCACCGACCGGTAAAACAGAAGAAGAGACACTGTGCCCCGGATCGGATCCGAGTGGTCGACCAGGAGGTAGACAAGCTCTTGGAGGCAGGATTCATAAGGGAGGTCAGCTACCCCGAATGGCTGGCAAATGTCGTACTTGTCCGGAAGGCGAGCGGAAAGTGGAGGATGTGCGTCGACTACACCGACCTGAACAAGGCATGCCCCAAGGATAGCTTTCCGCTTCCGCGGATAGACCAACTGGTCGACGCGACTTCCGGATATCAGCTGCTGTCTTTCATGGACGCCTTCTCCGGCTACAACCAGATAATGATGGCTCCACAGGACGAGGAGAAAACTGCCTTTATAACAGACCGGAGGCTGTACTGTTACAAGGTAATGCCCTTCGGTCTGAAGAATGCTGGCGCCACTTACCAGCGCCTCGTCAACAAAATCTTCAAAGAACAAATCGGCCGGAACATGGAGGTGTACGTGGACGATATGCTGGTGAAGAGCCGCCATGCAGACCAGCACATCATGGATCTGGAGGAGACTTTTGCCACCTTGCGGAAGTTTCACATGAAGCTGAACCCAGCGAAGTGCGCCTTTGGCGCTTCGGCCGGGAGGTTCCTCGGTTTCATTGTCAACCAGCAGGGGATCGAAGCCAATCCGGACAAAATCAAGGCCATCCAAGATATGTCCCCTCCGACCAAAGTGAAGGAGGTTCAGGAGCTCGCTGGGAGGGTCGCCGCGCTCGGACGATTTGTGGCAAAATCGGCCGAACGCTGCCAACCTTTCTTCAAGGTGTTGAAACGCCCGAAAGACTTCCTCTGGACGGCCGAATGTCAAGCAGCATTCGACCAGCTCAAGGAATACTTGGCGTCTCCTCCCCTGCTGTCCAAGCCGCAAGAAGGGGAGATGCTCTACCTCTATCTGGCGGTCTCCCCAACCGCAGTCAGTGCGGTACTGGTTCGGAAAGAGGCAAAGCTCCAGAAGCCTGTGTACTACATCAGCCGGGTCCTACGGGATGCCGAGACGCGGTATACGAAGGCTGAAAAGATCGCCTTCGCGCTGCTGACCGCGACCAGGAGGCTTCGCCCCTATTTCCAGGCCCATTCTGTCACCCTCTTGACCGATCAACCGCTGCGGCAGATCCTCAGCAATCCTGAGAATGCGGGACGGCTGGTGAAGTGGGCAGTAGAACTTGGTGAGTTCGACATCCGCTACCAGCCCCGACCCGCCGTCAAGGCCCAGGCGCTCGCGGATTTCCTCGCTGAGTGCACGGTGCAGGAGGCGGAACCTAGGTCGCCGAAAACACCCAGCCTCGACCTCCCGATTTGGATGCTTCACATCGATGGGTCGTCGAACCCCGAAGGTGTAGGGGCCGGGATGGTCCTTACCAGTCCTGGTGGAGTGATAGCCGAGTATGCCTTGAGGTTCGGATTTCCAGTGACCAACAACGAGGCGGAGTACGAGGCCCTAGTCACGGGACTCAAACTCACCAAGGAGCTCGGCATCCGGCGCCTGAAGGTCTTCACCGACTCCCAGCTGGTGGTCGGGCAGGTCCGTGGGGAGTTCGAAGCCCGGAACCCGACCATGCAGAATTACGTCCGGAAGGTGCAAGCACTCATTCCCGACCTCGGCAGTGTCGACATCCAGCAGGTCCCAAGAAGTGAAAATGCCAGGGCCGACAGGTTGTCCCGCTTAGTGGGCGCAGACGCGCACAACTTGTCGAGGGCGATCTACCTGGAGACCCTGGATGCCCCGAGCATCGGCAAGGCTGGAGCAGTGATGGCGATTGATCCGGAGCCGTCTTGGATGGACCCGCTTGTCGCCTACCTCGCCGAAGGGATCCTCCCTGAAGACGAAGATCAAGCTCGGCGACTTGTTATGAAGTCCGCCCACTACGTACTCTATGAAGGAAGGCTGTATCGGACCTCGTTCACCGCCCCCCTCTTAAAGTGCCTCCGCCCCTCGGAAGCGGCCTACGTCCTCGGCGAAGTCCACGAAGGCGTTTGCGGATCACACCTGGGGGCTAGGTCCTTGGCGCACAAGATCATGAGGCAAGGCTATTATTGGCCTACCTTGTTGGAGGACTCAAAGGATCATGTACGGAAATGCGACGCCTGCCAGCGCCACGCCAACGTCCAGAGAGTCCCTTCTGTCCTCTTGGCACCAATCACTGCACCCTGGCCCTTCGCCCAGTGGAGAATGGATATCCTCGGACCATTCCCTGTCGCTTCAGCTCAGCGGAAATTTTTGATTGTTGCAATCGACTACTTCACCAAGTGGGTGGAGGCAGAGCCGCTGGCCACTATCACGGAGGCGCAAGTCCGGAAGTTCGTGAAGAAGAACATCATTGTCCGATTTGGGGTACCTCGGGTCCTCATCTCGGATAATGGCCGACAGTTCGACAATAAGCATTTCCGTGACTTCTGCGAGGAGTTCGGGATCGAGCATCGGTTCACATCTGTGTCGCATCCCCAAACCAACGGCGAGGCCGAGGTCACAAATCGGACAATCCTCCAAGGAATCAAAGCGCGAATCGGTCGGACGGGGCAAGCTTGGGTCGAAGAACTCGAGAATGTCCTTTGGGCGTATCGGACCACGCATCGGACCCCTACCGGGGAGACGCCTTTCAGCCTAACCTATGGCACGGAAGCCGTTGTCCCCGTGGAGCTCGGACTCCCCTCACCTCGGGTGGCCGCGCACCGACCCGAGGCCAATTCGGAGCAACTCCGAGGGAACCTGGATCTCTTGGAAGAAGCAAGGGAAATGGCGCAGGTTCGGATGGCGATGTATCAGCGGAGGGTGGCCCGATATTACAACTCCAAGGTCCGACCGAAGCTTTTCAGAATCGGAGATCTGGTGCTAAGGCGAGCTAAAGCATCTCAACCTGCGGAAGGTGGGAAGCTAGCGCCAAATTGGGAAGGCCCGTATAGGGTTCGCTGGGTAAACCGACCTGGCTCCTACCAGTTGGAGGCCCTAGATGGTCGAGAAATTCCAAGGAGCTGGAATTCCGCTAACCTGCGGATGTATTACCAGTAGAACGACAATGCCAGAAAGACAGTTCAAAAATGTATAACACTTTTCATTTCAATAATTTCTGGTTACAACGGCGTGCTCGTGTGATTACAAGGAATTCCCAGAGGGGAATTAGGGTGTAAAGAAAGTAAAGAAGAGGTGGAGACTCCGAGGAGCTGGAGATCTGGGATCCCGAAACCTCCATCCGAAGCGGCTGCAATCCCACCGGAAGTGGGTGCTTCCAACCGGAGGCGCCATCGACGTCTCACGAAAAAGACGAAGAGCCAGCGCGGATGAAGAAGAAGTGGACGAAGGAGAAGTCCACACTGCTCCTACCCAGAGGCGCCATCCACGCCTCACGAAAAAGACGAGGAGCCGCCGCAGACGAAGCTCCCGCTGCCTCCAGGGGAACGCCACCTCCAAGGGATATTCCGGTCCTCCCCAGTGTTAGGGGAGAGAAGGAATACAAGGGAGAAGAGCATATGGAGGCGCGGTCCCGGATCAAGCGCCTGGTGCGGAGCTCAATCGGGAGGCCGAACTTCAAGGAGGGGAGACGTGATCCCGGATGAAACGCCTAGAGCGGAGTTCCGCCGGGGAGAACCTCCTTGTTGATCCCAGATGAAACGGCTAGTTGGCGGAAGTCGCGAAGGGCGCGCCTCCCGTTCCTTCGGTAGGGGTCTTTCAACCATGCGCCGGAGAGGAGGCCCACGATCCATGGCAACCTGAACAGCTCCGGCTTGGCAGGCTCCATCGCACCTGCACCTATATTTATAGCCAAACTGCGGCCCCCCGGTCGTTCCGATGCGGGTGGCTCCAATAAATGCGGGCGCATTGAATCCGGAGCCGATCCGGCTCTCGAGGCGTATCTTCCCACGATTTCCTAAGCGTTATTCTCCTTAATCGCATTCTTTGTGCAGGACACTCCGGGTGGCCTGTACCCCTAGGTCCACATATCTCCGCTCGCGCCCAGGCCGCATCCGCCTCGAAGAACGCGCGTATCGCGGCCGCTTAACTGACACTCCTCGCAAGCAGCAACTGGCGATCCGATTTCCCAGGTAACCCCTCAATTAGCATTTAATGCCCATCTGGTGTTCCCCAGGCGACGCTTGGAGAGGAGGAGAAACACGATCGCAGCTGGCCACGGAGAAATCCCGTCGGGCGGCAAGCGACAGGCGCACGACCAGCGAGCGGAATTTCCCGAGGCTCGGCCCTCGGATGCCAGGCTAACCCGATGATCATCCCGGGAGCAGACTAGCCTGAAGCCCCGACCGGTCGCCTCGGCTTGCGCCAGCCTTGGCCGACCAACGAGCGGAATTTTCCGAGGCTCGGCCTTCGGATGCCAGGCTAACCCGATGATCATCCCGGGAGCAGACTAGCCTGAAGCCCCGACCGGTTGCCTCGGCTTGCGCCAGCCTTGGCCGACCAACGAGCGGAATTTCCCGAGGCTCGGCCCTCGGATGCCAGGCTAACCCGATGATCATCCCGGGAGCAGACTAGCCTGAAGCCCCGACCGGTCGCCTCGGCTTGCGCCAGCCTTGGCCGACCAACGAGCAGAATTTCCCGAGGTTCGGCCCTCGGATGCCAGGCTAACCCGATGATCATCCCGAGAGCAGACTAGCCTGAAGCCCCGATCGGTCGCCTCGGCTTGCGCCAGCCTTGGCCGACCAACGAGCGGAATTTCCCGAGGCTCGGCCCTCGGATGCCAGGCTAACCCGATGATCATCCCGGGAGCAGACTAGCCTGAAGCCCCGACCGGTCGCCTCGGCTTGCGCCAGCCTTGGCCGACCAACGAGCGGAATTTCCCGAGGCTCGGCCCTCGGATGCCAGGCTAACCCGATGATCATCCCGGGAGCAGACTAGCCTGAAGCCCCGACCGGTCGCCTCGGCTTGCGCCAGCCTTGGCCGACCAACGAGCGGAATTTCCCGAGGCTCGGCCTTCGGATGCCAGGCTAACCCGATGATCATCCCGGGAGCAGACTAGCCTGAAGCCCCGACCGGTCGCCTCGGCTTGCGCCAGCCTTGGCCGACCAACGAGCGGAATTTCCCGAGGCTCGGCCTTCGGATGCCAGGCTAACCCGATGATCATCCCGGGAGCAGACTAGCCTGAAGCCCCGGCCGGTCGCCTCGGCTTGCGCCAGCCTTGGCCGACCAACGAGCGGAATTTCCTGAGGCCTAACCCTCGGATGCCTGGCTTAGCGCCGGAAGAAGTTCCTGAGGCCTAACCCTCGGATGCCTGGCTTAGTGCCGGAAGTATTTCCTGAGGCCTAACCCTCGGATGCCCGGCTTAGCGCCGGAAGAAGTTCCTGAGGCCTAACCCTCGGATGCCTGGCCTAGTGCCGGAAGAATTTCCTGAGGCCTAACCCTCGGATGCCTGGCCTAGTGCCGGAAGAATTTTCTGAGGCCTAACCCTCGGATGCCCGGCTTAGCGCCGGAAGAAGTTCCTGAGGCCTAACCCTCGGATGCCTGGCCTAGTGCCGGAAGAATTTCCTGAGGCCTAACCCTCGGATGCCTGGCCTAGTGCCGGAAGAATTTCCTGAGGCCTAACCCTCGGATGCCCGGCTTAGCGCCGGAAGAAGTTCCTGAGGCCTAACCCTCGGATGCCTGGCCTAGTGCCGGAAGAATTTCCTGAGGCCTAACCCTCGGATGCCTGGCCTAGTGCCGGAAGAATTTCCTGAGGCCTAACCCTCGGATGCCCGGCTTAGCGCCGGAAGAAGTTCCTGAGGCCTAACCCTCGGATGCCTGGCCTAGTGCCGGAAGAATTTCCGGAGGCCTAACCCTCGGATGCCTGGCCTAGTGCCGGAAGAATTTCCTGAGGCCTAACCCTCGGATGCCTGGCCTAGTGCCGGAAGAATTTCCTGAGGCCTAACCCTCGGATGCCTGGCTTAGCGCCGGAAGAATTCCCTGAGGCCTAACCCTCAGATACCTGGCCTAGCGCCCGAAGAATTTCAAGAGTCGGGAGTCAGCGAGACGCTACCAAGAGTTAAAAAGAAGAAGGACGAAAGTGAAATGAAGAAACTCTATTTGCATTAACTTTCATTGTTTCAGGGCCGAGACCCATACAACTTGGCAAAACGCCAACACACAAAGAAAAGAACAAAAATACAGAAGGTCAACTTGGAGGAACCCCCGGGTCGGGAACGCCGGGCACGTCCGCAGGGGGTAGGGAGACGGTTGGAGAATCAGCAGGCAATGGCGCCGGAGGGGAGTCGAGAAGGGAGATCCCACTCAGGTCAATTTCGGGGTACTTAGCCGACACCCTTGCCAGGCCTTCCTCGAAGCCTAAGACAAAGGAGTCGGACCCTGCGTCCGACATGTCACGGACGAACTCGTCAGACTGACGATAGGCCTGTACCGCCTCCGACATATCACGGGTGAACTCGGCGGACTGACGATAAGCCTGTACCGCCTGACGCCCGATCTCCGCACTCTTCTCGGCCAGCGCCGCCTCTGCCCGCTCCATAATCTGAGCCTTCGCCTCCAAGACCTTCGCCACAATCCGGTCATCCGCCTCGGAGGAGACCCTCAGCAGATCAGCCTGAGCCTCCTTGTGCTTCGCCTCGGCAGCAATGCGAGCAGCCTCAGCCTCCTCCAGGCGCGAATGAAGCTCCTAGTCGCTCGCGCGGAACTTCTCCAAGGCCGACTCCAATTCGCCCAGCTTGGCTTCAAGAGACCGGGTTCGGTTGCGGGCGTTGTCGGCTGACCGCTGGGCCTTCTCCCACCTCTCCCGGTAGTCGGCAGCCTTCCGGGACTGCTTCTCGGCCCGCTCCTCCGCCTTCTTGATCTCGCCCTCGAGACCCGAGGCAACCTTGAGTTGCTCCTGAGCCTCCAACAGTTGCTTCTCGAGGGTGACGAAGCCGAGTGCCCGCTCTTCGGCCACCTGGAGCCTCGTCTCGAGATCCCTGGTCGTCCTCCCCGCCGCAGCCTGACCTCCCTCCTCTACTGCCTTCAGTTGGCTCTCGGCCCTCGCCAGAAGCCTCGCCTATTCCTCGTAGCACTCCTCCAGGCGGATCATGTACTGGGCGAGCTAAGAGATAAGAAAAACGAGGGCGTCAGGCGGGGATCAACAGAGCCTATGAATGATGAAAGCGACCAAAAGAACACTCACCGACATGAGACAGACGCAGCTGGCAGCCCCAACGTCAGGGACCCTCATCTCCCGGACCCGCCTGCGGTCCTTCTCCAGCAGCACCGTCTCGATGAGGTTTCGGGCGCCGGCGAAAGTGAAGGCCGACCCTGACTTCTCCCCGGAGTCGGACGGTGGTTCTGCAGCCTTACCCTTACCCATCGCTTGGGGAAGAGTCATGCTGACCATGCTCGGGGCGGGGACCGCCCCTGGAATTGACAGGGTCCCGCTCGGCCGGGGCCTCGGCGCGTCCCTCCTCGTATCATCCGGAGCCGACCGAGTCGAAGGCTGGGCTGGTGACCGATCACGTCCGACCCGTCCATCTCGGGCGCGCCCGGGTGATGCCTCCGGAGAAACGGTAGTCTCGGCATCGGAGGGCTGATACAGCGTCAACTGCCGGTCCGCACCCGCGGCGTCCCCCTGATCGGTGGGTCCGGACCCGTCTGTCGGCGTCGGAGTCACCTGCTGGCGGGACTTCCTCGCCAGTGGGGCCCCGCTCGGAGGAGCTCGTTTCTTCCTCCGGACTGCTTCCAGTAGGGACGTCCTACCAACAGCCGTTGCCTTGTCCGACCGCATGACGTCGTCGATCTCTGCAAAAAGGACGAGGTGGTCGGAGGTTGAGAAACTGAAGGAAAGAACGAGATGAAAGAGGAGAAAAGAGCTAAAAAAGAAATGGTGGCGGGCTCACGGTCAGCGGGGACCAAGCTCAGACCGACGTTCACCAAGGTATCCTCGGAAATAAGGCGAGCCACCGGGGGGAGCCGGCCCTCGGCAACCAACCCCTTCAAGACGGCGACGCCATCGGATTCCTCCCTCGACAACCTCGATAGGCCAATCGGGGACTTCATCGGCGTCTCCCAGGTTGCCCTGATTCCCCAAGAGGGATCTACGTCAATGAAAAAGAAACGCTCCTTCCAGCCGTGAATGGAGGAAGGAGCCTCCTTGACGAGCCCGCACCCTCGCCGCGCCGCAAAGCACCACCACCCTCTGTCCTGGGGGTGGCCGTTCAGGCCGTAGCATTCCCAAAAGACATTCAGGGTGGCGGGAACCTCGTGCATGCGGCAGAGAACCTGGAAGGCCGTCAGGGCGCGCCATGAGTTCGGCACCAGTTGCGTCGGCGCCACTCTTAAACCCCGAAGCACCTGCACAACTAAGTCCGAGGGGGGAAAGCGGAACCCGGCCTGAAGAATGCCCTCATTGATGGCAACCTTCCCTGGAGGAGGATGGGACATCCTCTCCTCAGGCCCCGGGAGCGTAACATTGCAGGCCTCGGGAAGGTGGTATCGAGCCACGAACCTATCTAGGTCTTCGGCGACCAGCTCCGACTTAATGCGGTCTGCTCTCACTTCGCCCATCCCTAATGGCCAGTGAATCTACGGTCAGGACGGGGTCAAGAAGGGGGAAAGGACCGGAACGACTGGAGTACACTAATACAGAAGGAGAAAGTATGGAGAGCCTTAAATTGAAGAATGGGGCAACTCACCGGAAAAGAAGGAAGAACGGCTCTGAGAGCGTCAAAGGAGGAGCAAGCGAACAGTCCGACGGCAATGACGGCAGCACAAAGGAGAAACTCGAAGATGTCTGTAAAGAGAAAGGCGGACGGAGGAGGGCCCCCGGTTAAATAGGCGGAAAGGTGGGCGACGCCTCGGTGACGCCAGAGGACGCCTGGCTGCCGAAGGGTCACTCGCGCCCCAAAGACAAATCGACGCCATTAAGGAAGGATGTCCGCCGAAATCCTCAGACTGCCAGGTCAGCAACAACCGCCATACGCCATAAAGAAGGCGGGGAGCTCGAAGCGCGCGCGCCTCTCCGAGGGATGGCGGCAATCTCGAAGCATCACTCCCTTCACCCGTTCCCCTTCTGGTTCCGGGCTCGGAAGTGGGGGGCTACTGTTACGGGGGAACTTAGCCACCATGCCCCACGTGACCGGCACGCGCGCCCAGGAAGACTACGGCAGCCCCTTGATCCAGCAATCCGACCCCGAGTCGGACATCTTCGTCTCCGCAGCCCGACCCCGAGTCGGCTGCCCCTTGATCCAGCAATCCGACCCCGAGTCGGACATCTTCGGCTCCGCAGCCCGACCCCGAGTCGGCAGCCCCTTGATCCAGCGATCCGACCCCGAGTCGGATATCTTCGTCTCCGCAGCCCGACCCCGAGTCGGACATCTCTCGATAACGACAGGCTATTCCCCAGAGGCACGCCGCAGCCTCCTGCTCCACTACTCCCTGCAACGGTTGTATCTGGCGCTGCTCCACGATCCCCTGTAACAGCCGTACAAGGCGGAGCTCCACTACGCCCTGTCATGGCCGTACCCAGCGCTGCCCCACGACGCCCTGTAACGGCCGTGTCAGTGGCAGCTCCATCGTGCCCCACGATGACGAACCCCCCTGAAAGACCCCCCAGCCTGGTATATATGCGGCTGGGGGAGGAGGGGGGGTAAGTAAGAACTTCCAGTGCATTCTCTTACTTGCTACTATTATCTCTCCTTCTCCTCCAATCTCCTCTGACTTGATCGTCGGAGGGCCCCCACTATCCCAGTGGTGGTGCGAGGCTTGCTTGCAGGTTTCCCGGTGGAAGGTGGAGCGCAATCAACACCAACCAAGGCAACTCAAACGGAACCCCGTTCACACCGCTGTGCCAATCGTTCTCGGTTTGGACCACCAGCAACACCTTTGATTTGTGCTTCATGAAATAAATGAAAACCTTTCTGGTAGAGTCATCGATGAACGTGATATAATAGTGTGAGTCTCCAAGAGATGCAACCGGTGAAGGCCCCCACACGTCTGTGTGTACAAGCTCTAGCTTTTCTGTCTTCGGTGTTCTTCCACCCTTTGAGAAACTGACCCTTTTCTGCTTCCCAAATATGCAATCTTCACAGAGACCTACATCAACAGTTTTCAGATCTGCTAGCTTGTTATTCTTCACCATCATCTTCATGCCTTTCTCACTCATATGTCCGATTCTGCGATGCCAAAGAGAACTATCTACACCTGTCTCTGCTAATGCCACCGTATCCTTAGTGTCATTGGTCATGTAGAGTGTCCCCAACTTGTTCCCACGTGCTATCACCATAGCTCCTTTGGTGATTTTTCATGAACCACCTACGAAGGTAGTAACATACCCTTCGCCGTCAAGCTGCCCAATAGAAATCAAGTTTCTCTTCAAGCCTGGAACATGCCTCACATTCTTCAGTTTTCACACTAACTGATTCAACATCCTGATATGAACTTCACCTTTCCCCACAATATTTAAAGGCTCATCATCAACGAGATAAACATTTTCGAAGTCTCCTGCAGTGTGATTCAGCATACACTCCTTCCGTGAGGTAGAATGAAACGAAGCTTCAGAGTCTAGTATCCACGATTCCATAGGACTGTCCACGCTGAGAATCAAAGCACCGTTGGCTTCATTTATGGTTGCATTCACGGACTCCTCGTTCTGCCCCTTGCTTGGATTCTTCTTTCTGAGCCAACAATTCTTCCTCGTGTGGCCCTTCTTGCCACAATGCCAGCAGCCATCACCTTTCGATCTAGACTTGCTCCTCCTCTTAGACTTCGATCTGCCACGATTTTCACTGCGCTGCACAGTTCTTCCTCTGCCTTCAGATGTGTTCAGGACCGAACCAGAGTTCACACCAGACTCTCTCCTTCTGATATCTTCGCTGTCAGATTTCGGACCTCCTCAAAATTCAGTTTGTTTGAGCTGCAGGAACTGCTTACAGCTGTCACCGTTGCACCCTAACTTTCTGGCAAGGAGGATAGAAGAATTAGAGCATGAACTTCATCCTCAAAACTGATTTCCACCGAGCTCAACTGGCTCGTAATCAGATTGAACTCATTGATGTGATCCGTAACTGAGAAACCTTCACTCATCTTCAGATTGAATAAACGGCGCATTAGGTACACCTTGTTGGAGGCCGAGGGTTTTTCGTACATATTCGACAGTGTTTTCAGCAAACCTGCTGTTGTCTTCTCTCTTCCAAAACGTTGAACGCAACGTTTCTAGCCAACGTCAAGCGAACAACTCCCAAAGCCTGACGATCAATTAAATCCCAGTCAGCCTGTGACATGTCTTTTGGTTTCACACCTTCAAGAGGTAGATGAAGTTTCTTCTGATATAAATAATCTTCGATCTGCATCTTCCAGAAATCAAAATCTTTGCCGTCAAATCTGTCAATCTTGACCTTGCCTTCTTCAGCCGCCATTGCTCCCACTTTTTTCTTTGAACCAGAAAGCTCTGATACCAGTTGTTAGAGATCAACCCTACGCTTGCGGAATATATAGAATAATAGGAGAAAGAAAAATACAGCAAAGAACAATAGCAAATGCACAAGACACTCAAGTTTATGTGGTTCGAAGTCCCTTGCTCCTACGTTCACAGCCGCACAGATCAATATTTCACTATATGATCAAAGAAAGTTACAGAGATTCAAGAGAAGAGAACAAACTCTTTTTCACAGCAAATAATCTCTCTCAAGACGAGCAACACGTCGTCTTCCTGATGCACACCAAGGATCTCCTTTTGAAATCTCTCGTTAATGAGTTCTAGGGTTTCTCTAGGTTGCCACACACTTCTCGTGTCCCTTAAGAAGTCTATATATACCTCCCAATCTCTTACTTTGATTAGGGCATCAAAAAACCTTGGCTTGGATCTGGTTCATAACTCAGCCTTACGTAAAAAACATGTTCGAGTCGACTCCTGCAATTCTGCGAGTCAACTCGGCAACAGTCTACAGAAAATGCCTCTCTGTCTGCTTGTGGGAGTCGACTCCTGGAGTTCTCGAGTCGACTCCAACACTGAAGAGTCGACTCCAACACTGAAGAGTCGACTCCTATGGATCTGGAGTCGACTCCAAAAAACTGTGCCAAGTCTGCCTGCGTGCCAGAGTCGACTCTAAGTCTGCTGGAGTCGACTCCGGACCTTGGTGAAGGTTTTTTCTTTGCTGATTCAACTCTGAATCTTCTCGAACTCTTTCCGGATTGTATTCCCTTGATCCTCCACCAACATAGTGCACATAGGGGTCTTGAAAAAAGAAAATGGATCAGGCTCCACAATCCAACATCACAATCAACTCATCTGAAGCATATATAGAATAATCAAATAAACATGAATGATACATCATGAATATGCTCAATAGATCATAACACTGAAATGTGTAAATCAGGGTGTCAATATGCGAAAAAATCACTAGACAGCTATCGGGAGGTGGGTCTTACGCCCCATGCAAACCACAACAACTTCCTACTATCACATGCATGGCACCTCGCAGGAATTCTACATCCGCGGAAAGCCATACTGCACCTCGCAGGGTCTTACTATGCCCGGCGACAAGCAGAATATAAGTCGTAGGACCGGCCGATCCTACAATTAGGGCCGTGTCCCCCTAGGAAGGAACTGGGCTCCGCCCATCTAGAAGGCTACTATGTGCACACAGGCCGATGTCTAACCCCATCGACTATAGGTGTCCTGTAGATACTGCCAAGCCATTCATAAATGCTATAATGCACCCTCCCAATACTCTACTAAAAAAGAAGCATAATCAAGACTACCACTCACTCGGCCACGACCCAATCATAACTAACATCAGGGTTGGGAGTGAGGAATCATGGGAGTGCAATGCAACTCAATATACCAATGAAAAAGGCTCTACAAGTCTTTGAAATAGAGAAAATGAAATCAATTTACAAAAGAAGTCATTTTACAATTCGGAACCAATTTGACTACTCTTCTACCCCTTATTATTCTTCTCAATGTTCCCTCACATGCATGCACAAGATAATCAAACATGGAGAAATAAGATTATAGAGGAATCTACTACAATATCAATCAATATGCACAAGTGGAATCAATTCACACTTGAAGATATTCATGAAAATGAATTAAGAATGCTCATAGTGCAAAGTATATGACTCCCACTCACCTGTCAATCTGGCACGGTCCTGATACACCTTCAAAATCTACAATAGGCGGTGGGAGACTTCTTTCTCTGGTTTCCTAGCTTCTTGCCTAACTGTGACATGCATTTACAATACATTTAGTCTTGTATCAAGGGCCATAATCTACGTGCCAATCATAAATGTAGGAAACTTTAATTGATTCAACTCCCCCCTTTTCTAAATCCTTTCTTTTTTTTCCTTTTTCATATCAATTAATCTTTTCCTTATATGTATTATGATGCAAAAACATCACACACACACACCTTAGGCCACTACTATAGGGTCAAGATGCGAGAAAGAGTCAAAATCCACTTTCACTAAAAATTTTACTAAAGCGTGAATCGACCCCAACCTCATGAGTCGACCCCACGTGAGTCGACCTCTGATTCCATGAGTCAACCCCGACCACAGAGCCGCAAAACTTCATTTTCTGGACTCTCAGAGAGAGTCGACCCCTAACCTCGTGAGTCGACCCCAATCTGCCCCGAGTCGACTCTAGTTGACCCCGAGTCGACTCTGGCGCATTTTGAGGCGACTCCCATCATTTTTCTCACTTTTTTCATCTCGGATAAACAGTAACCTGGACTGACCTCTGGTTACTTCATCTCGGATTTGAACCTCATACCAAACTCCAAACTTAATAAAATTTTTATCTAACATTCTACACTCATAGGGATTTCCAGAATGGTAATATGCATCACCATCGAAGACCGATTGACCTCCAAAATAATTCACCGAAGTTGGAACTTCGACACAATTTTTCCGCAGCCTCGGAAAAACTTGTCGAAATCCGATCTCCTCTCCTTTAACCACTTCTATCTAACCTCTCAAGACCAAATCCACCCTTTGTATAGCCTAATTTCTTTAGAATACTAGGTAGGGACGGGTATTTACCTTTTTCTTTTCGAAAAATCGAGGTCCTTGCATAAAGGGAAGGAGACCTACGCTTTTTTCTTCAGCTGGCAGCGCAACCGGGGCTCCCTTCCACCTTGAATCCCCTTCCCTTCTTCTTTCTTCTTCTTCTTCTTCTTCTCTTTTTTTTTTCTTCCTTTCTGTTTGATTCCACTGCCTGAGACTCCCCGTCTCCTTCTCTGTTTCATTCCATGGACACAACACCAAACCCCCTAATTAAGTCACATCAAGCACTATTCATCCTTTGTTTAATATTATTAAATTCTCATTTTGCCCATAACACTTCAACATATCTACTGTTATGCCATTAACTTTTGATTTCTTCCAATTTTACCCCTTATATCAATTTTAAAGGACTATTCTATCCCTTTTTTATATATAAAATTTTTTTTTGGGGTTATTACATCCTCCCTCCTTATATAAAATTCGTCCTCGAATTTAAAAAAGTAAATTACCTGATTACTCAAAGGGGTGAGAGTATCTGCTCTTCATATTCTGCTCGGTGTATCTACCACAACATTAGCTTTTTTTTTCCGGAGGTGAGTAGAGCAGCAATACTACCAGAAGCTTTTCTGCTCGGTGTGGTATTGGGAATCAAATCAATTGGGAGTATTTTACCTTCTATCTCTACTACACAGGTAGGATACACATACTTCGCTTCTATACTATCCCCTACAGGTGTACTAATAGCTAAGAGAATATGCATTAATATTTTATCCTTAGCTAACTTCTTAGCAAAATAAGGGGATATAAAAGAATGGGTTGCTCCAGAATCAAACAGTACTCTAGTTTTAATCTTATCAATGAGGAGTATACCTGTCACAGCTGCGTTCGACGTCTGTACCTCCTGTGGGTTTACTGTGAACACCCTTCTTTATCCTCTGCCTACGGGAGCTGACAGTTGAGATGGTCCAGCACTCTGCTGTGATGTTTGTGCATGACCTCTGCCTCTGCCTACAGGCCCCCTACTACTAGGCCTGTCCATCTGCACAGAAGGGTAGGATGTCAAAGGTACAAACTGCTGGGTGGCACCCTGCGGGCATTCTCTAGCAAAATGACCTAGCTGTCCACATCTGTAGCACACTTCCTGACTCATTCTGCATCTGCCAGGGTGCTGCTTCCCACATATGCCACACACTGGCCATGATTGGAACCCGGATTCAGTTCTAGCCATAATGACTAGAGGACGAGGTACTGATGGTAGAAAAGTATCTTGTGATCGACCTCTTTTCCTCCATTTTCTCTTACGTGGGGCAGGTGGAGCTGAGCGTACAGACTGCTCCATCGAGCCCTCCGGGAGACTTGCTCCCTCAGATCTACATCTGCTGCTTTGCCCTTTCCCTATACTCATTTTCCTCTATTCTCTTTTAGCTCTTTCCTCTTTGTTTCTGATCTCCCACTGTTTTGCTTTATCAATCAGCCTGGACAAGGTGGGGACCTCTACTGCCAGCACTGTATTATACAGCGGGGAAATCAGGCCCCGCCTGAATCTTTCTATCCTGGCAGCTTCAGTGGGGATGATGTAAGGAGCATACTTCCCCAATCTAGTGAACTCACGAGCGTACTCAAATACGCTCATTCTGGGCATCTACTTCAGCCTCTCAAACTGAAGAGCCCGATTCTACCTCTCGGCCGGAGATAAGAACTCATCCATTACTGCTTCCCTGAACTCTTCCCAGGTTGGAGGATTCCTACTGTACAATCTGTCCTCCATGTGCCTCTGGTACCAGTCTCAGGCATCTTCTTTCATAGTGAGCCCTACAAGCTCTATGGCCCTTGCATCAGAACAAGGCAGTCTCCAAATCATCTTCTCTGTTTCCTCCAGGAATCTCTGAGGATCTTCACTTTCTTCCCCCTTAAATTTCGGGGTTCTGAGCCTCAGAAAGTCCTGTACAGAAATCCCCTCATCATCCAGAGCCCGCCTGGCCATACTTCTCGGCACAGGTGCAGGAGGTGGGATAAATGCCGCTGACGGGGCAGGAGGCTTTCCTCAAGCAATCTGCTCTCTTAAAGCCTGATTCTCCGCCAAAAATTGTTCTACCAGTGGATCTCTACTTCCTACCTCTTCTTGATCATCAACTCTCCGTTTGTTTGCAGGAGGATATTTTTCTCTTTGGGGCTCGACATGTGCGGAACCCGCATCCAATGCTATATCTGGCTCCATCCTCCTTTCAGGACGAGCAGATCCTCTCCTTCGAGGTATTCTTTATATATCTCTAAAAGAGTCGAAAAAAAGAACTCTTAAGTCTCATCCCCAAATATATTTTACTGAATTATAAATGACTCATAAAATAACATATAGAAAAATCCTATGCTCCATAGTATAATCCTATACTTAATCCTGACTCACCCTATTGCTCTGACATGACTCTTCATAACCTTTTCTCTGATACCAAGCTTTGTCACGACCCCCGCCCCGTTCCGGCGGGCTACCGCGACGGTCCTAGGGTGCGGGTAGGCATAAGGCCACCAGCCACCACGTAGAACCCTACTACCTATCGATCATCAATAAATTCTGAAAATTTTGCCATGATACATGCACAAAATGATCACCTTTTCTATATTGACCTATCAGGATTATCTCAATACATACAACACTACCTGTCAAAACAGCAATCACATAATCTGTCGCATAATAAACCTGAACAATATATAGCAATACATTATCACAGACACACAACTGATCTGCACATATATATATACCTGCTTTCCAATCCTTCCATGGTCAACCCATATCTACAACAGGATCTATGACTGTAACTATACACTATATACAACAGAAGGTTTATAATACACCAAAATATATAAACCTCTATCTACATTATACTATGGAGCGGCACAGCTAGCAGGCAATCTCTAACCCTACTCCTCTCTATACAACAACTGTTCTGAAATCAAAAACACCAAACTAGGGAGTGAGTATATGAATACTCAGTGAGTGGAGTAGAGAGTACTATGCACATGAGACAAGATATAATCATGGCTCGAGGTGAAATCTCAAGAATATATGAGCAGTCATCAATAATAGGATACACATAACTCAACATAAGAAATATGGAGTAAATCATCATAGTATCACCACAATCACAATCAACTCATCTGGAGCATATATAGAATAATCAAATAAACATTAATGATACATCATCAATATGCTCAACAGATCATAACACTGAAATGTGTAAATCAGGATGTCAATATGCGAAATCATCACTAGACAGCTATCGGAAGGTGGGTCTTACGCTCCAGACGAACCACAACAACTTCCTACTATCACATGCATATGCAGAATAAGACACCACATTGATCATGTAAATGCTGGCCAGTATCCAGAACAGAAATTCATAGAAAATCGTGAGATTCATCTCACATCTGAATACTAAATGGCACCTCGCGGAAATTCTATATTCGCGGAAAGCCATACTGCACCTCGCGGGGTCTTACTATGCTCGGCGATAAGCAGAATATAAGTCGTAGGACCGGCCGATCCTACGACTAGGGTCGTGTCCTCCCTAGGAAGGGACTGGGCTCCGTCCACCCAGAAGGCTACTATGTGCACACAGGCCGATGTCTAACCCCATCGACTATAGGTGTCCTGTAGATACTGCCAAGCCATGCATAAATGCCATAATGCACCCTCCCAATACTCTACTAAAAAGGAGCATAATCAAGACTACCACTCACTCGGCCACGACCCAATCATAACTAACATCAGGGTTGGAAGTGAGGAATCATGGGAGTGCAATGCAACTCAATATACCACTGAAAAGGCTCTACAAGTTTTCGAAATAGAGGAAATAAAATTAATTTACAAAAGAAGTCATTTTACAATTCGAAACCAATTTGACTACTCTTCTACCCCTTGTAATTCCTCTCAATGTTTCCTCACATGCATGCACAAGATAATCAAGCATGGAGAAACAAGATTATAGAAAAATCTACTACAATATCAATCAATACGCACAAGTGGAATCAATTCACACTTGGCGATATTCATGAAAATAAATTAAGAATGCTCATGGTGCAAAGTATATGACTCCCACTCACCTGCCAATCCGGTACGGTCCTGATACACCTTCAAAATCTACAGTAGGCGGTGGGAGACTTCTTCCTCTGGTTTCCTAGCTTCTTGTCCAACTGTGACATGCATTTACAATACATTTAGTCTTGTATCAAGGGTCATAATCTACGTGCCAATCATAAATATAGGAAACTTTAATTGATTCAACTTCCCTCTTTTCTAAATTCTTTTTTTTTCCTTTTTCCTATCAATTAATCTTTCCCTTATATGTATTATGATGCAAAAACATCACACACACACACACACCTTAGGCCACTACTATAGGGTCAAGGTGCGAGAAAGAGTCAAAATCCACCTTCACTAAAAATTTTACTGAAGTGTGAGTCGACCCCAACCTCATGAGTTGACCCCACGTGAGTCGACCCCACGTGAGTCGACCCCTGATTCCATGAGTCGACCCCGACCACAGAGCCGCAAAACTTCATTTTCTGGACTCTTAGAGAGAGTCGACCCCTCTGAGGCATGAGTCGACCCCAATCTGCCCCGAGTCGACTCTAGTTGACCCTGAGTCGACTCCGGCGTGTTTTGAGGTGACTCCCATCATTTTTCTCACTTTTTTTCATCTCGAATGAACAGTAATCCGGACTGACCTCTGGTTACTTCATCCCGGATTTGAACCTCATACCAAACTCCAAACTTAATAAAATTTTTACTTAACATTCTACACTCATAGGGATTTCCAGAATAGTAACATGCATCACCATCGGAGGCCGATTGACCTCCGAAATAATTCACCGAAGTTGGGACTTCGATACAGTTTTTCCGCAGCCTCGGAAAAACTTGTCGAAATCTGATTTCCTCTCCTTTAACCACTTCTATCTAACCTCTCAAGACCAAATCCACCCTTTGTATAGCCTAATTTCTTTAGAATACTAGGTAGGGACGGGTATTTACCTTTTTCTTTTCGAAAAATCGAGGTCCTTGCATAGAGGGGAAGGAGACCTACGCTTTTTCCTTCAGCTGGCAGCGCAACCGGTGCTCCCTTCCACCTCGAATCCCCTTCCCTTCTTCTTTCTTCTTCTTCTTCTTCTCTTTTTTTTCTTCCTTTCTGTTTGATTCCACCGCCTGAGACTCCCCGTCTCCTTCTCTGTTTCATTCCACGGACACAGCACCAAACCCCCTAATTAAGTCACATCAAGCACTATTCACCCTTTGTTTAATATTATTAAATTCCCATTTTGCCCCTAACACTTCAACATATCTACTATTATGCCATTAACTTTTGATTCCTTCCAATTTTATCCCTTATATCAATTTTAAAGGACTATTCTATCCCTTTTTTATATATAATTTTTTTTTTGGGGTTATTTTAACTCACTACCTTCTCTCGGCTCCGAACTCACCTTGGAGGCTCGCCATTTTGCCGATCTCTACAGGAATACGGCCAGAGAGGTTGTTGACGTTGAGGTAGAGGTCGGAGAGGTTGGCCAGAGAAACCCTTACCCGACTCGACCCCCTCCCCTCCCCGTTCTCCCCTCATCCCTCTCCTCCAAGACCTCCTTCCTCACCCTTCCATCCCCAAAGATGCTGCCTTTCCCACTTTATCTGCCTCCCCCTCCGTCCGCTGCCGGCGGCCGCCACCCACCTCCCAGAAGCTCTGCCTCGGAAGGTCCCACGACCCCAACTGCGGCAAACTTTGGGCCGTCGACCCCCGCGTCTCCCTCCGCGGCCACCACTCCCTCCTCCGCTCCTCCGACGACCCTCCGGATCTCAATGAAATCCTCCGACCCCGATGCCGGCGGCACCGTCGTCGTCGTCGAGTCCCTACTCATCGACCTCCTTGGCATCATCGAAGGTCTGGCGTCCCTGGATCTTCTGCTTCTCCTTCTTCGTCCCATCCTCCTCTCAAAACCCAAGGAGATCCGATATCTTCTCTTCCTCTATTCCGCTCGTTTGTTCGTCGAATCTGAGGGGACTGAGGTCAAATCCCACGAAAAGGTCAAATCTGAAGGGACGACAGTACCGGCAATCGGCAGAGGGATGCAATGGTCGGCTCTGGTCTTCGATAGAGGGGTGACAGCCAGAAGGAGACCTTCAGCGGCTCGACAGTTGAGGGAAGAGAGGGGGAGATGGAGGAGGGAAAGAGGGAAAGAGCCTGGGGGCTCTAGGGTTTCTCTTCTTTTAGTTAAGGTTTTCATCTGGTGATCTTTCGCTCCGAGCCTTGGATCTTGGAATCGTTAGCCTAAGGATATCAAGCCCAATGAGGCCCATATATTAAATAGATTAAACGGGTTAAACGAGTCAGACATGTAAAATATGTATCCGACCCAATTAATAAACAGGTTAAACGGGTCAACCTGTTTACGATCCGAACCTGTTTAGGCCAAATCCAAACATATTTATGGCGGGTCGAACACGGATCGGGTTGGCGAATCGGATCATATTTTTCCACCCCTAATTAATATCATATTAATTACATTATATAATTAATTTATATTAATATATATTACACATTATATATTATATCAATATACTTTTTAATATATATCAAAATATATTTATATATTGATATATATTATAATTAATGTTGTAGTTCAAATTTGGCCCGAGGGCGACCAAGCCGAGGGAGTCGAGGGAGCTGCCGACCGGAGCGGAGAAAGGAGAGCCACCTCCCATGCGACAGCGTATCTACACAAAGCCTCACCGGTGGTTCCGGTGAGGGCCCTCCGACGCTCAAGTTAGAGTGGATCTTACTTGGTCCAAAAGTCCTTTAGGCATTACCTGATGGGGCTATTTATGATCCTCATAGAGGTTCCAAGTGGCGGAGGTATGGCCATCCACATCATAGGAGGAGATGGCTTTTAATCAGATGGCACGCAGCTAGAGCTTGCTTGAGACGCATGGTGTAGGCCGTTCTTGTAAACGGTAAGGCGTTGATAGGTGTGGCAGGGTATCGTTGGAGCAGCATGGTGTCGTCTTTGGTTGTCGTTGGCTAGCAAGCAAAGCATAGTGCGGTGAAGTTGTAACGTACGACCACGTATGGGGGCGTGGGCACGTACGTGGATGCGGTCGTAGGCGAGGTCGAGCTCGGTGAGAGGTCGCATCATATACTCGGCGAGGTCGGCCCAGTAGGCGTTGAGGTCGGGCTCGCTCGGGGGCCGCGACATATGTTTAATAAGGTCGGCTTGGCGGGTGTTAAGGTTGGCCTAGCCTTCTTGATGCTGGGGTTTGTTCGGTAGGGTGCCCTGAGCTTGAGGGTTGGAGCACATTGTTGGATAGGGCGCCCCGAACTTGACCGGGGTGCGTCGTCGAATATCAAGGGCGTCTCGAGCTCCGCCGGGGCACGTTGTCAAGTATAAGGGCGCCTCGAGCTCGGGTCGGGGCGTGTCGGCGAATATAAAGGCGCCCTGAGCTCGGCTGGGGTGCGTTGGCGAATATAAGGGCGCCCCAAGTTGGGCCGGGGTGCGTCGTCGTATAGTCCTATGGTCGAAGGAGCTCTTTGGCTTGCAATCGATGCAACAGGACGCCTTAAGCTCGGGCCTGGGATATCATTATAAGCATCAGAGGAGGTTGTTGCAAGTCGTAGCAGCAGAGAAATTCGGTCGAGGTCGGCTGAGCCTTCGGCGAAGTCCGAGGTCGGACTGGCTCTTAGCAGGACCGAGGTCCGGATTGGCTCTTAGCAGGATCGAGGTCCGGACTGGCTTTTAGCAGGACCAAGGTCTGGCCTGGTCGATGCTGAAGTCTGCCCGGCTGGAATGGGATGATCCCTTGTCGTGAGTAGGACGATCCATTTTGCCCCCATCAATTAATATATTATATTAATTTTTTATAAAAATAAAATATTAATAATAGCATATAATTATTATATATTAATTATCATAGATATTTATATATGTAAAATTATTAAATATATTGTTAATATGAATATCATATATAGTTAGTATATTAAAATTATATATTTGTATTAGTTATTTATACTAATTATTATAATTAATATATATTGATATTTATAATTAATATATGATTATAATATAATAAAGATACATTAATAATTACTATTCATAAATATACAAAATTTCATAATATATTTATTAATTTTTTAATATTTATTACATGTAATATATTTAGTAATTATTTATCATAATTAGTTTAATAAATTAATTTATTATGATTTACTTTATTATAATCAATATATTAGAATATTAATACCATTATTGATAAATATTATTAATATCGATACTTGAATTGAATTTATTAATTAATATATTTATCGATGAATAATAATTAGTAATAAATAATTAATTTATGTTGATTAGTTATTAAAAAAATCTAACATTGGATTTATTAATAATTAATATATTTATTGCTTAATAAATGTATTTATAATTTCTTTAATATATTTATTAATATACTAAAAATATATTAATATTTATTTATAATATGAAAGATATTTTTTAATTTTTGTATGATTAATTTAAAAATATTTATAAACTTATATAATTAGATTTCAATATTTGAAACGGCGATTTCGGTAATCTTGAGACATAGTTGGTCAACAGATAGGTTGAATGAAAAATATCAATACCTGATTTATCAATTTAAGAATATTATTAAAAATTTTATAATATTTATATATAAAATTATCTTTAATAATATAATAATTTTTTTATATATTATTTTTTTGGTGAAATTTTGTAACAATTAGATGTGATAAAATTTGTTTTTTGTATGATTATCTTTTTAGATAAAGGATTCCTATAAATTGCCGGACTCCAAACAAACAAATCCGTAAATTGAATAAAGATTGGTCAACGTTGACAGTGGACAGCATCAGACGGCTAAAACATCCCTTGATACTACCAAGAAACCTCCAATCTCCATTGCGACCTGACCTCTGCAGCCCCGCCTCCATCCGTCTTCGCTGCATCAGGAAATCACAAGGACGAAGACCGTTCCCAACCTCGCCTCTCCCTCTATCTCTCGCCCCACCCTTTCCCTCGAAGCTATAAAAGGTTCTACTTTTGGGGCCAAAGTGAGAGAAAGAGAGGGGATTCGATGGAGCTCGAAGTGAGGGTGGTGGTGGGCGTCGAGAGCTGCTTCGTCTCTCTCCCTCTCCCATTCATCCACACCCTCGAATCGACCAGAGGAGGCTTCCTCCCTTCGTTCCTCGCGCTCGATCTCCGATCTCGTTCAGGAGATCACTGGAACGTGGCGTGGTCCGGCTCCGCTTCTAAGTCATCAGCAATCGAGGTATTGGCTGTCCTTTTTGTGAGTAATTTTGGTTTGATTCATGGCAATTGAAGTTTTTGTGGGTAGTTCCGGTTGGGACAAAGTGGTTTCCCTGCGGGTACTGCAGGTCGAGTGGGAATTTTTCCGTAGCTTCCTGCAAGATATGGAACTTTTATCGTTAATTCTTATTTCATTTTTATGATTTCAAAGTGCCTTCTATTTGAATTTTTTGCTTAATAAGTATCTTTATTGCTTCATAAAAGAAAAAAAGAATGTAATTAAGTTATTGGCATATGAATTCCTTTAAAAGAAGGCACCTTTTCAATTTAGTGAGTTAAATTCATTCGTTTTTTAAAGGGATTTTTTTTTCGTAATTCCCAACCGGCTTCTGTTGAACGAGTCATTTTCTTTTCTTTTCTTCATTTCCTCTTGAATTCTTATTCTTTATGAATACAAGCGACCAATTTCTTAGATGAAATATTCAATATATGGATTTGCTTGTTTATTCATTAGCCTGTGAAGTTTTCCCATGTGAATGCATAAATTGCTTAATGATTTTGCACGTTGTTTTTCTTTTTGTTGTCATTGTTAAAGGTTTCTTGGTTACATATTATTTCTTCCAAGTTAGCATGTGTGAGAAATGTCCCTTAGTCTAGCTGCAAACAGTTTTTTTTTTTTGATAACTCGAAAGGCAAGAATGTGTGGATCCCTGTTTCTAATTGCATAGCTTTTACGATGTTAATTTTTTTTCCCAGGTTGCCCAACAATTGTCGGAGTCTATTTCTTTGCCTGATCGCATCAAAGTGCAAGTAAAAGCAGTTGCCAATCCACCAAAAGCTGCTTTTGTTACTGTAGAGCCTAACACTGAGGATGACTGGGAAATTTTGGAGCTTAACTCAGAGCTCGCTGAAGAGGCTATATTGAAACAGGTATACTGAGTTTTGCTATATTATTGTTTTATTTGTATGTCAAGCTACAATCAGATCTGTTGTTACTTGTAATTATATACTTAGGCATGTATGCGCCACAATGGCGCTTTGATTAATGCAGCCGTTTGAAAGAGCTACTCTAACTAATATACCAGCACTGTTCTCTGTTAAATAGCTAGACTTTGTGATTGTCTCATGTAGAAGCAATGCAGCAGTTAAATATGGTACTTTCTGAAAAACTATACCTTACTTTCCAAACATTTCCTAGTAAAACATTTTTTTCCTGGTTTTGGTGAAGATGCAATTTGCAACAAAATTTCTTGTATTGAAATCAAGTCAGTCCCTTTTCTATTCTTATTGGAAAGACATTTAAAATCTTCTAGCTTTTTATCTTTTCAAACTTCTGAAAATGATATCAGCTTAGAGATTAGTATTATCTCGAGGGTCAGAGGATTTTTAAGCCAGTTGATATGGAAATAAAGAGTTCTGGCCACACTGGCGACAACTTGATTAAGTATGGCTTTTTTCAAATATCTTCATCTTGTATGACACATCTTTTTCCATGTACGATTTTGTTGCTGCTTGAAATTAAAATTCACTAGTCATTTTACTTAATGAAAACAATAGTTCTCTGTTTTTTTGTGTTATTATTAATTTATAAGACATGAAAATTTTATTATTAGTCTATAAGACATGAAGATTCAATTTTCTTTTCATAGATGTGCTGCTACATACTGGCACTTAAACAATATTGTTGACCTGTTAGTTTGCTTTGATAGCTAGTTCTTTGAATAGCACGCAAGTCTAAACAATAAAAACAAAAGGTGTATATGTATGTATGTATGTATATACATACATAAATATATGTGTGTGTGTGCATGTGTGCGTATTTATATGTACGAATAAATGAATGAATGAATGTGTGCTTGTGTCTCTGAATGTGTTATTATGAACTTTTTAGACAGCAAGATTAATTTTCTGTTCATAGATGTGATGCTATGTATTAGCACATTAATAAACTTGTAGAGCTGCTTTTTTTTGGGCATCTAATTCTTTGAATAACAGGAAGAAGTCTAATGACAAAATATATGTATATATATGTACATAAGTAAACATGTACAATGTATGTACACATGTAATGAATGAATTTGTGTCTGTACGTGTGCATCTTTGTGTGTGTTGCATGGAAACTGGAGAGAAAACATTCAATTATCTTACGTAAACTCTTCTAACTTGACTTATTAAGAATGAGGGCCGAGGAGCTTCCAAGATTGAATATCATTAACAGGTAGGAGTAAATTTCTTACCATGGAGTCTCAAATGAAGATATTAGGCTTCAGATTTTTCTGAAGAAATCCGCTAAAATGAGTTTCGTGCTAGTTATTTTGATAAGAAAAGAATAATCCCGGCATCCTAAAATCAATAAATCAAAGTTGCAAGATTCTTCTTACAACCTTTCTCCTTGTCTCACTCTATTTGACTCTAGCGTGTCCTTTAATTCTCTTCTACATACAACATTGTTTGGGACTCATGACCATAGGAAAAAAAAAAGCTTGCCAATCAGGTTGTAATACCATTTCCTGATGAGCTCATGGAGACTTTTTAATTTTAGTGATTGCAACTAAATATGCTCGTATGATGTAGCTAATGTCGGACATAAAGTCTTCAGGTTAGAAGAGCAAATTTAGCAGCCTATGGATACAGTAGCAGAGTTCCTACGTCTTCTTTTTTTGTAGGCCAACTCTCATAATGAATTCTAGATTACCAGCACTCTCTACTGAATATAATAATATGTGTTAGTTTTAAGCTCTTAAAGTGTTCAAATACACAAATGACCAAGTGAGGTTGTCGAACATTTCCTACTTCACTAAAAATGTCTGAACAAACTGTTTCTCTATTCTTAAGATGCCCATAACACTTCATTTACACTAGGATATGCATTTAATTTATTACAAGGTCAGTCCTCTCTATATAGATTCCTCGCTAATAGAAAGTTTCAATTTTGTTGACATTACATGTCGAAAATTAAAATTTTATTTAGCTATCAATGCAAAGGTACATTATGAGTTTCAATTTTGCAGTTCATATAGGTTCTCCAATATTTAGTTTTGAGTTTTAACAAAAGAAAGTGAAACTTTCTGTCAGGATCAGGTGTATATAGAATGACCTTATTACATATTAAATGCATATCTTAGTGTGAAATGAAGTTTGTTGTTATAGAAATTTTAAGAATAGTTAACCATTTTTTCCTTCTTTTAACAATTGTCTCCTTATTGACACTATAACTTGAAGATTAACAAACTCAGTAGAATTACCAAAAGGCATGGTGGAAATATTCGCATTCATGGCTGTTGGTAATGCATCATATTATGTTGTTCTTTGTCTTAACTTGGAGATGGCTTTTTTTTTTTTTTAACAATATGTCCGTGGATTTTGTGGGAGGCATAGAACACCCAAAAAACCAACCATCTCCGCACACACCTAACTGGCCTTTAATGAATGAATGCCAAAGTGGCAGCCACATTTCTATTCTTTGTATAACTCAATTTTACCACTTATTCTGTTTTATCTATTTATTTATTTCACTTTGCTTCAATTTCATGATAACATTTTTTTTGATAAATATGATAATGTGTTTTGTTATTAAATACAGGTCGGTATTGTCTATGAGGGAATGAGATTTCCTTTGTGGTTGCGTGGGCATACTGTTGTGGAGTTTCTTGTTGTTTCAACTTCTCCTAAGAAATCGGTAGGTAAGGGGATTCTAATTATGTGCTCAAAGACCGTTATACGGGGATATAAATGAGACTTTGATGTTTTAGTTTTGACTTATTTATTAATCATGACATGAAGAGCTTATTGATTTGTATGTCAGTGACAACAATTATTGATTAAAGGTTTGATACTGCTATTTGCAATTTTCACTTCTATCTTTCTTAGCCAACAAATACAAGCATTTTACTCAAATATTAATGTTATAGTAACTTATGTAAATGATCAGAAGTATGGTTTGCCATATCGTCTTGTACCGCTTGGTATGGAGTGTACCATATTGTACCAGGTGGAAACTGGTATGAAACTCAAGTTTGGGTCGGTACAGGCCTTGTATTGCCCGTACCGAGGCATACCAAGGTGTATACCGAGGCGTGCCAAGATAAAAAGTGAGAAAAATAATTACAGCGTTGTTTCGGTATAAGATGCATACAGTTTCGTACCAACTATATTGTACTGAACTGGTAAGGTATCAGTACGGTAATTGGTACCGAGCTTGCGGACCTTGATCAGAAGGGTTTAGTTTAACTACTGCATTTTTCTTCAGGATGGATAAGAATATAGGGACTATTCATATATCCTAAGTAGAGATGGGCACTGGGCCGGGCCGCCCATGGCCCGGTACGGCCCGGCACAAAGCGGGCCGTGCCAGTACGGCCCATTAAAGGGGGCCGGGCTGGGTTACCACTTTCTGGCCCGCGGGCCTGGGCCCGGCACGGCCCATAAGGGCCTGGGCCGGGCCAGGCACGGCCCGTCCCCCTTAAAATAAATGAAAATAATTTTTTTTAATAAATTAATAAATATTGAAAACTAAGGATTTATTAATATAAAGCCACCTTAATGGTGGGGGGTTTGGCATAGGCCCCTACCAGTTTATTAATTAAAATCAAAATGGTACATGAAGGGAGGTTTGGACCTTGGTCTGACCTCCAGAATACAATAAGAAAGGAGAAAAAATAGAGATGACTCACTTTAACAATTAAAAAAATAAAAATGTACAATTATAAAAAAATAAGAAATCTTACTAATCATCAGTGATTCAGTATTCACTATTCAGTAGTGTTTGTATCATCATCATCAGAGGATGTTGTATTATGTCCACCTTTATCTTGAAGTCTCGCCTCAGCATCCAACCAATCTTTGAAGCAGAGAAGCATCTCAACCGTTTCGCCAGTCATCCTACTTCTCTTTTCGTCAAGAACACGCCGACCTGCACTAAAAGCGGATTCCGATGCTACTGTGGACATCGGCACAGCTAAAATATCGCGTGCAATTGCGGACATAACAGGATATTGATTTTTAACACTCTTCCACCAAGATAATACATCTAGACTCTCTATTTGATTTTCATCATATGCAGACTGAAGATCATTTCGTAAATAAAATTCTAGTTCACTACTTAAAGATGAAGAAGATGAAGAAGAACTTGAAGCATGTGTGTGTTTTCTTTGTGTAATGAATGAAAAAATAGATGACGAACGAGAACTACTAGAAGAAGAAATAGAGCTTTGTACGGAGAATCTAGATCCACGAATTTTTTCATCATATATAGCATAAATATCATAAAGAAGTTGTTTTACCTCAATTTTAGCAGGTTCAGGATCTTGAATCATATTTTCATAGTATACATCAAGTAAAATTAGCACGCCATTCAATTTAACTCTTGGATCAAATACAGCAGCTAAGTTATGTATAGTCCCAATACTCATTCCATTTAGATTCCATTTGTTCAATAATAGGCATTAAAACATCATCATATCTATGTTCTGCAAATTTTTGACTAATTATATATGCTTGTTGTAAAAATGAACATGAAGTTGGATAATAAATACCAGAAAGAACATTAGTAGCATTATAAAAACTAAGCAAAAAATCTTTCAAAATTTTTTCTTTATTCCAATCAGTTTCAGTCAATGTAAAGCCTAATCCACGATCATTAATATATGCACTTAATAAGTTTTTATATGGGTATGCATCATGTATCATGCTAATGTTGAGTTCCAACGAGTAATTACATCAAGTTTAAATTTTTTTAAAACGTTTACCATGATTTATACATAGTTCCTTAAATTCTTGAAGTCTTGATCTTGAAGTATGAATAAAAGAAACTGCATTTCTAATTTTTGAAATCACATCTTGAATCATGCCCATGCCAGCTTGAACAGAAAGATTTAAGATATGACATGCACATCTAATATGCAATAAATTTCCATTTAACATGGGATGCAATGAGTCTTTTAATAATGTAACCGCAGAATTATTATTAGATGCATTATCAAAAGTAATAGACATAATTTTATCATTAATATTATATGAACATACAGTTTGATAAATGGCATTTGAAATTTGTTGCCCAGAATGTGGAAAATCAAAATCACGAAAAGCAAGAATACGTTTATTTAATTGCCAATCATTATCAATGTAATGAGCAGTAATGGCAATAAAACAATTACTACCTACAGATGCTGACCAAATATCAGAAGTTAATAAAATTTTTACATTTAAAGTAGAGAGTGTTTCAATTAAAGTTTGTCTCATTGCTAAAAAGTTAGTCATAGCTACTCTTCTAAATGTACGCCTATTAGTTCTTTTGTAAGCAGGTTGTAGGTTTAATTGAACATATTCTTCAAAATTAAAAGATTTCACATAAACTAAAAGGTAATTCATCCTTAACTATTCATTTTACAAGTGATTTTCTTTTATTTTCATGATTATATGCAAAATTACCTACAAGTGATCCCCTTTGTATATTAAGGATACTTTGAGCATGAGAATCATGCATCCTATGACTCTCTTGATGTCTTTTTAAATGGCCTGTTCTCCCACTACTACTACAACTATAAAGTTTGGCACATTTTTTACATTTTGCTTTCCAGACTCCATCAACCATATTCTATCAAATTCATTCCATACAGCACTAGTTCTCTTACGAGAAGAGGTTTGATCTTCACTCGGTTCACTAGTTCTAGAGGAACTAGGAACATGGGGTTGGGGATTAGTTTCTTCTCCTTCAGAAACAGGAGGAATGCCAAAATGACTTTCCTCAAAAGATGACATATCTAAATTGATGAATGCAAAAAAAAAAACTAACCACAAGGAGGAATTGAGTAGAGGGTCAGAGGGCAGAGGTAGAGCCGAGATTCTGAGCTTCCTCTTGTGCTCTCAACAGGAGTGACCTTCTCTTCTCAACAGGAACCTTCTCTTGTGCAGCACTTGAACACTTGCTAGATGCAAACTAAAAATTAAATTGCTAGAAGAGCACTTTAGAAGAGAGAAATAGTAGTAGTAGAGAAGGAGAGAATAGTTGGTTTGGTGTGGTGAGAATGAGGGAGGAAAGGGATATTTATAGGACTCCAAAATTTTTTTTCCAAAATACCCCTCAAATTAGCCGTTTTTGGACTGTTGGGAGGGGTATTTTGGGAAAAAACCAAAAAATAGCCGTTGAAAACGGCTATTTTCTTCCCCCCTGCCAGACGGGCCGTGCCATGCCAGGCACGGCCCGTAACGGGTCCAAACGGGCCGTGCCAGGCACGGCCCGTCTCGTGCCTGGCACGGCCCGTAACGGGCAGAATTTTTCTGCCAGACGGGCCGTGCCAGGCATGGCCCGTTTGGACCCGTTACGGGCCGTGCCTGGCACGGCCCGTCTGGCAGCCCGTGATGGGCCGTGCCTGGCACGGCCCGTCTCGTGCCGTGCCGCCGTGGCCCGGAGGGCTTGGGTCGGGCCGGCCCGGCACGGCCCGTTGCCCATGACTAATCCTAAGATCCTTGCCTAAAGATTCTTAAAGTTTTTGGGTCCCCAGATTATCCTCACATTCAACCTTATTATCATAATCAAGATTTGCCAAATCGGTACCGAAGGTCGTACTGGCCGATAACTGGTTCGGCACGGTACGGGTCCGTACTAAGCTGTTCCGAGGCTTTTTGAGCTCCCTTTTTTGTTTTTTTACAGATTTCGAATTAAAGTCGGTAAATGGTTTGCCAACTTCAATTCAAAATTTATAAATAGAAAATTGCAAATAAAAGGGGTTTTGATGCTTCATTCTCTACCTCCCCTACTCCAAAAGGATGGAGAGGGAGAGAGAGGGAGAGAGAGAGGGAGGGAGGGGGAGAGGGAGAGGGAGAGGGAGAGGGAGAAAGAGGGAGGGAGAGAGGGAGGGAGGGGGAGAGGGAGAGGGAGAGGGAGTGAGGAAGAGGGAGGGAGAGAGAGAGGCCGAGAGAGGAAGAGGGGGGAGAGGCGAGAGAGAGAGAGAGAGAGAGAGAGAGAGAGAGAGAGAGAGAGAGACGAAAGAGAAAGAGAGACCTACTTGGGGCTTCGAGAGCCTCATTGGTTGTGGTAGTGGCATCGTTCGACTTTGTCGTCAAGCGCCGGAGATGTAGATTAAAGTTTAGGTGTTGAGGGGGAGGGTTGAAGCTGCGATCGAGGAGGCATTTTAGCCGTCGAATTACACAATGGGGGATCAATCGATTTTATATGATGAACCATGCCAGTAGTTGATTAGTTCAGTTCGGTACGCCTTGAACTGGCCGATTCGGCATGGTTCAGCATTCCCCGATCATAATACTATTTGCATCTTCTTTCAGCTTCGCAAGTACTATTCATAAAGCTTCTCAAAGTTTTTTTGTCCTCAGATTATCCCCACATTCAACCTCATCATAATACTAACCGCATCTTCTTTCAGCCTTTCAACATGTCTTCTTCAAATCCACCTTCAATAGAACTTTTGCGTCTCTATACTTTTTTCTAAAGTTAATGCACTGATGCAAAATGAAAGCACAATCAAGGAACTGCTTCCCTGTCAGAAATACTTATGCATCTGAAGAAACATCCAGACACTTTAATAATGGATGAGGGCCTTCACAGAACATGGCACACAAAATTTAACTAAACTTTTTGCATGGAACTGTTTAATGCTTTGTCCTATTCTTTCAAATATAGCTAATAAATTCTACATTAATGCTTTTTTAGAAAGCTACTCATTGCCTTCAAGTTAGCTGAACATGTCTTCCCCTAAACCATATCCTCCATCCGACAGTAGGGAGCCATCTGAATATCATGTGCAGTTGACAGTATGTTGCACTAATGTTCAATCATCACAATTTTCTGATTATGTCAATTTGCTAAAGCACCAGTATAGCACAATCAAATATCAAATGCTTCCTCACAAATATGCCTACTGCCAGAGACAACACCAACTATGACCCACTTAAGTAACTTGGCCAAAACATATTGGAAGTTTTTCAGATTCTTTGCTTCTATTGAAAGTAAGAGAAGTTGCATATAAATTCTCGCAGAGCCATTGGGTCTCAAATATATTTGAAAATTGAAAGTCTCCCTGCGACATCCCTTGGGCCAAAAAAGACTTAACACCCATTGAACAATCAATTCAAGGCTTTTTCACATTCCGTGCTGAGCTCATGATAAGCATGAACTGAAATTCTGGGCATATCAAAAAGCCTTCCTGTATGCCCTCCTTAAGCTTTGGGAGAAAAAAAAAAAGCCTTCCTGTATGCCCTTTTCTTGCTCCATCGCTTGCCTTTCCAGTGCAAATCAGTAGGTACAAATCATGGTCTGGGGCAAGAGTTAGAAACAAAGGCCACCGGGAGCAAGCAATGATGAATCCGAGTTTCCTATGGAGTTAAACCCATTTGCATCTTCTTTTAGTAACTTAAGAGGGTGCCAACAAAAGGCAAGCATGTTAGGCCTGCAGTTTTATATTAGTTATCAAATGTGATTAATTGCAGCCAAGATTATGCACCTGCGCTTTAATTGTTCATGATGCACAAAATAGTTGTTCTTGCTGGTTGAGACTGAACACTGGGAAAGGAATCATCAATCGACACTGCTTGAGGTGCTTTGGTTGGTAGGCCATGTTATAGAAACTAAGCTGACCGACTTTTGCACAAAATGGATGTTGTATTGCTAATATGACATATTTTATGTGATTCAACTGGATTCTTATACATATGGATATGATTCATCTCCCTCTTGCCAGTGCTTTCCTAATTTCATGAATGAACCTTGACCTTCTTGCTGTTGGTTTTCACATGTATTAAGTTTCTCTGCTTGCTGGAGTTTGTGCCCCCCTCCCCAAAAAAACCTCTCAACAGACTTATCATCATCTAATTCCGTAACCTTTTCTATTAATGCTGTTAGTCTTTCTTTGCATTTTCTCTCTGTGTCTTGTTAAGTTCTAATTGGTGTCCTTTCTGTTTATTATTATTGCTTGATCTTCTGAAATCTCACATGTACAATGCCTGCGTTGAAATTTCTGCTAAGATATCAGTTATCTGCTTGCATCTTTGCTATTTTTTGAGTTAAAGTTGCCTCTGATTTCCTTTGGTGTTTTTTAGTTCAACTTGTGCCAGGAACTGAGGTAGCTGTTGCACCAAAGAAGCGTACAAAAGGGACAGATGCCAATCGGGATGTCCAGAAGCAAAGTTCAGTGAAAGAGCAACTTATGATGAAGGCACTACTACGCGTTCAAGCTGCAGACAAAAGACATGTACATAGATTTAAATTTGGAGATGTTGAACTGGGGGTACTATTGACATCGGTTGTTTTTATACATCCAGAAACAGCTTCAAAGTTTTCATTTGATAATCTTCAGTTAGTAACTATTTTTCCTAGATTACCAAATGAAATCATGCAGAATGGAAAAGATATTATCCAGAGAAGAGGAAGTAATTCTCCTGGTACAGATAGAAGTAATGGGGTTTTAATACCTAGTAAGGAGGCAGTGAGACATACAGTTGTTCGTATCTTATTTTCAGTCTCAGTAGCCAGAGGACATGTTATGCTTCCTCAGTCTCTTCGTCTTTTTATAGGAGCAGGTGTACATTCATGTAAGTATGTAAAGTTAAAATCATTATATGATGTTAATTTTTTATGCTTTAAAACCTTCATATTTCTTAGCTGTATTAGTTGTTAATATCACTCTACCATGAATTGACTGAAGTGATTGCAAAGTTTTCAATACTACTATCATTGTGAAACAATATGAAGCAGAAGTGCTTCTACTTCTGTTTTTCTTGTCTAGCAACTTAATTATTGTGGAGCTGAAAAACTTAAATGGATGTTTCGTGCTTCAATTCTAGCACTTGTCACATGCTTTCTGAGTCGTAAGCTTAAATTATGTTAAGCTGTTATACCACCCAAAAGAATTGTTGTACTATTGTTTATTTTCCTGTCATTTTCAAATTGATTTTTGCTGTAATTTGTTACAGGGTGGTAATTCATCTGAGTTTCCATCATTGTCTTTGTTATTTTTATATTTTGGTCTCATATCAGTTTCAGTATATATTTTTATATTTTTATATTTTGGCAAACAATGCCAATGGTTAGGTCTAATGGCCCTTTTATCAGTTTTGCTATCTTTTTTTCATACAAGCAGTAAAAACAAGTGTAGGCTCATTAGAGATATGAGAATGCCCTAAACATAGAATACATTGCTGAGCTAAAGAGCCAAGAAAATCAAAAGATTCATGTTTTGTTCGGAAAGAGACAGGCCCGGTCAATTTTAAAGTCATTAATGATGGAATGTGGGAGCAGGGTGCTCTATCTGGTTAGCATATTTTATTGCATCAAGAAATGTATCAGTCTCGTATGTTCTATTGAAATGTATTAATATACTTTGATATAATTCTAGAATTCAAGGTCCACAAAACCGGCACTGAGAACTGTACTTGTATGTTATTGGTTTGGTACGGTACGATCAGTATGGTGTGGTACGTATCCCACACCGAGGCAGGCATCCAACACTTTGTACTCACTCCTAGCTACGGTACCACTGAAAATTGGGTAGTACGGGATGGTATGGACTCATATGGACTAGTTCAGCTCATATACCGAACCAAATTTTGGTATCAGCACTGGTACCTTATAGAGTACAGTATGATCAATACGGGGCAGTACGGTAGACCTTGATAGAATTGATAACCACCCATCAGTTTTTTTTTAAATGCTATTTCTTGAGTTCTTGACATCTTGTTCTAAAATATGTTACAATATGCACCATTTATCATGCAGAACTGAATAATGTGTTTTACAACAGTACTTCTGAAATGCTTTGTGATCTTTAGGACTAGTTTGTTGGCCTTTTCGTTATCCTCTTTTCATGCTTAGGTTTGTTTCTCTTTTTCTTATTTTATTTCGTCAGCACAGTGAACCTACAATACTTAGCAGTGATCAGGGTATAGATAAAATTAATTTTGGATCACCGAGTTCTTCAATCATCTTACGGGTTACTGTCAATTTTGCCTTTTCACTTATTTGTTGCAGTGCTGTATTGAAGAGTCTGCTTTCTCTTGCAGGGGTTTATGTAATGAAATACTGCATTGGTCCGAAGAAGGATACTGCTTTGATGACACTATCTCCTTGTCGGTTTAAGTTAGTGAGGAAGAATAAACCTAATGATAACAATGGACTTGAGAATCATGAAGGCTACACACATCTTAGTCGCAAACGTGTGCCTTCACCTGCAGGATTGTTCCTTGATGGAAATATGACAGACTGGTCAAATCATGAAGACCTCCTTAATTCTCTATCTCATGAAACTCTTGTACATGGAGATGATGATGGTGTTTCTAAATATCGCATGGCACTGGTTAAGCAGTTTCTTATCAAGTCATGGCTTCTTGGACAGCTCAAGGCAATTGCCTCACAGACTGGTAATGTGGATGTTACTTCAGTAGTTTTGGCAGACGAAACCTTGCTTCACTTTGAAGTGATAGATCATAAATTAAGAAGCAAAAAAATGAATGGTATATCAGAAAAGGAAAATGGCATGGGAGAATCTGCACTTGAGCTCCTGTATTTGTTGACAATTACTTCTGAGGAATCTTCGAATCGTGATTTACAGAATAGCTATGAGCTTGTCTTTGATACCAAAAAGAATGGTAATGATCTAGATGGCTTAGAACTGGCACTTGGAAAGTTGGAATTGGGTGACCCTGTATCTCTTGATTCTGTTGCTGAGAGTAGCTTCAACAGAAACTTCTGCCTGACGCTGTCTTCTTTAAGCTGGATGGAGACAGCTGTTTCTGATGTTATTAAGCGTATGCATTTTCATTTTGCCTTAGTTACTTGATATTTAATTTGTTTTAATTAATTTATGTGGCATAAAAACGTCTTAGTATTATGAATTCCTTATTTTTCATGGATTTCTTGCAGGTCTATTTGTGCTTTTGTCTCCATCTTCCAGTAAGTTGTTAAGCAGTTTTGATCTTCCTCTCCCAGGACACGTGCTTATATATGGACCTTCTGTAAGAAATCTTCCTCTCCCTTTATTTTTTTTTCTTTTCAAATTTTTATATCCTCTGTTTTAAAATTTTCTCTTAGATCTTTCTTTTCTATCCATAATCCTCTAGTCTAATTAAGCCTATATTTTTTTCTTGATGCTATATGCTCTTCATGATTGTATTGCATCATTCTTTTTCAATTCAAGCTATAAATTATCAGCTCAAATACAGTAAACTAAAATTAATGAAGATGTACATGCCATCTGCAAATCTTGTTTGGCAGTGCTCTTTAAACTATATCTAATAGACACTAATGATACCCATAATCTTAAAGACTACGTCACTACCTCATATACATTTTAACAACTGAAGTAAACAATCTATGCTGTTGGAGTTGTTCGGTTGATATCTGCCATATTATGAAGTGGTGGATGCATGAGGATAATATTAACATGAAGGGTCAAAATGTCAACTTGATTAGAGTTGGTCTATGACCCAAGGTTACAGATAGGCATATTTCGGTCCTTGCTTGGAGTTTGTTCAGATGATTAACTTTTTAAAGACATATATTGAAGGCTTTTTGTTTCTTCTAGATCTCAAATTTTGAAGAAGTTAACAACCACACATAATCAAAGTTCACAGTCTCAGTACTAGACTGTGTACCTTAGGAGATAGGTGTGGTACCCTGCCGGTACCGTAACATACCACTGGTATATTAAAAATATATATTTTTTATATTTTTGTTTTCAAGGCTTTTAAGCTTTCTTTACTTAGTTTTGAGTGGAAAATAGGATTTTGTGATTTTGTTTTTGATGTTTAAATGTAATATACTTAATTTTTTATGTTACATGTTTAAGAAATCGTTTAACTATATAATACATGTTAAATTAACTAAATACAACATTGAAAATGTAAAATACTTATATTAAAATTGGAAATGGAATTCCAAGTCGAGTGTCGATGTCTCTGAGACACGTTTGGGTCACGTTCGTAATTGAGCCCTGCGACTTGTCTCTAGCCTTAGTATTGTGCCCACCTAGGATCATGATAATCTATATGTATCGAAAGTTTGGTTTACCTTGGTTCGAGCAAAATCCTGTACCGAGAACACAAACATCCCAATTTGTGGTCGGTACGGAACGATATTGACCGAACCAAGTGGTTTGGTCTGATAATGCTTTCCTTGCTCGTAATTTTATTGTATGAATGAATTTGAAGATTTTGCTACTTTATCCATCAGCTAGCAGGCTTGCTTATTGAACTAAATTAATTGTTGTACTGTTTGGAAGTTAAATATATGTTATTTTAGCATACATAGGCATGCTCAATTTTGTTTAAGAATGGAAAATCTGAGTAAAATTACTTGCTTAGACAAATCAAGTGGTTGATAATTAAACTTTGATTATTTTAATGAGTGCATTTGCGGAATTTGTGCATTACCTAAAAGTGATCTCAATTTATGAAGTTATTTAAATGTTATGAGTATGTTATCATGCACTTGGAGTCCCACATTTATTCTTTACTGGACCTTAATCTGGTGAAGTTTGAATGAGACTCATCCAACTTATGCGTTTTTGATATCTTAGGGTTCTGGAAAAACTACACTAATGAGGGCTGTTGCTAAACATCTTGAAGAAAATGAAGAAGTCTTAGCCCACATGTATGGATTTAAATAGT